>NC_051184.2:127851282-129133781 GCF_013339695.2 Rhipicephalus sanguineus | reverse complement strand
TGGGATATATCACTCTTGTAGAACAGACGCTTATATATCAATATTCACTACAAATCGAAGATTTGAAACATGTTGACACGCCGACCAAGCCTATGTTAAAAAGGTAGCTGCCGTGTGTTCTCCGCAATCTCTCCTAATGTTGCGTTCATGACTCAAGTCAAACGTGGAAGAGGTTGATATGGTTGCACCTTTAATTTTTGTAGTTGAGTGAAACTACCAGACCAAATAAATTTTTATTCAAACTGTAAATGACACTTGGTGGTGGAATTAATAGTGAATGTTCATAGGCTAATATAGCCTCTGTTGACTAAAAATTATCTGTGGGCTGTAAATGGCACCACAGAGTGTTTCTTTGCATTAGTCTTGATCGACTACGTGGCGTCCCATGGTGGACATCAAATATGCTACTGCTTATAGGCCTTCTACAGTGCCATTTTGAGCGTCGAATGTTGTGACCTGATCGAGAGGGCTGAAATTCACTATCTGCTACAAGTTCCATCTCTGTACCTTGATCTACACTGTCACTGACCTCCATGACCAATCTCTTCATGTTTCTACATTCCAACTTATTTCTGTCAACATTGGTGCGCAGCCAATAATAAAGGCGGCTGAGTTGGCAGCGAGTTAGATGGAAATATTGAGTGGGCCACGACTATAGCTAGGTAGTGATTTATAGAAGTTACATTGCTATCTTGTGTCCACAACAGTGGTAAAAAAAGGTGCGAGCAGCTTGTCTCTGGTGCTGTTGACAATGTGCCTTATACGTTGCTTAGCCATGCAGAAAGCTGGCACAGCAATGCAGCCGAGTTTCTAAAACTGCGGGTGGTGATGTGTTTTAGATTAAGAAGCAGCTATACATATAAATTGCAGGTACATATACATCATGAGGCCATAGTGGATCATTCCATATTAATGTTGCTCACCTGGAGTTTTTAACATGCACCTAAACAGAAGTAAACAGATGTCTTTGCACTTTGCCTCAACTGACATGGCTGCTGTGGCTGTGATGCTGAGTTGATGGGCATTGAGTGAAGCGCCACATGTGTTTGTCATCACTGTCTTCGTCCAGTCTTCTTTGTCCCTGTGTGTTTCTGTGCTATGCTACAAGCCAGTTTGCCATCACTGCTTGACATGGTGAACATTTAGCGCTATGTTGCACAACAATACGGAACAAAGTTGCGGTTTTCACGAATGAAACATGAAACCATTATCTATTTCCATGAATACTATTTTATTAGTTGGCTTGAAGTTGTGTGCATGATTTCAATGTACTATTTCCTGTATAGAGAGGGCCAAATAAAAGAAGGAGGGCACTTGTCCTGTCTATTTCGTCTCAGTATGGATTTTGTGTCCTTTTTCAAATGGGTGTACTCACTTTACCTCCACAGAAATGGAAGCACGGTGCCAGTTGTTTTTTAAGTAATTTCTTCTGCTCATGGTGGGTTTGGGTGGCATCTGGTTATTTTCAAATATATGATAATGCAACATATTATTACAGAGCAAATGCTGCCTAATTGAAGTGTTCGGACTAGTACGTAGTTGCCGCAGTGGCGGTTAAACTCACGCGTGGGTCGATGGTCGAATCTTTCGATCGCTAAAATTTATATGATGGCGCTTACGTGTATTTGTAATCTGAGATTGCCACGCGCAAGCGTGGATGACAGTTCAGCTGAACACGCGAAGCTAGAAGATTTTTCACGTCAAAGCAAGCAAGCGGGTATGGCGGCGGCGCATGACTGGCACACATAGGTCAGTAAACGAAGTAAACGGCGTGGGGATCCGATCAAATTCCTCAGCCTTTCATCAGCCTAAACACTGTACTACTGTTACCTCCTCTGCAATAACGGATAAGCTACTAGTTGTGTGGCTAGTGTTTAAGGGAGGAGCAGAAAGCCGCGCTGAATTGGGTGATCGGCAGGGCGATACACGTGTCCCGGTCTGCAGAAGAATTTAATTGATTTTTCTGGAAAAGCGAACTACCGTTACAACATTTTCTCTCGGCGTAGCATGTTAGCTTGTTTGCTGCCAAGCGCAACGCAGCTGCGACGTATACCGTGCTATAATTCCTGTACAGACAATATTGTCACGGGGTCGTGATGTCGAAGGCCGCAGGCGATGTGTCCAAGATGAAACTCTTTATTTCGCCGAACTTGTGGCCGAGCAAAGGAAATTTAATTTACAGCAATACACACGGTATGCACTGATAGCGGAGGACAGAGTGTTGGCCATCAATCAACTGACAAGCGGTCAAGTGCGTCGGCTTTTATACAGGCGCTATCGAACTTTCCAGCGATATGGCTGGATGTTGTGCAATCTCTATAATAAGCTCGAGTGTTCGGGTCTTGGCGCAATCACAACAAAATGATATCCAATAATCGTGAAGCTTCTCGAACAATAAGGCCCGGTTTGCGCTGAGCGTTGCTGCCTTTGTGGGCGAAACACGAATACAGCTAAAGTGATAATAAGAAACGCACGAGGCAATGCCCCCCTCTGAAAAAGCATCGTCCCGATGCTAAAAACAGAACATTAATACATGCAATACCAAAGAAAACTAATAAAGGAAGCAAACATTAGAGTCATTTCATGAGCATAGTACGGTTTAAAGCGCACCACATGCAGGACCTCGGGTCGAGCTCGGCGCCTCTGAGAGTTCGTGATGCCGACGGGGACAACCTCGCAGTCGAGCGCGCCGAGACGTCGAAGTACCCTGTACGGTCCGAAGTATCGTCGAAGAAGCTTCTCGATCAGTCAGCGTCATCGTGTTGGCGTCCAGACCCAGACACAGTCGCCGGGCTCGTACTCCACGAAGCTTCGTCGAAGATTGTAACGATGGCTGTCGGTGTGCTGCTTGGTCTTGATGCGCAGGCGGGCAAGCTGTCGAGCTTCTTCGGTACGTTGTAAGTAAGCGGCGTCGTCGAGATTTTCTTCGTCGGTGACGTTGGGTAGCATGGCGTCGAGCGTCGTCGCCGGACTCCTTCCGTAGACCAACATGTACGCTGGAATCTGCGTCGTTTCTTGGACGGCGGTGTTGTAAGCGAAGGTCACGTACGGCAGGACGGCGTCCCACGTCTTGTGCTCCACGTCGGCGTACATGGCTAGCATGTCGGCGAAGGTCTCATTTAGACAATCGGTGGGGCCATTGGTCTGCGGGTGGTAGGCGGTGGTGCGGCGGTGGCTCGTCTCGCTGTATTTGAAGATCGCCTGAGTTAGGTCCGCAGTAAAGGCGGTATCTTTGTCTGTGATGATGACCTCTGGGGCGCCATCGCGCAAGGCGATGTTATCCACGAAGAAATTGGCTACCTCGGCGGCACTGCCCTTGAGCAAGGCCTTTGTCTCGGCGTAGCGGGTGAGGTAGTCAGCTGCTACGACGATCCACTTGCTGCCGGCGTATTCGTCGAAATGCGCAAGTATTGGAGGCATCTGCTGGCGTCGTTTCAGTTCTTGAAATGCCTCGATTTGCGCCGTACCCGCTGGAACTCCACGTCGTTCTTCGAGAGGTGAGTTAGTGGCTCAGCGATTGGTGAAAATTCCTTGACGAAGCGTCTGTAATAGGCGCACAAGCCGAGAAATCGGCGTATGGCCTTGTTGTCGGTGGGCGGGGGGAACGCAGCGATGGCAGCGGTTTTCAGCGTGTCGGGGCGAACTCCAGATTTGCTAATGACGTGGCCCAAGTGCAGGAGCGCCTCGTACACGAAGCGGTACTTTTCTTGCTTCAGGGTGAGTCTGCGGAGGTCTTGATTGCTTGAAGTACAGCTTCAAAGCGCCGGAGGTTTTCGTCGAAGTTTGAGGCAAACATAACGACGTCGACCAAGTACACAAGGCACGTCTACCACTTCAAGCCAGCCAGCACTGCATTCATAACGTGTTGGAAAGTCGTAGGTGCCGAGCAAAGACCATAAGGTATGACCTTGTACTCGAACAGGCCTTCCGGTGTTATAAATGTAGTCTTTTCTCGGCCTCTCTCGTCGACTTCTATTTGCCAATAGCCGGTCTTCACGTTTCGGAGTCGATCCAGGGCGTCGTCTATCCATAGGAGAGGGTACACATCCTTGTTTGTGCTTTTGTTCAGGCGACGATAATCGACGCAGAAACGTAGGGTCCCATCATTCTTCTTCACTAACACCACGGAGATGCCCACGGGCTATTGGACGGCTGGATGATCTCATCGCGTAGAATTTCGTCGACTTGTTTCTTAACGACCTCCTGTCATCCGGTCAAAACCCTGTAGGCACTCTGACGGAGTGGTCGAGCATTTTCTTCTGTTACAATGCGGTGCTTAGCAAAGGGTGTTTTTGGACCCGCGATATGACGACGAGAAACAGTCCTTGTATTCCTGCAGGAGGCATCGAAACTGTTTCTGTTGGCGAGCGCGAAGACGGGTTTACATCGAACGGTAGCTGAGGTATTGGGGTAGTCGTCGTAGCTTCGACAGCATTCGAAAAGGCAAACGCATCGCTGACAGCCAAGATTTCTTCGATGTATGCATTCGTCGTGCCCCTGCTCAGGTGTCTGTATTCTTGGCTGAAGTTTGTTAGCATCACGCTTCCTTTTCCTTCATGCAACCGAGCAATGCCCCTTGCGACGCAAATGCCACGGTCTCGTAGCAAACACTGAATCGCTCTCGATTATACTTTTGATGTCTTCAGCGTTTTGGTGCTGACGGGAATTATGACGCTGGAGCGAGGCGGGATGGTAACTTGATCCTCGAGCACTCTCAAGGCGTGTTGACAGGGATTCGTATCCGGCGGTGTCGTTTTGTTCGATGATAGGGTTATCGACTTGGTTTTTAGGTCGACGACGGGGCCGTGATGGTTCAAGAAGTCCATGCCAAGTATGACGTTCCTGGACCAGTGTTTCAAGATTACGAAACTCGCGGGATACGTGCGATTATTGATTGCGACTCTTGCTAACCAGACATCCAGACGGCGTTATTAGATCGCCTCCAGCGGTACGAAATACGGGGCCTTCCCAAGCAGTCTTAACTTTCTTCAAATTCGTGGCGAAGGGCCCACTGATGACGCAATAGTCGGCTCCAGTATCGACGAGAGCGGTGACGTTGTGGCCGTCGATGAGAACGTCGAGGTCGCTAGTTCGTCGTCTTGCGTTGCGGTTCTGTCTCGGCGTCGGGTCACGGCTGCGGCGGTTTGTTCCGCTGCTACCATGTTGCGTCGTCGGGTCTTCTTCGGTCTGCGAGACTTCGTCGTCAGTGGGCTGTCCGGTTCGCGTCGTGCTCTGAAGGTTTTGTCGCGGTGTCGTCGTCGGCGGCGGAGGATCTTCGGTAGTTCGTCGTACAGCAACCGCACTTCCATCGGTTGGTGCCCTTAGTTTTCCGGATACGGTCTAGGCGACCGGCCCTACTATGGGCCAGTGTACTGTCGGCGGTGCGCTGACATGTACCGCCCGGGTGACAGCGAGCGGGAAGGTCGTCGTTCTTGCCTAAAAATCCATCTAAAATCTAGATTGCTAAAATTTTTATATCTAAAAATCCCCGGAGTTCCCCTTCATTAACGGCTAACTGAAATGCTCCACTCAATTTTATTTCCAATAGCATGCAGCTGATGTGCTCTTCCGAACCTCTTTTGTGGTATTTCGACTAATGCTGCGAACATAATCATACGTTGGACGTCTCATTGGATGAAGTGGAATGCTAGGCAACAACATAACAAAATATTTTGACAAAATACCGCGCCGCTTTTGACTTCATCGACCATACATGTAGAACTTTGGTTTTAATCCAACCACAAGCCTTTGCATCCATAATTTTTTGCCATTGACACCCAATAGGTGTCTTCCAGTAGTGCGACTCCCAGCTTATTCGACGACTGCGACTCTCAATACTGTCCATTGCGTGCAAGCGAAACAACACGAAACTCAAAGGGCCGAAATAAATTAAAATGTACCAGCAATCACCAAGCAGCCTTACATGGCCATGAATTAGCTCAATATACGCCACGGCACCCAGATACCCGCCGCGGTTGCACGTTCTAAACAGCCATATTGTTCGTAAGAGGGGTCCGGACCACTCCTATGATAGAGTGTACTAGGACAGGGGAGTGCTCAGAACGGCCGCAGTACCAACGGACAGAAATTGAAGCCCAAACAGGGTCAATTCACCTGCGGCGCTGCGATCGGTAGTCTGCAGTGTGTCGTTGTTTAAGAGTTGCGCGCGGCTCCGCCAAAGTGGTGCAGGGGCAGAATGCCCGCTTCCCACTCAAAAGGCCCGGGTTCGAATCGCAGATGTAGATGGTGTTTTTTTATTCTTAGTCTCGCCTTTTATAGCCCTGTTGGTTTTCCTTTGTTTCTCAAATCTAGCTTCTGTTGCTACGCGTTGCTACAATAACTAACGCAAAATATGAAATCTCGTTTCGAGTCTCGTGTTCGCGAAAATTTCGGAGGCCATACTTTACGTTTTTGTTCAATCCCGGGTGGTGGCGCTGCAAATAATCGGTATCGAAGTATCGCGGGAGCGCGCTAGAAGACGGACGTGTTTTTCGTGGGCTCCGGAATGACAGCGTCAGATAAGTTTTTTTTTGCATGATTCGAGCTTGTTTTTTTTCGGTTATTTGAGTACATCAGCCACTATATTGAAGGTTAATAGGGCTTAGAACTTTGTAATGTTTCCTGTGTGACAGTCGCCTGGGTTTTTTAATATTTGTTTGTTCGGCCACCACGTGGCTGAAAGGTACACATGTCCTTTGAAGTGTAGCATACTTGAGGAGTTTTGTTATAGCATTTGCCTTTAAGTGTATCTAATCCGCCGTGTGAACGATCTAGCCATGGTCAAAAAGACCGTAAACTGTTCAGGATGCGGAATGGGATGGAAAATAGAGGTTTGTACGGATAAGAAGACAGAGGCAGCCGACGCCAAGTGTAAGCAATGTGAGTTAGAGGGGAAAATGGCAATAATGATGGCTGCCCAGAATGAGCTCATGGTAAGAATTGCCGAGGTGGAGAATGCGTTCGCGAAAGAGCGGGAAAAAACGATCACTATGGGGGAAAGGCTTATGTCAGCCGAGAAGTTAGCAAAGGTAGTAATGGTGAATAAGGAAGCAAGCGACAGCGGGAACAGCGGCGCATCGACCCCCACAGTAGTAGACGCAGAGGAGGAAACAGGTTTGGAAAATACAGGTGCAAGGGTCACAGGACACAGCTTCCGCGAAGCAGTTTTGGGAAGGGGAGGGGACAAAGCAGCAGTGGCACGCGCTAATAACCGAGGCAGTGGCCAGGTGCGGGACAGTCCTGCAGAAACGTCGGAGCACGTGATAATCGCCGGGGACTCGAATTTAGTTAGACGCGCAGATGCAGTCAAGGAAAGGGTGAGAGGCGACAAACGAGTTTTAACAGGGATGATCCCGGGACATGGGTTGGGATCAGTGATGAGACAAGCTAGCGCAAAACTCGCAACTAAGACTAATGGACGTAACCTCGTGATAATCGCGGGAGGTCTAAACGACGTCTTGAATGAAGAATCAGCCGGACTAGCGACCACATTGGCGAATGGGGTCGATGACATGCGCGCCATTTGCCCTCCGGTGCAGATAGTGGTATGCACTATACCGGAGGTACCGGTGCGTGACTCCAACCTGCAAAGAGCAGTTGTCGACGCAAAGAAAGAGATATGGCAGATGAGTCGAGAGAAAGGCATCGAGGTAGTGGAAATAAACAGAGGTGCACAGGTGGGGTGGTGTTCGAAGAGACGGAATACACTTCGATAGGAGGCTTGGTCATGAGTTGGGTTGGCGACTTGCAGGACGCGCAGTATCTTTTTTGGGGGGCACGCGGGCCCTTCGGTGCCCAAAGTAGCTTGTAATGAGGAAAAACAACCAGGGGGACTCTTTGACTGGCAATATAACGAAAAACTAGAGAAAAGGTAAAAGAAGGGAGAAGGCGCGTGTCGCAATTAGTTACATTAACATTCAGGGTGGCAGAAAAAAGGCAACATGGTTAGAGATTGAGGAACAGTTAAACAAGGAACAGGTAGATGTTTATGCGGTTACAGAAACACACGGTTACAGAAGAGCCACCACATATTGACAATTATATTTGGGAAGGATGTAACAGGATCACATCAGAAAGGAGAGGTGGGGGTGTCGGAATGCTAATTCATAGCAGAACAAAATGGGATAGAGTAAAACGAACGTGTTCAGACCACATATGGGTTTCGGGCACAATAGGTGGAAAGGAAACGTGGCTAGGTGTAGCTTACTTGTGGACGGGGAATAACTGCAGAAAAAAGAATCTGGAGATAGTGAAATGCATAAGCACCAATATTAAAGAATTTGGTCATGATGCCGAAATAATCCTTCTAGGGGACATGAACGCTCACATTCATGACCTTGACGGTTATTCAGACAGCAATGGCAAGTTATTGCTAGATCTCTGCGAGCAACATAGTCTTGAGATAGCTAACGTGGGGCCTAAGTGTGAGGGGCAGATCACGTGGGAAGTCGGAAACAGGCAATCGAGGATTGATTATTGTCTCATGACAGAAGGAATATATGACAAACTTAGAGAGATGAGAATAGACGAAGAAGGCATTAACAGCTTCGGTAGTGATCATAAACGCATAATATTACAAATGGGATATAAAACTGAAAATTAGAACATAGAATCAAAGTTTGGCAGCTTGTATTTAAATGACAAACAAATAACAAATATAACCGTAAAAGTCGAGGAAAAAGTAGACGCACTACCAGGCAAAGACTGGAAGTATAATGAGCTGCTACATGTAATCACGAAAGAAATGGAAAAAGAGAAGAAAACTATTTGTTGGAATGGAAAGAGAAAGCCAAAAAGTTGGTGGAACAAGGATATCCGGGAGGCGATTGAGAAGCGACGTGAGGCATCACGGGAGCAGAGACAGGCAAAAAAGGAGAAGCGGCCACAGGACGAAGTCAACCAAATATGGGAAATATATTTAGAGCAAAAATCTATTGTGCAGAAATTAGTCGTGGCAAATATTAAAGGTGAAAGTGAGCGCTGGATGACAGAGATTCGCGAAAAGAAGAAGGCCGCGCCTAGGATATTTTGGAGCCACCTAAAAGCGCTGGGTAGGAAGTCTGTCACAATGCAACAACGTTTGGTAGATAAAGGAGGAATTCAATTGGAAGGGTATGAAGCGCTAGGGTACATCCGAAAGATAACAGCCGATTCGTTTAAAAATGTCACCCAGGGGATTCTCCCGGTGAGTAAAAGTACGCAAATGAGTGCAACCGACGAAGATGTAGTACTAGAGAATTTCAATTGAAAGAAGGCCGAAGGAAAAATTCCAAAGCGCACTACTCTGGGCTTAGATGGGGTTCCCGTCAGCCTCATTAACGAACTCGGATATAAAACTAAAGAAGCACTGCTGAAAGCCGTAGAAAAAGGCTTACAGGAGCGGGAAATACAAGACAGTTGGCGAAAAAGTAGAATGAACTTAATCTATAGAGGCAGGGGAGAAAAGGATAACATTCGCTTGTATAGACCGCTAACCATTACATCGGTGCTATACAGGTTGGCGACGCAGGCAGTACAATTAAAAATAGAAGCGTGGGTAGAACAAAATGATATTTTGGGAGAACTTCAGAATGGATTTCGAATCGACAGGTGGTTAGAGATAATCTGTTTGTTCTTACCCAGTGTATAGAAATATCGAAAATAGAAAACAGGCCCTTATACGTAGCTTATCTAGATATCACCGGGGCGTATGACAACGTTAATCAGGAACTTTTGTGGGATATATTGAAAGAAGTGGGGATAGGGGGCGACTGTATACAGCTTTTGAAGGAAATATACCGAGAAAATACAGTTAGTCTAGAATGGGAAGGAATGAGTAGCAAGGACAGCGTTGAAATTAGAAAGGGGCTGAGACAGGGATGTCCTTTGTCCCCGCTGTTATTCATACTGTACATGGTGAAGATGGAAAAAGCGCTAAAAGGTAGCAACATTGGATTTAATTTGTCACACAAACAGGTCGGCATGATGGTTGAGCAAAAGCTTCCAGGTCTATTTTATGCTGATGATATTGTCTTATTTGCAGACAGTAAAGGTGATATACAGCGACTGGCAGATATATGCGGAAGGGAATGTGAGGCGCTAGGACTAGGATTTAGTGAAACAAAATGTGGATTGATGCTATTCAATGATCGCGAAGACCATGCGGTCACAATACAGGGCCAAAAATACCGAGGGTAAGCGAGTACAAGTACCTCGGAGTATGGGTAAATGAGGGCGACAGATATATGGAGGTACAAGAGAAAGCATTGGTAGCAAAGGAAAAGAGGAATGCTGCAATTATGAACCACGGAGCTTTATGGGGATACAATAGGTACGAGGTGCTTCGAGGGCTGTGGAAGGGTGTGATGGTTCCGGGGCTTACATTTGGGAACTCAGTGGTGTGCATGAAGCCAGAGGTACAATCAGGGATGGATGTAAATCAAAGGACGGTGGGCCGCCTCGCGTTGGGCGCTCACGGGAAGACGACAAATGAGGCTGTAAAGGGTGATATGGGATGGACAGACTTTGAAGTGAGGGAAGCTCAGAGCAAAATAAGATTCGAAGAGAGGCTGAGGAAAGTGAAGAAGACTAGATGGGCAGAGAAGGTTTTCAGGTATTTGTATAGAAAAAGCGTTGACACGCAGTGGATAAAAGAACTAGGAAGCTCACTAGTAAATATACGGCTAGCAGTGCGGGCGATATGGCAACAAGGAGCATCAAGCGGAAGGTCAGACAGGCGGAGAGGACTTATTAGATGGCAGCGATGGAAAAGAAGCCGGCTCTGAGTAACTATCGAAAGGGAAAAAAGGAAATAAGGAGGGAAATGTTTCATGATAATTCAAGGGGAAGCGCTTTGCGGTTTGAAGCAAGGTCGGGATGCCTTAGAACGCGTAGTTATAAAGCGAGATTCAGTAACGAAGAACAATGTACATGCTGCGGAGGAACTAAGGAAACAATGACACATGTACTGATTGAATGCGGCGATATTCACCCAGGTATACGTGTGGGCACGAGTCTACATGAAGCCTTGGGTTTTAGGGACAGCACGGGCAAGCTGAACACGTCCGCTATAGAAATAAGTAAAAGACGGTTAAAGTATTGGTGGCAGAAATGTAGAGCTAAAGTACAAAAATATATAATGGGGAAAAATAAGCTCATCCTGCCTTAAGAGGCAGTGAGATGGACCGTGAATTTATATTTTTTGTTATAATAACATAGATTTATTCAGTGTAGGTAAGGTATTAAGCCAATTTGAAACCATGAACTCTTGTTATTCTATTTTTTTTTCTTCGAGCCTGGTGGCAGACATGTCACCGCCCCGTTATAAAGGGGACGCTCATAGCATCCATCCATCCATTCATCTCACTGTCAAATTTCTTCTATTTTACTTCATATTTTGCGTTACGTTTTGAACCGACACGTAGCACCTGAAGCTAGTTTTAAGGAACAAAGGAAAACCAATGCAGCTATAAAAGGTGACACTAAGAATAAAAACCCACCATCTACATCTGCGATTCGAACCCGGGCCTTTTGAATGGGAAACGGGCATTCTACCCCTGCACCACATCGGCGGATCCACGCGACACTCTTAAACGACGACACACTGCAGACTACCGATCGCAGCGCCTGAAGCGGATTGACCCTGTTTAGGCTTCACTTTTCGAGGCTCGTTCCGAGCACTCCCCTGATCTATTACACTCTACGTAGGATTTGCTCGTAGCCACGCTGTTTCAGCGCAAACTTTTTGCTTCGTCCATTTACTTACGAGCCTTTTGCGGTGACGTCACCATATATGTATAGCAACTGTATTACCATAGCTGATATGTTCCTGGAAAGTCGCAGCGCGCTTCAGCACATCGACCGATGTGATAATGATGATCTATTACGACGTTTTTTTGCTTCGTGAATCGACTTACGCTACAAAATTTCTCTTACGCGACAATTTACTCGTAAGTGAATTTTGTGAATTCGGCCCCAGGTTCTTAAAAAACAATCGCAGACTAAAATGTTGACGCTAAAGTGTCCTTATTGACAGAAATATTTTTAAGCACTGTTCATTAGCACGTCCACAAGAACCGGAATTGTATTAAGGGAACGGGGGTCTCTTGCTTGAATACATTTCACCAGCTAGAACAAGGCACTAGAGTGGAAGGTTCCTTACGTGATATTTGTTCGAGTACCATTTTTTCCCGTGTTACCTCTATTGGAATTTCCAAAAAATGCTCTTGTATCTTCAAAATATCGTGACGAATATTGTTTCCTTAAAAAGCTAGGTTCGAAAAAATCATCGCCGGGAAAACTGTTGGCGGTGTGTCCGCACTGACAGAAATGTTTTGAAGCACTGTTTATTAGGTACTTGCAGAAGACGCATAATTTTATTAAGCGAACGAAGGTCTCTGATAGGAATACATTTCACCAGCTTGAAGAAGGCACTGGAGGGGAAAGATGCTCACGTGGAAAATGTTTCGTGTACCATTTGTTCTGAGTTACCCCTAATTTAGGTTCCATAAAAATTGTCTTGTGTCTTTAACATATCGCGACCAAATTATGTTTTCCTAAACATCTAGGTTCGAAAAAAACAATCGCTGCGAAATGTGTTGGCTGACCTTCGCACATACCTGTTGTTCAACAAAGCTTCTGCTTTTCAATAAAGTTTTTTTGTATTATTATTTTTTGTTATTATTTTTAATTTATTTTTGTTTAACCTCCCAGTATTAATTTGTGTTCGCGCCTTGCAACCAACCGCGTGTAATAGTGAAAAGTTTTGACACTTTCACAATCTGCTTTATCTTTGTGTTCAACACTGTGCAATGTATATTTACTTCACCGTTATTCTTTAAGCACTGCATTTGTGTCATGACGTATACTTATGATATTTAGTTGCTCCCCCCCTTATGTAATGCCTTGTTTAAGGCCTTTAAGGGTTCAATAAATGATGATGATGAAGTGTCCTTACTTATAGAAATGTTTTCAAGCAAGCATTATTAGCACGTGCAAAAGGAGCAGATAATTTTTTCAAGGGAATGATCTCTGATATGGATGCATTTCACCAGCTAGAGCAAGGCATTAAAGTGGAAGGTTGCTCAAGTGATACTTGTTTCGACTACCATTTTTTCCGAGTTAAGTCTATTGGATATTCCGAAGAAATAATCTTCTGTCTTGAAAATATCGCTGCCAAATGATGTTTCCTTAAACAACTAGGTTCGAAAAAAATAATCGCGACGAGAACTCATGGCGCTGGTGTGTCCTTACTGATAGAAATGTTTTCAAGCGCTGTTTATTAGCACGTGCAGCAGAAGCAGAAGTTTATTATTGGAAGGACGGTATCTCATATTAACACATTTCACCAGCCAGAACAAGACACTAGAGTGGAAGGATGCTCACGTGGCACTTCTTTCGAGTAGCATTTTTTCCGTTAGCTGAATTTGGTGTTTCATAAAATATTCTTGTGTCTAGAAAATATCGCAACCGAATGATGTTTCCTTCAGCAACCAGGTTCGAAAAAAAACAATTGCAGTGAAAATGTGAACGATGAAGTATTCTTATTGATAGAAATCTTTTCAGGGAAGCTTTTTTAGCACGTAGAGAAGGAGCACAATTTTTTCAAGGGAACGATGGTCTCTGATATGAATACATTTCACCAGCTAGAAAAGGCACTAGAGTGGAAGGATGATCACGTGACGCTTCATTCGAGTATAATTTTTTCCGAGTTACGTCTATTGCCTGATCCTTCGTCTTTCGCGCTGTTTCCCTCCAATATGTCGTAGCAACTCGCCCAAGCAACCACTTTAGCTGAGTTACGTCTACTGGAAGTTCCGAAGAAATAATTATTTGTCTTCAAAAGATCGTGACAAAATGTTGTTTCATTCAACATCGAGGATACAAAAAAACGTTTGCAGGGAAACTATTGGCGCTCAAGTGGCCTTAAAGATAGAAATGTTTTCATGCACTGTTTATTAGCACGTGCAGAAGCATAATTTTAATAAGGGAACGACGGGCTTCGATATGAATATATTTTACCAGCCCGAACAATGCACTGGAGTTGAAGGATGCTCACGTGACACTTATTTCGAGTACCGATTTTTCCGAGTTACGTTTATTGGGAGTTCCTTAAAATAATTTGAGTCTTGAAAATGTCGCGACCAAATGATGTTTCGTTAAACAACTAGGTTCGAAAAAAAGACAATCTTCAAACATGTACGGAAGCAGAATTTTAATAAGCCGACGACGGACTCCGATATGACTACATTTTACCAGCCCGAACAAGGCATTGGAGTGGAAGGATGCTCATGTGACACTTATTTCGGGTACCATTTTTTCCCTGTTACCCCTATTTGAACTTCCATAAAAATAGTCTGGTATCTTGAAAATATCGCGATCAAATGATGCTTCCCAAACAACTACGTTGGAAGAATAAACAATCGCAGCACAAACTGTTGGCGCTGAAGCGTCCTTACTGATAAAAATGTTCTCAAGCACTGTTTATTACCACGTCGAGAAGAAGCAGAATTTTTATAAACGAAGGACGGAGTAAAACTCAGTTTATTTTGATAGTCACAAACCACACACCACACTCCGTGCCCGAGCCGCACGACCGGAGGTGATATAAACGAAGTGGGAGGAAATAAATTAAAACTGCCGCTATGCGAATAGAGGCGTTGGTTTCGCTCGTCGCTTGAAGAGGGATAGACGCTGGAGAGTTTAGAGTAAAATCGGGACAACTTGTTTTTACATACTTAAAGGAATACAGGCAAAAGTGTTACAAAAAAGAAAAGAAACACTGGAAATGAACCGTCTGTGGGGCGACGCCACGAGATTCGGCGGAGCCGACGGTGACTAACACCTTAAGCGCGGTTCAGAACACCAGACGGAACACCGGGGCCGCTACTTATTACCCGGATGCTCCGCCTTCACATTACTGCCGGCGAATAGTTGCCTGTTTGCACTGTAATTGGGTGGTGCATGCAGCACATCAACGAACTCGGTACAAGGCCACCACTTTCTTACACTTATGCGAGCTCATGCTCCTCGCCCCAAACAACACACTACAAGAGTGAAATAAAAACAAAGTAAACTAAAGATGTTGTGGCCAGGGCAGACTCAGCTGACGCGACACTTGTCTAGAACTTAATGTACGCGTGCAGTGATTAGAAAAGAAAGGAAAAACGTTCTTAAGAAAAACGCCCCTGGTGGCACGACAAACACACCGCTGAATGGTCTTGTGGGTGACCGACCACCCGCGGGCCCCTTCACCGCTTCCCCCTCCGCGCAAAACTTTACACGCGGCACCACTTACAAGCTCGTTACCATAACTCCCGTTATGCAACGTGGGGAAATGGTTACCACGCCGAAGGAATGCCACCACGCAAACAATTGCCAAAGGTGCGGTCCAAGCGCCCGTTGCCACGCGACGTGGGCCTGCTCCTCGCCGTTCAGGCATTCGATCGTCAAGGGCCTGCCCGCCATCTGAGTCAGCTGGTGCACACCGCGCATGACGAATGCCTCCGGCGACGGCGCGGTGCCCAAAAGGCAGGCCGCTTTGTCTTGTACCTCATTGGGTGGCGATCGCGAAGCGTGCGAACGGCAAACGGCGGGGCCGAACCGATGCGAAACGTCGCCAAAGACGCGCCAGGGCCTGGAAGCGGCGCATTAATGCGCAGCCGGAAGGCATCGCTGGCAATCAGGGGGGTCATTACGACGGCGCTTCCAACGCTTCCTGCCGCCACCCGGGTGAGGGCGGGCTCCTTTGTCCTGGGAGCGACAAGGAACCAGATGTGCCTCCCCATCTCCGGAGCCCAAGTACTTCGCGGGGCGACGCGCAGGCACTTCGAAGCCTGCTGTCAAGACACATCCGGTCGCATCTGCATTGACGAGAAGCCGCCCAAGTCGCGCCGCTCGCCGGGCTGAACGCAGCACCCCGATTGGCGTGGCCTCCCAAGTTTGCCGCGCAAAGGAACAAAAAGACAACAACAAACGTGTGCGCGTTTTAGGAGCTTGCTTGCCAAGCTTCCTATGCTCGCGCCTTGTCCACACCGTCGTGACCGTCGGCTCACTACTTCTCATTGGTCCCGCCAGAAGCGCAGCTGCGCTCTCTCCGGTGATTTCAAGAATGCTCACTAGATCGCGCCACCGCTCAAGGCGGCACACACCACGCTCGGCGCAGCTGCGCTCTCTCCGGTGATTTCAAGTATGCTCACTAAATGCTGCGCCACCGCCAGCCACCGCTCAAGGTGGTGCACACCATGCTCGGCGCAAGTGGCGCAAGCGCTAGTTACGTGACTGCTCTAGGATACATCTCCGCTTGGATACATCTCCGCAGCATGAAGACCCCAGCCAAGGCAGCAGCGCGAAGGGTTCGACGCCAAGGTGAGAGCCCGGGAGGCCGAAGCGAAGAGGGCGCGCCGTCAAGCGGACCCGGAGGTGAGAGGTCGCAGAGCAGAAGCAGCTTGGGCTCGACGCCAAGAACCTGCGGTGAGAGCCCGGGAGGCCGAAGCAACAGGGCTTGCCGTCAAGCAATCCCGGAGGTGCGGGCCAGCGACGCGCGCCGTCGAGCAGACCCGCGGTGACCGAGTTCCCCCTTGTACTTCTCAACGTGCGGTCCCTCAACGCATACGTTGATGACATCGAACATGATCCCGTCCTGACTGCAGCCGACGTTTTCTGCTTCACGGAAACGTGGAACGCTGGAAACATGCACATCAATGCATTCGTTCCAGTCGTGTGCACCAAAGAAGCGAAGCGTCCTGCGGGTGGTGTCGGGATCTACTTGAAGCTACCTTATGCGGCTGAAGATCTCGCATTGCCAGTAACCAGCCAGAGCCATAACGGGGAGCACGCCGCTGTGAAGCTCTCATCCGGGATAGCAGTCATGGCCGTGTACTTGGCACCGAATGAATACATTGCACCAGCTACAACAAACAACCTGATTAAAAGGATGATCACGTGACACTTGCTTAGAGTGTCATGTCTTCCGAGTTATCTCTACTGGAAATTCCTTAAACATTTTCTTGTGTCTTGAAAATATCGCGACCAAACGATGTTTCCTTAAACAACTAGGTACGAAAAAAGAAATCGCAGCGAAGACTGTTGACACTGAAGTTTCGCTATTGATAGAAATGTTTCCAAGCACTTTTTATTACCATGTGGACATGACGCAGACTTTACTCAAGGAAGGACGGTTTCTTATATGAATACATCTCACCAGCTAGAACAAGGCACTGGTGTAGAAGGATGTTCACGTGACGCTTGTTTTGATTGCCATTTTTGCCACGTTAACTCAATTGGAATTTTTGAACAATACTCTTCTGTCTTGAAAATATCGCAGAAAGTAGTGCTTCCTACAACAACGAGGTTCAAAAAAATCCCACGGCAAATGCCGGCGTTGAGGTGCCCTTAGTGATAGAAATGATTTCAAGCACTGTATATTAGCACGTGCAGAGAAGTAGATTCTTAATAAGGGAACGACGGTCTCTGATATAAATACAATTTGGCAGCTACAACAAGGCACTGGAGCACAAGGATGGTCACGTGACGCTCTTTTCCAGTACCATTTTTCCCAGTAACGTCTATTGGAAGTTCGTAAGATATAGTCTTGTGTCTTGAAAATATCGCCACCGAATGATTTTTCCTTGAACAACAACGTTTGAAAAAAAAACATCGAACTGTTGGCGCTGAAGTGTCCATAGTGAGAGAAATGTTTTTAGGGACAGTTCATTAACACATACACAAGAACCAGAACTTGTGGGTATTGCCCTTCGCTCTGGATAAGGAAGGCGCTACGTAGCTCGGGCTCACGCGCTCTCGCGCTCACGGCGGAACGGCGGCCGGCAGCCGAGCCCGGGACTCCGACCAGTAAAGGTGTATTTCCTCGCTCTGCCTCGGTGTACTTTCTGAGGGCTTCAGCCGACCCCTGGCCCTGAGCCTACATTTCGCACCCGTAACGTGGGGCCGGCTTGTAGTTCTCGGAGAGGAACGCGGAGGTCCTGATGTGGCAGGCTTAGTTTTTTTCTTCGCGAGTCTTTTTCTTTTTTCTCGTTAACGGTTGTGGTGTGTTTCAAGATCTTCTTTGCAGCCTCGTCTTGCGTGAGTACGTTTGTTTTCCATAGACACCCGCTCGACTCGCCGAGCAGCCTCGAGGACCGATGCGGACGGGCCTGTAGTCGGGAATGAGGCGGGGGCTGATGGCGCGGCAGAAACCGGTGGTCAGCAGCCATCACCTAGCGAGACTGCTTCATCGTCTCGGGATCCCCCCATGCCTCTTCTCGAGACCGTCCGGGCTTGGCTCCAGGACTTTTTTGCCTTTGTTGCTCCCGTGCGCGACGCTCTCGCACGCACGCCGCCCACGGCGGCCCTGCCCAAGTTGGATGTTCCGACATTTACCGGGCACGCCGCCGGGGCTTCGATCACTGATTTTCTCGACGACCTCTCCGTTTACAGGTCCGTTCACGGCATCTCAGAGCTCCAGTTGCTCCAGCAAGTTCTGCCCGTTGCTCTGACAGGTGCCGCGGAACGATGGCGACGTCTCCAGCCCCCGTTCCCATCCTGGGACCAGTTTGTCGCGAACTTCCGTGCAGAGTTCCCGCCGGTCGACTACGACTACCGAATGCAGCGTGAGCTGGATGCCCGCACGCAACATCCAGATGAGGGTCTGCGAGAATATGTTCGGGCAATGCAGGAGCTGTTCCGTCGGGCTGATCCCACCGCTCCCGAGACCGTCAAGGTTTCGCGCGTTCTGCGGCGCTGCCAGCCCCGCTTTAGGCCATACCTTTTTGGCCGTTCATTTCTCTCCCTAGACGAACTTACAGGCTTCGCTCGGCAGATTGCGGAGACGCTCTTTTGGGAGCAGCACTATACGCCCCCACCACCTGCCGACGTTGTTCTCGAGCCAGCCTGCACCTGGAGGGAGACAAACACTGGGACAGTGCCGTCGCACTGTCCCCAGCCACGAACTTTCGTGGCGAGCCCGGACGGAGAGCTCAGCTCTCTTGGCCCTACTGGCGGAAACTCTCCGCGTTGGCAGGGGTCCTGGACTTCCAGAGCTTCCCCGACCGACGATTCCCTGCAACCAAACCGGGCCGCTCCCTCAGACCGCCAACGAAATCCTCTGAACGCCGGAGGTCCCTCTCGTGCCGCTTATCGGCCGCAGGCACCGAGAGGGTATCGGGAAGACATGAACCAGGCTGGATCATGCTACAGATGTGGTCAGCGTGGACACTACCGCAACGAGTGTCCCATGCCGCCGTTGACCCGGCGCGTTTCCAACCAGGGAAACGGCCACGGCCCGCGGTGGTAATCAGCTCCCCCACATCGCCCAGGGCCACACCTACCTAGGGTGAGCAAACCGACCTTTTATCCGTTTGCCGCGTCGAACGTACTGGCTCTGCTGGCTCTTGTCAAGTACCTTACATTAGGGTATACGCTTTGCGCATGGACATACCCGCGCTGTTGGACACAGGTGGCAGCGTCTCTCTCATTGGCAATGACATTTTTCGCCTGTGCCAGATGCGCAACGTAAAACTTGCCCAATGCAACACGCGCTTGAGAACTGCTAACGGCGCATTAATAAGGCACGAGCTGCAGTGCGTCTCCATCTCTCCTTTGCGAGCGCGACCTGTAGACAGCGTTTCATTTATTGCCCGGGACTGGCAGTAGCTATGCTACTGGGTCGAGCCTTTATCGCGCGTGAAAACGTCGTTTTGGACTTATAACCAGCGGCGGCTTCCGAATTACCTGCGCAGGTGATTTGTGTCACTTCGTCCCAGCGTCATTTTCACTTCAGCACGTGCATACCTCGATCGCGTTCGTCGGCAACACTGCATTGCCATCTAAGATAATCGAAACCGTCGGAAAAAGTCCATTTCAGGATACCCAGAAACGACAGCTCGTGCGCGCACTGAAGCCGTTTGCCGCCATGTTCACGGAGAAACCTGGCCGCACTCCTGTCTTGCGTCACCGCATCGACAGAGGAGACACGCCCCCTTGGAGCTGCAACCTCAGACCACTGAGCGTCCACAAGCGGGCACTACTGGATGTTGCCCTGCAGGAGATGATTGACACCGGCGTGGTGAGGCCGTTACAAAGCCCTTGAGCGTCTCCTGTCGTTCTTGCACCGAAAAAAGATGGCACTGCACGCTTGTGCGTAGACTATAGACGCTTAAACGAAGCTAGAGTTCGGGACGCCTATCCGTTTCCTTCGAGTGAATCAATATTGTCGAGCCTTGGTAGCGCACGAGTGTTTACAACACTCGATTGCTCTCGCGGTTTCCTCCAATTCGATATGGAACCCAGCGACATCCCTAAGACCGCATTTGCATGCTATAAAGGGCTCTTCGAGTATGTCCGCATACCATTCGGCTTGAAGAATTCCTCTAGCTCCTTTCAACGCCTCATGGACATTGTTCTCGACGACACGCGGTATAAGTTCGCAATGGCATATATGGATGATGTTGTCATCTTTTCGCGAAATTTCGAGGAACAGTTAGAACATCTTTCCATCGTTCTTCAAAAGATGCAGAAAGCAGGACCCACTGTAAACCCTAAAAAAGGTTAAGCTAGCGTGCTCCAGGGTCGTCATGCTTGGTTTTATCGTTGACGACGGTCACCTTCGCCCTAACGATACAATGCTTCGTGCCATTGCCGAATACCCGTGCCCTCATGACGTTAAAAGTTTGCAGCGTTTTCTTGGAATGATTGCGTTTTATCGAGCTTCCATACCACGCTGTGCTGAGATAACCGTACCGTTGAATCAACTAGTTCGGAAAGGTGTGAAATGGAGTTGGGGTGAAGATCAGCAAAGTGTATTCCGAGCTCTCACCAGTGCTATTGCGGAGACCGCATCTCTAAAGCTCCCCGGCTTAAACAAGCCTTTCGTGCTGCAAACAGACGCCAATCACTACGGTCTCGGTGCTGTATTGTTACAAGAATTCGATAATCTATTACAGCCAGTTGCGTTCGCAAGTCACACTTTAACGCCATCTGAAAAAAAAACTACACTGTCACTGGAGGGAGTGTCTGGCGATTGTCTTCGCACTCAAGAAATTTGACATGTATTTGGACGGTGCCTCTTTTACAATACAAACGGACTACATTGCGCTCACTTGGTTGCAGCGTTTACAGAATCCTGCAGGCCGCCTAGCTCGTTGGATATTACAGCTCCATAAATGTCATTTCACTGTCGAGCACAGAAGTGGTGCGCAAAACAAAGTTGCTGATGCCCTCTCTCGTGCGCCTTTGCCCGAGCCTTCCTCACAGGAGAATCCCTCCCTTTTTGCTGTCGTGGATACAGATCCTCAGTGGGGCACCCTGATCAGCAGGCAGCGTCTCCTTGAGGCGCAGCGCAACGGCGGCCTGTGTCAACGGATCCTCAGCCACTTAGCTGACCTGAACGCGCAACCAAGTGGTGAGTTCGATTCTTATGTCCTTGCTGACGACGGCCTCCTCCTACGTTACATCTCCCACGCCGACGAGGATGACGGTACTTCTCCCTTTCGTGTCTTCGTCCCCAGGCGACTCAGGAGGGACTTATTCGATACTTTCATGATTCCGCTTTAGCCGGTCACAGTTCTGCCAGCAAAACTTACGATAAGTTATGTCACACTGCCACATGGCCATCCATGCGGAAGGACATCATCCGTTACGCGCGAAGCTGCCCAGTCTGCTAACGGGGGAAACCACGTGGCGGGCTCCCACCTGGCCTGATGCAGCCAGTACTTAGCCAAAGTCCCTGGCAAATCGTCGCGTGTGACGTAATGGGTCATTTTCCCCGTACACCTAGGGGCAACCATTACCTCTTAGTGGTTACCGACCACTTTACAAAATGGGTCGATCTATACCTCTTGCCCGTACTAACTTCGCGCAGGATTTGGCGTTGTCTTCTCGATGTGTTTGCCAGGTTCGGTTTTCCACCACAGTTGATAATGGAAAACGCCACGTACTTCACTAGTCGTACATTTGTCAAGGCATGTTCAGCGCTGGGCATCAAACTCAAAAAGACATCGCCATATCACCCCCAAGCTAATATCACCGAGCGCGTTAATCTGAACTTGAAGGCGATGCTCAGGGCGAACACCACGGAACCGACGCAATGGGATGTTAACCTCTCAGAAATGGCGTTTTCTACGCGTACCACGGTCCACGGGTTATACACCCGCATTTCTTAACTTCGGGAGGGAGCTTTCATTTCCATTAAGCCACACCCTGGTACCATCGCATCCGTCTTACCCTGACACCCGCACTTTTACAGACGCTCGGCGAAAGCGTCTTTCCAATGCCGTCGTTGCTGCTTGCGAGCAATTGGACAATGCAAGACTCGAGCAAGCGCGTCAATACAACGCCCACCGTCGTCACATTCAGTACAAGACCGGCGATTTAGTTTTGCGCCGTGCACACTATTTGAGCAACGCATCTAAAGGTTTCCCGGCATCCTTAGCACCTAAGTGGGAAGGTCCATTTAGCGTTTCACAAAAGCTTGGTAACTTATCGTACCGTATGAAACACACCAGAACCGGAAAACTCACGGGACCAGTACATGTCTCCGAGCTTAAATCTTATATCGCCTAACTCCCAACTCGCTGGCACATTCAACATTGGAAGCTGCAGGATAGCAAGTTCACGTTCTCCTCGTAGCATCGCACGCCAGCTCTTTCAAGCAATGCTCCGCACGCTCTCCAGATGCATTGTACCTGGCGCCTGCGGCCTTCACCGATGTCCTCCCGGAGGTCTCGTTCACGTTCAGCCCCCTGGGACAGGTCTCCCGCTGTTCGTGGGCCTCGTTACCCGCCATCGAGAGGCCGTGTCCGCACGGTCGCAACATGTACCGTCTTCGACTCTACCGACCGTCCCGTGGCCTGGACGTCTCACCTCCCTTTGGAGATCCAGCCCCGCCCTTTACTTGGCGACCCACCCCTCGATGCTCCGGAGCCGTTCCGTGGACTCCTTCTCTCGGATCGGCACCCGATTGAGCCATCACAGCCCTACACGGCCGAGGAGACCAGGATCCTTTGCCCGCTTTGCAGGGCCCCAGAAATTTCCCGCCGCGCCCACCCGGACGGCTCCCTTTACCGCAGCCGCCTCCTTGCGGCAAGAATCCGGGACACCATCCCTTGACCACCGCCAGCTCCAACAACCGTCGAGGCCGCCGTCGCTCTCCTTCGCATGGCTCGTCGGACCTCCTGGCGCAGGGTGCCCTTCCAGCCCCCACCTCGGTGCCACCCCATACCCTGCCACCACAGCCACCCGTCGATGACCTGCTCGACTTCGACGAATGAGCCCCTGCTCATAGAGGGGGAGGGGGTAGTGTGGGTATTGCCCTTCGCTCTGGATAAGGAAGACGCTACGTAACTCGGGCTCACGCGCTGTCGCCGGAACGGCGGCCGGCAGTCGAGCCCGGGACTCCGACCAGTAAAGGTGTATTTCCTCGCTCTGCCTCGATGTACATTCTGAGGGCTTCAGCCGACCCTTGGCCCTTAACAAACTTTATTAAGGGAACGACGGTCTTCTACATGGATACATTTCACCAGCCAGAAGAAAGCATTGGAGTGAGAGGATGCTCGCGACATTTGTTCGAGTACCATTTTTTTCCGAGTTACCTCTATTCGAATTTTATAAAAAAAATTATCTTGGGTCTTGAGAATATCGTGACCAACTAATGGAAATTTTAAGGGCTCGTTTTCCTTTGTTATACACAATATTAATGAGCACTAACAGACAATAATGTCAAGAAAATTATAATAATATCTGGGGTTTAACGTCCCAAAACCACGATAGGATTATGAGAGACGCCAATGTCAAGGAAAGTATAGGCGATGTTATTAGTAGTAAACGTAATGTAAATGTGAATAAAGAAAAGTGGATGAAAAGATAACTTGCCGCGGGCAGGGACCGAACCTGCAACCTTCGAATAACGCCGTCCGATGCTCTACCAACTGAGCTACAACGGCGGCCATTCCCCCGTCCACTTTATGAGATATATATGTGCCTTTAAACGTGGGATCGTCAGCCAGCGCCGCCAGTAGCCATGACGGTGAGTGTGGAACACACTTCTTTTGCTCGTTGGCATAACGTAGCACGTGAACTTATTACGAGCTGGCAGCTGACCAATAATGCCTCGCATACCACCTGAAAGCATCAAGTCAAGTCTGCCAGAACGAGACCCTCGCTATGAATGAAGGAAACAAGTGGAAATTTTAAGGGCTCGTTTTTCTTTGTTATACACAATATTAATGGGCACTAACAGACAAAAATGGCAATGAAAGTACCAGTGATGTTATTAGTAGTAAAGTTAATGTAGATGTGATGAAAATTTCCTTTCTTCACATTTTCATTACGTTTACTAATAATAACAGTCCCTATACTTACTTGGCATTATTGCCTATTAGTGCTCATAATTTTGTGTATAACAAAGAAAAACGAGTCCTTAAAATTTCCACTTCCTTCCTTCATTCATAGCGATGGTCTCATCCTGGCAGACTTGGTTTTTTTTTTCATTCCTTTCAGAAGCCACGTATGTGGCTATTTTGCGCAAAGAAATCTCAACGGAAGGGTTAAGGGGAGCGCAAACTTTCGACTGTTTATTACAAATTTACTGCAGTAGTATATATACGCAAACACATGCGCAGAAAGCAAGGCAAACATCGAACACATAACAATATGTGCAATACAATTGTGATAATATGGGCAGAAGAGCGACACCGGTGAAGACGACAATGAACAGAGCGCGGGATCGAAAAAGCGCGTGACAGCGTTCGAAGCAGGCAGCGAAGAATGACGGATTGTTCTCTCCTGGACGTCCGGTCCGGGGAACTAGGCGACGTCCTCCAGGCGCTGTACTGTCCTGGACTCCGGCTGGGTGACTGGCTCAGGGACCAGGCGATCCGCTGCTGTTCGGGCTGCCGTCCTGACAGCTGGACAACCGGTTAACGAGGCCTGTACTCCGGCTCGGTGACTGGCTCAGGGACCAGGCGAGGTTCCGCTGCTCTGGCTACCGTCCCGTGTGGCTGTGAGTTCCGGCTTGCTGTAGGCCGTTAGTCCTGCTGCCGTTCCTGGTGGCTGGCATGACCCCGGTGTGCTGCTGAGACGAACGCGGCGGCTGGGAGCTGCAGCTGAGTTGCGGAGCTTCCAAGCGACCGCTACCGTCCTGCTGCTGCTGTGGCAGAAGGTCGTGACATGGCGTAGGCCAGCTCCCTTGAGGACGTCAACAAGCCAGGCGACGCGTTGCCCCGAGTGATCGCCGTCCAACAAGCCAAGCTAAACACGGCGAGAGACTTCCCATTTAGAGACATCTGCAGTACAGGACTGCATGTGACAGACTATTTTCTCAGATAATTCATGAATAGTTGTTTTTTCTGTAAATACATTTGTGTGTGTGTGTGTATGCACTCGTGGCTCGATTGTTCCTTGGCTAGCGGTCCTGGGCCCAAACCTGATATTACGCCACAATCTGGCGAGCCTCCCAGGATACCCATGTTAAAAGCATCGAAGGAAAATATCGTCCCTCGAGTGCACCCTCACAGAAGTTCATCCTGTCATGACTACTTAGAGAGTAGCCGCAGTAGAGACACAGCTAGGCTTGTCCGGCGCAGAATTGCGCAAGTGGATTGAGAACGAACAGGCAAGACAAAGGGATGAACGTGCTGCTGAAAGAGAGGAGAGCAAAGAAGCATACGAAAGAGCTCGACAAATTCTTGAGCTGAAGCTAGAGCTTCAAGAAGGAGCTGGTGGAGATGCAGCAATTAACTCTGAGCCTATGCCTATACCGAATCATGCCTCTTCGGTTCTCAACCCACAAAAACTACTGCCGTTGTTTGATAAGCGACGCGATGGCCTGCATGCATACTTGCAAAGGTTCGAGCGCGTGGCAACAGGGCAGGAATGGCCACAAGATAAATAGGCCCTTGCAGTTAGCATGTGCTTAACTGGTGAAGTATTAACAGTGATCAGTCGCATGACTGCCGCTGATTCACTGGATTATGATAAAGTGAAAAAGGCATTCCTGCAAAGATTCCGGTTTACCGCCCAATGTTAACGCGAGAAATTCCGAAAGGCGCGACCGAAGGATCGAGAAACTGGAAGACAGCTAGCTGCAAGACTTTCAGGATACTTTGATCACTGGATTGATTTGGCCAATGTCTCCAGAACGTTCGACAACCTCCGAGACCACATGATCGCTGAACAGTTTCTTCAGTGTTGCCAACCAAAGCTGACCGTATTCCTTTAAGAACGAGAATGTAAGTCCCTTCAGGAGCTCGCTGACGCTACTGGCCGCTTTCTTGAGGCGCAGAACCTCTCCAACCTGGGAAGACTACGGGGTGATGTGAAGGAGTACAACAAGACTACCTCAGATGCTCAAAAGACACAACCTCCGAGGTGTATGTTGTGTAACCGTATCGGCCATCAAGCTCAGGAATGTCGCCGTCCCGCAAAGGAAGTGACCAAGTGCAACATGTGCGGAAAAAGTGGTCATAAGAGCGAGAACTGCTGGAGCGCGAAGGCACCAAAGAGGCAGAGTTCTGCATGCGTTCATGAGGCCACAGCCAACCAGTGTAGTCTTCCTCCACATGACAAGGTTGTCCGACGCCAAGAAAGTAGACGTGAGGTGACGTTTCGGAAATCTGTTTTTCTGGTAGCTGGAATGCCCGTGGTCGAAGGGCAAGTCTTGGGTCGAAAAGCAACAGTTCTCAGAGATACAGGCAGCAATACAGCAATTATACGAAGAGACTTAGCTCCAGACCATTGCTTGACTGGAGCACTAAGCCGAGTGGTGCTAACAGATGGATCTGGTAAAACGGTTCCGGAGGCAAGAATAAAGATCCGTACACCACATTTTACTGGAAAAATCAAAGCATTATGAATATATAGTCATCTTTATTATGTTGATTTAGGCAACCTTCCTGGCGTCAGAGAACCCCTAGAGCCATATCCCAAGTGGAGACGCGCTGTGGTCGACGGAAGCGACGACACATCAGCAAACCTCCGTGTAGAAGAGATGCCTCACAACGTTTCCGCCACGATCAAGCCGCAACAAGGCAAGATAACTCCATTATGTGTACCATCCATGAAGATTGGTGATGTAAGTAAAGAGAAGCTCGAAGAACAACAGCAAACGACAAGACATTGAAGTCACATGTATATTGCAAAAATAATGACAACCAACAGACAACCAAGCCAAGAAAAGTACCGGAGACGTTAGTTGTAATAATTAAAATATTAGTGTGAATAAATTAAAGTGACCGAAAAGGACACTTGGCACCGACACAGACCGAAGCCGCAACCGTCAAATAACGTGACCGACGCTCTGTCATTTAAGCTATGACGGTGGTCGTCCTCGTGTAAACTTTATCGCTTATATCTCTGCATTCAAATCTGCATGTGGTAGCCAGCGCCACTCGTAGCCATGACGACGAATGTGGAACGCCCTTTATTTTACCTGCTGGCGCAACACAGTACGTGATCTCAATTTCTTCAGATTTATTTCATAATTACTTCAAATACCGTTTCCTACACTTTTCTTAGCATGATTCTTTGTTTGTGGTCAGTATTGCCGCGCCTTAGAAAGAAAACGAGCCCTTGAAGTTTCCTTCTTTCCTTCATTCACAGCGAGGTTTTTGTTCTGGTAGACTTGATGCCTCCAGCTAGTATGCGAAGTACTATTGGTCAGCTGCAAGCTCATAACAAGATCACGTGTTATGTCACGCGAGCAGGCAAAATAACAGTGTTCCACACTTGCTGTCATAGCAGCGAGCTTGACAAAGCATGTGCCAGTAAAACGTTTTTGTTAATAGCGTTTTTTCGTACGACCTGAACGGTACAGTGAATTACCTGAGGAACAATTTGTTGTTTTTGGTTACAGCTGATAAAGAAGGTGGGTTTAAGGTGCTTGATAAAGAGATGTACAATTCTAAAGCACTAGTAGCGATAGATTCCTTCTGTATCAAGCGAAATGACATATGCCCTGAAAGAGTGAAGAGAGAGGCGCGTATACTGTGCAGGAACTTCAACCTAGAAGCCCTTTGTAGGGATTTAGACAAATCTAAGGGTTTGTGTTTGCAAATGTTTTTTTCAGCTAAAACACACAAGGTGTAGTGTCCTTTACGTGTTATCATTTCGGAGAAAGGCTGTTGGCAAGGCTTTAACCATTTACGACCCTTGTATGATCAGTAGCTCTAACGGTGTAATTGAGTTTTTAAGAGACAACGCTCACGTAAGCTTCTCTACCTTCTCTCGAGACATTAAAGATTTGTAATATTCGTTGCCCCATAAAGAACTGCTCATGTGCGTGGAAGACACTATTGACAATCATGGCACAGTGAGCTTTCAGAATGATGTCGGTCTGACCGCATCTTTTAAACTTTTAAGGAACTTTTTAAAAATTATTCGTCGTCCACGTTCGCTGCTTGGGGTGAATGAACGTTTTTCCAGAGAGAATGAGCTTGTATCGGTTCTTGCCTCACCCCTTTTTTTGAGTGACCTCTTCCTTGCACATTATGGCAGGATTCTGCGCGCTCGCTTGGAAGCAACATCGCCTGTTGAGGTCTTCCGCTATGTTGACGACTATTCCGTGCTTTTACATCTTGACAGTGATAGCCTGGCGGTGGCCACATCAACCATTTGCTGAATATTTAGTGAATGCCTCAAACCGTTAAGGCTAACATGTGAAGAGCCTGTCAATGGTCGCATTAGGTTCTTGAAACAAAAAGTGTATATTGCATAACATTGTCATGCGGAAATAAAGTATGTACCTGACCCTTCCTTTTCTTAGTAGTCATACGTGTTGGTGCTATCAGCCCCGAGGACAGAGGCCCCTCCTTCCTTACGCGTGAGCACATTCTAAGCTAGTCAAGCGGGGTATTATCAATCTATGCTTTAGGAATGTTCTTCTGAAAAGTTGTCAGCATCTCGTCTAGAACAGCTTCGACAGTCAAGATTCGCGCCTATGCGCAGCTGGCTACCCCATGCAGCTGCTCACAGCGGTGGCTGATAGTTTGTTAAGAAAATGCTCCCGTCAAAGCCCCTATGCCGCTCCCCAGACGCGCACGAACAATATGGTTGTGGGGCCTTATGTTCAAAGACTATGCCACCATCACGAAGCGATTGGTAGAAGAGTCGGTGTGGACGTTGTTTTCTCCGCCCCAGTAAAGCTTTCAGGGTTGTGCGCCCGTATTAACAACTCCACTCAGGAGCGCATCGTCTGTAGTAAAACCATCGTGAACAGTTCGTTCCATGCGCAGAAAGTGTATATTGCACCGCCTTGTTATGCGGAAAAGAGTACATCGCACAGACGGGCAAATGTTTAAACGACCACCTACGAGAACATTGCAATAATGTGGGCAAGCTAGCATCGAGCGGTCATCTTGCCGCACATAGAATGCGCTGTGGTTGCAAGCCCAGTTTTAATAGAACGAAAGTGATAGCAAAACATGCAAATCAGATGAATAGGGAAATTGTAGAGGCGTTCCCTATTAACAAAATCGAAGTTTGTGTTAGCAGCCCATCTGTTTCCTTATCCCAAAAAAGAGATAAAGTTCCTGTCGCGGTAGGGGTGGCGCGGTTGCTGTGATCTGATGTGGTGCGTGGGTGTCACTCTTTCCTTTTGTACCTGGGTATTTTATGTTTCCATGCGCAATACACATCAGTTGTTAGTTGCGCTGTGTCCTCGTGCCCCTATTGCGTCCTCGTGTTTTCGTGCGCTAAGCCTTCGATATGCTGTACCAACTAGCCCAACAGTTTGTTTTTCTGGGCTTTCTTTACATGTTGTCAGGAGATGTGTCTTGAAACAAAGAAATTGTTTGTTGTGGCTTTCTCATCTATTCATAGGGGTTGCTTCTAATATTTGCAGTGCAGGCATTGATACAGGCCTGTTTTGAGCCAATGATTTACCTTTTCAATGAAGAAAGTTGATTTCAGATAAAATAATGAAAGCTCTAACGACTTTGCTCATAATACCCCTGGTGTGTTTTTTAACACGAAAGTGT
The DNA here is from genome assembly GCF_013339695.2 of Rhipicephalus sanguineus. Classification (NCBI taxonomy): domain Eukaryota; kingdom Metazoa; phylum Arthropoda; class Arachnida; order Ixodida; family Ixodidae; genus Rhipicephalus; species Rhipicephalus sanguineus. Next base: position 129,103,836 of record NC_051184.2, on the reverse strand, counting down.
TTTATGCCGGGGTCCACCACGGCTCCACTGACGCATTTCTGTCACGGATATGACGTTGTAAAATATAAAGGCTAGCATATGGCAAAGAAAAAAAGTAGAAGAAAAAGTTCCGTCACCTGGAATCGAACTCTGCAGCGCGAAACGACTCCGCCAGAAACGGCACGTTCTTCGTAATACTAACGGCGTGCTATTTATATACACCATTTGCCAGTGTCGGTACTCAGAGATCAGGGTACATCAGCGTGTTTTCGTTATCACTAGCGAGATGGCGCGAAGGGCTGGAAGAGCGCGCTTTAAATGTCGTCGACCCCTGCGTTGAGATGAGCGTGGCTCTCTACAGGGCGTGACGCTCCTGCGCGCGCGCTTATCTTGTACGTCTTGCGCTCTCACCGCAGGTTTGCGTTCAAGTTACAGAGAGCGCGAAGGTCATTTCGCTCACCGCAGCGGCCGCTTCTGCGAAAGGAGCGCGCTGAGCACAAACAAATAAGTTAGAACTGTGACAGTTCGCGCTCTTCCTGTATATACTTGTGCGTTCGTTTCGTGCATCCTCCTTTGTATTTGACCAAGGCTGTTTACCTGTCGAGCTGTGACAGTTGTTCGTTCGTGCTCATCCTGTCTATGTTCGTTCCGTGCGTCCTTTCTTCTTGAGCAACGCATTGGAAGTTTCGAGCTGCTTGCCGTTCTTCGCGTGACAATACAACTTGTTGCTATAGCATTCATTCCTTCGCCCTCGGGGCGAAACAATGCACAATAAACGCTCTACTACGTCTGTGATGACACGTTTTACTTTCGTGTTACACCGATTCCTATGATAGAGGGATCAACCCAGTTTTTCATTTTTTGAAATATACCCCGATATGTTGAGGGCTATCGATATCGAGTAATGCATAATGTAACGTAATGTGCGTAAAGTGGGTAAAAGTTACCAACTTTTTATAATGAGTGTCAGTTTGCGGCTGTTTAGTGTGTCTCGAATTCATCCAACTGTGAGACAGCGTATCAGCGAAGTTTTCAGAGCAGCCCTACAGGAGACCTCTCAACAAGTGGCACCGGTTGCACCAAAGCATCGGTGGGCATATTGCTGTAACATCCGGTAATCACATGTTCGCGAACACCATAAAACTCGGTAGATCTGCTTTTCTTCCCTGCATTTTAATGTAGCCATTATATGTGAGGTGAGGGGGGGGGGGGTAATAGAAAGGTCAAACGTTTAGCTTTCGCAAACAAAAAATGGCAGCAGAAAAGGCAAGACTCTTTTGTGGAGTTCAGTTTTTGCGCGATTATCAGCCTTGTTCTCGTCGTTTGGCGAAGTTACGGTTTCAGACACAGTACGTTTTCAGCTAAGTTGTTTGATAGAGCATATGTGAAAGTTCGCGTATAAAGTGCAAATATACAGACACTGAACATGCCAAAAAAGGGCCGTTTCATTTGTTTCCTTGCAATCACTTTCCGACTAACTTTAACGTTGACAACACACTTCAGTCTTTGTACTCAGTGTGAAAATTTCTCCTCGCACAACATTGACTTCTGGCCTATTTCAGATGATTTCCACATGGAGGAGCGGTTACAGAGTTCTTCCGAGTGAGCTTGAACCGATACCTGACGGACATTCTCAAAGCGATACCTGTAGACAGCTGATCACAAAGCCGACCAAATAAACTGTTTCTTGTTCATCTGCATGTACAACCAGCAACTATGTGCACGTTTTTGCAGCTCCATAAAATATGGCCACAACTTGTGCCAGTAACACATATGAGTAACTGGCTTTCTGAGTGAGGATTATTTTACGATGTCTAAAGGTATGGTTATCTGCATTCAATTAATCACTCCACATTACTTCATAAAGGTGGTTTCATCTGGTTGTACAGACTATGCTTCATAAATACATGAAACAACACCAAACGAAATTCTAATACAAGCACGTGTCAAAATATGTATCATTAATTTTATTGTGGTATTTAATTAGCTGAGAAGGTCTACTGTTTCCATGAACCAAGGCACATTGTGAGCCACTCAGCTACCAATATCCACACTACTCTGCCACTTGTAAATATCTATATTTCAGTTCTATTAGAATATTCATCGATTATTCTGCTCGATGCAAGACAAGATATTTCAATAACACGTTTCCGGAAGAGACAGATATCCGGATCTTATGAATTTCCGCAAGATACGCATATCCGCATCTTGTGGATTTGCACAACATACAGGTATCTGCATCTAACGAGCTCGCGCATGATAGGGTGATATGGCTTTCCATATTCTAATAATTCCTTATCTGCGGATTCCGTTAAAACAGGTTTTTTCAATAGGATGGAACCGAATCTAGTCCCGAATTCTCTGCGAGTGTTTCATGTCCCCTGAAGCTAGCTCTATAGAAACCGTCACGTTCTAGAAATTATGTGCGAATAAGGTGCGGTCGCGTAGTAAATGCATGATTTGACCCCGCAGAAGCGAAACCGGGGAAAAATTGTGCATGCTTGCCACAAATGAGAAGCTACTGGAGATACCATTGTGAAGACAAGTGCCCTAAACTTCAACCTATGTACTAACGCAAAATAATGTAAAATTTGTTTGCCTCCACAGAAGCTTTTGTAATTCAATCACGCTGCTGTACAGCTATCACTGAATGATTTACCCGTTGATCCTTTCTGCTATGTTTACTGAACATCTATACATTAGGGCTCGCCCTGCGTTATGTTGTTCTAAGTAGTTGATTGTCAGTTTACGTTTTTTTACTTTATGTAGGAACGCCATGCACTTTCCACGAGTACGTTCGCACCACAGCGAAAAGAAAACGTAGGGGCCTTTTCTGTGGTGGCGCAATCACTTGTGATGGTAGATTGCTTGACGGGAAATGTCAGTACCCTGCTGCAAAGCATATCTGCTGCCATTTTTCACATGTTCAGGCAGAACTGGACAAGCGACGAATGCTGCAAGATACAAGATTTACTTAGGCTCCGGCTCACTGGTCGTGTACAGATTTACCACGGTACTGTGGGCGGTCATAGGGTGACGCCGTAAAAAGAAGCAGCCTTCAAAATCTACGCTGGCGCAGTGTAGGCGAGGTTGGCCATGGCTTGCCATTGCCTTGTCGCCTTGAACTCAAAGCAACTAAAAAGAAACACAGTAGAAGACTGGAAGGAGCAACTCAACCAGTTTGCTTAAACCCTTGCAGAGGCAAACGCAGACCATGTCTTAGTATCTGTAATAGCTGCCGCACATCGTGCCCCGAAGTTACACTCCATATATGGCACCGTACTTTGTGGCTCACCACTTGCGTATCAGCAGGCGCTCTTGTCTCATGGCTTCAATTTTCAATGTCTTTCTCTGCAGCTTTCTTGGGGGAAACTCAACGAGCCTGACAGGAGTTAAACCGTGCCTGCCAAAACTAATGGTGCCATTCACAGGCAGTAGCCAGTGATGAATACCAGATGGCATCAGTGCAGGTGAAAGGCACATTTTTTATGTATGTCACCACTTTGTAACTGTACAACCTGCACAAGACACTGCAGATGCTAACAAAGTGTTTGTCGGCAGTTTTAATGTAAGTTTAATACAGTGCTAGCATTGATGCACACTTTATTCGCTTACTAGGTATGTAAGTCTCAAAGTAACCGACAGCCAATTAATATGGCGCCTCTTTTTTAGCGCAAAAGAAAGGTTACCGGTCTGAGTGGTTAATCAGGGAATGATAACGTGGAAAATACCGTGAAACATACATTTATGAATTTATTGAAACACCCAGGGCCAAAAGCATTAAAGGGGGCGGTGGCTTTATTAAAATATAGGAAAACATAAAATGAGATAGAACGTCTTAGTACAAAGCCTTTTCATTATAGAGTTTTAGCTAGTTATTTCAAACACATACTGCCTGTTGACAGACCTGTGATAAACAGCTACAAAAATTCACTAAAGTAACAAAAACGTACGGAATAAAAAATAAGCCCTGCATAAGAATGCACTCACAAGCGAAATAAAAGAAAAGAGAAGAATCCGATTGTACAACGTTAGTTAAAACCTCTCAAAATAAATGATCATCATGAAATGATACGACATCATTTCACAATTTTTTGATCTACGGAAGCTATGAAGTCGTATACAGGCAACACATGCTTCAAACTCTGGGAGGTGAGAGCGGTTCGTGTTTGTGCGCGGAGGCTTGCTGCGCATGCATGCATTTCGCGCACATGTGCGATGACTTCTACTAGTTACCACGAAGGCAGCGACGCTTCTTAGCGTGCGCCTCCTTTTACCTCGTAATCGGGGCAGAATATAGCAAATATTGATATACGCTTACTCCAATTTTCATTACTAAATTGGGTGAGCGTGAAGGTACCAACCTACGTGCAGCAAAGTAACGGACTCCATAAACCAACTTCAAGGCTCTTCCGCTAGGCTGCGTGCCATACTGATTTTTCGTGACATTTGAGCGGGATTTAAAAATAAAAATCATTCTCAAATCGTGAAAATGATACTTTTTTAGATAGATAGAGCGAATTCATTAGAATGCAGAGATGTCGGCCTGAAATGGTACTTGAATCTGTACCTCTGCCTCTTTAATCCTTGGTCTTTCTATTTCCACCAGGATCAAATAATACGTTCTGGCCATCTGTCGCTTCCCTTAACTGCATAACCTGCACGAAGATGGAAAAACGTTCAGGAGGGAAAGTCGAGTGATAGCCCTGAAGCCTTCTAAATATATGAGAACGAGGGCACATCTGCGCACTGGGTGGGTGAAAAGAGGGAATAATGGATGGCTGTAATAAATGTGAAGCTTAAGCGTAAAAAAGCATTGTGGCGGTCTGAGCACAATGGTCGAGTGGAAACGAAATGAATAGCTTGAGAAGGTTCACTGGCAAAATCTGGCTGCCTGGTATTTGTTGTGCTCCCTTAAAAGCATTTTAATTTATTTGTGACAACTTTAAGCCTAGCTTGCGTAACATACTACCATTTTCTTTTATGTTGATCTCTCCATATTTTGCGATTGATAACGCTGGCATGTCGTACGCCCTTTGAGTTGTCTTAGTGTTTGAGAAACTTGTGAATGCACTGTTTCAGAAAACTGTCCTCAGTCGTCTGCAAACACAGTGTTTAGAGAAAAACTCTCAGCATCAGTGAGCCAGCCAAGCATGGTGTCAAGAGCAAAAGCATTGGCTGACATCCTCAGACTCTGGCACTTAAAGGGCTTGGCCAGCTGATACCAGCAAAATATCTGTCCGGGATTCCTGCTGACCGGTTTGTCACTCTTTAGTAATGAAATGCTTCCGATGTCAAATCAGTTGTGTGAACCGTAATAGTTCTGGAAGTTTCGCTAAAGGAAAAGTGTCAAGTGACCCATCCATGCAACATATTCAACCATGTGCGCTCCTGCAGAACAGATCCACTATATTCAGTGCCCCTGTACTTCCTGTTGTCGGGTATTTCCTGGGTTTAAGTCTGAAAGAGAGCAAGAAGTTGTTCAACTGTGAAGCTTTCAAAGAAACCTTTATTTGGCCTTTTGTAGAATTGTGCTAATGAGTAATATATTAGTTGTTTCTTTCTCACTTTGGACATCGAATATTCCTAGAAGATTAAACTAATAATTTATAAATACAGCATATTTTCTTGGCTGAGGTGACCAAAGGGTGAAACCAGTTCGCTGCTTTGTTTGAAGAAAAGATATATACAAGCAAAGCCAGTAAGATAACTAGTGATGTCAGTGCAAATTGTGGTGCTTCAGATGGAAAACAGCATACCCCATAGTCATGTGGTTGGGATTCGGTAGTAAGCATAGCTGAAAGTCCTGCGCCTGTAATTCAAGGAGTGCTTCTCGGGGTCGTCATCAAGAATTCGACTGGCAGCAGTCGCAAAACACCGCATCCACACCAAAGAAAGTATTCAACCAATCTCTCAGAGCGCGTATCGAGTTTCGGCGCTTCATAATGGTGCCGTAGTCGATGAAATGCTGCGCGCGACATCATGCAGCCGTCTAAAGGCGTCTCCTGTGGCTTTAGTGAAGAAAAGGGATGGAGCCATATGCTTCTGCTTTGAATATTGCCGCCTGAACAAAATCACGAAGGACGCATACACTCTTCCAATATTAGAGCACTCCCTGGATCAATTACATAAAGCCAACTACTTTTCGTCGATGAACCTCAAGACTAGCTACTGGCTCAAATAAAAGCAGAGCTGAAAAAAGACGGGACACAAGAGAGAAGAAGACGTGACGGGCAGTCATCCCGTCTTCTTGTCTCTTCTGTCCCGCCTTTGTGTTCTGCTTTCATTTTCAGACAATGCACCAACTCGCCCAGCAACGTATTCTGTTGGCTACTGGCAAATAGAAATACACAACAGGGACCGAGAGAAGACTGTTTGTATAACCCCAGACGGCCTCTACGAGTTGAGGGTCATGTCCTTTGGTCTTTGCTCGGCACCTGCGTCTTTCGAACTAGTAATGGATAGAGTACTCGCAGGCTTGAAGTGACAGACTTGCCTCGTGTACATGGACGGTGTCGTTGTGTTTGCCTCAAACTTTGACAAACACGTCCCGCACCTTGAAGCTGTACCTCAAGCAATCAACTCCCCCGGCCTCACCCTAAAGCCATAAAAACGTCGCTTTGCGTACGAGGAGCTGTTGTTCTTGGGTCACGTGACTAGCAAGACTACAGTTCGCCCTGACCCACGGAAAACAGCTGTCGTCGCTGCATTCTGCCCGCCATTCGACAACAAGGCCGTACGCCGATTTGTCGGCTTGTGCGCCTACTACAGATGATTCATCAAGACATTTTCACGGACCGCCGAGCCACTAACGCACCTCACGAAGACCGACGTGAAATTCAAGTGCGAAAGGGCTACCACTTAAACAATTTGCGAACTGAAATGACGCCTACAGACGACTCCGATACTCCCACATTTCGACGAATACGCAGATACAGAAAGCCACATGGGCGCAAGCAGTGTAGGGCGCGTAGGCATTTTTGAGCAGACAACTGACGGACTAGAAATGGTTGTCAAATATGCTAGCCGGTTGCTATCTAAGGCGGAAGCCAACTATTCCGCAACAAAAAAGGAGTACTTAGCCATCTTCTGGGCTACATGAAAGTTTCGCCCCAACCTCAATGACACGCCTTTCAAATTTGTGAGTTAGCATTACGCCTTGTGTTGGCTACCTAACTTGAAAGACCCTTCAGCTCGTCATGCATGAAGTAGTCTGCAACTTCAGGAATTCAACATAATAGACCAAACGAAAGCACTCATGCCCCCGTTGACCCAGCACCACATGACGACAAGGATGTGGACTACTTATTGGGAACCTTAAGCGCCGAAGACTTCGCCGAACGACAACAAGCCGACATGGAACTGAAGGGCCTTGCGGAATACATCGATGGCAAGAGCACCATTTTTTTAAACTATTCACGCGAGGTGTGGCGCATTTCTTTTTGCGGAACGGCATTTTGCTATAGAAGAATTTCTCGCCGCTTCGAGCCTACTACCTGCTAGTTATACCTTCGGCACTGCGTCCACAGGTTCTCCAAGGATTACATGACGACCCGACGACTGGGCACCCTGGATTTTTGCGAAAGCTGGCGAGGATACAAAAAAATTACTGCTGGCCTCGCCTCACTGCCGACGTGATCCATTACGTAGGCTGGCGGAGATTGTCAGCGGCGGAAGACACCGTACACCAGGTCTGCTGAACTTCTGCATCCCATCCTGCCACCTTGGTGCCATTTCGACAAATCGGTCTGGACAAACTGGGCCATTCCCGACGTAGACTACCAGAAACAGACAGATCGGCGGAGCTACCGACTACTTCACCAGCTGCGCCTAGAGAAGCGCCCTGCCCAAAGGCAGTGCTGCCAAAGTAGTGAAGTTCTTGGTTGAGAACAATGTTCCTTATTATGGCGACCCAGAGGTACTCATCACTGACCGAGGTACGGCCTTTACTCCTGACGTAACTCACGCGATCTTGAGATACAGAGAAACTAGCCACTGCCGGACCACACCTTACCACCCACAGGCAATGTCCTCACTCGCCGAAATGCTGGACTAATACGTCGACGTTGAACACTCATATCATTCCGTTCGTGACATTCGTATACAACACGGCCTCGCAAGAAACGACGCAGGTGACACCATACAAGTTGGTCTACGGAAGGAGCCCGGCGATGACGCTCGACGCCATGCTACACAACGCCACCGATGAAGATAAGCTCGACTTCACTGTGTACCTTCAGCGCGCTGGGGAAGCCCCACAAGTTTTATGTCTGTGGTTGCAGAGAAAGCAAAAACCGACAGCCGACGTTACAACCGTCGCAATCTCCACCTAGAATGCCAGCTGGGCAACCGTGTCTGAGTCTCGACAGGGACACGCCCACGTGGTCTAAGTGAAAAACTTATTCAGCGATACTTCGCTCCATACAAGGTCCTTCACCATCTCGGCGTTCTAGACTATGAGGTTATCCCAGGTGGCATTACGAACTCACAGGGGCGCCGCACATGACTTGAAGTTGTTCACGTCGTGCACCTTTAGTCATTCTATGCGCGTTAAGCGACCTCTGGACTGCTGTTCTGCTTTCTTTAATATTACTTATTCGTACCACATGAATGTTTTAAAGTCTATTTTCAATTTGAAGCATCAGGGCAAAGCTTTTTCAGGAGGGGTATTGCCACGCGTGTTTTTATTTACCCCGCACAGACTGTTAGCGTGCATCCACATGACAGACGCCTCGTCGGAAATCTCTTCCTTCGGACGATGGTTCCGCCGCGCGTCCTAAACACCCTGAAACTTCGTAAAGTAGCGACACTCTCCCCCTCCACTCTCGTTCCTCTTCTATTTCGCACTCTCTCTTCGAACGTGGCGCCGCCTACCTTGGTCCTTCGTAGCAGACGGCCCTTTGCGGAGGTAGCGCTTGCTTCCAAGGCAGCGCGCTGTGAGCATTCGCACCAGTCGTCTAGCTCTTAATATATTATTGTTTTAGTTGATTTTTGTTTAGGAGATGTTAGCGCTTTTACATAGCACCGGCTACTCATTTTCGCAAATAGAATTCGGGAAAAAAAGCAATGAAGAAGCATTGCATAAAAGAGCACCAATGGAGAGTTCGTGTATCTTTTTCTAGACCACAAAATTTCTTTCCGGTGGCTTATGCGCATTTATCAACTGCACCTCTTGCTATTTGATAACTTATCCTATAATTACCTAAACGAGCGTAATGGTGGCCCATGACAGCTTTGTGTAGTGCCACATAGGGTGTACAATATGCGGAGTGAGCATTCAGATTAGCTGGAATGGTCCGCGATGTAGTTCGATTGGCTGAAGAAAGCCCGCTGGTCTTGTCGGTGGTGTCTTGTGTCGCTGACAGTCTCGGCATGTCCTTACGTAGCGAGTGAAGTCGGCGGCAAGGCGCGGCCAGTAGTACTTTTCATGTATTCTTGCGAGCGTGTGAAAAACACCGAGGAGTCCAGCCGTCTGATTGTCGTGTAGTCCCTGGATGACTTCTGGTCGCAATGTTGAGGACACCACGAGAACGTGGTTGGCTCTGATTGGGGAGACGTTCTTCTTCAGGAGAATGCCATTTCGCAAGAAAAGCCATGCCAATCCTCGCTTGAATAGCTTCAGTGCCACGACAGTCCCACTCTCGGTGTATTCCATAAGGCCCCTGAGTTCTGGGTCCGCTCGCTGTCGTTCGGCGAAGTCGTCGGCACTTAAGGTTCCCATGATACAGTTATCCTCCTGGTCGTCCTGCGGCGATGGGTCGACTGTGGCGCGAGACATGCAGTCAGCGTCAGAGTGTTTTCTCCCGGACTTGTAAACGACGGTTATGTCGAATTATTGATGTCTTATCTTGAAGCGTCCTTCAAGTTAGCTAGCCAAACCAAGGCGTGGTGGTTGCTCGCAACTTTTATAGGTCCGAAATAAAGATAGTGGCGAAACATTGATGCAGTCCAGATGATGACAAGGCACTCCTTTTCTGTTGCGCAAGGGTTGGCTACCGTCGTGGACAGCAACCGGCTAGCATAGCTGATAACCCTTTCCAGTCCGTCAGTCCTCTCACAAGGACGGCGCCGAGTACTGCGCTGCTTGCGTCGGTGTGGATTTCCGTATCAGCTCAGTCGTCGAAATATGTGAGTATCGGAGGCGTCTGCAGGCGGCGTTTCAGTTCTTGAAATGCCTCGGCATGCACCGTTCCCCACTTGAATTCCATGTCGGTCTTCGTCAGGTGAGTTAGTGGCTCGGCAATCCATTGTCGTGGGCCGAGGCAGCTAGTTGGTCCGCCAAAACATTTCCCCCGACCTCGCGATGCCCTCGCACCCAGCACACCACAACATGTTGTTATAGTGTGTAGAGCGTGCATAAAAGGGAGTAAACGACACAAGGACAGGCATTTTATGTTTTTTTGAAAATTTTTAGAGCTCTCACGACACTCAGAGAATCCGTGTATATGACTGCACGTAATAATTTTAATTCCTTAATGTGTTTAAGGGCCACAAATATCGCGTACGCTTCTGCTGCGAAGATACCTAAATTACAGTAAAGAATACCGGAATTAGAAACGAATGGACCAACGGCTGCGTAAGCCACAGAAGTATTAGACTTTGAGGCGTCTGTAGAAATTCTGGACAGGTGTATTCGTGCTGTAGTTCGAGGAAGTATGTACGGATATGTGCAATAGGCGCCTGTTTCGTTACTTCGATGAAAGATACATCACAATCTATAAGCTGCCACCGCCACGGCGGTAGTTGTGCACCGGGAACCATTAGACAGTGTTCGAGGAGTGGCACACCCGTTTCCTCATCTAGGCCCCTCTCTCGAAGTGAGTAGGGCTGTATCGCCGAAGGACGGTTGTGAAACAGGGCAGAACTGGGCAAATCATTAATTGTGGGCTGTGAGGGGTGTTCTTTGTCTGCGTTCACATTGAAATAATATAAAAACGACATAAATAACATAAATAATAATATAAAACGACGAAATAAATATAAAACAACGAAGGTGGAGCGACCACTCGTTTGATTTGACGTAGAGGCTCTCTACGGGGTTGGTGCGAAAAGCACCAGTAGAAAGACGAATGCCCGAGTGGAGGACCGGGTCAAATCTCTTCAACGCGCTTGGTGTCGCAACTGATAAATTATCGCCCCATAATCAAGGCTTGTGCGTATGAGGCTTTTATAGAGATTCAACAGACACTTCTTGTCACTACCCCATGTAGTGCGTGAAAATATTGTGAGAATATTCATCGTTCTTGTACACTTGTTAGTTATATACTTGATGCGTGATAAGACGGTATGTTTCGTGTCTAGAATTACGCCGAGGAACTTATGCTCAGTTTTCAGAGGTACTCGCTGACCGCGCCGGTCAATGTCCGGATCAGGATGGACGCCTCTCTTTTGAGAAGAAGACGCAAGTGCTTTTTTGCGGGTTAAGACTTAACGCGTTGTCGTCTGTCCATGTAGTTACCTTGTTCAAACCAGGGCTGGGCAGAGATACTCGTAAAAGTATTCCGGAATACAGATATCGAAATACATGGGCTGGAAGCCTAAAATACAGATACTGAGATACATTCGCCTTCAACGTAATGGGATATTTCGGAGATACTTTCGCAGTAAGAAGAAAAAAGTATTCCGGAATACAGATACAGCAATACAAATACTGGAATACTTTTTTCCTTTCAAGGATGCTCATACTCTGCAAAGACATTTATAAATGCAGCATAATGTTGTAAGTTGCAGCGCATTGATACTTTAAGTTCATTTATTTATTTATTACAGTACCCTCAGTGCCATTAAGACATTAAACAGGAGGGTTACAAAGTACATAATTAGTAATAATGACATAATTAGACGTATCAACTGCACTAAAAAGTACACTATTTCACAGCAAGAGTAACAAGCATTAGACACCGAAATCGACATACTTCGTGACAACAAACTGAGCTATGCTAGAAACAGCACAGTTTAAGCAAATCACTTCAATCACTAATGAACACCAGTGAATTGAAAGAAAAGTATACATTTATTTTGCACATAAGATCTGTGTTGCTGAGAAGCTTGCTGTGTTAGCATCGCAAATAGGCTGTCTTCTAGACAGTGTCAGTTCGGCCTCAGCATAACACTTGCGAAAGAGCAAAAGTCTCTCTATACCGCTGCAGACGAGCACATATTCGTGTTATCGTGACTAAATACCGCCTTCATAGCCGGGTAGCCCTGCAGCGTGGCGATATCTCTTCTCGGGTCATCTAGATACCGAAACACTTCTGTCCTCACGTGGGTTGTTCTGAACGTTCAGAAACCGAAGTCGGTCCCCATCTTCGGAATCCTCAGCCGTCTGGCCCGGTCGGCACTGGGCCAGACGGCTGAGGATTTCGCTGCCCATATAGGCCGGCCATAAATAACTACGCGCAATGGATCCCAATACGTCAAAACTGCACAATTGAAACATTGGCTTCCTAAAATCACGTTGTTTGGGGGTGAGAGGGTTTAAGTCCTCCCGAGTCGCTCCTGCCATCTCTCTAAACAGGCATGGAAACAGGGACAGCGGCTCGGAGCGCTCCATCACAAACTACAGCAAGCACTCGTCGCCTGGGCGGAAAGGGCCACTCTTCGATAAAGCTGTCACCGCCACCGACACTACCAGCACCCATTTCAGCAAGCCGCAACAGGCGAAGTCGGCTCCGACGGTGGGGGAGCCTGGTACAGAGACCGTTTCACGCTTGTGATCAATTAGGAACGCACCCCTACACTCCGGAGAGGTGGCTCAAAGCGCGACAAAGATCCATCTTCTAGTCACTTCCGCCGCGACAACGGGAACTGCTTTTCGAAGTGTCGCCGCTTTGAGAACTGAACGCACGCGAAGCATTGCAAAGCCTCTGGTCCAAGGCGGTATCCGCGCGGGGGGTCACAAAGTAGTCGCTTGTCACCGGAAAAAAATTAGGCGTGCCGCACTCTCCTTGAGGGACAGCGACTTTGTCGGCAGAGGCCGGCAACACTGCCTCCGCGATTCTGCCGTCTGTGGCGTCGCATGCTTTGCCACATGGACTATTCTGTGCATGGGGGGAAACCATCGCCGCCCTTTTTGTCGGCGACCGGCGGCGCGCCTTTGCTTCTCTTGGCACTGAAACAAACGAAAAAAACCCTTCGTTCCCTCCTTCGAAACACGCCTCAACTCATTTCGGACAAAAAAAAATGTAACGAGATGCTCGTGTCGTGCATAGTATCGCAATACAAACGATACATCGTAAAGGTATTTCACTACTGAGATACAAATACATTTTTCAAATGTATCTCGATACAGAAATACAGATACTGAAAAGTATCTCTGAAATACTATCGCGATACTCTTGTATCGCGATACTTCTCAGCCCTGGTTCAAAGCAAGTTGACCCTGCCGCTGGCACATTGTAAGATTACAAGATTTAAAACCGATTTGCACGTCATCAACATATGTGCAATAAAACATCTTACGCGGGATGTACTGACGCAGGAGTTCATTTTCATAACAAAAACTATAGAACTCAGTACGCCTTCTTGCGGTACTCCTGTTGGTCAAATGTTCGGGACAAGACATTGCCAACTCGAACACGGAATGTTCAATTAGAGAGGTACCTTTCAACTATGGCCAGCATCCTACCTCGTACACCTAAATGTGAGAGGTGTCGCAGTATGTCGAAAAGCCATTCGGTATCGTAGACCTTGTCCATATCGAGGAATGCCGAAAGAAAGAATTGGTTGCGGACAAATGCGTCGCGAATTTGTGTCTTGATACGTACAAGGCGGTCAGAGGTTGATGTACCCTCTCGAAAACCGCACTGGTATGAGTCAAGAGAATTCTTTCCTTCGAAGAAATGTATAAATCGGCGGTTTATTATCTTTTCAAAAAGTTTACACAGGCAGCTTGTTAATGCAACGGGCCTGCGGCTCGCAACGGAGCATGGGTCCTTCCACTGTTTTGAAATCGAAACAATAATGCCTTCTTTACAGGCCCAGGGAATCTCGCCGGAAAACCAAACCGCAATATATATGGAAAGAAGTGTTTTTTTTGGGTTTGAGATCGCAGGTGTTTCAACAATTCATATAGGATACGGTTGGAGCCTGGGGAGGAATTATTTAAGTAGTTCAGCGATGCTTGTAGCTTAGCAATGCAGAAAGGTTCATTGTATGCTTTGTATTTTGTGGATTTGCGGTCTAATTTCTGTTTTTCGATTGTTCTTTTGTATCGTGTGAAAGCTTGCGTATAGTGCGACGAGCTCAACACGTGTTCGTAGTGTGCGCTTAGGAAGTTCGCCTGGTCTTCCTAGCTGCCGCCTTCTGTGTTTACTAGAGGAAGTGAATGTGCTTGTCAGCCTGCTACCCTACTAAACATGTTGCAGACTTTAGCCGCTTTGTATATGAATTGATGCCCGATAAAAACTTCTGCCAACTTTCCCTTCTTGCCTGTCGGCGCGTTTTCCTGCCTTGGGACTTTATGTTCTTAAAACTGTCAAGATTCTCGGCTGTCGGAGAGTCCCGAAGCAACCTCCATGCTCTGTTTTGTTTTTGCGCGCATTTCCACACTCAGTGTTCCACCATGGGACACGGCGTTTGCCGGGCAGTCCAGTTTTTTGTGGGATGCATTTAGTTGCAGCATGAGTGAGAAAAGCTCAATGCTTAAACCACACATATCAGTCCAACTTAAGCGAGTAACTTTACAAAACTTCCCAATCGGCTTTGTAGATGTGCCCTTTGGGAACCTGTGGAAGACATTCATTCTTAATTGGTGCACTGAGAACTATTGGAAAGGGGTCATTTCCACAAGGATTGATAATAACTCCATTTCAGTAAGGGTAGAAGCGATGGGGATGTAATGCTGAGATCTATGGACAAGTAGGTATTGTTAGCGAGGCTATAATATTTTGGCTCTTTCTGATTCAAGAGGCATGCGCCGGAAGAGAACAGGACTTGTTCAATTAGGCGGCCTCGCGCGTCGCACCTAGAATCGCCTCATAGACTGATATGTGAATTGAAGGCCCCAAGGACCAGATACGATTGTGGTAGTTCATCTATTATTGACTGGAATTCATGTTTATTGAGTGGGTGATGCGGATGTATATAGAGAGAGCAAATGGTGACGAGTTTGTTCAAAAGAACTGCTCGAACAGCCACTGCATCAAGGGACGTTTTGAGTGGTAAGTGTGTACAGATGGTGTAGCCGTTGTATACTACAACGAATGCAATATCGGACGATGCCATGACATCGCCTCGGTTCTTTCGGAAGATGATGTAACTGCGTGGAAAGTTCGTGTGCTTTGATTTTAGGTATGTTTCTGGTACACACAGCACTTTTGGTATATGATACGGTGTTTAGCAAGGGGCCTTTGCCGGGCCTGCGATGACGACGAGAAAGCGATTATGCATTCCTTCAGAAGGCATCAGAGTGCTGCTCGCAACCAAATGACGTGTGGGCAGGCGTGATGCTTTTCCACACCTACGCTTCAGAAAGCATCGCTCGGGGGCTCCATTTATGTCCTCTACAATCGTTTGGACCTCATGGTGATCGCGCTTCTCGCGGATTAGTCGCAGTTAGTTAAACACCACCGAGTGAGAGATGGTTCAGAGCTCAAGCGAAGAAGGATAGCGCAAAGAAGGATCTGATCTGTCGACAGCTGGTCACATCGGCTATTGGTGGTTGAAGCAAGGACACTGCTCCTGCGCATGACACACGGTTTCTTGACCCTGCATATGTATGCGGATCATCCGCTGGTGTGATCTTCAGTTTGGCGGCAGTGCGCGACGACTTCAAATCGCCTTATACTGTGCATTTTTTCGCGCAGGTGAGCGTCGTTTTACTTGCCTTAGAACTGTTACAGGATTTTAAATTTTTCACTACTGCCAAACTATTGTGCTTGTGTTTCTTTGACATGGCAAAGAATGATAACAAAGCACTTGATTACAATGATATAGAAATCCGTGCGAGCTCCGTGACTTCAAACAGAGCGTTTATAACAGTAGTCAGACTTCTGACAATGTCAATTTGTTCCCGCAAGAACTCAAGGCCATGCGCGAGGAACTAGTAACAACACGGAAAGCTAACGAGCAACTCATTTCACAACATTGACAGCTACAAATAAACGTGACAGAGCTCGAATACACCCGTGCTAAAAACCGCAATTTATGCCGCAATGCAGGAACCAGTCACGGAATTTGATATTGATACCTGTTTGATAGGAACTAGGAGCATTGTTGTACGTTTTGCGCGACGCGACAAACGAAATGCCGTTCTCGTGAAAGCCAGAAAAGTGAAGCTCTTGGCTGGGGCAACTGGTTTTAAGACCTCAGCACAGTCTCTGTGAACAAAAACTTAGCCCGGCAGGGTAAAGAATAACTTGGTGCTGCGGTGGCAACGATACATGTTAGCTAGAAATTCGTTTGGGCACAAGAAGGAAAAATCTTTGCGACGAAATCGAAAACATCGGAGAGACTTGGAATCTGTTGTCGGGAAGATATAGATAATATGTGTCATTAACCAACACCAAGAAATCTGGTCTCTTTAACTCTTCCCTTATGCTGAATGCTTCAGATTGCCAATATTATGACGAAGATGAACTCCCGCAAGTTTTCAAAATGTCGCCCTAATGGTTGGATCATTTCATCTAAATGTTCGCCGTATTAAAAACAAAACGGATAGCATAGGTTTGTTACTGAATAGTATTAAGAGTACCATTGATGTTTTCTGTTTTAAGGAACGCTGGCTAACCCCGAACGACCGCCCACCACAATTCACGGGATATGTTCACAATGGCATTGTTCGTTCTTTAAATCGGGGCGGTGCAATCAGTATTTATGTTAATACCCTCAAGCACGACGTTATTGATCACTTCAGCTATATCACGCTTGATATCGAGTGTCTAACAACGTGTGTGCAGAATGTATTAGTTGCAGCTGTTTTTCGGCCTCCCACTTGGTATAAGTCTGATGTTTTTTTCCTTTATAGAAAAGCTACTGCGGCCAACTCCGTTTTATGCGTAGTCCGTCAATTATTATGGGCAATCTAAATGTTGGCATGGTCAGCGGACATGCATCTTGTGAGCAGCTGAAAACTATTCTAACGTCTATTGCTTGTTCTAATGTCAGCCCACATCGCATTTGTCGTACCGACCACAGTGCCACTTTTATCGATATGAGAATCACAATCACCTCCAGTTATAATTGCACCAGTGGTATATTATCACTTGACACAAGCGATCGACTGCCTATCTGTACTTTTCGCGCACTTGACAGTGTCAGGCGGCACTTTGTCGCAAAGCCGTGGTATCTTAAAATAAACTTGAATCTTCTGAATGAAATTGATCGTGCCCTGGAAGCTGCAAACTCAAACTTCGTTTAGGCAGAAAGTGACTCTGATGAAGTGCGTCGACTTTTTTTATGAAGCACTTAAGGTTATCTGTGATAGATGCTTCCCTCTTGTTCCATCGCACAGGAGCCGATGTTTGTACAAACTAACAAAACGAAAAGAAACAGAATGTATCACGCATTTGTACAACCAAGTGGCGCTGCTCTATTTACCGCATACAAAAAAACACCGAAAAAAGGTAAATGTTCATTTGAAAAAAGCTAAGACCTGCTACTATCAAGCCCTTTTTGCTAGAATACTTAATAAACCTAGAAAGCTGTGGAATGAAGTTAATAATTCGTCTAACAACTAGAAAGTGAAACGTCCTATTAGGATTGTAGCTTTTGCCAATAGTAAAAGAGAAGTCGAACCACTCACAGAAATGAATAATCACTTCACTAATATCGGTGATTTTCAAAGAAACGCCAGTTCCGAAACTTACCATGTATCCACCCATGAACGGGAAAGCGTGATACACACAATTTGTTTATTTCTTGCGGGCCCAGTAGAGGTGGAAATATTATCGGTCAAAAATAGAAACCATCTCTCGACTGGAATTCACGAGTAGTGTGCCGTACCCATTAAATATGTGGCGGCTGTTATATCAGTACCTTCAACACATTAATAATAGAATGCAAGAAACTGCAATGTTCCCCTCAGACCTTAAGCTTGCTCGCATATGCCGAGCATACAAGGGGGAGCTGCCGTTGGTGAAATATGTAACTACAGGCCGATTTCGGTGCTACGCTTGATATCTAAAGTATATGAAAATATTATGAACACGCGTCTCGTTATTATCATAAATAAGCACCACGTACTAATTTACGCGCAGTACGATTTTCTGCAAAAATAAAACCACCAAATCAGCTTTACTACATCTTCAGGATAAAATAATGTATGATATTGAAAAGAAACTTTAGAGTGCAGGTATTTTCATTGATCAAGGGAAAGCGTTTTATTGTTATAACGATGACATTTTCATAATGAAACGTAATGATTATCGCATTCGTGGTGTCGCCTTAGACCTTTTAAATAGTTACCTTTCTTGCAGAAAGCAGTGTGTCAACATTAGTCATGTTATCTCCCCTGATACCACGATAAAACAAGGAGTGCTGCAGGGGTCGATTATGGGGCCCTTCTTATTTATTTTAAAAATTAACGATCTGTATGGTATCACTAACACGCCAAAGTTGGTAATGTACGCTGATGACACTAATATGTTCTTTTTTTCGCACATTCACCTATTTATATACAGAATATGATAAATGATTATCCTATTCAGCTGGACAATTGGCTTCATGCGAAAAATATATTTAAATATATTGTGTTATGTGTTACGTAACCAGTTGTGTACAGATGCGTAACGATGCCAACAGCAACACGGTTGTGGCGAACACCACACGCGGTAAGCTGATATGTAGTGCTTATAATCTTCTATACTGGATAGCAAACATCCGAAGAGGACAAAGAAGGAACGCAGATGCACAGGACAGGAATGACTCGAAACTAGGTTTTATTCCCAAAAGTTGCTCTAGATATGTACACAGCCGAGTGGCATGCGCAGCGCACTGCGCACACCATACATTCACAGTTGCTGTTATAGTTATGCTTGTCCCTTTTGATGGAGAACGCACGCATATTTCACGAACCCGTGTGCATGTGTGGAAGGGGTTCTTGACACTTTTTGAACAAGGTTATTGTCACCGTGATTAGCTAACACCAGCAGCTGGACCGGACTTATTGCAACCGCTTGTGATCACGGCTCCTAGGGGTCTAAGTGCTGCACAGCTGGTGGAAGTCGTGGATGCTTCTTACGAAGAAATGATATATGATGCTTCGTGTCCTGGACGTGGCAACGAAGTGTTGTCCACATCCAAGCCGTCTCTCATGCAGTGCATGAACCAAGAGTTGGGTTTTGATAAATCAATGTTGAAGTCACCGGTAATGATGAGGACGTGGCCCTGTCGGTATAGTTGCTGTTGGAAACAATGACCCCGGGTTTTTGTGTAATCCACGTGGTCCACATTGCCGACTACGTGGACAAGTACATCGTAGCCAAGCATCTTCCAGGGGTGTTCTGTCTTCAGCTCCCTCACTTGGATCACCGCTAGGGGCCGAACCAGGCGGACGTGCCTTGCATGGGCTCCAACTTCAACAAGCTCTGTGAGTGTTCTGTATTAGTTTATTACATCAACTTCGGTGCTGAAGTGGACAGTTTCATCGGCGGAACTACCTGTGAGTGTTTGAGTTCAGCCGAATGTCCGATTCTTTTTAATTGACTTCGCTTAGTGAAGAGCGGGCGCCGGCCCCGCTATCCCTAACGCCGGTAGTGCTGACGCCAGGAACGCGCGCCCCACTGCAGTCTACTACCACCATGGAGTGCACAGTCACAGGCACCGAGCTTCATCCGACTGCGTTTAATCCTGATGAGTGGAAAGAAGTCCTTGACGCACGAAAAAAGCACCATAAACAGAAATCCAAGACCGACGCGCTTTCCCGAGCGGAAAACGCCAGCGTTGCAGTCGAGCCACAACTCGTCCGCCGAGACTCCGTCCAGACGCCAGCGGAGAAACTAGGCACCACAGCGTCTGCAGCACGCCTTAGGCGAGGACCGATTCCGCAGTTACCGACGGACGATTTTAAGGTTGTTTATCGCCCAAACGCTGGAGTCAACATGGCAGCGTTCACAGAGCGAGAATTGCGGGCCGCGTTACTGGAGAGTAGCGGTCTTGTGGAGTCCTGCACCCAGGGTGATCTTACACGCACCAATCTGGTAAAGAATGTTTTCACAATGTCCACGGCATGCCATGAGAGAGTGGCCAAATACGCACAGATAAGGCAGATAACTCTCCGCGGCAAGAAAATTGAAGTCAACGCCTACATCGCACCCCCGGATCGAGCTATCCAAGGTATCATCTATCGAGCCTACAACGGAGAATCCCCTCAAGAGATCCTGCGGGAACTTCGGCGATCTAACCCGCTGCTTCCCATCGTGCACGCACGGGATATGGGCCGCACATCAAAGTCCGTGCTCATACACTTCATGTCTGACACTCTTCCAGAGTCAGTCAAGTTCTTTGGCTCGGTCTTTGGAGTCTACTCCTTCAGGCCCAAAGTAGAGGCTTGCACGAATTGCCGACGGACAGGGCACAGAAGGGACGTCTGCCCGGAACCTATGCGCTCGCACTGCCTCGACTGCGGACAGCAACACCCGGCCGACCAGCAGTGCTCCCCCATTTGCATTGCGTGCGGCGGAGATCACCGAACGGGCGACAGACTTTGCCGCCGGAAATACCAGCGTGGTACGACCGAACGGACCAGAACTTCCACACCACATCAGCAGCAGACGACGCCGGACTTTCAAGTAGACCAGGCTTCATTCCCTCCATTGACGTCGGCAACCGGCGAAGGCCGAACCGGAAGCAAGAGCCCACGACGGAACACGCCTCCCATGTTGCCCACGGTGAACCAAGACTCGCAAAAGGTGAGCTGTGTAGATAGCGTCTCCCATCACTCTAATAGTCGCTCAGATTCCCGAGACCTCTACTATCAGTCCACTATAGACCGTCTCACCAAAGAAAACCAGGACCTCACGCGACAAATGTCCTTAATACTCGAGCGTTTAAATGCACTGACACATGTCAAATCGGCGCAACCCACTACGTGCCAAGAACCAGTAGAAATCCGTGACTCTCTTCACACCGACTCAGGCGATCATTCAGAGATACATCATTCCCTAGCAGAGGACTGCCCACCCAGGAAAAAGCGTACTCTAGAAAGCACGAGCGATGTGTCAGACACATCAGCTCAAGCTCTTGAGGAGCATATTAACAAAGTAGAACAGAGAATGGATCACGGCTTCGCACAAATCGCGGAACGATTTGCTCGTCTGGAACAGGTCATCACAGACCTAACAACTAAGTTGCTCGCCCCCGCGCCCCCTCCAGTACCTCCACCCGTCCCATCATGACTTCTCACCCCTCTGATAAGCACTCATTCCCTCAACCATTAAGGATTTGGCAATGGAATTGTAGAGGCCTACAACGTAAAAGAGACAACTTATTTCTCCATCTGCAGCAGGCAACGCCCGTGCCAGATGTCATCGCCATACAGGAACCAAAAAAAGAATGTAATTTAACTGGATATCAAGCTATACAGCCGCAAACCTCCCCCACCCCATGGGTCACCACTTATGTTCATCGTAACATTGCACATGTCACCCACGACTTGTCAGATCTATATTCCGACTGCGTCTTCCTTGAACTCCTGCCGCGCAATGTACGGTCTCCCACTTTATTTATTTTAAATATCTACAGCCACCCTCGTGACAAACCAGCAGAACTCTTGCACGTGCTCGCGCGGGCCCTCTCTATCGCAGGCAACGTGCCAATAGTCATAGTCGGTGATTTTAATGCCTCACACGTTGATTGGGGATACAGGGCCTCCTCCGTCAAAGGAAGACAACTCTACAACTTTATCCAACAGCACAGGCTATCCCTCGCGACGGACACCACGCAAGCTACTCGCATAGGAAACAGTGTTAGTAGGGACACTTGCCCAGACTTGACACTAGTTAAGAACATCAGTAAGCTACAATGGCAGAACACTGGCCTCACCCTAGGCAGTGATCATTATATAATTGACGTCACACTTCACGCAGGTAATCTCAGACCCCGGTACCAGCTCAAGGCTGTTGTAGATTGGGATAAATTCAGAAAAATCCGCGCACTGGAAGAGACTACCTCAATTTCAGACTATGAGGAATGGGTCGGGCAGCTACAAAAAGATATGGAATTAGCGACTAAACAAGCCCCAGCTGAGCACGCAAACGAGCCGGTCGATAGCCGTTTGCTACACTTATGGGAAGCTTACCAGAGTATGGAGAGACGCTGGCTTAGACAAAAGCACAACCGCACATTGCGGCGTCGTATGTCTGCCACTCTCGACCTCATCACAGAACATACCGCTAATCTTGTGTCTCAACAATGGACGCAGTTATGCAATAGGCTCGATGGAAGCCTTCACTTTAAGAAAACGTGGTCCTTCCTACGTCATCTATTAGAACCATCAAAAGCGAAGACGGAAACTAGCAAACTTATCACACGACTGGTTCACCTAACGAAGCAACGAGGTCAGGACATAGTACAAACCCTAATTCAAACATACTTTCCGCGGCACGCGACCGAATCCATGTCGGAATACGGAGGCCTTCCCAACCGAGAATTAGACCGCCCCATAACGGAGGCAGAGGTGTGCGCAGCGTTACATCAGCTGCGCACCACCTCAGCGCCCGGCCCTGATCGCGTCACTAACAAATCCTTACGCAATCTGGACGCAGACTCAATTAAGGTCCTAACTGAGTATTTTAACCAGCACTGGAACCAAGGCACATTGCCTCCCCAGTGGAAACATGCAAAGGTTACATTCATCACAAAGCCAGGCAAACCGCTCGACCTAGCTAATTTGCGCCCAATATCCCTCACTTCGTGTGCAGGCAAACTCATGGAGCACGTAATCCTCAATCGTCTAAACAGATACACGGAGGAAAATCACCTCTTCCCTCCTACCATGTTTGGATTCAGGGCAGGCCTTTCCACCCAAGATGTAATGCTTCAACTCAAAGAGGAGGTGCTAAATCGCGACTTCCCCCATCTTACCAAAGCACTATTGACACTCGACTTGACTAAAGCATTCGACAATGTACGACACGCAGCTATTCTTCAAAATCTCAGTCAGCTAAACGTGGGTTCGCGCACTTATCAATATGTTACAGCCTTTTTATCGAACAGAACCGTGGAGATTCATCTAGGATCGGTTAAATCCCCGACCTTCACCCTCGGCAGTAGGGGCACTCCTCAAGGGGCCGTCCTCTCTCCTTTCCTTTTTAATATAACTCTAATCCCCCTCGCGCAAAAATTATCGACCATACCGGCCCTACAACACTCACTGTACGCCGATGACATCACGCTTTGGACCACCACGGGCAACTGTGGCACAATCGAATATGCTCTCCAACGAGCAACAAAAACGGTACAAGAACACGCGCGGAGCATCGGCCTCAGCTGCTCAGCTCCTAAATCAGAACTTCTTCTCATTCGCCCCAAAGACCCTTTTCCTCCGGCAATATCAGTATATCTGGATGATCAACTCATCCCTCAGGTAAACAACATCAGAGTTCTAGGCCTCCACATTTCCAATAACGGCTCCAATTCCATAGCTATAGGTGCGATACGGAGGTCGGTGCAGAATATATCCGCCCTCATAAAGAGGATTTCTAATCGTCACAGAGGCATGCGTGAAGCAGACACGCGCCGCCTTGTACAAGCATTCTGCCTCTGTAAAATGACTTATTCCCTCCCTTATCTGCACCTTTCATCTCTCGAGAGAGATCAAGTAGATCGCCTCATCCGCACAGCATATAAAACTGCTATGCACCTTCCTAAGAGTACCGCCACGAGCAAACTGCTCCAGTTGGGTGTGCATAACACGATCGATTAGTCGAAGCACACCTCATTAGCCATTATACTCGTCTTTCCCAGTCCGAAACAGGAAGGCTGCTCCTTCAGCGCCTCAAAATCAACCTCATAGAATGCACCACCCCCACGAATTCACCCCCCGAGTGCGTTAGCGACAGTCTCTTCATCCCACCATTACCCAAAAATACCCATCCAACCCATAATCACGACCGGAGAATGGCCAGGGCTAGGTCGCTTCATAAGCGCTACGCATCTTCGACCCCGGTCGCCTATGTGGATGCCGCAGAATACTCCCATCGTCCTGCCTTCGCAGTGGCGGTCTCAGATAATTCCCACAAGCTACTTTGTTGCGCCACTTTCGACCGAGTCGCTCAACCAATCGAGGCGGAAGAAGCTGCGATCGCTTTAGCTATTGCTCACACCCAGGCGGAGTATATATTCTCCGACTCAAAAACGGCCATTCGTAACTTTGCTATGCGTCGAATTCATGCACCTGCCTACCGTATCCTACAATTCGTTCCTCCTCCTAAACGAATAATCACTATTTTGTGGGTTCCAGCGCATTGTGGACATCCCGGGAATACAGCCGCCCATGAGCAAGCCCGAGCTCTCGTCAACCGGGCAGTGTACGGTCTGCCTTCCTTTCGCAGCGCGCGGGAATTCCTACTCACCTATCATGAAATTACTTTACATTACCGCAATTCCCGCATGATCTACCCACCAGCCCATAAATCGCTGTCCCAGGCTGAGCAAATCGTTTGGCGCCGACTCCAAACGGGCACTTTAATATCCCACTTCATCAATTCCCAAATTCATCAGGGTGACGCCTTACCCCATTGTCGTCTCTGCTCGAGTCCGCGAGCCGACTTTAATCACACGTATCGCCATTGTCCAAACAAGCCAAATCCCCCCTTTGAGGGGGCTGAGCGACAGGAGTGATGGGAGGCTGCTTTGCGCAGCTCACGACCGGACGACCAACTCCGGATAGTGTGCTGGGCCATGGGGGTCGCCGAAGCGCAAGGACTTTCGGCCACCTAAAGCGGCCCGAGGGCCCATCGGCTACATTTTCCCTGCACCCATCCCCCCCCTCACCTGACCCATTTCATGGCGTCAATAAAGATGTATCCTCCTCCTCCCTCACTTTCATTGCGTCCGCCACAGTTGTGTAGTGGTTACGGTGCTCGGCTGCTGACCCGAAGGTCGCGGCTTCGATCCCGGCCGCGGCGGTCGCATTTCGATAGAGGCGAAATGCAGAAGCCCGTGTACTGTGCGATGTCAGTGCACGTTTAAGAATAGCAGATGGTCCAAATTTCCGGAGCCCTCCACTCTGGCGTCTCTCATAATCTTACCGTGATTTTGCGGCGTAAAAGCCCAATCATTATTATTATTATCAATTTCCTTGCCTGTCAATGTGCATGTTCGCGGTTACTGTTTTGATTGAGGACGACGAAGTGTCTGCTTAGCGGAACGCTCTTCGAGTAGCTCTTGCCGTTTTTGAGCAATAATATGTGTACCCCGTGAAGGCTACTATACTGTGCCCATCGGCGATGAACGCGGACCAGTTCGCATACCTGCCAAGTCCTGCGGCGTCAGCGGCGGCCGCGTCCAGGAAGCGGACGGGCCCTTACTGCGACTATGACAGCGAGGATGTCCGCTCACTGACAGGTGAGGGGTCATCTGATGACGACTTCGAACTTGTATTAAGCCGAACGCGAAGAGGCGCAACACCGGGCCCTCTTCATCCCCGAACGTACAAAATGAAGAAGCGCCGCGAAGGCCCGAGGCCAACACGATCATCTTCGTTCCTGCTGTCCCCAACGGCAACATGAATCGCCTTAACAGGCAATCTGTTTCGGCGCTACTCGAGGGACTGGTGCCAGATGAAATCATGGACATCAGAGTGGACCCGCGTAACAATGTCATGGTGATTGATGTTTCGCATGCTGCCACTCTGAATGTACTTCGCAACGTCACAGAGCTGGATGGTATCAACGTCCGCTCCTACATTCCTGTGGGCTCCAACGTCGTCGCCGGCGTCATCTACGATGTTGACGCTACCATACCCAGCTCCGACTTGACTGCCCTTGTCAAGCAAGCTAATGAAGCTAGCGTTATCAGATTTTCAAGGCAACTCTCTACCTTCGTACGTAAAGGTGGGTCACTTCCGACCCCCTGTGAGACTCTTTCTGCCGAAGCCACCGCAATGTCACAACTGCATGATGCTAGGTCACGTGAGAGGCGTATGCGAAAATGAGCGAGTATGTTCGCGCTGCGCTGAAACTCATACTGCGGACACTTGTATAATCAATGTTCTCGAGTGTTCATACTGTAGTGGACCTCACGAAGCTTCCTCAAAACAATGCCCAAAAATGAAACGAGAAATTGCTGTTTTGAAACAAATGGCAAGGAACCATACATCGCATCGCGAGGCTGCAGAAACAGTTAGAAAGCGGCGAAATCGACGCCAACGTGCATCCAAGAAAACCAATGCTTGTGCATTGTGCTTGTGCAATGCAGCGCCCCTTGAACGCCTTGCTTCACCAACTTCCTTGTCACCCGGACGCTTCACGGCCGGCGCGAAACGAACTGCAGTAAAACGCACAGTTTCTGGAGATTCCACTTGGCCTTCATTGCCGAAGCTACAGTCACAGAGGTCGTCAACGGCCGGTGCAAAGCCGAACAACAAGGAAGGCATGGACACAACTGATGCAGCTTGGCCTACGTTGCCGAAGTAGCAGCGACATGCAGATTCACACTGCACATCGGCAACAGTGCCCACCGAATCTCCGACTGACCAGTTGCCTGAAGAAGACAAACCAACCATCATAGTGCTTCAGTCACTGTTGGACACACGTCGCGTGTTCGTCGGCAAGCTGAAATCGCCCTACGCTCAGTCCCTACAACAAGTACTGGATGTTCTATGTCCAGTGCTTTGAAGACTTTAGTAGGCAACATGGCACGACTATCTACAGCGGAACGTATATGCCTGAAATTCTGATTCTAGTGCTATGAAACGCAGCTGTGTTCTTTAAGATCGCGTGTATTGTTTCTTTTTTTGTATGCTCCCTTTTTTTCTATCTCCCTTCTTTCTCTCCCTTAATCCCTTTCCCCCAGCGTAGGATAGCAAACCGGACGCGCGTCTGGTTAATATTCCTGCATTTCCCTCCTTTTTTCTCCGCCTCCTGCTCCTCTGTATCACCGGTGGCACACACCCGCATAACATAAATCTGGTATGCGGGTGTAGAAAACAGATTGAAGAGGGAGCAGTTGACGAGGAAGAAGAGGTGGCCAGGGGCACGCTCTACATTCTTATTATTTTTTTAATACTCGTTCTGACAACAATAAACCGAAGACGTGTCGGTTCTGCGGTCTCTCTGGTCCTTCTGAGACATGGTGCCGTGACCAGGATACCTGAAGACAGACGCGAAGACTTCAACCCCCTTCGCAACAACGGGTTGAAGAACGGAGCAGCGGCGTCTGGCTCAACATCGAACCGTCGCGGGAAGGACCACCACATATGACCGTTGGCAACTCAGCTACACAGGCAAGGGCCTATTCACACGATTTCAAGCATGAATAGAGAAGTCTTATCGAAGAAGCGGAAGACGCTTCGAGCAAATGTAACAACGCTTACGAGCGAAATTGATAAGAAGATAGAAGAAGAAGCCGATCGAGCGCAATTAATGACGCTTCTAAACCAGATGAAGAGCGTGTCACAGGCGTTAAACCAAGTTAACGAACAGATTGAATCGCTCATCGAAGAGGAAGACGCGGAGGCAGAATTTGAAAGAGTTTTGCATTATGAGATGAAGATCATCGCAGCAACGACAAAAATAGAGGAGCGATTACGAGAGTTGGAGCTAGCGACGCAACTAACAACAAGAATAGTGGCAGACCAGGCGACAACAATGCAAGGTACTAACCACACCTCGGACATGCAAGAGCTTGTTAAGTTGCCACGTCTTGAAATGATCAAGTTTGATGGCAAAAGAACAGCGTGGCCTAGGTTTTGGCATCAGTTCGAGACATCGGTGCACAACAGATCGAACATGCCGAAGGGTCAGAAATTTAATTACCTTCTGGCGTCACTCAGCGGGGAAGCTGCTTCTCTAATAGAAGGTTTACAGTTCTCTGATGAAAATTACGATCATGCAGTCGACCTTCTGAAAGAAACGTTCGGGCGACAAGACAGTTTAAGGGAGACATACATAAAAGAGCTAGCAAACGTAGAAGCAGTGAAGAGTTCCAGAGATGTGGACGGATTGAAGAAACTATTCCAAAAGTTGCAAGTAAACACACGAGCGTTGCAGTCTTTAGGCGTGGAGATGGACAGTTACGCCACAGTGATAACACCTGTCCTGAAATCTGCGCTACCAGTGGACATGAGGATTGAGATGAAGATGAAAGAAATACAGAAAGGTGCAGACAACAGTCCAGCAACAACAGCGTCGGACTCAACATCAAGAGAGAGCACGCGTTGTTTGAAAGGAATGATGGAGTTCTTAAACATCTATATACGCAGCAGAGAAGAAACTCATGAGGAGAAACAGGCCGAGGACAAACCACCACGTAATACGAGAGGGACAAGAACATATACGCTTCAAAGCACCTCTATGAAAAAATGCATTTTCTGTGAGCTGACTGGACATTACACGGAAGATTGCAGAAGAAGCTTAACGATGGAACAGAAGAAAGAAGCCTTGCAGCGGGAGCGAAGGTGTTTCAGATGTACGAGACCTTACCATACGGCGAAGATATGCCGCGCCAACGTACGCTGCAAGACATGCACGGGAAGGCACGCAACATCCATGTGTCGACCACGAACATCTGGAACGTCAGCTCAACAGTCAAGCAGCGGTGGCGGACAAGTACGTACAAGCGCCAAACTTGATCGGGCAGACGTCAGCAAGCCCTGCAACATGCACGCACAGCAGTCTGGTGAGCACAAGTGCATACTACTGCAGACAGCCTTTCCATGGATGGAGGGAGAAGAAAGTGGGTGCTACGCAAGGATTATGCTGGACAATGGAAGCCAGAGGATATTCATCCTCAAAAGATTGTCGGGAAAACTAGGGTGCAAAGTAAAAAGATCCGAAAGAATCACCGTTGGATCGTTTGGAGGAGGAGAGGTGGAACTCGACTTGAAAGTCGTCGAAGTCAACGTGAAGAAGGACCCTACATCCGAACACATCACCATTGAAGCGCTCGAGATAGAAGTGATATCCTGCGACGTGCTACCATCTCCACCTTTGGCAGTACGAGAAAGAGCAAGATCTCTAGGAATTTCTTTGGCTGATGACAGTAAGAAGGCGGGCAATGACGGCGAAAATCTAGAAACTTCAATATTAATTGGAGCAGATTACTACTGGACGGTAGTCACTGGTCGCATTCGCGAGATACAGCCGAAAGTAATGGCAATAGAAACGATGTTGGGATGGACGGTTCAAGGTCCTGTAGATCTTCGTTCTGTTCCACTGAAATCATCGACGGTTATGGTCCTCAAGGTCAGTGCCAACTCTGACACGATCACCGATGAACTGCGCAAGTTCTGGGATTTGGAAAGCATGGGAATCACGGAGAAACCCGAGGCAAAGCCAAGCGATGACCGTGTGATACAGTACATCAGAAGAAACAATGGAGTTCAAGGCAGGAAGGTATCAAGTGCGGCTACCATGGAAGGAAAACGTAACGTTATGTGACAACAAGGCAGTTGCAGAGAAGAGGCTTATGCAGGTGACAAAGAAATTATGGAAAAATCGCGATGACCTTCAAGCCTACGACAAAGCTATTCGAGAATACTTCGAGAAAGAAATAGCAGAAAACGTCGAAGAACCTGCCGGAACAGACGTACGGAACAAATTTGTCTATTATATGCCCCATCAGGCTGTGATCAAGAAAGAAAGAACAACGACAAAGATACGGATCGTATTTGACGCATCGTCAAGTCAAAACCCAGGGGAATCACTGAATGACAACCTGGAAAATGGGCCAAGCCTTAACCCCGATATCACAAGTTTGCTGATGAACTTTCGACAACACAGGATTGTCATGTCAGCAGACGTGGAAAAAGCGTTCCTGCAAATAGCAATACAAGAAAATGACCGAGACGCACTGAGATTTCTGTGGTGGGAAGAAATACCCAGCGAAGCTATGCCAAGCCCGGAGATAAGAACATGGAGGATGACGAGAGTAACTTTCGGCACTACACCAAGTAGCTTTCTTCTAGCGGCCACAATTCATCGACACTTGGATGACTTCGAAGAAAAGTATCACTCAGTTGTGGCGCAACTCCGAAAAGGAATATACGTCGACGACGTCTTGCTAGGAGCCGATGATTACTCGACAGCTGCTAAACTGTACAAAGAAGCAAGATACATTTTTCGTGGTGCAGGAATGAATTTAAGGAAATGGACTTCAAATGACGCCAAACTACGAAATCTATTTGACGAAGAAGGAGAAGATTTAGATAGAAGAATCAGAAAAGAAGGACAAATCAAGGTTTTGGGATTGAAATGGAATTTTGTCGACGACCTGCTGAGCTTCCCAGACACTACGTGGCGACAGGACATGGATACAAGACAACTTTCAAAACGTCAGGTTTTGCAAGCTACGGCAAAGCTATACGACCCTTTAGGTTTTTTGACACCATTTTCTGTTAGAGCAAAGATGTTGATGCAGAAGATTTGGACAGAAAACCTAAAATGGGACGACCCGTTACCGAGCCAGCACCGATCAGCGTGGAAGGATTGGGCAGAGGAGCTTCAGTATCTGGATAACTTCACTATTAACAGATGCTATGACTACAACAAGCAAGCTGAGGTGAAAGCATCAACTGTACACGTTTCCTCAGATGCAAGCCCAATGGCATACGGAGCAGCAGCATATCTCGTAACAGAATACTCAGATGGCAGCAATCAGGCCAGTTTACTCATGGCAAAAGGTAGAGTCGCTCCAATCAAAAAGATTACACTGGCAAGAATGGAGTTGTTGGCCGCCACAGTATCAGTTCGATTGGCCAGTCATATAACTGAGAATTTCATCAGGAAAGCAAGAAGCGTGAGATTCTGGACTGACTCTCAAATTGTGCTTTGCTGGATCAAGTCAAGCAAGACGAAAGATCTGTTTGTTCGTAACCGCGCAGCAGAAATCAAGAACAAATCCAAAGAGAGTCAATGGGGTTATGTTAAAAGTGATGAAAATCCTGCGGATTTGATGACAAGGGGCGTGAAGATGCAACATTTACTGAACAGTGAATTATGGTGGAAAGGCCCCACGTGGATCAAGAACGAAAAACAAAGGCCTGATTATGACACCATGCTAGAATCGGACAATGATGACAACGAACACGACGAAGAGATTGTGACAAGCCTGACTACCACAACGAGTCAAGAGAAAATAATCGATGTTAACAGGTTCGGATCGTATAAAAAAGCATTGCGAGTTACAGCGTGGGTGATGCGATACATTGGAAATCTAAGAAGAGAAGCGAAAAAAGGTTCGCTAACAGGAGAAGAATTGGACAAGGCAAAACTGTTGCTCTTAAAGCAGGAGCAGAAGACGTTACAAAACGAAGTGACACGAATAAATGGCAAGATGAAACTGTGCAGAACGGACATCTTCGAAGACAATCAAGGCGTCCTAAGAGTGCAAGGGAGGCTTCAATGGAGTGATTTGACCTTTGATGAAAAGCATCCCATTGTTTTGCCAAGAGAAAGTCGCTTGTCAGAACTCTTAGTACTGCATGCGCATCACGTTACCATGCACGGTGGCGTTGCATCAACATTGACACACTTAAGGACAAAGTTTTGGATTGTTCGGGGCCGACAGATGGTAAAATACGTTATAAAGAAATGCATCACGTGTAGGAAGTTTAATTCCCGACCAATGACGCAAGAAACGGCACCACTTCCAGCTGACAGGATAACGAAGACGAGGCCATTCGACATAGTTGGTGTGGACTTCGCTGGACCGCTAAATGCTCGAGAGGAGAAAGGCAGCAAATTTACGTAGTTCTACATTGTGATATTTACGTGTGCAGTAACAAGAGCTGTACAACTAGAGTTGGTCAAGAAGATGTCATCGGAAGCGTTTATACAAGCGTTCAGAAGATTCGTAGCTAGAAGAGGATTGTGTACGACAATTTATAGTGACAATGCAAGAGCCTTCAAGAAATCCGAAAAAGAGATAAACAAAATATTAAAGATAGAAGACGAAAGGGTGCAACAGTATACCAGCAACCTGCAAGTAAAATGGAAGTTCATTGCAGAGTTAGCTCCATGGTGGGGAGGATTTTATGAAAGACTCATCAGAAGCTTTAAAACGTCAATGACAAAAGCTATAGGAGCTCGACTTCTAGATGAAGAAGAACTACGGACTGTGGTTGTTGAGGCAGAAGGAGTAATTAACAACCGGCCTCTTACTTACGTGTATGACGATCCCAACGAGCCACAACCCATCACACCGGCGGATGTTATAGGAGGCAAGCAAGTAATTAACAAGCAAGAATACGACAAACCTGGTGAAAACAGTTTGCTGAATTACTGGAGTAGAAGAAAAGAGGCAATGATGACATGGTGGATCAGATGGAAACAAGAGTATTTAAGGGAGCTGAAGTGTGCTAGCAGAAAAACGGCTGGACACACAGCTATACAAGAAGGAGATGTGCTTCTGCTTGGAGAAGCACGTAAAAGGACGCAGTGGAAACTCTGTAAGGTTGAAAAGATTTTCCCAGGCAAGGATGGACTAGTGAGGACATGTTTGCTTCGGACATCTGAAGGAAAACTGGTCAAGAGACCGATTCAGCTGTTGTATTCGCTCGAAGGCTGCATCGGTTGAATCTGGCCGGCGGGAAGATGTAGAAAACAGATTGAAGAGGGAGCAGTTGACGAGGAAGAAGAGGTGGCCAGGGGCACGCTCTACATTCTTATTATTTTTTTAATACTCGTTCTGACAACAATAAACCGAAGACGTGTCGGTTCTGCGGTCTCTCTGGTCCTTCTGAGACAGCGGGTATGTGCCACACGTGACTGAGAGAAAGGGTTTCATGACGTATTCGACAGTTATTTTGCGTTGTTCATGTCATGGCAAGTGAATCGTGTTCGTCATACACTGATCCTCTGCTATATCAATTTTGGTATATTACAACCAATGGAGACGACCATGAGAGAGAGAGAAAAGTAATGTAGGAAAGGCATGAGAGCGCACAGACGTAAGCGGCCAGATAGATAGATAGATAGATAGATAGATAGATAGAAATGGCAAAAATGCCTCAGGTTTGCTACATTTAATAACTTGAAATCTTGTCACGTACTGTCGTCACACCCTTTCCTCCAGAACCGTCTAACACACACCGGTTTACCACAGGCTGTGGTGTATGGGTATGCGCCACAGGTGATTGACAGTGTATGTCTGCCCAGGAATGGTGAGAACAGACATTGGTAATTCAAATGCGTGAGCGTTAAAAAAACCGACACCGGTACTGTAGACTGGACGAATGGAAATAATAAAAAGTAGGATCCCAGCAGGAATCGAACCCAAGCTTTCTGCGTGGCAACCAAGTATTCTGCCACATAGCCACGCCAGATTTTTTTTATTACCTGGTTTTGGTACAAAAAAACAGGGCACAGACAATAGTTGCTATAAAATCACCCAAAGTACACTGTATATGCGGTGACTCTGCAGTCAAGCAGCATTACGCTGGTATCGTCAGATTAAAATTCCCTTAAGGTCACGAGCGGCTCTACTCTTGAGAGCCACTCGGGTGGTTCTGGTGACGTATTTCAGGGAAAGTATGCATTGGTTTTCCAAAAACCAATGCATACTTTCCCTGAAATATGCTCGCGCAGGCCGCGCATCCTTGTCAAAGTGGTAGCCTGCCATACGTGCTCTCCACAAGGAGTGGAAGCTATACTGAAGCGTTGCTCGACCCCGGAGGATTACATAACGAAGATGTATGGAATTCACGTGATTGCACCATGAAATGCACTTAGTTTCAATAATGCTTACGTATGTATTCTAACGTGATGGCTGACGTTACGTCGCATCGGAAGTTACATACTCTGACGTGCGTTCGTGTCAGCCCGCGGCGGAAGGAGTTGGCGATGTCAGGTTCGTCACGCTATGTTGACGCGAAAACAGAGCACTCTATACTCCCACTTGTGCGATGCACTATGTCGCCTTGACGCATGCGCATTTGAGCGCACTCGCGTCCTTTCTTCACGAAAACACAGACACAGTGCTGTCTGGGTAACATCGCCGGCGCTGAATGCAGCATGCCGCATCTCGGCGCGCTGACGGACGCTGGACGCATCGGTCGCACTGCGCGTCGGACTATAGAGTGCTGCGCGCTTGTTTGCGTAGCGTCGCTGTTGCTGAGCGTGCGCGCGTCGACGTTACTCTGGAATATGTCAGCCCATTTACCGTCTAAACGCCAGTCGTCAGTGTTGTCGACGTGCATCGTAAGCCTACGATGCACCACGTAACGCTTGGCTCAAAGTCATAGAATACAGCATAGAAATACTCGCTGACTGCTTAGCATGAAAGCGATTCCCAGTACGGGTGGGATCTCCCAAAATATTTTGCATTTTTCTTTGTTTTGGGTACGCGAAAAATCGTCTACATTTGGTGATTGTGCTCCTTACCGTATATAGGTGCATTTTGCTGTATTGTGCATTTCGCTGTATATGTGCATCTTATTGTAATCTTGCTTTTTTATTTGTCTTGCTTTGTATCCTTCTGCTATATTCATTACCAACTTATATAAGGGATATTGCCACGCCCCCTTCTTTTATTTTGTTGTATTCGGGATGGACCAGCAAGGGCGGTTATCAACGCTCGACGCTGACCGCGCCGCAGTGTTCGAAAAGCTTCGCGAGTATAGTAGATCTCTTTGTTAAGATTGCACGCAGGATGCGAATAGTGTAGATTATTCCAGTGCTTGCGCTACAACCAGTGTTAAGACTGGAACGTTCGATGCGTGATGTATAAAAGACGGCGCATCCCAGCCATGAGTAGTTCATCGACGGTCGACGCTCTGTTTGCCGCTATCAGTGCACTGCTGTAGTTTTACTTTGTTTCCCGGCCACAAGTTCAGCCAAAAAAACAGTTTCATCTCGGATGTGCTGACTACTATCTTCGTCGACGTCACGACCACGTGACAGCTGGTGGAGGTGCTGCTTCATGATCCGGACGCCACCGCGGTGTGCTGACCCAAGCCCAAGCCGCGACGAGGACGACGGCAAGGAAAACCCGGATCGTCGAACAAGCCGCAGGCAGAAGGAACTGCAGCCAGAGCATGGGCTCCTTCCCGAAGAAGCCAGGCAGCCGCAGATCCCAACATCGACTGCAGCGACGATGACCGACCCCGTGCAGCCTGCGCTGATCCTTCTTCGGCAGCCCAAGGAGCCGCCAACCTTTCGCAGATCGTCGGTCGAAGATCCGGATACCTGGCTTGAAACATACGACCGTGTCGCCGCCTTTAACAACTGGAGCAATGAAGACAAGCTGCGTCACGTCAACTTCTACCTCGAAGACGCTGCAAGAACATGGTTTGAGAATCGGGAGTCCTCACTGCGCCACCTGGGATCTTTACCGTAGCGCATTCCTGCACACGTTCACAAGCGTCGTCCGCAGAGAAAGGGCCGCTTCTTTGCTGGAGACCCGGGTGCAGCTGCCGAACGAAAACGGCACCATCTTCACGGAAGAGATGACTCTACATTTCCGTCAGGCCGACGGTGCAATGGCTGAATACAAAAAAGTTCGCCTGCTCATGCGGGGTGTAAAACAAGAACTTTTCGCGGGACTTGTCCGCAACCCGCCCACGACGGTCGCCGAATTCCTCACCGAGGTTACGACTATTGAAAGTACACTGGACATGAGCACGAAACAGTACAACCAATCGCCGCTGTCTGCAACCTATTCCGAAGTGCACTCACTAGCCACCGACGACTTGCGCGAAAGCATCCGAGCGATCGTGAGGGAGGAGTTGCGCAAGCTGCTACCTTCGCCGCAGCCTCAAGTGGATTCGATCGCAGACATTGCCCGCAAGGAAATCCAACAGTCACTGGGCGTTCCTCAGCCGGCACCGCCGCAGCTTCAGGCAATGAGTTATGCTGCTGCAGCCCGACGCAAGGCCCCCTCCTCGCCCGCGTCAAGACGCCGCGCCGCACCAGCAGTTCCACCGCCAGGCACCACCCCCACTAACGCCGACGTCATACCACCCGAAAACATGCAAGCGATACACGCCGAGGAAGACCGACGTTTGGCGCTCTCCCGACCATCGTCCACTCTGCTACCACTGCGGAGAAGCCGGCCACACCTACCGCCGCGGCCAGTAACGACAGATGGGACTGCGCAGGTTCGCCATCGACGCGCCGCGTCCACAGCAGAGTGAACGACCACGTGGCATCACGGACTATCTGGCAGGAGCGCAGCGGACCCCCGAGGACCGATCGCCATCTTCCCGATCGCCATCGCCAGGCCACTACGCCTCTCCCCAACGCCGACGATGCACTGGCCCAACCCGGGGCCGGTCACCTAGCCCGCATCCGGAAAACTAAGGGCAGCAACCGATGGAGGTGCGGTTGCTGTACGACGAAATACCGAAGATCCTGCGCCGCCGACGACGACAGCACGATGAAACCTTCCGAACACGACGAGGACCAGACAGAGCCCTGACGACGAAACCTCGCGGACCGAAGTAGAGCTGACCACGCAACGCGCAAGGAGCGGAACAAACCGACGTAGCCGTGACCCGAGTCCACGACCTAACTGCAACGCCAGACGACGAACTAGCGACCTCGCGTTCTAATCGACGGTCACAGCGTCAGAGCCCTCGTCGATACCGGAGCAGACTATTCTGTCATCAGTGGAACGTTCGCCACGAGGCTGAAGAAAGTTAGGACAGCCTGGGAAGGCCCCAAAATCCGGACAGCTGCTGGTCACCTCGTAACGCCGGAGGGAATCTGCTCAGCGAGACTCACCATTAACAACCGGATTGATACCGCGAGCTTCATGGTGCTGCAGCGTTGCTCGAGAGATGTCATCCTTGGTATGGACTTCTTAGCCCTCACGGTACAGTCATCGACCTAAGGCCCAAGTCGATAACACTGTCCACAGAAACTGCACTACCACCGCACATTCCGCCAAGAAAGCACGCCTTGAATGTGCTGAAAGACCAGGTCACCATTCCGCCTCGCTCAAGCGTCATCATTTCCGTCGGCACTGAGAAATCAGCAGACCTGGAGGCATCGTTGAAGGCAACCAGCACCACTTAATTAACCGCAAAATTTGCGTCGCAAGAGGAGTAGCCGAGCTGCGGGCAGGGAACGCAACAGATCTGCTCACGAATTTCAGCAATGAATACAAGCTAGTGAGCAAAGGCACGACGGTCGCCTACATCGAAGAAATCGTAGAAGCCAGCAAGGCTTTCGGCCTCACCGATTCTCCCGAGCCTACTCCGACGAATAAAGCTCCGCAACCAGCTTTCGACGTCAATCCCAGCCTTCCGAAGCACAAAGAACAGCTCAAAACCCTGCTTGTGCAATACAAGGGCTGCTTTTCGTGGTCATCAAGAATTCGGCAGATTCCCGTGGCAAAACATAGCATAATATTAGAGGAAAGCGCCAGACCACTCCATCGGAGCCCGTACAGAGTTTCGACGCGAGAACGCGAGGCCGTGAAGAAACAAGTCGACCAAATGCTACGCGACGACATCATCCAGCCGTCGAAGAGCCCGTGGGCATCCCCCGTGGAGCTAGTGAAAAAGAAGGATGGGACTCTACGTTTTTGCGTCGATTATCGTCGCGTGAACAACGTCACGAAGAAGGACATGCATCCCCTTTCCGGATAGACGACACCCTGGATCGATTACACAACGCAAAGTACTTTTTGTCGATGGACCTCAAGACCGGTTACTGGCAAACAGAAGTCGACGAGAGGGACTGAGAAAAGACTGCTTTTATAACACCAGACGGCCCGTTCGAGATCAAGGTCATGCCGTTTGGTCTTTGCTCGGCACCTGCGACTTTTCAACGGGTTATGGATTCAGTACTGGCCGGCTTGAAGTGGCAGACGTGCCTCCTGTACTTGGAAGACGTCGTTGTGTATTCCGCAAACTTCGACAAACACCTTCGGCGCCTTGAAGCAGTACTTCAAGCAATCATGACCACCGGGCTCACCTTCAAGCCTGAAAAGTGCCGCTTCGCGTAAGAGGAGCTCTTGTTCTTGGGGCGCGTGATCAGCAAGGATGGTGTTCGCCCGGACCCGCGGAAACCAGCTGCCATCGCTGCCTTCCCGCCGCTCACAGACAAGAAGGCCCTACACCGTTTTCTGGGCTTGTGCGCCATTACAGACGTTTCGTCAAGGAATTTTCGCGGATCGCCGAGGCACTGACGCCACTCACAAAGGTGGACGTCGAATTCAGGTGGGAAACATCGCAAGCTCAAGCATTTCAAGAATAGAAAGAGCGCCGGCGGAATTTTTTTCTTCATTTTTTTCTCTCTGACTTCTGGGCGCAGCCACGTGGTCTGTCCCGCCACTTCCGGTCAGCTTGCGTCGTTCTCGTCGAGCGGAGCCGATCGCACTGTGTATCGCGCGTGCTTGAAAACTGCGCGTCGGTTTGGTAATGTTGGGTGCGCACCTCGAACGCCGTAGTGTTTTCATGGCTCTGCCAACCATGGAAGCAAACCTGCGCGCTCGTTTGGAACGAATGACAGTTGAGATCGGTTTCGGCCCATACTCCGATACACCGCCTCGTAAGCCGGCACTGGCAGACGACCCTGAAGCGCCGCCTTTACCGGACGCCAGCATTGTTATCGGAGACATGCTGCGCCCCTGCCTCGGTCGGTCGTGAGAACGTGCCGACGGTGCAGTTCCCAGCTGACGAGGCAACACTCGAACGGCTGCCACTCTCAACGGCAACCGGCGATGGTCAAAAGCACAGAAATATTCTCGTTTTCGGCACTGCGCATGGCAAAGAAAACGGAACCACGCAACTACGAGCAGACGAGCTGTCGGTGATACCGGAAGTGCTAATATTAATGTTTGTTCGGTGTTTTTAACGCGATAACAGAATATAAACATACATATTATCTACTTATTGCACTCAAAATTAACAACGAAAGTAATAATGAGGGGTTGTGATAATTATAACATCAGCCAATGGTGTAACTGCCGACAATCGCATCATATTTTGCGGACTAATAGATCATTTGTCGAGAGAAGAGGGAGCGATTTTCAGCTGAATTTGAGAATTTATTGTAAATTCTAGGCCGTGCGCATCGCTATAATATTTGGCTCGCGTGTTCTCGGGAGGCTCGACTACAGATCGGCGGCGCTTTTTGAGCATGCTCGAAAAGTTTTGCAGGGCCCCTTTAAGAAGAACTTCTGGCCGCTTCGAGCCGATTCCCTTCTCGTGGTGCCCTTCACATTGCGACCAGAGGTCCTCCAGGCTCTGCACGACGACCTGATGTCTGGACACCTGGGTGTTTCTCGCACGCTAGCAAGAATACAGAGAAAGTACTACTGGCCGCGCCTTGCCGCCGACGTCACTCGCTACATAAAGACTTGTCGCGACTGTCAGCGAAGCAAGACACCACCGACTAGGCCTGCCGGACTTCTGCAGCCTATCGAGCCAACTCGACGGCCGTTCCAGCAAATCGGTATGGACCTACTGGGGCCGTTCCCGACGTGCAATACCGGAAACAAATGGATCGTCCTAGCTACCGACTACATCACCCGCTACACCGAGACAAGGGCCCTATCCCGACGCAGTGCCGCCGAGGTAGCTTAGCTCTTCGATGAGAACACCGTCCTGCGTCATGGCGCCCCAGAGGTCCTCAACACCGACAGAAGTACGGTGTTTACTGCTGACCTAACTCAGGCAATACTGAGATACAGCCAAACAAGCCACCGCCGAGCCACAGTGTACCACCTACAGACTAATGGCCTCACCAAGCGGCTAAACATAACCATCGCCGACATGCTGGCCATGTATGTTGACGGCGAACACAAGACGTGGGATGCCATCCTTCCGTATGTGACCTCCGCAGATAACACGGCCATGCAAGAAACGACGCAAATGACACCGTAGAATCTGCTCTACGGAAGGAGCCCGGCAACGACGCTCGACGCAATACTACCAACCGCCACCGACGAAGACGATCTCGACGTTGCGGACTATTTGCGACGCCCCAAAGAAGCTCGACTGCTCGCCCGCCTGTGCATCAAGAACCAGCAGAGGGCCGACAGCCGTCGCTATAATCTTCGACGACGCCACATGGAGTACCAATCCTGTGACCGCGTGTGGGTCTTGGCGATACGTCTTGGCGATACTTCGGGCCATACAAGGTGGTTAGACGTCTCGGAGCTCTTGACTACGATGTCGTCCCGGACGGCTATTCGAACTCCCAGCGATGCCGCGCACGGCCTGAAGTCGTCCATGTCGTGCGCTTTAAGCCGTTTTTTGCCCGTTAGCGAACCTGGGGACTTTTTACTTTGTTATTGTAATTTATTTGTGTATGCACTTGTTTTTTTCCTTTCTATGTTCTGTCGCAAGCATCGGGATGATGCCTTTTCAGAGGGGCCAGAGACACGCCCACTTCATTTATTTTGTTGTATTCGGGTTTGACCAGCAAGGGCGGTCATCAACGCTCGACGCTGACCGCGCCGCAGTGTTCGAGAACCTTCGCGAGTATAGTGTATCGCTTTGTCAAGATTGCCCGCAGGACACGAAAAGTCTAAATTATTCCAGTGCTTGCGCGACAACCAGTGATAAGACTGGAAAGTTCAATGCGTGATATATAAAAGACGGCGCATCCCAGCCATAAGCAGTTGATCGACGGTTGACGCTCTGTTCGCCGTTATCAGTGCATTGTTGTATATTGACTTTCAGTTTCCCGGCCACAAGTACGGCCAAATAAACAGTTTCATCTCGGACGTGCTGACTACTGTCTTCGTCGACGTCACGACTATGTGACAATATCGCATCGCATCGACACTGGCGCCCAACCACCACTGCGGCAACGTCCATATCGCGTGTTGCCAACAGAGCGTCGTGTAATTACCGAGCAAGTCGAAGACATGCTTCGCCGCGATGTTATTCGACCCTCAAACAGCCCCCGGGCGCCTCCTGTCGTTCTCGTTGCGAAGACAGACGGCTCTGTGCGGTTCTGTGTGGACTACCGACGACTCAATAAGATCACCCGTAAGGACGTCTATCCCCTACCTCGAATAGACAATGCCATTGACAGCCTGCAAGGAGCAGAGTTCTTTTCATCGCTCGATTTGCGCTCAGGGTACTGGCAAGTCCCCATGGCTGATGACGCTCGACCGAAGACAGCGTTTGTCACACCCGACGGCTTGTACGAATTCAACGTCATGCCGTTTGGGCTGTGCAATGCGCCCGCGACCTTTGAGCGCATGATGGATACCGTTCCGCGCAACTTGAAATGGCACACGTGCCTATGCTACCTCGACGACGTCGTCGTTTTCGCCCCGGACTTCTCAACACAAATTCAACGCCTGCGGCAGGTTTTGACGCGCTTGAGCGACGCCGGGCTACAACTGAATCTCAAGAAGTGCCGATTTGCAGCACGGCAGCTGGCGATACTAGGATACGTGGTGTCCAAGGACGGCATCCTCCCAGATCCAGCCAAGCTTCGGGCCGTGACAGAGTTCCCAAAACCTACGTCCGTCAAAGAACTGCGTAGTTTCGTAGGACTATGCTCCTACTTTCGGCGCTTCATCCGAAACTTCGGGACTATCATATCACTGCTGACGAAGCTCCTTGGAAGTAACGGGCCCCTCAATTTGTGGTCGTCAGAATGCGACGACGCTTTCGCAAAGCTCTGTCGTTTGTTGACGTCTCCTCCCATTATACGCCACTACGACCCTACGGCCCCTACAGAGGTACACACGGACGCCAGCGGTGTTGGCCTCGGTGCTGTCCTTGCGCAGCGCAAACCTGGGTTCCCGGAATATGTTGTCGCATATGCAAGTCGTACGCTTACTAAAGCCGAGACCAACTACACCGTCACGGAGAAAGAATGCCTGGCAATCATTTGGCCCCTTACAAAGTTCCGACCTTATTTGTATGGTCGCCCATTTGATGTCGTCACCGAC
The DNA here is from genome assembly GCF_013339695.2 of Rhipicephalus sanguineus. Lineage (NCBI taxonomy): Eukaryota > Metazoa > Arthropoda > Arachnida > Ixodida > Ixodidae > Rhipicephalus > Rhipicephalus sanguineus. The sequence continues at coordinate 129,061,896 of NC_051184.2, read as the reverse complement.
CATCATGCACTGCGCTGGTTGTCGTCATTGAAGGATCCCTCAGGCCGTCTTGCCCTTTGGGCACTTCGCCTGCAAGACTACGACAGCCGCGTGCTGTACCGCAACGGACGTCAGCATGCTGACGCCGACGCCCTGTCGCGCTCTCCCTTGCCTGACGACAAGGCCCACAACTCAGCGTCTCACTTTGTCGTTTCTTCCATCGATATTCACACCATCGCTACCGAGCAGCGCAAGGATCAATGGATTGCCTCACTGATAGACTTGCTGACTGATTCATCGGCCACACCATCCACTCGCTTGTTGCGTCGTCAAGCCCACCATTTCGCCGTTCGCGACGACCTGCTCCACCGACGCAATTACAACGGCGACGGCCGCCAGTGGCTACTAGTAATACCCCGCAGTCTGCGTTATGACATATGCGAGTCGTTCCACTCTGATCCGCAGTGTGCACAGCCTGTAGTATCGAAAACCTACCACCGCATTCGCCAACGTTACTTTTGGCGAGGGATGTACCGCTACGTGGAGAAGTTCGTTCGCTCCTGCATCGATTGTCAGCGCCGCAAAACTTCAACGCACCTGTCGCCAGCAGGTCTGCAACCTCTACCTTGCCCTGACCGACCGTTCGGGCGCGTTGGCGCCGATATATATGGGCCACTTCCCCTGACATCCGCTGGTAACCGCTGGGCCATCGTCGCTGTAGACCACCTCACGCGATATGCTGAAACTGCTGCCCTCCCTGCGGCTACAGCGAGCGATGTGGCCTCCTTCCTGCTCCACCGATTCATGCTGCGTCACGGTCCACCCCAGGAGCTGCTCAGTGATCGAGGCCGTGTCTTCTTGTCGGAAGTCGTCGAAGCCATTCTCAAAGAGTGCAACGTTGTTCACCGCAAAACTACTGCTTACCACCCGCAGACGAATGGCCTCACCGAACGCTTCAACCGCACGCTAGACGACATGCTCTCGATGTACGTAGCCGCCGACCACACGAATTGGAATGTCATTCTGGCCTTCGTCACGTACGCCTACAATACCGCTCCTCAGAGCACTACTGGTTTCTCACCATTTTCCTTATTGTATGGCAGGCACCCGTCGCACACCATTGACACAATCCTTCCCTACAAGCCGGATCGATCTGAATGTGCGCCTATTTCTGCCACAGCCAGACTTGCTGAGGAGTGTCGCGAGCTCTCCAAGACCTTTACTACGCATAGCCAAGAGCGGCAGAAAAGCATTCGCGGTGACACCGCCAGTTCTGCGTCCACGTTCCTTCCTGGAGCGCTCGTATGGCTCTCGGTTCCTACCACTGCACCTGGCCTCTCTTCCAAACTACTGACCAAATACGAAGGCCCCTACCGTGTCGTCGAACGCACATCCCCGGTGAACTACCTCATCGAACCCATCGACCCATCTTCGGACATGCGCCGTCGAGGGCGCGACATTGTCAACGTGGCGCGCCTGAAGCCCTACCATGACCCGCTCATAGTGACAAGTTGCTAGGTTGCCAAGTGGCTCCCTTTTCGTAGCCGGGGTAATTGTAGCGAAGCGTTTCTACTCAGTAATGGGTCGTCCTCTCGAGCGCCTTCCAGTGGGTCGTTCTCTTCTCTGAGAGCACGCTCCTCGTGCTGAGAGTCGGCCCCGCTTCGACTGTCGCTGCCGTGCGCCGTCGCTGAGTCTCCGTTATTAAACGGCTTGACACTTTTTCTGTTAGTACTGTTAAGGTGTTTAATAGACAGCACTCAACGACAATGAGTAATGGCGACAGTCACGGCAAGGCACGAACTCCCTGCGCGAGCGGCGTTCTTTCTCAAGCAACCAAAGAGGACGACCCACTAGAAGGCGCTGGAGAGGGTAACCCATTACCATGTCCCAAGGCTTCTCTACAATTACCCCGGGTACGAAAAGGGAGCCGTCCGGCGACCTAACAGCTCGTCACTATGAGTGGGTCATAGTAGGCCTTGAGGCGCTCCACGTTGACAATGTCGCGCCCTCGACGGCGCATGTCCGAAGCTGGTTCGGTGGGTTCGATCAAGTAGTTGACCGGGGATGTGCGCTCGACGATCCGGTATGGGCCTTCGTATTTCGGCAGCAGTTTTGAAGAAAGGCCACTTGCAGTGGTGGGGACCGAAAGCCATACGAGCGCTCCAGGAAGGAACGTGGGTTCAGAAGTGGTGGTGCCATCGCGAATGCTTTTCTGCAGCTCTTGTTCCTGCGTCGTAAATGTCTTGGCAAGCTCGCGACACTCTTCAGCGAGCCTGGCTGTGTCAGAAATAGGCGCACACTCAGATGAATCCGACTTGTATGGAAGTATCGTGTCGATGGTGTGCGACGGGTGCCTTCCGTACAGTGAGAAGAACGGTGAAAAACCAGTAGTGCTCTGAGGGGCGGTGTTATAGGCGTAGGTGACGAAGGGCAGAATGGCATCCCAATTGGTGTGATCGGCGGCGACGTACATTGACAGCATGTCGCCGAGCGTGCGGTTAAAGCGTTCGGTTAGGCCATTCGTCTGCGGGTGGTAAGCAGTAGTTTTGCGGTGAAGAGCATGGCACTCTTTCAGAATGGCTTCCACGACTTCCGATAGGAAGACACGGCCTCGATCGCTGAGAAGCTCTTGGGGTGGACCGTGACGCAGTATGAATCGGTGTAGTAGGAAGGAGGCGACATCGCGCGCTGTAGCCGCTGGGAGGGCGGCGGTTTCGGCGTATCGCGTTAGATGGTCAACAGCGACGATGGCCCAGCGGTTACCAGCCGAAGTCAGAGGAAGTGGTCCATACAAATCGATGCCCACGCGCCCGAACGGACGGTTAGGGCAAGGTAATGGTTGTAGACCTGCTGGCGACACGTGCGTTGCAGGTTTTCGGCGTTGGCAATCGAGGCAGGAGCGAACGAACTTCTGCACGTAGCGGTGCATCCCACGCCAGAAGTATCGTTGTCGAATGCGGTGGTAAGTTTTGGATACCCCAGAGTGCGCGCATTGCGGGTCAGAGTGGAAGGCCTCGCATATATCAGAACGCAGACTGCGGGGTATCACTAGTAGCCACTGGCGGCCGTCGGCGTTGTAATTGCGTCGGTGCAGGAGGTCGTCACGAACGGCGAAATGGTGAGCTTGACGACGCAACGCGCGAGTGGATGGTGTTGCCGTCGGATCAGTGAGCAAGTCGATCAGCGAGGCGATCCATTTATCCTTGCGCTGTTCGGTAGCGATGGTGTGAGCGCTGATTGAAGCAACAGCTATGCGAGATACTGAGCAGGGGGCATTGTCGTCAGGCAAGGGAGAGCGCGAGAGGTCGTCGGCGTCAGCATGCTGGCGTCCGTTGCGGTACAGCACGCGGATGTCGTAGTCCTGCAGGCGAAGTGCCCAGCGGGTGAGACGGCCTGAGGGATCCTTCAATGTCGACAGCCAGCATAGTGCATGGTGGTCGGTGACGACATCAAATGGGCGACCATACAAATAAGGTCGAAACTTTGTAAGGGCCCATATGATCGCCAGGCACTCTTTTTCTGTGACTGAGTAATTGGTCTCGGCTCTGGTAAGCGTACGGCTTGCGTATGCCACGATATATTCGGGGAACCCTGGTTTGCGTTGCGCAAGGACGGCGCCAAGGCCTACACCGCTGGCGTCCGTGTGTACCTCCGTTGGGGCCGTGGGGTCGTAGTGGTGTAGTATGGGAGGAGACGTCAACAAACGACGGAGCTTTGCGAACGCGTCGTCACACTCAGACGACCGAGATTTAGGGGTCCGTTACTTCCAAGGAGCTTCGTCAGCGGCGATATGATGGTGGCAAAGTTTCGTATGAAGCGTCGAAAGTATGAACACAGTCCGACGAAACTGCGCAGTTCTTTGACGGACGTAGGTTTGGGAAATTCGGCCACGGCCCGAAGCTTGGCCGGATCGGGAAGGATTCCGTCTTTGGACACGACGTAGCCGAGGATTGTCAGCTGCCGTGCCGTGGCACTTCTTCAGATTCAGTTGGAGGCCGGCGTTGCTCAAACGTGTCAAAACATGCCGCAGACGTTGGAGATGCGTGGAGAAGTCCGGAGCGAAGACGACGACGTCGTCCAGGTAACACAGACACGTGTGCCATTTCAAGTTACGCAGAACGGTGTCCATCATGCGCTCGAAGGTCGCGGGCGCGTTACACAGACCGAACGGCATGACGTTGAACTCGTACAAGCCGTCGGGCGTGACAAAGGCTGTCTTTGGTCGAGCGTCATCAGCCATGGGTACTTGCCAGTACCCCGAGCGCAAATCGAGGGATGAAAAGAATTCTGCTCCTTGGAGGCTGTCAATCGCGTCGTCGATTCGCGGCAGTGGATAAACATCTTTGCGGGTGATCTTGTTGAGCCGTCGGTAGTCCACACAGAACCGCACAGAACCGTCCATCTTCGCAACGAAACAACAGGAGACGCCCATGGGCTGTCGGAGGGCCGAATTACATCGCGTCGAAGCATATCGTCCACTTGCTCGTTAATTACCCGGCGTTCTGTGGGAGACACGCGATATGGACGTTGCCGCAGTGGTGGTTGCGCGCCAGTGTCGATGCGATGCGTAATAGCGGACGTGCGGCCGAGGGATGTTTGCCCGACATCGAAAGAATGACGAAATTCATCCAACAAGCACAGAAGCTGCGAACGCTGGACCGACGTAAGGTTGTCAGCAATGGAGGGACCAAATACATCAGTAGGTGACGAATCAGACGTGGAAACAGCACTGATGGTGCGGGAACTGGTACAGTGCGAGTCATCGGGTGCGTCCAGAACTTGTGCGTCTTCAACGGGTTCCACTTTGCCGAGACATTCCCCTCGAACCAACGTAACAATGCACGGGGATGGGTTGGTAACAAAAATAGTGGTGCTGCCCTGAGTGACTCGCACGGTCGCAAAAGGTACCAGCAACCCTTTCCTAGTGCAGACGCGGGCAGATGGCGAAAGGAGTGCAATGGTGTCGGAGAGACCGGCGCAGTAGACCGACACAGCCGTTGACGAGTTTGGAGGCACTTTCGTATCGTCTTTGACAAGGATCTTGCTCACGGCCGATGGGCTGTCTGTCGGGGTCAAATGTGAGAACGGCGAGAGTTCGATTTCGGCTGGTGCGCAACGAATTACGGCGTCGTGGCGGGAGAGGAAATCCCATCACAAGATGACGTCGTGAGAGCATGCCGCAATTATGATGAACTCGACGTCGTACAGAACGTCCTGAATGACGACGCGAGCAGTGCATACAGCTGTGGGATGAATACTCTGGGAGCTCGCGGTACGGAGGGACATCCCGGAAAGTGGCGTCATCACTTTTCGAAGTAAGCGGCAAAGTTTTACGTCCATAACGGATACAGCGGCTCCAGTATCGATAAGGGCCGATGCGCGAACACCGTCCACAAACACGTCGATTACATTCGATGGACTTCGCTGAGGGCTTTCACAGTTCGATAGCGTCGCAGCCCTTGCCTCCTGGACTGCGACGACTAGTTTTCCTGCTCTCGTGCGACCGAACGTGGTCGCATGGGTGACAGTGATCGACGTCGTGGAGACGGAGAGCGGCGAGTAGCTGGAGATGGGCGTGACGTCGGCGACATAGGTGGAGGTGGGTCGTAGAATGCACGGCTTGACTGGCTGGTGACAGGTGACGCGACTCGAGGCGGCTGCACGCGTTGACAATAACGTGCCACGTGACCGGCGTAACCGCAAGCAAAGCAGATGGGCCGGTTGTCGGGGGTGCGCCATCGGTTCGCCGGGGTAGGTCCCGCCCATGTCGCAGTACGTGATTGACGGGTCGGCTGCTGAAATGACTGCATGGTGGGCTGCAGTCGGGGCTGAGGGATGGCGGCAGCATATGCAGCCGGCACACCCGCCTCAAAGAACGGAGGTCTAGCGGCGGCTTCGGCGTAACTCATTGGGGCAGCCGCAGGAATTGCTTGAGGCGTCCTGGCAACAACTGGAGGGTAACTCTGGGGCGCAGGGGCCGGAGGTTGCGGGTGGTACTCAGGCATGACCTCCGCAATTTCCTGCTCAATCGCTCGGCGGAGAGGAGGAAGAAGGGTGGTCGACGACTGTTGAACGTGCGGCGGGTGGGCAAAGGCGAGGAGGGAGACCTGGCGTGCAATTTCCTCGCGCACGAATGACTTGACTTCTGCCAGCAACGCGGCCTGGTCAGATATTGCCGCCATGCCAGCAAGCTCTGCATCGCGTGATGGGGAGCGACGGGTCATCGAACGCTGCCGGCGGAGCTCCTCGTAGCTCTGGCACAGCGTTATGACCTCGGCCACTGTGCCAGGGTTTTTGGCGAGGAGCATGGTGAAGGCATCGTCGGCAATGCCTTTCATTACGTTCCGGATCTTGTCAGACTCAGACATGGTTCCGTTGGCCTTCTTACACAAGTCGAGGACGTCTTCGATATAACTTGTGAAAGATTCCCCAGCCTGCTGAGATCGTTCACGTAAGCGCTGTTCGGCTTGCAGCTTACGAACTGCTGGGCGGCCAAAAACGCTGATGACGGCGGTCTTGAAATCGGACCAAGTCGCAAAATCGGACGCGTGGTTGTTGTACCACAAGCTTGCTACGCCCGCGAGGTAGAACACCAAGTTGCTTAACTTGCCTTCTTCGTCCCATTTGTTGGGGATGCTGACGCGCTCGTAAATTGCGAGCCAGTCCTCCACGTTGGTGCTATCGGCGCCAGTGAAGATAGGTGGGTCGCGTATACGGGGGACACCGGGACATGTGCTCGTTGCGAGAGGAGGCGTTTGCTGGGCGGCGTCTTGAGGCATGGTAGATGGCAGGGTACGGGATCGGAGCTCCAGGGGCATTGAATGGGAGCAGAGCACCTCCACCAAATTGTTAAGGTGTTTAATAGACAGCACTCAACGACAATGAGTAATGGCGACAGTCACGGCAAGGCACGAACTCCCTGCGCGAGCGGCGTTCTTTCTCAAGCAACCAAAGAGGACGACCCACTAGAAGGCGCTGGAGAGAGTAACCCATTACCATGTCCCAAGGCTTCTCTACAGTACTCTCTTCAGTGACTGTGCATTTCGCTACTACCTGTGAGGTCTTTCAGGTTCCTTCAAGCGATTTTCACAGCTTTTTTTGCCTGGGGAAACCCCCAACTTTTTCCGTTGGAAAAAATAAATGTTCAAGGTAGGCATAGTGCAGTGGAGCTAGAAGAGCCGCCTTGCGGAAGAGAGGTTAAGCCAGCGCACAGGAAACAGCAGCGAGACTCTTTTGGGGTTTTCGGCGTCATTGGCAACGGTCGGCCTCCGCGAGGGTCCGTGGGTGCAATACCGCAGATCGTTTCCCGCAGGCCAGTAGTGAATAAATGCTCACGTGTTTCGTTGCGCGACGGCGTGATTGTGTCCGTGTGGTCCGTGAGCGCGGCCCTCTTTCGCAGAATACACACTTTTCAAGGCGTGCACGCAGCGCGGGATCCATAACAGGAGCACGTGCAACAAATGAGAAGGTGTGACACCGTAAATAACACAAAGCCAGGGGCCGCAACAGACAGAAGTGTGCTGTGACAAAATGAGCGCACCGATGACGTCAACTGCTGACGTCTTGTTACATTGCCAAAGTGGGCTTAGTGACGACGTCGAGCTACCGCTTCCCCTCCATATGGCGGAGAATGGCGGCAAGGCCTCGCGAGAAACCGAAAGAAGCTGGAACGGTTGTTCTAACCACTGTACCATCCTTAGTACAAGAATGATTCGCAAAATTCTTGCGGCAGCATATTGTCACGGGGCCGTGACGTCGATGAAGGAAACAGCCGGCGTGTTCGCGATGAAACTCTCTATTTGGCCGAGCGTGTGGCCGGGAAATGAAAACTCAAACTACAGCTATACACGCTGTTCACTGATGAGACCAGTGGGTCTTTGGCGGGAGACTCTGAGAGCTGCATAGCGGGTGGGGCTCGTGACGAATAGACGCTGTAGGCAGGAGCAAGGGCGCCTGACTCTTTGCATGTTGGAAGCGATCGCAGAAAGTCGGGTGGGCATGAGCAGAGGCGTTGCACAGGGAACAACAATGCCGGTGACTGCTGGGTGCACTGCACGCACGTTGTCTGCTGCGCGAGACGAAATACCGGTGGGTACGGTGGCTGTAGACGTGGGGAGGAGGCCTGGACAGTGGCCACATGTCGGGTGGCCGGCGTCTTGTGTCAAAGGCTCCGGAGCAAATCTGCGGTGACACCGAGCAGGCGTAGTCGCTGAAGGCTCGGATGATGCACCTGTGCGCGTTGAAGCACCCTCGGCAGGTGGGACACGAGGGCTCGCGCGCAGGTCAGGATGCTGTGTGCCGGCCGACGTGGCAGGCGTCACATGTGAGGCTTGCTCTGCCATTGGCGAACCAGCAGGTATGTCGTCCTCAGGCGCCTCCGTCATAGTAGCAGCGTCCTGCTAGTGCGGCCGAAGTTGGTAAGGGGCACGAACTTCTGCTGCGGTAGATGTCGAGGGTGACGCTGGTCGCTGCTGGCAAGAGGCGCAGCGCTTAGAGGTCGGTGAAAGGTCGTGCTCGGATACCGTCGACGGCGAAAACTCCGCGAGCGAGGGGTGAACACCGGGCGACAGGTTGTCCGTGTCAGCTTCCAGGCCGTGCGGCAAGGTAGCCAGCGTGGAAGCTGAGGCCAGGGACGTGTCGAGAGCCGGCGAGGACAGGGATGGCGGGCGAATGGCGGACATGCCCGATGGGCCGTCGGCCGAGGGCGTCGAAGAAACGCACCTCGTGGCGGACTGGTCGTTGGCAGCAGCAACGTCGTCGAGCGCGGGAACCTCGAGCGTGAGAACCTGAAAATCGTCGGGCGGGTCGTCCGGTACGCGAACCGGTGCGCTGGTAGCCGGACCAGAGGTGGAAAGAGGCGTAGCCGGGGAAGGTAGGTCACGTTCATGGGTGGGCTGCGGGCTGGGTGGTACCGCTCGCGTTGGCGGAAGGGAAACCCGGTACTCACGGGTCCCCAGTAGCGGGCGGTACGTTTCGCCGTAGCGGGACAGCACCGCAGCGCATAGGTCGTCATATGGTTGCGGGCTCGAGGACGACGCAGCGGACAGAAGACGTACCTCAGCCGCGAGGGCGTCAAGCAGGATGTCGTGCATGAGTGGCTGTGCGGTGACGCCATTCACCGGGAGGGTGGCGTCGAGCTGTGAAACCCACGCTCGTGGGTAGGCAGGAAGGAACGAGTTCACCGGCGAGCACAGTTGCGGAAGCATTGCAGCGCCGGTCGTCGAAGGGCGTGGCTGTCCGGGTCACCATTGGTAGAGAGAGAGAGAGACAGAGACGTGAAGGCGACCGACGTGGCCGTGCCGAAATCTCGCCATTTTATTCGAGAGACGACCGACCTTGCGACAGCGTCTTCAAGCGTCCTAACCGCCAGACACGTGAGCTCGATCTACTGCTTGCGCCTCGATCTCATCGCGTGAGCTGCGCGAGAGGCGCGGCACGTAAGTGGTAAAATTATGTTATGATTGTGAGAGATGATGATGATGCCGCTACACGTACATGACCAGCATGTCGGCGATGGTGTTATTTAGACGCTCGGTGAGGCCATTGGTCTTGGGGTGGTAGGCGGTCGTCCGGCGGTGGCTTGTCTGGCTGTATCTCTAGATCGCGTGAGTTAGCTCCGCAGTAAAGGCCGTGCCTCTGTCGGTGATGCGGACATCTGGTGGAGGTGCTTCCCGGTTCATGTACCGAATGCCCCCCTCGAGCCGTGACCCAGCCCACCGTCAAGGAGACATCGACGCCAACCAGCGGGCCAGCCCTAGGCAGGAAGGTCTCCCACCTGAATACGGACCCCTACCCGACAAAACCAAGACCGCGACGAAGACCACATGCATGATGACGCCCACGGTGTCCCCTGCAGCGATTGTGATGCAGCCACCCAGACAGCCGCCGACCTTCTATGGATTGCCAAATGACGACCCCGAAACCTGGCTCGAGACGTTCCAAAGGGTCTCAACATTCAACGACTGGGACTCCGAGGACAAGCGGCGCCACGTCTACGTTTACCTGGAAGGCGCAGCAAGGACCTGGATCGAGAATCGGGAGTCCACCCTTCGAAGCTGGTATGTCTTTTGCAGCGCTTTCCTGAAGACGTTCGTGAGTGTCGTCCGAAAGGAAAGGGTCGCAGCCTTGCTGGACACACTGGTCCAACTCCCAAACGAATGTGTGGCCACCTTCGCAGAGGAAATGACCCGACTGCTTCGCCACGCTGACGCTGCCATGCCCGAAGACAAGAAAGTTTGCTTCCTTATGCGAGGAGTCATGCTGGAGCTCTTCGCGGGACTGATGCGGAATCCACCAAGCAGCAACCAAGAATTCGTCCCAGAAGTAACCACCATCGAGAAGACGCTTGACATGCGAAACCGCCAGTACAACCGGCTCTTGATCCAAGACAGCGCAGCGGTTCAAGTTTCATTATTAAAACTAATGAGATATTTACTACAAGCCTGACACTGACCATCTATTTTAGTTCTGAGATGTTCTGGAGGAAATATCACACTATCACTACAATCTCGTCCATGAGCTTGTTGCGTGAACAAAAAACGACAATGTAACACAACAGTGCTGGGCAGTATGGAAGATACATGTATATGAGATGTCACCTCCTATATGTGACACACCTTAACAGGTGACTTGACGACACTTCATATTTAAATGTCATAACTATTAGGGCGCCGTCTGTGTCGCCTTTCTGTACTCATTCAGTGTGAATCTTTGAAACGGAACCACCTCTGTAATTTACCTATATTTGTTTTCCTGTTTTAGGCCTTCCTGATCTTTTTAGTATTACTAATAGCCACGTAATCAGAACTATAAGTCGCAATAGCGCGAATAGCGGCGGTATCCCGCGACGCTTTGTGCAGCTAAACAATACATCTGAGACTTTTCTGGATTTGACATGCTCTGTCGTTAAAGAAAAATTGTTAAAAGTTTGTACTTTAGTGAGTACGCCAGCAAAGAATGCTTTACGCCTGCAGATAAGTACAATATGAAAATTTATTGCAGTTTTACGTCCTCTACGATTTATGTCCACTACCAGGGGGCTCAAACTCGTCGTATAGCCAGCGGGCCGCAGTCACTAAATGCAGTCCCACAAATGCCACGGCAGTAAAGTGAATGTTGAAGGGGGGGGGGGGGAGAAGTGGCTTGAACAAAATGACAGCAACATTGCCGTTTAAATGGAAGCCTTTCCCATATCTCATATATAGGCCATTTCTCAACGGACTTTGGAATCAGGATTGGAGAAATGTCGATACCGTTCTACTGAATGACGGAAATCGGGACGCGGATTCTGAAATATCGAGTTTTTGTTAATAGTAATGAAAATAATATCTGGGGTTTAACGTCCCAGAACCACTATATGATGACGAGGGGAGTAACAGTGGAGTGCTCCGGAAATTTGGACCATCTGATGTGCTTTAACGTGCACTGACATCGCACCGTAGAAGAGACACTAGCATTTCGTCTCCATCGAAATGAGACAGCCGCGGCCGGGATGGAACTGAGTTTTAAAGACGATAGTCTTTCTTGGGGAACTTAAACGCAGAAATTTTGGTCTGTCTGTCTTTCTGTTTGTCGGCACGTCACTCGATTCAGCCACGCGGCCAAAGTTGAACCACTTGCTTACGCCCACCCATCTTGAACTGGTACGGCTGTTCATTCTTGTGAACGTTGTCGATCAGATAGTTATTATTACGCATATCTGAGGCGCAGCATCATTAGGTAGGTATTAGGTGGTGTGTTCCTTTAATATAAAATACATAGATACGCAATTTTAAAGACCCTAATTTCTTAAGCTGCGCTGAAAATGCGACTGCGCTGAAACTTGTGTTGTGTTTCGGTTCATGTTGTGATCAAGCTCATGTTGTGTTTCGGTTTTGGTTTAGTATTGCATTGTACGAATGACAGTGGGCGCCGCTCTGGCATTCCTGTTTTACCCAAGCGACGTGTAAATAAGAGAGTTTGTGGAGAGTACTCGATGAGTGCGGACATTTCTTCTCCTTCGGCGGATCGCGCCAAACCGCGTGTTCGGGCTGGCCGGCGTCCCCGCCGGTCGCGTTGGTCACCGCCGGTCCTCGCCTGCCGCTGCGCCGGGACTACCAGCCCGCAACACAGCACTCATACTTCCCGACGTATTGCCAGATGGCGTCCATATCTCACGCAGCGCCTCTTCTATCGTCTTTAGACGACATTTGCAGCGAAGCACGCAGATACGCGGCCAATTTTTGTTCAACGGTTATGCTTGAACACATGGTGACCACATGTCCTCACGAAAAGAATGATTCAGACCAGTCATGTCAGTGTAGCTCATACTTACTAACATTACTAACATACTTACTAAAATACTTACTAACAAAATAATAACAAATGAGACGAAGACGGTCATATGTGCGGGCCGGGCCGTGTGCTTGAGACTCGTGGTATACACAATGCGTCCAGAAAAAAAAATTCGCTGCCAGCGTTGTTGCTGCTCTACACCTGTCCAGTGATCCGGTATTGCGCCAACGGTCTTTTACGGACAAGGCAAAAGTCCACACCGGTATATGCGCCATCGTGCGAAGGCTTCTTATTGAAGTTCTTGTGATTAGATAGAAACCCGTTAGCTGGTCGGCAAGCAGAGCAGCGACTCCCATCAATTGCAAAAATTACAAGCAAAAAGCACTGTCAGCGAAGTGTATAACGAGCTGTCCTATTAAGAAGCTAAATCAAACGCCAATAATTTATTTCGTAAAGGAACTATTGTAGTTTGTTTAAGAAGCGCAAAATTTTGTGATAATACCAGACATTTCACTCATTTTCTTTTCATTTTTTTATTTTAACTGTTTCCGAACAACTGAGAAATGGAACCTGATATCTTTTCATCATCTGGACTCACATCAATAAATTTATAATTACATTCTCACTATTTCGTAAACAACATTTACATTTTAAAGCCGTTTGTTTGTTTGCCTTCCTTCGTTTGAGATATTCTATTGTGCCTTGTACGTGTGTTTCTTATGTTGTACCTTGCCCCTCCTGCTTGGGCCACATTGCCTACAGTATGATGTAAATAAATGAATGAAACAAAATGGGTCATAGTTAAGAAATTTTGAAGGCGACATATTTTACATAGGCTTTTGCTGCTACATTATATAGACTAATAAAAACAAATATGCGAATGTATCGAAGTATCTCAAGATACAATGGCCAAGTACCGTATCGGATACAATTCTTGTGGCAGTATCTTGTATCTGCATCTCAAATAGTTCTTGCCTGAGTATCTTGTATCGTATCGCGATACAATTTCGAAGTATCTTTGCCCAGCCCTGTAACAGAACACTTGGCACCTGCCCTACTAAGAGACCAACATGTAGCCACACCTAACTGCAGTAAAGCCAGAATTCAAAGTTTGTTGACTGAAGGCATAAAACTTACGCGCTTCTGCGAGACACACTCACACATGCACACGTTATTGCTTGATGCCTTTATGCACTTATCGTTCGGTGCTGCTTTAATTATTTGGAACAAAGAGTTTAGTTATCTATACAATCAATAGCATATGGGGTGTTACGATCGATAGTTCGTTGGGTATATAGAAACAGTGGCACTTTAGGTTAGGATTATTAAAAAAATATCAATAAAACATCACCGGTGAGAGCTTAAAACAAATAGGCATCCTTTGATTATATTTTATTTTTACAATAACTTAAATAGAGGCTTCGGGTACTGCCTAACGTATTGTGCATCGTAAGGTAGTAGAGATGGCAAGAATGTTAGGCTTGCTGTCTTTGCAGGTCATCGCATATTTCTTTCGGATTTCGGAAGGACGTCCAAACAAGAATGAGGGATTTGTGAGATTCCACTTTATTATTTAAGGTTTTGTTAATTGCCACAAACGGCACATTGTAAATGTCATGCGTTGATTTTATAGATTCTACCGCAATACCACTGTCTTGCGGTTTCTTGTCAATTATTTGTTTTTAAACATGGTGGGATAAAAAGGCTCCACATCCCACAGTTACGCTGCGTTATTCTCCACTTGCTTGCAGATGAACGTGCGGTACTGCGCTACGCACACCACACTGCATTTGGTCATCAGTTAAAGAAAGTAATAGTAACAGTTGAATGATACAAAAATGTATGTTGGTCATGCATCCATTTTGTGTAGCAGCGTTCATGGGGGAAAATAAAAAATAGGGCAACTATAATATGAACGCCCGAGCTGCACATTCATTTCGTCCCTGCGGTATTCGCGTGTCGAAAAGAGATACGTGGCTGCAAATTCTTGCGCATATATTTTTTACTGTATTACAGTTCTCGTTACTGTAGACCTCATTGTAGGCATTCATTTCCTGACCGCTCACTCGGCCCCCACCCAGACCCACCACCATTATACGGTTTTTTTGGCAGTCCCTTAGTATAACAGAGAGCTGAGTTTGTTGGTCGGTAAAAAAGACAGGGAATGCAAACACGGACACACGAGAGACGTCAAGACACAACAAACATCGGCGTTTCTGGCGCTTCACTTCTCTTTTGTGTCCGTGTATGCGCTCCTTGTCCCTTTTACCATGAATCGCGGTCCCTCGTTTCGCAGGTTCTGTTTAACTACAAGTATAAAACAACTAGCCCAAAAATAAGCATTGACAAGTTACTGCTCGAGTTGCTTGTGCTCCGATGCCGCTTCTGCGAGTCGCACTCGGTTACGGTCCACGGAGCTTCGACAGCGACTGCCTCAGGCTGTTATCTACGTGACCATGTCGCCATTCCCGTGAGTCCCCGATGAAGACTGCCTCAAGCTCGCCTCATTTCATCGACTTTTTCCCGCAACATCGCACCCCAGCATGCCATAGTGGTTGTTGCCTAAATAGGAACACTTTATCCTGTCTTCAACTTGCCTACTTCAACGCAGCTTTTTCGTCAATGCATCTCTGTAGCAGAATTTTCAACTATGGTACGACCTACCATTTCGGTTTTCTTTGACAAATGATATCTAATGATTTGTTACCTTATAAGTGGAATCGCTCTGGTGTGCTCTCTTTTTTCCCTCAATATTTGTATTACATAGACGCCCATTTCCTGGGTGTCATAACCGACGAAATCAAGACTGGAGGCGCCAGTCCTCTTCCCAAACGCACTTACCGTGTATTTCACACAGAGCACTAAGTTATACAGAATGAGGTAGAGCAAACACTGGACAAGGCCTTAGTACAGCTTCCTGTAGTGTTTGGACATCACTTATGGTATTAGTTAAAAAAGAGGACGAAAGCAGGTACTTTTCCATCGATTATCATCATTTCAGTGGGATCACCAAGAGGTCATCTATTCTCATCTAATATATGGCGAAGCCATGACGCACCTCTTCATCTTAACAACTATAGCGCACCGAAGGGACAGGAACACAAACAAACAACGTGGACAAGGCCTGCGTACAGTGCTCTGTGTGTCGTTTTTTGTGTCCCTGTCCCTTCGGTGCACTATAGTTGTTAAGATGGATTACCAACATGCCCAAGCTCACGTTTGTTCAAGTTGCACCTCTTCAGGCGACCTGACCCATAAATGGCGGAAGAGAAGTTGGGGTATGTGATGCGTGAGACCAATGAGCACCTATTTGCGGGCCTGGCGCTGAGCCCTCCGAAGACAGTCATGGAAATTTCGTCCGAGGGCGTGACCATGGAAAACATGCTGCAGCAGCCATCGAACCAGTATGAGCGGAAAGTCAATGAAATGCCCGCGGCTGGCATTTTCACCTCCAGTGGGACTACCAGTGACTGTCTATGAGAACGCATCCGTTCTGTACAGCGTGAAGAGGTGTAAAAGGCGGGCTCAAGACCTAGAGCTACGGTCAGCTCTATCGCAACTGTAATCTGGGACGAGCTGCACCAGGCCCTCCGGGACACCCTGCCTCCTGATACCGCTGCACCAGCACCTAGTGAATACAGCCGTGATACAACCTACGCGGAAGCCTTCAAGCACTCTGCTGCTGCTCCGCCGCTGTTCGTTCGTGCTCATCTTACAATGTCACACTAGGTGGCACAGCGTATAACTTACTTCCAAAGTACATACACGGCGCGTTTCTTTTTCTGTGCCACAACAGTCGCCGATCGTTCGGAGCAACGAGACCACTAGACCGACGATAAGCACATGCCCCCACGGAAGGTGAATATTTGCGCTGCAGTGAAGGTGGTCATTTGTCTTCACAGGATAGCGCGCTTACTACGGGAACAAAGGGAGAAGAACAGGACAACACAAGCGCTAACTTTCCACTTAAGTTTAATCAAGGCAAGCTTCCCTTTGTCCCCGTAGTAAGTGCACGCTATCCTGTGAAGATGAATACCTACCAACTCGCCCAGTTTTCTGCTTTGTTGATGTCATTTGTATCTTCAGTACCCCTGCCGCCGCCTTGGGCTTCGCGGCCTTTATTCGTACTCGCCTGTACAGCGCCGGACAGCAACCCCCAATTATTGAGGACTACCTCTCCCAGTAGCGCATCCCACCCCTGCCGGGTGACAGTCCCTCGCCGCCACGGAGACGATGTTCATCGCCGCTACAGCGGTATTTTACGGCACTTTTCCTCAGTCGCCGCTGGGAAAACTTGCTGAAGCGATAACTAGGGTCGCGGTCATAGACGGTTGAAGTGCTGAAGACCTCCGATTGACCCAGAGGCAAAAATACTGATTCTACGTCACCTGTTGCTGCCCGGAACGACCGGCTTCCACTCGACACACCAGTGGCGAATGACGGTTAAATGGTATCTTATATATCCCTGTAAAACCCAGTGTATCATATATGATACATTAAAAATAATGCCTCAAAAGAGGTAATAAGCCCGTCAAAGCTTCATGGAAAAGCCATTATTGCATATTTAACATGTTATAATGAAGTTACACTGAGTTATTCATTTAATGAAATTAATTAATTATTTTAATTAAGGGTAATTAAGTTATGATCGAAATAAAATTTCACCCTTTTTTTTCTTAAAATGAACTCTACAAGAAGAGTAATTATGCTGAGTGTTTTTTCAGAATTTTTCTGAAGGCGGAACGCCTCTTGGGCATTACAGGGATATACAGTGCGACTTTTATATACACAGTGCGAAAATGACAACTCAGCTGAAGAACGTAATAACGCCCTGGCATACCTCGCAAGCTGCCTTGCTCTACGCAAATGCTCCCGCAAATCTATTCCTGGAGTTGTCGTTTTATTATTTTATTTATTTCCAGGTACTGTTGGCCGACTGGGCCGTTACAGGTGCGGGGTACAAATATGACATAAATCAATCATTGTGTACATGAAGTAGCAACGTATAGCAAATTTATATATTCTAAAATTCATAATGTGTCACTTTACATAGTAGTGAAAAAGTAAATAAAGAATCTGACATATAATTATCATGTCTGTGGGATGCCGTGTCGATGGAAGGACGCATCCCAACATAAAACGTAACAACTGTTTATTAACGAAATAGCAGCAGCGGGGCGAGCATACCGACGCTGCGCTCAGTCGGGTAGCGAAGGAATGATGACTTCTGAGCTTGGTAGCTTGGGTTTATAGCCACCGTCGGTGACGTAAGCCTCCGGTGACGCTGCGGTGGCGCTGTCCCTTATCGGAGGCGTGGTGCTGCAGGGTGACGTGTCACGCCTGGCTAGGTAGTAGCAAAGCATAGGCGATAGAAGGAAAATTTACGCCACGATATCTCGTTCTCCAACTTACATCATACATACATTACGTCACTTACTTCACAGTATTATACATCGCAATACTTAATTTTACAGCTCACATGAAACATGTGAGATTAGCTACATTCAATCCCATTATTTCAATCGCAAGAGAAAGAGAGCTGACATTCATGAAGATTTACTTAGAAAATATTTCGTAGTGTTAGATTCAAAATTTCCCAAGTTTCACAATCCCGTATCGCCTGGTATATCGTTCAAGTGTTTTATGCTTCTAGGAAAGTAAAGTGTCCGTACGTGTTTACCCGAGACTGGAGGATTTTAAAGTTTCTGCGGTGGTCGCTTCGTAGGTTTCGGACATGTCGTGGAATGAGGTACTGCGCTACATCAAAGTTAAATGTATTTCGAGAAAGTAAAAACAAGAATTTTAGTTTGGCTATGAGACGGCGTTCCAATAGGGTGGGTAAGTGTAGTTCTTGTAGCATATCTGTCACAGAATCAGTTCGGGAGTGCCTTGAAACAATAAATGTTGCCACCCTTCTTTGCACTCACTCAATTTTATTGATTACTCTTTTCTGATAAGGGTCCCATATGATGCTTGCATACTTTAGTGTAGGCCTTACTATTGTTATATACACTGTTAACTTTGCTTGTGCTGGAGCGAGCTTTAATTTGCGACGCAAGAACGATAGCTTCTCTTCAGCGGTAGAACAAATATTATTGGTATGTTGAGTCCCGTCGAGGACTTTAGATATGGTCACTTCTAAATATTTACATTTGTTAACGGTAGCTACCAAAGTCGTTTTTATTTCATAATCAAAATTTACGACGTGCATTACCTTCTTTGTCACGCGTAAAAGAAGTTTTTCTTTATTTAGCTGCATTTTCCAAGTTGCACACCATTTTTTAATAGACGCCAGCGCGTCGCTCAGATTGTTTTTTATCACTGTGGGTAGATATTTCCCGATAAATTAAACAATCGTCGGCGAACAGCCGCACAGTAACATCGTCGCTCATATCCGAACAAATATTGTTAATATAGACGAGAAACAATACCGGCCCACCGAAGGAACCCGGTTGTTTGAGCGGGTTCTGTCCTTGGACCGGTATTATTTCTCGTCTATGCTCCTGATCAAACACCAGCTCATACAGGTTAGCCCGGTGCACGCGAGAGTGATTCTGGGTCTAGACGTCGAAAAAGCTTTTGATAGCATAGAGCACAAGGCCATCATCGAGGCCGTCTCCGAGCTGGGTTTGGGCGAGAGGCTTTTCCGCGTAGTCAAGGCGTTTCTCGGCGGTAGGCAAGCGACCCTCAGGCTAGGAGACCTAAAATCTAAGGTGATGAACCTGGGAAACAGGGGCACCCCTCAAGGGGCCGTCCTGTCACCCATGGTATTTAATTAGCAATGACCAGAGTCGCGCGCAATCTCGAGCAGACAGAAGGTATACGCTTGTTGATATACGCCGATGACATAACCATATGGAGCGCCAACGGTAACGTAGGCCAAACGGAGACTAGACTGCAGGAGAGCATACAGACCGTGGAAAGCACACTAAGCGAAATGGGGCTCAACTGTTCAGCGGCAAAGTCGGAGCTTTTGGTCCTAAAACATCGATGGAGGGGTCGAAGGCCAAAGGACTACGTACCCGGGGAGGAACCCAACATTATCTTGCGCTGTCACGACGGATCCGCGATCAAGCAGTACGAAAAGGTTAGAGTTTTAGGCTTCCACATAGAAGCGGGAAGCACGAACCTCAGTACCATTCGACACATTTCCAACAAAACGGACCAAGTCCTCAGGTTACTAAGGAGAATTACCAACAGACATAGGGGCCTTGGTGAGGGCAGCGTTTTAAGGCTAGTACACGCCTTCGCTCTCTGTCACTTCACCTACGTAGCAGGTCTACTCAAATGATCTTAGGCGGAGATGAACAAGCTTAATATTATTATCAGAAAGCTAGTAAGGATACCCTAGGTATACCTAACAGCACCTCGAACGAGAAACTCATGAGCCTAGGCGTACATAATACTATGGAAGAGATGGTGGAAGCGCAGCAGATGGCGCAGCAGGAAAGACTGACGAAAACGCGGGCGGGTAGGCTTATACTCAAAGCGATCGGGACAGACCCCAATAGATCGAGGAACCCGAAGGAGGCCGAGGTGGAGCTGAGCGCGGAACTTAGAGCCGCGATCAGAACCACCTCTCTCCCGAGAAACATGCACCCGGAGCACAATGTTATCAGGAGAAAGACGAGAGCGAAAGCTTTATTGAAAGAAATTGAACAGGTAGGTCAAGAGGCAGCCCTCGTAGACGCCGCCTGGGTCAAAGGCAAAGAGGCCTACACGGCCGTGGTGGTCGACAGCCAGGGCGAGGTACGGGACGCCGTCACCCTGTTCACTAAGGAATCAAGGGTGGTGGAGCAAGCCGCGATTGCTTTAGCTATCAGGAACCGAAAATGATCTTACATTTATAGCGATTCCAAAACAGCAATTAAGAGCTTCGACAAGGGCTTTGTCGCTGGGACTGCGGTTAAACTTATCGGCAACGTAGAAACTGTAGAAACTGAAATCTGATGGTTTCCTGCACATATGGGACAAGTGGACGAGGCTCGGTTCAACCTCAACGTGGTGACGAATGACCTGGCACGAGGACTCGCTTGCCGTGCCGGTCAGAACCGAACCGACACCCACTGCCATTCCGGGAACCATAAAGATTATTTACTAACCTACAACGAGATCACTAAATACTACTACTTCGGGCGTAGGCAATTCCGACTGCCACACGTAAAGTTGAACAGGGCTCAGGCAGTCACGCTATGTTTACTGCAAACTGGGACGTACCCCACTCCGTATTTTGTAAAAAAAAATCACCCCGAAAGCGAAATTAGCAAAGAATGTGACGCATGCGATGACATCATTGAAATCAGACACATGCTGGCGGCCTGTCCCACGACTCTCGCCAACCCCGAAGAAAAATGGCTTCACTGGCAGAAGATGATCTCCAGCTGTTCGTATCAGGATCAACTACAGGTTGTGCAGACGGTTCACGATGGCGCCCTAAGGCTCGGCCTAACGGTGCCGACGTGGACGCGGCCCGTCTCGGTCTGAAAAAACCGGGCTTCAGGACTCTTAATAAAGTTTTGTGAATGAATGAGTGAAGGACAGAACCCTGGGGGACACCGGAAGTAACCTTTAGACGACCAGACTGGTGGCCGTTCATGTCCATGTACTGTGTCCTACTTGACAGATATGACATTATCCATTCTACTATAGTGCTATTTATTCCAAGCTGATTAAGTTTTATGATTAGCTCGTTATGGCGAACCCTATCAAAGGCTTTTGAGAAGTCAAGGCAGATTGCATCAAGCTGTCTAAGTATTTATTGCTTTGGAAATGTCGTGAATGGTTTCAACAAGATATGTAACAGTTGACAGTTTTTGCCGGAAGCCATGTTTGATGGAATGTAGTGGTTTCGTGTTTTCTAAGTACTTATATATTGCTTTCGATATTATGTGTTCGAGGAGTTTGCAGCAGACGCAAGTTAAAGAAATTGGTCGATAATTTTCAATCTCCTGCTAGTCTCCGGTTTTGTGCATCGGGATTACTTTTGCAACAAGCCAGGCGTCTGGGGCCTCTTTTTGTTGCAAGGATACATAAAGTGTATTTCTAAGTACGGAGCAAAGCATTCAGCGTAGCTTCATAAAAAAGGCCATTGGAATTACATCCGGACCAATAGGTTGTTGTTCTTTATTGTTTAAAAGTAGCGACAGTATCTCTTCATAGCTGACTCGTACTTCTGGCATATCTGACACATGTGGAAATGGTGTAAGTGTTGTAGCAGTAGTACAGCAAGAAACATTAGAAAATACAGACTGGAAGAACTTCTTAGGGTAGGATGCAATTTTCGAACAGTCGGTTATGATTTCGTCGTTAACAACAATGCTGTATTGATTTGTAGCGGTTTGCGAAGAGTGACGCCAGAACTTTTGCGGGGAAGACACCATGAAGTCCGTATGTGTTTCCGGATAATATTTCTTTTTTGCTTGTCTAAGCTTTATTCGCAGCTGTGCTGATAGGTTAGCCATCTTTTCACGATTTTTCCCTTTCCTTTGCCTTCCTATTTTTCGCTTCAGATGAACAATCTCTCGCGTTATCCGAGGATTACGCTTATTTCTTCTCATTTTTTCTAGGGGTACGAATGAATTTACACAGTGCAACATAATGGTTTTGAATCTTGCTCAAAATGCATTGACGTGATCGTCAGTGCTCAGACTGTCTACATTAAACGATAAATAACCTGTAGCGAGAGAGAGAGACGTCAAGGCGGCCGACGTGGCCGTGCCGTTCTCGCTACTTTATTAGAAGGCCCTGGTACAAGCAGAGCGGCAGCGGCTGCCGGCGTCCAGCCCCCAGGAGCGTGAGCTCGTTCTCCACTGCTCGCGCCTCGAGCGCTAGGCATGAGCTCCGCGAGAGGCGCGGCGCGTAAATGGTAAAATGGTGATGATGATCGTGAGCGGTGATGAAGATGCCGCTACAGATTACTCCCCCCCGCAGAAATGAAGCCGAAATGAAAAACTATGGGGGCGTATATACAAGGCTGGTGACGCGAGACAGAATGTTCGTGGGCAGTCGAGGTCGTCAACGGTGAAGGACTATCGGGAACCCGTGGGTCTCTGGCGGGCGGCTCTGGGAGAAGCGTAGAGGGCGGGGAACTAGGCGAAAGTACGCTGGTGTCGTGCCCAGGCGGATCCCACGACGACAGGAAGGGGCCTTTCGGTAGCGGACCGGTTGGCGCAAGTGAGCGCGGCTGGCAGAGGTGCCTGCAGATGGAGTTGAGGGCGGGTGCACAAGGGCCGGTGCGGGCGATGTGCGCGAAACAATGCGAAAAGCCACGACGAGCAACCATCGGCGAGTAGCTGCTGCGATGGGTCTTTCCTGTGCGGGCACAGCGCTGACGCGGATGTCGGCACAGCGCGCCTGCACAGTGGCCACATGTCAGGTGGGCGGCGTCCTGTGTCAAGGGCTCAGGAGCAAATCTGCGGTGACACCGAGCAGGCGTAGTCGCTGCAGGCTCGGATGATGCACCTGTGCGCGTTGAAGCCCCCTCTGCAGGTGGCACAGGAGGGCTCGTGCGCTGATCAGGATGCTGGAAGCCGGTCGACGTGGCAGACGTCACATGTGCGGCTTGCTCTGCCATTGACGAACCAGCAGGCATGTCGTCCTCAGGCGCTTCCGTCATAGTAGCAGCGTCGCGCAAGTGCGGCCGAAGTTGGTAAGGGGCACGAACTTCTGCTGCGGTAGACGTCGAGGGCGACGCTGGTCGCTGCTGACAAGAGGCGCAGAGCTTAGAAGTCGGTGAAAGGTCGTGTTCGGGTACCGTCGACGGCGAAACCTCCGCGAGCGAGGGGCGAACAATGGGCGAGAGGTTGTCCGTGTCAGCTTCCAGTTCGGGCGGCAAGGTAGCCAGCGTGGAAGCCGAGGTCAGGGACGTGTCGTAAGCCGGCGAGGACAGGGACGACGGGCGGATGGCGGGCATGCCTGATGGACCGTCGGCCGAGGTCGTCGAAGAAACGCACCTCGTGGCAGACTGGTCGATGGCAGCAAGAACGTCGTCGGGTGCGGGAACCTCGGGCGTGGGAACCTGAACATCGTCGGGCTGGTCGTCCGGTGCGGGAACCACTGCGCTGGTGGCCGGACGAGAGGTGGATAGAGACGTAGCCGGGTAAGGTAGGTCGTGGTCATGGGAGGGCTGCGGGCCGGGTGGTACCGCTCGCGTTGGCGGAGGGGAAACCCGGAACTCACGGGTCCCCGGTAGCGGGCGGTACGTCTCGCCGTAGCGGGCCAGCACCGCAGCGCAGAGGTCGTCATATGGCTGCGGGCTGGAGGACGACGCGGCGGACAGATGACGCAGCTCAGCCGGGAGGGCGTCAAGCAGGATGTCGTGCATTAGTAGCTGCGCGGTTACGCCATTCACCGCGAGGCAGGCGTCGAGCTGCATAAAGCACGCTCGGGGGTAGGCCGGGTGAAACGGCGGAACTGGAGGGCAGAGTCGCGGAAGCATGGCAGGGGGCCGCTCGGCGAAGGGCGTGTTCTCCGGGTCACCAATTGTAGCGAGAGAGAGAGACGTCAAGGCGGCCGACGTGGCCGTGCCGTTCTCGCTACTTTATTAGAAGGCCCTGGTACAAGCAGAGCGGCAGCGGCTGCCGGCGTCCAGCCCCCAGGAGCGTGAGCTCGTTCTCCACTGCTCGCGGCTCGAGCGCTAGGCATGAGCTGCGCGAGAGGCGCGGCGCGTAAATGGTAAAATGGTGATGATGACCGTGAGCGGTGATGAAGATGCCGCTACAAACCTATAATGCTCGCGTCGCCAGTTTTCGATAAATTGGGGACGTGCGCATTGCATTATTTAACAATATATGCAGGAACATTGGTTTTGATAAGTAGAAACACAAGTTGATGGTCTAATATGCCATCTTGAACTGCTGCTTGAGAGTTTTCAAACCGTCAATCCAGAAATACCAAGTCTAATATGGACTGCACAGTTCCCGTTTTTTGCGTGCTTTCTTGTACTACCTGTGTTAAATCGTTAGCGAAAGCAATGCCAAGCAACACTTCACAGTCAGCTCCTTCCCGTGATTCTATGTTAATCGTGTTCCAGGCAACCTCCGGCAAATTAAAATTCCCGGCAATTATTAACCATTGGTTTCACACCTTTTGTTGATCTAAGTAGTTTTGCAGGGCCTCTAAGCATTCGATCAATGCATTAGACGATCTATAGATCGCTCCTATTACGACTAAAGTAGTTCCCAATTTGATTGGGCACCAAGCGCTCTCGTGGTTAGTGATACCGTTCAGCCTTACGCATTCAATAGTTTCCTGCAGGAAGATTGCAGCTCCTCCTCCCCTAGAGTCTCCGTCATTACGTATTATCTTAAACCCTGGAGGTACCAGCTCGCAATCTTGTATTTCTGGTCTCAGCCATGTTTCGCTGACAGTAATTACATAGGAGTCATAACTGGATAACACATATTCTATATCGCCGACTTTATTCGCCTGGCTTCGAGCATTGAAGTTTTTAAGTCGGAAGTCCGTTTCCCGTAAGACGGTATCAGTTCAACGGTGATTATCTGTCGGCGTGGACTTTGACTGTGTCTGTTTGGTTTTCGAATATTGCCGTATCCTGACGCGACCTTTCTTGGAATAATCCCACACATAGACATTATTATCTACAGTAAGCCTGTCGCGATTCAGGCGCACTCGCGAGCCTTCGTTTTCTTTGAACGCAGACTTCCAGAGTAGCCTGCGCTTATCCAGTGTTTCTTCGAATAGTCGTCGCCGACAGAAATGCCACTTCCTTTCAACTTCGCGCAGTTTTGAAACAGCTTTTCTTTATGTTTATAATCATAAAACTTCAGTATTACCGGACAAGGCCTTGAATTTTCTTCTGCGGATTTATTCTTATGCGGCTTGCCAATTCTGTGCATCCTCTCAATTGCTTTCAAGTTAAGACCCAACTTAAGACCCAGTAGACACCTCTAGTTCGTGAAGTGCTCACTAGATGGCGTTCGTGGCGCTCGCTCCATACCGAGGGTAAGCGAGTACAAGTACCTCGGAGTATGGGTAAATGAGGGGGATAGATATATGGAGGTACAAGAGAAATCATCGGTAGCAAAGGGAAAGAGGAATGCTGCAACTATGAAGCACAGAACTTTATGGGGATACAATAGGTACGAGGTGATTCGAGGGCTGCGGAAAGGTGTGATGGTCCCGGAGCTTATATTGGGGAACTCAGTGGTGTGCATGAAGTCAGAGGTACAATCAGGAATGGATGTAAATCAAAGGACGGTGGTCCGCCTCGCGTTGGGCGCTCACGGGAAGACGACAAATGAGGCTGTAAAGGGTGATATGGGATGGACAGGCTTTGAAGTGAGGAAAGCTCAGAGCAAAATGAGATTTGAAGAGAGGCTGAGGAAAATGAAGAAGGAGAGATGGGAAGAGAAGGTTTTCAGGTATTTGTATAGAAAAAGCGTTGACATGCAGTGGAGGAAAAGAACTAGGAGGCTCATCAGTAAATGTACGGCTAGCAGTGCGGGCGATATGGCAACAAGGAGCATTAAGCGGAAGGTCAGAGAGGCGGAGAGGACTTATTGGATGGCAGCGATGGAAAAGAAGCCGGCTCTGAGTAACTACCGAAAGGAACAAAACGAAATAAGGAGGGAAATGTTTTATGATAATTCAAGAGGAAGCGCTTTACTGTTTGAAGCAAGGTCGGGCTGCCTTAGAACGCGTAGTTATACAGCGAGATTCAGTAATGAAGAAGAACAATGTACATGCTGCGGGGAAACTAAGGAAACGATGGAGCATGTACAGATTGAATGTGGTCATATTCACCCAGGTATACGAGCGGGCACGAGTCTACATGAAGCCTTGGATTTTAGGGGCAACAATGGAAAGCTGAACACGTCCGCGATAGAAATAAGTAAGAGACGGTTAGAGTATTGGTGGCAGAGAAGTAGAGATAAAGTACAAAAATAAATAATGGGGAAAAATAAGGTCATTCTGCCTTAAGAGGCAGAGAGATGGACCGCGAATTTATATTTTTGGTATAATAACATGGATTTAGTCAATGTAGATAAGGTATTAGGCCAACATGAAGCAAGGAAGTTTTTTTTCTTCGAGCCTGGTGGCAGGACATGTCACCGCCCCGTTATAAAGGGACACTCATAGCATCCATCCATCCATCCATACATCCATATATATATATATATATATATATATATATATATATATATATATATATATATATATATATATATATATATATATATATATATATATATATAATTGCAGATAATATCGCTAGATAGTGCTAGCTTTAGTATAGTCCCAAAGGAACCAAAGGAATGGGTTAGACAAGGCGGAAAAGAGGCTAGAAGAAGAGGTAGAAGTAGCCAGGAAGAATGTAAATAAAATGGCTGACAGCAAACTGCTTTCGTTGGACCTTTGCCCGCCCACGTAGACGATGTGGAACGGGACCCCATACTTACTGCGGTGGACGTCCTCTGTCTTACCGAGACGTGGAACGCCAAAAGACTTTATAAAAAAAGATACGTTCCAGTCGTGTACATCGATGATGCAGAGCGTTCTGCAGTTGGTGTGGCCGTATATGTCAAACAAACAGAAAGGGCACAAGATCTTAAACTACCACCAATGACAAAGAGCCACAACGGTGAATATGCTGCCATCGATTTTGATGGATGTGTCATCATGACCATGCAACTTGCACCCGATTTGTCGAGTGGGAATATCAAGACATTCATTGACACGGCATTGTGTAATTATGACAAGTACAAGAATAGACCATTTGTGTAAGTTGGTGACCTGAATGTCGATATTACCGAAAAGAACAATGAGTGGTTAATACAACATACGGCAGCCAAATATGCTCTCACGTGCACGTCCTTTGATCATATGAAACCAACGACCATCCAAGTGACGTGTATAGACCTGGTATTTTCAAATTTCCAATTGCAACCCGTACAGGAACCGTTATCCCTTCATTTCACGGACCGTAAACCCGTGATAATGAAGGGACAACGCAAGCCAAGCATCATCTAATTATGAAAAAAAAAAGTTTGATGTTTGTAATATACACACAGTGTTTCTCACTCTTTATTATGATTGATGTGGTGCTGCTTGGAAGATTCGCGGTTTACCGGTGAATTCCTCCGGTGCTTCGGCCTACTCATCATCATTCACCACGTGGATGTGCTGTGATTTTTTCTTTTGTTTCTTCAGAATTTCAGCAACCACTTTTTTTCAAGTTTTTCTGAAGTTTCATTGTTCCTCTCCGATATTCCGAACACCTATAAGTTATTTCGCGGCATTCTGTGTTTTAAACCTGAAAGTTTTTTGTTGTTTTTCTAAAGCTGAATTCAACCTCTCGGTTTTCTTTTTTAGCTCAGCAAGGGCTGTCGCTTGGTCCCTGCAAAGCTGTATAGTGTCTTCCAGGCTCTTAAGTCTCTCGCTTAGGCCATTTAGGTTGGCTTGAATTGCCTTCTGACCTTCACACAACTCTTGCACACGTACTTTTACATCAGGTCCAGGGTTCGTCTCAATGTCACCCGACAACAGCAGACATAATGATACAAAGGTAGAAAACGACAACCGTGGGCACTGCAGCACTACGAGTAAACGATTGTCGCTCTTATAGCTCAAGTATGAACTAACCTGTTGAAAAAGCAGAAACATGTTTGAGCACATCGTCCATGCGATGCCGCCGTGCCCACTGGACATTGCCAACGACGGTGCTTGCTTTATACGGTCTTCCCACGGCGCTGTTCCACCATGGTTCCGGGTGTCGAGGTTGTCAATCCAGGGGCGTGTTTTCAATTTAGCAGAATCCGCAGCACCGGCCAAATTGGCTAGGGCCATGCTGCGTGCGTTCCCATGGAAGGAAGCGCATAAGACTAGCATCTGTTGAAAAAGCAGAAACTTGTTTGAGCTCATCGTCCATGCGTTGCCGCCTTGCCACATGAGTGTGGCGCTATTATTGATCTTGAAGAGCATCGACCCACGTTCTCAGCCGAGGCAGCAGTCGACGAGGGAGGCAACGAAATGCGCGCCAACGCACTTCACGTTTCCTGCGCGAGCGAGTGGCCTGGTCAGAATCGCATGCTGTGGCTTGGAAGATGGTGAAGTGGCGACCGAAACAAACTCAGCCTTTATGAATCTCACCCACCCAGAGGGGTCTTTAAGGAATGAATGTGAAAATGAAGGTGAAATAACACCTACTCAAGCTAGGTGTATGTGCAGCTCGAAGTGCCGTGCAGATTCGTGGTGACCGATCGCAACTGCTTGTCACCAACTTTGGCAACGAGCCTTTTCCGCAGCACTTCGATAGCATTTCGAGACGAAGTTGCAAACGTGTGCAAACATTTCTTGTCGAAAGTAGTGGAAACCGCAGGCAAGTCTCTTGGTCATACCTACATAAATCCTGATCTGTCGACCGATGACCGGACTGCACTGCGCGAGCTTTTTATCGAATTTCACTCCTGCTTCGCAAGTTCCTGATATCCATCACTGGGCACAAGATCATCACGTACAAGGACGAACGCCCGATACATCAGCACCCTTACCGCGTGTCGGCAAAAGAACGCGAAGCGATACGTACGCAAGTCTGAGAGATGCTTGATGATGGTACGATGGAACTATACAACAGCCCGCGGTCCTTTCCGGTCGTCCTTGTTAAACCATTGCCAAACCTGCGCTGAAACCGCAGCACAGTCACAGCGAAAGCTGGAAGAGCGGCGTCTCTAGAGCCGGTTGTAAGCTCTCTTGGGGCTATTAATACAAGTACCCACTACGCCATAAATACAAGCAAGGTACCCACTATGCCATAAATCAAAATTTTTGTGAAGTTGGGAAGCACCTACCAAGCCATTATTCGTCATTCTGCGGAGAAGCGAGGCACCAGATACACGTCTGTAAGGCATTATGTGCACTTTGTTGACGCAACGACTGATGACAATGAAGAATTATGGAACAGCCCTCTGTAACGGGTTGGAAGATTTAAACGGCCCACCAGTTATGCAATTTGCATTTGGTGACACCCGGTCATTATTTCCCTCTCCCGCCATGTTGTATAACATATGTTGACGTGGGAGAGAGAGAGGGGGGGGGCGAAAAACTTTACTGAGACCCCGAAGAAATAGATCATGCGCTTGTGGGCTTCCTTGGCAACCAATACTAGTGCACTTGCGAGGAACCCACTACGCTATAAATAAATTTAATTTTTGAAAAGTAGAAAAGCAGGCACTATGCCATTTTTCGTCATTCTACGGAGAGCCGTGGCACATGCTAAACGCATGTAAGGCATTATGTGCTTTGTTGATGCTGTGCCTGATGACGATGAAGCATTATGGCGGAGCCCTTTGTAATGCGTTCGAAGCATTCAACAACCTACTCGTTACGCAATACGCATTGTGTGACGCCTGGTTACAGAATTCGCGGTGTGCGACGCTTGGTGCTTATTTTACTCTGCTACCACGCTATATTGCATATGTTATTGTGGTTCCTGCCCGACATGAAGCCTGTATAAGACCTTTTTGCAAAGCAGCTCAAAGCATCGACATGGCTCAGGTACATCTTTACCTGAGCTATGCCGATGCTTTGAACTACTGTTGCACATGAAACAATTGTAGACAGGATGTATTCTCTTCTCACTGTTGAAAACTGAAGCCCTGCAATAAAGACAAAAAAAATCGGCATGGCTCAGAGGTTGAATGCTGGGCTCCCACGCAGAGAACCGAGGTTCGAACCTCGTTCCATCCTGGAATTGTTTTCTTATTTCGTTTTTTTTTTCTTGTTTCGAGCGATAGTGGTTACGCACACCGGCGGCGGCGGCGGACAAGTACGGTGCCAAAAACGGGCACTGAAGTGATGTCATAACAGCTTTCGCTGTAAAAATCACAGCATATCAACGTGGTGAATGACGATGAGTGGGGCGAAGCGAACTCGCACTGTAGCACGGCGATGGCATTGGCGCGAGCGTGGTCCTTCTTGATGGAAGATATTCTGCCTGGATTGTGTGAGAACCACAATCTGTTGCACACACCGCAACTATGGCCGAAACTGTTATCAAGGAAGTCCCGCTGGAAGCGCGCGTCGGCGCCTTCGGGCAGAGCCCGCCTGATGTGTTTTGCAGCCACTGCACGTGCTCGCACAGCCTCGGGCTCTGCCTGCCGTGCCGGTACGCGCGCTTTCTCGGCGCTTCACGGTCCTTCACATTTTGAGGATCCGATTCGCGCCGCAGCCGTGCAGCTTGTCGAGCAGCTTCGGCCTCGCGGGCTCGAACGGCGGGGTCTTCTCGCCGCAGCCGTGCAGCTTCTCGAGCAGCTTCGGCTTCGCGGGCTCGAACGGCGGAATCTGCTTCGCAGCGTCGACGTGCAGCTTCGGCCTCGCGGGCTCTCACCTCAGGATTCTGTCTTCGAGCGCGTGCTGCCGTCGCCTTCCGTGCCCTCCGTTCCGCAGCCTGGTCTTCCATATGACGACTCCGAGCTAAAGAGAAAGCGTGCCAAGAGGGAGCCTCATGGCGCGTTAACTTCTGAAATGTTGTCTTCGGGTGTCGTTGAAAACACGAGACGTAGTAAAGAAGAAAGAACGCCACACAGGCGAACACGCACGAGAGTGTCGCTCGTCAACGTCGTCTTCTTCTACTGCATACCAGAACGCGCGCTTCTCACGAGCTAGAGGGGGCTACTACAACGCTACAAACAAACGGAGGATGGACAGACGCACGGCATAAGGAGCTTCGCCCTTAAAACAAAGACGGAATGCTATGCTACTGCACCGACTACCATAAGTTTAACAACGTCAATAAAAAGAACGTTAACCCGCTGCCGTGTATCGACGATTAGCTAAATAGACTACACCGTGCCCACTCTTTCGCTTCTCTCGATCTGAAATGCGGCTACTGTCAAATCGAGGTACATGACTGAGACCGCCAAAAAACAGCCTTTGTGGAACCAGACAGCATCGACCAATTTCGAGTGCTTCCTTTTGGCTTGTGTTCAGCTCCTGAAACTTTGTAGTAAATGATTTTATTGCGTACCTTGGCAATACACTGTATTTTTCTGCAATGTTCGAGCACCATCTTCAGCACCTGTGAAGTGTGCTAGAAGCTGTACAATTGGCAGACCTCACAGTGAAGGCATTTAAGTGTCACTTCGGTTTTGATTAGCTGAAGTTTATTGGGCATGTGGTAAGCGCCAAAGAAGTGCGCCTTAATTCAGACGAGCTTGCCACTGTAGCTGCATTACCAGCTCCGGCCGATACGAAAGCCATCGGGAGCTTCCTTGGTATGTGCCAGGGGCGTAGCCAGACGGGGGTTGGAGAGGTTCAACCCCCCCCCCCCCGAAATGTTTCACTTTTGCTTCCGTATATACACATGAACACATAAAAACGCACGCACGAACATACATAAACTATGGTTGAACCCCCGAAAAAAATTTCTGGCTACGCCCCAAGTATGTGCGCCTACTGTCACATGTTTAGCGGAACCTCTGACTCGCGTGGAATAGAAGACACGTCATTATCCTGGGATAATCAGCAGCAGTCAGGTGTTGCTGGACTGCGACAGCGCATGCCATGAGCACCCGCTTTCGCTCATTTGCACAATGATGCTGATACAAAGGTCCATGCTGAAGCCAATACCATTGCTCTCGGCGCCGAGCTCCTTCAGCGTCCACATGGCGTGCAGACAGTTGTAGCCTATGTCAGCTCCTCACTATCCCGGCCCGAGGCGAACAATTCGACTGAGGAGGAAGAATGTTTCACAGGAGTGTGAGAGATAAACAAGTTTCACCCCTACATTTATGATCATCCCGTCAATATAGTGACCACCCATTCATCTCCTGAGTCAGGGCAGCAGAGGACAATGACGGTTTTCTGGGTGCCCTTAGGGAATCAGGCTTGGCCAGGCTGCAGCGAGGCGATGCAGATCATTTAGAGGGCAGCGGCACAGCCATACCACACCCTTTATCCCGCTCGTTTACGTCGTTCTATCTTCAAGATGGCGCGCTCTGCAACTACTGTTTCAACATCCATGCTTACCTCTGGGTGGTGTCCAGAGACATGCGAGATGACGTCATCTTCGCTTGCAACGGCGAACCCACAACTGGCCGCCTAGGCTTCTCACGAATGCTTGGCAGAGTAATCAACATGTAATATTGGTCCGGACTATCAGCAAGAGTCACACAATGCGTTAAAGGCTGCAGTGAATCCCTGTGCCAAAAGACATCTGCTAAGCCAGCTGGCTTACTTGAGCCAAATGAAGCGTCTCGCACGCACTTCGAACAAGACTGCATGAACTCTCTAGCCATTTTCTCAGTCTGCTGACAACGACAAATGGGTGATCGTGATTACTGATTACTTTGCACCCTATGCTCAGACGCACGCGACCCACGAGCCACTACTTCGAGGTAGCGCACTTATTCATGCGTAACATCGTATTGCCTCACGGTGCTCCGTTCAATGTAATAACAGAGGGGCAGCATTCAGGGCTCAGATTATGGACGAGGGTTTCGAACTAAGCAACACCAGGCACCGAAAGACGATGGAATACCATTCGCACGCCTACGGACTCAAGAAATGGCTGAATAAAAAGCTCACACAACCTTCGGGCCGTACACCGACGTCGAGCAGAAATCAACGAATGTAGCACGCATGGTATACAAAACGTCAATTTGAGGAATAATTGGGATAAAAGAAATTCTAAACCAATTTCGACGTTATAAAACCATCACTGAAAATGCCGGAGTATATCTTTGTGTGTGACGCCTATAAGACGCACTTTATAAGAAAATTTCTCGCCGAGCAGCAGATCGCGCGATTTGGTCGATGCCTGCATGGGCATGCATGAACCACAGCGAACAGAAATTTAAACTCGAGCCGGCGCACGCCATATCTCATTGCGAAACGGAGGTAACGCGCAAAAAAGATAAAGGCGTGTGAGGTCCACATAACATCAACACTCACGAAAACTTCAAAGTTCGTTAACTAGTAAATTATGTAATTCACTGGCAGCGATAACCGTCTAACTCTGTCAAGATGGCCTTTGAGCTGACGTATCCATCCAATCAGCTGCTGTTTCTGCAGTGTCTGCTAAGCTCGTCGATTTCATTTGTGTGGTCGAGCTCGCCGGCCATGCCCTCTTTTGCTTTATTTAGTGCTTGTGTCGTGATTTGTAGAGGCTATGAACGCAGCTGCGAAGAAAGTAGTATGTCTGTGAAGAGAATGTTACGCTGACTGACGGTTTAGGCCTAGCCCCCGCAAGATTCCCTGCAGAAAAAGGCACTGATCAGCTTCCGCGCGAGACGCTCTCGCAACTTCTTTTCTTGTAAGCTCGAGGGACGGACGTGGTTACGTTGATGCGCGATTGGTTACTTTTGATTTGCTGATTCTGTAAACTACAGGCTTCTCTCGTTTTTGAAGGTAAGTTCATTTTCATTGCATTTGCTCTTAGTAATTGAGAACCATGAAAAATGAAAAAGCGTGTTGCATTGTATGTTTCAGCAGTACGTGACTGGGGATTTCATTCAGCATACATGATAAAGCTGTCCAAAAGTAAACGCAAGCCGTGGTATTCCTTCACGTTCGAACGAACGTGAGCGGAAACTGTATTTATATTTGTTAACCCAGTTTCAGTAAAATGGCAATATTTTTTCTTGGCACCTTGATGAGGTAACTTGAAGACATACAATAGCTTAGGCTATGTGTTCCACGTAATAGGCAGTTTAGAATAGGGTACGCAAAGATAGCGTTCGTTATGCACGTATGCTGTTTCCGCCAATTACCGTTAGTACACGGGAGGATGAGATGCGACGTACATAGTATTGCGCACGTAGTGTATAACGCATGCGCAGTGGCGACGAACGCTAACGGAAAACTTTGGCCACCAAATTCTAAAGTTGCATAATTAGGAGTTACCACATATGTTTTCTGCTTTTTGGGTGACTGAAGTTTAGGGATAAGAGAATCTTTGCAGCCACAGAGTACTGGTTCAAGGTTTCTTCCAAAGTACTATCTGCATGTAACGAGAGCTTGGGCACGCTTTTTTGTTAGTTGCGAATTTCTGAGGACATGAGAGTCAAATACGCGTTTGTCGGGGTGGAGCTCGGCATTTATGGCTCAGTGCTTTGATCACAGTGTCTTGACTATTTTGATGTTCTTTCGGACTTTTGACTTGTCTTTTCCCGTCTCTGTTAACTTCCTCCTTTCCCCCTTTCTGCTATTTATTGCAGGTGGTAATCGACCTAGAAGTTTTGAAACAAACGCTACACCAATTAAATTTTGACTTTCTTCTTTTTGATGGGATGAGTGCCAGTTTTTAATATGAATAAAGGTGTATGTAAGAGACGCATTTTTTCTATTTTCCTTGTGAACATTAAAAAAGGTCACAATTGTTAAAGCAGTTGACAACGTTTTCGAGCGTCTGTGTGTGTTGGCATCTTCAAGAAATCGCACCAGACTATTGTGCTAAATATATTTGATGGGGAACGCTACCCCATGCTTCTTATAGTGCATCTTTCTTGCCATTTGTAGTGCTCTTAGCAGACTTCTGGAAGTGCTTAGTGATTGCCATGAAGTACCACTCTTGAAGCCATGCGTTCAGACTGCCAAGTCACACATTTTGATGCTTTCCAAGATCAAGAAGGCAGCCGACAGATGGATACACGTTATAGGTTTCAAAACAAGAGAAAGTGCCTCAGAACAGACTGGCCGACGTTTCGATAGGGGACCTATCTTTGTCAAAGGCGCCTTGTCATCCCTGGCGTGTTAGTTTTAAGGGGTTAGTGATGACGTCATGTCCAGCGGTGGCGCGTCTGTTGGTAATTTCTGCCTCGAAAGAGAGAAACTCGAAAGCAGAGGAGTGTAGCCCTTGCCACATTTCAAGAGAGTTTGCGAACACGTTCGGGTCTGCCATGTCAGAGGTAAAGGAAGCTGCAAAGAAAGAAAAAAAAGAAAGGGGAGGGGGTACAACCAAGCGAGAGGGCGAGTGCAGCCATCACAAAGAGCTGCAGAAGGTGGTGAAGAAGGAAACTACAGGCGGGGAGAAAAACCGGGCTGCTTACGTTTAAATGTCCGCCAAGGAGCTGCAGAAGGTGGTGGAGAAGGCAGCTACAAACGAAAAAAAAAGAAAAAAAGTACTCGGGCGGCGTACGTTAAAATTCCGCCTGCCTACTTTAAGTGATATTGAAAGGATTGCCTGAAAAGCTCCTGCTTAATGGGTGAAGTAATTGGCTGGCATATGCATCCAGTGTTGTCGGTGGCTTCCAAAAATTGGGCGCCCGTCAACTAAGAGGGAAAAAATAAGGAGAAAGGAAGGAGGGGCGGCCCGGGGGAAACAATCGGAATAAGACTCGTAGAACTTCCTGAGAAGGCGAGGGCTGTGACAATGCTGGCCCGAAGCGGCCTTTGGAGCGCGGAAAGGGGAAAGGAAACCGTGGTTCGGAATCACTAGAAAATGAAAACATCTTAAGAGTATAATATCTACACATATGTGCACATTTATACATGCAAGGTTAAGAGATATTAGAAAAGAATATTGATAGTGTAATATGGGAGCTGGTCGGGATTTTATTTTGCGAATAGGTTAAGGTTTTTGAAAGCTGAGCGTACTTCATGTCTCTTAGTATTATAGGAATCATGCTATGGCTTTTAATGATTCCAAATTACCACGTGCTAGATTTATTCCGGATGGGTGTAGGGATTGAAATTTGTGTATCAAATACGGTTCCATGTATTTCCTCTCACGTGGTGACCGGAAGTTTGTTTGTAGAATGTAAAGTTTGGCTTGATCAAAATTGTGGTCTTGTTGATTGAAGTGGCTGTCTACTGCTTTTGGTAAGTTGTGCTTTGTGTCTGCGCGGGTGGCAGTTCAGTCTTACATGATTTGGTTGTCCAGTTTCGCCTATGTGCTGTTTTTTACAGGTGGCACACTCAATGCAGTAGATCAGGTTGTCTGAGGTGCACGTGAAGTTCAATGTTACCTTGTGAAGGTAATCGGATGCTGTGCTTTTTACGTTGGTGGCTGGCTGTATATGTTTGCACGTAGAACATCTTGGACGCCCACAGGGTCCAGACGTTGGTATAATTCTTGTTGCGAGTTTTGCATGTACGAGCATATCTTTAAAAGTGGCGTTGAAGTGCCGGGGATATCTAAAAAGGCAAGCCTGACATCTGCAGCCCTCAAGCAGATCTCACTGGACCTTTTGTATTTATCGTATGCTAACCGAATACATATTTACACAGACGGTTCGGTCTCGGGAAGTTCGACAGGTGCATTTGTGATACCATCTCGATCAATCACCGTCACGTTCAAGACATCACACGTCACGACATCTACGGGCTCCGAGCTCGCCGCTCTTCGAGCCGCTATGGAGTTTGTTATGCAAGAATCCCCTAGTAGATGGGCCATATTCTGCGACTCCAAGGCAGCCCTTCAATGCGTGCGAAGTCTACGACGTGGAAACTACCACCAGTTGGTGTCTGATATCAATGCAATTTGTCATCGCGCCGCTAATCGAGGACACGACATTGTTTTACAATGGCTGCCGGGTCACTGTGGCATCAGTGGTAACCACCTCGCTGACGACGCTGCCCGATGTGCCCACGATGGAGCGCCCACACTGTTCATACCCTTGTCGAGAGTAGATGCAGCTAGAGAACTTCGTCGCATCGCGCATAATACCACGCTTGCGCGCTGGAATTCTCCGCTTAACTCCAATCCTCGCCCTAAGAACCTTGAATCATTACTCCAGCTACAACTGCCATCCAAGATTTCTCGACGTGACGCTACAATGCTGTGCCGGTTGTGGGTCGGTTTAGCGTTTACTAACTCATTCAGCCATCGCAATGGCATGGCCGATTCATCCATGTGCGAAAGCTGCAATTGTATAGAGACTACTGAACATCTCTTGTGCCACTGCGCCCAATTTGATGAAGATCGCCGGACTCTCCAGTGTGCCTTGGATAGACTGGATGACCGTCCCTTTAATGAAGCAAAGATCTTAGGAGCCTGGTCGCGTAGCATATCAGCCCAGAAAGCCACACGAGCCCTACTGCGGTACTTGAAAAGAACCCTATTGAGCGACCGCCTGTGAAACTCGGCACTGTGTGTGTGATGTGACATGTGTCTATCCTTCTCTCTCTCTCTTTTACTCCCCTATTCCCCCTCCCCATGTGTAGGGTAGCAAACTGGACGCATTGTCTAGTTAACCTCCCTGCCTTTCCTACATTCCTTCTCTCTCTCTCTCTCTCTTGGCGTTGCGTCTGTAGGCAACCTTAGGCAGTTCGGGGAAGATTTGTTTATGTTTCTGGTTGGTTGTTACAATCGGATAGTATTTTGCGAGGATGTTGGTTATGTTCGGAAGTGCGTTGGAAAATTTTATAGTGAGAAGAGGCATTGTTGTTATTGTGGTTTTAGGGCGTGGTTTGAGTGTCTCAGTGCGACCTAGTTTTAGTGCGTCCGTGTAAGCCTTATGAAGGAACGCGTTTGGATGGCTTCTGTTTGCTAGTGTTTCTTTTAGGGTAGTAAGTCTGTTTACGTAATCCTGATCCTCTACGCATATGCGTCGTAACCTTGTTGCTTGGCTCCTGAAAATGCCCTGTTTACAATGTTTTGGGTGATGGCTAGTATAATCTAGGTATTGTTGCTTGTCAAATGGTTTTTATACAGCGTTGTCTTTAATATACCATTCTCAAGTTATATGGTTGTGTCAAGAAAGTTGATGTACTCAGCTGAGGTCTCGGACGTGAACTTTATTGTTGGATGAAAGGAGTTTAGGAATGATGTAAATTTAGCTACATTGTCCCTGCCGTGACCCCATATTATAAGTATGTCATCAATGTACCGAAGGTATGTGTGGGGTTTGTCTGCGCAGCGAGCCAGGAAGTCTGTTTCCAGAATTCCCATGGATATGTTTGCAAAGTGGGTGCGAATGGGGTGCCCATGCTTGTTCCTTGTATTTGAAGGTAGTAATTTTCTTCAAATTCAAAATAGTTGTGTGATAGTAGTAGTTCGAGTAATGATAAATATACTTCAGTAGAATGCTGTACATTACGTTGATTTAAAGTTTGCTTTATTGAGGTTAGGCCCTCTGGGATAGGGATATTCGTGTATAAAGCGGTAACGTCTGCACTCGCCTCTCTGCACTCACTGCACTCGCCCTCACGGCTGCACTCGCCCTCTCGCTTGGTTGTACCCTCCCCTTTCTTCTTTTTTTTTCTTTCTTTGCAGCTTCCTTTAACTCTGACATGGCAGACTAGAACGTGTTTGCAAACTCTGTTGAAATGTGGCAAGGGCTACACTCCTCTGCTTTCGAGTTTCTCTCTTTCCAGGCAGAAATTACCAACAGCAACAGACGCGCCACCGCTGGACATGACGTCATCACTAACCCCTTAAAACTGACACGCCAGAGATGACAAGGCGCCTTTGACAAAGATAGGTCCCCTATCGAAACGTCGGCCAGCCTGATCTGAGGCACTTTCTCCTGTTTTGAAACCTATATTGTGATGCTTTGACATTGAGCAATGTGACGTGCGAAGTGCAATACCCTAACCTACCTCTGACAATCCTGAGTTTATAGCTCTGTGCTTATTGCGTAAAATATGGGGACGGGTAACAATTTCTTTAGCTGATGTGTCTTATGTATATATATATATATATATATATATGTTTGTATTTTTAGCGTCACATTTTTCATATCGTACTTCATATCGCACTCGACTGTACGTCAATGCACTCATGAAAACATTCAGTTGAAATGGAGAAATGAATGTGGCATTCCAGTTCAATGGCTTTTGAGCTCTTGTTGCTTTACTTGCAATCATCTCCCTTGTTCTGAAAGAGCCCGTGATAGTACACAGGCAGGATGTCTGCGTTGGGTCTCAGGTAGCGGCCATTCTATATCAAATCATTCGCGGTAACACTGACTGGAAAACAATAATAATAATAATAATAATAATAATAATAA
Source organism: Rhipicephalus sanguineus (assembly GCF_013339695.2). NCBI lineage: Eukaryota > Metazoa > Arthropoda > Arachnida > Ixodida > Ixodidae > Rhipicephalus > Rhipicephalus sanguineus. The sequence continues at coordinate 129,022,735 of NC_051184.2, read as the reverse complement.
TAATAATAATAATAATAATAATAATAATAATAATAATAATAATAATAATAATCAATCAATCAATCAATCAATCATTTATTTAACGTGCCCAGGAACAACCGTGAGGTCTTTGTGCAGGCGCACGCAAAAATAAAATCAATAAAAATAAACAATACAATACAGACAGTCTTCAGAAATAAAAAGAGCAAAAACACGTAGACAAAGAGAAATGAACACTAAAGGGGAGGAGTAAAATAAGACAATATGAGAAATATTGAAGGGGAATAAAAAATTAGATTGCACACATACAACTATGCGGAAAGACAGAGAAGGGAAGACTTTGTACACTGTGCCATACTATGTCAAAACAGTGCAAAGCTCGGATAAAAACAGTGATTGTGGACTATGAAAAACGTCAAGATCAAGAAAATTAATATTATAAAGACTTTGTATTCTGTGAACGGTAGAGTGTTGGAAGAAGCAGGCGGGTACATGAAACGGTCTGTTCTCTCTGGTTAACTTACGCGGAATTCGAAAATTAACACAATTGAGAAGTACAGGGCAGGATATGAAACCGTGGACTAGCTTGTAGAGAAATAAGAGATCAGAACGATTTCGTCGGCAGTGAAGTGATGGCAGTGATAATGACTCAGCAGTATTTGAACGAGATCCAGAGTCGTTTTTAGCAAAGCGATGGTTATATATGCTGAGGAATTTTTTCTGGACTCGTTCAATGGTGTTACCGCTGGATTGAGCAATGCCATTCCATATCACGGACGCATACTCAAGTTGCGGAAGACATATTGCCGTGTACAATTTGTGTAGGGCCATGGGAGACCTGAAAATAATAATATAATAATATTATTATTATTATTATTATTATTATTATTATTATTATTATTATTCCTTAGCATATATAACCATCGCTTTGCTAAAAAATCTCGTTCAAATACTGCTGAATTATTATCATTGCCATCACTTCACTGCCGACGAAATCGTTCTGATCTCTTGTTTCTTTACAAGCTAGTCCACGGTATCATATCCTGCCCTGTACTTCTCAATTGTGTAAATTTTCGAATTCCGCGTAAGTTAACCAGAGAGAACAGACCGTTTCATGTACCCGCCTGCTTCTTCCAACACTCTACCGTTCACAGAATACAAAGTCTCTATAATGTTAATTTTCTTGATCTTGACATTTTTCATAGTCCACAATCATTGTTTTTATCCGAGCTTTGTACTGTTTTGACATAGTATGGCACAATGTACAAAGTCTTCCCTTCTCCGCCTTTCCGCATAGTTGTATATATCCAATCTAATTTTTCATTCCCCTTCAATATTTCTCGTGTTGTCTTATTTTACTCCTCCCCTTTTGTGTTCATTTCTCTTTGTCTACGTGTATTTGCTCTTTTTATTTCTGAAGACTGTCTGTATTGTATAGTTTATTTTTATTGTTTTTTTTGCGTGCGCCTGCACAAAGACCTTACGGTTGTTCCTGGGCACGTTAAATAAATGATTGATTGATTATTATTATTATTATTATCTGGGGTGAAACGTCGCACAACCACGTAATGGTTATGAGAGACGTCACTTGGCAGTGGCGACGACGCCGGTGTTTGTTGCTCTGATACTGAAGCCTTCTTTGCTGCAGATTGCCTCTGCGCAGCCGCAAGTTCACGCTACGTCAGCATAGGCCGAGCGATCGTCATCTGACACGCTTCTCCGCACGCATCGACAACAGGTGTCGCAATCATCGACAGCACTTGCTATCTGCGACAGCGGCCTGACGTCACCCTTGCTGAGACTATTAAACGAGCTCCGTTGTGCTTGCCGGTTTCACTTGGCAGTGGGGACGACGCCGGTATTTGTTGCTCTGATACTGAAGTCTTCTTTGATGCAGACTGCCTCTGCGCAGCCGCAATTTCGCCCTACGCAAGCATCGACCGAGCCTTCGTCATCTGACACGCTTCTTGGCACGTATCGAAAGGAGGTGGCGTGGCACCCATCGGCGGCGCTTGCTATCTGCGACAGACGCCTGACGTCACTCTTGCTGAGGCGACAAAAGGATCCTCGTTGTGCTTGCCGGTTTCACTTGGCAGTGGCGACGACGCCGGTATTCCTTTTTTTTTGCTCTGATACTGAAGTCTTCTTTGCTGCAGGTTAGTCCTGTGCACGTTTTGAGATTTTTACTTTTTATTTGTATTTTTCGTCGCTGCTGCCACATGAGTGCATCATCTTGTAACCACGTCAAAGGAACTTGCTCGAGTGAAAGGCGATGTCTTTCAAAATGAAAGATGAACTCAGGTTAGGAATGAAATTGTCACACGAAGTGTGTGAAATGGACAAGCGTAATGAAATTCGTGATCTGAAAAATTAGCAGTGGAACATGACTCAGAGCATTAAATTCGTGCACTAGACAATTCGAAAAGAGAGACTTGAGTCTGAAGTCGCAAGAAATACCCTGCTTTTGAAAGACAACCAGGCAGTGAATGCAAAGTGCGCTTCCCTGTAGCGAAAGAATGACGAACTCGAGAACCAGATTGTTTGTCTAGAGCAATATTCCCGGAATGTCAATCTCAAAATTCAGGCAGTCGTTAAGACCTAAAATGAGAGCATTACAGCCATTTTGTGAACTATCGGCATTGCTATTGACGAACAAATCAGCGAGTGTGACATCGAGACTAGTCATCGCGTCCCCCCACGAGTAATCCGGGTAAAACTAACATCATCGTGCAATTCAAGTCCCGGTCTAAGCACGACATTACACCATGGAAAACGAGGAAAGCCCGGCTCACTAACAATAGCGTAGAACTTAATAACTTAAGTGCTATCTATATAAACGAACATCTTTGTCCTACACTAAAGAGACTTCTCAGTATGGCTGTCAGGCATAAGAAAGATTGTCAGTGGAGATCCGTCTGGACCCACAATGGAAAGATTTTTGCGAGGCAATCAGATACTTCTAACGCAATAGCCATCATTTGTTAAGACGACCTCACTAATATACAATCGGTGCAGCCAAAACTCTTTTCTTTTTGTGTGTCTTTCAAAATGCGCTATCACGATTTTGCATTACCCCATGAAATTGTTCCGTGTTCTGCGGCGCACAGCTCTGTTTTGCATGTTAACGCACGCTCTGCCCTGCTTATTTGCTTATTTCCTAGACCATTTTTTCACTATGGTATGGTAATTACGGAAACATGGTACTATGACGGCTGTGCGATGCTCCATCTTAATGGATAGAAAAACTTCTTTATCAATCGCAGTAATGGTATGGGTGGTGGTGTCGCTATTTACGCGGAAGCTTCTAGAGATTATGATGTAATATCAGATTATACCTGCAGTACCAATGATTACGAGATACTTACACTAAAGCAAAACTCTGACGTTTTGGCTGTTGTGTATCGCCTCCCAAACGGGAATTTTCGACAGTTTATGAACATTTTTTGAGAAATATTTGCATTTTGTATCAACTAATAATCTCAAACTAGTTTGAGATGGAGATTTTAACATTTTTTTTAAACCAACTCCTCCGTCCAAGATTTCAACAACACTAATTGCTCAGTAGGGCTTAAGAATATAATCACTACGCCGACACACATCACCCTAAGCAATTCATCGACACTAGACTTGTTCATTACTAGCGCGGAAACTGCAGTATGGGGTGCAGGAACTATAGCTTCAGCTATAAGTGGCCACTGGCCTATTTTCATGTTTTATTAACCCCCAAGACACAAAAATAGTCGAAAGGACGTAATCACGATGCATTACGTATTGGATGATGTTTTACTTTTATTTAAACGCAATATTAGTTCTCATGATTGATCTGTTATATGTAAAACTAAAAATGTGCACGTTGCATACTCGACGTATATTGAAATATTTTCGAAATTTTTGCTGTACACTTCGCGTTCAGACCTTTTAAACCATCAGAAAGAACAGAAAACCTTGGGTCACGCCAGCTCATCAGAAATGGAAAACAAATATTTCACACCTTCGTGCGTACAAGAATGTCGTCAGACCTGAAAGATTTTAAAATTTTCAGAAATAAACTTAACGCCGAGCTTACATCAGGAAAGATGGCATAATATCAGCCACTATTCTCTGATATTAAAAGGCAACAAACAGAATTCATGTGGAAATTCTTAAATGAAAACAAATCGGAAACACCCCTAAAGCAAAGGCTTGATAAATGAAATTGCCGGACAGGCACTTGCTGATCATTTCAACCAAGTTTTTTTTTTTGAACATGCCTTGTCAGATAGTAACCCAGACGTTTTCCGGCCGACTAACAATTGCCCAGCTGATAGCTTCGCTTTGCACGATATAAGTGAAGCTGAAGTTTCTGGAACATTTACAGGTCTAAGGAACAGCGAGGCTTTAATATAGATACCTTGCAGATAAAGACTATAAAATACGTCATTGAACACCTCACACCTGTGCTCGCTTACATATTGAATATCGCTATCTATTTAGGTGAATTTCCTGATGCAATGAAAAAATCCCTGTGTCTGTTATTTAGAAAGGTAGTAATAAGAATGACGCAAAAAAATATAGACCGATATCTGTGATTCCAATTTCTTCGAAAGATTAAAAAATATTATTTTCTCAGCTGACCAGCTTCTTTGACAAAATAAATTTACTTTCTGACGTACACTTCGGTTTTAGGAAAGGGCGTTCTACTGAAACAGCTTTATTATTTCTAAAAGAGCGTGTTCTACATAACATTGAAAATAAACTTGTAACTCTCGGTCTATTCATTGATTATAGTAAGGCTTTCGATTCACTGAACCATTATATACTTCTACTAAAGCTATCAGATTACGGGGTTCGTGGTAAGAAGCTCGAAATATTCTGTTCATATATCTCACAAAGAGCAGTCACTGTGTGTGTATTGGCAATTGCCGTTCATCTGCCCTTTTAATAAAACACGGCGTGCCTCAAGGTAGTGTTTTGGGTGGTCTTTTTTTAACGTATATATTAACGATATTGTCAGTATTGATGCAAGCTCAAAATTTATTGTATATGCAGCTCTACCTGCGATACATTAGTGGTGCAGGTAGGCCCCCTGGCCCATCTCACATTCTGTATATGCGGATGACAGCAATACCCTGCTCTCTGGCCCTGATGAAAAAGCTCTTGCGTCAAAGTGTAATCACGTCTTTGAAAAATAAGGATTGGGGTCACATTCCCAATGCCTTAAAATTAATCCAACTAAAACCAAGGTACTCCTTTTCCGTGCCAAATATAAATCAACTTAGAGCAAGATGTTTACTGCGATGGACTCATAATTTAAGTTGTTAATGAATATAAAATTCTTGGCGTTACATTTAACTCGAATCTCTTATGGGACACTCACATTGACAATTTGTGCAAAAAGCTTTCCATGAGCACCGGAGCTATATTGCATTGTCGCACTATTCTTCCACTGCCAGTGATAATGCAAATCTATCATGCACTCTTCGCATCGCATAATAACTACTGTAGTTCGGTATGGCTGACCACTACACGACGAAACATTACGAGAATATACTTAATATAAAAAACAGCTGTTTGCAACACCGCCAATATTGATTACGTGTCTTGCACATATTATTTCGCGTCGTACAACGCTATGAAACTAAATCAGATGTGTGCATTTCATATTATGCGTTCATTTTGTGTGTCTTCGCCCACTATCAAGCATTATATCACATCAGTTGTATTGCTTCAGCAGTACAGTAATCCTTGCACATGCTCCACTGACTTATGTCTAATACCACGTTTCCGTACTTTTTATGAATTGCAATTCTTGAAACCCAACCTGCCATCAATTTTTAATTGATACAAAGATATAGGGCAACCCACGTTAACTTCACTACGTCAAATAATTTTAAAACCATCATAGGCAACAAGAAAAACAATCCCTAATGAAATGAATACATTGCGTTTGACATAAATTTAGTTACTAACTCGCTCAGTCTTCATTCGTGCTTCGTGTTGTGTTTCATGCAGTGAATACTTTGCCTATGTATTGCACATGTATATCTATGTTTGTACAGATGTGTATGTGTGCATACATATGTATGCATGTGTGTTTCATGCAGTGAATATTTTTCCGTATTAATTGTACATGTGTATCTAAATTTGTACATATGCGTATATGTGCATATGTATACATGCGCGTCTGTTTATATAGTTGTAATATGTGGTTATTTTTCCCTTTTTAATATGCTTTTTTCCTCTTTTGTTTAATTAAGACACATTTCGGCATCATATTTAGTTATATATTTATTATTGTAACGTTGCTGTTTTCTGTGTAAAAACAATGCTGCTCAACGTATTGTTCGCTATTCATATTTCGCAGTTAGCTATTCTGATGACATTTTGACAGCTACTGACATGTTTCTGTTGAATATTCAGTATGTGCACCAAGGACGGGCGCCACGTGTGCCTTGCAGTCAAGCCCAGCCTTGTGGTTTAGTTTCCCGGCCTATTTCAAGCTGCATACTGCAGCTTTTAGCGCTGGAACCCATTTCAAATGTATTTCGAAAAAAATAAGGAATTTGAATTTGGAATCTGAACCACGATATTGTTATGAGAGACGCCATAGCGGAGAGCTCCGGAAATTTCAACCACCTGGAGCTCTTTAACGTGCACCTAAATCTAAATACACCGGTCTCAAACATCTTCGCCTCCATCCCAAATGCAATCGCCGCGGCCGGCATTTGATCTCGCGACCTTTTTGTCAGAGTCGAGCGCCATAACCACTAGACCACCCTGTCGGAGCATGACCACAAATTGGAGGGCACCGTGACAGCAGCGATGATAATATAATTTAGGTTCGTAGACACCTATGTAGTCCTTTTTTTATTCGCATTATGGTCCTGTGGAAGTGAAATAGGTTCTTGCTACCTTTCACGAGGTGGGAATTGGGTCTTGTTTTAACGTAGAGTCAAAGTGCAGTAAAGTGCAAATTTTCGCAGATATAGGTATCTATAAAATATAAGTTATCTAATAACATTTGTAAAACCAACCTTTATTAAAGACGCACAGCTCTGCTTCCAAAATAGAGGTTACGGGAATAAACCAGTGTACTGGTTCACAAACGCGAGCGCTTTCGCCTAAAAATAGAGGGCACGTCGTACAGTGTTCGGTATAATCTTCTCACAAAATGGCTTCCTGTAGATTTCATATGGGCACCGCTTTACGCCTCTTCTTACATTCGCTATCCTTCCTTCGGCACCTTCCACGAGGTGACGCTCACCGCATGTGTAATCAGCAAAGTGCCGCGTAGGAACGAAAGCATGGCATTGCCTTCTTTCGCGCACGTCGCTGCGCGCGCGTCCTGTTTTTTGTCTTATTTCTGCGGCTTTATTCAACAGTCTACAAATACGCAGGTTTAGAAGTATGAGAATTTTTATAGACGCCACATGGCAGGAGCTTCTCGGAACAGATGCGCTCGCGCATAGAAATAGTTAAGGTACGTGGCTGCCTATAGTAGGGCAAGACCCTCTCATTCGCTAATTAGAAAAATAACCAAAAAGACATTCGCACTTTCGAGGCAGCTAAGGGATCATAAAAATGTGCTTTCCTCGTCAGTGTGAAGACAGCGCGAGCGAAAGGTTTTTCTTACAAATATCATGCTATACTTGGCAGACTAGGCTCATTTGTCCAGCTGTTTAGCAGTTTCAGCTTTACACCAGCTTATTTATAAGCGTTAAATTATTTTGCGCCTTATGATGAACTTTAATTTACTGTGTGATTGGTGTTATTCCACAACTGTTTCAGGGTCATTAGGCATTTTGTTAACATGTATATTTGGTCAAGTAATGGAAACATGTCTACCGACAACACATGAAATAGAAAAACCAGTGCAGCTGCTGAAGGCGGATAAGCAATGCACATAGAACATTAGTGCACTCGGCAAAGAATGGGCAAAATATAGATACACACAGTTCAGTATAACTGGCGTCGTCTGTTTTTCTTGTTTCTCTAAAAACCCAAATAATTTTCTAAAAAAATCGCTCGATAAGGAGCTGGCTAGTGCGTATGTGCCTGGATGACACTTATATGAATGCTGAATTATATCTTGAGCAAATGCAGTCAATGTATTTGTGTGCATGAATACCAATGTCTTAACATCAACAGCGCCTATCAGAGCCGGAGCTGATATTTTTGCAAGAGATGCCATAACTAATGCTCAGGCCAACTTAGTGATTGGTTCAAGAGAGAACACTAATCTCACGCATATAGCACGATTCATAATTTAAAAATATCTGTCATTCACCTCCTGATTTTGACTATCTATTTAGGGTACGATGAAACAGTCCGTAAACAGGGGGTGGGTGCTCAAGTAGACGTTTCGACAAGTGGACTTGTCTTCTTCAAGACTGGAAAAAATTTCCTTAGTTATCCTGTGTATATGCTTCGTGCCCTCTCCACCAGAAGGAAGAAGGGGTGGGGGAGAGGGGAGAGGCCACCGTGACGACTGGGTGAGTCATAAGGAACGCGAAAAAGAAAGGAACAAAAAGCGGAGGCGGGGAGGGGCGGAAGACTGGAGGGTATACGTTTCGCTGAATGATTGTCAGTGGAAGCATGTGGCAGTTTAAAATTAGTAGGTTCGAAATTCCTAGAAGAAGGACCTAACTCTCATTGGTTTTCGTTGTGTATGTGCCATACCAAATAGATTCAAGCGCCCCCTTAGAAACGTTAATACCTGCTGGCTGGAGTGTATAGGACTTGTGAATAAGGTATGACTCTGTATATTTTCTGTCTCTTGGGGACCGGAAGTTTGACTGAAGTATGTAAAGTTTGAGATCTTCGAAGTTGTGATCTGCTACAATAAAATGCTGTGCCACTGCTTTGGGTAACCTCTTCGCTGTGTCCGCTGTTTCCCGTTCAATCTAACATTAATGGGTTGCCCCGTTTCGCCAATGTACCGTCTTTGACAATATGAACATTCGATCATGTATATAACGTGTAACGTAGTGCAGGTAAAACTAGATTTTATATGATGGACGTAATCACTTCCGGTGCTTTTAACTATAACGTAATCTTGAAGGTGCTTACAAGTCTTACAAGTCTTACGAGAACAAGGTGTTATGTGGATAGTAGAATGAGGGTTTCCTTTTGCATGCACTAACATGTCCTTAAAATTCCTATTGCGGCCATACACGACCTTTGGTACTCCGGGAAACGCTTTTCTAAATCGCTCGTTCCTTGGCAGTATTGGGTAATACTTACGGAGGATATTATTTATGTTTGGTAGCGCATTTGAGTATTTGGTTATATATGATGGCGGTTGGTTAGGCTGTGCTATGGGGGCCCTTTGAACTGGTATTAAGGCTTTGAAGCTGCGCATTGAAGGGTTTAAGCTGCTGTGTTTTCAAACCAGCACGGTACCGAACGCCGAAATAGCTCGGACATGTCCGATAGAGCCATCCGTGCAGGTGCCATCAGCACTTCAGAAAACGTTTTGCTCGCTCTTCACAAATGACCAGGGTCTTGCCGAATGTTTTGTTCACAAGATTAAGACACGTGCGGGTGTTCAGCCAGTAGCATCAAAACTTCTCCGGCTTCCTTTCACGTTACGACCAGGCGTGTCTTCTGAACTGCATCGCTTGGAAAGCTTGGACATCATTGAACGTATCGATGCGTCAGAATGGGTCTCCCCTATCGTAGGCATTCAGAAGAAAGATGGAAGTATTAGGCTTTGTGTAGATTTACTCGAACCTAACAAGGTCATTGTTCTGGACAGCTTTCCGCTGCCTCACATAGATGAGTTGCGTCGTGCCTTGGTAAGTGCGACGCACTTTTCAAAACTCGACTTAGCGTCTGCCTACCGCCGAGTTCCTCTGGATCCTGAGAGCAGGGACTTGACAGCTTTTATAACACATGAATGGCTGTACCGGTTCAAACGCGTTTGTTTTGGGCTAGCCTCAGCACCTGCTGCTTTATGATGTCTCGAATCATTCGCAATTGTGCGGGTGTCTTCTCTTGCATCGACGATGTCATTAATTTTGGTAAATCAGCTGAGGAGCACCTAAAGAACTTGGAGGCAGTGTTACAGCGAATCAAAGACACAGGTCTGAAGCTCCACAGCAAATGTGTGTTTGGAGTTCACGAGCTCAAATTCTTGGGCCACAAAGTGAAACCTTGCGGTATTTCGCCATTGTCAGGGAAAGTGGATGCCATTGTGGAAACCCCAGTTCCAAGAAATGTCGCTGAACTCCCCTCCTTTCTTGGGTTGGTGGTAGAAGCAATGATGGATCTTCTTAGGAAAGGTGAAACCTTCACCTGCTCTGTTGAGGTGGACAAGGCTTTCCGCGAGTTAAAGTTGGTATTATTGTCAGATGTCTTGCACATGTTTGATCCTGCGCTTCTAATTATCATTTCCGCTGATGCATCCGAATGTGGGCTAGGAGCAGTCCTCCAGTAGCACGCCGGTAATAAGCTTCGTACTGTTGCTTTTGCATCACGCACTTGCATGTATTTTGCATGCGAGCATTGGCATGTTTACCTGTGGCGACGGAGCTTCACTCTCCGAACAGACCATCAGGCACTCATATCGCTTCTGTCTTTGCACGCCTCAGGTCGACGCCCACTTAGAATTTTGCGTTGGTGCACAAGGCTACTACATTTCAATTTCACGGTGGAGTACCAGAAAGGCTCATCTAACAGAGTAGCCGATGCTCTTTCACGGTTCCCTGTTCATATGGCAGATGGAGAGCAGACTTTTCAGGAAGAAATTGTTTCCATGGTTCAATCAACTTGCCTGACCGAAGAGAAGCTTCAACAAGCGGTTCTTGCTGAGGCCACTCTTCAAAAGGTGAAGGCGTTTGTTAATGGGTCTTGGTCCTCACAAAGAGACTTGCCGGAAGGTCTGGATTCATATCTCAGAGTTCGAGACTCAGTAGTGAGCGAATTGTTGTTGTGTGCAGAGAGGCTTGTAGTTCCATCATCTCTCGTGGTTCAACTTGTGGCAACAGCTCACAAAACTCACCAGGGTATCGCACGCATGAAAGCCAGACTTAGGGAACAAATTTGGTGGCCCCGCATGGACAATCACGTGGAAGAAGCAGTCCACAATTGTAGCATCTGTCAAGCAGCAGATAAATCGGCAGACACGTAAAAGATAAAACGTAAAAGATAAATCGCATGCCCCGCTGCAACCTGTCGAGTTACCAGAGAGACCATGGCAGAAACTTGCAATGGATATCGTTGGTCCCCTCGAGAGGGTGCCTCCAGATTGCAGATTTGTCCCGACACTCGTAGACTACTTCTCAAAATGGCCAGAAGTACAGTTTTTAAGGGAAATTTCCACAAGAACCGTGACCGAATTCCTGCTCAATGTATTTGCACGGGAAAGATATTGCCACGTGCGTTTCTTTAACACTTTTGCTGTATTCGGTTTTCGGCCCCAAAGACTGTCGGCAACGCTCAGCGCGAACCGCGCCTCATTGTTCGAGAACCTTCGCGATCATTGTAGATCGTTTTGTTAAGATTGCGCGCAAGACGCGCACACTCGAGCTTATTCTAGAATATGCAGGACAGCCAGCGATAACGCTGGAATATTCGACGGCACATGTTTAAATGCCGACGCGCTTCACCGCTTGTCAGTTGTTCGACGGACGACGCCCTGTTCGCCGCTATCTTTGTACAGCGTGTATTGCTGTAGTTCGAGTTCTCATTTTCCGGCCACAAGTTCGGCCAAATAAACAGTTTCATCCTGCAAACGCTGACTGCTGTCTTCGTCGACGTCACGACCACGTGACATCTGGTGGAGGTGCTGCTTCTTCCATGATCCGGACGCCCCCGCGAAGCGCTGACCCAAGCCCAAGCCGCGAGGAGGACGACAGCAAAGAAAACCCGGATCGTCGAACAAGCCGCAGGCAGAAGGGACTGCAGCCAGAGCACGGGCTCCTTCCCGAACAAACCAGGCAGCCCAAGGTCCCAACACCCACCGCAGCGACGATGACCGACCCCGTGCAGCCTGCGCCGATCCTACTCCGGCAGCCCAAGGAGCCGCCAACCTTCCGCGGGTCGTCATTCGAAGACCCGGACACCTGGCTCGAGACTTTCGAAAGGGTCTCAACATTCAACAACTGGGACTCCGAGGACAAGCTGCACCACGTCTACTTTTACCTAGAAGACGCAGCAAGGACCTGGTTCGAGAATCGAGAGTACACCCTTCGAACCTGGGACGTCTTTCGCAGCGCTTTCCTGGAGACGTTCGCGAGCGTCGTCTGAAAAGAAAGGACCGCGGCCTTGCTGGAGACACGGGTCCAACTACCAAACGAAAGCGTGGCCATCTTCGCAGACGAAATGACCCGACTGTTTCGCCACGCTGATGCTGCCATGCGCGGAGACAAGAAAGTCCGCTTCCCCATGTGAGGGGTAAAGCAAGAGCTCTTCGCTGGGCTGATGCGCAAGCCACCCTTGACAGTCCAAGAATTTATCTCAGAGGCGACAAAGATTGAGGACACGCGAGAAATGCGCAACCGCCAATATAATCGCCGATTGATTCAAGACAGCCCAGCAGTTCATGCCCTCTGCTCCGACGACCTGCGTGAAACGATCAGAGCGATCGTGCGGGAGGAGCTTCGCAAGCTCTTACCTTCGGCGCAGCCTCAAGTGGACTTGATCGCAGATGTCGTTCGATCAGAAATCCAGCATTCCCTGGGCAACCTTGAACCGCCATTGCCTCAGCCGCAAGCCATGAGCTATGCTGCTGCAGCCCGACGCAACGCCGCCCCTCCTCGCCCGCGTCAAGACGCCGCGCCGCCGCAGCAGTTCCGACATCAGGCACCGCCGCCACCACCACCGACGCCATACCGCCCGCCGACAGGACAACCATGCGCCCCTCGAAAGACCGACGTTTGGCGTGCCCCTGACAACCGACCGCTCTGCTATCATTGCGGGGAAGCCGGCCACACATACCGCCGCTGCCAGTACCGACAGATGGGGCTTCGAGGATTCGCCGTCAACGCGCCGCGCCCGCAGCCAGGTGAACGGCCTCGGGACATCGACGACTACCTCACCGGAACACACTGGCAAGAACGACGACCTTCCCGCTCGCCGTCGCCAGCCGCTACATGTCTCCGCACCGCCGGCTAGGTGGCCGGCCCCGGTTCGGGCCAGTGTACTGGCCCGAACCGGGGCCGGCCACCTAGCCCGTATCCGGAAAACTAAGGGCAGCAACCGATGGAGGTGCGGTTGCTGTACGACGAACTACCGAAGATCCTCCGCCGCCGACGACGACGCCGCAACGAAATCTAAAGAACACGCCGCAAGACGAACGAAGCCCTGACGTCGAAACTTCACGGCCTGAGGAAGAACTGACGACGCCACGTCGAAGCAGCGGAACAAACCGACGCAGCCGTGACCCGACGCCGCGACCCAATTGCAACGCAAGACGACGAACTAGCGACCTCGACGTTCTCATTGACGGCCACAACGTCACCGCTCTCGTCGACACTGGAGCCGACTATTGCGTCATCAGTGGGCCTTTCGCCACGAAGTTGCTTGGGAAGGCCCCGGGGAAGGCCCCCAGGGAAGGACTGCTTGGGAAGGCCCCGAAATTGGTACCGCTGGAGGCCATCTAACAACGCCGTCTGGAGTCTGCACAGCAAGAGTTACAATCAATAATCGCACGTATCCTGCGAGTTTCGTAATCTTGCAACACTGCTCCAGGGACGTCATACTTGGCATGGATTTCTTAAACCATCATGGCGCCGTCATTGACTTAAGAACGAAGTCGATAACCCTATCGTCGGACAAAACGACACCGCCGGATACGAATCCATGTCACCATGCCCTGAACGTGCTCGAGGATCAAGTTACCATCCCGCCTCGCTCCAGCATCATAATTCCCGTCAGCACCGAAAAAGCTGAAGACATCGAAGGTGTCATCGAGAGCGATAAGCGTTTGCTACTAGACCGCGACATTTGCGTTGCAATGGGCATTGCTCGGTTGCATGAAGGAAAATGAAGCGTGATGCTAACGAACTTCAGCCAAGAATACAGACACCTGAGCAGGGGCACGACGATTGCATACATCGAAGAAACCTTGGCCGTCAGCGATGCGTTTGCCTTTTCAGATCACGACGAAGCTACGACGACTACCCCAACACCTGAGCCACCCTTCGACGTAAACCCAAGTCTTCCCGCTCGCCAACAGCAACAGCTTCGATGCCTTCTGCAGAAAAACAAGGACTGTTTCTCGTCGTCATCGCGGGTCCGACAAACGCCCCTTACTAAGCACCGCATTATAACAGAAGAAAATGGTCGACCACTCCGTCAGAGTCCCTACCGGGTTTCGACACGGGAACGGGAGGCCGTGAAGAAACAAGTCGATGAAATACTACACGACGACATCATCCAGCCGTCGAAGAGTCCGTGGGCATCCCCGGTGGTGCTAGTGAAGAAGAAGGATGGGACCCTACGTTTCTGCGTCGATTATCGTCGCCTGAACAAAATCACAAAGAAGGACGTGTACCCTCTCCCACGGATAGACGACACCCTCGATCGACTCCACAACGCGAATTACTTTTCGTCGATGGACCTCAAGACCGGCTACTGGCAAATTGAAGTCGACGAGAGAGACCGAGAAAAACCGCCTTTATAACACCGGACGGCCTGTTCGAGTTCAAGGTCATGCCTTTCGGTCTTTGCTCGGCACCTGCGACTTTCCAACGAGTCATGGATACTGTATTAGCTGGCTTGAAGTGGCAGACATGTCTCGTGTACTTGGACGACGTCGTTGTGTTTTCCTCAAACTTCGACGAACACCTTCGGCGCCTTGAAGCTGTACTTCAAGCAATCAAGACCTCCGGACTCACTTTGAAGCCTGAAAAGTGCCGCTTCGCGTACGAGGAGCTCTTGTTCTTGGGTCATGTGATCAGCAAGGATGGTGTTCGCCCGGACCCGCGGAAAACAGCTGCCATCGCTGAGTTCCCGACGCCCACCGACAAGAAGGCCGTACGCCGTTTTCTCGGCTTGTGCGCCTATTACAGACGTTTCGTCAAGGAATTTTCACGGATCGCCGAGCCACTGACGCAACTCACGAAGGCCGACGTCGAATTCAGGTGGGAAACGTCGCAAGTTCAGGCATTTCAAGAATTGAAACGACGCCTGCAGACGCCTCCGATACTTGCGCATTTCGACGAGCACGCCGATACGGAAATCCACACCGACGCAAGCAGCGTAGGACTCGGCGCCGTCCTTGTGCAGAAGACCGACGGATTGGAAAGGGTCATCAGTTATGCTAGCCGGTCGCTATCAAAGGCAGAAATCAACTATTCCACAACAGAAAAGGAGTGCCTGGCCATCATCTGGGCTACATCGAAGTTTCGCCCCTACATCTACGGCCGACCCTTCAAAGTTGTGAGCGACCACCACGCCTTGTGTTGGCTAGCCAACTTGAAGGAACCTTCAGGTCGCCTCGCGCGGTGGAGCCTAAGACTTCAAGAATTCGACATTACCGTCGTTTACAAGACCGGAAGAAAACACTCCGACGCCGACTGCTTGTCTCGTGCCCCTGTCGACGCACCGCCGCAGGACGACCACCGATGATGACTGCTTCTTGGGAACCATAAGTGCCGACGACTTCGCTGAACGACAGCAAGCCGACCCGGAACTCAGGGGCCTTGTGGAATACCTCAAGGGCAGGACCGCCGTTGTTCCAAAAGTATTCAGGCGGGGATTGGCGTCATTTCTCTTGAAAAACGACGTCCTCGTAAAGAAGAACTTCTCTCCGGCCCGGGCCGACTACCTCATCGTTGTTCCTTCGGCACTGCGACCAGAGGTTCTGCAGGCCCTGCACGACGACCCGACGGCTGGCCACCTCGGCTTTTCCCGCACGCTCGCGAGGATACAGGAAAAATACTACTGGCCACGCCTTCCTGCCGACGTCGCCCTCTACGTTAAGACTTGCCGAGATTGCCAGCGACGGAAGACACCGCCGACTAGGCCAGCGGGACTTCTGCAGCCAATCGAACCACCTCACCGGCCGTTCCAGCAAATCGGGATGGACCTACTGGGGCCGTTCCCGACGTCGACTTCCGGCAACAAGTGGATCGTCGTAGCAACTGACTACCTCACCCGTTACGCCGAGACAAAGGCCTTGCCCAAAGGCAGTGCCGCCGAGGTAGCCAAGTTCTTCGTGGAGCACATCGTCTTGCGTCATGGCGCCCCAGAGGTCCTCATAACAGACAGAGGTACCGCCTTTACTGCGGACCTAACTCAGGCGATCTTCAAATACAGCGAGACGAGCCACCGCCGCACCACCGCCTACCACGCACAGACCAATGGCCTCACAGAGCGTCTAAATAAGACCATCGCCGACATGCTGGCCATGTACGTCGACGTTGAGCAGAAGACGTGGGACGCCGTCCTTCCGTACGTGACCTTCGCTTACAACACGGCCGTCCAAGAAACGACGCAGATGACGCCGTACAAGTTGGTCTACGGAAGAAGCCCGGCGACGACGCTCGACGCCATGCTACCCAACGTCACCGACGAAGACAATCTCGACGCCGCCGCTTACTTACAGCGCGCCGAAGAAGCACGACAGCTCGCCCGCCTACGGATCAAGAACCAGCAGACGACTGACAGCCGCCGCTACAACCTTCGACGACGCCACATGGAATACCAACCCGGTGACCGTGTATGGGTATGGACGCCAATACGCCGACGGGGACTCAGTGAGAAGCTTCTTCGACGATACTTCGGACCGTACAGGGTACTTCGACGCCTCGGCGCACTCGACTACGAGGTTGTCCCTGACGGCATTACGAACTCTCAGCGGCGCCGTGCACGACCTGAAGTCGTCCATGTCGTGCGCCTCAAACCATATTACGCACGTTAGCGAATCTGAGGACTGTCATTTTGCTTTATTATTGTGCTTTCTTTCTTGTGCTTATTGTTTATATTACTTTGTTGCTTTATTCTTGTTATTTATTGTTGCATGCATTGGCCTGTTCTGTTTAAAGCATCGGGACGATGCTTTTTCAGAGGGGGGCATTGCCACGTGCGTTTCTTTATCACTTTTGCTGTATTCGGTTTTCGGCCACAAAGACTGTCTGCAACGCTCAGCGCGAACCGCGCCTCATTGTTCGAGAACCTTCGCGATCATTGTAGATCGTTTTGTTAAGATTGCGCGCAAGACGCGCACACTCGAGCTTATTCTAGAATATGCAGGACAGCCAGCGATAACGCTGGAATATTCGACGGCACATGTTTAAATGCCGACGCGCTTCACCGCTTGTCAGTTGATCGACGGACGACGCCCTGTTCGCCGCTATCTTTGTACAGCGTGTATTGCTGTAGTTCGAGTTCTCATTTTCCGGCCACAAGTTCGGCCAAATAAACAGTTTCATCCTGCAAACGCTGACTGCTGTCTTCGTCGACGTCACGACCACGTGACAATATCATGAAGAGATAGCCTGCGAAAATGGGCCCCACTTCACGTCCAAGGAATTTGTGAACTTCCTACAAGAATTCATCAGTTTATTACCCACAGGCAAACGGACAGATCGAGCGGTTCAACCGCACGTTCAAGACTTACCTCCAACTGGCTCGCCTGGAACGTCCGCTGCGAACTGCTGTACGGGATCACCGCCGCATACAGGTGTGCGCAACACGCCAGAAGAGGAGTGGCCCCTGCGGTATTGTTACATGGAAGGCAGCCAAGAACGAAGCTTGACATCTTCGGCTTATCGCCTGAGTCGTTCGCAAAGGCACCCAACCGGGAACTGGCCAGGCTGCTGCAACGTGTCAAGCGCAGGCAAGAGCACAGCAAAGCCTACACCGAGAGGAGACGAGCGGCAAAACCGACAACAGTGGCAGTAGGAGACATGGTGCGGGTGAAGAAACCATCGGTTTCATTCAAGGGTGACATGTCTTTATCGAAGCCAAGGAAATTCATCGAGCAACGCGGTCCAGCATCCTTCATTCTCGACGACGGCAAAACATGGAACGCGGCAAAGCTGTGCAAGGTGCCTGCTCGGCGCCCTGGCGACAATGGGCTTCAGCAAAAATCCGCAGGGCGTGAATCTTCGTTCCATGATGATCCCTTTGATGCGACGCTTCTCGCTGCAACATGGCAGCCAGCGTCTGCCGAGGCAAGTGTTCCCGGGCGAAACCTGTGCCTGGTGCAGACTGCGATTCCGGGTCACCAACGAGATCAGCCGCCGGAAAGTTTCCTGCTTCAGAAACTGTTTCACACCCGCCCGTGAACACTACACTAGTACCTGTGGTGTCGTGCCCACCTGGCCATCGCTTTCAGCCGCAGCGAGAGAGACGGTGACCGGACAGATATGTTTATTAAGTGTGGATGTATTTAGTCGGTGTACCTGTTACTCAATGTATTCAATATTTTTGCATGTGTATAGATTATTTGGTGTGTAATTTATTGATGTGTATTTCTTGCTGTGTATTTCTGATTAACCTACGTACTGAGCGATTAACCTATACCTACGTACTAACACCTTCACTTAATCAAAATAACTGAGGGAGGTAAAATGTTGTATCCTGTACATACTTCCTGCACTTTCGTTCTCAGTGTTTAGGTTGCCAACACTGGGTCCATGTGCTTGTATATATTTGTGGAACGTCTATTAAAACAGCGAGTATGAACCACTACCCGTGAGTGCGAGTCACGTCACTCATTCACTACACATACATCTAATGTTACCGGAATGGCGTTATCGAGAGTGTTTGTGTTTTGTTAATGGAATCTATCATTCGAAGGAAATGAGGTGTATCTTGAACAAAAGACGGTAGGTTAGATGGTATTTTAGATAAATGATGATTTATAAATGTTGATAGCGATTCAGTTGGCGTATTATTGTTAGATACTATAGGCCTGCCCGGGATTTGCGCGATAATCAGTTCATCTATGGACACCCTATGAATCTTCAAAAGAAGGTAGAAGCGGCCTGCTTGCTTGTTTTTAGGCACCAGGAACCGGTGCTCAGAGTGTGTGATTAATTCCCTGGCTAGAGAATCCGTGATCGTATGTTGTATGCTATCACTATATTCTTGACTTGGTTCCGAGGCTAATTTTCGATAGTGCGTGTTGTTGCTCAGTTGTTCGATAGCTTCGTATTTATATTTTTCTATAGGCCAGATTACTATATTACCACCCTTGTCCGCTGGTTTTATGACAATGTCCTTTCTGTTTGAAAGTTGTTTCAAGACCTCGTGTTCTGCATAAGTCAAGTTCTTCGTCTTTCGGCTCCGTTTAGCTGTGCTCAGAGTTTCCCTTGAGACTAGTTTTATATATAGATCTAACTCTTTGCATTGTTCTGTATCTGGTGTCCAAGTGCTTGGCGGACGCAAAGAGTCAGTGCTTAGGTATTCCGTACCTGCCTCATCAAAAAAGAATTCCTTGACACGCAAACGCCTTGAAAACTCGGTTATATCTTTGTGGAGCTCGCACTCGTTCAATGCATTGTTTGTGGGACAAAATGCAAGGCCGCGCTTGAGCAGATCTTATCGACTGGACTTAATTTCTGTGATATGTCTACCACTTCGCTACGGCGTTCTGGGTGTTGGGCTGGGATTACGGGGCTTTCTACCGTGGTCATCGAAATATTGAGGGCAGCGTTCGTAGCATGGCTTTCTTTGCCATTTTCCTTGATGGGCAATTTATCTTCTTTACGTTCTACAAATTGGACAAGTTCTTTAGTTTCCTCTTCAGATAGTTTGACGGCGTTAAGCTGGTTGGTCATTAAAGCAAGTTGATTTCTGCAGTGTTCTTTTAAAATGTCTATTAATGACAAAGACGCGCTTTCTAGAATGCTGTTCCATTTCGCTAATAGTTTAGGCGGTAGGGTACCAAGAGCACATGTAACCTTAATTTTACGACCTTTCAGAATTTTCTTTTCTTTAGCATAACACTTGACCGACACATTGCTTGTGGTCGATGGCGTGAATGTACGATGTCTACAAGCTCTAAGCCACCTCCAAAGGACATTGTTCTGTTTGTTTTTTGTTGGAACGAAGGAAACGGACATCTCTTGACACGTGGACCGCAACTGTCAGGCTCTAAGCATACATGAGCCAAAATTATTCTGAGAATCCAGCAAGTGCATTCAGAAAAGGGCAGGCCCCATATTATACTTCGTGAGTGTTCTCATCAATCTGTGTACACAATTGAATGCTGCATATTAAAGTCATCGAATCAAGTAGGAAAAATTACGTGTACACAGTAAGAAGCATCAAGAAAGAGCCATGCTTCCGTTGCTAGACGACGCTTAGCTGGGCCGGTCATGCGCGAAACGGCTGCTCTGGAATATACCGCCGAATAATATCGAAAGAAAATAAATGGCACATATTTTATGTTAGGCCACACCTGGGTCGGTGGAGCACATGTAGAGCGGTTAAACTGTGTGGAGCATCTCGCAAATTATGGGTGATCAGAACTGTGTTTCTCATTAACCATATTTATGTGTGTAGCATAGCATAACCGTGGTCCCTCCATACTTTTAATGGCCGTGAAAGTCCCGCGAAAGTTTCATATAGGGACAAAAGTGCCCACCAGAGACGCCACTGTAAGCAGAAGGGCATTTATATGCCGCACTCGGTAGTGCAGTTACGAGTTCGCGGAAGCGTTTGCCATCAAATAAACTTCTTCAGATATTTTCGTTTTCCGTGTTCTCGTTAACAAATCATACCTATGATTAGTATCGTCAATATGGTACGTGATGCGCGTTGTCAAATTGCGCAAGTCGTTGGCTTCTGGCAATGTTTTGAATGAGGGTGTCTGTCAAGCAATACGTGTGTTCGTGACGTTCCTCCATTTCTCGATTTCTGCATAGTTACTTTCGGATTTAAACCGAACACTGAGACTGGTTCTAGATAACTGACAGGCTAACATATTTTGCGCTAGAGATTGCGGAGTAGCCGTGCTCTGGCAGCGCCCCCACTCCTCGCCCACGTCAAGACGCCACGCCGCCGCAGCAGTTCGGCCGCCAGACGCCGCTGCCGCAACCACCACCGACGCCCTACCGTCCTCCTGTCGCCCAGCGCTATACCCCACGCTATGCGCCAAGGAAGACCGATGTTTGGGGCGCCCCTGACAACCGCCCACTCTGCTACCACTGCGGGGAGGCCGGCCACACGAACCGCCGCTGCCAGTACCGACAGATGGGGCTACGCGGATTCGCCGTCAACGCGCCGCCCCCGCAGCCAGGTGCACGGCCTCGCGACATCGACGACTACCTCACCGGAACACAGTGGCAAGAACGACGACCCTCCCGCTCGCCGTCGCCCGGCCGTTACATGTCACCGCATCGCCGGCGGTACCCTGGCCCGAACCGAGGCCGGTCGCCTAGCCCGTATCTGGAAAACTAAGGGCAGCAACAGATGGAGGTGCGGTTGCTGTACGACAAACTACCGAAGATCCTCCGCCGCCGACGCCAACGCCGCAACAAAATCTAAAGAACACGTCGAAAGCCGAACGAAGCCCTGACGTTGAAACTTCACGGCCCCAGGAAGACCGGACGACGCAACGTCGAAGCAGCGGAACAACCTGACGCAGCCGTAACCCGACGCCGCGATCAACCGCAACGAAAGCCGACGAATTCGTGACCTCGACGTTCTCATTGACGGCCACAAAGTCACCGCTCTCGCCGACACTGGAGCCGACTATTGCGTCATCAGTGGGCCTTACGCCACGAAGTTTAACAAAGTTAAGACTGCTTGGGAAGGCCCCGACATCCGTACCGCTGGAGGCCATAATAACGCCGTCTGGAGTCTGCACAGCAAGAGTAACAATGAATAATCGCACGTATCCTGCGAGTTTCGTAATCTTGCAACACTGCTCCACGGACGTCTCACTTGGCATGGATTTCTTAAACCATCACGGCGCCGTCATCGACTTAAGAACGAAGTCGATAACCATATCGTCGGACAAAACGACACCGCCGGATACGAATCCATGTCACCATGCCCTGAACGTGCTCGAGGATCAAGTTACCATCCCGCGTCGATCCAGCGTCATAATTCCCGTCAGCACCGAAAAAGCTGAAGACATCGAAGGTGTCATCGAGAGCGATCAGCGTTTGCTACTACACCGTGACATTTGCGTCGCAAGGGGCATTGCTCGGTTGCGTGAAGGAAAAGGAAGCGTGATGCTAACGAACTTCAGCCAAGAATGTAGGCACCTAAGCAGGGGCACGACAATTGCATACATGGTATAAATCTCGGGCGTCAGCGATGCGTTTGCCTTTTTAGATTATGATGAAGCTACGACGGCTACCCTAATATATGAACCATCCTTCGACGTAAATCCAAGTCTTCCCGCTCGCCAGCAGCAACAGCTTCGAAGCCACTCGTCAAAGTCCCTACCGTAGAAGCCAGCAAGAAATCGTAGAAGCCAGCAATGCTTTCGGCCTTACCGATTCTCCTGAGCCTACTCCGACGAATAAAGCACCGCAACCAGCTTTCGACGTCAGGCCCAGCCTTCAGAAGCATAAACAAGAACAGCTCAAACACTGCTCTTGCAATACAAGGATTGCTTTTCATCGTCGTCAAGAATTCGGCAGACCCCCGTGGCAAAACATCGCATCATAGCAAAGGAAAGTGCCATACCACTTCGTCAGAGCCCGTACAGAGTTTAACGCGAGAACGCGAGGCCGTGAAGAAACAGGTCGACGAAATGCTACGCGACGACATCATCCAGCCGTCGAAGAGTCTGTGGGCATCCCCCGTGGTGCTAGTGAAGAAGAAGGAGGGGACTCTCCGTTTTTGCGTCGATTATTGTCGCCTGAACAAAGTCACGAAGGACGTGTATCCCCTTCCCCGGATAGACGACACCCTGCATCGATTACACAACGCAAAGTACTTTTCGTCCATGGACCCCAAGACCGGTTACTGGCAAATAGAAGTCGACAAGAGAGACCGAGAAAAGACTGCCTTTATCACACCAGACGGCCTGTTTGAGTTCAAGGTCATGCCGTTTGGTCTTTGCTCGGCACCTGCGACTTTTCAACGGGTTATAGATACAGTACTGGCCGTCGTGAAGTGGCAGACGTGCCTCGTGTACTTGGACGACGTCGTTGTCTTTTCCTCAAACTTCGACGAACACCTTCGGCGCCTTGAAGCTGTACTTCAAGCAATCAAGACCTCAGGACTAACTTTGAAGCCTGAAAAGTGCCGCTTCGCGTACTAGGAGCTCTTGTTCTTGGGTCATGTGATCGGCAAGGATGGTGTTCGCCCGGACCCGCGGAAAACAGCTACCGTCGTTGACTTCCCGACGCCCACCGACCAGAAGGCCGTACGCCGTATTCCCGGCTTGTGCGCCTATTACATACGTTTTGTCAAGGAATTTTCATGGATCGCCGAGCCACTGACGCAACTCACGAAGGCCGACGTCGTATTCAGGTGGGGAACGTCAGAAGTTCAGGCATTTCAAGAATTGAAACGACGCCTGCAGACGCATCCCATACTTGCGCATTTCGATGAGCACGCCGATACGGAAATCCAAGTAGCGTAGGACTCGACGCCGTCCTTGTGCAGAAGACCGACGGATTGGTAAGAGTCATCAGTTATGCTAGCCAGCCGGTCGCTATCAAAGGCAGAAATCAGCTATTCCACAACTGAAAATGAGTGCCTGGCCATCATCTGGGCTACATCGAAATTTCGCCCCTACATCTAAGGCCGGCCCTTCAAAGTTGTGAGCGAATACCACGCCTTGTGTTGCCTAGCCAATTTGAAGGACCCTTCAGGTCGCCTCGCACGGTGGAGCCGAAGACTTCAAGAATTCGACATTACCGTCGTTTACTAGTCCGGAAGAAAACACTCCGACGCCGACGCTTGTCTCGTGCCCCCGTCGACGCACCGCCGCAGGACGACCACGATGATGACTGCTTCTTGGGAACCATAGGTGCCGACGACTTAGCTGAACGACAGCAAGCCGACGGGGAACTCAGGGGCCTTGAGGAATACCTCAAGGGCAGGACCGCCGTTGTTCCTAAAGTATTCAGGAGGGGATTGGCGTCATTTCTCGTGAAAAACGACGTCCTCGTAAAGAAGAACTTCTCTCCGGCCCGGGGCAACTGCCTTATTGTTGTACCTTCGGCACTGCAACCACAAGTTCTGCAGGCCCTACACGACGACCCGACGGCGGGCCACCTTGGCTTTTCCCGCTCGCTCGCGAGGATACAGGAAAAATACTACTGGTCACGCCTTCCTGCCGACGTCGTCCACTACGTTAAGACTTCCCGAGATTGCCAGCGACGGAAGGACTAGGCCAGCGGGACTTGTGCAGGCAGTCGAACCACCTCAGCGGCCGTTCCAGCAAATCGGGATGGACCTACTGGGGCCGTTCCCGACGTCGACTTCCGGCAAGAACTGGATCGTCGTAGAAACTGACTACCTCATCCGCTACGCCGAGACAAAAGGCCTTGCCGAAAAGCAGTGCCGAGGTAGTCAAGTTCTTCGTGGAGAACACCGTCTTGCGTCACGGCGCCCCAGAGGTCCTCATCACAGACAGAGGTACCGCCTTCTCTGCGGACCTATTTATTTATTTATTTATTTATTTATTTATTTATATGTGAAACCTACATCGCCCAAGTGGGCTTATTGTAGGTAACTCAGGCGATCGTCAAATACAGCCAGACGAGCCACCGCCGCACCACTGCCTACAACCCACAGACCAATGGCCACACCGAGCGTCTAAATAAGACCATCTCCGACATGCTGGCCATGTACGTCGACGTTGAGCACAAGACGTTGGACGCCGTCCTTCCGTACGTGACCTTCGCTTACAACACGGCCGTCCAAGAAACGACGCAGATGACGCCGTATAAGTTGGTCTACGAAAGAAGCCCGGCGACGACGCTCGACGCCATGCTACCCAACGTCACCGACGAATGAAATCTCGACGCCGCTGCTTACTTACAGCGCGCCGAAGAAGCACGACAGCACGGCCGCCTACGGATCAAGAACCAGCAGACGACTGACAGCCGCCGCTACAACCTTCGACGACGCCACATGGAATACCAACCCGGTGACCGTGTATGGGTATGGACGCCAATACGCCGACGCGGACTTAGTGAGAAGCTTCTTCGACGATACTTTAGACCGTACAGGGTACATTGACGGCTCGGCGCACTCGACTACGAGGTTGTCCCTGACGGCATTACGAACTTTCAGCGGCGCCGTGCACGACCTGAAGTCATCCATGTCGTGCGCCTCAAACCATATTACGCGCGTTAGCGAATCTGAGGACTGTCATTTTGTTTATTATTGTACTTTCTTGCTTGTGCTTATTCTTCATTGTATTTTGTTGCTTTATTCTTGGTATTTATTGTTGCATGCATTGGGCTGTTGCATGCATTGGGCTGAAAAAGCATCGGGATGATGCTTTTTCAGAGGGGGGCATTGCCACGGCCGTTTCTTGTTATCGCTTTTTCTGTATCCGTTTTTCGCCCACAAAGACTGTCAGCAACGCTCAGCGCAAACGGCGCCTCAATGTTCCAGATGCTTCGCGATTATTGTAGATCGTTTTGTTAAGATTTTGCACAAGACGCGAACACTCGAGATTATTCTAGAACTTGCGCGATACCAGCGATAACGCTGGAATATTCGACGGCACATGTATAAATACCGACGCGCTTCACCGCTTGTCAGTTGATCGACGGTCGACGCTCTGTTCGCCGCTATCAGTTTATTGCTGTAGCTTGACTTTCAGTTTCCCGGCCACAAGTTCGGCCTAATAAAGTGTTTCATCTCGGGCGTGCTGACTGCTGCCTTCATCGACGTCACGACCACGTGACAATACTATGTATCTATCGCGCATGATGTTGCATGACTCTTTGTGTCTTAAAGTAAAATAAAGTTTTCAGTTTATTTCAGAGTAAAAAAAAGATCACAGAATGAGGATGAAAAGTTGAATACAGTTAGAGGATCCATGTTATATATAATACAGCCTACGCTAGTCGAATGTGAAATATTCTCTATATATATACGGTCATAAAATTATTTGTTATGCTAGGATGAGCCATTACAGGCTATCTTTGCGATGGTTTGTCCTCCTGAAAGGCAAATTCTAATATTCGAAATGTGTAGTGTTATGTACTCATTGCCTACGTGCGTAGGCGATGAGTATCTTTCTTCATTTCATTGCGTAGCGCGAACCTAACTTAGTCATAGAGGTGATCTAAAGATATTAAACCATACTCATTAAGTAAGGGCTGAGCTGAATTATCCGGGGCGGTGTTAGAACTTACCTAAATATTTTGTTTCGGAGGTTTTAACACGAAAGTGTTTCATGCCGGAGTCCACCAAGACTTTCACGAGGTATTTCCGTCACAGAAATACGTCCGCAAAATGAACGTCATCAGATGGCAACGAAAAAAAAATAGAAGAAAAAGTTTCGTTGACAGGAGTCGAACTCGCGACCTCTAGGCCCGCGATGATGGCTGGCGGGCCAAACCCGTAAAGGAGCCTGCATAAACGCGTCTTTTATCTTTCACACTGAAAGATAAAAGACGCGATGGATGGATGGATGGGTGCTATGAGCTTCAGAATGGCGGTTAGTCAGGCTTCAACATTTAAGATGCTATGAGCGTCCCCTTTATAACGGGGTGGTGACATGTGTGCCACCAGCGTCGAAAACAAAGAAAGAAAAACCTCGTTGCCTCCGCAATGATCTCCGGCAAAGCACCATTGCTATGACCGTCCCATTCGGCGCGTTTCCCATAGGAGAAGTGCAATTTCGTCAACGCTTTCCCAATCCTCACTCATAGCATCCGTCCATATCGAAAAAATAGCTCTCCGACGCTCGCCTGGCTGTCGCACCGCGTTCCCCGCTCGCCATGTGAGTATTAACGTCCAGGCTAGAAGGAACACACGATAGTCGTCGTGTCTTCCCTCGTCGTGTTTCACGACGCTTTGAAGGAGTTCATATCGAGTATCAGTGTTTACTATGTGTTTGTTGATGCCATCTTTGCGCGGATTTCACCATATGCGGTGTCCAGGTATATCTTGACAACTTCAGCAAGCGCAAGAAATAAATCATTATCATAGGCGTTAGTCCTCGGTACAGACATGTGCCACTACGCGCCAACGTGGGTGCGTCAACATCAAGCGGTGGTGTATATGCCAAACAACCACTGACATTGTACACGCTCTCATATACCGATGCGCTATAAACAATAAGGTACTTCTATGACAACACGTTTCACTTTCGTGTTATACCGATCCCTGTGACGGAGGATTCAGCCATGCTTTTTAGTTTCAACATGGTCTAACAAACCTTGTTTCCCCAAGCGAGAAATCATTATTCGACGCGGGACGTGGATAAATAGCTATAAATCTAGTCTCGTCTTTATTGACAATGAGTCACGACGACGGTAGTGAATTCGTAATGCACGAGCCGCTTTGTTCGCTACATGCTCAGTATGCGGGTCCCATACGTTCTCACACACAAAACCAAGGTTTCAATGTTACGAACGACTTCAATGCGGCTTCCGCTTACCAGGATTGGATTATGCGGTGCAAAGTGGTTGGATTTTGTCCGAGGTACAACTGCTCGCGTTTCGGAAAGATTTATGGCTAGAGCATTAAACGAAGCTGATTCAGCTATATTAACCAGAATCTGATTTCCACGCTGGAATAAGCGCCGCTGTGATTGTCGGCCATAAAACGGTCATATATTTAACATTTGAGTCCACGTAAACTATGCCCAGAAGTGTACATAACGCGTTACAAGTAATCGATTACTTGAAATCAAATACATTTTGTTGTAACTTTGTGATATAATCGATCACTTTTTTCGGGACAGTAAAGTTCCGGGTAATAAATTACATATTCTTTTAACTCATTACCGGTAATCAATTACTTATCTTTTCCAAAAGCAAGTGAGCAGGCGCGTGCGAATGTTTGCCCATTACTCACCACTGATCCGACAAAAATGGTGAATGTAATAGGTAGCCCATCCAGCCAATTGCTGCGGATCGACGGCGGCAAGCCGAAAACTCTAAGTACAACGAGATAATACGAGGGTACGGAAAGGCAACGGCGACTGCGAGAAGACCCCGAAGCGGTGGAAGGCCTACGCCAACGACGACGTACCCGTAGATCTATGAAATGTGGGAACGCTAGGTTTCAGCACGAGTTTCTTTCTCTGCAGCTTGTACACCTGTGTCGTGTCTGTGACTTCCTGTGGTTCAACTCGAACCTATCTGCGCTGAGAATAAAAAAAAAACCTACCATCACCTAGCTAATGCCTTGCAACGACCTAGAAGCAACCAAGATCCTACAGCATCTAGCTAAGGCCTAGAAACTACATAGAAGCAACCAGATTAGCCTTAATAGTCCAGTTTCGCTGTTTCAAGCCTTCCGCGGCTTAGTACAAGCTTTGTGACTTTTTTTATCGTCCCCCTTTTTCATTTTGACTCATCTGCCTTCCTAATTCTAAGGCAGAAATACATTCTGTTTTTAGGCGAGAGTGCGTACCACGTGCTAAATATGTAAGGGACACATGTATTACGTCTTCAATGAGCTTCCACTTGCGAGTGTGCGTCCGTATCGTAGTTCTCTTCTTTTTTCCTTGTTTTGTACTGCGTCCCATTTTTGCGTTTACGATGAATCGTTACGGACGGGTCAAAATGCCTGTTTTTTACAATATATTTCAATATCGCTTGCGCAAGTTGCGCAAGCCTTATAGTGAAAGCTGTTTCTCTGTCGGCGATAAAGTTGAAGTTTATTTCAGGCAAAAAGCAGAAAAAAAATACAATTTGCCTAGGGGACCGGCGAAACGGCATAAAAGCCGACAAGGCGCCTGCCTCCTGTAAACCTAAAATACAACCAAAATCACACAATGGCGTTGTCAGCAATACTCTTTTACTCTCGTATTTTTTTTTCCTTTTCAACGCGTTTTGTCAGCGAAAGAATAAATCCACCGTGGCCAAAATACTTGTGCACCGTCGCAAGGCACCTAGTTGTTCCGACGCCTCACAAGCCACTCTTGGTAATGTTCCGCTTTGCTGGGATGAGAATGAAAGCTTATTCCTGGCTCTGTGCAATATTTCTGGCTCTTGCTCTCTGCATTGCGGAACCTAACCAAGCCTCCCCATTGAAGCTGAAACGCTTTCTATAGCTACGAAGCACAGAAAAACGATAAAAAAGTAGCGACCCGTACACTTTGTGCCAACGTCGAAGCATAGTCTTAGAAAACCACGCCCAACACTTTTCGCTTGTGACAACTAGGTTTACAAGTTCAACCTCAGCGAATTACTTACCATAGGGTATATCTTCTTGTCGCTTTACTTATGGTTCCTTCAGCTCTTTTATGCCTTTCTGGCTGCTTTTATTTCTTGTTCATTTTATTGCGATAGCAGTTGCATGGACAGTCTTGACGGGTTTTTGCCGTTGCCGTCACAGTCACGACCTTCCGGTATGAAGTCCGAATTTATAAGATCCCCCACGCATTGTTGTTCTACCGCGGGTAAAAGGGCGCGAGCGGGGGCGACGAACGCGGCCGAAGCAGAGATCAAATGAGCCGGCCTGTTTTCGTCGCTTGGAGGGTGCATGCGATAACATCACCCAGCTCGGTAGGCCTGTCGTCGAAACAGACAGGAAACGCCCCACCGTCTTTAACAACCATGAAAAAAGACGCGATGTGGGGAGCGGCGGCGGGGGTTGTCGCCCGAGCAGCCACTACTTTGAACTATGGATCTAAGGGCGTGGTCGCTATCTCGAAAGCCAGCACAGCGGGCGGCTCGTATACCCTCCTACGTGTTGTGCTCTCAACGCAAAGTGACTATGCGGAGAGCATCTCTCCCTGGAGCGGCCGTATTCTCTTAAACTAGCGTTTTGTAGTTACGCGAGATCGGATACAAAACAGTTAGCTGCCAGCCTCACTTCGTGTAACACTCCAACTTGTTGCTATCGCATTCGTTACTTCGCCCTTGCGGTGAAACTGTGATTTTTTTTGGCTATCTCACTTTCGTAGTTCAATTCCGGAAATACTTCGGAAAGGGACCAAGGTCTCGAGAGTCATGGCGCTTTCAATGACAACGTTAAGACAAAAACCTTAGGTGTCTCATCAAGTGCCATAAATGAGTCGTTGGCGTCAGCTTCAACAGGCGTGATGCGAAAATCATTACGTAATGACGCCATTGGCGTCAATTACTGACGTCAATGTGGTTTTGGTATGACTACACATAACGGGGCGTCAGGTGATGGCCTCTTCACATGACACCGTCGCTTGGTCAAAGTTGGGCTGTTCACGAAGGCAGTGCAATGCCAGGTGAGGTGCAGAAAGCTTGCAATCCCTCGAATCCTATAGGCAGTGCAAAGCCGTGTTAGGCGCAGGAAGCTTTGGGCGGGGGCTGGGGAGGATCAACACATCGACTGAGAAGAAGAGACGTCGTTCGCCTTCGATTCATCATAGCCTAATGCGTAAGCCAACCCATAAGTTTTTAAAGGAATATTTCAGATTGGTAATCTATCTTCAAGGAACAGCGCCGGAGGGCTAACGGGAGAATAGAACAAACACAAGCGCAAACCACCCAGTTTCGATTTATTGAAAACACACTCACGCATATCAGCATTCCTTATCCCTTGCGCGCACGCCAACAGCCACTCAACAGGCGCT
This sequence comes from Rhipicephalus sanguineus, assembly GCF_013339695.2. Lineage (NCBI taxonomy): Eukaryota > Metazoa > Arthropoda > Arachnida > Ixodida > Ixodidae > Rhipicephalus > Rhipicephalus sanguineus. The sequence goes on along the minus strand of NC_051184.2, from coordinate 128,992,167 downwards.
TTAATAGAGTAACGTTATCAAAGGTAACAATAGACCAAATACACCAATGCCCAGAAAAACAAGATAGCAACAACTAATTATTGCCAAGAGTGCGTTCTATGATTTGCAGAGTCACAAAACACCAGTTCATTGGGGGTCGAGTCAATCGAGTGCTTGCTAGTACAATTTCTTTGGTAATAACCGATACCTCAATAATCACTCTTGTCTGATCATTCGCGTGTGCCGCATGTTTCAGTAAATCCCGAGTTGCTGTTGCTTCGTTGCTTGTTGAAGATGAAGAGGTCGTTGGGGAGACATATCCGCGTGTATAAAGAAATCGCTACCTAGACTTGATGCATTGAATTGCTCTTGCGACACAGATAAGCAGGGAATTAGTGCCACAAATAAGATTCGTTACTACGGGATTAAAAAACACTCCTATGGTCCTATCGCATGTACCCAGCACTATCCTATTCTCACAATCAAAAAGTGGGTTAAAATCACGGGACGGGTTACAAAGGCTGACGTATATATCCCCCAGATTTGACAGCAGGGAAATTGACCACAGCACGTTCGGAACACCAGAGAATACCGCTTACAGTTCTAAGACATTATCAGAGGACAGAGGTTTGCGAACACGAAGCATATATCTACCTCAAACATTCAAACGCACCACTGCACTTTGGTCAGTAACCGCACCACCAAATGCGAAGTGTAAAGTCATAGCTCATGTACCTTTTGAAAGTAGACATATGCTCTTGATAAAGCGATGCACGAACGACTAACGCAATATACACATTCACATTTAACAAGGCTTAAAAAAGACCAAAAAGGCAACTGTAGCTTCGTGGATCTGGTATGCAATTACTTTACGTCTTTTATAGACAGAGGCCTCCGCTTCTCTTCTTAAATGCTATAAATACATGGATGGCATAGAGCCGGGCTGCCCACGCTGTGGTAACCCACGTTGAACTTTACAACACAGGCTGTGGCAACGTCCTGCACTGCACGAGAGCCCTGGGTTTCCCTCTACGGAGGAGGACTGGCGATATCTTCTCACTTGCAACGAGAAAGAAGGCCAGCTAAATGGTATCCAGAGAGCCCATGACATGGCCGAGGAGATGCATCTCCCCGTCCCGTCGTGGGTGCGGCCCACCGACGTCACCCCATAAGGGGGCAGTGAGCGTCCTCTCCGGATCAAAATAAAGTTCTTTGCCTGCCTACCTGCTCAGAATTGTAATAAAATAAAAATATGCAGCAGATATGTCTTTTTAAGATAAAGTCGGATGCAATGGCAGTCCAACTAAACAAAAGAACTTGAATACCTGTTTTTTTCTTTTTCTTGCAGCCTTGGAACGTCCATTATTACACTTCATTTATGCAAAACTGTAGCAGTGTATTTGTATACCAATATGAAAGTGCCACAACCAGTAAGTACATAATTCCTTGTTCAAACTATATATATTGTAGCGAAGCGTTGGAAGCCTGTAATGGGTCGCCCTCTCGAGTGCTTACTAGTGGGTCGTCCTCTTCCGCTCTTCCCGGACAGCACGCTCCTCGCGCTCAGAGTCGGCGCCGCCTTGAGTGTCGCAGTCGTGTATCATCGCCGAGTGCCCGCTAATAAACGTCTTTATGATTTGGTGGAAGGTGCTGGGCTTTCACAACAACTTCGGCCCTCATTCGATGCCCCTGACTCGTGGATCCCGTACCCTGCCGCCTACGATGCCTCAAGACGCCTCCCAGCAAACGCCCCCTCCTCCACCGACCTCATGTCCAGGTGCCCCTCGTATCCGCGACCCTCCGGTCTTCACTGGCGCAGGTGGCACCGACGTGGAGAACTGGCTCGCGATTTACGAGCGCGTGAATGTCCCCAATAAATGGGACGAGGCAGGAAAACTGACTAACCTGGTTTTCTACGTCGCGGGTGTGGCGGGCTTGTGGTACAACAACCACGCATCAGATTTTACCACGTTGTCCGACTTCAAGACCGCCATTATCAATCTGTTTGGCCGCCCTGCCGTTCGTAAGCCGCAGGCCGAACAGCGCTTACGTGAACGCGCTTAGCAGGCCGGTGAATCATTCACCAGTTACATTGAAGACGTCCTCGATTTCTGTAAGAAAGCCGACGCCACCATGTCCGAATCTGACAAGATCCGGCACATCATGAAAGGCATCGACGACGAAGCCTTCACCATGCTGCTCGCCAAGAACACCAGCACAGTGGCAGAGGTCATAACGCTCTGCCAAAGCTATGAGGAGCTGCGCCGGCAGCGATCGATGACCCGTCGCTCTCCATCACGCGACGCCGAGCTCGCTGGCTTGTCGATCATATCCGACCACTCCGCGTTGCTCGCAGAGATGAAGACATTCGTGCGCGAGGAAATCGCGCGCCAGTTCTCTCTGCTGGACTTTGCTCGCCCGCAGTATGTTCAACAGCCGTCGACCACACTTCTGCCTCCGCTCCGTCGAGCAATTGAGCAAGAAATTGCAGAGGTCATGCCCGAGTACCACCAGCACCATACGGCTCCTGCACCCTTGAGTTACTCCCACGGCTGCCCACATATTTACGGCTGTATGGGGCATCCCTACGGCTGCCCCACACATTTACGCCGAAGCCTCCGCTCGACCTCACTCTTTCGAAGCGGATGTACCGGTAACCTGCGCCGACGTCACGCACAGGCCACGACTGCAGCCCACCATCCTGTCCTATCAGTTGCTGCCCCGTCAATCCCGTGCTGCACCATGGGCGGGCCCTGCCCCAGCGAACCGAAGCCGCACACCTGACAACCGCCCCTTATGCTTCGCATGCGGTTACGCCGGACACGTGGCGCGCTATTGCAATCGCGTGCAGCCTCCTAGAGTCGCGTCGCCTGCCACCAGCCAGTCGAACCGCCCATATTACGACCCACCTACGCCTCTGTCGCCGACGTCTCGCCCCGCTCCATCTACCAGCCGTTCACCGTCACAACGACGCCGCTCGCTGTCACCGATGCGGCCACGTCTGGTCCCACGCGACCAGGAAAACTAGTCGTCGCAGTCCACGAGGCAAGGGCTGCGATGCTATCGAACTGTGAAAGCCCTCAGCGAAGCCCATCGAACGTGATAGACGTGTTTGTGGACGGTGTTCGTGCATCTGCCCTTATCGACACTGGAGCCGCCGTATCCGTTATGGACGCAAAGCTTAGCCGAATACTGCGAAAAGTGACGACGCCACTTTCCGGGCTCTCCCTCCGTACAGCCAGCGCCCATAGTATTCAGCCTACAGCGGTGTGCACAGCCCGCGTCATGATTAAGGACGCTATGTACGCCGTGGAATTGATCATAATTCCTGCATGCTCTCACGACGTCATCCTTGGATGGGATTTTCTCTCCCGCCACGACGCCGTAATTCATTGCGCACCTGCCGAAATAGAGCTCTCACCATTCTCTACTTTGACGCCGGCAGACAGTCCCTCGGCTGCGAGCAAGGTACTCGTCAAAGACGACATCAAAGTGCCTGCAAAGTCGTCAACGGCGGTGTCAGTCTACTGCGCCAGTCTATCGGACACCGTTGCACTCCTCTCGCCATATGACCGTGTTTGCACGAGGAAAGGCTTGCTGGTGCCATTCGCGACCGTTCAAGTAACTCAGGGCAGCACCTCTATTTTTGTAATCAACCCCTCCCCGTACAGTTTTACGTTGGTGCGAGGGGAATGTCTCGGCAGCGTGGAACCCCTCGAAGACGCACAAGCTATGGACGAGCCCGATAACTCGCACGGCCGAAGTTCCAGTACGCTCAGTGCTGTTTCGACGTCTGGTTCATCACACGCTGACGTATTTGGTTCCTCCATAGCTGACAACCTTACGCAGGTCCACCGTTCCCAGCTTCTGGACCTGTTGGAAGAATTTCGCCCTTCTTTCGATGTCGCTCAAACTTCTCTCGGCCGCACGTCGGCCGTTACGCATGGCATCGACACTGGCGACCACCTGCTACTGCGGCAACGTCCATATCGCGTATCTCCCGCCGAACGCCGTGTAATCACCGCGCAAGTCGACGACATGCTTCGACGCGATGTCATTCGACCCTCTAACAGCCCCTGGGCCTCTCCTGTCGTTCTTGTTGCGAAGAAGGACGGTTCTGTGCGGTTCTGTGTGGACTACAGACGACTCAACAAGATAACTCGTAAGGACGTGTATCCACTGCCGCGAATAGACGACGCGATTGACAGCCTTCAAGGCGCCGAATTCTTTTCATCTCTCGATTTGCGCTCAGGGTACTGGCAAGTACCTATGGCTGATTACGCTCGACCGAAGACCGCCTTTGTCACACCCGACGGCCTGTACGAATTCAACGTCATGCCGTTTGGGCTGTGTAATACGCCCGCCACCTTTGAGCGCATGATGGATACCGTTCTGCGCAACCTGAAATGGCACACGTGCTTGTGCTACCTCGACGACGTCGTCGTGTTTGCTCCGGACTTCACGCATCTTCAACGCCTACGGCATGTTGTGACGCGTTTCAGCGACGCCGGTCTGCAACTGAATCTAAAGAAGTGCCGATTTGTAGCACGGCAGCTGACAATCCTCGGTTACGTCGTGTCCAAGGACGGAATTCTTCCCGATGCAGCCAACCTTCGGGCCGTGACCGAGTTCCCCAAACCTACGTCCGTCAAAGAACTGCGCAGTTTCGTAGGACTGTGTTCCTACTTTCGGTGCTTCATTCGAAATTTCGCGACTATCATATCGCCACTGACGAAGCTTCTCAGACCTAAAGGGCCCCTCCATTCGTGGTCGTCAGAGTGCGACGACGCTTTCGCAAAGCTCCGTCGTTTGTTGACGTCGCCTCCCATACTACGCCACTACGACCCTACGGCCCCTACAGAGGTACACACAGACGCTAGCGGTGTTGGCCTTGGCACTGTCCTTGCGCAGCGCAAACCAGGGTTCCCTGAATATGTCGTGGCATATGCAAGTCGAACGCTTACTAAAGCCGATACCAATTACACCGTCAACGAAAAGGAATGCCTGGCGATCATCTGGGCCCTTACGAAATTCCGACCTTATTTGTATGGTCGCCCATTTGATGTCATCACCGCCCATCATGCACTATGCTGGTAGTCGTCATTGAAGGATCCCTCAGGCCGCCTCGCCCGCTGGGCACTTCGCCTACAGGACTGTCATGATGTGCGCGGTAGGCTCATCTGGTGCGCGGTGTTTGTGGGTTTGTGCTGTGCCGTGCACCGACGAAGACGACGATGAGATAAGAAAAAGGCGGAATCGTGTCGTCTAAGTCAAGCCAAGCCATGGGAAGAAGAGGGAAGTGGAAGAAGACGAGGGGCGTTCGAGAACGGAAACCGAACGAAGCAGTCGCAGGGTGAAGCGCTCGTCGGGTCCTGGTCCCGAAGCCTACCCCTGTGCCTGGTGACCGCTCGAGCCTGGCTCCCGTCTACCAGGCGCTCCAGCAGCTGGCGCCGGTCCGTTGTTCTCGGACCCGGGCGCACTCCAGACCTGGGCCTATACTGGCTGTCCGGGACGTCTTTGCCACATCGGCTTTGCCGCACGCTCCGCTCTGACCATGCCTGTGTCATCGCTGCTGTCGGCGTAAGATGCAGCACAACTCATCGACTGATCCGCCCTCGACCGTCACACGGTGAAGTGTTCACACAAATCTTGTGTAGTGCAGTGGGGGACTACGCTGAGGGTCAGACCTTGAGTCCTTCAAGAACGTGTGTCGTGTTAGTAGCTATAGGGCAGTTCTTCGCTGTTGCATTGTAACGCGCCAAGCTTCATCATCATTTTGTGGCATTAAAGCCTTATAACGTCAAGCTGCAAATGTCTTCGTCCGTCTCGGCAACAATTCATTAAGTTGCCGTGATTACCCGAACCTTATCCCTCACAATTGGCGTCCGCGAGGCAGGACGAAGCCGTTTGCACTGAGTTAAAACCTTTGTAGTGAAGATGAGTGAGCAAGAGCTTATAACGCTAGCGGAACGCATGGGGCTTCAAGGAGCTGAGCTAAAGACGTGGGTAGACGCGCGGTTAGAGCGGGCTCATGAGGAATCTGTGCAAGCGCGTGAAGAGCGTTCCGCAGAAAGGCAGGCGGCCAAGGAACGTTTGGAGATAGAAGAGAGAACGCTTCAACTGCGAATTAGACTAGCTGAGGTCGAAGGTAGCCGAGAGCCAGCAGCGCGGGACCGAGAACCTGAGAGAAGTCAAAGCCGCCCGTGCTTGATCAATCCTCACAACCTGATTCCAGTGTTTGACGAGAGGCGTGACGATCTCGATGCGTATCTCAAGAGGTTCGAACGCGTAGCTGTTGGTCAAGAGTGGCCTGAGGAGAAGTGGGCTACAGCGCTTAGTTTATGCCTCAGTGGGGAAGCGTTGAAAGTCTTCGGTCGTCTGTCGCCGGAAGACTCGTTGGATTACCAGAGTACGAAAATGGCCTTGCTCCAGAGGATTCGTTTCACAGCCGAAGGCTATCGCGAAAAGTTTCGGCAAAGCAAGCCGGAAGACGGCGAAACTGGTAAACAGTACGCCACGAGATTACAGAGCTTCTTCGATAGATGGCTGGAAATGTCGAAAACGGACAAGGACTTTGCATCCGTGCGCAACCTTATTGTAGCTGAGCAGTTCCTGACTAACTGTCACGATCGCCTGGCACTTTTCCTAAGGGAGAAGAAATGTAAGACAGTAGAAGAGATGGCAGAAGCGGCTGATACCTTCTTGGAGGCCCAGCGGCAAACAAACTTGTTGGTCTTTCGTAACAAGTCCGGAAACATTCCCAAGGAGCAAGATGAATGTACATACACCCAGCCTCCTCTTAGATGTTTCGTCTGTGATCGACCTGGGCACCGAGCATCTGATTGCCGCACGAAACCCCAACGAGTCTTCTGTGGGCACTGTCGGAAGCCAGGCCATGATGCAAGAGCATGCCCAAGCAACGGTGGGTCAAAGAAGACGACATCTTGCATCGTGTCTACTGACCAGAAGTCCGAGACGCCCCGATGTGCCGATGATTCGTCACAAGATGGATACGTTGCCAGTGCACTCCGAACCCGCACCGCAACAGCTACGCGAAACTTGCCGGTGTTACAGGGAGAAGTGTTTGGACATACTGTATCTGTCTTGAGGGATACTGGAAGCAACACCCTGGTCGTGCGCCGTTCCCTTATTCCCGATGAGGCGTTGACGGGTACTACCGCCACTATTTTATTGGCTGATGGTAGTTGCATCGAGGTACCGGAAGCAGAAGTACGAATTCTATCGCCCTATTTCACCGGAAATGCGATAGTCAAATGCATGACGTCACCACTTTACGATGTCATCGTAGGAAATGTTCCCGGCGCCCGTGACGCTAATGACCCCGATTCAACGTGGAAGGAGTCGGCGAGCCAGAAGTCGGCGACTAATCAGGCATTCAAGTCGGAAGAGAAACCCAAGGATGGATGCGGGACGAATAGCACGATCATGGTTGGTGTTTCAAGCAAAGGACATCGCCGGAAGCCCACGACTGCTAAATTTGGAAACTTAGAGGTGACACAGGAGTCCTTTCGCCAAAAACAAGAGGAAGACCGGTCGCTGGATGTTTGTAGGGCGAAAGTCGACACCATCATCCGCGGCAAAGGAGCCATATACCACTCATTTATGTTTGAGAAAGGAATCTTGTACCGCGTTTACCACTTGGCTCCAGGCAAATCATTTCAACAAGCGGTGGTTCCAAGACTTGTGTTTGGGCAAGTTGGTTCATACATGATACGGACATACGAGCGCTATGGGACGGGGACATAGACAAATGTCCTGTGTACCTCTTGTCTATGTCCCCGTCCCATAGCGCTCGTATGTCCGTATCAGGTGGTTCCAAAGGCGTTGCGTGTCCAAGTGTTGAACTTGGCACATGAATCCCCGATATCTGGTCACCAGGGTATCAAGAAAACGAAGGACCGAGTTTTGGAGTCGTTTTATTGGCCCGGTGTACAAGAGGAGGTCCGAAGGTTCGTTAAATCATGCGACGCATGCCAAAGGACATATCCCAAAGGCAAAGTAGGCAAAGCGCCTCTTGGACGAATGCCTTTGATTGACACGCCATTCGAACGTGTGGCCGTTGATATCATTGGACCTCTGACGCCGATTTCAAAGAAGGGCAATCGATACATTCTTACCCTGGTGGATTTCGCCACTCGGTACCCGGACGCGGTGGCTTTGCCAGCAATTGATTCAGCAACAGTAGCAGATGGGCTACTGGAGATGTTTTCCCGAATAGGATTTCCACGGAAGATCCTCTGTGACCAAGCATCCTGCTTCACGTCAGGCCTGATGGAGGAAGTGAATGCTTTGCTTGCGATTCGACATTTGAGCTCGACGCCTTACCACCCGATATGCAATGGCTTGGTCGAAAGGTTCAACGGCACCTTGAAACAGGTGTTGCGCAAGTTGTGCCAAGAGAAGCCGAAGTCATGGGACCGACTTCTTGCGCCTCTGTTATTCGCCTATCGAGAAGTACCTCGGACCAGTATGGGCTTCTCACCTTTTGAACTGATATACGGCCGGCACGTCCGAGGACCCCTGGATATTCTTAAGGAACTCTGGACAGAAGACCTAGAGGAAGATATCAAGACTACCTACGGATATGTGCTTGATCTGAGAGAACGTCTTGAACACACCTTGAAGCTGGCTCAAGAGAATCATCTCTCCCGAGCTCAAAACACGCAGAAGTATTATGACCGAACCTCCAAAACACGACAACTCGAAATTGGTGACCAGGCTCTTATATTACTCCCAACCAGTGAAAACAAGCTTCTCGTGCACTGGAAAGGGCCATTTATGATTACAGGAAAGAGAAGCGACCGCGACTATTGGTTGTACCTCGGACACGCCACGAAACTGTTTCACATAAACATGCTCAAGCGTTACGACGAACGTCAACCACAAGTCGTTACTCAGGCGTCTTCAGTCGTCGTGGTTCAAGAAGGAAAATCCGAATCACCCCTGCGTACATGTAATGTCAATGAGGGCAAAGGCAGTAAGACACTCGGTATCAAACAACAAGTCCAACGTGCACGACGTTCAAGACACCTTCCGCGTGGAAGATATCAGAGGTTTAGAGAATGATAATGTTGTGGATATGTGTAGGTTGCATATGCAGGCGCTAGCCATATGGCAAACAATACAGACCTCGTATTGTTTGCGGACTTCAGTGGATAGATCTAGTGTCACAGTTCAACCGTTTGCCTACATTTGTTTGTCATAGGTCTTGTCTCCCGCGCACATTGGACAGTTTTTTTAAAAAAAAACTTTCGAAAGGGGGGGCTTTTGTCATGATGTGCGCGGTAGGCTCATCTGGTGCGCGGTGTTTGTGGGTTTGTGCTGTGCCGTGCACCGACGAAGACGACGATGAGATAAGAAAAAGGCGGAATCGTGTCGTCTAAGTCAAGCCAAGCCATGGGAAGAAGAGGGAAGTGGAAGAAGACGAGGGGCGTTCGAGAACGGAAACCGAACGAAGCACTCGCAGGGTGAAGCGCTCGTCGGGTCCTGGTCCCGAAGCCTACCCCTGTGCCTGGTGACCGCTCGAGCCTGGCTCCCGTCTACCAGGCGCTCCAGCAGCTGGCGCCGGTCCGTTGTTCTCGGACCCGGGCGCACTCCAGACCTGGGCCTATACTGGCTGTCCGGGACGTCTTTGCCACATCGGCTTTGCCGCACGCTCCGCTCCGACCATGCCTGTGTCATCGCTGCTGTCGGCGTAAGATGCAGCACAACTCATCGACTGATCCGCCCTCGACCGTCACACGGTGAAGTGTTCACACAAATCTTGTGTGGTGCAGTGGGGGACTACGCTGAGGGTCAGACCTTGAGTCCTTCAAGAACGTGTGTCGTGTTAGTAGCTATACGGCAGTTCTTCGCTGTTGCATTGTAACGCGCCAAGCTTCATCATCATTTTGTGGCATTAAAGCCTTATAACGTCAAGCTGCAAATGTCTTCGTCCGTCTCGGCAACAATTCTTTAAGTTGCCGTGATTACCCGAACCTTATCCCTCACAAGGACTACGATATCCGCGTGCTGTACCGCAACGGACGCCAGCATGCTGACGCCGACGCACTCTCGCGCTCCCCCTTGCCTGACGACAATACTCCCAGCTCAGTGTCTTACAATGCCGTTTCCTCTATCGACATTCACACCATCGCTACTGAACAGCGCAAGGATCACTGGATTGCCTCACTGATAGCCTTGCTGACTGATCCATCGGCGACACCATCCACTCGCGCGTTGCGTCGTCAAGCACACCATTTCGCCGTTCGCGACGACCTCCTCCACCGACGCAATTACGGAGACGGCCGCCAGTGGCTACTTGTAATACCCCGCAGTCTGCGTTCTGACGTATGGGAGTCGTTCCACTCTGATCCTAGTGTGCACACTCTGGGGTATTGAAAACCTACCACCGCATTCGCCAACGGTACTTTTGGCGAGGGATGTACCGCTACGTGCAGAAGTTCGTTCGCTCCTGCATCGATTGCCAGCGCCGCAAAACTTCAACGCACCTGTCGCCGGCAGCTCTGCAACCTCTACCGTGCCCTGACCGGCCGTTTGGGCGCGTTGGCATCGATTTGTATGGGCCACTTCCTCTAACGTCGGCTGGTAACCGCTGGGCCATCGTCGCTGTTGACCACGTTACGCGATACGCCGAAACTGCCGTCCTCCCAGCGGCCACAGCGCGCGATGTTTCCTCCTTCCTGCTGCACCGATTCATGCTGCGCCATGGTCCACCCCAGGAGCTGCTCAGCGATCGAGGTCGTGTCTTCTTGTCCGAAGTCGTCGAAGCCATTCTCAAAGAGTGCAACGTTGTTCACCGGAAAACTGCTTACCACCCGCAGACGAATGGCCTCACCGAACGCTTTAACAGCACGCTAGGCGACATGCTCTCGATGTACGTCGCCGCCGATCACACTAATTGGGATGCCATCCTGCCTTTCGTCACCTACGCCTGTAATACCGCCCCTCAGAGCACTACTGGTTTCTCGCCCTTTTCTTATTGTACGGCAGGCACCCGCCGCCCACAATCGACACAATCATTCCATACAAGCCGGACCCGTCTGAGTGTGCGCCTATTTCTACCACAGCAAGAATTGCTGAGGAGTGTCGGGAGTTTGCCAAGACATTTACTACGCCTGACCAAGAGCGGCAGAAGAGCATTCGCGGTGACACCACCACTTCGGCGCCCACGTTCCTCCCTGGAGCACTCGTATGGCCCTCGGTCCCTACAACTGCAGCTGGCCTCTCTTCAAAAAACTGCCGAAATACGACGGCCCCTACCGTGTCGTTGAACGCACGTCCCCGGTCAACTACGTGATCGAACCCCTTGAACCATCTTCGGACATGCGCCGTCGAGGGCGCGACATTGTTAACGTGGAGCGCCTGAAACGCTACCATGACCCGCTCATAGTGACAAGCAGTTAGGTCGCCAGGCGGCTCCCTTTTCGTACCCGGGGTAAATGTAGCGAAGCGTTGGAAGCCTGTAATGGGTCGCCCTCTCGAGTTCTTACTAGTGGGTCGTCCTCTTCTGCTCTTCTCGGACAGCACGCCCCTCGCGCTCAGAGTCGGCGCCGCCTTGATTGTCGCAGTCGTGTATCATCGCCGAGTGCCCGCTAATAAACGTCGCTAAATATATATATATATATATATATATATATATATATATATATATATATATATATATATATTGCTAGCCCAATATTCACAGCATTTGTCCTTCAACCTCTTGTTCACCTGTATATAATCATCACTGCAAGCGTCTTCTTCATTCGAATAATTGATCACGCGGATTTATGAATAAATGGCGCCGAGCCCACGACATTGCTGCTGCTTTGTAGGGTGGTGGATGCTGCTTTGGTGCCCAAGTCCTCACGACGTCGAGTTACCCAGGACCTTCGTTCGAGTCTCTGTTTGCTCCGCCTATCTGCTGTCATGGCGCAAGAAATGCTTCCTGGACCGTCCGGAAACCCCACAGAACTACCCGCCCCCGCATATACATTCGCCGCCCGGCAGCTGGACCCACCCATTTACTCCGGTCTCCCAAGCGACGATGTCGAAATATGGCTAAAAGACTATGACATGGCCAGTGTGTACCACCAATGGGACGCACCTCAAAAACTTCGTCACGTCGCCTTCCATCTGTCAGACGTAGCAAAATCGTGGTTTTCACCACGAAGGCTGCTTCGAAGATTGGCCTACTTTCACTCAACAAATTCAGACCTTTTTTGGGATCCCAAACATTCATTCTGCAGTTTCGAAAAGGAAGTTTGGCGGACGCGTACAATGCCCAGGGCAGCTCAACACTTCTGTCATAGACGAGTTGACATCGTCAACTCGTCTATGACAGAAGCTTATCGTGTTGGACACATCCTCAATGGGATTGGCCACGTCGCATTCAGCGCTCTGGCAGTCAAGAACCCTTGCACTGTCGAGGAGGTCATCGCGACTTGCCAATAACTCGATGAACTAACAGCCATGCGATTGCACCAAGATGTCTGTGGCATCCGAACTTCCTTGTATGCAGATTTGCGTAGGTGCATTCCCACTCTGATTCACACTCTTCATTTACTGGTCTGCGCGGCATCATGAAAGAGCTGTCATCCGTGGCACACGTTCTCACAGCCATCACTTTGCTGCCGCGAACGCCGCCCGCGGCGTATGCGCAAATTACTGCCATGCAGCCGGCCAAGGTTCAGTTTGCGCATCCTGCCTCTGCTCACATCAACTTAGCAGCCTTTGCACCACTTTCACCAGCCGCGCCTCCTCCTGCATTCCATGCCCGCTATGTTCTTGTTGGGGCATTCGGGGCCATATTTCGCAATTTTGTCGTAAGCGCCAGCAGGACGAACGCCGCGGCAACAATGTTTAGGAAAGGGATTCCACGCGCTCTTCTAGAGAGTTCAAGCACCACTCTTCAACACGTTCCCTTTCTCCGTCTTCTCTACCTGACGCACCTGGCACCTCCTGTCCGTTGTGCAGCCGCTCGCCTTCCCCTCTGCGACTCTGAACATCGAATATACGACCTATCACCCCTACCCCGGACTACCGCTCGGAAAACTAGCTCGGGACGTCTTCGGAGGGAAAGCTGCATCGCTCGGACATACACAAACACTTCCAGAGGGCGCACCCAATTTGTCATTACAGTAAGCTGAAGGGACGTCTTTTCAAGCATTGGTGGATACGAGGACCGCTATTTGTGTTATTCACGCAGTTTTGCTCCCGTCTACGTGTGGTTATCCCAGCTTATATAAGACTTCCTTACCTAGCGCAAACGACTGCGAGGTACGACCATCAATCAGCACAGTGCACCGCTCGAGTTTTCATTGATGGGATCCGGTATGACATCAAGTTCGCCTGGTTTCTCTCCTGCGCTTTTATGCTTATTTTAGGATGGGACGTTCTTTCTGATGCCGCCGCTTCCATCTCATGTCGACTACGGCTCGTACATATGCGAGAGACTAATAATACGAACCCGAAATATTGGTCGCGTCACCGCCTACGAACCATCAAAAATTTTATGGTGCCACCTGCCCACGAGCAAGTTCTTACGGTTCACAATTGTGGCGGTTTAGGCGTGTTGATATAACATGGCCAATGAATTCTGAGCGCACAAACACACGAGGACAAAGAACATATATGTTAAGAACACGTATAGGATGATGATTTCATACCAAAAGTACCGAAGTCCATGGCGATCGACTTCCGCCAGATGAATTTGTAAAAACACCAGCTCAATGTCAGACACAGGGCAGTCATCATCAACAAAAGAGAAACCACAATGACAAAGATCGTCATCGACGACTCTTCGGGCAGCCCTGGCCAACTGTCTTTGAACGACGTCTTACATGTGGGACCAAAAATGAATCCCTCGGTAATTATGCTTGTCTTAAAGTTCCGAACATGCAACGTTGTGGTACGGCTGACATCATCAACACTCCATACCCCTGAAAGACATTCTAGCTCATTGGAGTGATAGTGGCGCTCGGTGTCTGAAAGCATCCGGCTAGCGTAAGCAACATAATGTTCTATGCCATCTGGATCGCGCTGCACTAGCACTGCGCCTAGACCAACTTGGCTGGCATCGGTGTGAACTTCGGTGGTCCAGTCATCATTAAAGTGACTTAATATTGGACAGCAAGTGAGCTTTTGCTTTATCGTTTGAAAAGCATTTTCTTGCAAGGTGCCCCATTCAACCCGTGCGTCCTTTTTAAGAAGACCACTCAAGGGAGCGGCGGTCGAAGCGAAGTGAGGAATAAACCTTCGCAAATACGAAGCCATGCCCATAAATGACTGAACCTGTTTCAAGCAGGCTGGTGTGGGATACTCCGACACCGCAACGATGCGCTCCGGGAGCGGCTGAGTGCCGATAGGAGATATATTATGACCAAGGTATGAAATCTTGGGCAGTCCAAATTGGCACTTCTCTCGGTTTAAACGGAATCCTGCTTCATGTAGTCTGTGCAGCACTTCGTCCAAATTGCGAAGATGTTCGTCCTCTGTCTTGCCAACGACCAGGATGTCGTCCAGGTATACCAAACAGGCTTGATTCTTCAGAGATCCTAGCACGGAATTCATCGCACGCTGAAATGTGCTAGGAGCCGTTCGCAGTCCGAACAGCATGTCGTTGAATTTATACAAGCCCGAAGGAGTGCGAAAGGCAGTTTTACATTTATCTTCCTCCGCGACGTTGATCTGTCAGTAACCTGCGCGTAAATCAAGGGACGAAAAGAACTTGCAGTGGCGTACTGTATCAACAGCGTCATCAATGCGAGGTAAAGGGTACGAGTCAGGCGTTGTACACTTGTTCAGCTGCCTGTAATCCACGCAAACGCGCAACGATCCGTTTTTCTTTTTTACAAGGACGACTGGCGCTGCCCACGGGCTTGATGACGGTCTAATATTGCCTGCGGCGAGCGTTTCGTCTACTTGTTCTTCGATCACTGTACGCTCTCGTTCAGCGTATCTTCGCAGTGGTACGCATATTGGCGGATGGTCGCCCGTTGGTACACGATGTAGCAGCAAATTAGTGCCCGGGAGTTCTGCTGTATTCCCAGCAAACACTGGTTCATGGCGAGCCAGTATAGAAGATAGGGTAGGGGAAGTGGACTGCTCACCTGTCGGTGGTGGCCGTGTCGTCACCGTTTTCCAAGGTGTGGCAGGCCGGAGCTCGACGTGGCCGCGAGCTATGGTGAGCTGGATGTCGTCAGACAAAAAGAAATCTACTCCCAAGATCAAGTCCGCAGGGAGGTCTTCGAAAACAGGAACAGCTGGAAGAACTTTAGTCCCCGCTGACGTCCGGACTAAAATGTCGACCATGCCCACTGGCATGGCAGTTCCTCCAAGTCCGCAGCATGGTGGTTGCGTCCACGGCCGGATAGTGTCTGGAGCATGACGTTGGTGTAGTGCCGTCCGTTCTGCACCGGTATCAACCAGTGCAGACAAGTCACCTATTCGCTCGACGTGGACTGACATCTGAGGAGTTCGACAGGCGTGGTAATGCATTCGGGTCTGTGAAGGTTGACGGCACGGCTTTGCGTTGTGGCCTATTTGGCCACACTTAAAGCATCCACGTCGTGTTGAGAGGGGCGATGAACGTTCGGTCGCTAATGTGTCGAAGCTCAGACGACGGCGAGTATTCTGCTGCAATTCGGCTGCCTTGTGAGCGAACACCTGCGGTGACGCTTCAGGTGCCTGGGAAGATAAGATGGCAGCATGGGTCGAATCAACCAACCCATCAACGACGTACTGGCGGGCAGCTGGAGAGATCTATGTAATGCCACAGTTTTCTAGAAGCCTGAGCTTATCGTAGACGTATTGACGGACGTCTTCACAGGGAGCCTGCCGACGCGATCGCATGCGCATGAAGTGGTCGTCGTATGCAGAGGGAAGCGGGCTGAAGGCAGTGGCGATGACTGCAGTCCATTCACTCCAGGAATGGTACTTATAGCCATCGTATTGATGCCACCGCGCAGTCTGCCTTCGGCTAGCGATATCTTGACGTCGTCAGGCCAAGCGTGTCGACGGGCCAACGAATTGATCACTTGCAACCAGGCAATGGGGTCCTGTTCCACGCCACTAAATTCGGGAATTTCGTCGAACGAGTGCGAAGGCAATGCGGTGCGTGCACAGGCTGCTGTGAATGAGACGGTAGCGTCTTCAAAGCACTTGGACAAAGTAAAGATGGCCTGCATCACCGCACAGAGGTCGCTGGCAGTCGCAGGCGAGAGATTACGCCTGTCTTATGGCGACGATACTGAGGTTGCTTCAGTCGCGGTACCGGAGGCGAAGTCCAAGGGAGCGTGTACAGCGGCCCTTGACAGTGAGGCGGTTTGTGAAGGCAAACGAGTTGAGTCGCCGACCGGAGCTGCAACGACGCTTGCAGATAGCGCGCTGGCTGTGGCACCCGCGGTGGCCAGGTTGGATGCCGTGGCCACGGTAGCAGAAGCAGCAGGACGCTGGAAAGTGCGTCCACTTCGTACCACGGTTTCTGACTGCAGGTCGTCGCGCAGAGGTTCGTTGAGCGGCTGCGCCATTGTAGTGAAGTAACACAGAGACAGCACCCGTGCCTAGGCCAGCTGTTCTATATTAAAGACGATAGTCTTTCTTGGGGAACTTAAACGCAGAAATTTTGGTCTGTCTTTCTGTCTGTCTGTCTTTCTGTTTGTCGGCACGTCCCTCGATTCAGCCACTCGGCCAAAGTTGAACCCCTTGCACAAGGGCCAGCCATCGTGAACGGCTCACTAGGTTCATACTTGTCTACATGGTTGATCAAAAAGCAAACATTACGCATATCTGAGGCGCAACATCACTAGGTAAGTATTAGGTGGTGTGTTCTTTTAATAGAAAATACATAGATGCGTAATTCTAGAGACCCTAGTTTCTTAAGCTGCGCTGAAAATGCGACTGCGCCGAAACTTGGCTTCCTCCGTGCCTGCCCTCTGCGCGAGCTCATTGTTGTGTTTCGGTTTCAGTTCTTCTTCTTCTGTGGTTATTAAGGAAAGGAAAAATGCACCTAATTTCTCTCTGCCTATAGGCGACACGGCGCAGTGCCTTGTAGGGTGGGGGTAAGGAGGGAATAAAGGAATAGTGGGAAAATAGAGAGAAAAGTGATAGGAGCACATCCATCCAACGAAGAGAAAAGAGGACAGGAAAGATGGGGAAACAGTCACGGGAGTTCAGGGACGGGTCCGCGAAACACAGCTAGAGGCACGGTGCACAACATCGGCGAAGCGGCGAAGGCCCCGTCGATGAGCGTCGCACGGCATAGCGGGCGAGGAGTCCGTCACGGGGCGCCGGTCAGCGAGAGGTACGAGGAGTAATCCAGGACATCGCGGCAGGCACGTCCGTCTTGCTTGAAATCCAGCGAGCGAGCTCAGTTCCGCTCTGGCATTCCTGCTTTACCCAGGCGACGTGAATATAAAAGAGTGTGTGGAGAGTACTCGTTGAGTGCGGACGTTTCTTCTGCTTCGGCGCTTCGCGCCAAACCGCGTGTTCGGGCTGGCTGGCTTCCCCGCCGGTCTTGCCTGCTGCTGCGCCGGGACTACCAGCCCGCAACACAGCATTCACGTTTCCCGACGTATTGCCAGATGGCGTTCATATCTCACGCAGCGCCTCTTCTATCGTCTTTACACGACATTTGCAGCGAAGCACGCAGATACGCGGCCAATTTTTCTGCTTCCTGTTCCTCGCTCTCCAGCCCGTGCCGCTCTTGATTACAATATATATATATATATATATATATATATATATATATATATATATATATATATATATACAATCGTTATTCGAGAGTTTGCGCTTCCGCCAGAGATAAGGCTGGAAATTTCCGATGCGTGAAGTATGCTTGCTCTGTTCACCGCTATCAGTGTAGGTGTATATTGTTTCCCGGCCACAAGCTCGGCCAAATAAAAAGCTTCATCTTGGACACGCCGACTGCTACCTTTGTCAATCTCACGACCCCGTGACATTTGGTGGAGGTACTTGGTACGTTCATGTTTCGGACGCCCGCATCAAGCCGCGAACCCAGCTCCAATCATGAATAAGACACGGACACCATCAGGGACAGTCGAGCAAGCCGCAGCCTGAAAGGACTACCCCCTGAATTTGGACTCCTATCGGACAAGCCAAAAGGCACATCGATGAAGACAACGGGCGCGATTGCAGCCACAGTGTCCCCTGCAGCTGTCGTAATGCAACCGCCCAGAGAGCCGCAAACATTCCATGAATCACCAAGCGATGAACATAAAACCTGGCTGGAGACGTTTGAAAGGGTATACAATTTAACAACTGGAACTCCGCGGACAAGCTCTGTCATGTGTACTTTTACCTGGAAGGCGCGGCAAGAAGTTGGTTCGAGAATCGGGAGTCCACCCTTAGAACCTTGGGCATCTTTCGCAGTGCTTTCATGAAAACGTTCACAAGCATCGTCTGAAAGGAAGGAAAGGGCCTCAGCCTTGCTGGAGACACGGATTGAACTGCCGAACGAAAGTGTAACCATTTCGCGGAGCAAATGAGCCAACTATTTCGCCACGCTGACCCTGCCATGACCGAGAAGAAGGTCCATTTCCTCATGCGAGGAGTAAAGCAAGAGCTCTTCGCCGGCTTGATGCGGAACCCCCCTCGATAGTTCAGAACATGTCTTCGAAGCAACGACCATCGAGAAGACGCAGGAAATGCAAACCCGCAAGTAAAATCGCCGATCGATTCAAGACAGACTAGCTGCTCGTGCCCTCGGATCCCACGACCTGCACGAAACGATCCCAGCGATCGTGCGGGAGAAACTACGCAAGCTGTTACCCTCACCACAGTCTCATGTGGACTCGATGACAGAAGTAGTTCGAGCAGAAATCCAATAGTCGCTGGGCAACTTTGAGTCGCCACAGCCTCAGCCTCAGCCTTGATCTACGCTGCTGCAGCGTGTCGTAACGCTCCCTGTTCCCGCGCATGTGAAGACACCGCACCACCGCAGTTTCGCCGCCAGACACCGTCGCCATACTATCCGCCTGGTGACCAGCGCTACGCGCCGAAAAAAACCGAAGTTTGGCGTGCTCCTGACAACCGCCCGCTCCGCTGCCACTGCGGAGAAGACGGCCACACCTTCCGGCGTTGCAACAACCGACAGATAGGACTGCGTGGGTTCAACACCGACGCGCCATGTCCACAGCGGTGTGTACGACCAGGAGACATCGCCGACTACCTCACAGGAGCACAGTGGACACCCCGTGGACTTCCCGATCATCGTCGCCAGGGCGCTACGCCTCTCTCCAACGCCGACAATACACTGGCCGAACCCAGGGCCGGTCACGTAGCCCGTATCCGGAAAACTAAGGGCAGCACCCCACGGAGGCCCGCTTCCTCTGTGACGAACTGCCGAAGATCCGCCGTCGCCGACGACGACGGATCTTCAACGCAAACCATATGGAGCCCTGAGGACAATACCACGCGGCCGGAAGACGACCTGACGAGGCAAAGGGGAAGCAGCGGAACAAACCGACGTTGCCGTGACCCGACGAAACGACCTAACTGCAACGCAAGACGACGAACTAGCAACCTCGATGTTCTTATTGATGGCCACAGCGTCACAGCTCTCGTCGACACCACACCGACTATTGTGTCATCAGTGGACTGTTAGCCACGAAGCTGAAGAAAGTTAGGACAGCCTCGGAAGGCCCCGAAATCCGGACAGCCGGAAGTCACCTAGTAACACCGGAGGGAATTTGCACAGCGAGACTCACCATTAACAACCGGATTTATCCCGCGAACTTCGTATTCCTGCAGCGTTGCTCGAGAGATATCATCCTTGGGAGGGACTTCTTATATCTTCATGGCGCAGATATTGACCTGAGATCCAAGTCGATAACACTATCCACGGAAGAAGCACTGCCGCCGCATTAGGCCCGTAGACAGGATTTTTTTTCAGAGGGGGCCACTTTCCGAAAACAATGACTATATAAGGAAACACATACTTTCATTATTTATTTTTGGTAAAACACGTACTTCACCAAAATTTTGGTGGAGGGGCGGGCCCCTTGCCCCCTCTCATTTCTTTCGGCCTGCACCGCACACTCCGCCCAGAAAGGAAGCCTTGAATGTGCTGCAAGACCAGGTCACCATTCCCCCTCACTCCAGCGTCATCATTTCCGTCTGCACTCAGATATCAGAAGACCTGGAAGGCTCGCTGAAGGCGACCAGCACCAGTTGATTAACCGCGAGATTTGCTTGGCAAGAGGAGTAGCCGAGCTTCGGGCAGGAAAAGAAACAGTTATGCTCGCGAGTTTCAGTGGCGAATTGAAGCGCGTGAGCAAAAGCATGATGATCGCCTAGATCAAACAAATTGTATAAGCCACCAATGCTTTCGGCCTCAGCGATTCTCCCGAGCCTATTCCGACGAATAAATCTCCGCAACAAACTTTTGAGCTCAATACCAACCTTCAGAAGCACGAATAAGAACAGCTCAAAACCCTGATTGTGCAATACACGGAGTGCTTTTGGTCCTCGCCAAGGATTCGGCAGACCCCAGTAGCAAAGCATCGCATCATAACAGAGGAAAATGCCAGACCACTCTGTGAGAGCCCATACAGAGTTTTGACGCAGGAACGCGATGCCGTAAACAAACAAGTCGATGAAATGCTGCGCGACGACATCATTCAGCCGTCCAAACGCCTGAACAAAATCATGAATAAGGACGTGTATCCTCTCCCACGTGAATAGGACGCCTTGGATCGACTCCACCACGCGATGTACTTTTCGTCGATGGCCCTCAAGACCGGCTACTGGCAGTTCTGAGTCTATGACAGCGACCGAGAAAAGACTGCCTTTTTAACACCAGACGGCCTGTTCGAGTTTATGGTCATGCCCTTTGGTATTTGCTCGGCACCTGAGACTTTCCAATTCGTTAGAGATACGGTGCTCGCTGGCGTGAAGTGCCAGACGTGCCTCGTGTACTTGGATGACGTCGTTGTGTTTGCCTCAAGCTTCGACAAGCACCTGCGGTAAAGGCCGGGTCAACGCCGTCGCGAATGAATTTATTGCGTTTGAGCGCGCTTCTGTCTGTAAGGCTAATACAAATAATGCGCCTACTAAACCCTCAGTCAGAAGCATGCCCACTGAACCAAGCAACAATGTTGTAAACCTACCGACTGTTACTATTTCTGGCGCTCAAATAGCTACCTTGTCGAAGGGTCTTACTTTTTTTGCTCAGCCTCAGGGTGATTTAATGAATTCCAGCTTCTAAAGGATCTGGACAACCTTGCCCGACACATGAGCCTAAGAGTGTACTTTCACGGCCGTAAAAATTCCAGCCACACTACGCTACCTATGCCATCGCACAAGAGAGGGACACCACCACAGCAACGAAAACAATGTCTCGATATGCATTCTCTCAGTGTTGTAAAACGTGAAGTCCTTGAAGCGTACAAGACCCGTGTCTTGACCCGTGTCTTCAGCGCTTGATCAACTATCCAATATTCCTGACATTGTTATTAGACCTGCAAATAAGGGAGGAGCAATCGTTGACCTTGATAGGAATGATTACATAGTAGAAGCCACCTGAGAACTCTCGGATTACCGTTTTTATAGAGCCCTCTCGACCGCCCCAACAGATAACTTTAAGTCCGTCTTGCAGGATAAGCTTTTTGCACTAGCAAATGACAAAAAACTAGAGGAAAAAACTGTTCGGGCACGTGTACTGCTCACTCCTGTGGCCCGCAGATTTTACATGCTGCCGAAGATTCACAAGCAAGGCAACCTGGGCCGGCCGATCATCTCCGGTTTAAGCACTACAACCGAAAACTTGTGTTTGTATGTTGACTCCGTTTTAAACATCCCGAGACATTTCCGTCATGTGTCAAGGACACTAATAATTTCTTCAAGACATATTAAGTCTCACCATTCCGCAATATGCAATACTTCTTAACACTGAACGTCGCCTCGCTTTATACTAACATACCGCATGCCGATGGAATTGCCGCAGTGCTTAAGACTTACCAGGATTCTTGTTTCGGTAGGCCTATCGATAAACAAGCCCTGCAATCGCTATTAAAGCTTATTCTTAAACTCAATGACTTTGAATTTATTAATTGCCATTACGTTCAGATCAGCGGCACGTCAATGGGAACTCGAATAGGCCCTACTTATGCTATTGCATGGGCATTCTAGACATAGTACATTCTAGTCTAGTACTGACCTGTAGCCTTCGTTTTATAGACGGTTTATAGGTGATATATTCCTGATTTGGTCGTATGGAGAGGAGAGCCTCTTAAAGTTTATAGAAGGATTTAATCATTTCTTCCGTCAATTAAGTTTTCGCACAATTATTCGACATATTCTGTTAACTTTTTGGATGTCACTGTAATGCTCTACAAAGAAAAAATCGTCACAAAACTATCCCGCAATCCTACTGGCAGAAACCAGCTTCTACATTTCCAGAGCAGCCATGTTCGACATTGTAAGACGGGTATGCCTTATAGTCCGGCTCATCAATTAAAGCGATTGTGTTCCTACCTCAAATACTTCATATCCAATTGCGGGCTACTTAAAAGCGCTCTCATTAAACAACGGAAACCGTTTGCCTTAACGACGTACTGATACTAACCTCGTATTGACTTACTCGGCATCAGTGCTAAAGGTGCTTTCTATATTGAAACGCCACCACAGCATCCTTACGCAAAGTGAACATTTGAAAAACCTCTTTTCTGAACCACATCGCGTGGTTTACCGGCGGTCAAACAATCTCCGCGACATGTTAACATCGTCAAAATTAAGTGAACCCACAATATCTGGTTGTGCACCTTGCAACAAACCATGTCACTAGGTGTGTATACATATGTAAACCACCCAGGAAGTCGTTAGTACGTCTTCAAACTTAACCCTTCGACGAGTACTAACATGAATTTTAAAATTTTCCTGGTTGTTGCTCTAAATGAAAGCACGGGTGCCGAGAACCCTTAAAAGAGTGTCGTGGTTTCTGGGGATGTATTGCATATATTTTTAATACCGCTTCTTTCAACCAGCAGTTTCGGTTTCGGTTTCGAGAGGGCGGCTTCATAGTGACGTGTCAAATCTGCCCGTGACGTAACGGGCGCACTACAACCCACGATATATGCATCTGCTGTCCTTTGCTGTCAGTCGAACGTGGTTCATGATGAGTGAACTGTCGTCCAGTGTCTCCGACAGCGGTTTCTGTGGTTTAGGCTGCATGCAGAACCCAGATTTCGCAAACCAAGTGAGCTGACTTGAAACGTCATAGGGCTCTCCATGCGGTGAAGCTGCCTTGCAGATGCTGGGAGATGAAAACTTTAAAATCAAACTTAAATATTTATACGTGTTTCCCGGATGCGGTGTGGGGAGAGCGTTAACACTACATGCCAAGGAAACCAAAAACCTCTGTTTTGCTGCACTTCAAAATCGTTTCAGTACTCCTTTAAAGTTCGCGGCTCCTTTGATTGCGATAGCTCTAACTTTATAGGCATGCTCGAGTGCGCCGTCTGCCAAAATCAGTATATTGGCCAAACTGAAACGCCGTTCCGAATACGCTTTAACAACCATAGATCGCATACTAATACAGTACCTAACCTGCCGCTTTCAAAACATATTCGCTTACCAGAGCAATCTTTCGACAAAGTCCGGGCTACTATGCTTGCATCAGGCTGCCATTCTCAGCATGACCATGAAATCCGCGAGTCTTACCTAATCTCTAAATTCAACGCCCTTTCATCAGGTCTAAACTGAAGTGCAGGCACACTTTCCAGCGTACCCACCAAGCATCATCAGCCTTAACTGGGAAAATCCATGAACTACGTTCAGTATTCTGCTTGAACCCACAAACCGTCGCGTCATCGGTTAAGCTTGTTAAATACTGTCTCTAATGCCTCGTTGATTGTGTGTATTTATGTATCCATGTTTTATAGTTAGTTGCGCTGATTAATCACCCCTGTTACCATAGGTATGAAAGCAACACTGGATTTAACGGCGCACGTGCAAATAAAAAGCCGAGACTACTCATCTTATTCACTTCGCAATAACTGAGCGTACAATCTGGCTGCGCTGTCACGCGTGGCTTTGATATTGTCATGGTTGCATTTTAATTGTCGATATCGGGTTCGTACATAGTTATGCTGTGTGCGCGAAGGAATGATTTCTGTGCTTTTTTATTTTTTTTATTTTTTTTCCGCATGAGATCTAACGGTACCGTCATGAGCACTGCACGCAATGAGTTGTGTAATCGCTGATCTACGTCGCCATGCTATAGGGCTGACGCGCTGGAGTTTTGAGTACTGTGGCGGAGCCTGGTGGCGTGCGCCGAAGTTGCTTGTGTAGTCAAAAATGGACGCCGACCGGCGAGTTACGCAATTCTCAGTTGCTTTGAGCGTTTTACTTAATTTTGCGCCAGGCTCAAAAAGTGCTTAAAACGTACGCAGGAACTTGTCCGCTATGCCTGCAGAGTCTGACATGTTTGACGAGCGATCCCTGCTTCAACAAACCGTGCCGAAAGCAGGTGGTCCGGGCGACGGCTCTGAGCAGCGCGCGGTCGCCGCCGCTATTGTTGCGTGGTTAATAGCCTCGAATGTGGGGGTAAGGATCCTTATGTGCGGTTTTACTGGTTCCCCTGAAATCCCTACGAAGTGGAGCGACGGAACCGCTGGATACGTGCCGTCCGACGCGCGAAGTGAGTACGCGAGCAAAACGTGGTTTGCAACGCAACGTGCTGATTACTTTTCGTACGCGCGTGCACGCGTTTATATATGTATATATTCCCTGTGTGCAGTCCAGACGGCACGCCGTGGCTGCTGACTGCGATCACGAGGATATGCTGCCGGTGTTTCGTGGGAAACGAGAAAAACGATGCCAAGTCACCCTGCGTATGTGCCTACGATTTTTCCGGCAGCTTACAGATGGCTGCTTCCAGCGACCGGTTGTAAACATTGCGCGCCGTCGCTTCTCGACCGCCACCGCACGCTGACAGAATTTGACGAATTTCCTAGAAGCAAATGTTGAAAATTACGACCGTGCATGGGGAAAAAGTGTGTTTGCGACTGAATGCGGCAGAAAACGGCACACGGCGCGAATGCGCTCATTCGGGCCGCCGACGGCTAGCCTTCGTCACTGGACCTTTCTTGATTCCGTTTCGTCGTGTAATGCAATCATTTCGGTTTTCTTAACAGCAATCTTTTAGTTTATGCACTGTCGTTAATCGCGCGAGCATGCCTCGTAAAACTTAACTCGAGTTCAACGTCGTATGAGATTCGCTGCACTTGGGAGTTGCAGCGCCCCGAAATGGTTCCTTCAATCTCCTGCACGTCGTAAACATACTTGACGTTGACGAGCTTCTTGCGTTTACGCAGATTGCTTGGCCTGAAGAACTCAGCCACGCCAGAAATTGGCCGAGATCCAAAGCGCAGCACAACCGACAGCGGCGGCTCCATTGCGCATCTGAGCTTAGTGCTGCATGCGGCCGCCAGTCTGACTACTCGAAAACAAAGAACTTATCGTAGGGGGCGCTTTTTAGCACCGTTTTCGCAGCGCCGCCTGGGCAGCCAGTCAGGCCTATACAATCCCATGCAGATCGCATTTAAAAGGAGACTCGTTGACATGTTCTTGCGACTTTGACAAAGGCTGGTCCACCAGCCGAAACGTCAGTAAGTATAACGCAAAGAATCAACGTGCGCCGTACTCTCCCTTGTTCCTTATTCTACCGGGGTCTGCGCGACTTCCTCCCTGCAACTATATATATATATATATAGTATATATATATAGTTAGTTCCCATATAGTATCCCATATTTATATTTAGTATTTATATATAGTATATATAGTATATATAGTATATATATAGTATATATATAGTATATATATTTATATATAGTATCCCATATTTCACATAGAAACTTAACAGTAACTTGAGTGACCTTAGCAAACAGCATTCAGGAGCAGAGATACTCTCTTTTAGCGATTTCAATTTTCCTCAAGTATATTGGGATGGTAGCACCCCGTCAGCTGTGGGCAGTGAGTGCGTAAGAAACTCTATAGATTTCTGCCTTAATTGCAATCTTACCTAACTTGTTTCAGACAGCAATTCCAGGATTTTAGATCTAACACTAGCTAGTTATCCAGAGCGCTCATCATCTATGACATATCTATGCGCGATGAATGACCACAAGATAATCCACGCCACGTTTTCGTTTCAACCTGTGAGACGCCATTTAGTCACTAAGACAATCCGTCCTTACGGCAAGGGCAAATATAGCGCAATTAATAACCAGTTGGCCGCTTTCCTTCGGCATTCCAGAGATTAAGCTATACACGCTCTGTTAATGAAAACTGGGACATATTCAACGATAAGTTAGCCACACGTGCCGAGGAGTTTATTCCACAAATCACGTTCACGACGAACCGAAATAAGCCGTGGTTTTCCAATACACTTAAGAAGCTAGACAACGAGAAAACACGTCTTTTTCAATCAATCAAACAACCTGAACTCCTGTCTGCACGCGAAAAATATTCTGCCACTGGAGATGATCATCTTAGGGCTATTCAAAACCACAAACAGTCGTTTTTTCGCAATGAGCTACCTAAAATGCCTGCAACCTGCCCTCGTAAACTTTTACAAATTATAAACCCTCAAGAGATGCCCACCATTGGTGTCATAAATGCGCATGGCGATGCAGTGAACCACAGTGAATGCGCGAACACATTGAACGAGGCATTTTTATCTGTTTTTCGTAATGACAGTTGAATATTTGACTTATCTTCATCTGCTTGCGCTATGGAGTTTATGTTCCCAGTTACATTTTGTACGGATAGAATAATTTCGATCAGTGAAAATATTAGGCATTCATCTTCAGGTGTGGTTGATATTAACTCAAACGTCCTAACATAAACATGCGTCTGCCGCATACGTAACATTGTCTTTTTCGCAGTGATTATTAACAAGCATCATGCCACGAGAGTGGAAAATGGGCAAGGTCGTTCCAGTCTTCATATCAGGTAACGGAGACTCGCCATTCAATTACCGCATCGTGTCATTAACTAGTGTCCCCTGCGAAATCATGGAGAACATCATATACATCCATATCATCAACTTCTTGGACTGAATACACTTTTTTCGCCCTTGCCAACATGGGTTCCGCAAAGGTTATTCTTGCGAAACGCAGCCAGCCATTTTCCTTCATGACCTGCATTCTAACCTTGATTAACATTCAGAGAAATGCCCTTTTCCTGGATTTTGCTAAAGCTTTTCATACTGTCCCTAACTGACGCTTAATTCTAAAACTATTTCTGTTAAACTTAGATCCTAACGAACTTGCATGCATGACATCCTTCCTGACTAATCTCTCTCAGTTCGTGTTTGTAAATAATCCCTCTTCTAACCGACTACCTGTAACCTGAGGTATCCCGCAAGGGTCTTTGTTAGGACCTCTTTTTTTCATAATTTATATAACGATCTACCAATTGAAGTATCGTGTAATTTTCACATGTTTGCAGATGACTGTCTAATATTCATGACTAAACATTATTTAAACATGACCCTAACAAAATACAAACATGGTATAATCGTTCGATATTGATCTTAAATTCTAACAAATGTAAGCTCACCTGCTTTTATCGCCACCGTAACCCTTTCATGTTTACCTATTCAATCGGTAATATTCCACTGGAATCAGTTCAATCATTCAAATACGTCGACATCACATTGTCTCATCACGTTTTCTGGCGTCAACACACAGATATCATGATTTCGGCTGCTAATAAATCACTAACATTTCTTAGACGAAAATCATTTGTGACATCGAAGCTCGAATATGCATCTTCCATCGGGAGCCCCCCCCCCCCCCCCCCCCCCCCCCAACGAACTTGAATCGCTTTAAAATCGGGCGACCCATTACATTAATCCTGCATATTCATATAATATCAGTACCTCATCCTTGAAGGTCGAATCGGATTTTCAAACGCTTGCCTTCCGTCGACAGGTTGCCGCCCTCTCACTTTTTCATGTTTTAATTCAGTTCACTGAATCATCCACTGTACGTCACGCCCCCTTCATGCATATCTCAGCGCTCTCGTTTTCCTCTTGAAGTCGCACTACCACGTACCCAGAGCATCACATTCCAAGCTTCCTTTTTCACACCAGCAGCAAAACACAGGAACGGCCTTCCTGACATCAATTCTGCCATCAATAACCCGTCTATGTTTTTGAAGTTATTAGAAACACCCTTGTACAGTTTTGTTAAACACGAACCCTTATTTAATACCCCTCGATGGAGGTATTTAAGGAAATAAAGTGAAAGATTGAAAGAGAGAGACACAGAGACAACGCCCGTTGAAAAGGCCGGCTCTTCTTGTTCTGCCCCGCTTCGCCTTCCTCGGTCTTCATTCAAGCGCCCGAGCCCGTTGCCGCTCTTCATCATTACACTCGGCCACGCTGCGAGTGCTGTACCTCTGAAAGAAACACAGATTGCAGCACTTCAGATTTCTCTGCGGGCAATACTCTTTTTCCGCGACACTTGCACGGGGAATTTGTTTCGCCTTCTGTTGCCTTCGCGAGAGTCAGAATACGAGGACTGCGCACGCCAAGTGTTCTCGCCCAGTCGTTCGGTAATAATGAAAGGCCCTTGGAACTCCGCACACAGTTTCTTTGAAGGGGACGGTGACACCTCGTTGCACCCACACCTAATCGACGATATGGTATTGCGGTGCCCGACAGCAGCGTCGCTAGTAATGTTGCCTTTCCACTTGTTGGGCTCGTTGGTTCGTATGTTGCCGCAAACTGTCTATCGTGCAACAGAATGTCCAACTTGTACAGGCATGTCCCAGGTTGCACCAAGTTTTGGTAGTTGGCCGTAGTCGATCTCGTATGGGGAGGTCCCTGTAGAGCTGTTTGAAGCCGTGTTAACTGCGTAAGCCGCCTTCTTGAGACGCTCTTCCGAATCGGCCTCAGCGGGCTTGTTGTTCACACACTACGGTGCCAGTCAAAATTGTAGGTTCTGGTTAGACCTCTGTAAAGCCGTTCGCTTGTGAGTGGTAGGCTGCCGCGAAGTGATGCTCAATTGCCGCTTACCGAATATAGGTATGGCGCTCACAGCTGCGGAAAGTGGCCGATCTGTCGGAGATGAGTTTCTTAAGGAGCCATGTTTCCATTCGAAGCGGTCCTGTAGAAAGTTTATGACGCAGCTGCCGGCAAGGGAAGGCATGGCAGCGACCGCTATGTACCTTGACAAGTAGACGACAGCGAATGTACAATATCTGTTACCCGTTGCCGATGTTACAAAAGGCCCGATGTGGTCTATTCCCACAGTGTGAAAAATTATCTCCAGAGGCATAATAGGCGTTTGTAATCCAGGTTGACAGCCCGGACGTCATTTGTGTTGTTGGCACACGTCACAGGTTGAAACACACGAACACATACTCCTGTCCATTTTCGGCCACCAAAGGCGGTCTTGTTCTTTGCGCAATGTCGCTCGGTAGCCCATGGGGCCTCCTTCGGGTTTGTCGTGGATGACACGCACAATGCGCGAACGTAAGAATGTAGGAATGACCAAAAGGTGCGTTCGTCTTGCTTTAGACCCAACGACGACGATACAGCGTGCCGTCGCGCAAAGCAACCTTGGCGTTGCGTCCCGCGTCTGATATGGAATTCATAATGGTGGCTAAATCTTTGTCAACGCGTTGGACATTCAAGATTTCTTGCTGCGAGAAAATGAATCAGTCTTCGCTGTTTTCCAGTGAGCGTTCCTCTGTTGAGTTTCGCGATAAGGCTTCCGCAACCTGCTTTTTGGGCTCCTGCGCGATGACGGATGTCGTTAGCGTAATCTTGCAGCCGAGCGATCCGCTGTGCAAACTTGTAAATGAGGTGCTGTTTTTGGGAACATCCATGCCGCAGAGGAGTTATCCATTACAACCGCGAATTGTCGACCAAACAGGTGGTGACGGAACTTTTCGTCTACGCTCCAGACGACAGCCAGGCACTCTAGTTCGTTTGAGTGGTAATGACTCTCCGCGTCAGATGATTTGCGGCTGGCGTAGGCGACGACGTGCTCACGTCCGTGCGGGTCATGCTGTATCAGAGCGGCCCCTATAGCAACTTGGCTTGCATCGGTGTGTACCTCCCTTGGTCGTCCACTCTTCATCGAAGTAGCGCAGAACAGGGCTATGTGTCAATTGATGTTTTAGTGTCCGAAAGGCGTTGTCTTCCGACGGTACCCACTGGAATTGAGTTGATTTTTTGTAACAGACCCGCGAGTGGTGCAACTGCTGACGCAAAATTGGAGACAAACTTGCGCAACTACGACGCGATTCTGAGGAATACCTGCCGCTGTATAACACAGATAGGCACAGCATAGTTGTTTACAGCTTCAGTCCTTTCAAGAAAGTGCTGCACACCGTCCTGAGATATGGTATACTCAAGATGGGATGTTGTCGTCAAGCCAAACTGAGATTGTTTAGGCGGAATCCGGTGTTATGCAGCCTCTTCAGAACGTTGTCGATATTTCGCAGATGCCCTTTTTCTGTTACACCTATAACATAAACGTAGTTGAGGCACACAGCGCAGGCGTGGTCTTTCAGCGAACCAAGTACTGTATTTATGCGCCGCTGGAATGTCATTGGGGCTATTCGCAGCCCGAAAGGCATAGGGTTAAACTCGCACAAGCCAGAAGGTGTACGGGAAGCCTTCTTGGACTTATCCTCTTCGGCGACGTTTATTTGCCAATACCCCGCTTTTAAATCAATTTCGTATCGTGCCAATAGTGTCGTCAATACGCGGACGCGGATATGAGTCGGGCATGGTGTCCTTAAAAAACGCGAAGCATTTCATAGCGAACCTTTGGCACTTTGAGCGTGTCTATCTATCTATCTATCTATCTATCTATCTATCTATCTATCTATCTATCTATCTATCTATCTATCTATCTATCTATCTATCTATCTATCTATCTATCTATCTATCCGCCTACGTCTGGGTGCACTCGTGATCGACTCTTTAACTTGACCGAAATTCTCTTGGGAGGGTAAGAAGATTTGACGAATATGACTGTCGGGTCATGACATGAATAACGTGAAAGTCCTGTCGCGTACGTCGTCCAATCCTTTCCTCTAGATACGTGTGGGACATACCCGCTTTCCACGGGCCGCGTTGTACGGGTATGCGCGACATGTGATTGACAGCCTATATATATACCCAGAAAAGGCGAGAACACAGATTCGCAACATAAATGCGAGAGCGTTAAGAAAACCCGGCATGGGCAGCGTTGACCCGACGAATGGAAAGAATGAATATCAGGATCCCAGCAGGAACCACACCCAAGCATTCTGCGTAGCAATCGGATTTTCTACCACAGAGCCACGCCATGTCTACAAACTAGTTTGGAAAAACGGCCTATGCAGGCGTAATATTGGTGCAACATCAATTGTGGTTGTGGTGGTGGCTATCTAAATTTACAAGAAAGCAATAAACACTACATATGTACCCCTGCGACACAGGCGTCATATCAGATTACCGTCTGTTGTTCCAGTGTTGGCTCCGCTTTTATAGCGGTCTAATAAACATTACATTTTATTCCTATGATTTAGCAAGCCAAATGGAAGCATTCCCCGACCCCGGAGGAATACGTCAACGAAAGTTACGTATGATATTCACTGCATCCCGCCATAAAGTGCACCTAGCCCGATAGAACGACGCAGTGTCCTCTTCATTTCTTACAAGGCTGGGCGATGGCCTCATGCTGACCGAGTATGATGCCAGATAGATTGACAGCCGCCTTGTAGACTAGGCTACGGTGGCCACATACGCACAGGTAGTCTACGAATACGACAATCGCCATCCACTGATGTTGATCTACGTAGCGCTATCCAGGCCTACCAGCCTCGATGGCCTATAACTCACCAACTCGAAGAATGATTTCAGGTTCCGACGCGCCGCCGGCTCTATCGCGGACAATTTGATGACGAAATGACGGAGGCATCCACAATTTCCAACTCGCGTACTATACCTCGCAATTCACTACACTTAGACCCCTTGTAGCCGCAATCACGAACGGATCCGATAACAAGTCCGGTCGAGCTGCTGGTACTCACTGATCACGGTGATGATGACCTTGTTCAACTACTTTCAATAACCTCTTCTATACATGCACACGGGTTCGTGAAACGTGCGTGCGTTATCCATCATAAGAGACAGCTATAAGCACTACATATCAGCTAAACCCTTCTGGTGTTGGTAATACCCACGTTGCCGTTGGCAGCGTTACCCAAATGTAAATAATTGGTTATAAACACATATGCGGCTCTTCAACATATTTCTGTGCGTATCAAGTTTATACAAATCTCTTGCGTCATTTTGTAGTGTTTCCGTCAGGAAAAAAAACTACACCACCGTAATCTTCCCGCCGCATGCTTCGCATAATATCGACTCCCACGGTGTATGAGATCTGCCGAATTTTTTTAGCTCCCTGTTGGCCACACAGAATCGTAGCCTGCCGTCCTTTTGCGGACTAAAACGACAGGTGCAGCCCGTCGACTAGAAT
Organism: Rhipicephalus sanguineus; assembly: GCF_013339695.2. NCBI lineage: Eukaryota > Metazoa > Arthropoda > Arachnida > Ixodida > Ixodidae > Rhipicephalus > Rhipicephalus sanguineus. The sequence continues at coordinate 128,959,671 of NC_051184.2, read as the reverse complement.
AGAGCCTAATTCCATTACTGGCTGGAATTTGTTTGGTATCTCCAGCAATCACGGCCCGCTCTCTTTGTGCATATCGCCGTAACAGCACGGACGCCGGAGGATGATTGTCAGTAGGTATCATCATCAGCAGCAGCAGCAGTCTACGCCCACTGCAGGGCAAAGGCCTCTCCCATATTCCGCCAATAAACCCGGTCCTGTGCTTTCTGCTGCCATGTTATACCTACAAACTTCTTAATCTCATCTACCCGCCTAATTTTCTGTCTCCCCCTCACGCGTTTGCCATATCTTGGAATCCAGTCAGTTACCGTTAATGACCACCGGTTATCCTGCTGACGTGCTACGTGCCCGGCACATATCCATTTCTTCTGCTTGATTTCAACTGTGACATCCTTAACCCCCGTTTCTTCCCTGACCTACTCTGATCTCTTTCTGTCTCTTAAGGTTACACCTATCATATTCATTTCCACCGCTCGCTGCGTCGTCCTCAATTTAAGCTGAACCCTCTTTGTAAGTCTCCAGGTTTCTGCTCCGTAGGTAAGTACCGGTAGGATGCAGCTGTTACATACCTTCCTCTTGAGGGATAGGCGTAGACTACCATTCATGATTTGATAATTCTTGCCGAATGAGCCCCATCCCATCCACATTAAATAGGTATAAAATTCTCTAATAAACTAGTGCCGGGAGCGGCGCAGTACTATCAACAAAAAGTGATTTGTGCCTTTGGAGCATGGCTCAGATTGTGTGCAGTGTTGCTGGGTCACCTTAGGAATCTTCATCCGGAGGTATTTCGCCGCACCTACAGGCAATACGCTGCCACCAAGGCCGAGTAGGGTTGGCTCGGTCCAAGACTCGAGGATGGCTGGGACCGGGCAGTGAAGCAGCGCTGTTTGCTGGGCTGCAGTATCCCCGAGTGCTGTAAGCTCACCGATGCCACCGACGCGGACCCAGACTGTTGGAGGTGGCCGCGCTTGGAACTGGATGGCTTGACGCAGCGCTTGTGGGCAGTCCCTGTATCCAAGCTACCGCATCAAAAGCGGCCGCGCATCGTGGCAGCTGGTTCCAGTGGGGAAACAGCAGGAGCGCGGCGTCAAGCAGTTTCCTGCAACTCTGCCGCCTGTCGGTTAAAAGCATTCATCTCATGTTGGGCTGTCTGCTCAGACAGTATGGCCCCATGCGTCGAATCGTGTAAGCCATTGACCACATACTGTCTGCCTGCCGGAAAGGGCCAGCGTATGTCACAAGCTTGAAGGAGGCGTAATTTGTCGCAGGTGTATGGAGCAATATCTTCATTTCGGGCTTGGCGGCTCGACCTCATCTCCATAAAGCGAGCGTCATAGGCAGCCGGAAGCGGTGGAAATGTGGACTTCAGCGCTGCGCTCCATGTAGCCCATGAGACATTCATGCTTCTTTGGAAGCGATGCCGGGCTTGTGCAGCGCCTTGGAGGTGGCATTCCGCAACAAATTTTTTGGTAAACTCTGGTCGAGACCCAGGTGGTCGGGTCGTCCTGAAACCCGTGAAATTCCAGAAAAGCAGCCTCAGAGAGCGGCCCAAGAGCGGCTCATCGAAAGCCGGAAGTGGAACCACTTGCCATGTTGTGGAGGTGTTGCGTCAACATCTCTACATTTCGGAGTCGCACCGTGCTGTTGAGCTGCCGTAGAGGCCGGGGCACCGTCACACATAGCACTCGTCCGCTTCGAAGGACAATAGAGGGAGGCGGATTAAAGTCGTGGTATGTCTCTGTGTTTCGTGACTGCGCCTTTCTAAGAAACACAAGAGACAATGCTCGTTGATAAGGCCGGTTGGTCTTGTTCTGCCCCTCTTCGCCTTCTTTCTCTATTCCTGTGCTTGAGCCCATTACCGCTCTTCGTCGTAATAACACATATATATATATATATATATATATATATATATATATATATATATATATATATATATATATATATATATACATTTATATATTGTCCCGTGGTCGTGACGTCGACGAAGGCCGCAGTCAGCACGTCGAGATGAAACTCTTTATTAGGCCGCACTTGGGGCCGAGAAACTGAAAGCTACAGCAATACACTGATAGCGGCGAACAGAGCGTCGACCTTCGATCAGCTGACAAGCGGTCAAACGCATCGGCTTTTATACAGGCGCTATTGAACTTTCCAGCAATATCGCTGGTGGCGGCGTTATCTCTCGACAAAGCTGGAACATTCGCGTGCGGCGCGCATTCTTAACAAAACGATCTACTAAAATCTACTGGCGATCTACTGGCGGCCAGCGTCGAGCGTTGACAACAGTCCTTGCTGGTCAAACTCGAACACATCAAAATAAAAGAAGAAGCGGGCGTCGCATTGCCCCCCTCTGAAAACGCATCGTCCCGATGCTTGCAACAGAACATAGAAAGGAAAAAACCAGTGCATACACAAATAAATTACAATAACAACGGAAAAAGTCCCCAGGTTCGCTAACGCGCAAAAAACGGCTTAAGGCGCACGACATGGACGACTTCAGGTCGTGCGCGGCGTCGCTGGGAGTTCGTAATGCCGTCCGTGACGACCTCGTATTCAAGAGCGCCGTGACGTCGAAGCACCTTGTATGGGCCGAAGTATCGCCGAAGAAGTTTTTCACTGAGCCCACGTCGGCGTATCGGCGTCCAGACCCACACACGGTCACCGGGTTGGTACTCCATGTGGCGTCGTCGAAGATTATAGTGACGGCTGTCGACCCTCCTCTGGTTCTTGATGCGCAGGCGGGCGAGCTGTGGAGCTTCTTCGGCGCGTTGCAAATAGGTGGCAACGTCGAGATCATCTTCGTCGGTGGCGGCTGGTAGCATTGCGTCGAGCGTCGTTGCCGGGCTCCTTCCGTAGACCAGCTTGTACGGCGTCATTTGCGTATTTGCGTATGCGAAGGTCACATACGGGAGGATGGCATCCCACGTCTTGTGTTCGACGTCGACGTACATGACCAGCATGTCGGCGATGGTCTTGTTTAGCCGCTCGGTGAGGCCATTGGTCTGTGGGTGGTACGCTGTGGTCCGGCGGTGGCTTGTTTGGCTGTATCTCAGTATTGCCTGAGTTAAGTCAGCAGTAAACGCCGTACCTCTGTCGGTGATGAGGACCTCTGGGGCGCCGTGACGCAGGAGGATGTTCTCAACGAAAAAATTCGCTACCTCGGCGGCACTGCCTCTGGGTAGGGCCCTTGTCTCGGCGTAGCGGGTGAGGTAGTCGGTAGCTACGACGATCCATTTGTGTCCGGTATTGGACGTCGGGAACGGCCCCAGTAAGTCCATCCCAATTTGCTGGAACGGCCGTCGAGGTGGCTCGATAGGCAGCAAAAGTCCGGCTCGCCTAGTCGGTTTTGTCTTGCGTCGCTGACAGTCCCGGCAGGTCTTGACGTAGTGAGTTACGTCGGCGACAAGGCGCGGCCAGTAATACTTTTCCTGTATTCTTGAAGGCGTGTGAGAAACACCCAGGTGTGCAGACGTCGGGTCGTCATGCAGAGCCTGGAGGACCTCTGGTCGCAATGTCGAGGGCACTACGAGAAGGGAATTGGCTCGAAGCAGCGAGAAGTTCTTCTTAAGGATAACACCGTTGCGCAAGAAAAACGACCTCAGTCCTCGCGTGAATACCATGGGAACAATGGTGGTCCTGCCCTCGAGGTATTCCACAAGGCCCCTGAGTGCTGGGTCCGCTCGCTGTCGTTCGGCGAAGTCTTCGGCACTTATGGTTCCCAAGAAGCAGTCATCCTCCATGTCGTCCTGCGGCGGTGGGTCGACGGGGGCGCGGGACAGGCAGTCAGCGTCGGAGTGTTTTCTTCCGCACTTGTAAACGACGGTTATGTCAAATTGTTGAAGTCGTAGACTCCACAGTGCGAGGCGACCTGAAGGGTCCTTCAAGTTAGCTAGCCAACACAAGGCGTGGTGGTCGCTCACACCTTTGAAGGGCCGGCGGTAGAGGTAGGGGCGAAACTTCGATGTGGCCCAGATGATGGCCAGGCACTCCTTTTCTGTTGTGGAGTAGTTGATTTCAGCCTTTGATAGCGACCGGCTGGCATAACTGATGACCCTTTCGAATCCGTTGGTCTTTAGCAAGGACGGCACCGAGTCCTACGCTGCTTGCGTCGGTGTGGATTTCCGTATCGGCGTGTTCGTCGAAATTTGCAAGTATGGAAGGCGTCTGCAGGCGTCGTTTCAATTCTTGAAATGCTTGAACTTGCGGCGTTTCCCACCTGAATTCGACGTCGGCCTTCGTGAGTTGCGTCCGTGGCTCGGCGATCCGTGAAAATTCCTTGACGAAAAGGCTGTAAAATGCGCACAAGCCAAAAAAACGGCGTACGGCCTTCTCGTCGGTGGGCGTCGGGAAGTTAGCGATGGCAGCTGTTTTTCGCGCGTCCGGGCGAACACCATCCTTGCTGATCACGTGACCCAAGAACAACAGCTCCTCGTATGCGAAGCGGTACTTTTCAGGCTTCAAGGTGAGTCCGGAGGTCTTGATTGCTTGAAGTACAGCTTCAAGGCGCCGAAGGTGTTCGTCGAAGTTTGAGGAAAACACAACGGCGTCGTCCAAGTACACGAGGCACGTCTGCCACTTCAAGCCGGCCAGTACTCTATCCATAACCCGTTGAAAAGTCGCAGGTGCCGAGCAGAGACCAAAGGGCATGACCTTGAACTCGAACAGGCCGTCTGGTGTTATAACAGCAGTCTTTTCTCGGTCTCTCTCGTCGACTTCTACATGCCAGTAACCGGTCTTGATGTCCATCGACGAAAAGAACTTTGAATTGTGTAATCGATCCAGGGTGTCGTCTATCCGGGGAAGGGGATACACGTCCTTCTTCGTGACTTGGTTCAGGCGACGATAATCGACGCAAAAACGTAGAGTCCCATCCTTCTTCTTCACTAGCACCACCGGGGATGCCCACGGACTCTTCGACGGCTGGATGATGTCGTCGCGTAGCATTTCGTCGACCTGTTTCTTCACGGCCTCGCGTTCTCGCGTCGAAACTCTGTGCGGGCTCTGACGGAGTGGTCTGGCGCTTTCCTCTAATATGTTGCGATGTTTTGCCACTGGAGTCTGCCTAATTCTTGACGACGATGAAAAGCAGTCCTTGTATTGCAAGAGCAGGGTTTTGACCTGTTCTTGTTTGTGCTTCTGAAGGCTGGGATTGATGTCGAAAGCTGGTTGCGGCGCTTTATTCGTCGGAGTAGGCTCGGGAGAATCGGTGAGGCCAAAAGCATTGCTGGCTTCTACGATTTCTTCGATGTAGGGGACCGTCGTACCTTTGCTGACGTGCTTGTACTCGTTGCTGAAATTCGTGAGCATAACTGTTGCTTTCCCTGCCCGCAGCTCTGCTACTCCTCTTGCGACGCAAATCTTGTGGTTAATCAAGTGGTGCTGGTCGCCTTCAACAACGCCTTCCGGGTCTGCTGATTTCTGAGTGCCGACGGAAATGATGACGCTGGAGCGAGGGGGAATGATGACCTGGTCTTCCAGCACATTGAAGGCGTGCTTTCTTGGCGGAGTGTGCGGCGGTAGTGCGTTTTCCGTAGACAGTGTTATTGACTTAGACCTCAGGTCGATGACTGCACCATGAAGGCCTAAGAAGTCCATACCAAGGATGACATATCTCGAGCAACGCGGCAGGATTACGAAATTCGCGAGATAAATCCGGTTGTTAATGGTGAGTCTCGCTGTGCAGATTCCCTCCGGCGTTACGAGGTGACCTCCAGCTGTCCGGATTTCGGAGCCTCGCCAGGCTGTCCTAACTTTCTTCAGCTTCGTGGCGAACGGTACACTGATGACAGAATAGTCGGCTTCGGTGTTGACGAGGGCTGTGACGCTGTGGCCGTCGATAAGAACGTCGAGGTCGCTAGTTCGTCGTCTTGCGTTGCGGTTGGGTCGTGGCGTCGGGTCACGGCTACGTCGGTTTGTTGCGCTGCTTCCACGTTGCGTCGTCAGGTCTACTTCGGTCCGCGAGGTTTCGTCGTCAGGGGTTCGCGTCGTGGCCTGAAGCCTTCGTCGTGGCGGTGGCGTCGGCGGCGGAGGGTCTTCGGTAATTCGTCTTACAGCAGCGACACCTCCATCGGCTGCTGCCCTTAGTTTTCCGGATGCGGGCTAGGTGACCGGCCCCGGGTTGGGCCAGTGTATGGTCGGCGTTGGGGAGAGGCGTAGCGGCCTGGCGACGGCGATCGGGAAGGTCCTCGAGGGGTCCACTGCGCTCCTGCCAGATAGTCGTCGATGTCACGTGGTCGTTCACCCTGCTGTGGACGCGGCGCGTCGGCGGCGAACCCACGCAGTCCCATCTGTCGATAATGGAAGCGGTGGTAGGTGTGGCCGGCTTATCCGCAGTGGTAGCAGAGTGGACGATGGTCGGGGGTGCGCCAAACGTCGGTCTTCCTCGGCGTGTATCGCTGACCGGCTGGCGGTCCTACCGGCTGGTCATATCATACCGATATGACTGGCGTCATATCGGTATGTCGTCGGTGGTGGCGGTGGTGGTGCCTGGCGGCAGAACTGCTGGTGCGGCGCGGCGTCTTGACGTGGGCGAGGAGGGGGGGCGTTGCGTCGGGCTGCAGCAGCATAGCTCATTGCTTGCAGCTGCGGCGGTGCCGGCTGAGGAACACCCAGTGACTGTTGGATTTCCTCGCGTACAACGTCCGCAATCGACGTCACTTCGGGCTGTGCAAAGGGTGCGAGCTTTCGCAGCTCCTCTCACACGATGGCTCGGATCGTTTCGCGCAAGTCGTCGGAGCCGAGGGCATGAACTGCTGCGCTGTCTTGGAATGCGCAGCGATTGTGCTGCCGGGTTCGCATTTCCAGCGTCTTCTCGATGGTGGTGGCTTCGGAAACAAATTCCTGGACTGTCTTGGGTGGGTTCCGCATGAGCCCAGCGAAGAGCTCCTGCTTAACTCCTCGGATGAGAAGAACTTTTTTTTCTTCGGGCATGGTAGGGTCTGCGTGGCGAAACAGCCTGGTCATCTGTTCCGTGAAGAGCGCCACGTTTTCGTTCGGCATCTGCACGCGGGTCTCGAGCAGAGCCTCAGCCCTCTCGTTGCGGACGACGCTCGTGAATGTGGCGAGAAACCTGGCACGGAAAATGTCCCATGTTGTCAGGCTTCGCTCTTGGTTCTCGAACCAGGTCCGAGCGGCGTCTTCCAAAGCGAAATACACATGCCGGTGCCTGGTCCAGGCATTGAAAAGGGCGACTCGGTCGTAGGCTTCAAGCCAGCTTTCCGGGTCTTCGAGTGATGATCCGCGGAAGGTTGGCGGCTCCTTGGGCTGCCGGAGAAGGATCGGCGCAGGCTGCACGGGATCGGTCATCGTCGTTGCGGTCGATGTTGGGATCTGGGGCTGCCTGCTTTTTTCGGGAAGGAGCCCGCACTCTGGCTGTAGTCCCTTCTGCCTGCACCTTGTTCGACGACTCTGGTTTTCTTTGTCGTAGTCCTCGTCTCGGCTTGGGCTTGGGTCAGCGCTTCGCGGGGGCGTCCGGATCATGGAAGAAGCAGCACCTCCACCAGATGTCCCGTGGTCCTGACGTCGACGAAGGCAGCAGTCAGCACGTCCAGATGAAATTATTTATCAGGCCGAACTTGTGGCCGAGAAACTGAAAGCTACAGCAATACACTGATAGCGGAGAACAGAGCGTCGACCGTCGATCAATTGACAAGCGGTCAAGCGCGTCGGCTTTTATACAGGCGCTATGGAACTTTCCAGCAATATCGCTGGTGGCAGCCTTATCTCTCGACAATGCTGGCACATTCGCGTGCGGCGCGCTATTTTAACAAAACGATCTACTAAAATCGTGAAGCTTCTCGAACACTGCTTGGCGGCTAGCGTCGAGCGTTGATAACCGTCCTTGCTGGTCAAACTCGAACACATAAATATAAAAGAAGAAGGGGCGTGGCAAGACATATATATATATATATGTATATATATATATATATATATATATATATATATATATATATATATATATATATATATATATATATATATATATATATATATATATATATATATATATATATATATGTATATATATTGTGGCGAAGCAATTGGTACTGTTTAACGGTTGCGCTCTCCAGCGGCTCCTAGTGGGTCGTCCTCTTCTAAACGCCGCTCGCGCTCGGAGCCCGTGCCTTTGCCTTGACTGTCGCCAGAGCTCATTGTCGCCGAGTGCTGTCCAATAAACAGCTTAACAAATTGGTGGAGGTGCTGTGCTCCCATTCGATGCCCCTGGAGCTTCGTTCCCGTACTCTGCCGTCTACCATGCCTCAAGACGCCGCTCAGCAAACTCCGCCTCCCACACCGACCACATGTCCGGTGTCCCACGCATCCGCGATTCACCTATCTTCACTGGCGCCCAACCACCACTGCGGCAACGTCCATATCGCGTGTCTCCCACAGAACGACGGGTAATTAATGAGCAAGTCGACGATATGCTTCGACGCGACGTTATTCGACCCTCGGACAGCCCATGGGCGTCTCCTGTTGTTCTCGTTGCCAAGAAGGACGGTTCTGTGCGGTTCTGTGTGGACTACCGAAGGCTCAACAAGATCACTCGGAAGGATGTTTATCCGCTTCCGCGCATCGACGACGCGATTGACAGCCTCCAAGGAGCAGAATACTTTTCATCTCTCGATTTGCGCTCGGGGTACTGGCAAGTACCCATGGCTGATGATGCTCGACCGAAGACTGCCTTTGTCACGCCCGACGGCTTGTACGAGTTCAACGTCATGCCGTTTGGTCTGTGCAATGCGCCCGCGACCTTCGAGCGCATGATGGACACCGTTCTGCGTAACTTGAAATGGCACACGTGCCTGTGTTACCTGGACGACGTCGTCGTCTTCGCTCCGGACTTCTCCACGCATCTCCAACGTCTGCGGCATGTTCTGACGCGTTTGAGCAACGCCGGCCTCCAACTGAATCTGAAGAAGTGCCGATTTGCAGCACGGCAGCTGACAATCCTAGGCTACGTCGTGTCTAAGGACGGAATCCTTCCCGCTCCGGCCAAGCTTCGGACCGTGGCCGAATTTCCCAAACCCACGTCCGTCAAAGAACTGCGCAGTTTCGTCGGATTGTGCTCATATTTTCGACGTTTCATACGCAACTTTGCCACCATCATATCGCCGCTGACGAAGCTCCTTGGGAGTAACGGACCCCTACATTCGTGGTCGTCCGAATGCGACGACGCGTTCGCCAAGCTCCGTCGTTTGTTGACGTCTCCTCCCATACTACGTCACTACGACCCTACGGCCCCAACGGAGGTACACACGGACGCGAGCGGTGCAGGCCTCGGCGCTGTTCCTGCGCAGCGCAAACCAGGGTTCCCCGAATATGTCGTAGCATACGCAAGTCGTACGCTTACTAGAGCCGAGAACAATTACACCGTCACGGAAAAAGAGTGCCTGGCGATCATCTGGGCTCTTACAAAATTCCGACCTTATTTGTATGGTCGCCCATTTGATGTCGTCACCGATCATCATGCATTATGCTGGCTGTCGTCATTGAAGGATCCCTCGGGCCGTCTCGCCCGCTGGGCACTTCGCCTGCAAGACTACGACATCCGCGTGCTGTACCGCAACGGACGCCAGCATGCTGACGCCGACGCCCTCTCGCGCTCCCCCTTGCCTGACGACAATGCCTCCTGCACAGTATCTCACATTGCTGTTTCTTCTATCGATGTTCAGACCATCGCTACCGAGCAGCGCAAGGATAAATGGATCGCCTCGATGATCAACTTGCTCACTGATCCGACGGCAACACCAAGCACTCGCGCGTTGCGTCGTCAAGCCCACCATTTCGCCATTCGTGACGACCTACTGCACCGACGCAATTACAACGCCGACGGCCCCCAGTGGCTACTTGTGATACCCCGAAGCCTGCGTGCTGAAATATGCGAGTCCTTCCACTCTGATCCGCAATGCGCGCACTCTGGGGTATCCAAAACTTACCACCGCATTCGACAACGATACTTCTGGCGAGGGATGTATCGCTACGTGCAGAAATTCGTCCGCTCCTGCCTCGATTGCCAACGCCGAAAACCTTCAACGCACGTGTCACCAGTCGGTCTGCGACCATTACCTTGCCCTAACCGTCCGTTTGGGCGCGTGGGCGTCGATTTATATGAACCACTTTCTCTGACGTGGGCTGGTAACCGTTGGGCCATCGTCGCCGTCGACCATCTAACGCGATACGCCGAAACCGCAGCCCTCCCAGCGGCTACAGTGCGCGATGTTGCCTCCTTCCTGCTACACCGATTCATGCTGCGTCACGGTCCACCCCAGGAGCTTCTCAGCGATCGAGGCCGTGTCTTCTTATCGGAGGTCGTCGAAGCCATTCTCAAAGAGTGCCGTGCTGTTCACCGCAAAACTACTGCTTACCACCCGCAGACCAATGGCCTAACCGAACGCTTTAACCGCACGCTCGGCGACATGCTCTGAATGTACGTCGCCGCCGATCACACAAATTGGGATGCCATCCTGCCCTTCGTCACCTACGCCTATAATACCGCCCCTCAAAGCACTACTGGTTTATCACCCTTTTTCCTGTTGTACGGAAGGCACCCGTCGCACACCATTGACACTATACTACCCTACAAGCCGGATCCCTCTGATTGTGCGCCTATTTCTGACACAGCCAGGCTTGCTGAAGAGTGTCGCGAGCTTGCAAAGTCGACAAAGGAACGAAGACCACGGGACAAGCGCTGTAACCGCACGTCCTTGTTTCATTCGCGCTGTTACTTTATTTGTTCTAATTATGAACCAACTAGCCCACATCAAGTTGTTACTATTGCAAAGTCCTTTACAACGTACGAACAAGAGCCGCAGAGGAGCCTTCGCGGTGGCACCACCACTTCTGAGTCCATGTTCCTCCCCGGAGCGCTCGTATGGCTCTCGGTCCCTACCACTGCAACTGGTCTCTCGTCAAAACTACTGCCGAAATACGAAGGCCCCTACCGGGTCGTCGAGCGAACATCCCCGGTCAACTACCTGATCGAACCCATCGAACCAGCTTCGGACATGCGCCGTCGAGGGCGCGACATAGTCAACGTGGAGCGCCTCAAGGCCTACTATGACCCACTCATAGTGACGAGCTGTTAAGTCACTGGACGGCTCCCTTTTCGTACCCGGGGTAATTGTGGCGAAGCAATTGGTACTGTTTAACGGTTGCGCTCTCCAGCGGCTCCTAGTGGGTCGTCCTCTTCTAAACGCCGCTCGCGCTCGGCGCCCGTGCCTTTGCCTTGACTGTCGCCATAGCTCATTGTCGCCGAGTGCTGTCCAATAAACAGCTTAACTATATATATATATATATATATATATATATATATATATATATATATATACACACACCAAAACAACAAAGGCTTTCTGGGTCCGGTGAAATATTCACAGAAGCAGCAAACAGACGCGCGTGTGAAGCAATTTTTTATTTACGTTTCGCTCGGGGTCCGAGCTTCATCAGAACGAAATGTGTAGCAACAGTGCATGTTAATATACATTCCCATATCAAGCGGGGTGAAGATATGTTAACACTAAATGATGTGCCAACGTGTAGTGATAGAAAAAAATGCTGCACCTGCAGCTCTATACAATCGCTGATACATAGGCTGGTGACAATGAAAAGTATACACATATGGAAATGTACAAGTAAGTAAGAAAAAAGAAACGCAAAGCCGATAGGGCGATAAGGTAAAAGCAATAAAAAAATTTAAAAAAAACGAAATATTCACAGCTCAATCGGTTGTGCAAATACACTCCACTTTTTGCCTACGTGGGCTAGATGGTTTAAAGAGACAAGCAACTCAATTTGCCAGCGCATTCATTTAAACCAGACGCGATGGTGTCGAATTTGTGAATCAGAAACGATTCCCGGTCTTCCCGGTCATAATTTGATCGAAATCGACTTTCGAGTAACGTCACCTTAAGGCTATTGAAAGAGTGACCGGGGAGATGTACATGTTTTGAAATGGGCAGGATCGGCAACGTGTTAGCGTGGGATTTATTATTGTTAAATCGTAATCTGAAAGGGCCCTCTGTTTGTCCGATATACTGCTTGTTGCATACCGTACATTCAAGCATATAAATTACATTTTTAGTGTCGCAGTCGAAGTCACCTTTCATTTTGAAACGAAATTTTGAGGACGTACTGGTGACTTGTTGGGAAGTGCACATATGAGGACATACCTTACATCGCGGTTTGTGGCACGGATGGCATCCAATGGCGTTGGGGCGGTCAGTCTTAGGTAATGATGAAGATGATAGTATGTCGCGAAGGTTTCTAGCTCTGCGATACACTGCTCTCGGTGGTTCGGTGAATATGTTTTCCAGGCGCTCACTTTGCATGAGAATGTTATGGTGCTTGTTTAGTACAGCCGATACACGTGGGACTGATGCACAGTGGGTTAGCACTAGGTTTGTCTGGGATGGCTGAGTAGGTGGCTTCGCGGTACAAAGAAGGGTTCTGCGGTCACGTGTTTCTGCGCGTTTGATCGCGTCGTTAACTAATTGCAGTGGATACTTTTGTTTCGACAAGGCGTTTCTAAGCGCTTCACAATTTTTTTGGAAGTCGGATGGGTCTGAGCAGATTCTTTTGAAGCGCAATGCTTGGCTATACGGAATGCTGGTCTTGCAATGTTTCACGTGGATGCTGTCGAAATGCAAATATTGCTGTCGGTCTGTCGGCTTTCGGTACAGTGCAGTAGACAATTTGTCGTTTAAAAGTGAAATGGTTACATCGGTAAAGTTAATGGTAGATGCAGAGTACGCATGAGAAAATGATATTGAAGGGTGGACATTGTTAAAGTCATTTATGAAAGAAAGAAGCTCCTGTTCACCATGTGGCCAAATAAAAAACACGTCATCAATGAAGCGTTTGTAATAGAGTGGTTTAAGTGTCCGGTTTAACAAAAATTTGTTTTCTAAGTGGCCGGTAAAAATATTTGCATAATTTGGACCAATGCGTGTACCTATAGACGTTCCACTAATTTGAATGTAGTGTGTACCATCAAATTCAAAATTGTTGAGATTTAAAATAAGCTTGAATAAAGCCGCTAATGTGCTGCTGTCAATAGGATTCTCGGCCGACATTTCTTCGTAGGATTTGACGACAGCCCCAACGCCGTCAGTGTGCGGAATGTTAGTATACAGGGACGCTACATCAAGTGTAACCAGTAGAGAGCCTTGTGGAATAGTGATGTCAATAGTGAATAGTGGTGTTTCTTGTCTTCCAAAAGAAAGACAATCCCGGTCGTCCTATTATTTCCGGTATATGTACTGTTACGGAAAACTTATCCAGCTATGTAGATTCCCTCATTAGCAATATCCCAGCTATATTCCCGTCTTTCGTGAAGGACACTACTCACTTTCTGTCCGATAAACTTGACATCACTATTCCACAAGGCTCTCTACTGGTTACACTTGATGTAGCGTCCCTTTATACTACTTGAATGGCCAACATGCCATTCCCACTTGAATGGCATGTTGGTCTTTGTGAGGTGCGTTATCGGCTCGGCTATTCGTGAAAATGTCTTCACGAAGCTTCTGTATTAGGCGCACAAGCCGAGAAAACGGCGTACGGCCTTGTCGGTGGGAGGCGGGAATGCAGCGATGGCAGCTGTTTTCCGCAGCTCCGGGCGAACACCATCCCTGCTGATATTGTGACCCAAAAAGAACTCCTCGAAGACGAAGCGGCACTTTTCAGGCTTCAAGATGAAGCCGGAGGTCTTGATTTCTTCAAGTACAGCTTCAAGGCGCTTGAAGTGTTCGTTGAAGCTTGAGGCAAACACAACGACGTCGTACACGTCGGAGGTAGTACAAGAGATACGTCTGCCACTTCAAGCCAGCTAGCACAGTGTCCATAACACGTTGTAATGTCGCAGTTTCCAAGCAAAGACCCAAGGGCATGACCTTGAACTCGAACAGGTCGCCTGGTGTTATCAAGGGAGTTTTTAGCTGCGAAGTATCTTAAGGCCGAGCTCAATCCGGTGGTGGTGGTGTGCGGCGTGACCACCCTTACTGCGCATGCACATACCCTCTCCACACACCACCTCTCCACTCACCAACTCCCCTTCCCCTCTCCACTTTCCCTCTCCCCTCCCCCTTTCCACTCTTCCTCAGAAACGCGGGCTAGACATGCCGAAATTCTCTCCTGCGCAACGCCGCGATGAGCTCGAGCTCATGCGCGTCCCCTCCCCTTCTCTCTCCTCTCCTACGCTGCCCCCTCTCGCCCGCCTGTCGACCGCGTTCCCCGCTCGCCCTGTGAGAATTAACGGCCAGGCTAGATGGAAGATACGACGCGCGTAGCGTCCCTCTTCGCGTTCCACGACGCGAGGTCGGTAGCATGCCCAACGAACGCCAACGGAACGCGATCGTGCAAGTGCTCCGGCTTCGCATCGCCTCATGGTCCCCTTTAGTGGGAGATGGTGTAATTTTTTTCTCTATCTCTCTCGTCGACTTCGATTTGCCAGTTGCCGGTCTTGAGGTCCATCGACGAAAAGTACTTGGCGTTGTGGAGCAAATCTAGGGCGTCGTCTATTCGTGGGAGAGGGTACACGTCCTTCTTCGTGACTTTGTTCAGGCGACGATAGTCGACACAAAAACGTAGCGTTCCGTCGTTATTCACTATCCCCACGGAGATGCCCACGGGCTGTTGGACGGCTGGATGATGTCATGGCGTAGAATTTCGTCGACCTGTTTCTTAACGGCCTCCTGTCATCTCGGAAATGATGACACGGAAATGATGACATTGGAGCGACGGCGAATGGTGACGTGGCCGTCCAGCACATTGGAGGCGCGCTTCCCTGGCGGAGTGTATGGTGGTAGTGCTTTTTCTGGGGATAGTGTTATCGACTTGTATCTCAGATCCACAACTGCACCAGGAAGGCTTAAGAATTCCATACCAAGGTTGACATCTCCCGGATTTCGGGGCATTCCCAGGCTGTCCAAACTTTCTTCAGCTTTGTGGCGAACGGTCCACTGAGGGCAGAATAGTCGGCTCCGGTGTCCACCAGAGCTGTGACGCTGTTGGTGCCGAGATGCACGTCGAGGTCGCTAGTTCGTCGTCTTGCGTTACAGTTAGGCCGTTGTGTTGGGTCATGGATACGTCGGTTTGTTCCGCTGCTTCCCCGTTGCGTCGTGAGGTCAACGAGGTTTCTTCGTCAGAGCTCTGTCTGTGTCGCATCATGTCTTGAAGGTTTCGTCGTGGTGTCGTCCTCGGTGGCGGAGGATCTTCAATATTTCGTCGTACAGCAAGCGCACCGCTATCGGTTGCTGCCCTTAGTTTTCCGGATACGGGCTCCTCTCCGTATCCATTCTCCCCGCTGTGGACGCGGCTCGTCAATGGCGAACCCACTCAATCCGATCTGTCGGTATTCACATCGGCGGTAGGTATAGCCAGCTTCTCAGCTGTGGTAGCAAAGTGGACGGTGGCCGGGGGCACGCCACACGTCTGTCTTTCTCGGAGCGTTGCGCGGGCCGACAGTTGGGCGGTATGGCGTCAGTGGCCGCGGCGGCGGTGTCTGGCGGCGGAACTGCGGTGAGGACCGCTACGACGCGCTGCAGCAGCACAGCTAATAGCCTCCGGGTGAGGCTGCGCTGGCTCTGGAATGCCCAACGCTTGCTGGACTTCTTCACGAACAATGTCCGTGATCGAGTCCACTCGAGGCTGGGATTCCGGAAACATCTTACGCAGCTCTGCGTAAGATGCGTAAGATTCTGCGTAGTCCGTTATAGGTGAGCGGCAGTTGTACTGCCTTGTCCGCATCTCACGCGCCTTTTCTATTGCTGTGGCCACTGTAGAGAATTCGTTGACACTCCTGGGTGGGTTGCGAACAAGGTCCGGAAACAGCTCTTGCTTGATTCCTTGCATGCGAAACGTAGCCTTTTCACCTCAGACATGGCAGGGTCGGCGTGACGGAACAGGCGGCTTATTTCTTCTGTGTATATTCCTACGTTCTCGTTTGGGAGCAGTATACGGTTTTCCAGCACGGTTTAGGCCCTTTCCTTACGCACGGCACGTGCTAAGGTTCCAAGGAATGGGCGCGAAATAGGTCCCAGGTCGTCAGTGTGGCCTCTCTCTTTGCGAACCAGGTACTGGCGCTATCTTCAAGGGCGCAGTACACGTGGCGAAGCTTCTCGTCAGAGTTCCAGTTGTTGAATTGAGTAACTCGGTCGTAATATTAACAAAATGATCCACTACATTCGCGAAGCTTCTGGAACACTGCTGCGTGGTCAGTGTCAAGCGTTGATAACCGTCCTTGCTGGTTTATCCCGAATACATCAAAATATCTATAGTACGCCTTCAGATCTCAGGCATAGAATCGCAGCGATCATTGCCAATGCAGCTAGTAAAGCAAGGAATTCCCCACTAATCATAGCCGTGGACTTCAATGCCCCGCATCGAGCGTGGGGATATCCTCAGAATACCAACAAAGGCATCGACCTATGGCAAAGTGCAGCCAACCATAACCTCACTTCAATCAATGATCCGGCTTTCCCAACTAGAATTGCTCTAGAGATACTGTGCCGGATCTTACGTTTGTCAGAAATGTCGATTGATGACCTGGTGAAACTTATTGACAGATCTTGGCAGCGATTACCACGTCTTAGCCATTAGCATGTTTGTGGAGACGAAAAGAGTAAGAAGCTTTACCGTCAGAGAATGGCACCTGTTTCGAACTCCGAGAAAAGCGTGGGCGGTCCGAACATTCACGTCCTCATTTGTACCGATCGTATGAACAAATAAAAGAGGACTGGTTGGTACACACTGCTTTTTAAACGAAGAAACAGCGCTAGAACAAGGACGAAGACGAGAGGCGCCTTGTTTGTCTCCACTCGTCTTGGTCCTTGTTCTAGCGCTGTTTCCTTGTTCAATTAAAAGAGGACGTCAAGGCGGCCACGAAGTCTATCCAGACCGACCTCGAAGTCAACAAGTTGGACAGCCGGTTGGCGCATCTTCTGGAGGCTAAAACGTCACTCCTTGACCGATGGAAGGGCAGAGGTTCAAACGGAAACTTCGAAACAAAGATTGCAGAACTGAACAGGACCATTGAAGAGCATTGTCAGACACTAGCTCAGCAGCAATGGGATGAACTATGTATCTCTGTGGATGGTCAGATGATAGTCACAGGAAAATAGACCTTGCTGAAACACCTCCAGATGACACCAGTTCCAAGTCTAATCAGAGGCACGCGATAGAAAAGGTCATTCATGAAGCGAAGCGGTCGGAACCCATGTGCGTCGTTGCGGAGAGGTTCGCAAATAGATATCTTCCGGTTGGTAGCGTACGTCCGACGGACTACCCTACATAAAAGAGCGAGCCTAATCCAACACCTGACGAACCATTCAGCACCAGCGAAGTCAGGGCAGTATTATATAATCTAAATGGTAGGTCTGCCTCTAGTCCGGATGGAATTTCCAACAGGGCTCTCAGAAACCTGGACGAAGACTCCATCGAGTACCTCACTGAAGAGATAAATCGGGCCTGGAAGCAGGGTTTGGTTCCAGAGACGTGGAAGTCCGCATCGGTGGTACTCATTCCGAAGCCGGGAAAAACCCCAGCACTCGCAAACCTTCGTCCCTTCTCCATCACGTCATGCCTGGGGAAGGTTGCAGAGCACGTCATTCACAAACGCATTTCGGACCATGCAAAGAAGAGCGATTTATTTCCATAGTTCCATACAGCGTGGTTGGCTTCCGTCCGGCTTTGTCGACGCAGGATATGATGAAGTTCAGTGTCAAATAATCGACGATCCAACCAGAGACGTCTAGGCAATTCTGGGTTTAGATTTGGAAAAATGTTTTCACAACGTGTCTCACGCCCATATTCTGAATGCCATATCGGATCTCAGTTTGGGCGTGGCCTTTCATGGTTACGTCAGCTTCTTTCGCAAGGGGCGGAAAGCGACACTTAAAACTGGAGACCTAACAACAGAGGCTTTCGAGCTTGGCCCTAGAGACACTGCTCAGGGCGCGGTTGTTTCACCGCTGTTATCAAACATAGCATTGACAGGTCTCTCGGAAAAGCTTGTCGGAGCTAACACGTGAAAGATCCAACCCTGACAGCGTTCAGTTTTCGAACAGATCTT
This sequence comes from Rhipicephalus sanguineus, assembly GCF_013339695.2. NCBI lineage: Eukaryota > Metazoa > Arthropoda > Arachnida > Ixodida > Ixodidae > Rhipicephalus > Rhipicephalus sanguineus. Next base: position 128,941,601 of record NC_051184.2, on the reverse strand, counting down.
TATTATCGCGCTGCACCCTCCGCGCGGCCGCATTCCAACGTCTTTTTCCTTGACGAGCGCCGCATTCTGAGGCGCTACAGGGCTCCCCCATATAACTAGAGCCATAGGAGTCGCCCAGTGAACATGCTTGGATGTGGGCATTCAGACTGAAGATTGAAGCCCCGCGGACGCGAGAGCGGCAATATACGCAGGTTTCAGTCGGTCGGCAGCCACGACGTCTTCACAGCCATTGATGTCCAGCGTGAACGTCTTAGGTGTACGATGGACTACGCGGAATGGGCCATCATAGGCTGGTGTGAGTGGTGGCCGTATTTGGTCACGCCGAACGAAGACGTGACTGCAGTCATGCAGATCCTGGCTGACGAAGACAGACTGGGGGTGTCGGTCGGCAGTAATCACAGGAGCAAGGCCCCGAAACGAGGTGCGCAGCTCTCGAATGTGCGTGGAGGCATCGTGAGTGGAAGGTGGCGATGATGGCTCGAAGAATTCTCCTGGAAGACGCAGGGAAACGCCATAGACTAGTTCGGCTGATGAGCAGCCGAGATCCGCTTTCATTGCTGATCGGATGCCCAGAAGTACGAAGGGGAGGTGGTCGAGCCAACGTTCCCTTGGCTGGTGAGCAGTGAGCGCAGCTTTCAGTTGTAGATGAAGCCGTTCAACCATGCCATTGGCGGAAGGATGGTAGGCAGTTGTGTTGATGTGTCGCATGCCCAGGATATAGGCAAGTGCGGTGAAAAGGGCCGATTGAAATTGACGACCGCTATCAGTGGTGACGACAGAAGGGCATCCACAGGGCGACACCCAGCCGTTTGTGAAAGCCTTAGCAACTCTTGGTGCTGTAATGTCGGAAATGCGAAACGCTTCCGGCCATCTGATGAAGCGATCCACACATGTCAGCAGGTAGCAGGCTCCTTGCGATGACGGAAGAGGGCCGACGATGTCGAGATGGACGTGAGAAAACCTTGCGTCTGGAGGCCGAAAGGGGGATGTTCCCGTGACAGTGTGGCGGCGAACTTTACCCCGCTGGCACTCAAGGCAGGTTCGCGCCCAGCGTCGGACATCAGCATTGATGCTTGGCCAAAGGAAACGAAATATGACTAGCTTCTGAGTCGCACGATTACCAGGATGGCTCATGTTGTGCAACTGATCAAAAATTGCACGACGAAAAGCTGAAGGCACGAGGGACACCAGTAGACGTTTCACACGTTAATAATGAGGTAGAAAATGGAAGCGGGCACTGCGTGAACGATAGAGACGTGAATGAAGAAAGAAGACGATGCAGCTCAGCATCGTTGCTTTGGGCAGCTGTTAGCTCTTCCATGTCCAGCGGTGGCTGGGTCGACAAGGCATCGATGCGGGATAGTGCACCAGCAGCAGCATTTTCAGGCCCATGGAGTGTCTGAGATCCACAGTGAACTCGGTAATGAAGCATCGTTGACGGATATCCCGTGCAGTGTAATTGCTGTGATTGCGATGGAAGGCAAACGTCAGGGGCTTGTGGTCTGTAACGACGTAAAAGCCCCGGCCCTCCAATTAATGGCGAAAATATTTGATGGCGAGGTATATGGCGAGGAGTTCTCAGGCAAATGTACACTATTTTGCTTCCGGTGGCTTCAGTCTTGCGAGAAAAAACCAAGGGGCTGTCAACCGGATACGTGCTGCTCGAGAACGGCGCCAACTGCCACGCTTGATGCATCGGTGATGAGACCAATTGGGGCATCAGGGATGGGATGTATGAGCATGGCGGCGTCTGCAGAGCCTTCTTGGCGGTACCGAAGGCAGATGCAGCGCCCTCGGTCCACTCCAGTGGCGCAGCCGGGTCTTTCTTTTTAGCCAATAGGTCGGTTAAGGGCTTTAGGAATGTGGCACACTTTGGAATAAAGCGGCGATGGAAGTTTAGTAGGCCCAGAAATTCTCGGAGTCTCTTCAGTGAAGTCGGGTGTGGAAAGTCTTGAATAGCCTTCACTTTGCTGGCGAGTGGTTAGATACCCTGTGGAGTGACAAAGTGGCCTAGGAACTCTATTGTAGCGACGCCGAAGAGGCACTTATTGGGAATAATTACGAGGCCGTAATTATCCAGGAGGTGGAACAGGGTGCACAGGTGGGCTTCATGCTCAGGGCCGGATGAGCTTGCTACAAGGAGGTCATCAAGGCAGGCAAATACGAAATCGAGACCTCGCGTGACTTCGCTGATAGTGCGCTGAAAGGTATGTGCAGAGTTGCGCAATCCAAAAGGCATCCTCACATATTCAAACAGACCGAATGGGGTGGTGATGGCCGTCTTTGGAATGTCGGCGGGTTCTACAAGAATCTGATGGTAAGCCTTCACTAATTCAATCTTACAGAAGATTGTGCACCCAGCCAAATTTGATGTTAAATCCTGTATGTGAGGAATGGTGCAGGCTGAGGCAATTATTTTGTTTTTCTTTAAGGCTCAATATAATTTCTGTGTGTGAGGAAGTGGATAGCGGTCTGGTAATGTGTGGGCATTGAGAGCGCGGTAATCCCCACATGGTCTCCAGTCGCCAGGATCTTTCTTCGGCACCATGTGGAGTGGCGACGCCCAGTTGCTTGAGGAAGGCCGCACATGCCGAGTTCAAGCATGTGCTCAAACTCACGGCGGCCGATGGCGACGGGATGTGTCGAGGCGTTCTCCAGATGGCGGACGGGGTCGTGTAAAAACGGGAGGTCCAGTGGTCACAATGTGGTGAGTGATGGAATGCTTCACCGATGACTCTCTGGTTTGCGGCTTCGTGATACTGGGAAAGTAGGCGAGTATTTTTGCATACGGCGAAGCAGGTGTGAGAGCTCGCAGTCCCGTTGATGAGGATGTCCACAGCAAGGTTGAAAAAACTGAGGAAGTGAGCTCGAAGAACTGCTTGCGAGACGTCAGCGAGGAAGAAAATTCAGCGGTCCGTATCTGCGAATGGCGGAATTCTTGATCGCTTGGAGTGGACAGGTCTGTTTGTTGCGACGGCGATCTGCACACGAGGCCGGTAGGACGCTAACCAGGGCTCCCGTGTCGACTACGAAGCAAGCGCCAGTGATCTTATCAGAAACATAGAAAAGGCGGCATGACTTTCGACCAGTACCACTTGCCGCCGTCAGTGGCCGGTCGTCGCATTTCCCGACCAGGAGCACGGGCGAGTGCACTTGCGAGCAGAGGCACCGAATCGGTGGTACCAGCACACGGTTGAGGATGAGACGTCCCGCGGCGTGTCGGTTGGCCGAAGATCCGGAGAACGTGGGGGCGTCGAGGAGCGACTGTGTATCTGGAACCTGGATGACGGTCGACGATGCGCAGGCACAAAGTCGTCGAGGCGCCCAAACGGTTCTAGATGCTCGCGAGCGCCGGGTCTGCAGCGGTGGCCGGTGGCCGTGTGGTAACGGCGTTGAGGCTATGTGCCCGCGAGTAGTCCGCCACTCGGTCAGCCATTTCAGCGAGTGTGTCTACTGGGACTTCTCCTGCAGCCACGTGGACCGGGACCATGCTCTGCGGTAAGCGCTGTAGGAACAACTCACGCAAAAGCTTTTCCTCTTGAGGGGCGGAGGGGCCACCAAGGAGCAGGTGCATGCGTCGCAGGAGCTGTGATGGGCGACGGTCACCGAGCTCTGTAGCCGTGATGAGCTGTTGGAGTCTGCTGTGTTCGGACTCAGACTTGCGGGAAATGATAGCTGCCTTCAACGTGTCGTAGGGATGGCTCGGGTGCGGCGACGCTAAAATATCAGCTAAGTCGTCGGCTACGTCCGGAGGTAAGCAGCACACCAGATGCCAGTACCTGGTCTGTTGGCTGGTGATTTGCCGTAGACGCAAGTGCGCCTCGACCTGCAGAAACCATTGCTGGGGCTGTTGGGCCAAAATGGCGGCAGGTTTACATGTTGGATCGCAGCGACCGCAGCACCGCTAGGTCTGGCGTCTTCTTGGGCGTCAGGACAGGTAGTATTGGTGGCAGAGCCGGCGGGATCCATGCGGGATGATCGGGGCTGCGTTTTCTTTATCGGGTCACCATTAACTGTCGGAGCTAACACGAGAAAGATCCAGCCCTAACAGCGTTCAGTGTTCGAACTGATGTTTTATTATCGCGCTGCACCCGCCGCGCGGCCGAATGCTAACTTCTTAACTTCTTCCTTGACGAGCGCCGCATACTGAGGTGCTACAAGCTCTCTGCTCTAGACGGTGTTAGTCACACTATCTCTGCAGATGACATAACCATATGGGGCACCAAGGGATGTGAAGGAGATGTTGAGGCGAGTCTTCAATCGGCAATAAATGAGGTTGAATCATACCTGGAAAACACGGGACTAAAATGTTACCCCAGTAGGTCCGAGGTACTGCTTTATAGAGCGATCAGACGAGGTCCAAAGCACAGGGGATGGAAGCTTCTTGCAGATGTCGCTATCAGGCTAACCACACGTGATGGAAATCTCATTACTAGAGTTGTAGCGGCATCTTCATCACCGCTCACGATCATCATCACCATTTTACCACTTACGCGCCGCGCCTCTCGCGCAGCTAATGCTCAGAGCTCGAGGCGCGAGGAGTTGAGAACGAGCTCACGCTCCTGGGGGCTGGACGCCGGCAGCCGCTGCCGCTCTGCTTTTACTAGGGCCTTCGAATAAAGTGGCGAGACTTCGGCACGGCCACGTCGGCCGCCTTCAAGTCTCTCTCTCTCTCGCTACAAGTGGTGACCCGGAAAACCACGTCCTTCGCCGAGCGGCCCGCTGCCATGCTTCCGCGACTCTGCCCTCCAGTTCCGCCGTTTCACCCGGCCTACCCACGAGCGTGGTTCTGGCAGCTCGACGCCTGCCTCGCGGTGAATGGCGTCACAGCGCAGCCGCTCATGCACGACATCCTGCTTGACGCCCTCCCGGCTGAGCTGCGTCATCTGTCCGCCGCGTCGTCATCCAGCCCGCAGCCATACGACGACCTCTGCGCTGCGGTGCTGGCCCGCTACGGCGAGACGTACCGCCCGCTACCGGGGACCCGTGAGTTCCGGGTTTCCCCTCCGTCAACGCGAGTGGTACCACCCGGCCCGCAGCCCTCCCATGACCGCGACCTACCTTCCACGGCTACGTCTCTATCCACCTCTCGTCCGGCCACCAGCGAAGTGGTTCCCGCGCCGGACGACCCGCCCGACGATGTTCAGGTTCCTACGCCCGAGGTTCCTGCGCCCGACGACGTTCCTGCTGCCATCGACCAGTCCGCCACGAGGTGCGTTTCTTCGACGCCCTCGGCCGATGGTCCATCAGGCATGCCGGCCATCCGCCCGTCGTCCCTGTCCTCGCCGGCTCACGACACGTTCCTGACCTCAGCTTGCACGCTGGCTACCTTGCCGCACGACCTGCAAGCTGACACGGACAACCTCTCGCCCGCTGTTCGCCCCTCGCTCGCGGCGGTTTCGCCGTCGACGGTAGCCGAACACGACCTTTCACCGACTTCTAAGCTCTGCGCCTCTTGTCAGCAGCGACCAGCGTCGCCCTCGACGTCTACCGCAGCAGAAGTTCGTGCCCCTTACCAACTTCGGCCGCACTTGCGCGACGCTGCTACTATGACGGAAGCGTCTGAGGACGACATGCCTGCTGGTTCGCCAATGGCAGAGCAAGCCGCACATGTGACGCCTGCCACGTCGACCGGCTTCCAGCATCCTGATCAGCGCACGAGCCCTCCTGTGCCACCTGCAGAGGGTACTTCAACGCGCACAGGTGCATCATCCGAGCCTGCAGCGACTACGCCTGCTCGTTGTCACCGCAGATTTGCTCCTGAGCCCTTGACACAGGACGCCGCCCACTTGACATGTGGCCACTGTGCAGGCGCGCTGTGCCGACATCCGCGTCAGCGCTGTGCCCGCACAGGAAAGACCCATCGCAGCAGCCACTCGCCGATGGTTGCTCGTCGTGGCCTCACTGCGCCATTTCGCATTGTTTCGCACACATCGCCCGCACCGGCCCTTGTGCACCCGCCCTCAACTCCATCTGCCAGCCGCGCTCACTTGCGCCAACCGGTCCGCTACCGAAAGGCCCCTTCATGTCGTCGTGGGATCCGCCTGGGCACGACACCAGCGTACTTTCGCCTAGTTCCCCGCCCTCTACGCTTCTCCCAGAGCCGCCCGCCAGAGACCCAAGGGTTCCCGATAGTCCTTCACCGTTGACGACCTGGACTGCCCACGGACATTCTGTCTCGCGTCACCAGCCTTGTATATACGCCCCCATAGTTTTTCATTTCGGCTTCATTTCTGCGGGGGGGAGTAATCTGTAGCGGCATCTTCATCACCGCTCACGATCATCATCACCATTTTACCACTTACGCGCCGCGCCTCTCGCGCAGCTAATGCTCAGAGCTCGAGGCGCGAGGAGTTGAGAACGAGCTCACGCTCCTGGGGGCTGGACGCCGGCAGCCGCTGCCGCTCTGCTTGTACTAGGGCCTTCGAATAAAGTGGCGAGACTTCGGCACGGCCACGTCGGCGTCCTTCAAGTCTCTCTCTCTCTCTCTCGCTACAGAGTCGAGTCCATACGCATGTTGGACATGGTTATCGAATCCAACGGATCCATTAGGCTTGCGTTAGAGAGGATTACCAGAGAGGATTACCAAGTCAACGGAAATGGTCATCAGACTAATTACTAGAGTGTCTAATAGAAGAGCAGGCCTGAAAGAAGGCAATTTACGGCGGATTTTCCATGCCTTCCTCATGAGCCACATCATCTACGTAGCGGCCATGCACACCTGGCACAACATAGAGAAATAAAAGCTTAACACCCTAGATTGAAATAGCATCAAAAGGATTCTAGGCATTCCGATGACGGCTAGCACAGAATGCCTCTGTCAATTAGGCGTGCACAATGCACTGGACGAAATCATCGAAGCACAAGAATCAACTCAGCTTGCTCGACTAACCTGCTCTTTGGCAAGGAGAAGAATCATAGCCATTCTGGGCCTGAATCCAGTGTTGGCCGAGCAGAGAAGCCATGGAATTACCGAGGAACAAAGAGAAAATATTCTTTTACGCACCGATCCCTCGCAATATGTATGAGCGATTGCGATCCTGAGCAAGAGCGATTGCAATCCTGGAGAAGATCGAGGATGATCCTCAATCGGTGTGCTTCGTAGATGCGGCACAATATGGCCGCTCATCTCACTATACCGTGGTCGCAATAGATAATAGAGTTGAAATCATCTCGTCAGCCTCCCTGACTGGGACCACGTCTTCTAAAGCGGAGCAGGTTGCTATTGCTTTGGTGCTCGTGGAGGACAAGAGGACGCAAATTTACTCAGATTCTAGATCGGCAGTCAGGGCGTTTCCCTCGGGCTCCATAGTGAAAGAGGCACATGACGTTCTTAAGGACAGGGCCATAACTATGCACACGATCACTTCGTTCCCCGCACACCAAGGTCAAAATTTGGACTCGCTCGCCAACCTCAACGACATCGCCCACTCCGAATCGCGCGTACTTACTCCCTGTGCGAGAGGAGAAGCCTTGCCACAGAGGTCTGAGACACTTTCAAGAGGTCTGATATACTTTATTCACACTCAATTAATTCACAAAGCATTTCTATCTGGAAAGAAAAGTATTTCCTCCACCACACAAAAAGCTCACGAGACCCTTAGGATGCTACAAAGTAAGTCTTATCCGAATCTCGCTTTCATGCGCTGTCTTATTCCCAAGTGACTTCAGCTCACAATGTTCTGGCTGCGGGGGAACGTGCGAATTAGAGCACATGCTTTGGCTGTGCACCTCGTTACGTGGGGATAAGGACCTCACAGAGCAGAACTGGAGCTCGGCCCTCAAAAGCTGGGAATATCAGAATCAACTTTGGGCTGTCCAGAGAGCTTGCAATGCGGCGGTTAGGCTAGGTCTAACTGTCCCCGCGTGGGAGCGGCCCGCGCTGTCACCCTAAGCGGTGGCACTTCGTACCGTACCGTAGGGCGAGAGTCACACTTGACCTAGAACCAATACATGCGGATGTCAATATCTCCCCTTCCAAAAAAGCACTAAAGCAATAGCACCGCATCCCTGCTGCAGAATGAGTGTGGACCTCTCAGCCATCGTGCTGATGTTCGGCCAACCCTGACGGACAAACTGTGATGTGGGTGTGCTGTCAACAACCCTGCGGAATATCACCAATGCCAGCCGAAATGTGCCTTCCGCGGGGGGCACATCTAACGGTAGACAAGTAATGCAGACATCGTTTGCAAGTCCCCTTCGGGGCGAGGTAACGAACACGGCATAGAAAGCCCTCGCGGCGGCTGCATTTGCGATGGAGGCGAAATTGTTTGAGGCGTGTGTACTTAAAGAACCCCAGGTGGTCGAAATTTCCGGAGCCCTGCACTACGGCGTCTCTCATAATCATACCGTGGTTTTGGGATGTTACACCACAGAAAATAATATAATTATAGAAAGAACGCCAAAACACACCTGCAGGACCAGGAGGATCTGACGTTGCGCGATTCCAGCGTGATACTACATTCGAGGATGCGCTGTCTCTCGATCGCCAGCTGGTGGTAGGCGCCGCCAAGGAGGTTAAACAAAAAAATCACAGCATATCCACGGAGTGAATGATGATGAGTGGGCGAAGCTGCGGAGGTTCATCGGTAAACCGTGAATCTTCCGTGAATTCTGCCCAGTACATCATCACCGACGTGAGATCGGGCGCGTCTATACTAAAGGTTCGATGAGTTATGACGACTTGCAGCTCACTTTAATTTTACATGTACGCTGTGAATTTTCATTGTTTAGAACACAATTGCTTTAGGAAACATATGGCGTCTTTCGTTAAGCAGCTGGCGTCTTTTCGCTTTGCTTTAGAAACATCTGGCGTTCTTTCGTTTTGCTTTTACAAAACATCTGGCGTCTTTCGTTGGTTTATTTCATCAATCAACGGCGTTTTGAACAAAATTTTTATTGTTTAATCACGCACAGGAGAAATCTCACCAGGCACTACCTTGGAGGTAAACAATGGCTGCTAATGGGAATGAGAGACAGAAGAAGTCGGCTTTTAGCTAACACTTACACTTCTACTTCTACTAACGTTTCCTACTGGAACATGCCAATGGCTGCTAATGGGGAATGAGAGACAGAAGAATTCGGCTTTTAGTTAACGCGCACGCTGCAAATTTTTTATTGTTCAACAACGCACAGGAAAAATCTCCCACGGGCACCACCTTGGAGGTCAAAGCGTAAGACTGGTTACGCCCTACGACTACTACGACTACGACTACGAGGGACGAACGGGTGCCGCCTTAAGGAGCTTCGCCCCTAAAAATTGCTGGAGTGGCGACTATTGCGCAAGAGTGAAGCCGTACCCACCACAAGATGGCGGCGGCGCCCGCCATCTTAGTAGGGGCACGATCAACCATCGGCGTTTGGCGACCGAAAGCCAGCGTTTTCCTCGCACGCTAGCCAAGTTTAATATGGCAACTTTTAGGGGTCAGATACTGCTCCAAGTGTGTCGTTGCGTTACTAGTTTTCGCAAATAAGCCTCAAAGTCATGGCAAATTTTATTGCAGGTCAATCGTCAATACTCCTCTGGACGGGTTACTTTTGTCGGCAACAACGATCTTTTATTTCATAATTAACGTAGTATTTACACTAGCAGATCAAAGCCATTTGATCTCTGAGTGGGCACCACCAGAAAAGAGCATGTTTCCGAGCTCTTTGGTGGGCAAAAGCTGGCTTCACTTTTGCTGGCAAGGAGTTGCGAGAGCTTCCACTCCAGAATTTTTTTTAAACCTCCTAGGGCGCCGCAGCAATTCCAGGGGGCGCTGTCGCTGCCGCGGGCGCCCGCGCTCCAAGGGGCGCTCCTTCTCCAGGCTGCACTTCCAATAGAGTCCCACCACCTGGGCGGAATAGTCCACCGGAGCAGCCAGCAGAGGTAATAGACGCGTCACTGCCAGAGCAAAAGGAATATTCTAGGATCTCCTTTCTAGTTCAAGAGAGTGCTAGCTTAAATGCTGAGCTTCAGCACATGAGGGTCGAGTTTGAAGCTCTCAAGAATTCACCTCAGGCCCGGCGCGGCTTTCGACAGCGGAGCCACGCCGGCTAAGCGAAGGATAGGTACGGAAAGCGAGGTTCCGGTGGCGTCCGACTCGGCCGTCCTTGGAGCAATCAGGGATTTGCAATAGGCGGTTGCGCGGCAAGCGCAATGCTTTGACCTCGTAGCTTGTAAAGTTCCAATCCTCTAAAACTGGCTTGGTCTCGGCTACAACTGTTTTCTTGAGGTGACGCCCATCTCGCTAGTTTCCCGGTGGATCCCGGCATGCCAATGGCTTAAGAGCCCGTAAAAAAGGACGTGCCCGGAAGTCGGTAAACCACTGGTAGCGTCATAGCTCTCAGCCCAAACGAGTTTTTCATTTGACAGTGGACCTACGCTCGGTTTAGGAAGCGTAAGGCCTCCCTTCAGCAGTACATTGCCCCATTGGCGGTTAGGCCGCATGCGATTGCCTTAGAGGAAACCATTGTCGCGGTGTCTGCCTTGCACAGCTATCAAGTTATATCGGTCAGGAGGGACGGGTTAGGGGGGACGGGTTAGGGGGTCTGGCAGTCCTGGTTACGAGGAAATGTGCGCCTTTAGAGCACAATCTTCCGCTAGACCACTCAACTATGCAGGCCTGGCTCCTCGAAATCATGCCGAATACTTGAGTTAACTGCAGCATGTTCGTAATGAACTTTATAGCACCCCTCGAAGTCACAAGCATGCGTTTTCCTTGGCGGCAGCAAAGGCGGCTACCCTGGCGGGCAAGACACCGCTCGCAACTTTCGGCGACTATACCGTCTACCACCCAGCCTGGTGGTATTCAAAAGTGCAACTCTTCAGAGGAGAAACGTTGTTCAAGCTAAGACGGACTGTACCTTGGAGCTGGTCACGGATACTCTATTCCCATCTGGAGTGGGTAATTCCATTACGAGAGACACGACTCCGGATCTCGCATTTAGAAGAAACGTGGTGGGCGTACACTGGGCTAACTTGCAGGAAAGCCTAGCAAAGGATCACTTTATCCTATCGGTCACGCAGGAAACCCGGGCGACTCCGCTCACGGAGTACAGGGTGAGAGACTAGGACGCGAGTAACAAGCGCCGTACGGCTGATCAGGCCGAATATGGCACGTTGGGGGGACTCTGTTCGCAGTGCGTGGAGGATGCGTTCCTCGCAACCAATATTGTCACGGGGTCGTGACGTGACAAAGATCGCAGGTGACGTGTCCCAGATGAAAGTCTTTATTTGGCCGAACTTGTGGCCGAGAAGCGGAAAGGTAATTTACAGCAATACACACTGTATGCACTGATAGCGGCGAACAGAGCGTCGACCGTCGATCAACTGACAAGCGGTGAAGCGCGTCGGTATTTAAACATGTGCCGTCGAATATTCCAGTGTTATCGCTGGCTGCCGTGCAAATTCTAGAATAAGCTCGAGTGTACGCGTCTTGCGCGCAATCTTAACAAAACGATCTACAATGAGCGCGAAGGTTCTGGAACAATGAGGCGCGGTTCGCGCTGAATACAGCAAAAGCGATAAAGAAACGCACGTGGCAATGCCCCCCTCTGAAAAAGCATCGTCCCGATGCTTGAAACAGAGCATGGGGAGGGGCGGTGGCCAATACATGCAGCAATAAATAACAACAATAAAGCAAGAACATACAACAAGCAAGTACAAGCAAAAAGTAGGCACAAGCTAGAAAGTACAAAGAAAATAAAAGTACAGTCTACAGATTTACTAACGCGCGTAATATGCTTCAGGTGCACGACATGGACGACTTCAGGTCGCGCACGGGGCCGCTGGGAGTTCGTTATGCCGTCAGGGACAACCTCGTAGTCGAGTGCCCCGAGGTGTCGAAGTACCCTGTACGGTCCGAAATATCGTCGAAGAAGCTTCTCACTAAGTCCCCGTCGGCGTATTGGCGTCCATTTCCATACACGGTCACCGGGATGGTATTCCATGTGGCGTCGTCGAAGGTTGTAGCGGCGGCTGTCAGTCGTCTGCTGGTTCTTGTTACGTAGGCGGGCGAACTGTCGTGCTTCTTCGGCGCGCTGTAGGTAGGTGGTCACGTCGATGTTTTCCTCGTCGGTCACGTTTGCTAACATGGGGTCGAGCGTCGTTGCCGGGCTCCGTGTTGTACGCGAAGGTCTCGTACGGAAGGATGGCGTCTCATGTCTTGTGTTCGACGTCGACGTACATGACCAGCATGCCGGCGATGGTCTTATTTAGACGCTCGGTGAGGCCATTGGTCTGCGGGTGGTAGGCGGTGGTGCGGCGGTGGCTCGTCTCGCTGTATTTGAAGGTCGCCTGTGTTAGGTCCGCAGTAAACGCGGTACCTCTGTCTGTGATGAGGACCTCTGGAGCGCCATGACGCAAGACTATGTGCTCCACGAAGAACTTGGCTACCTCGGCGGCACTGCCTTTGGGCAAGGCCTTTGTCTGGGCGTAGCGGGGGAGGTAGTCAGCTGCCACGACGATCCACTTGTTTCCGGTACTGTACGTCGGAAACGGCCCAGTAAGTCCATCCCGATTTGCTGGAACGGCCGTCGTGGTGGCTCGATAGGCTGCAGACGTCGGGCTGGTCTAGTGGGCGGTGTCTTGCGTCACTGATAGTCCCGGCAGGTCAGTACGTAACGGGTGACGTCTGCGGAAAGGCGCGGCCAGTAGTACTTCTCCTGTATTCTTGCTAGCGTGCGAGAAACACACAGGTGTCCAGACGTCGGGTCGTCGTGGAGAGCCTGGAGGACCTCTGGCTGCAATGTCGAGGGTACCACGAGAAGGCAATCAGCTCGAAGCGGTGAGAAGTTCTTCTTTAAGAGAACACCGTTGCGCAAGTAAAACGACGTCATTTCCCGCGTGAATACCTTCGGAACAACGCTGGTGTTGCCCTCGAGGTAATCCACAAGGCCCTTCAGTTGCGGGTCGGCTCGCTGTCGTTCGGCGAAGTCGTCGGCACTTATGGCTCCCAAGGCGGTGCCATGATCCGGGTCATCGGCCGGTGGTGGGTCGACGGGGGCACGAGACAGGCAGTCGGCGTCGGGGTGTTTCCTTCCGGACTTGTACACGACGGTAATGTCAAACTCTTGAAGTCTTAGGCTCCACCGTACGGGGCGACCTGAAGGGTCCTTCAAGTTAGCTAGCCAACACAAGGCGTGATGGTCGCTCACAACTTTGAAGGGCCTGCCGTAGCGGTAGGGGCGAAACTTCGACGTAGCCCAGATGATGGCCAGGCACAAGTTTTCTGTTGTGGAATAGTTGGCCTCTGCTTTAGACAGCTACCGGCTAGCATAACCGATAACCCTTTCCAATCCATCCGTCCGCTGCACAAGTACGGCGCCGAGTACTACGCAGCTTGCATTGGTGTGAATCTCCGTATCGGCGTAGTCGGCGAAATGCGCAAGTATCGTAGGTGTCTGCAGGCGTCGTTTGAGTTCATGAAATCTTTCGACTTGCGCTGTTTGCCGTCGATTCGAGGTCGATCTTCGTGAGCTGCGTTAGTGGCTCGGCTATCCGTAAAAATACTTTGACAAAGCGTCTGTAATAGGCGCACAAGCAAAAAATCGGCGCACGGCCTTCATGTCGGTGGGTGGCGGGAAAGCGGCGATGGCAGCTGTCTTCTACTGGTCTGGGAGCACTCCAGTCTTGCTGATTACGTGGCCCAAAAACAAGAGCTCCCAGTACGCGAAGCGGCAGTTTTCTGGCTTCAGGGTGAGCCCGGAGTTCTTGATTACTTGAAGTACGGGTTGAAGTATCTGGAGGTGTTCGTCGAAGTTCGAGGAAAACACAAAGATGTCGTCCAAGTAAACAAGGCAAGTCTGCAACTTCAAGCCAGCTATTACAGTATCCATGACTCGTTGGAAAGTCGCAGGTGCCGAGCGAAGACCAAAGGGCATGACCTTGAACTCGAACAGGCCGTCCGGTGTTATGAAGGCAGTCTTTTCTCGGTCTCTCTCGTCGACTTCGATTTGCCAGTTGCCGGTCTTGAGGTCCATCGAAGAAAAGTACTTCGCATTGCGGAGTCGATCTAGGGCGTCGTCTATACGTGGGAGAGGGTACAGGTCCTTTTCGTTATTTTCTTCAGGAGACGAAAATCGACACAGAAACGTAGGGTCCCATCCTTCTTCTTCACTAACATCACGGGTGACGCCCACGTACTCTTTGAAGTCTGGATGATGTCGTCGCGTAGCATTTCGTCGACATGTTTCTTTATGACTTCACGTTCTGGCGTCGAAACTCTGTACGGGCTCTGACGAAGTGACCTGGTACTTTCTTCTGTTATGATGCGATGTCTTGCGATGGGTGTCTGCCGAAGTCTGGACGACGATGAAAAGCAGTCCTTGTATTGCAGGAGCAGGGTTTTCAGCTGGTCTTGCTTGACCTTCGGAAGGCTCGGGTTGGCGTCAAAATCTGGTTCTGGACCTCGACTCGTCGAAGCAGGTTCGGCAGCATCGAAGAGGGCGAAAGCATCACTGGCGTTTACACATTCTTCGATGTAGGCGACCGTCGTACCAATGTTGAGGTGCTTATATTCGTGGCTGAAGTTTCTCAGCACTACCTTTGCTTTACGGTCACCCAGCTCGGCTATAGGCTCCGTGCAGACGTAACTTCGCTCGGCGTCCCTAGCGGCAAGAAGCGCAGATTTGGCGGGATGCTCTGACGCGTTCGAAATGGGGTGAAGTCAAGGAACTATGCCTTTTACGATGACTACACTTTTCGTGCTTCTCGCGCTTGGCTAGTGACCAGATCGACGGTACGTCCGCGTTATCAACGCGATCAGTCAGCCGCAGGTGGTGGACGATAAGAATAACATAGCATACAACATCGCTCCGCGATTGCACCCCTCCTCGCTCCACGCTCCCGCTGTGACGGCGCGAGGTATTTTCGCGGGCAGTTCGTTTTGTGCCGGTTCCGCTGTTCGTAGGAATGCCGAACTCCAGCAACAATTGCTGCGTTGTTGGGTGCAATAACGCCTACAGGAATTCTCTGGGCATGCGTTTTTACCGGTTTCCATTTAGAGAATATGAACGAAATCGGCGTGAACGGCAGATCGCACTCGTTCGACGACAAAAGTGAGTTTTGTAAATAGATGGGGTTTTTTTCTGGGGTTGCATTTGCCCGTGATTGTTGATCTGCCGAGCAACACCACTTCCACGACGCCGTGAACGTGACCCGCTTCGAGGAGTTCCCTACCCTTCTTCAGGTTAGCTCCTCGGAAGAAACTATCTGTATCACGTAGCTCTCTGAATCCAAACGTAATAATAATTGGCACGCTTTGCAGTGCCATGGCAGCAAAACACGAGCCGCGATGACGAACTCGGCTGCACTGAATAAGTCGGCGCAGCGAATGCAGTGCCATGCCCGTTCAACGGAAAGCGTTTTTTTTTTTAATTCAGCGGCCGTGACAGTGCAATTGCTGGTGTTGCCGGTTTCAAGCTGCCGCTGAGTTCGCTGCCGCGTTAGCTCGAGGGTGATAAGCTGTGATTGTTTAGTGAGTGAGACGGCCCGCGTTACACGTGCGCAGTTTCGCTCAGCGGGCTCGTCACCTCCGTTGTCTTCCCCCAGTTAATGCATTTTATGTTGCCGCGTTCGCCTGAGGATACACGAGGTCTGGCGAAAAGAAGCACATGCGCTAACGCTACGTTCTCTGACAGCTGATAACAATTTGACGTCTTTTGGAAGCGAACGGGAAAGAGAACGCTTCAAGCGAAGCACTAAAACACGGCGCAGTGGCTGGCCGCCGCCTGTGTCGTCTGCCTCCCCCCCCCCCATCCCGCCAAATCTGCTGCCGTGGCCGCTTTGGCGCTGGAGGCAGCGCGCGACTGTGGCGGCTCCTAACGTATGCACGGTGCCCATACCTCGTGCGACGCAAATTTCACGGTTCAGGAGTAGGTACTGATCGCCCTTGATGACGCCTTAAATGTACGCAGGTTTTTCAGTGCCGACGGAAATAATGACGCGGGAACGCGGCGGAATCGTCACCTGCTCTTCTATCACATTCAATGCATGGTTCCCTGGCTTCGCGCGGGGCGGGAGCGCTTTGTCTGAGGTTAGTGTTAAAGACTCAGACCTCAGGTCGATGACGGCGCCGTGGTCACTTAGGATGTCCATTCCAAGTATCACATCCCTGGAGCGGTTCGCAGGAAAGCTCGCAGGATAAGTCCGGTTATTGATGGTGACTCTCGTCAATCGGCGTTATCAGTGTTATCAGTGTTACCAATCGGCGTTATCAAGTGGCCTCCAGCTGTCCGGATTTCGGGTCCATTCCAAGCGGTCTTTACTTTCTTGACCTTGGTGGCGAATGGCCCACTGACGACGGAATAGTCGGCCCCAGTATCGACGAGGGCGGTGACATTGTGGCCGTCGATGATAACGTCGAGGTCGATAGTTCGTCGTCTTGCGCTGCGGTTGGGTCGCCGCGTCGGGTCACGGCTGCGTCGGTAAATTCCGCTGCTTCCATGTTGCGTCTTCGGGTATTCTTCGGTCCGCGAGGTTTCGTCGGCAGGGCTTTGTCTGATTCGCGTCGTGTTCTGCAGGTCTTGTCGCGTTGAAGTCGGCGGCGGCCGCGGAGGATCTTCGGCATTTCGTCGTACAGCAACCGCACCTCCATCGTTTGCTGCCCTTAGTTTCCCGGATACGGGCTAGGCGACCGGCCCCGGTTTGGGATGGTGTACTGCCGGCGGTGCGGTGACATGTGGCGGCCCGGCAAAGGCGAGCGGCAAGGTCGTCGTTCTTGCCACTGTGTTCCGGTGCGGTAGTCGTCAATGTCGCGAGACTGTTCGCCTTGCTATGGGCGCGGCGCGTGGACGGAGAATCCTTGAAGCAAGGTGTGTGACCGGGCTAGTTGGTATTCCATATTGACGTGAACAGCGCGTGTAATACACAAGGACGAAGAATACACAAGCGCTACTCCTCGTCGTTTCTTCGTCGTTGTGTATTACACGCGCTGTTCACGTCAATATAGAATCCTTGAAGCCCCATCTGTCGGTACTGACAGCGGCGGTACGTGTGGCCGGCCTCCCCGCAGTGGTAGCAGAGCGGGCGGGTTGTCAGGGGCGCGCCAAATGTCCGTCTTCGTGGGCGTGTATCGCTGGCCGGCTGGCGGGCGGTATGACCTCGGTGCTGTCAGCAGTGGTGCCTGGTGGCGGAACTGCTGTGGCGGTGCGGCGTCTTGACGTGGGCGAGGAGGGGGGGCGTTGCCTCGGGCTGCAGCAGCATAGCTCACTGCTTGGAGCTCTGGTGGTGCCGGCTGAGGAACACCTAGTGACTGTTAGATCTCCTCGCGTACAACGTCAGCAATCGACGTCACTTCGGGTGGTGCCAAAGGTGCGAGCTTTCGCAGCTCCTCTCGCACGATGGCTCGGATCGTTTCACGCATGTCGTCGGAGCCGAGTGGTTGAACGTCTGCGTACGCTGGCGTCGAGCGCCGATTGAATTGTCGGGTGCGCATCTCCAGCGTCTTTTCAATCGTCGTCGCTTCGGAGATGAATTCCTGGACAGTACTCGGTGGGTTCCGCATCAGACCCGCGAACAGCTCCTGCTTTACTCCTCGCGTGAGCAAGCGAACTTTCTTGTCTTCCGGCATTTCGGGGTCGGCGTTGCTTAAGAGTCTGGTCATTTCTTTTTTGAAGAGCACCACGTTTTCGTTTGGGAGCTGGACACGAGTCTCCAGTAGAGCTTCGGCCCTCTCCTTGCGGAGGACGCTTGTAAATGTGGCGAGGAACCTGGTGCGAAAAATGTCCCACGCTGTCAGGGTTCGCTCTTGGTTCTCGAACCAGGTCCGCGCAGCGTTTTCCAAGGCGAAGTATACGTGCCGTAGCTTGTCCTCAGTGGTCCATTTATTGAAGACGGCGACGTGGTCGTACGCTTCTAGCCAGCTTTCCAGGTCTTCAAATGATGATCCGCGGAACGTTGGCGGCTCCCTGCGTTGTTGTAGTACGACTGCCGCGGGCGATGGTACAGGGGCTGTCATCGTTGCCGCCGTCATGGTCATGGCCTGTGTCTTCCAGATCTTATCAGGTAGAAGCCCGTACTCTTGTGCTACACCTCGTTGTCTGCGGCTGGCTCGCTGGTCGGGGTTGGCGTCGACGTCTTCTTTGCGACTTGGACTGGGTTCACGGCTTGACGGGGCCGTCCGGAACATGAACGAAAAGCACCTCCACCAGATGTCACGGGGTCGTGACGTGGACGAAGATCGCAGGCGACGTGTTCGAGATGAAAGTCTTTATTTGGCCGAACTTGTGGCCGAGAAACGGAACGGTAATTTACAGCGATACACACTGTATGCACTGATAGCGGCGAACAGAGCGTCGACCGTCGATCAACTGACAAGCGGTGAAGCGCGTCGGTATTTAAACATGTGCCGTCGAATATTCCAGCGTCATCGCTGGCTGTCGTGCAAATTCTAGAATAAGCTCGAGTGTGCCCGTCTTGCGCGCAAACTTTACAAAACGATCTACAATGATCGCGAAGGTTCTCGAACAATGAGGCGCGGTAGCCCTCTCAACCGCCAACCTCTCTCGTTCAAGCTCCGCTTTCAGCTGTTGTTCCTTCATCTCTCTTTCTTCCTTTGCTCTTTCTCTTTCTTCTTTTTTCTTTTGGCTCACCCACTTTCATAGCTCGGCCCCAGACAGACCCATCTTCTCACCAAGGGCAACTAATTTCTCGAGATCCATGATGCCCGCCAAACAAAACATAGCCGCGTGCGCAAAACCTCTGTCTAACATCGAATACCAAAACACTCTCTCCACACAGGTTAGCGAGAACGCGGTGCAACACCCAAAAATCGTTCGCGAGCACTATCAACGCATCAAGGCTCTTTCTCCCTAATTTGGACACACTTTGCCCCAAAAAGGGCCTGTGTCGTGGACGCCAGAATAATTGTCACTGATCCCGTTAATGGAAATGACAATCGCCGGGCGGATTCCAAGGGCTGGCGTCACGGCCCTCCGAAAACGCACCACGAACGCGCGGACAATTTAGAGTTGGTCCTTTGGTGCGCCAGCGAACACCGGTTGTGGTCCAAAGACAGAGTCAGAGCCGAGAGTCGATAACACAAACGAAAACGAAATATATTCTCAGTTAAGGCAATACAAATATCACAAACACATGCACACTTGGCTGGTACCAGTTACAACTTCACAGAATAATTCAGATGGTGTTTTCACAACGGGAACTAAACAAACAGATCACACGCTACAAATGCAATCGCATGCATTACAACTATTCAATGGCAGTTAAAGTCCTGAATATACAATGGCGTATCCAGTCCACAATACTTGGACGGTAATCGAATGCTTCTCTTCAAGGTAACACGCCAACTCCAGCGGTGTCTGTCGCGGTTCAACCGTCGTCGTAACTTGTCACGGCTCACACGGCGTCGTCATCCAATTATTCCAGATCGACGATCGACTGGCCGCACATCATCATAAACACGTCTTCTGTGGCTAACGGAGCCACACTCAGCTTACTTCACCATACCCTGGCCGACTGACTCACTCACTCCTTCACTGACTCTCTGGTCGTCGTTTGCGCGCTGTTATCCCCTCTCCTGGTTTCTAGAAGCGCCGGGAGCGTTCTTCGGCGTCTAGTACAGCCAAGCCTATGGAAAGGGCGAGAGTATTCTCGTAGGTTCGAATCGCGGTGGCATCATCGCCGATGCGTCACCCCCTCCCTCTAGAAACATCTAGGCTTTGCCGGGCGTTTGATCGCGTTGTCTGCGTCTGGCTCGAGTGGGTGAGGAGGATGCGGCACGCCGGCGTCTTTTGATGCTTCTTTTTTTCGCCGTTCGCGCTCCTTGGGCGATCGGCTCGCGCCGTTTTTAAAGACGATAGTCTTTCTTGGGGAACTTAAACGCAGAAATTTTGGTCTGTCTTTCTGTCTGTCTGTCTGTCTTTCTCTTTGTCGGCACGTCCCTCGATTCAGCCACTCGGCCAATGTTGAACCACTTGCCCAAGGGCCAGCCGTCTTGAACTGGTACGGCTGTTCATACTTGTGAGCGTTGTCGATCAAAAAGTAAATATCATGCATATCTGAGGTGCAACATCACTAGGTAAGTATTAGGTGGCGTGTTCCTTTAATAGAAAATGCATACATACGTAATTTTAAGGACCCTAGTTTCTTAAGCTGCGCTGAATATTCATAAGAAGGGAAGCTTGAGCGAGTTGGTATGCGTTCATCTTTGTTGAAACAGCGCTCACTAGACAACGACGAAGTAAAAGAAGGCACAGGACAGGCAGCGCCTGTCCTGTGCCTTCTTTTACTTCGTCGTCGTCTAGTGACCGCTGTTTCAACAAAGCTGAAAATGCGACTGCGCTGAAATTTGCCTTCCTCCGTGCCCTTCGCACGAGCTCATTGTTGTGTTTCGGTTTCGGTTCTGTATTGCACTGTACGAATGCCATGGGTTGGTGTTGAAAAACTTTAGTTTTGAGAAGGCCAAGAAGGTGAAAAAAAATATTTAAAAAAATGAAAAAGCAGCGTTGTGGGCGGCCTTCAGGCTGCCGGTTGTGGGCGCCGCTCTGGCGTTCCTGTTTTACCCAGGCGACGTGTAAATAAAAGAGTGTGTGGAGAGTACTCGTTGAGTGCGGACGTTTCTCTGCTTCAGCGCTTCGCGCCAAACCGCGTTTTCGGGCTGGCTGGCGTCCCCGCCGGTCGCGTTGGTCACCGCCGGTCTTCGCCTGCTGCTGCGCCGGGACTACCAGCACGCAACACAGCACTCATGTTTCCCGACGTATTGCCAGATGGCGTCCATATCTCACACAGCGCCTCTTCTACCGTCTTTACACGACATTTGCAGCGAAGCACGCAGATACGCGGCCAATTTTTACTTTGGCCGGATTCGTGCTACCTTGCGCTTCCAAGAATTGATCGGCCAATTCAAGCATGTCCTCAAGCGATTTGGCTCTCCTCTCCTTCAGATACAGCGACAGGCTTGGGTGGCAACTGGTGAGAAATATCTCTCTGATAAGAAACTCTCTAAGTCACCATACCCCTGTGCCATCTCTGAAAGTTCGATGCACCTGTCGAAGTAATGGCCGAGTCACGCGGCAGACTGCGTTGCTGTCCCACCATCAGCTGGCTTTCCCGTACGGAACCGATCTTGGAAGCCTTCCACGGTGAATCTAAATCGCTTCAGCAAAGCAGCTTTCATTTCGTGTAATTAGCTGCATCGGTAGGTGTCAGCCTACAGTACACACTGAGCGCTACGCCACTTAAACAAGTGCTCAAACCGTTGCCCATTGCTGCTCCGGCCAATTTTGGCTTCTAGCTATCGTCTCAAACCTGTGCAAGTATGCATCCAGGTCATCTTTCCTCTCATCAAACGCCACAAGCAGTTTCCTTGGGTTCAAACGGAAGCTATGATCTTCCCATTCACTGCTCTCCATTCTAGCTTGAACGGGAGTTTCTGCGCGCCGCTGCAAACGGAGCCGTTCGAGTTCTAATTCCTGCTGCCGTTGCCTTTCTCTCTCAGCCACCTCAGCTTGCATCTGTCTCTCTTGCGCCTCTCTTTCTTCTTTCTCCCTCTCAGCCGCTGGCCTCTCTCACTAAAGCTCTGCTACTTTTTCTTCCTTCATCTGTCGCTCTCTCGCCTCCCTTTCCTCCTTGGCCCTTTCAGCCCCTAACCTGTTTTTTTCAAGCTCTAGTTTCAATTGTTGCTTTCTTTCCTCTTTGGCTCTTTCAGCTGCCAACCTCTCTTTTTCAAGTTGTGCTTCTCTCTCTTTGTTAGCCCTCTCAATCGCCAACCTCTCTCGTTCAAGCTCTGCTTTCAGCTGTTGTTCCTTCATCACTTTTTCTTTCTTAGCTCTTTCTCTTTATTCTTTTTTCCTTTTGGCTCACCCACTTTCGTAGCTCGGCCCCAGACAGACCCGTTTTCTCACCAAGGGCAACTAATTTCTCGAGATCCATGATGCCCGTCAAACAAAACATAGCCGCGTGCACAAAACCTCTGCCTAACGTCGAATACCAAAACACTCTCTGCGCACAGGTTAGCGAGAACGCGGTGCAACACCCAAAAATCGTTCGCGAGCACTATCAGTGCCTCAAGGCTCTTTCTCCCTACTTTGGACACACTTTGCACCAAAAAGGTCCCGTGTCGCGGACGCCAGAATAATTGTCACTGATCCGGTTAGTGGGAATGGCAATCGCCGGGCGGATTCCAAGGGCTGGCGTCACGGCCCTCTGAAGACGCACCACGAAAGCGCGGACAATTTAGAGTGTGCGCTTTGGTGCGCCAGCGAACGCCGGTTGTGGTCCAAAGACCGAGTCAGAGCCGAGAGTCGATAACACAAACGAAAACGAAATATATTCTCAGTTAAGGCAGTACAAATATCACAAACACATGCACACTTGGCTGGTACCAGTTACAATTCACAGTATAGATCATATGGTGTTTTCACAACGGGAACTTAACAAACAGATCACACGCTACAAATGCAATCGCATGCATTACAACTATTCAATGACAGTTAAAAAATAAGTCCAGAATATACAATGGCGTATCCAGTCCACAATACTTGGACGGTAATCGAATGCTTCTCTTCAAGAAACACTCACGCCAACTGCAGCGGTGTCTGTCGCAGATCAACCGTCTTCGTAACTTTTCACGGCTCACACGGCGTCGTCATCCAATTCTTTCAGATCGACGATCGACTGGCCGCACACCATTATAAACACGTATTCTTTGCCTCACGGAGCCACACTCAGCTTACTTCACCATACCCGGGCCGACTGACTCACTCACTCCGTCACTGACTGTCTGGTCGTCGTTTTCGCGCTTTTATCCCCTCTCTCCCGGTTTCTAGAAGCGCCGGGAGCGTTCTTCGGCGTCTAGCACAGCCAAGCCTATGGAAAGGGCGAGAGCTTTCTTGTAGGTTCGAATCGCGGCGGCATCATCGGCGATGCGTCAGCCGCTACCTCTAGAAACATCTAGGCTTTGCCGGGCGTTTGACCGCGTTCTCTGCGTCTGGCTCGAGTGGGTGAGGAGGATGAGGCGCGCCGGCGTCTTTTGATTCTTGTTTTTTCGCCGTTCGCGCTTCTTGGGCGATCGGTTCGCGCCGTTTTTTTCCCGCTGCCGTTTGAAAGCAGCCGCGCGCGCGCTTTATTAAGCGCTCGTTTGTGACAATGACGTCGCTGTGTTTACCTCGAACTTCGACGAACACCTCCAGAGACTTCAAGCCGTACTTCAACCAATCAAGAACTCCGGGCTCACCCTGAAGCTAGGAAAGTACCGCTTCGCGTACCAGGAGCTCTTCTTTTTGGGTCACGTGATCAGCAAGACTGGAGTGCTCCCAGGCCCGCATAAGACAGCTGCCATCGCCGCTTTCCCGCCACCCACCGACAAGAAGCCGGTGCGCCGATTTCTCGGCTTGTGCGCCTATTACAGACGCTTTGTCAAAGTATTTTTACGGATAGCCGAGCCACTAACGCAGCTCACGAAGATCGACCTCGAATAGACGACAAACAGCGCAAGTCGAAACATTTCATGAACTCAAACGACACCTGCAGACACCTCCGATGCTAGCGCATTTCGCCTACTACGCCGATACGGAGATTCACACCAAGACAGCGTAGGACTCGGCGCTGTACTTGTGCAGCGGACGGATGGATTGAAAAGGGTTATCGGTTATGCTAGCCGGTCGCTGTCTAAGGCAGAGGCCAACTATTCCACAACAGAAAAGGAGTGCCTCGCCATTATCTGGGCTACGTAACAGTTTCGCCCCTACCTCTACGGCCGGCCCTTCGAAGTTGTGAGCGACCGTCACGCCTAGTGATGGCTAGCTAACTTGAAGGACCCTTCAGGCCTTCTCGCACCGTGGAGCCTAATACTTCGAGAATTTGATATTACCGTCGTGTACAAGTCCGGAAGGAAACACTCCGACGCCGACTGCCTGTCTCGTGCCCCCGTCGACCCACCACCGCCCGACATCCAGGATGATGACAGCTTCTTGGGAGACGTAAGTGCCGACGACTTCGCCGAACGACAGCGAGACGACCCGGAACTGAAGGGTTTAGTGGAATACATGGAGGGCAGGACCATCGTTGTCCCAAAAGTATTCAGGCGAGGATTGGCATCGTTTTTCTTGGAAAACAACGTCCTCGTAAAGAAGAACTTCTCTCCGGCCCGAGCCAGCTAACTTATTGTTGTACCTTCGGGACTGCGACCAGAAATTCTGCATGCCCTACACGACGACCCGACGGCTGGACACCTCGGACTTTCCCGCACGCTCGCACGAGTGCAGGAAAAGTACTACTGGCCGCGCCTTGGCACCGACGTTAATCGCTACGTAAGGACGGGCCGAGACTGTCAGAGACGAAAGACACCGCCCAAAAGACCAGCAGGCTTCCTTCAGCCGATCGAGCCTCCTCGGCGACCATTCCAGCAGATCGGGATAGACCTCCTGGGGCCGTTCCCAACGTCGACTTGCGGAAATAAATGGATCGTCCTGGCTACCGACTATCTCACCCGCTACGCCGAAACAAAAACACTGCCCAAAGACAGTGCCGTTGTGGTAGCCAAGTTCTTCGTTGAGAGTATCGTCCTTCGACACGGCGCCCCAGAGATGTCATCACCGACAGAGGTACGGCTTTTACGGCTGACCTAACTCAGGCCGCAGGACCACCGCGTACCACCCACAGACCAACGGCCTCACCGAGCATCTATATAAGACCATCGCCTACATGCTGGCCATGTATGTCGACGTCGAACACAAGACGTGGGACGCCATACTTCCGTACGTGACCTTCGCGTACAAGACGGCCGTACAAGAAACGACGCAGATCACGCCATACAAGTTGGTCTAAGGACGGAGCCCGGCAACGACGCTCGACGCCATTTTACCAAACATGACCGACGAGAAAAACATCGACGTGACCACCAACCTAAAGCGCGCTGAAGAAGCACGACAGCTCGCCCGCTTAGGGACCGCTCACGCTAGCGGCAAGCCTGCCGCAACAGCGCGGTGCCGCAGAACGTTCGCCGTCGCCGCACGCGCGAGTGCTGTCCTACTTGCACGGCAAGCTTCGCCGGCAAGCCTCCGAAAAACATGGCCGCACTGCTAAAAGCGGTTGTCGTCCACCTCGAATCTATCAAGTGGCCGCCGTGCGCTCTGTAGCGTGTAAGCTCCGAACTGATGCTTCCATTTGTTTTAGATTCATGTCCTTAAGCTTCGACAGCAAAGTATTCGTACCGATTCGGCCCCGTTTTGGAGAGCCATACTCAAATAATCGATGCTGTAGGCTTAGTGAGTCGAGATGGGCGCTTCCGAATGCTCGGAGGACATAGATTACGAGTTTGTTAGTTGTTTCTAATCCTCCATAGCTGGCGCCACTTGACCTGCCGCCAGCTTGGGGACACTTTATTTGGTTTTACGGGATGTTTTTTTTAAATATCGGACTGACTGAAACGCTCTACTGACTGCTGGAATCATGCCTGGCAACGACACGGACGACATGCGTACTTCTAGCGTGAAAAGCGCAGAAAAAAAAGCAAGCAGCTCGAAGATTCCCGCGCCAGACGCAGACGACGCGGAAAGCCAAAAGCAGACGACGCGGCGCGCCGTAGTCACGGCAACCGCTCCTCCGTCGCTGATTGGCCACGTCGCTCTGCGGCAGACGGAAGACGGCGAGAAAATGGGTATCGGACCTATTCTGCGGACTGCAAAGAACGGCAGACGTGCGCGAACGAAATAGCTTGCGCACGGCAGCCTGAGAACCAGGGGCGTAGCCAGAAATTTTTTTCGGGGGGGGGGGTTCAACCATACTTTATGTAGGTTCGTGCGTGCGTTTGTATGTGTGCGTGTATATATACGCAAGCAAAACTGAAAAATTTCGGGGGGGGGGTTTGAACCCCCCCAACCCCCCCCCCCCTTGGCTACGCCCCTGCTGAGAACGTCAAACGGCAAACGGCGAGCTGCCGTGCCGCTAGCGTGAGCGGGCCCTTATGGATCAAGAACCAGCAGACGAATGACAGCCACCGCTACAACCTTCGACGACGCCCCATGGAATACCAATGCGGTGACCGTGTGTGCGTATGGACGCCAAATCGTCGACGGAGACTTAGTGACAAGCTTCTTCGACGATACTGTCACACTTACGTGTCGGTCTTGGCCCGTAAGCACGGAGACGAGGCGACTTGAAAAGAAATAAACTTTATTTGAGCGAACTTGTGCCCATACAAAGAACTGCGTGAAAGAAAACTGCCGGTGGCCTCGAAACGGCCTGTGCGGTTCAGCGTCGGCAGAAGCAATGCCCGCCCTCTCTTCGCCGATACGCATCAGTGTCTCACGTGGTCCCACTGCTTATCAAAAGCATGCCCAGCGCGCGAGTGACGGAACGACGCGCTACCTACGCCACACTGTAGATAAGCTGAGGGCGGTGCTGCGCAAAGAAGTGGGCACCAACATAAACGCACGTGGCAGTGCCCCCCCCCCACGAAAGAGCATCGTCCCGATGCTACAAAGTAATCAATACAAATGAAACTGGAAGCTTTCTAACGAATAGTGTAGGAAAAAAAATATACACATCACAAAAGATTGTCCGTGAGTCCGCTAACGCTGTAAAAACTTTTGATGCGCACGACATGCACGACTTCAGGGCGCGCCCGGCGTCGTTAAGATTGCGCAACCCCATCAGGAACAACTTTATACGTGAGCGGCCCCAGACGCCGTGTGATCTTGTAAGGTCCAAAGTAGAGACGGAGGAGCTTCTCGCTGAGACCGCGACGGCGAATTGGTGTCCATACCATTACACGATCGCCAGGTGCGAAATCCTGCTCGCGGCGTCGCAAGTTGTAGTGCCGGGCATCGGCGTGTTGCTGCTTCTTTATGAGTGTTCGGGCAAGCTAGCGGGCTTCCTAAGCACGTTGTAGAAATCCGGCAACATCTTCGTCGATGTTCTCATCATCGACGTGTGGTAGCATGGCGTCCAGCGTACTCAACGTAGGGGAGAACTTCGTCCCACGACTTGTGCTCGACGTCCACGTACATAGCGAGCATGTCGGCAAGCGTCTTGTTGAAACGTTCCGTGAGGCCGTTTGTCTGGGGGTCGTGAGGCCGTTTTGAGGCCGTGAGACCGTGAAACGTGTCGTGAGGCCGTTTGTCTGGGCCCTCCTGCCGTGCGAATCTGTGGTCCGTCCCACGCAGTTCTTACTTTCCTCAGATGCGCTGCAAACGGTCCGCTTATCACTGAGTAATCGGCGCCAGTGTCAACGAGCGCGGTTACTTGACGTCCGTCGATCATAACCTGTAAGTAGGCACTTTTCGTACGGCTTCGGGGTCGAGTAGTGATCGATTTTGCGGTGTGTCGCTTGGACCGGTCACGGCTGCGTCGAGTGCAAGTTTCGAACTTGGGCGTTGTCGCGGTGTTAAGTCGTAGTGACCCAGCGTCGGATCGAGGCGTCACGTCGTCGGGTTGTCGCGCCGCGGCAACGGTTCGTGGCGTTGCTGTTGGAGGGTCTTGCTTGGTTCGCTGGGAAGCGGCGTCACCTCCGTACTTCGCTGTCGTTAGTTTCCCTGACGAGGGCTTGGAGATCGCCCTCCTGTTCCGTAGAAGCGCGCTGAGTGAGGCGACTGGGTGCGGCGTGATTGCGGTGAAGGCGACCTGGGGCGGGATTGCGCTTGTCCTTCCATTTCTCTCAGATATGCCTCGATTTCATGCGGCCACTGGCCTGGAAGGGGGCGGGGGGCGTTGACGCTGAAACCTCGCAGGCCCATCCGGCGGTAAGGGCATGTTCGGAGCACGTGGCCGGCTTCGCCACAATGGAAGCATAACGGGCGTCGGTTTGGTGTCCGCCAAAGGTCAGCCTTCTTCGCAGTGGCTTCTTGATAAGCCATAGGTCGGCTTTGCAGCGGCGGTCGTGATAACGGCGTGTAGGGCTGGGGAGGCGGTGACGGTGTGTACGTATCAGTGCGCGTGACTAGAGGCATCTGGCTACGGATAGCATCGGCATAAGTCATCACTGCGGGCTGCGGCACTGGTTGCAACACCGTCTGGGTCGGAAATGCTGTTCCGAGCGCCTGATGCAGCTCGTCGCGAATGACGCTTGTCAGAGGTGCGACGTGTGGGCTAGCCGCAGGGAGCAATTTCTGAAGTTCTTCGCGGATTATGGTCCGTATGGTCGCACAAAGACTATGAGCGTCTGGTGTATCAAAGTCCACGTTGCCCGAAGAAACAGCTGGCAAGCCGCGGTTGTATTGTCTGGCTCGCAGGTCAAGTGTTTTTTCAATTGTTGCCGCCTCTGTCACAAATTCTGCAACTGTCTTCGGCGGGTTGCGAATGAGGCCGACGAACAACTGTTCCTTCACGGCTCGCATCAGGTACTGGAGTTTCTTTTCCTCATTCATATCGTCGTCCACGTGTCGGAAGATCTTCTGCATTTCCTCGACGAACACAGTTACAGGCTCATTGGGGTGCTGCTGACGGGTCTGGAGCATCGCCTCAGCCTGTTCTTTTTGGTAGGCGTGTGGGAATGTAGATGCCAGCCGTCTTTTAAAAATGTCCCAAGTCGTCAGGGAAGTCTCCTGGTTTTCATACCAAGTACGGGCGGAGTCTTCGAGAGAGAAAAAGACGTTGCGCAGCTTGTCTTCTTCCTACCACTTGTTATACGATGCGACTCTCTCGAACCTGTCCAGCCACTCTTGCGAGTCCTCGCAGGCGGCGCCATGAAACTTCGGTGGTTCCTTCGGTTGTTGGAACGTAAACGTAGCGGGAGCAGTGGTGTTTGTCATCGTTGTTGAAGGATGCGCTTTCACGTGTCGTTCAGCGTCTTGCAACAGTCCGTACTCCGGAGGCAGTCCCTGGCGCCTTCGACTGGTTCGGATTTCTCCCGGGTTCTCTACCTTCACGGCTTCGGTGCGGTCGTCTTTCCGTAAGGGGCTAGCTTCATGGCTTGAAGGGGGTGTTCTAACCATAAGCACCTCCACCAAATGTCACACTTACGTGTCGGTCTTGGCCCGTAAGCACGGAGACGAGGCGACTTGAAAAGAAATAAACATTATTTGAGCGAACATGTGCCCATAAAAAGAACTGCGTGAAAAAAAAACTGTCGGTGGCCTCGAAACAGCCTGTGCGGTTCAGCGTCGGCGGAAGGAATGCCCGCCCTCTCTTCGCCGATACGCATCAGTGTCTCACGTGGTCCCACTGCTTATCAAAAGCATGCCCAGCGTGCGAGCGACGGAACGACGCGCTACCGACGTCACACTGTAGATAAGCTGAGGGCGGTGCTGCGCAAAGTGGGCACCAACATAAACGCACGTGGCAATACTTCGGACCATACAGGGTACTTCGACGCCTCGGCGCACTCGACTGCAAGGTTGTTCCTGGCGGCATTACGAACTCTCAGCGACGCCTTGCGCGACCTGAAGTCGTCCATGTCCTGCGCCTCAAGCCATATTACGCGCGTTAGTAAATCTGAGGACTGTACATTTATTTTTATTGTACTTTCTTGCGTGTGCCTAATTTTTGCTTGCACTTGTTTGTTGTACTTTCTTGCTTTATTGTTGTTATTGTTGCATGTATGGGCCACCCCCACCCCCGTGTTCTGTTTTTAGCTTAGGGACGATGCTTTTTCAGAGGGGGGCATTACCACGTGTCTTTCTTATTATAACTCTTGATACATTCGGTTTTCGCCCACAAACACTGTCAGCAACGCTCAGCGCAAACCGCCCCTTATTGTTCGAGAAGCTTCGCGATTATTGTTAAGGTTATTGTTTTGTTAAGGTTTCGCGCAAGACGAGAACACTTGAGCTTATTACAGAGTTTGCGTGACAACCAGCGATAATGCTGCAATATTCGACGGTACGTGTATAAATGGCGACGCTCTGTTCGCCGCAATCAGTGCATACAGTGTGTTTTGCTGTAAATTAACTTTCCGTTTCACGGCCACAAGTTTGACCAAATAAATAGCGACGCAGGCAACGTATTCATCTTGGACATGTCGCCTGCGGTCTTCGTCGACGTCACGACCCCGTGACAATATATATATATATATATATATATATATATATATATATATATATATATATATATATATATATATATATTTGCTCAGGTACCGCAAAACAACAATAAAGATCGCGCAATTAAAATTGGCTTCTTCAACCTGGGTCCAGGGGCACGCCGCAGGGAGCGGTTGTCTATTCCAGGTTCTCCAGGACGAAATAAAGTTCATTTCACCCCAATTCGCTCCTACAACATTGGCGCGTGGAAAGAAAAGAAAGGAAGTAGAAAACTCAAATAAAGCGAACGTTAATTATGACGGGCATGACAAAAAAGTCAATGAACGAACAAGCGAGTTCAGAAAAATAAATGAAATGCATAAAAACCGATGAACGAAGAAAAGTAATTAGGGAAATATCGCACTAGGCGTGCCAAGCCTGAAAGAAGTGTGCAGCTGTGCAGCCTTCTTTGTTTCTCCTCGGCTATCTCATTCATTTCTGCTCTGTTTCGTTTTTTTCTGTCTGTTTTATTCTATTTCCTTCCTCTCCAACTATTTCTTTATTTTTCTTGCTCTTTGTATTCTGTTGCTAATTTTGCCTTACTTTCTCTTTCTTTCCATGACTCGCTTGCTTTCCCTTTATTTCTATTTTTACGTAGTTGTGGCGGCGTTTCGCCAAGTGACAACACCATACGACAGCCCATGCCCCTAAACTGCTGCGCACTTTCAATCATCAAGGCGCTGGAAGAGCAAAAGGAAAAAGGCTTCTTGGTGCTAGCGAGCGCTCAATATGCTACAGCAAGAGGGAAAAAAAGACATCCTGGCGCGAGCGCGTGCTCAATATGCAACAGATGCCTATACTATTCCTTGTTTTACCTTCGTTACGCCAAGCTACTACAGCCTACGAAGACAGGATATGGCAGGCCGGCCCTTTAAAGTGCTCCGCCCTTAAAAAAATAGTTGCGAACGTGCAATGTACGGTGTTTTGCGCACAAGATGAACTAATTCAGGGCTAAGTCCTGCGTCTGCCTACTGCTGCTCGCCGATGTGAAGTCGCAATGGGTGCCGATGTTGCTCGGCACGCTCTGCATATGCCTCGGTGTAAGTTGTCAACTCGTTGGAGTCTTCACACGGCAGCATAGAGTGAAGCATGGCGTGCACTTCGCGGCCGTAGTGAAGCCGACATGGCCTGAATGCATGAGAATTGAAACTTGAGCTAGTTGGTACGGATTCATCATGATTTAAGTAGCGCACTGACGGACGAGGACAGAGAAAAAAGAAGGTGCACAACACCTATAAAATCAGTTGCGAGTTAGCGCCCGTGTTGTGCACCTTCTTTTTTCTCTGTTCTCGTCCGTCAGTGCGCTACTTAAATCATGATGGCCTGAATGGTGTGGTGTTTTGAAGGGCGGTGGTATATGGGAAGGTCACTTAAGGCAAGATCCAGCCATGTGTTTTGTGTTGGACGTTGATGTCCCCTCTGATCATAACTGTGAACACCTTATTCAGTTGTTCCGTAAGTCCGTTGGACTGAGGCTGGTACGCCTCAGTCCTTAAGTGACCTTCCCATATACCACCGCCCTTCAAAACACCACACCATTCAGGCCATGTCGGCTTCACTACGGCCGCGAAGTGCACGCCATGCTTCACTCTTTCGGTGTTTGATGTTGCTTAGTTCAAAAGTGCGTCCATAAGCTGCGCCGCGAATGCTGTCCCTCTGCCTGCTACTACGCTGGAGGGATCTCTGTTACGCAGCACGATATGGCGCATGAAAAATTGCGCTACCGGATTGCCCCCTGTGTGGTGGTTATGCGGACTTCGAGCATGTCCTGTGGGGCTGCGCCTCTGCCGGTCCCCCTTTCACCCAAGCGGAAATGAAGAGGCTCATTAAGGCCCAGGACCAGACCTCTCAAATCCTGGCCGTCCAGAGGGCCCGCGCGAGGGCCGTCGTGTGTAACCTGATAGTCCCCGAGTGGGCCTAGCCAGGTAACGTTGAGTTTACTCGCGTCTACTGTGGACCGAATAAAGTTGTTTCACTCGCCCACTCACCTCGGAAGCCGCGGCTTGTGGGATCGCCTGCGTCATAGCGTAGCGTTCTAATTAATCAGCCACGACGCTCACCTATTTGTTCCCGACAGCAGACATGCGAAATTGTCCGAGAATGGCCATGCCAACTTCGCCGAATGGTGTGCAAGGTGCTTCAATTAGGTGAAGTAAGCCAGCCTGTTTAACGGATGGTTGCTTTCGGCGCTGGCATTCACGACAGCCTTTGCCGTACTGTTTGGCGATCGCCAAGTATCCGGGCCAATTGTACATCTCGCTTTCTTTGGCAAGTGTTAGTGAGTAGCCTAGGTGTCCAGACGTGGGTTAGCCATGGCCAGCGAAGAGGCAGTCATGTCGCTTGTCTCTAGGAACAACCAAGGGGTAAGCACGGTCCTTCGAACAAGCGTTTTTCTTATTCAGCTGGCCCTCTCGCAGACAGAACGACGTCAATGGGCGGGACCAATGGCGTGCTGTGAATGTATCGCGGCCCTTGAAATGATCGATGATCAGTCGAATCTCTGCGTTATCTCGCTGCCACTTGCCCTCGCTGCCACGTGCCCTCAACCAATGTAATGGGTCGAGGGCAAGAGCTGCTTTCCCTTAGAACAGAAAAGACCGCACGCTTCTCCTCCGCCCGAGAGCCAGCCGTGACGTACGTGTTTTTCAGGGGCCAGCTACTCGGTGTTTTTTAAAGGACTCCGGTACTTCTAAGGCCTCGTGACAAACTGGTGGAGGCGAGTGGCTTGAGGGCTGCTCCTTGCATACTTCAGCAGTGTATGCGATGCACGGTTTTTAGCATGCTCTTTTTTTTCTATTATGCAATTGTTTGTTCCTTCCTAATGATGTTCTACCGGTGAAAGGTGGTCATTGGACTGTTTGGGCAGGACTGGTAGGAAGTGGATGAAGAGCCTTCGATCTATTTTCGGTGTTTGTTCCAGTTTGGTAATAAAGACGCCAATGATGTTCTTGGCGCTTGCTCATTGTGTGCATATGGCTCGAAGTAAGAGAACATCACTTGGCACGGAATTCGAAATCGTCTTTTTTTCAAGCCAGATACTTTGTAAGGAAATATATTTCGCCCCAGAACTTCTTGAATTGGCCTATGCTATTCCTGTACATTCTAACGCTGTTGCGGTAGCACAATATATCTCTGTTCATATCACACGACATGGACATGTCCAGCCTGCTTTCTGTGCAAACAGAAAGCAGGCTGGACATGTCCATGTCGTGTGATATGATCACTGGGAGCCGTGATGGAGGCACGGAAAATAACGTGTCTTTCAATGATCCTGTGTATCGAGACTGCGCGCCGGCATTTCTTATAAGTGGACTGATGGAACTTTCAAGAACACTTCCCCCTTTGGAACTTCGTGGTCGCTGTGTCGGTGATAAGTTATAGATTGAAATTTGTTATGCTATTTTATTTCTGTCACTACAAAATGGCACTTGGGACACAATATAATAGCCAACGTAATCAATAAAATTCAGCAGTTCCCACGTACCGTGGGAGTCGATGTTATGCGAAGCATGCGGCGGGAAGGTGACTGTGGTGTAAATTTTTTACTGAGCGAAACATTACAAAATGACGCGAAATATTTGTATAAATTTGACACCCACACATATATATATTGTCACGTGGTTGTGACGTCGACGAAGACAGCAGTCGGCGTTGGCAGAATGAAACTGTTAATTTGGGCCGAACTTGTGGCCGGGAAAGTGAGAACTAGAACTACAGCAATACACGCTGTACAATGATAGCGGCGAACAGGGCGTCGTCCGTCGGTAAAACTGACAAGCAGTCAAGCGCGTCGGCTTTTATACAGGCGCTATGGAACTTTCCAGCAATATCGCTGGTGGCGGCGTTATCTCTCGACAAAGCTGGAACATTCGCGTGCGGCGCGCAATCTTAACAAAACGATCTACAATGATCGGGAAGCTTCGCGAACAATGTGGCGCGGTTTGCGCTGAGCGTTGCTGACAGTCTTCGTAGGTGTAGCTTCAACTCATGAAACGTAAGACACGCGGCAATGCCCCCCTCTGAAAAAGCATCGTCCCGATGCTTAAAAACAGAACATGATTACATGCAATACTAAAGAAAACTAATAAAGGAAGCAAACATTAGAGTCCTCTGGTGCGTTAACGTGCATAGTACGGTTTAAGGCGCACCACATGCACGACCTCGGGTCGAGCTCGGCGCCTCTGAGAGTTCGTGATGCCGTCGGGGACAACCTCGTAGTCGAGTTCGCCGAGACGTCAAAGTACCCTGTATGGTCCGAAGTATCGACGCAGAAGCTTCTCGCTCAGTCCGCGTCGTCGTATTGGTGTCCAGACCCAGACACGGTCGCCGGGCTGGTACTCCACGAAGCGTCGTCGAAGATTGTAGCGACGGCTGTCGATGTTCTGCTGGGTCTTGATGCGCAGGCGGGCGAGCTGTTGAGCTTCTTCGGCACGTTGTAAGAAAGCAGCGGCGTCGAGATTTTCTTCGTCGGTGACGTTCGGTAGCATGGCCGGGCTCCTTCCGTAGACCAACTTGTACGGCGTCATCTGCGTCGTTTCTTGGACGGCCGTGTTATAAGCGAAGGTCACGTAGGGAAGGACGGCGTCCCACGTCTTGTGCTCAACGTCGACGTACGTGGCCAGCATGTCGGCGATGGTCTTATTTAGACGCTCTGTGAGGCCATTGGTCTGCGGGTGGTAGGCGGTGGTGCGACGGTGGCTCGTCTCGCTGTATTTGAAGATCGCCTGAGTGAGGTCCGCCGTAAAGGCCTCTGTCTGTGATGAGAACCTCTGGGGCGCCATGACGCAATACGATGTTCTCCACGAAGAACTTGGCTACCTCGGGCGCACTGCCTTTGGGCAAGGCCTTTGTCTTTGGGCAAGGCCTTTGGGCAAGGCCTTTGTAACGGGTGAGGTAGTCCGTTGCTACGACGATCCACTTGTTGCCGGAAGTCGACGTCGGGAACGGCCCCAGTAGGTCCATCCCGATTAGCTGGAACGGCCGGTGAGGTGGTTCGATTGGCTGCAGGAGTCCCGCTGCCCTACTCGGCGGTGTCTTCCGTCGCTGGCAATCTCG
This sequence comes from Rhipicephalus sanguineus, assembly GCF_013339695.2. NCBI lineage: Eukaryota > Metazoa > Arthropoda > Arachnida > Ixodida > Ixodidae > Rhipicephalus > Rhipicephalus sanguineus. Next base: position 128,906,588 of record NC_051184.2, on the reverse strand, counting down.
GCAAGTCTTAACGTAGTGGGTGACGTCGGCAGCAAGGCGTGGCCAGTAGTATTTTTCCTGTATGCTGGCGAGCGTGCGGGAAATACCGAGGTGTCCAGCCGTCGGGTCGTCGTGTAGGGCCTGGAGGACTTCTGGTCGCAATGATGAGGGCACGACAAGAAGGTAGTCGGCTCGAAGTGGCGAGAAGTTCTTCTTCAGGAGAACGCCGTTCCGCAAGAAAAACGACGGCAGTCCTCGCTTGAATACCTTCGGAACATCGGCGGTCTTGCACTCGAGATACTCCATGAGGCCCCCAAGTTCCGCGTCGGCTCGTTGCCTTTCGGCGAAGTCATCGGCACTTATAGTTCCGAGGAAGCAGTCATCGTCGTCGTCTTGCGGCGGCGCGTCGACGGGGGCACGAGACAGGCAGTCGGCGTCAGTGTTTTCGTCCGGACTTGTACACGGCGGTAATGTCGAATTCCTGCAGTCGTAGGCTCCACCGTGCGAGGCGACCGGAAGGGTCCTTCAAGTTAGCTAGCCAACACAAGGCGTGGTGGTCGCTCACAACTTTGAAGGGCCCGCCGTAGAGATAGGGGCGAAACTTCGATGTAGCCCAGATGATGGCCAGGCACTCCCTTTCTGTTGTGGAATAGTTGATTTCTGCCTTTGATAGCGACCGGCTAGCATAACTGATGACCCTTTCCAGCCCGTCAGTCTTCTGCACGAGGACGGCTCCGAGTCCTACGCAGCTTGCGTCGGTGTGGATTTCCGTATCGGCGTCTTCGTCGAAATGCGCTAGTATCGGAGGCATCTGAAGGCGTCGTTTAAGTTCTTGAAATGCTTCGATTTGCGCCGTTTCCCACTTGAATGGCACGTCGGTCTTCGTGAGGTGCGTTAGTGGCTCGGCTATTCGTGAAAATTCCTTGACGAAGCGTCTGTAGCGCGTGTCTTTCCATTCGTCGGGTCAACACTGTCCATGTCAGGTTTTCTTAACGCTCTCGCGCCCGGCGGCCTGGTAGCGTCTAGTCACGGTGGCCAGCCAGCTTTGCTGATGCGTGCCCATCTCGGCCCCCTAAGCAGCCGCCGGCTGTACCAACCTTCCATATCCTGGACGTCAACCTCCCACAGACCTCATGAACGACACACACAACTGAAAGGACATCTGACCCTCTCCACAAACCTCCACCAGTCTCCAAGTGTCTACCAGAAGAAGTGGAGGAAACACCAGAATCCTCAGCGTCCCTGACGCTGACGGAGTCCCCCAACTTGAGACGGAGCTTTCTTGACCGCCTCAAACGGAAGAAACAACCTCCAGTCAAGACGCCTGATAAAGGTGGTGAAGTTTAAATAAGCCGCCCCCTTTTCCTCCTTCACATAAATGGCGGCCAAAAGTATAATTCACTGGAACTGGCGATGGCTACTGAAGAACCTGATGGCATTTATGAAATACTTGCACAACACGAACCCAAAGAACTTTCCTTGCAGGAAACGCACTTAAAGTCGATATTCGCTAACTTTTTCAAATATTTATATGGTATATCGAAAATACAGGTAAGGCACTGTCCACTGACGTGGTCGTGTCGCTATAGTGACGCAGAAAACAGTTTCCCGTCGAAGCCACACTGTCGTCACAAATTTAGAGGCAGCGGCAATACGAACCCTAGTTTTGGGTGAATAATAACCCTGTGTTCACTATATATTCGTCCGGACTACCACCTCACTGTTGAAGAATTTGAAACAGTCGTTGACCAGTTTTTCGATGTATTCTTGTTGGTTCGAGATTTAATGCACACCACCGTTTAAGGGGTGCACAAGAACTGATTCCCGAGGTTGACTAGTTGAAAAATTTCTGTTGTCCTCTGGCTACTGTATTTGTTTGTATATTACATCTAATACTGCTTTGTTGTTTGGGGAACAACCATTTCTACAAATATTTTGAAACTTAAAAAGAACCGAAAACAAAATGATAAGGGTAATTGCTAACACTGCCCCCGATCATTCAACTGAACCGTTACTTAAGAAGCACGGATTAATTAGTTTAGACAACTTCTATAATTTTAAACTAAGTTTGGCACTGCGGAATGAAGTTAAGAAAGGCACTCATAGTCTACGCACCCTGGCTAAACTAAAAGTAAACGCGCGTAGCTATAACACTAGGCATCTTGAATACTGGGATGTGCCTTACAGCAGAACGAACTATGGTGAAAATAGACTGTGCTGTCTCATTCCTAGAATGTTAAATCATTTTTATGAACAGAACATACATATTGAGTACTTCACATTCAACCAGCGTAAGAAATATTACATATAACACTAATTCTATGCTTTGTTCTATTTTTGTATCCTCTTCTTGTGACCTTTTTTCTGACATTTATTCTGAAAAAAACTCAGAAGTTTCACAGTTTGTCTACTGTATAAGGATGTATGCAGCATCATGCACAATTCTTTCACTGTATTGTTTTCTATTATATATTGTGTAATAGATTTCTCGATGATGATAGTGTGCACACTTGTTACGTTTGACTTGTATATATAATTTTTACATATTGTACTGATGTAATATTACTATGTCTGTGGCTAAATGCCGACCGAAGTCCAAAATACACGAGGTGAGAGCATTGTCAAGCTGCATAAAAGCAGCTTTTTTTCTCACTGCTGATGGTCTGTATTGCTTATGAAATAAACATCTATCTATCTATCTATCTATCTATCTATCTATCTATCTATCTATCTATCTATCTATCTATCTATCTATCTATCTATCTATCTATCTATCTATCTATCTCTTGCCATTAAATGGACCTCCCTCTTTTACGTCTAGGGAACAAGTCATTTCGTACCAACACCATTCTCTTTCTGTTCAAGAACGCATGGTCCTCTGAGCGTCTACCCAAATCCTGGAAAAAGGTTGTTACCCCTCCTTAAGCAAGGAAGGAAGTGACACTTGCTCCTAAGTCCATTGCATTAACTATCTCGTTAAGCAAGATATTTGTAAAAAAAAAGACCGTCTTCTGTGTTACATCGAATTTAATGTATTTCTTGACCAATTTCAAGCCGGATTCAGGTCTGAACGGTCAACTGACCAACTTGTAGCAATCAAATCTTTTGTCAGGAATGCGTTCATTCAGGAACAGCACTCTGTTTCGGCATTCTTTTACCTGCAGAAAGCTTACGACATGGCATGGCGTTACGATATTCTCTGTGACCTACATTCTTACGGGATCTCGGGAAAGATCCTGAATACCATTGAAAGTTGCCTCTCTGAACGTACATTTGTGGTTCGTTTTAGAAAAGCGAGTTACGCGGGAAAATGGTGTCCCCCAAGGTGGTGTTCTCAGCTGCACTCTCTCTTATGCTAAAATCAATTCCCTATGGAGTGTGCTGCCCAAAACAATCTTATTTTCTATATATGGATTATGTCCAGATCATCTTCAAATCTTGTAATCTCTCCATCTATGCACGTAAGATACAATAGGGATTGAATGGACTCTCAAGCTCGGCAGATGAAAACGGTTTTCAAGTTAACTGTGAGAAAACTGTATTGGTAGATTTTTCTAAAGGTATTAGGCCAGCCCCTAACATTTCACTGAACAGACAGACAATAGCCACTAAGAAACCCGATAAATTTCTAGATGTTGTCGTTTATCAAAAGCTCACCTTTGTCGCACATATCAAGGAGTTGTGATTGAAGTGCCTGAAAGCTTTCAATTCACTAAAGATACGTTCGCATCTGTCATGGGGTACTGAGCGTGATTGTTTTAAACCTTCTTAGCAGTGTAGTGCTCTCACGTATTGATTACGGCTCGGTAGTGTACGAATCAGCACCGACACCGAGATCTGCACTAAATATCTTTGACCCAATGCACCACATTTGGCTTCGTCTGACCACTGGCGCTTTCCGAACCAGCCCTATATATAGCTAGCCTCTATGTTGAGGTGGGCTGATGGTCACTAGAACAGGCGAAGACAGTTTACAAGAATCACTTACGCAGGTAATGTGCTCTCTCATGCCGACCACTCATCTCGGGAGCTTTTGCTGGACAAATCAATTGCGCGCCTGTTTTCGAGGAGACCATCAGCTATGTCACCGTACCCTATTACAGTGGCATCACAACTTGAAGGTATGCACATACAGGTCTCTAATCTCCAAGACAGCTCTAAAAAGGACACTGTGGACTCGTGGAAAACGCAGGCTGTCAAATGCGACATGTCATTCCTGGAGGTAGGAAAGCACGGCCGGTCGCAATAGATCAACAATTTATGTACGTGCAGGAAAAGTACAGGCATGCTGAGTACTGCACTGGTGCTTTACAGTCCTCAGTAGTCGCATGTGTAGCACACGGTCCTGTGTGCCGAATATGCCAGCATAATGCCACGCTCGCTCCTTCTTTTATTTTGATGTGTTCGAGTTTGACCAGCAAGGACGGTTATCAACGCTCGACGCTGGCCGCGAAGCAGTGTTCGAGAAGTTTCACGATTTTAGTAGATCGTTTTGTTAAGATTGCGCGCCGCACGCGAATGTTCCGGCTTTGTCGAGAGATAACGCCGCCACCAGCGATATTTCTAGAAAGTTCCATAGCGCCTGTATAAAAGCCGACGAGCTTGACCGCTTGTCAGTTGATTGACGGAGGACGCCCTGTTGGCCGCTATCATTGTACAGCCTGTATTACTGTAGTTCTAGTTCTCTAGCTCACTGTTGCCTTCGTCGACGTCACGACCACGTGACAATATTTACTGCAGAATGCTCTGGAATACTACTGACTGCAAGGCACATCCTAGAGAAGAAAGAAGACATCTCTATCATATACATATTCTCTCAGTGCAGTGACGGCGTTGCCTTCCGGTAAGATGCAAAAGAAACAAACTACGAATTCTGTTCTAAAATTCATTATGTCCCCTTGCAAATCCAAGTGTAAAATCACGCTGGTGTAAATACCGGACCATTGTAACATAGCTGGCAATGAGGCAGCGGACCGACTTGCGAAGCCGGCGGCACTCCGCAGTTCAATAGACGTATATGTCTTCCCGTTGAGGACCTGAGACCACACATCAGAAACAGAATTAGTAGGCAATGGCACGAAGAATGGAAAGCAGCAAGCGAAAACAAATTGCGCACAGTAAAGCTGATAATAGGACGATATGCTACCGAAAGACGTAAAAGGTACCAAGAGGTTGCTCTGTGTAGACTTAGGGTAGGTCACACATGCAACGCGCTCACACCGTTTAAACAATTCTCCAGCACCCCACTGTGCAAAATGTGGTGATGCGCGGCCCGTCGTTCATGATTTATTCGTGTGTTGGTGGCTCGAACAAGAAAGGACACGTCACTTCTCAGAACTGTACAAATCGAACATATCGCCACGCCTATTCTTTTTTCTTGGTGACGAGCCCACGTTCTCCCCGAAAAAACACTTTTAGCTTTTTTAGCTAGTGTATCCTTCCTATGTCCCATTTCATCATCATCATCATCATCATCATCATCAGCCTGTCTACGCCCACTGCAGGGCAAAGGCCTCTCCCATGTTCCGCCAATCAACAAGCTGCTGTGCTTTCTGCTGCCATGTTATACCTACAAGCTTCCTAATCTCATCTACCCACCTAATTTTCTGTCTCCCCCTTACGGATTTGGCATCTCTTGGCATCCAGTCAGTTACCCTTAATGACCACCGGTTATCCTGCCGACGTGCTACGTGCCCGGCCCATATCCATTACTTCCTCTTGATTTCAACTATGATGTCCTTAGCCCCCGTTTGTTCCCTGACCCACTCTGCTCTCTTCCAGTCTCTTAAGGTTACACCTATCATTTTCCTTTCCATCGCTCGCTGCGTCGTCCTCAATTTAAGTTGAACCCTCTTCGTAAGTCTCTAGGTTTCTGCTGCGTAGGTAAGTTCCGGTAAGATGCAGCTGTTCTATACCTTCCTCTTGAGGGATAGTGGTAGATTGCCATTCATGATTTGATAATGCTTGCGGAATGAGCCCCAACCCATCCTTATTCTTCCAGTTATTTCACTCTCATGGTTCGGCTCCGCGGTTACTACCTGTCCTAAGTAGACGTACTCCTTTACAACTTCCAGTGTCTCGCTACCTATCGCAAAGCGCTGTTCTCTTCTAAGATTGTTCAACATTACTTAAGTTTTATGCATATTAATTTTCAGACCCATTTCATGTTCTCACTAATCTCAGCCTTCTCTCAATCTTCAGGGAATCACTGAGATTTCTAGTAAAAACGCGATGCAGCACGTACTCCTTGCCTTAGTATGACCTGTGGTCGAGGCTGCGTGACTTTCTAAATCCCAGATTTTGCCAACTTCTGAACTCATGGAACGCAACATAGGATTTGCCCGCTTTTAAACTCGTCGCACGCAATCAATTCTTTCAGATAACTTCAGACCTATACACCATGGTTTATTTTATTCGTCTACTTGAGTATTTCATTTTACCCGAGTCAATCAGTAACCTCGTGTAACGGCAACTCTGGGCAGTTCTTTGCTCAGAGTTGCCATAGCGTTAAAAAAATCTCCGATCAGCATCAATAGCAAAAACATGTGGTATACACAAATGTGTACCCAGCGTCTCAAAGGGTTAAAGCACATACGTTAGCTGTATCGAAACAAAGTCCACGCTACGGTGGGATTAAGTACTTGACATGAGTAACGGTGGTCTTATTCCTTCATAGTTGAGCAATGCTAGGCTTACCAGAGCAGCTAGCCAGCGCTGCACATTACGTGATGTTGCCCCGAGATTAATACCCCGCCCAGTGAGGCGCTAGCCCACCGATATAGGAAAGAGGAAAGTTCAGGAAGTGGAGCCACCCCTCTCCCCCTTTCAGCAGTGGTTCCTGCAAGCTTCACGCACGGTAACCGACAACTAAGGCGAAGTTTTCCTTCAACACAGCAATCACGTTTATTGACGGCCCTAGGTGACGATGCATAACGGCGACAGTCAAGACGGAGCACTGGCTCTGAGCACGAGGGGCATGCTATCAGAGAAGATCCGAAGAGGATGACCCACTAGAAGGCACTCGAGAGGATGACCCAATACAGAGTTTCAACGCTTTGCTACAATTATCCTGGGAACGAAAATGGAGCCGCCTGGCGGCCTAACAGCTTGTCACTATGAGCGGGTCTGGGCAGGACACTAGGCGCTCCACGTTGACAATGTCGCACCCTCGACGGCGCATGTCCGACGGTTCATTGGGTTCGATCATGTAGTTGACCGGAGATGCGCGTTCGACTACATGGTAGGCGCCTTCGTATTTGAGCAGTTGTTTTGAAGAGAGGACAGTTGTATTGGTAGGAACTGAGAGCCATACGAGCGCTCAAGGGAGGAACGTGGACACAGAGGTGGTGGTGTCTCCGCAAATGCTCTTCTGCCGCTCTTGGTCATGGCCAGTAAAGGTCCTGGCAAGCTCGCGACACTCCTCAGCAAGTCTGGCTTTGGCTGAAAGCGGGTGAGAAACTAGTGGTGCTTTGAGGGGCGGCATTGTAGGCGTAGGTGACGAAAAGCAGAATGACATCCCAATTTGTTAGATCGGTGGCGACGTACAAGGAAACAATGTCGCCTAGCGTGCGGTTAAAGCGTTCGGTGAGGCCGTTCGTATGTGGGTGTTAATGAATTGGTTTGCTGTGAACAACGTTGCAGTCTTTGGGAATGGCTTCGACGACTTCCGAGAAGGCACGGCCTCGATCGCTGAGCAGCTCCTGGGGTGGACCATGACGCAGCATGAAACTCTGGAGCAACAAGAAGGCCACATCGCGCGCTGTAGCCGCCGGGAGGGCGGCAGTTTCGGCGTATCGCGTAAGGTGGTCTACAGCGACGACGGCCCAGCGGTCACCACCCGACGTAAGAGGAAGTGGCCCATACAAACTCATGTACCGAGCCAAAACGGCCGGTCAAGGCAAGGTGAATGTCGCAGACCTGCAGGTTTAGCTGCGCTGAAGTTTTGCGGCACTGACAAACGATGCAGGAGTGAACGAACTTCTGCACGTAGCGGTAGAACTTTCGCAAAAATACCGTTGGCGACTGCGGTGGTAACGTTTAGATACCACAGAGGAGTGCGGACACTGTGTATCAGAGTGGAACCATGCGCAGATTGCAGAAAGCAGACTGCGGGGTATTACTAGTAGCCACTGGCGGCCGCCGACGCTATAATTACGTCGGTGAAGCAGGTCGTCGCGACTGCAGAAATGGGGAGCTTGACGACGCAACGCGCGAGTGAATGGTGTTGCCAATGGATCAGTGAGCAATTCTATCAGCGAAGCGATCCATTGCTCCTTGCACTGTTCGGTAGCGATGGTGTCAATATCGATGGGAGAAACGGTACTGTCAGAGATTGGGATGTGTGTATTGCCGTCAGCCAAGGGGGATTGCGAGAGTGCGTCGGCGACAGCATGCTGGCGTCAGTTACGGTACAGGACGTGGATATCGTAGTCCTGTAGGCGAAGGGCCCAGCGGGCGAGGCGTCTTGAGGGATCCTTGAATGAGGATAACCAGCATAGTGCATAATCGCCGATGACGACATTAAATGTGCGACCGTACAGGAAGGGTCGGAACTTCGCAAGGACCCAAATGATCGCCTGGAATTCCTTTTCGGTGATGGTGTAAATGTTATCGGCTTTGGTAAGCGTACGACTTGCGTATGCCACGACACATTCGGAGAATCCAAGTTTGCGCTGCACAAGGGCAATGCCGAGGCCAACACCACTAAGTATGTGTGTACCTCTGTAGGGGCCGTAGAGTCGTAGTGGCGTAGTATGGGAGGCGTTTATTGACGGCACTAGGCGACGATGCACAACGGCGACAGTCAATATGGCGCACGGGCTCTCAGCACGAGAGACATGCTCTCAGAGAATAGCCAAGAGGACGACCCACTAGAAGGCGCTCGAGAGGACGACTCATTACGTAGTTCCAACACTTCGCTCTAATTTAATGAAATTTTTTTCTACTTTTCGGCTGTGAAGACTTTCCTCCTTTTCTCAAGACAAAGCACTGTATGCTCTCTGCGGTGCGGGCCGCTTATGCGACACTTTCGCGTCTTGCACTGCAGCATTGCACTGCAGGCTACCGGCGAGCAGGGGTTTGATAACGTTAAATCACACTGTCGGGCTTTCCTATGCCTGGCCTCAAATCGCTCTGCCTGACCTCAAAATTAAATCCTCGACAGCCTAAATACGTGCGGTATGCAGTAAACGTTTCAATAGCGAAGCTGTTTTACCCGGCGTAAAACGTGTGACCATAATCGAGTACGATCAACATCATGAACGGGTATATGCCACAGAAGTTTGGCAAATCACATTAAACACCGCTACTGCGTGGTCTCTAATTAGACTGAGAGCGCGTACGGGGAGAAAAAAAGAAAGAAAGAAAGAAAGAAAGGAAGAAAGAAAGAAAGAAAGAAAGAAAGAAAGAAAGAAAGAAAGAAAGATGCAAGGAACAGAAAGGTACAAATTATTCCCGAAAAAAAAAATTGTTCACGAGGCGGCATTCGAACGTACGTACGCTCGATCCGAAGGAGAGTTACCTGACCACTTGGCTACCCAGACACGCTGTTTGAGCATAGCATAGCCTTCTATAGTATAGTGTAGGAAGATGATGGGAAAGAGAGTTGTGTGTTAGGAGGAGATATGTGATGGTGATGAGGTGAGGAGGACGTAAAGGATGAGGGGAGAGAGCAAAGTGCAGCACAGAAAGAAAGAGAAAGGAAGAAATAGAGAGAAGTGCAGAATTAAAAAAAATCGGCAGATCCCATATACTGTGGGAGTCGATGTTATGCGAACAATGCGACGGGAATGTGACTGTGGCGTAATTTTTTTCTACTGAAAATGGCGGTAAAGATTTGTATACATTTTATAGGCACACACATATGTTGAAGAGCCGCATATATGTTATATAACCAGTTGTTTACACTTGGGTAACGCTGCCAACGGCAACATGGGTATCGCCAACACCAGAAGCGCTAACTGATATGCGGTGCTTATACTTGTCGGTTATGATGGAGAACGCACGCACATTTCACGAGCCCGTGTGCATGTGTGGAAGAAGTTCTTGGCAGTTCTTGAACGAGGTCATCAACACCGTGATCAGTGAGCACCAGCAGCTGGTCATGACTTGTTATCGGATCCGGTAGTACTCGCGGTGACGAGGGGTCCATGCGTAGTGAAGTATGAGGTGTAGTAGAGCTGTTGGAAATCGTGGATGCGTCGGTCATTTCGTCAACAAGTTGTCTGTCGATAAAGCCGGCGACATGTCGGAACCAGAAGACACCCTTCGCGTTGCTGAGGTATAAGCCGTCGAAGCTGGTAGGCCTGGATAGTGCTACACGTAGACCAACATCAGTGGATCGCGCTTGTATTTGTAAACTACCTGGGCATGCGTGGCCTACGTAGCCAAGTCTACAAAGCGGCTGTTAATCAACCTGGCAGCATCCTCGGTCAGCATGAGGCCATCGCCCAGCCTTGAAAGAAATGAAGAGAACACTGCGTCGTTCTGGTGGACTAAGTGTACATTACGGTGCAGTGATGTGAATATCATATGTTACTTTCGTTAATGTATTCCTCTGGGGTCGAGCAATGCTTCAATATAGCTTGCTGAATCATACGAATACAAATGCAATGTTTATTAGACTGCTATAAAAGCGGAGCCAACACTGGAACCAAAGATGTTAATCTGATATGACGCCTGTATCGTAGGAGTACACATCGTAGGAATATCATGTAGTGTTTGTTGTTTTCTTGTAAAATTAGATAGCAAGCACCACAACCCCAATTAGTGGGCATGAGTGGGCACGGAGGCACGCACCGAGACAGCATGCTGCAAATTTCACGCTTCTGCCTTTTACAGGCTTACCTGGCTTCGCTCCTGGCGCTGCAGCCATCGCTGCAAGCTTCGCCGTGTTCCACGCGAGTATGGCGGTTTCCGCCCCGCAATCGTGGTTACCAGCTTCCTGACTTCCAGCACGGAAAGAAATCAAGCTCTGATGCAAGCATCGTCGCCCCAACCATCTGCGCATGGCCTTTTTCTACGATGACGTCACTACCAGCACAGGACTTAAATGGGTGGCGCTGCAACAGCCTCTTCAGTGGGCACGGAGGCACGCACCGAGACAGCATGCTGCAAATTCCACGCTTCTGCCTTTTACAGGCTTACCTGGCTTCGCTCCTGGTGCTGCAGCCATCGCTGCAAGCTTCGCCGTGTTCCACGCGAGCATGGTGGTTTCCGTCCCGCAATCGTGGTTACCAGCTTCCTGACTTCCAGCACGGAAAGAAATCAAGCTCTGATGCAAGCATCGTCGCCCCAACCATCTGCGCATGGCCTTTTCCTACGATGACGTCACTACCAGTACAGGACTTAAATGGGTGGCGCTGCAACAGCCTCTTCAGTGGGCACGGAGGCACGCACCGAGACAGCATGATGCAAATGCCACGCTTCTGCCTTTTACAGGTGTGTAAGCCATGCTCCCTGTATGCTAAGAAAAGTGATAACCGGTGTTTGGTTCTGCTTCCGTGCCCGGAAGTGCTTGCCGACATTGCATGCGATTGTTTTTCGATGGTTTTCCGGTTACTTCTTTCTGGTGATATTGAAGCTAATCCGGGCCCTGACAGGCGTACTAAGGCCTTGCTCGATATGGATTGATTGCCTGATGATCCCTCCGAAAAGATGACCTTCATGCCTCCGAAGGACCTTCATGCCCAGTCAACTCAGTCAGCCAAAGTGCAGAACACGTTAGCAACCGACGTGAAAGAAATAAGGACGAGCCAAAAGAAAATCGAAGCTTAAATTGCAACGATACAGGAGAGGCTTGAAGAATTAGAGGCAAAAACTAATTCTATCGAGCACTTAGAGCAGGCTGTTGATAGCGTGGAGGCGTCGGTGAGGTCGTTTGATAACCACCTTGAGAACTTGGAATCTCGCCTAAATGAACAGGAGGACCGTTCCCGGCGCAATAACTTAATCTTTAGAGGTATTCCAGACTCTCAAGAATCGTGGCAACAATCTGAATCCAAGATAAAGTCCATTCTAACAAGTACGCTTGATGTGCTACCAGACAACGCTATCCAGCGCGCTCATCGGTTAGGGTCGTATGCACCAACTAAATGTCGGCCTATAATTGTTAAGTTTTCGGACTTCAAATCTAAAGAAAAAGGGCTTTCTGCGAGAGCAGCACTTAAAGAGAAACATATAAGTGTGACCGAAGATATCTGTGAATCTATACGTGATGTGAGACGAAAACTATTCGAAATTGCTAGAAATCAACCTGGCGTAAACACATATCAAGTGCGGTACAAAAGGTTGATCATGAATAAGAAGCAGTACATCTACGACTCGATAAACCAATGTGTAAAAGAAGTCGAGCCATTGCAAGCACCCAGAGCTACGGCTGGCAATATAAAACATTTTTCGCAGCACGCATCTGATACCCGGCAGTCCAAACGTTCAGTGAAATAGGAACGCGACAAGGTCAGCAAACGAGAACTGCTCAATACATCCTTTCTTTTTACTAACATTAGAAGCATTATCAACAAACGCGCTTTATTGGATTCAGCAGTTGATACATGCGAACCGGATATAATCGCATTGACAGAAACATGGCTTCAACCGGCAATCGGAGACCATGAATTATTTGCCAACTCACGCGATTTTTCTATTTACCGCTGTGACCACGTTAATCGTTCGGGTGGGGGCGTGCTTTTGGCGATAAATAAAAAGTTTCCTTCCGATTGCATTAAAACTGCATCCAGTTTGGAGATTGTATGGGCAGTCGTAACACTAGCCTATCAAAAGATAATTTTGGGGGTTTGTTATCGGCCCCCAAGCTTTACTACAACGTTTGTGTGTGATTTGCATGATGCAATGAATAGTGTTTTTTCCCGTTACGCCACACTGCCAATTTTCCTACTTGGTGATTTCAATATGCCTAATCTCTTATGGAAAAATGTACCCGTCACAGTGTACCCTAACGCATCTATGGCGCAAGACTTCTTAGAGCTGTGCAGTACATTTTCTCTCACACAGGTGATTAAAGAACCAACAAGGATAACACCATCTGTTTCAAATACACTTGATCTTATATTGACTACGCGACCCGATCTTGTTTCTGAAGTAACATGCCTGCCAGGAATAAGTGATCATAGCCTACACTCGTTTAGTCTGCCTTGAGCAACCTAAGATGGTTAAAACGATCATGACATTAGGAAATTACAACAAGGCCGACTTCCTTGCTATCAACAATGAACTTGCTGTATTTCTTGATGATTACTTAAGTGATTTCGACTATCGCAACGTTCAGTCGAACTGGAGTATCTTTCTTGCTAAGGTTGTGGAATTAACAGATAAGCACATCCCTGCTTACGCGATCTCCTCCAACCTAAAAAAACGTGGTATAATCATCAGCTAAAACGCTTGTCTAACATAAAGAAGGGTCTCTTCAAATCGGCTAAACATAGTAATAGTAAGGCTCGTTGGTCAGCTTACAAACAGAGCGCTGATGAATACGTGCAGGCCTTAAAAGTTGCCAAAGATAGTTTTCTAGCCAACACCTTACCTACGATGTTGAAGACTAACCCTAAAAAAATCGGCAGATCCCACGTACCGTGGGAGTCGACGTTATGCGAAGCATGCGGCAGGTAGGTGACTGTGGCGTGACTTCTTTTACTGAGCGACACGTTACAAAATGACGCGAAAGATTTGTAGAAATTTTATACGCACACATATATATGTTGAAGAGCCGCATATCTGTCATATAACCAGTTGTTTACGGTTGGGTCATGCTGCCAATGACAACGTGGGTATTACCAACACCAGAAACGGTAAGCTGATATGTAGTGCTTATACGTGTCACGAGAACGCACGCACGTTTCACGAACCCGTGTGCATGTGTGCAAGAAGTTCTTGACAGTTCTTGAACAAGGGCATCACCACCGTGATGAGTGAGCACCAGCAGCTGGTCATGATTTGTTACAGGATCCAGTCGTGATCGTGGTGTCGAGGGGTCGATGTGTCGTGAAGTATGTGGTGTAGTAAAGCTGTTGGAATTCGTGGATGCCTCGGTCATTTCGTCGACAAATTGTCTGTCGATAGAGCCGGCTACATGTCGGAACCTGAAGCCACCCTTCGAGTTGTGACGTTTAGGCCCTCGAGGCTGGTAGGCCTGCATTGTGCTACGTAGACCAACGTCAGTGGATGGTGTTTGTCGTATTCTTAGACTACCTGGGCGTATGTGGCCTTGTAGACTAGGCTACAAAGCTGCTGTCAATCAATCTGGCATCGTCCTTGGTCAGCATGAGGCCATCGCCCAACCTCGTAAGAAGGGAAGAGGACACTGCGTCGTTCTGGTGGACGAACTGCACATTACGGTGCGGTGATGTGGATATCATATGTAACTTTCAGTAATGTGTTTCTCCGGGGTCGAGCAATGCTTCAATATAGCTTCATGAATTATAAGAATACAAACGTAATGTTTATTAGACTGCTGTAAAAGCGGAGCCAACACTGGAAATACAGACGTTAATCTGATATGACGCCTGTGTCGTAGGAGTTCACATCATAGGAGTATCATTTAATGTGTATTGCTTTCTTGTAAAATTAGATAGCCAGCACCACAACTACAATTGACGTTGCACCGATGTTACGTCTGCGTAGGCTGTTTTTCCAAACCAGTTTATAGACCGGGCGTGGCTCAGTGGTAGAATACCTGATTGCCACGCGGAATGCTTGGGTTCGATTCCTGCTGGGATCCTATTCTCATTCTTTCCATTCGTTGAGTCAACGCTGCCGATGTTGGTTTTGCTTAACGCTCTATAATTTAAGTTACCAATGTCTCTTCTCGCCATTCCTGGGTAGATATAAACTGTCAATCACCTGTGGCGCATACCCGTACACCGCGGCCCGTGGTAGACGGGTATGTGCCACACGTGTCTAGTGGAAAGAGTTTGACGACGTACGCATCAGGATTTTTAAGTTATTCATGTCATGGCCCGGCAATCATATTCGTCAAATCCTCTTACCCTCCCATGCAAACTTTGGTCTACACCAAGTAAAGGAGGCGATCATGAGAGCACCCAGACGTAGGCGGCTAGATAGATAGATAGATAGATAGATAGATAGATACGTAGATAGAAACGCTCAAATTGCCAGAGGTTCGCTAAGAAATGCTTCGCATTTAAAATTTTGGCGTGTGATCAATCCCCAAGACAACGATGTGATAGTACTTAACGATCTTAACGGTGACGCTGTACCGACCGACCAACGCTCTAACATACTGAATGATGTTTTCTCAAAAAAAATTTCTTTACCCGCCACCGCCACTGCTCCCCATGTGCAACCATATGACCACAGCGATATGTTTCCTATCATTTTCAGTTACGATGGTGTCGCAAGCGTTATTAAGTCACTAAAACCGTCCTCGGCAGCGGGTAGCGATCAAATAAATGTCAAGTTCCTCCAAAGTATTGTCAGTTATTCATCCATAATACTAACAAAAATTTTTCAACAGTCTCTAAACGACGGTGTTCTCCCATCTGAGTAGAAAGTCGGGAAGGTAGTTCCAATCCATAAATCGGCTAATAAGCACTCTCCTTTAAACTACAGACCCATTTCTCTCACTAGTATACCATGCAAAATATTAGAACACATTTTGGCTTTTCACCTCGCAAACTTTTTAGAGTCGCACTCAGTTTTCAATCATTCGCAGCATGGATTTCGCAAATCATACTCTTGCGAAACACAATTAACACTTTTCGTACATAAACTAAACACCATTCTTGACAACAGGTCCTTAGCCGACTGTATTTTCCTCAATTTTTCTAAAGCTTTTGACAAGGTGTGTCACAAACTGCTCATTTATAAATTACGACTACTTAAACTTGATTCCTGCCTTGTAACCTGGATTGAAAACTTCCTCACAAACCGCTCACAATTTGTCTCAGCTAATGGAACTATTTCCGAAGAAAGTGCGGTACATTCTGGTGTACCACAGGGCTTCGTCTTTGGTCCACTTCTTTTTTCTAATCTATATTAACAATTTGCCATCTTGCGTCTCCTCATATGTTCATCTGTTTGCCGATGATTGTGTAATTTTTCGTGAAATAACTGGACCTAACGACGTCGCCCTTCTTCAATCTGACCTTACTGCTGTCCTTAACTGGTGTGACACATGGCTCATAGAATTAAACATTAAAAAATGTAAATTCATGCGCATGTCAAGAAAAATCACTAGTTTACCTGTTTACAACCACACAATTAGACAGTGTCACCTCATACAAGTACCTCGGAGTTCATATCAGTAGCAACCTAACATGGCATACTCATATTAACTATGTTGTTTGTAACGCTAATCGCATGCTCGGATATCTTCGCCGTAACTTCACAAAATCACCTTCTTCTGTCAAACTAATGCTGTATAAAACACTCGTTCGCACTAAACTCGAATATGCCGCATCGGTTTGGGATCCATATCACAATACCTTGGTGCATTCATTAGAAATGGTACAAAATAACTCTGTTCACTTTATAACTTCTAATTACAATCGAAACGCAAGTATCACACTACTGAAATCTAACCTTAAATTACCTTCACTTGCATCTCGTCGTACAATGCTCCGCTTAACCCTTTTTCACAAACTTTACCACCATTCATACTTACGTGATTTGCTAATACTTTCGCCGCATTATGTTTCTCACCGTTTGAATCATGCTCATAAGGTTGGCATCCCATCGCCTAAAACTCAATCGTTTCGACAATCATACCTACCGCGCACATCAAATGATTGGAATTTCCTTCCCGCATCGCTTGTAACAATTTCAGATCATGACACATTTGTGGCTGTATTAGCCAATTCTTTTAATACCTTGTAGTAGTTTTCATCTCATATGCCATATTTGTATCTCTATAAATAAGAACATTGCACTGTCACCTGTTGTATTGAATTGTAAGAGCGATTATTGTATATTGAGAAATATTCCTCTTATTTTTTACCGGAATGTATCCTTCTATTTTCTATTTTCCTGTTTGCCATTTTGATATTTGCTATTTTTGTATTTTTTGCCTATCATAATCTGTAGTTTAATCAGGATCATTGTATTGCATCTTTGTACTTACAAACTTGTTCGTTATTATTTTTACCACTCCCCTCTGTAATGTCTGTTGACCCTGAGGGTAAAATAAATAAATAAATAAATAAATAAGTAAATAAACGTTGCACCAATACTACGCCTGCTTAGGCTGTTTTTCCAAACCAGTTTATTGACCAGGCGTGGCTCTGTGGTGGAATACCTGATTGCCACGCAGAAAGCTTGGGTTCGATTCCTGCTGGGATCCTAATTTTCATTATTTCCTTTAGTCGGGTCAACGCTACCGCTGTCGGTTTTTCTTAACGTTCTCCCATTTAAGTTACAAATGTCTATTGTCGCCGTTCCTGGGTAGATATAAACTGTCAGTCACCTGTGGCGCATACCCGTACACCGCAGCCCGTGGTAAACGGGTATGTGACACACGTTTCTGGAGGAAAGGGTTTACGACGTACGTGACAGGATTTTCACGTTAGTCATGTGATGACCAGACAGTCACATTTGTCAAATCCTCTTACCCTACCATGCCAATTTTGGTATACACCAAGTTAAGGAGGCGATCATGAGAGCGCGCAGACGTAGGCGGCTAGATAGATAGATAGATAGATAGATAGATAGATAGATAGATAGATAGATAGATAGATAGATAGATAGAAACGCTGAAAGTACCAAAGGTTCGCTAAGAAATGCTTCGCATTTAAAAGAAAGAGCGTAGATAGAACATCACTGAAACAGAGCGAAATAACTAGAGCGAGAGAAAACAGGACAGAAATAAATAGGAAGCAGCATCGCCTCGTAGAGCGGCCAGATACCGCACCATCTGTCCAAACCGCGAAAGTGCAGTAGCGAAGGCACACAAAGACGATACCAGCACCGCGTTGTGTAGCGACCAGATTCCGCACCACCTGGCCAAGCCGCGCGCATTGACGGAGACAAGCCCTGCACTCTCCGCTCAATAGCACTAAGCCGGGCTGCCGCGATCGTGTCCAGATATCAAGAAAGCGCGAACTCCCAGAGGAAGCCGCGCATATCGATGCTAGACGTGTCGGTCGACGGGGAGTACGGGCGGCGAGGGGCCCGTGCTTCGCTGTGCCAAGCTTTGCGCGACTTTGCGCAAGCTGTCCGCATATTTTATGGACCGATTCCTGTTTCAGGAAAGAGGGATCCCACAAGTGATGGACATGCGTTCCACACATGATATTTTAGATTCCGTTTAGTATTTTATAATTCATGCACATACCAACGAGTCGCCCGAATGTAAACTTCGTTTTTTATCAACTGCCTAATTTTCAACATGCAGAGACCAGTTTCGTCACCTGACGTTCTCTTAGGTTCACGACGCTATGAAAACGCAAATGTTATCGTTACAAAATATAACTTGTTTGTGAAATGCACACAATGATGAGTAAAGTAATATGTTGGAAACATCTAGAGCGAAGTAAACTATTTTTGAAAAATGTATAAATATGCACCATTTTATAAAATTTGCTGTATTCAGCAATTTGTTTCTCCTAAGTCAATGCAGTTAGCATTTCGAAAGTTGAGCTGTAAGAGTATGTGTTCAATACGTTCTTTCAATGTTTTTTTTTTTCTGGTCGGTAGGGAAACACATATTTTTTGGGTTGCCTCAAATGTCCAGTTTGGTAGAAAGGGAGCCCTATTGGAAAATGATTACAGAACCCATGTTGGATTTTTATATAATGCCGTGAAGAGACAACTGAAGTCCGTAGAACAGGAATATGAAAAAATAAAGCTATGTTTCATTTTTTTGCGGTGAAAATATTCGGGGTACTAGTCAGAGCATTTAAAGAATGCGCTGAGCCGCTAAGTAATTCAGAAAACGGTATAAAAAAGCAGGGATCAGCTTCAGACGTGTGTAAATGTGACAAAATGTGCATAAGAAAGGCAGTTTTGCCACTGGGACGAATACTTATCTATGAATATTTACGCAGCGGATAAATTGAGTAAATCCCAATGGAGAAAGTCTGCAACGGATTAAATTCAATTCGAAGTGACGCAGTTGCAGACGAACTGTGTATATTTGGAGCTAAAGGTATGCATGAAAGTGCTCCAGCACAACTGTTGGGCCACGAATCATAAAATATCAGCTCTTGGAGTGCCCACTAACGGTTCTTTAGGCGGTGAATGCTTGAAGCAAGAACGCGAGATGCGCTAAGGAAGGCTGCATCTCTTGCAGATGATTTTTGGCAATGAGGGACACTAGCAAACAAGACCATGAATAGTGTCGTTAGATGTGGTTAGCCAAACGTGTCAAGAACACGTGCCTGCAACACGTGTCAAAGATTTCACTGGTTCTTAAACTGACGAAATGTTTCTAGATCGTCCGCATTTGCGCACAGCGGCTTCATGTTCTTCAGGCTCGCGTCCATCTCCACCACCATTTCAGATGCCAACTTACTCACAACAAAGCTTGCCACTCTCAAGTTATAGAGCGTGGCCTGGTGCCTTACTTCACACCATCACAATAGTTATTGGCATGTCCTGTGGCCGAAAAAATCCCATTTGTTGACATGTGATCTTTCTGACGGAACTCGTACAACTGGCGCTTGTTCTTGAAGTGAGTGCAGGTGCCGTCAGAAACGTAGGTAACGTGCGTCTCAGGCTGAAGTTGTTCCTTCGTGTAGTCATAGATTATTTTTAGTGCTAAGGAAGCACGTGCAGCATCATACTTGTATCATCACTGATGATGGCACAAGATTGAATTCAATGCTTGCTTGTGAACACACCTACATATAGACCCGTGTTCGTTGTGCCACTGAAGCGACTGCCTCGTTTGTTAAAATGGGTGCCCAATACTCGGCGAAGTCAATGTGAAATACGCAGGAATCATTTGTTTGATTCTCTTTGGCTTCGCAAATTGCTGATGCTTCGTTGTGCCTTACGTTATTATGGATGGAAACTAAGAGGCAATAATGCCAAGGGACGTATAGGGGATGGTACTCGCAGTAATTAGGACAGAAATGGGAAGAAAATGAATTGGACGAAAATACTATTTGTCGCCCACAGGCACCAAACTTGCGACCTTCGAATAACGCGTCCGATGCACTACCACGCTATAGAAAATTGTTCCACCATGTGGAATGGTGCATTCCACCATCCATCATTATGGTGGATTATGGTGCTAGAAGGTGGTGGCTAATGGTGTATGCTCGATGCTGGCGTATGATGGACGCTGGAGAATACCGGAGCGTAAAACGGTCGAACGTGCGACCTTCACATCCCGAGCCGAGTACTTCACCACTATGCCATGCTGACACATGCCTCGCATTCTCTGAAATGACTAGAAAACATACTAATGCACCGCTTGGCTTCAGCTTTGTATGTCGCATACTAGAGACAGAGACAGTCTTCACCTCGCAATAGCGTTTGCATATTTATTAAACTTAAACAAACTGCTGCCGGAAATGAATGGTATGCCGATAATGGCAACAGCGCTCACTTCCTTTTACAATTCATAACGTAACTCCAAGAAATATCAAGTGTACCGAGGAGCGGGTATAGGTTACCGGCTATTACTGCCAAGTTTGGAAACCGTTTCTCGCTTTTTCCAATAGGTAACATGTGCGGAGGCTTTATGTCGACTCTAATCTCATTCGATGCACACGCGCGTACAATTGATTGAGTATTGTGATGGTTTTGGCGGAACCTACAGCGCGGCCGTGCCAGAGTACTGATCTGACGCGCTATCATTAGCTATAACTACATAACATCTGGGCCAGAAAGCAGTGGAGTGCACGGGAAAATATGCTATAATATTGGTTCAGTAAGGCGCACGAATTGACAAGCCTACGTTCTCCCATACCAGTCAGAGAAGTGCCAGCGAGTGCGACCGGCAGCGGTTGGTGACCGGAGACGCTTGCTGGAAGTGGGTCGCATGGATGCTCATCGCTTCTTGTGCGATGAGCATCCATGCGATACGCCGCTTGACTACTGCTGCGCTCGCTTGGCGACAGCCTCTCGAGCTCGCACCTCGGGATCCTGCCGACGAGCACGAGACGCAGCGGCCTTCCGCACCCGGCGCTCCCGGGTGCGCAAGGCCAAGCAGCACGATCCGGCAAGCACACTCCTCCTCGTACGGCGACGATCAAGGAGAATGAGAGATAACGGGCGCAGCAGCCAATCTGAGAGCAGCGGCACCTATAACGCCATCTAGCGAGCATTCACCCAACAGATGTATTGCACACATCTCTATGAGACAGCGCCATCCAGTATATCGTCACCCAACTGCAGTTTGCATGCATCTCTATGGGACAGCGCCATCTATTGAATGATACGGGAGACGCGATGGCGGGGGAACGCAGGAAGGAGTGACGACAGACCAGGTGATGCTTTAAGGAGCTTCGCCCCTAAAAGTAAAAATTACACCATCTCCCGCTAAAGGGGACCATGAGGCGACGCGAAGCCGCAGCACTTGCACGATCGCGTTCCGTTGGCGTTCCCTGGGCATGCTACCGACCTCGCGTGATGGAAAGCGAAGAGGAACACTACACGCGTCGTGTCTTCCGTCTACGCTGGCCGTTAATTCTCACAGGGCGTGCGGGGAACGTTGACAGGCGTGCGAGAGAGAGGTAGCGTAGGAGAGGATAGAGATGTGGAGGGGACGCGCATACGCTGGCCATCATCCTGGCGCTGAGCAGGGGAGAATTTCGGCATGTCGAGCCCGCACTTCAGGGGAGTCAACCGAGGCAAGCGCTGGACTGAACGCACGCAGCACTCTGCCATTTGAAGGAGAGGAGACTAGAAGTGGACAGTAGCGTATGCGCCGTGAGAGCAGAAGCGAGAACGCAGGAGAAGCGCAAGTAGGTACTGGTAGAGAAGGTGCTGGTAGAGAGGGAAGCAGGAGAGTCGCGCATGCGTAGTGTGAGAGCGGACTACAGCGCTGCGTGCGGATGATCACGCCGTGTTACATACCCCCGAGCAAGAGAGACTTCGCATCTAAAAAATTACGCCATCTCCCGATAAAGGGAGCCATGTGTGGATGCGAAGCAGCGGAGAGATGGTTAGCTTGAGCGGGAGATGGTGTATGCAGTTCTTCTTGCGTTCTCGAGCCTGTGCCTTTCCTCTGGCGTAGAATCAGCACTGTCTTTCAGCCTCCATCCAGCTCCCACTGCATGGAACTGCCGGCGTCCGAGGTACTCGGCTCCCGCAAAATCGCAAGATCATGTGCGTCTGCCTCTCTCCAGTCCATGCCATTGGTGTCGTTGTGGGATTCTTCAGCGACGGAAGAAGAGCACGAGCGCACCGCGTCTAGAGCCACAGAAGCAGAGGCGGCCAGCGGCCGCTCATGCCACTTCAAGACGCCGGAGGCGTCGCTGCTGCCTACTCGTCGCAGGAGAGAATGAGGCGCGCGACAGGGGGAGTGGAGAGGGGGAGTGAAGAAGAGGTGTGTGGAGAGTGCTTGCGCATGCGGAGTAAGGGTAGTCACAGCGCACACCACCACCACCGGATTGAACTGCGCCATAAAATGCTCCGCATCTAAAAATGCTTCATTTAGGATAGCCGATGCCGCAGCTGTGCTGTAAGGTCATTGTTACTCAACGGAGTCGTGCGTCTTGAAACCCAGAAGCGCCGTTGACACGTAGACGGACTCGGTCGGTACGCTATGCCTAACCTTTGGTGAAACTTGATGGCGGAAGTCATGCTTGGTGGGGCTTATCTTGACGCAGGCCGAAGGTAAAAGTTTGTGCATTTTAACTTTGCATCCATTTTCACTGTTACATTAAAGTACCGCTAAGCTAAGTGAGTGTGCGAGAATTGCCAGAGCTGCGTTTCTAGCGTGGTGGTATCAAGCGGCGGCTGTTTTCTGATCTACCCACTGGAAGGGGTAATAGCGCAGCTACAGCTCATTTACATCTCGTCATGTGCGCGGCGATGTAACACAGTTACTGTCGCTGTTCACACCGACACCTGTAGACTTGTAAACATCACATTAAAGCAACACATCGCGGATACAAACCAGATGAGTACGTGAACAAAATGTATAAACATTCACGGCTGCTGTGCTCCAGAAAACATGCGGCAGTTATTGACGACGCATGGATAAAAAAAGCGTGCTAAAAGCGTTATGATCGGCGTGGGCAGCTTTGGATTGTACATATATTTTCTGCACATTTGAAATGACAGTGATTTCACATCATGTAACGTGCACTTCCATCATGCCAACATCATCCACCATGCTTCTATTATGCCACCGTCGTCCAGCTTGTTCACAAATCCATCCTCCAAACATGTTTTTCATCGCCACCGTCAGCCAGCATTTCCCACTTAACACCAAAAGAAGCTCGCCACCACCACCATCATCTGCCTTCACTCTCTATTTCCACTCTCGCCTTCATCAACCATTATGACCACCACAGCTTCCACCACATCCACTATTCCTTCCACCTTGTTCACTATTGTTTCCACCATATCCATCAGCAATTCCAGCATCCACCAACCCAGGATTTTCAGTAGGGCACTAAGCTATGGCGGCGGTCATCCTTCCGTCCACTTTGTGGGATATATAGCTGCGCATTTAAGCCTAGTACTGTCAGTCAGCGCCGGTCGCAGCCATTGCGGCGAGTGTGGAACACTCTTTTTATGGATGTTGGCGTCACGTAGCACGTGATCTGTTTGTGAGCTGGCAGCTGACCAATATTCCCTCGCATATCCATCGAAGGCAACAAGTCTGCCAGAGCGAGAACCTCGCTATGAATGAAGAAAAGAAGAATGCTTTTAAGGACTAGTTTTTGTTTGTTCCACTTAACAAACCATGTACTGAGCTCTCGCAGAAAAGCACTTCGTCGTGCTGTTTTTTCGACCGCATGCCTATTTACCCACACTGCCAGGGTCGTAGGTAGGGTGGAGCCTTATCGTGCTTCAGCCTTCCCCCCCCCCACTATGGTATTGTCATGTACCGCCGACCGAAACTGCCACCTGCGCCGCAAATCTCCCGGATTTTTTTAGCACGAAAGTGTTTTATGCCGGGGTCCGGCAAGACTTTCATGACGTATTTCCGTCACGGAAGTAGGTAAGCAGAATGAACGCCATGAGATGGAAAAGAAAAAGAACTATAAGAAAAATTCTCATTGACGGGAGTCGACCCCATGGCCCTCAGAGCTACCGCCAAACGCTTTATGGAGGCTATTTGAGCGTGCCTTCTGTATTTCACACTTTCCTCTCACAGTGCTCTTGGATGGACGGATGGCTGGATGGGTGGACGGATGGATGGATGGATGCTATGAGCGTCCTGTTTATAACGGAGCGGTGACACGTGTGCCACCAGGCTCAGAAAAAAACGCGCCGTTGTTACGACCGTCCCATTCGTAGCGTTTCTAATACAAGTTTAATTTTGTCAACGCTTTAGCACACCGTCAGGTGGCGTCTTTAGCCCAAGCCTCGCTCATTGCATCTATCCATATCGAAAAATAGGTCTCCGACGCTCGCCTGGCTGTCGCACCGCGGTCCCCGCTCGCCCTGTGAGAAGTAAAGGCCAGGCTAGAGGGAAGACACGACGCGCGTAGCGTTTCACTTCGCATTTCACGACGCTTTGAAGGAATGCCTATCGCGTATGAGTGTTTATTATGTGTTTGTTGATGCCATCTTTGCGCGGGATTCACCATACGCGGTACGTATATGATAAGAACTTCGGCTACCGCAAGGGTTAAATAATGATCATGGGTGTTTGTCGTCGGTACGGAGACGTGCCACTAGGCGTGAAGGTGAGCGCGATGCATCCACATCAAGTGGTGCTACATCTGTCCAACAACAGTAGACGTTGTACAGGCTCTCATATACCAATGCACTATAAACAATGAACTACTTTTGCGACGACACGTTTCACTTTCGTGTCATACCGATTTCCATGAAGCAGGGATCAGTCATCTTGTTTTTCTAGAATTTAGTTTCGCAGTTGTAAAGACACTTTGAGGCAATCGTCGCTGATCCCTGGTGGCCTTTTATCTGGCTGTGCAGCTTATGCCTATAATGCTTACCCTGCAAACACAGGCTTTATGTCACGCGTTACCCTTTTGCGACGCCGCGACATGCTCATTAACGGACTCCGCACTCCCAAGCTGAGCCCTGCTACCGCGACTGAGTAAATATTGTTGGCTAACCAAGTCGCTCGGGATTAAGCTAGAGAGTTGGTATCGTGAATAGGCCTTTGCGGCGGGGACATCTTGAACATGATAGGATTATGTATTGCTAGCGGATGGGCCAAAAACGGGGTGGTGATGTTTGTCGGCTGGCCAGGGACATTTCGTTCTCCTGTCCCTGTACGGGCAGCAGCGAGTCCATTTTTGACTGAGACGGCCGCCTTTTTACCTAATACCCCTGACCGCAGGCAAAAGTACAGTACTTCGCCATTAGCCCCTTTAGTTGTTCTGAAGGAACTTAGCAGAAAGAAGTTGCGCCGATGACCCACGGCCCCACACTATGTTGTCAGGTGGTTCGTGGCCTCCGCTATTAGCTTCGATTTCTCAAATGAGCGTAGAAAAAAAAGGCGCTTCTATAAAGGGATCCTGGGGCGCAGATTTAGCGTGTCGGTTTCATCGCCTCTTCTGGAAGTGTGTAGTGCACCATAATTGCTGTGTGTGTGCCCCGCCATGGTGGTCCAGTAGTTATGGCGCTCGACGGCCGACCCGAATGTCGCATTGCGCAATGCCGCCGAGTGCCGTCCAATAAACGCCTTTACAAGTAGGTGGAGAGCGCTGTGCCCTGAAAAAAACGTCAATCTCCATTAGATGCATCTGGAGCTTTGTACCTGGCCATCTACAATGCTTGAAGACGCCGCCTGGCAAATTCGTCCTGCCACACCAACCGCCTGTCCCGGTGTCTCTCATGTCCGCGATCCACCTTTCTTCACCGACGCGGATGGGACGGATGTGGAGGACTGACTCGCGATTTGCGAGCGCATGAGTGTCCCCGATATATGAGACGAGGCTGGAAAACCGAATCACTTGCTCTTTTATCTCGCGGCTGTGGCAAGCCTGTGGTAGAACGACCGTGCATCCGATTTTCCGTTTGTCTGATTTCAATACCACCATTATCGACGTGTTTGGTCGCCTTTCTGTTAGCTAGCTACAAGCAGAAAGCTGAACAGTGTTTACATGAACGAGCTCAGCAGGCCGGTGAATCTTTCACGAGTTACACCGAAGGTATCCTCGACTTACGCAAGAAAGCCAACGCGATTATATTGGTGTCTTATAAGGTGATGCCTTCAACGTGATACTCGCCAAAAAGCTCGTACTGGGGCAGATGTAATCACGCGTGGGACTAGCGAAGCTGCGTTTGTATCGCAGCTTTTTTCCCGCATTCCGCACCACACATTGTTTCGTTGTTTCAAGAATGTCTGAAAAAATCTAAAAAAAATGTGTAACACTGCGGTGAAATAAACTTCAACTTCAACGTTGTGCCAAGGCTACGAGAAGCTGCGTGCTAAGCCTGAGCCACAGCTACGAGAATCTCTCCACCACGTGACGCAGATCTCACTGGCGTATCAGCCATTTCTTGCTACTGCTCCTTGCTTGGCGAAACCAAGTCACATGCGCGTGAGAAAATCGCCCGCCAGGTCTCTCTACTAGCATTAGCTCACCCACAGCATGTTGAACTAGGCATCCCGAAGCGATCCACGCCGCCACAAGCAATCCCTGTGGCTTTCCCGCTTGGCTACGCCAAAAGCGTTACCATACCTTAGGCCTCCGAACGGGTGTGCCGCGTACATACGGCAACATGATCCATAAACTCCGACTGCAGCTCACCATGCAGTGATATCAGCAGCCACTAGGGACCCAACAATTTTGTTGGGTCCCTAAAAGTGTAAATACATGTACCACAAAAATAATGAAATAAATAAACTTCAAACTTCAAACTTCAAACTCCGCCCATTGCATCATGCAAATGGGTGGAATGCAACGTGGGTCCGAAGGGCAACCGATGCCGTACTTCGGACATCCGCCTCACGTGCTTCGCGTAGTGTTGCGCCGGTCAGGTAGCACACTATTGCAATCGCGTGAAGCCGCCTCGAGTCGTGTCGACCTTCACCAGCCAGTCAAGCTGCCCATACTGTAACATGGTCGATACGTTGATGAAGGTAGCAGTCGGCGTGTCTGAGACCAAACTGTTTATTTGCGCGAACCTGTGCACGGAATATTAAAAGAGCGAAGTACAAGCAATTCACGCTGTACATTGATAGCGGCGTACAGAGCGTCGGCCGTTAAGAAAACTGATCTGTGGCTAGGTATACCGAAATTTATACGTGTGGCATCGAACATTCGAGTCTTCTCGCTGGTGACTGCGCTAGTTTCAGAACAAACTGAACAGAACAAACTCCACACCAGACATTCTGGTGCGGTTTGGTCACCGCCTAGGTCACCGATATCACGCCCAGCTCTATCTACCCGCCGTTCACACTCTCCAAGATGCCGCTCACTGCCACCCACACGACCACGTCCGGTCACACGATACCAGGAAATCTAGTCCTCGCAGTACAAGAGGGAAGGGCTGAGACGCTGTCGAAATGCCAAAGCCCTCCAGGAAGCCTATCAAACATAGTAGACATGTTTGTGAACGGTTTTTGTGGATCTGCCGTGGTAGATACTGCAGCCGTATCCGTTATGACGGAAAACTTAGCCGACTACTACGAAAAATGAGGACACCTATTTCCAACCTGTCCCTTTCTACAGCTAGCACCCAAAGTGTTTCTCAAACGGCAGTATGTACAGCCCACTGCATCATTCAGGACACTTTGAAAGATGTCGAAATAATCCTAATGTATGCATGGTCATCGTAGGCATGGGTTTTTTTCTCCCCCGACGACGTCATTCATCATAATTTTTGCGTTCTCTCGCGATGGCAGCCTTGCATGAGATTTTCTCATCCGCCTTGCAAAGAGGCAAATCCCCTGGTCAGGATAAGGTAACATCATATTTGTTGAAAGGATGTGGACATATTGTGTTCGTAAATCTGACCACCCTGTATACGAAGTGTCTCTTGGCAGTGAGAGTAGCAGAATCTTTTAAGAATGCTAACATCCCCTTAATCCATAAGAAAGGAGACGTCAGGACTTGAAGGGTTGCAGGCTCCGTTGTCTACAGTCTATTTAAAAGATAGTTAACACGATTAGGATATTAGAATTCAATCAATCAATCAAAGGACAAAGCAGGGTTTTGTACAGGCAACTCAACAATAGACCACATTCATACTATCATTCAGGTGATAGAGAAATGTGCAGAATGCAACAAACCACCTTACATAGCTGTCATAGATATCGAGAAGGCATTTGATCCTGTCCAAATATCAGCAGTGATGCAGTCTGCGCAATCATGGCCTGGGTGAAACTTATGCAAAAATTGGCCGCGTATCTGCGTGCTTCACTGCAAATGTCGTCTAAAGACGATAGAAGAGGCGCTGCGTGAGATATGGACGCCATCTGGTAATACGTCGGGAAACATGAGTGCTGTGTTGCGGGCTGGTAGTCCCGGCGAAGCGGCAGGCGAAAACCGGTGGTGACCAACGCGACCGGTGGGGACGCCGGCCAGCCCGAACACGCTGTTTGGCGCGATGCGCCGAAGGAGAAGAAACGCCCGCACTCAACGAGTACTCTCGACAAACTCTGACTTACACATCGCCTGGGTAAAACAGGAATGCCAGAGCGGCGCCCCCTGTCATTCGTACAATGCAATACTGAACCGAAACCGAAACACAACAGGAGCTTGTGCAGAGGGCACGGAGGAAGACAAGTTTCAGCGCAGTCGCATTTTCAGCGCACCTTAAGAAACTAGGGTTATAACATTGTAGGGCGAGTAGGGCCAGGAGGACGGTCACGATGAAAACCTGCCTCCTTAGTCGTATTCGCCTGGAACGTTGGTGTGGCTTCGCGTTCCCTCCTCCGCTCCTGGCCTTTCCACAAAGCTACTGTCTAAGTACGAAGGCCCCTACCGCGTCCTACGTCAAGCATCCCCAGTTAACTATATGACTGAGCCTGTTCACTCATCTACGGATCGCCGTCGTCGCGGCCGCGAGACTGTTCACGTCGATCGACTGAAGCCGCATTATGACCCACCAGTTGTACCTGTTCCTTAGGCCGCCAGGATGGCTCCTTTTACGCGGGGGAGTGATTTGTAACATGGTAGGGCGCAGACAAGAACGCCTGCGAAAGAAGAAGACGAAGACGGTTGTTGTTGGCGCTTGCTCGGCTTGGACCGCTGATCGCTTCAGCTGTGGCAATCTTTTAATAAACGCGTTACTGTCTCAACGTTAAACGCATACCATCAAGGTCTTTAATATTGCGTATCTATGTATTTTCTATTAAAGGAACACACCACCTAATACTTACCTAATGATGTTACGCCTCAGATATGCGTAATATTTACTTTTTGATCGACAACGTTCACAAGTATGAACAGCCGTACCAGTTCAAGATGGGTGGGCGGTAGGCAAGTGGTTCAAGTTTGGCCGGTTGGCTGAATCGGGTGACGTGCCGACAAACAGAAAGACAGACCAAAATTTCTGCGTTTAAGTTCGCCAAGAAAGACTATCGTCTTCAATATACTGAAATAAATCTACAGCGGATCCACAGCCGCTATAGCCCTCCAGAAAGACAGGGATAGAATCCCTATACAGAAGCGTCAGGGAGCTATTCACCGCGTGCTCACAGTATGCTTTCAGGTCCCTACATTGGGAAGAGTTAGGGATAGGAGTTAATGGAGAGTACCTTAGCCTACACTTCACTCAGCCGACCGAAACTAGATTATGCATGCATCGTATGGGATCCCTACACAAAAACTAACATTAATGCTCTAGAGATGATTCAACGCAGAGCAGTAAGGTTCATGCTTTCTCAATATAAAATAAGTGACTCTCCCACTAACATAATGAAAGAACATGATATCGAGACACTTCAGCTTCGAAAGCAAATACGCAGGCTAAAATTTACTTTCGAACTTAAAAAGAACTCTTTCTCTCTCAACCCACAAGGCTTATGTGAAACCGCTTGCAGCACGTCGAACACGGCATCGTCACAAATTTTCTTTAACACCATATAAGACCAGAACTAACCTTTCGAAATTTTCTTTCTTTCCGCGCACTATAACCGATTCGAATAGCTTGCATTATCACAACTAGTAAGCGCAGATTCCGTGGAACGTATATATACTTGATGTTTCGCCATTGTCGTGTTGACCAGGTCTTCATTTCTTATTTTTAGTGCTCCTATTTTTTGTATTTAAGGTGTCTTGCAGGGGTATAAGCAAATATTTATGTGCAAGCAATGTGTTCTTACTGCTGTTACTTCGTTCTGGCGTCGTTTTTATTGATAATATTACTACGAATTCTTCACTGTAGGTCTTATTTAGTTGTGGCTTTCTTCTTTCGTTTTTCTTCTTGTTGCCATTCATGTACATATACATATTCATATACATTCATGCATTTGCCCTCCTGCTTGGACCCAAAGAGGGTTTGCAGTAATGTATAAATAAAAAAATAAATAATTAAACCTGCCGTTCGCCGAAGACAGTGTTGCAACACATGGTTTCTGAATTTGACATAGAAAACAGAATGGTAGGTCTCAAAATTAATATGGGGAAACTGAAGTATAGTGCAACAGTCTCGGTAGAGAACAGTGCTTTGCGATGGTAGCGAGACACTAGGAGTTGCAAAGGAATACGTCCACTTAGGACAGGTAGTAACTGCTGAGCCGAACTACGAGATTGAAATAACTAGGCGAATGAAACATGTGGTGCGTCACATTAGGCAAGCATTCTCAGATCATGACAGATATTTTACCAATATTGCTCAAAAAGAAGGTACATAGTGGCTGTATTTTAGCAGTACTTACCTTCGGAGCAGAAAACTGGAGGCTTACAAAGACGGTTAAAACTAAATTGAGGAAGACGCAGTCAGTATGGAAATGAGAATAATATGTGAAACCTTAACCGACAAGAAGAGAACAGAGATGGTCACGGAAAAAAACATGTGTTAATGACTCGTGTTAAAGAGACAGGGCGTACGAACACGAACGCGAGAGAAGTCAAGACACCACAAACGCCGACTAACAACTGAAAAGGGCCCCGCCACGGTGGTCTAGTGGTTATGACGCTCGACTGCTGACTGGAAGGTCGTGGGATCAAATCCCGGCCTCGGCGGCTGCATTTTCCATGGAGGCGACAATGTATAAGGCCCGTGTACTTAATTTAGGTGCCCATTAAAGAACCCCAGCTGGTCGAAATTTCCGAAGCCCTCCACTACGGCGTTTCTCATAATCATATCGTGGTTTTGGGAGGTTAAAGCCCAGAGAACATTATTAACTGAAAAGGCGCACAACGGCGGAAAAGAAAAAAAAAATGCATGAAAACGTATATGCGCATACCCAAGCAATAGGCAAACCTATCAAGGCGGCGTGCGTGGTGGTTTACGTGAGAGATGACCATTCAGACACCTGATTTTTTTTAATAAATGTGCTTTATGTAGAGGTTGATGCCTATACATGGCTCCGGCTACTCCTCTTCCCTTATAATTTAGCGTCACGAGCTTATCAATAAAAGTACACTCACTCACGGCAGTGTCCTTTTAAAAGGAATGTTCTCACGTCATGCATTATGTCCACGTGTCAACAACAATGTGCACACACAAGACAATCAAGAATCAACACTTTTCGTAAGAATAGCGGACGTCTGTCCAATCTTTAGTTTTCTGTATGTAGCTTGATGGTTGGCTGAATAAAGATGAAATGAAGTGTCCGAATAGTTTCGCTCACGTAGACCATCACGCTCACAGGATCGATAGGCTCGGCTATTTCTTGGGCATGTGCAGACCAGTTTTCATGCATTTTTTCTTTTCCGCCGTTGTGCACATTTTCGGTTGTTAGTCTACGTTTGCGGTGTCTTCGCTACTCTCTTGCGTCGGTGTTTGCACGCCCTGTCTCTTTAACATGAAAACTTACCAACTAGCTCAGCTCTGGTATTTCAAATGTTAAGCATATCACAATCGAAATAAAGAAGAAATTGACATGGACAGGGCACGTACGGCGTAGGCAAGATAACCGCTGTTCATTAAGGATAACTGACTGGATTCTAAGGGATGGCTAACGTGCGACGGGGAGACTGAAAGTTAGGTGGGTAGATGAGATAAGAAGTTTGCGGGCATAATTGCATCAGCAATGACAGGATCATGTCAATTGGCGGAAATGGGAGAGGGATTTGCGGTGGAGCGGTCGTAGTCAGGCTGGTGGGAATGATGATGAGAGTGATAAAGCCGTATTACTTGCGCACCAACCGAAATGGAACCCTCATCGTTCTCAGATTTGACGCCGGCAGGCCGTCCATCGGCTTCCAGCATGATAACCGTCAGACGACACCAAAGTGCCCCGAAACTCGTCAACGGCTGTGTCAGACTGCTACGCCGCTCTCTGCGACACGCTTGCGCTCCTCTCTCCATCTGAACGCCTTGCACTAGGAAAGGCTGACTGGTGCATTTTGCGACCGTGAGTTCCTCTAGGCAGCACCGCTATTTTTGTTACCAACCCATCCCCGTAGATTGTCAGCTTGGTGCGATGGGAATATCACGTCAGCGTGGAACTTCGCGAGACGCACAATCTATGGGCGCACCCGATGACACTTGCTGTCCCAGTTCAAGTATATTCAGTGCTGTCTCTCGCTGATGTGCTTACTTCCTGAATTGCTGACAAGCTTACGCCGGTCCAGCGCTCCCAACGTCTGTGTCTATTGGAAGAGATGCGTTCTTCTTTTGAAGTCGCGCACACTTTTTTATGGAAATGAAGAATAGGAGAGCTTTGTGCCTTTAAAAAGGCACCGGCTGCTTTTTCTCGCTTAGCAGACAATATAGGTAGTAAAAAATGATCGGGCGCAAAATGTTATGCAGTCATGCATTTATGTGAAAGTGCAGTTAAATTGAACACCACACGAAAGTTGTATTAGGAAAGACAAGTTGATATGTGCACAAGTAGTGGAGCACAAGTTCAAATAGCTAAAGTGAGTTCGCATGTAGGCGCCCGTACTCAAATATTCTGTATGGCTTGACACACTAAGACAAATATGTAAGCATAACCTCAGACACACGATGGTGGCCGCAGGCGCACTCAGGACTAGACGCACGCTCTATCGTGTATAGGAAATATCGCGTAAATGCTGTACCAAGGCACAGGTAGTTAACGCAGGTTTCGAATTTCTTATTTTCGCTCAAATCCAATGGTTTGCATAGTTTTATGGAAGGGACCATTGAATATATCTCAACAGTTAGATTGTTGATCAAAGCGTACGTATTTTGTACGATTACAGGATATCTGTCTTTGAAGAAGAGGGATTTTATTGCGTAAAAGAGGAAGATTCATTTTGTCTGCGTTGTTGTGTGTCCGATTAGCAGCTGCGTCCGCTGCAGTGTTTCCTGGAATGTTGCAGTGAGCTGGTATTCATTGTAATGCAATCATGTGGTTCATTGCACTTGCTTCTCTCAGCCATAACTCTGCTACAGAATAGTCGATAAAACACGTTTCCTATTCAAGAATAGGCGATAACGCACGTTGCATGGTGTTTCAGTTGTTTGAAGAGTGAAGTTCTTTAGCAGATATACATATGAATGTTCGAAAACATAGATCACGTAAACTTGAGTGAAACACATTACAACAAAAAAGTGCCATGAATTGTACTCGCGACAACATCCCGGAAAATTTGATACGCTTACACCACATGTAACATGGTTGGAATAACAGCATTGCGTAAGGCACATTATAATGAATAAAAAGAAAAAGAACCATGCATCATGACTCCCCCCCCAAAAAAAAAATGTCTGCCTACGCTACAGGTAGGGTTGCAGGAGCTGAAGGAAATATTTGGCTTGATAGGCTAGTGAAGTATGGTCGACACTTAATTGTGTACCTCATCTAGCGCAAAATCATGAGCATGCCAATGCCCCATTCACCTCTACATGCCACAACAAATTGAGACTATAGTCACCAGGAAGGAACAATATATATGTAGCGTATATTTATTGGGGCAAGACATAGAGTACTGCTGCAGTCGAAGCGCAATTCACTGTTCACTGTGTTGTCATTCCGCGCCATGACGGGGGGAATCTAAAGTGTGAAGGCACATATGACTTGGATATAAAATATGGAAAAACATAGTACGGGAAACCAAAGCACCGACATTCGTGAAGCGCTGTCATGCCAGCCTGAATTGCCGATTATGGGGCAGGTTTTGGAAATTATACTATAAAATTTAAGGCCGCTTCGCCCTAGTGGTGCCACGTCTGAAACAAGTGCGGAGGTGGGCGGCCTTCTTTGTTTCTCTTTAGTTTTCGCTTCCTTTCTTCCTACCTTTCATTCTTCTCCTCTATGAGGTTTTGCTGTCTTTTTTCTACATTTCTATTTATTTATTTCTCACTTTGTGTCCATTCCTTTCTTTCGCTCTTTCAATTTTTCTTCACATTTCTTCCCTTTGCTTCTCTCCATATATAATTCTCGGTTGCTTCCTCTTTCCACGGACCCGAGCTAACGGGGGCGTTTCGACCCCCTCCCACGCCTAGCCGTGCGTGGCACGGCCGTGTCCGGGGAAAAGGGGATCCTGGGGGTTGAGCCGACGCCGGGTGATTGGACCTTTAAGGCCCGCCGGCAGAGGCAACACACCCGGCTTCACGTAGACGGCACCCCTGGGCTGACCCACCCAGGGGAAACCGGCAGTCGCCTTTTCCTGTCTCTCTCTCTCTCGCCTCATCTTCGTCTTTCTCTCTCACGTTTAAACTTTCCTGTCTACTTCTCCCTTCTCGTTACTTCCGATTTTTCCTGGAGGCAAGGGTTAACCGTGTGTGACTCCCAACCTTGGGTAGACCATATTAGGTTATAGTGACGGCGTACTGCTGGCGTTGCGCAGACTTTTCACATGTTCTGCCACGTTCCCCTGTTGGGCTCCGTGGTGGGTGGTAGGCGCCGTTACCGAACAAGCGACTTTTTCTATGGGACCCTCGAACCCCTCTTCCACCGATCATGCCCCAAAAAGGGTACGCACCGATGCATCTAAATTCTTTTGGCCCCAAAACAACGACACTTCTCCGAAATACCACGTGGTTCACTGTGAACAATCATCTGAAAAAGCTAGAGCCATTTCACCTTTTCTTGTTGCTAAGTGCTTGAAAGACACCATAGGAACGGGTTATAAGGCCACTGTGGTGTGTAAGGTTCGAACGTTATATACTGTCACTGAAATAATTGTTTCAGTCACACAGTCAACGAAACCGTGTGGTGCAAAAACATTCCTTCATTATTTCGAAAAAAAAAGTTAAAGAAAGAAAGTACAATGAAGAAAGGAAAAAAACGGTATATATACAAAAAGAATAAATAAGAGTCCAGATTTGACTACAAAAATTAAAGTCCTGCAATATTAGCAAAGTTCCTCTCACGGTTCTGGTAGAGGTAGACGTCGGGGTGCTGTGGCGATGCTGTGGCGATGCTGCGGCGAGACGTCGGTGATGTAGGCGTCGGTAGGGCAGGAGCGAAGAGGGCCGGTTCTTCCTGGAGACTCGGTCAACGGGTCAATCGAGAGCTTGCCGAGTGCACCCTGGAGACCATTACCACAGCCACGTGGTACAGCAGGCGTCGTCCTTGCGGGTCGAAGAGGTTGCCATCGAGTCTGCTGGCTCGCGTCCGGAACCCAAATGCCTTGAGACGACCTCGAACAGTCGGCAACGAAGGCAACGCACGTCTTCCTTCGACGTTCCAAAAGCCAGCCACCTCGTCTTCCTCTTCCTTCTCCGCCTTACCCCGTCCACAGCATTTCCTTTGTGCGCTCTTTTACCTTGCTTTGATTCACTTCACGTGCTTTCGGTTTCGACGTCTCACTAATATAAAGAAACACTGCACTTCAAGTCCAACAGTTACAGTCCAATACTCATCACAGCCACAAGGATGGCAAGCGGGGACCTACTCCTCGAATTAAAAGACAAGGAACAGTACCTTAGTTTGTCACATCTAGTCGCGTTTGGAAACATCCCCTCTCTGTGAGCGCACACAGGACCATGAACACTGTCAGAGGTCTAGTCTCCGATGAGGACCTGATTGGCCTCAGCGAGGAAGAACTACTAGATGGATGAAATTATTCAAATGTCACTCATGTCCAAAGGATCAAGATAAGGCGCGACAACACCGAAATACTGACCAATCATTTGATACTTACTTTTGCCTCCAGCACACTACCCGAGGCCATAAAAACCGGCTACGTCAAGCTTGCTGTACGACCTTTCATACCAAACCCGCGGCGATGCTTTAAATGCCAAAGATTTGGTCACGCGTCTCAAAGCTGCCGAGGGCAGCTCACCTGTGCAAAATGCAGAACGACGGGCCATTCTGTTGAGGACTGCGCTGGCGATGGGACTCACTGCGCGAACTGTGAAGGCGATCACCCTGCGTACTTCGGGGCCTGCCCGGCCTGGAAGAAAAAGAAAGAAATACACACGATAAAAGTAAAAGAAAACATAACGTTCCGCGAAGCACGACAGCGAGTTTCATCGTCATTTCCAGCAAGAACATCTTTTGCCGAAGTGGTGCGACGTGGGGCAGCACCACAACGGCCTATCGCGGTTGCCCGGACCACTCGCAGCGTACCGAGGCAAACGCCACCCGCCCCCATGGTGGGAGCAGCGAAGGCTGCCCCGCCTACTCTGAATCTGACCACACCGGCGGCCACTACAACTCCGGCACCGTAGAGGCCAAGGAGAGCACATCGCCCTCCGGCTCGGTGGCGTCCAAGACTTCTTCACACCAGGCGAAGTCCTCACCTGCCAAGCCAGAGATCGCGGCGACTCCAGGGTCGTCGGGTCTCACGACCACGCCTCGCCAGGCGAGGTCGGACAAACAAGCCAGCAGCTCGCATACGCGGGCGTCCAGTGCCTCAAACGAGACAATGGGCACAACTCCGGTGCCTCTGGTACCGAAAGAGCGGCGTAGCTCCCTGGAGTGCGCTAAGAAAACCAAAAAGCCGATAATGGGGCCCGACGACGGCCCTGCTACATGAGCTCTAAATTTAGACCTAAACAACACCCACTTCCTTCTCGTACACACAGCACTACCTGACATCCAATATGGAAGCACAAATTATACAATGGAACGTGAGCGGACTGCTTAGAAATATCGACGATGTCCAAGAACTCTTACACAAACATACACCAAAGTTGCTGTGTGTACAAGAAACACACTTAAAAACCAAACACACGAACTTTCAACGCAGCTAAATTATTTTCCGGAAGGACCGGGATGATGCCATCGCGCCATCCGGGGGTGTAGCCGTTATAGTTAATCAAGGTGTAGCATGCACACATTTACCACTTCGAACTTCCCTTGAGGCAGTGGTTGTTCGAGCGGTTCTTTTGAACAAACTCCTCACCATTTGCTCTCTCTATATGCCTCCACATTACCAACTGCAAAAACATGAAAAACATGAATTTCAATCTTTAATAGATGAGCTCCCTGAACCTTACCTTGTACTTGGGGACTTTAACGCGCATAGCTGTATATGGGGTGACTCCCGCTGCGATGCGCGAGGTCGTCTAATTGAACAGTCCCTTTTCTCTTCCGCCACGTGTCTCTTGAATAAAAAAGAGCCAATATACTATAGCCTTGCGAACAATATCTACTCGTCCATAGACCACAGCATCACATCTCCATCACTTCTGCCCCTTCTAACACGGAAAGTCATTAATAATCCCTATGGAAGCGACCATTTTCCTTTAGTTCTGAGCACCCCAATAGTCAATGAATGTCCTCCACAGGTTTTCAAATGGCAAACTGAGAAAGCCGATTGGGACCAGTATTGTAAAATGGCTCTCTTAAGTTGGACCAACATGCGTGCTTTAGGTATAGATGAAGCTGTAGACTACTTTACAGCTTTTTTGATTGATGCCGCAATGAAGTGTATCCCACAAACAGCTGGACTGCCCGGCAAAGGACGTGTGCCATGGTGGAACACTGAGTGTCGAAACGCGCGCAAAAAACAAAATAAAGCATGGGGGCTGCTTCGGGACTCGCCGACAGCCGAGAATCTGGGCAGTTTTAAAAACATAAAGTCACAAGGCAGGAGAACTCGCCGACAGGCAAGAAGACAAAAATGGCAGAAATTTTTATCGGGAATTAACTCATATACACAGGAGGCTAAAGTCTGAAACAGGGTTAGTAGGGTAGCAGGCCGACAAGCACTTTCACTTCGCCTAGTAAACACACAAGGTGACAGCTTGGAAGACCAGGCGAACTTCCGAGGTGCACACTTCGAACAGGTGTCGAGCTGGTCACACTACACGGAAGCTTTCCAACGATACAGAACAAGAATCGAAAAAGAGAAACTAGAGCGTAAATCCGCAAAACAAGAAGCATACCATGAACCTTTCTGCATAGCTGAGCTATAAGCATCGCTTAATTGCTGCAATAATTCCGACCCAGGCTCCGACCGTGTTGTATATGAAATGTTGAAACACCTGCCATCTGAAACACAAAAAAACCCTCCTTTCCCTATATAATGATGTTTCGTTTCTGGCGAGATCCCCTCGGCCTGGAAAGAAGCCATTATTATTCCTATTCTAAAACAGGGCAAAGACCCATCCTCCGTTGCGAGCTAAAGGTCCATTGCACTTACAAGCTGCCTGTGTAAACTTTTTGAAAAGATGATAAACCGTCGACTTATACATTTCCTCGAAGCAAACAAATCACTTGACCCATACCAGTGCCGTTTTCGAGAGTATGATCTAGCACTGACCACCTTATCCGTATCGAGGCACAAATTCGCGACGCTTTTGTCCACAAGCAATTATTTTTTTCGGTGTTCCTCGACATGGAAAAGGCTTACGACATCACATGGCGCTTTAGAATATTAAGAGACCTGTCCCACTTAGGTGTACGCGTGTGAATGCTAAATATAATAGAAAGCTACTTGTCCAATCGAACATTCCGTGTTCGAGTGGGCAATGTCCTGTGCCGAACATTTGTTCAAGAAACGGGAGTGCCGCCTGGTGGGGTACTGAGTTGTACACTTTTTATTGTCAAAATGAATTCCTTGCGCCTGTCAATCCCGCGTAACATGTTTTATTGCA
This sequence comes from Rhipicephalus sanguineus, assembly GCF_013339695.2. Taxonomy (NCBI): domain Eukaryota; kingdom Metazoa; phylum Arthropoda; class Arachnida; order Ixodida; family Ixodidae; genus Rhipicephalus; species Rhipicephalus sanguineus. The sequence continues at coordinate 128,867,459 of NC_051184.2, read as the reverse complement.
CATATGTCGATGACGTGCAAATAGGTTTTAAATCTTGCAATCTTACAATGTGCGAGCGGCAGGTGCAACTTGGTTTGAAGAAGGTAACCAAATGGGCAGAGGAGAACGGGTTCAACCTTAACCCGCAAGAAAGCACTTGTGTATTATTCTCAAGAAAGAAAGGCCTCCATCCCGATCCGGACATTGGGCTACACGGTCAACGGCTACTTGTGAAAACGGCGCATAAATTCCTTGGCGTAATCCTAGACACGAAATTGACCTTCATATCACACATAAAATATATTAAGAACAAATGCATAAAAACTATGAATATTCTGAAAGTATTGTCACGCACTACGTGGGGTAGGGACAAGAAGTGCCTGTTGAATCTCTATAAAAGCCTCATTAGCTCACCTCTAGATTATGGGGCGATAATATATCAGTCTGCGACACCAAGCGCGTTGAAGATGCTTTACCCTGTCCACCACTCGGGCATTCGTATTTCTACGGGTGCTTTTCGCACCAGCCCCGTGGAAAGCCTCTACGTCGAATCGAACGAGTGGTCGCTCCACCTGCAGCGATCTTACATGCCGTTTCTATACTATCTCAAAGTGAACGCAGACTACGAACACCCCTCACACCCCACAATTAATGATATATCTAGTTCTGCCCTTTTCGACCACCGTCCATCGGTGCGATAGCCCTACTCACTTCGTGTGAGGTGCTTAGCTGAGGAAACGGGTGTGCCACTTTCGGAACACTGTCTATTGGCTCCCGCTGCAAAACTACCGCCGTGGCGGTGGCAGCTTATAGACTGCGATCTTTATTTCATGGAAGTAACGAAACACGCGCCTATTGCACATATCCGTACATACTTCCTTGAACTACGACACAAATACACTTATGCAGAATTCTTTACAGACGCCTCAAAGTCCAATACTTCTGTATTTTACGCAGCCGTTGGGCCATCCTTTACGGAATCAGGTATTCTACACCCTGAACCAAGTATCTTCACGGCAGAAGCTTACGCGATACTTGCGACCGTTAAACACATTCAACAATTAAAACTACAAAAGGCAGTTATTTACACAGATTCTCTAAGCATGGTAAAAGCTTTAAAAACTCCGAAAAGACACACAAACCCCGTCTTTATCTCGCTGCATTCTCGCTTAAGCAAGATCTACGCACTCGAGCAACATGTCGTAGTGTGCTGGGTGCCAGGGCACCGCGAGATTCAAGGCAACGTGTTGGCGGACCACCTAGCAGCATCCGCCCACGAAAAGTCACAGTACATCCTTAGCTATTCCCCCACTAGACCTAAAACACTTCCTGAAAAGAAAGCTCAGAGCCTTTTGGCAGACCACATGGGATATGCATACACGAAATAAGCTACACGTCGTCAAACCGCATCTAGGTAATTGGCCGCCAATATCAAAATCACGCCACACAGAAGTTACACTCTGCAGACTTAGGATCGGTCACACATACAGTACACACACACACCTTCTGTCCGGTGGCGAACCACCTTTGTGGGATATATGTGGTCAGCCACTCACTGTCCTTCACGTCCTCATCCAGTGCAAGGAACTCGATGCTATCAGAAAAAAAACACTTCATTACGCTACCGACAGCAATTTCCACTTCATACTTGAATATTCATCGGTAGGGACCCGCTTTTTACATAGCATCACTGTCTGCTTTTCTAAACGATGTACAGAGTTTTCATGTCATATATCAAGGTGATCCGTAGTACAGCCTCTAAACAGAGGTCGCTGCTGCGGTGAATACGTTAAAGACAGCACTTGCATCGTGGCCCTTGGACTCAAGGGCATTGACGAGGCATTCGTGCTGATGTCATATCTTCATATTTTTATTCTTGCGACCACTTGTCATTCATTCCACTACACATATTTCACGTCACTCTCATGATTTTAATATATATATATATATATATATATATATATATATATATATATGTTTTACCCGCCTTTAGCGCGTAGAATTTTAAAGCCCCTATACAGCTACTTACCGCAACCATTGTTCACAACATTTGTCCCATGTACTGGCGCTCTTTGGCAATCAATTGGCCCTTGCGCCAATAAACACCACATATCATCATCATCATCATCATCATTGCTTCCTCTTTTTTTCTATCTTTTTTTTCTGTCTCTCTCGCTCTTTATTTTACTAGTCTTGATTCACTCATTCTCTATCTTTTTTACACTTGCTTCTCCCTATTTCTCTCTTGCTCATTCTTTCTTGTTGTGCTTTACACTTTCCCGTCCTTCTTTTCTTCCTCTTCATTGTGACTTCTCTTTTCTACTCTCTCATTTCTCCCCCTTAACTGCATTATTTCATTTTTTCTTGCTCTTTCTATGTTTCTTTCTCTTGGTAGCTTTTATTTCTGTCAGTCGTACTTTCGCTTGCTTTCTTCTTATTTCTAGTTTTTTTCCCCTGATATTTTATTTTCTTACTTTCGTTCTCTTTTTCTCTTCCTTATTATATCGATTCTATGCTATAGCATCTTCTCTTCTCCTATCCCTGCTCGTAAACCTCACTTCTGTCCTCCTCACTATGACATTCCCTTTTTACACCATTGCTATAAAATACTATGCAAGGCTATGTCATGCTCAGCCAGTATGTCTGGAGAGCCGAATGTTTAGGATCTCGCATTTGGCTCGTAAGAACGTGGGCTTGAATCCCGCCTCACCAAGAAATTATTCCTGCCACAAAATTTTTCTGTTTCTGTCTATCTCCCTATATATATATATCTCTGTGTTTATTTCTCTCTCTTTCTCTCTGCGTACTCGTTTTCTCACCAATCAGGCTACTGCATACAGCGCCGGCGAAATCACCGCACGTGTTCTGGTAGCGAAGCAGGATATGAAGACGACAACGATGCAGTACAGGACGAACAGAGCGCGTAGTGGTTCATGACCATGATCGTTTCTCTTTCCGACAGACAAATAGTGGTGAGCTTCACGAGCTCCGCTGTTAAAATAGCGTGATGATTATTTGAAAGCCACGATAGGAGACATAAATTATGTAGCGACTTTTCACGAGTACCAGCTAGTTAAAGCGAAAACCATGGCTTGGGTCAAAGAATGATTTGGATCAGAGTACTATACTTTCTCTGTTGTCGGTATTCTTGTTCATTTAGGTGGAGCTAAATCGAAGAGAAGTGCTCATTCTGGCCGTTCAAGAATGAACACACTCGTCGCTTCCAAATGTCTAAATATTTATTAGCACAATAACATTTTAAGCCAAGCTGCCTTGCGGAAGCCTATATAATTAATGAATTGAAAAAGTGATAAATGACGTTAGTCTGTTGATACAATTACGCTTAAAATACAATACCAGCTAGAAATGCACCTTATGATAGTATGCGTTTAATAGATTAGGTTCGGTGAGCGTCTTAGAGGCGAGAGAGCGACGGGACAGCAGTCAATTCCCAAAACGGAGCCAGCACGATCACCAACCAGAAGAACCGTCTTCTTCATCGTTTCTCTACGGTAACCGTATTTATCACTACAATCACTCCCCGGCACAAAAGGAGCCATCCTGGCGACCTATGACACAGGTATTACTGGTGGGTCGTAGTGAGGTTTCAATCGGTCGACGTGAACAGTGTCGCGCCCACAGCGCCGTTGATCTGTAGGTGGCTGAAGAGGCTCAATGACGTAGTTGGCCGGTGAAGTCTGGCGTAGGACCCGGTAAGGCCCGTCATACTTAGGGACGAGCTTTGCGGAAAGGCCGGGGGCAGATGGCACACGAAGCCACACGATTGTTATGACGAATATGACGAAGCAGATAAGTTTCGGTCATGAGAGTGTTTCTGGCGGGCCTGGTCGTGCGTGGTAAGCGAGCGTGCGAGCTGCCGTCATTCTTCGGCATAAGTGGCGGCTTCGGCTAGAGTCGTAGTTTGAGGGGTCCGGTCGGTACAGAAGAACAGTATCCAAGAACGAGGAAGGTTCCCGACCATAAAGCAGGAAGAACGGAGAAAATCCCGTAGTAAACTGAATGGCGCTGTTGTAAGCATACGTGACAAACGGCAGTATGTGGGTCCCAATTCGTGTGGCCATCGGAAACATACATGGAGAGCATGTCGCCGAGTGTGCGATTGATGCGCTCGGTCATCCCATTGGTTTGCGGGTCATATGCGGTAGTAGTTCGATGGACAACGTTGCATTCGGGGAGGAGGGCTTCTACGGCATCGGATAAGAAGGAACGTCCGCGGCCACTGAGTAGCTCGCGAGGCGCACCATTCCGAAGAACGAGCTTTCGAAGGAAGAACAAGCCGATCTCACGCGCTGTGGCCTCTGGAAGCGCTGAAGTTTCAGCGTAGCGCGTGAGGTGGTCCACAGCGACGATCACCCAGCGGTTGCCATGTGGTTTGTACGGTAGGCGACCGTACAAGTCGGTCCCGATGCGGTCGAACGACCGAGAGGGAGAAGGCAGTGGCTGGAGTGGCCCTGTGGTTGTGTGGAGAGAGCCCTTGCGGCGTTGGCATATGTCTGCACCACACCAGCATGGGCGCATTGCGTATCCGCGTGAAAGGAGGCAGAGACGTCAGAACGTAGATGGCGAGGGATTACCAGCAACCATTTGCTGCCATCAGACAGGTAGTTTCGGTGGTACAGAAGGCCGTCACGGATTTTAAAGTGGCGCGCAGTGCGTCGAAGCGAGCGGTTGGTTGTACGTGGAGACGCCTGAGACGGATACTCTAGGAGAGAGGCTATCCATGGATCCTGGCGTTGATCAGATGACATGTCGGCATCGCAGCTGGAAATAGACGCAACACCATACTCATTGGGAAGTGGCGAACTAGAAAGAGCGTCGGCATCCGAATGCTTGCGGCCTGACCGATAGACGACACGGATGTCATAATCTTGAAGACGGAGCGCCCAACGCGCTAGGCGACCAGATGGGTCTTTTAATTACGACAATTAGCACAGAGCGTGATCAGTCACGACATCGAATGGGCGGCCATATACGTAAGGTCGAAATTTCGTGATTGCCCACACGATGACAAGACATTCTTTTTCCGTGACTGAGTAGTTCTTTTCCGCTTTAGTGAGAGTGCGACTGGCGTAGGAAACGACATACTCGTCGAAGCCAGATTTACGCTGGGCAAGAACAGCACCGAGGCCTACTCCACTAGCGTCCGTGTAGATTTCGGTTGGAGCATCCGGGTCAAAGTGGCGTAGGATAGGTGGGGATTTCAGAAGATGGCGTAAAGAGGCGAATGCTTTGTCGGAAGCGGAAGACCACGACGAGATGTCTTGGTTGTCGGCAAGTAGCTGTGTGAGTGGGGCGTTTATTGTCGCGAAATTACGAACAGAGGCCTATGAAGCTACGGAGTTCTTTTAGTGTAGACGGCCTGGGAAAGTAGGCGACAGCGCGAAGCTTTGCAGGATCGGGACGGACACCATCCTTGCTGACAACGTGACCTAAGATGGTAAGCTGGCGTGCGGCGAAATTGCACTTCTTCAAGTAAAGCTGCAGTCCCGCGTCCGCAAGGCAAGTGAGGACGCTTGCGAGGCGACTGAGGTGGGAGTCGAAGTCCTTCGAGAAAACGACGATGTCATCCAGATAGCACAGGCACGTGTTCCATTTTAGGCCTTTTAGGATGTTGTCCATCAGACGTTCAAAGGTGGCAGGCGCATTACAGAGGCCAAACGGCATCACGTTGGACTCGTACAATCCGTCAGGAGTTATAAACGCAGTCTTGGGGCGGTCGGCTTCATTCATAGGAACCTGCCAGTAGCCCGATCGAAGGTCTAAAGAAGGAAAGAACTCCGCTCTATGCAGGCAAGCGAGAGCGTCGTCGGTTCTGGGCAGCGGGTAAACATCTTTTCGTGTGATCTTATTAGGACGCATATATTCAACGCAGAATCTGATGCTGCCGTCCTTTTTTTTCACCAGCACAACCGGGGAGTCCCAACAGCTGTGTGAAGGTTGTATCACGCCACGTTGAAGCATGTCGCTCACCTTCTAGTCGATGACCCGGCGTTCAGCGTGAGAGACTCGATACGGACGCTGGCGCAAAGGTGCATGGGTGCCGGTGTTAATGCGGTGAGCGATGGCAGACGTGCGGCCCAAAGAACACTGTATATAGTCGAATGACGTCTTGAAGCGATCAAGTAGCGCCAAGAGTTGGGTACGGTGAGCAAGGGGGAGTTCAGAATTATTCGATGGAAGGAATGCCTCGAGAGATGAAGCGGTAGTGGTATCAGAGGTAAGGCTGTTGATGTGACGAGTTGTCGATCCATCAGGCAGGTGACTGGAGTAAACAGAAACTATTTCCTCAAGGTGACCTATGAGTTCGCCGCGAAATAAGGTGGCTGGGGAAGAACACGGGTTCGTGATATAGACGGCGCCGCAAGAGTTTTCTATAGTGACAACTGCGAATGGGAGAAGGAAGCTCTTGCAAGAGCCAAAGGCTTCGGATGGTGTAAACAGGGCAGTGACAGAGGATGCGCCGTCGCAAGAGAGTGGCACAAGAACAGAGGGCAGAGGAGGAATGTGAGTGTCCGCAGCGACGACGACTCGAGAAGATAATGCCTGGTCAGAGGGCCTGACATACACCGGCGTTTCACACCGCGGCAGTTCACACGTCCTTGACAACTCTAGTTCGGCACGCGTACTGTCAACGACGGCGTGATGAGCGGAAGGAAGTCCCAGCCCAAGATGATGTCATGCGAACATGGTGAAAATACGACAAATTCAACTGCATACAAAACGTTCTGTATGATTAGCCGAGCTGTGAACGCCACAGAAGGTTGGATGTGGTGTGAAATTGCCATACGGAGAGAGACGTCGGAAAGCGGGATCGTAATCTTCTTTCTCTTGTGGCACAGTTCACCACTCAACACAGACGCAGCAGCACCAGTAACAACGAGCGCTTGCACAGCTACACCATCAATATACACGATTATTTCGTTGGCGGGTAGAAATCGAGGCCTTGAAGTTTTTGGTATGAGCGCAGCTCTTGCCTCGGGAACTGCGATGGTTAGTTTTCCGCTGGGACGGGTGGCGGTCGACGAACCATAGGCGAAATGGAACGGCGCCGTGGTGAGGGTGACCGATGCCTGTCGAAGCCGCGACGACTTGACGATGACGTGTCCGACGTGGGGTGGAAGGAACTCGACTGAGGTGGCTCTGTACGATAGTAGCCGTAACCTTCTTCGCCAGCACCTTGGCAGAAATCACGACGACGACAGAAACGGGCGACATGGCCAGGGAGACGGCAGGAGTAGCAGATCGGCTGCTGTCGGGTGTGCGCCAAGGATTGGAGGACGGTGGTCCGGGACGGCGAAAAGGAGGCGGGTCCGGGCGTACAGACGGACTTGCTGCGTAGAAGGCATTAGCCTGTCCAGCAGGGTCCGTGACGAGTGGTAGTGACAGCTATGGTCCTCTGGCGACCTCAGCGCAAGTCAGAGGTGCGGAGGTAGGCGAATGATGGTAGGTGGAAGGCACAGCGTCCGAGACTTGCTCCTCTATTGCTTGTCTGAGCGTTGGCGTCAGCGTATGCGCACTGGCCGGAACGTAAGGCACAAGAGACAATTGTCGCGCCACTTCTTCGCGGACGAACTGCTGCATCTGTTGCATTAACGCGGTCTGGTCGGTAGAAACAGCGCCAACGGTTAATGCAGACGTTGCGGCCGTGTCGAAGCTCGGCTGTCGCGTAGAAATGCGCTGTCTCCGCAGCTCGTCGTAGCTCTGACAGTACTGAGCTACCTCTGCGACAGTTTGGGGGTTTTTGGCAACGAGCATGTGGAAGGCGTTGTCTTCGATACCTTTCATAATGCGCCTGATTTTGTCAGTATCAGACATGTCTGGATTGACACGACGGCAGAGGTCCATAATATCCTCGATATAAGACGTGAAGCCTGCGAACAGCGGGTCGGCCGTATACTTCCGCGAAGCGTGTCCTAAAGGACGACCAGTTCGGAATGTCAGCTTGGTGATTGTTAAACCACAGCTGTGCCACACCCACGAGATAGAAGTGAAGGTAGCCAAGTTTATCGGCTTCATCCCACCTATTGTGCGCGCTTACTATTTCGTATGAAGATAGCCAGTGTTCGGCGTCTTGCTCATCGGAGGCGTTGAAAATCACCGGATCCCGCTGTCTTGGCATGCCGGAACAGGTAAGAGATGGAGTTGGGGTAGTAGCTTGCTGGGCCATGTCGTAAGGAACTTAAAGGCGGGGAGCAGGGTTGCCGTTAGTGGCTACTTTTCGCTAAATTGGCGACTTTGAGAAGCCCGTGGCGAACTAAAATTGTGCATGGCAACATGGCGAATTTTTGGCGATTTTCGGCTTAGGTCTCGACTGAGTTGTGCACTCTATGCTCATTGTCTTCGTTACGAATGATCGACATTTCTCTATTTTTTTTGGACTCACCAGTAGAAGGCGCACACTTTGCAATTAAGTTGTTCGATTATTTGACGTATGATTGCACTGCAATGATATGGTTTAATTTATCTGAAGGAAGGCAGCGCACGCCATGTCTCTCTTTTTGTAGCGACTGCTTCGCTCTGTATTCGCTTCAACCAAAACTAATTCAACCACAAGCTTTCGGTATGAGGCGCTAGCATTCAGGGACGCTGCTGGTCTATGCTCTCTCTCAGCGCTCGCCATCAGAGCCATCAGGATCCTGACACTTTCGATCTCAAATGCTGAAGCGGAAAGGGTCTTTTCTCATGTAATCTTGACTAACGTGGACTTCGCAATAAGATGAAGCTGGACCTTTTGGAGTGCATATTAGGGATCAAATGTGGTCTTCGTTTGCAGTAAAAGCGTCGACAAAGTACGCTGTTTCGGAGGAAGTTCTTTGCCAAATGACGGCTAAATATTCTGGGGCTTCCCGTGCACTTCCCGTGATACCCGGGAGGTGCGTCGGGGTGAAGTACTCAGGAATATTGATGGCCGAGAGGCGGATGCGTGGCGCGTGTGCAATAAAAAATTATTTACTCGGGTATTTTTCGCTGTTCTCGGCGAGCATGTTCAATAAAAACAATTTCTATAGATCACTTCACATTCTTTCACTTAAGTTACTATAAGAAATGGGCAGTGCCGCCGCGCATCATGTAAGTCCGTACTTAAAAGTTATAAGAATCACTAATGATTGGTTCCTTTAGGACTTCTGTCGTATTGCCTTCAATAAAGCTTTTAATTCATGTATGGGGACATAAAGCCGTCTACAAACAACGCTGTCGAGCTTTTCACACGAGGTTTACCACATTTTCACCTTTACAACGAGCGGACTTGGACTGCGATGGAAGGTTATCATGAGCGTTCCATTCACAACGGCTGTTAATTCTTGCGCGAACAAGCCCATCTCACGGCTAGTCGGAGAACCAGACGCCCCAAGCACTTCCATGGTAAAGCTGGCGATGCCAGTTGCATTGGAAAACGTCAGTATAACTTAGGAGTTATGGATGGTACTGTATTCCACAGGGCTACATATAATCTTCAATTTTTATTCCTAGGCATGCCACACATATCTACAGTGCGACTTTTTTGGCGAAATTTGAAGAAAAATGGCGACTTTTGGTGACTTTTTGCTCGTCGTTTGGCGACATTGAGTGGAAAGTCAGTCGCAGCCCTGGCGGATGGTAGAGTCCTGAACGAAGTTCCAGGGTGAAGAACTCAGCACCTCCACCAATTCATAGTATGCGTTTAATAGATCAGGTTCGGTGAGCGTCTTAGAGGCGGGGCAGCGACGGCACAGCTGTCAGTTCCCAAAATGGAGCCAGCACGAGCACCAACCATAACAACCGTCTTCTTTATCGTTTCACTAGGTAACCCTATGTATCACTACACTTAGAACAATGCATCGTGCGTGTCACAACACATCATAAAGAGAGGGTCTTTCATACAGCGCATATTTTACTGCATTTGGCACTAGTCCATGCTGGCCAGCAGAATATTATTTCGGCATAGAGAAATACATAGATTTATGGGAACATCTGAAGAGCTCCCAGTAGAGACTCAAATATAGTGCAATATTGCCGAAGAACTGTGGCCTCAGATGAAGCACAATGATGCTTTAATGAACAGGATTCGGAAATTCGATTCTAAAGGGCATTTGATACAAACATGCTCTTCATCGGACCTTACAATGTTGTGAACCTAATGCTCTTCCCGGTACCTCCTGTTTTCTATGCCTTGCGTTGCGTTATTACCTCTTTTATAGTATGGTGTGAACACGGCCAAACAGAAAAGAAATCCGCAGACTTTCTTCTACGAAGGGATAAAGAGCGGGGGTCAGGGGAGGTCTCAAAAGGCTGCAATTTTATAAGTGTCATTCATATGTGCATCCATGTGGGGGGAAAGGTGCAGGACATGGACTCTCCCCTTCCGCAATAAATTTCTGACTATGTCTTTGTGTTAACATATTCTCTGAGTTATAGGTCTTCAAGATTCAGGGTAGAAGAAGAAGAATGTTTTTATTTTCATTGAAATGATTTACAAAAATTGCTGCGAGAACATCCGGATCCGTAGCCGATATGGCTAGTTAAGGATCCGTTAAAGACATTGCATATTGTGGTTTATTTAGCGAGTACAATGTTGATATATAAGATTCAATCACAATCACATTTTACAATACGATCATGCAGAAAAAAAAAAAAAAATGAAAAAGAACAGAGTCAATGTGTATGTACCCAGAGTTATTAGTTCGGTATCAATATGGTGACTGGTAACTCCCCGATAGGAAGAGTTTTCTGAGTGATTGCGTCATATTTGGCAGGCATTTAATTAGGGTAGGGATACTGTTCCAGATTTTTGCACCAATAAAGGATACTGTTCGACGGCCGTAAACATTGTGGACTATCGGCAGGTTAAGATTTAGTTGTTCCGCCTGTCGAGTGTGACCTCTAGGTTTTATTAAGACTGATGAGTGAAGGGGCACATTTTTATTCATTATTTTGTGTACTAATGTTGCGCTTTTGTATTGCCTAGCCATATTAAAAGGCATTATGTTGAGATTTCTGAAAATTTCAGTCGATGGTGCATTCTTGGGTGCTGATGCAATGGTTCGTACAGCTCTCTTTTGCAAAATGTTAACGACGGAGCAATATGAAGCATATGTGTAGCTCCATGATTCAATGCAATAGGTTAGGTGAGAGTGAAAAACGTTAAAGTATAATATACGGAGTGTGTGTAAGTTGAAGTAGTTCCTAGCTTTAAACAATGTGAAGCATGCAAAGCTTAGTTTTCTACACAAATTGTCTATATGTGATGTCCAGTGGAATGAAGGGTCTAGAGTCACGCCAAGGTAAGTATACGCGTTTACCTTGTCAATACGTGTTTCCCCAATGTACAGACCACATGTTTCAGGTATCACTTTTCGGTTAGAGGCGAAAACAACGTACTTGGTTTTTTTTGTGTTTAATAATAAATTGTTTTGTTTAAACCACTGAGAAGTTGCTTGCAGTTCTTTATTGGCGAGTGATTCGGCTTCCTGAAGGGAGTGACGTGCTATAAGTAAGGCGGTATCATCTGCATATAGAGCTGCTTGCATATGGGTTAAGGATAGAGGGTAATCATTAATAAAGAGGGAGAACAAAATCGGTCCAAGTACTGAACCTTGCGGCACACCTGTTTCAACGAGTTTCCTGTTTGACTTGTTACCGAGTATTTGTACATACTGAGTCCGTTGCGACAAATAACTGCGAAAGAACTTTGAAGATATTCCTCTAAATCCATAGCGTTCGAGTTTGTTTAGCAATATACTGTGGTCCACGGAATCAAAAGCTTTTTTTATATCTAGGAAGACACCTATGACGAACTGGTTATCGTTTAATGCTCGGTTTACTGTTTCTGCCACAAAGCTTACCGCAGTAGCCGTACTGTGGTCTTTTCTAAAGCCATGTTGATTCGGAGTTAGGATACCGTATTTTGTAATAAAGTCCATCATTCTTTTGGCAACAAGCTTCTCAAAAAGAGTGTTCACGCAGGATAGAATCGTTATTGGGCGGTAATTTGCTATGTCGTCAGGGCATTCGCCTTTGTGGATTGGTGTCACCCTCCCTATCTTAAGCTGCTCGGGGTATACGCCTGTCGTGAAGGACTGGTTGAAAATAACAGCCAGAGGTATGGATAAGGTTTCAATGTTGTCCTTCAATATTTTAACTGGTATTTCATCATGTCCCATGGCTTTGTTTGATGACATCTGACGTACAGTTGCAATAATTTCAGCTTCAGTAATTTCTCGGAAAAAGAAAGTATTCTTGTGAACAGTAGGGAATGGTGAGTTATATCTTGCGTTTTTACAGGTTGCCGACTGCTTTCCTATGGTTACGAAGTAATCATTAAATAGTTCTGCTAGTTCCGTTCCATTACAACCTACTATATTTAAGTTTGGTAAAACAGGTTGTTGGGGCTCCGGATTTACAACTGCCTTTATTATACGCCATATTTCTTTTGCGTTACCGTTAGCTTTCGTGATAAGGTTACTGTAATATTCCTTTTTTCGTTTTCTCATCATCGACAACGACAGATTGCGCGCGTTTCTGTATAATTCTTTATAATAACAGTTATCTCTATTTTGCTTCATTTTGGTCAGCCAATGTTCTCTTAATTTAATAACTTTGAGTATTTCTTCGTTCATCCAAGGGCAAACTGGTGTAGACAGGTACGCTGATCTGCGAGATTTGCACTGTACTTTTATGCATCGTGATTGCAAGAGTGATGAAAAATTTGCGTAGGCTGCGTTCACATCCGTATCGCTTGAATCTAAAAATTGCGTTTCCTGGATTGCCCGTGTACTCTTTTTGTAATCAATTCTAAATGGCTGTGCGGTACTTCGTTTCGCTGCCTCTAGATAAGCGCCAGAAACATAAATAAAAGTTGGGAAGTGGTCTGCCACGTTTTCTGATATCACGCCGGCAGTGATAGCTTCACTATCAATGTTTGACAAAATGTGGTCAATTGTTGTGGATGACGTTGGTGTAACTCGTGTTGGGGCTAAAATATGATTTATAAAGCCATAACTTAAAGCTAAGTGCTGATACTCCGCGCTTGTTCGTTTGCTTGTGTCTATATTAAAATCGCCACAAAGGACGACTTGCTTTTTCCCACTTGTAAAATGTTGTAAAGTATGTTCTAATTTGTCAAGAAAGGGCTGAATCTTCGCATCTGGTGGCCTGTACAAGACGCCCACGATGACGTTATTCGGCATTTCAACGAACAACATCTCTAGTTCTCCTAAATTTGTTTCCGTATTTTTTTCTAGCTTTTTAAAGGTTATATGTGATGATATGTACAGCGCCACGCCGCCGCCTCGGGAATGTGATTGTCTTGGAAGGGACACAAATTGATAACCAGTAATGTTTATGAATTCTCCGTCTTTCAACCATGTCTCGGATAGGGCTATAACATCGTATTTAACACTTTGTCGACTAATAAGTGCTATCATTTCGTCATAATTTTGGTTCAGACTTCGTACGTTGCAGTGTAAGAGGCGCAGCGTTGTGGAGCTGCCATATTTAATCGTATTAGGCGTAACGGTGTCCATGAGCATGCAGTTACTCAGAGTAAAAGTATTCAGTCAAATTAGACGATCTTGGACAGGTCCCCACAGGAAGCTATGTGAACTACGCTAGTATTTTCTGCTTTCCTAGCCAGTATTTTGGACTGGGAAACCCACACAAACTTCCATCCCTTTTCTTTCTTTTTGGCAATTGTCATGCCTAGCAATGCTTTGTACTCTGGACATAGATGCTCATTGACGTAGATAGGACTGGTGCCAGGAAAGCCGATTTCATTGGTAGAGAACTTTTTCTTTTTTGCTGCTTGGAGCACTTTGTCCCGTGCTGCTCTAGATAAGAATTTAACGACTATGTTCTTTTTTTCTTTATCCTTTGTGGGCACACGATGCACTACGTCAATGTCACTGGGTGCGATCTGTGTTCCAACTTTGTTACCGATTCTCTGAACCACCTCAACCAGTGACTCGTCAGGTAGTTGGGGAATACCTTTGATTTCCAGATTATTATTCCTGCTGTACTGCTTAAGCTCAGCAAGTTCTTTCTGTGTAGCAGAAAGTGCCTGTTCTAGTTCGACTTTTTGTTTCTTTAAGGTGACATGCTCTTTCTTTAAGACTGCTAGTTCCTCCTTTGTTGCACGCATTTCTTCAAAGGCCGCATTCATATATTGTACGCTTTCCTTGAGGCTATCAATTTCTTTCTTCTGATTTGCATTCACTTCACAAACATATCGAAAGAGTTCTTTGATTGTGGTCGGCATCTTTTCACCCATTGTGAACAGCGAGCGATCCAAACTTGAAGGAAAAAATATAAAAAGAACACTACACACCTGCAAGTATTTGCGAAAGCGATTGAGCTTTTCGTCGAGGCGTTGTTGCCTGGATCGCTCGCTGTTCTAACAGGGACGGTTTGGCGCTTGTAGAATTTATAGGTTCCGGCCCGAGCTGGCGGTGGTCAGCGCAGGCGCAGATGCGGATTGGATGGGTGCTGCGGTGATGTCCGGTGCCGAGGGTTCCAGGATAAGCAATCGTTCGCTGCAGCTTGCGTCAGATACTGTGCGATACCCTGTTCCTCGGCCGGTGTCTTGACGGGGTGCCAATCTGCAAGTATTTGCGAAAGCGATTGAGCTTTTCGTCGAGGCGTTGTTGCCTGGATCGCTCGCTGTTCTAACAGGGACGGTTTGGCGCTTGTAGAATTTATAGGTTCCGGCCCGAGCTGGCGGTGGTCAGCGCAGGCGCAGATGCGGATTGGATGGGTGCTGCGGTGATGTCCGGTGCCGAGGGTTCCAGGATAAGCAATCGTTCGCTGCAGCTTGCGTCAGATACTGTGCGATACCCTGTTCCTCGGCCGGTGTCTTGACGGGGTGCCAATCTGCAAGTATTTGCGAAAGCGATTGAGCTTTTCGTCGAGGCGTTGTTGCCTGGATCGCTCGCTGTTCTTCGACAATATGATCCATATTGTCGGTGTGAAAGCAGGCTGAGACGAAGACCAGGATGTAACAATGTATTGCTTGCACCTAAGAACATTAGTGAAGCCTTCATATGAGTTGATACATCAGCTGCTTGTGGTGACATAATTATAAACAAAATAAATATACATTCTGTGTTTTTAGCCACAACGTGTCTTTTCAGCAATTTACACACAGATTATGCTTCGAAGCTTTGTACTTTTTGAAAACATTGTGGAAAGCACCTCTCATAAGGCATGACTATTTTATTTACGCACCGCTTTTAGACCACTTGTAATGGATCGGACATGCTAAACGTTTTGTTCTTTGCTCGAACTTCTGTCACTATTTTTGTTTCAGTGAAGGTTGTAATTGGTCTGAAATGTTTTAGGAGCTGGCTCGCCAGCTTCTTAAGCTGGGGCAAAGTCCGCAACGTAAGCGTAACCTCAGTTACAGAGGCGACCGCTACAGGCGCGACTCGAGCGAATTAGAAGTTGAAGTAATAACTGTGACAGTCACTTGTTCACGCTCGTCCTCTGTATACCTCTGCGTTATTTCCATGCGTCCTGTTTTGTGTTTTAGCAGCGCGCTGCAAGTGTCGATTAGTGACAGCTGTGAGTTTGCACTCGCCCTTTCTATGTTCTTTTAACGCGATAGCGTGAAAGAGCTCGTTTCGCTGACATTCCGCTGTTGGCGTTGGTGATGACGTGGTTGGGTGTGAGCGAAAAATCATCATCCGGTCCGTGAACACGCATTCGAGAAATACACAAATAAAATAAATAATAAAACTCGATTCCAGTGAGAATCGAATCCAGATTGTCTGCATGGCAAATAGATGTTCTGCCACAGAGCCACGTCATTGCTTGAAACTGCTTCCAAAAAACACTATAAATATCACGTTATCCAAGGAGTCTCCTTAACGCATATAGTATTGCGCGACACAATAGTAAAATTGCGCCAGGTGTCAAAACATGTGAAATGCGCAATGAGCGGGCGTTTTAAAGCCCCACCACTTACAAAGCGCTTACACATATTTAATCATCATCAGCTACAAAAGCATAAACAAAGTGAGCAGCTGCATTAGTTCGCGTTTTGCCTTGAGGACGCGCAGTGGACCATTCGCTGATTCGCAAAGGGAAGAATTAGGGCGTAGTGGGCACTTGACAATTGTACTTGCAGTAGGCGTTCCATGATAGTTTGAAGGAGCCATTGTTACGTGCACAGTCATACGTTTCCTTAGGACATGGTTGAGGAATACACCGGGAACCGAAACGAGGCTAGCAATTGAGAAGGCGATGATGCGCACGAGGCCCGATTACGCTATCGCGTTCTACGAGCTCAAGCGTCCTCCAAGTTTTTTGTGCCCCTTTCTTGTCTGAGTAGCGTGCAACAAGTTTCGACCTGTTGCCGCTGTGCGCGCGGCATTCCAGTTCGCTGCTAATGCATTCATTGCTTCGCCCTTGTGGCGAAACTGTGACTTTTTTTAGTACCTCCTCCCTCTATCTCAAAAGTTATCACTACAATGAGTGTACTAACGTCATCTTTTCCTCTTCAAATCGAGAATACTTCCTAAAGAAACAGAAAGACTATTTTAACGTACATGCATAGGCTTCTGCTTACTTTGTAAGAAATATAAAGGGATGACTCTAATCGGCAGTACAGCTTGAGTGAACGGGCATAGGGAATGGATCTAACACGTGGTTACATGGCCTAAGGAACGTAGGACGCAGAAGTTATAGGAATGCGCTTAATTGTGCTGGTTGGTCTATAATAGATGAAGAATTAAACAGCGCTTAGGACGGGACGAGTGTTATAAAAATTAATGTTTACTCTCACGTTACCATATTATGCGTGTACTTGTGGTACACCGTAGGGAACTCACTGTTGCAGCGCTAACCGATTTTTACCATGCATTACTCAAATCGCCCCGAGGAAAGAAACAGCGGCGACAAGTTTCATTGATATCTAATAAATTACTCGTTTGACATTTATTACCAGATGAATTGCACTCTGAGACAGAGACCCATAACATACAAGCTACATAGCCGAATAAATCAAACCACATGAATTCGTTAATATCAAGAGAGTTACATTTCGGCATAAGTCGCAGCAACAAACCCTCCACTTTCATTGAACAAGCACGTAAGTTAGGTGGATTAGCTCAGTAGATATGAATTACTGCTTTAGGCTACTGTTGTGTGTTAGTGTACAATACGTTGTCCTGTACGGCTGAAATGAATGCACATAAAGATTTGACAAAAATGTTGCCTAAGTGCATTAATTTTATAAAATGTCCACCTAATTGTGTTCATGTTTTTTTTAAATATCGTTCCAGGGCGTCTTGCACAGAACAACTTCAATGAGGTAGCGAGGAACCTTGAAGAGCACTCCCATTTGAAATTTCGAGAGTTAACTGCTGATAGTCCACCTGGCTGGTATTTACTTACTCACGAGTAAGAAAACATCACATATTTTTTGATACCTATGTATTCTACTGTATAACTGGAAATATTCGGCTCCAAAATCGCAATTTGGTTCGCAGTATTGAAATTGACAGAAGAGAACTAGGGGTGGGGTTCGTTATTCATAAAAATATAGCTGGTAATATACAGGAATACTATAGCATTAATGAGAGGGTGATAGGTATCGTGATTAAGTATATTAAAAGGTACAGGACGAAGGTGGTACAGGCCTATGCGCCTACATCCAGCCATGATGATCAACTGGTTGAACGCTTCTGCGAAGACGTAGAATCAGCAATGAGTAAGAAAAAAACACAGTATACTGTACTCATGGGCGACTTTAATGCACAAGTAGGCGAGAAGCAGGCTGGAGATCATGCAGTTGGGGAATATGGCATCGGATCTAGAAACGCCAGAGGGGAGTTACTAGGAGAGTTCGCAGAACGCAATAATTTACGGATCCTGAATACCTTCTACAGAAAACGGGCTACTCGTAAGTGGACGTGGAAGAGCCCTAATGGCGAAACTAAAAATAAAATAGACTTCATAATGTGTGTCCACCCGGGCATTGTACAGGATGTGGCAGTAGTTAACAAGATCCGATGCAGTGACCATAGAATGGTAAGATCTAGAATACAACTAGACTTGAAGAAGGAACGGCAGAACCTGATACGCGAGAAGTCGATTAATGAACTAGTTCTGAGAGGGAAAATACAGGAATTCAGAGTTTCACTTCAGAATAGATACGCGGCTTTAACCGAGGAAACCGACCTTAGCGTTTACGCAATGAATGATAATCTGACCAGTATCATTAAGGAGTGTGCATCGGAAGTCGGGGGTACAGTAGTTAGACAGGACACTGTTAAGTTATCCCAAGAGACGAAAACCTCATTAAGAAACGTCAAGCCATGAACGCCACAAATGCAACAGACAAAATAGAGCTGGCGGAGCTTTCGAAGTTAATCAATAGGCGTAAAGTAGCCGACATAAGAAAGTATAACATGGAGAGAATTGAGCATGCTCTAAAAAACGGAAGAAGCCTCAAAGCTATGAAGACAAAACTGTGCATATGCAAAAATCAGATGTATGCATTAAGGGACAAGGAAGACAAGGTCACAAGCAATATGGATAGAATAGTTGAGGTAGCGGAAGAGTTCTACAGGGATCTGTACAGCAGCCGAGACAGTCAGGGTGATAACGTAAGAAGCAGTAATAGCCCAGAGGAATCTGACATCCCATCAGTATTGATAGGAGAAGTAAAGAAAGCCCTAAAGGGAATGCAAAGAGGCAAAGCTGCTGGTGAGGATAAGGTAACATCAGACCTGTTGAAAGACGGTGGAGAGATTATGTTAGAAAAACTGGCCAGCCTGTATACGAAGTGTCTTTCGACGGGGAAGACACCAGAATGTTGGAAGAATGCCAACATCATCTTGATCCATAAGAAAGGGGACGTCAAGGACCTGAAAAATTACAGACCCATCAGCTTACTGTCCGTTGTCTGCAAGCTATTTACAAAAGTAATTGCTAACAGAATTATTACGACATTAGAGTTCAATCAACCAAAGGACCAGGCAGGATTTCGTACAGGCTTCTGAACAATAGACCATATTCACACTATCATTCAGGTGATGGGAAAATGCGCGAAATACAACCAACCCCTATACATAGCCTTCATAGATTACGAGAGAGCATTTGATTCGGTGGAGACATCAGCAGTCATACAGGCACTGCGGAATCAGGGCATCGACGAAGCCTATATAAACATCATAGAAGAAATCTACAGCGGATCCACAGGCATTACAGTCCTCCATAAGGAAAGGGACATAATCCGAATAAAGAAGGGCGCACAACAGGGAGACACGATCTCTCTAATGTTATTCACCGCGTGTTTACAGGAGGTTTTCAGGGCCCTAGATTAGGAAGAATTACTAGGTATGAAAATTAATATGCAGAAAACTAAAGTAATGTAGAACAATCTTGGCAGAGAACAGCGCTTTGCGATAGGGGGCGACACACTGGAAGTTGTAAAGGAGTACGTCTACTTAGGACAGGTAGTAACCGCGGAGCCGAACCATGAGTGTGAAATAACTATAAGAATAAGGATGGGATGCGGCTCATCCGGCAAGCATTATCAAATCATGAATACTAGTCTACCACTATTCCTCAGGAGGAAGGTATATGACAGCTGCATCTTATTGGTACTTACACAAGGAGCAGAAACCTGGAGACATACAAGAAGGGTTCAACTGAAATTGAGGACGACGCAGCGAGCAACGGAAAGGAAAAAAGTGTAACCTTAAGACACAGGAAGAGAGCAGAGTGGGTCAAGGAACAAACGCGGGTTAAGGACATCATAGTTGAAATCAAGAAGAAATGGATATGGGCAGGGCACGTAGCACGTCGGCAGGATAACCGGTGGTCATTAAGGGTAACTGACTGGATTTCAAGAGATGGCAAACGCGTGAGGGGGAGACAGAAAATTAGGTGGGTAGATGACATCAAGAAGTTTGTAGGTATAACGTGGCAGCAGAAAGCACAAGACCGGGTTGATTGGCGGAACATGGGAGAGGCCTTTGCTTTGCAGTGGGCGTAGACAGGCTGATGATGATGATGATTTCAAATTGTATTTCACAAGTATTCTCAAGTGCGTGATAGTGCCTTTAAAGCGACGGCACGATAGTGTCTGTCACAGAAATCATGAAAAACTCCAGGCTGTTCCTCGTGGCGGGTGCTCGAGCCTGTGACAAGAAGCATGTCACGCGGGTTGTTGTTTGAACGACCGTTTTGGGGAACACCGGGCAGTTTTATGTTTTCTGCGAAGTTGCATGTGCACAGCGCAGCTTCGCTGAACTTGTGTGCCCAGGCGGTTATGGAAGCAATAAGACGGGAAATGTATCAGACATTTTGTATATGAAAAGCGGGTGATGTGTGTGTAGCTGCTCTGTCGCTGGCACTCCGCAATAAAGAATACGCATACCTTGAAAGAAATCAGCGCATGGAACTGTTCTGATATGTGTGGCACGAGTAGGTTGCTTAGGCACATGAAGAGTTGAAAAGATTTGTCTCATTTGTGGGGGGCGTCTTTTAGGGATATTTCCCGTGCTGCGCTGCTTCCTGCGCAGCTCGTCAATTGATATTTTTTTTTCTGTTTGTATAGTATATAGATAGCTCGCTGCCTTCACCGTATCCGTTGTTTTGCGCTAATTACTTATGCCTGTAGTCAATGCGCGCCAACTAGCCCTACTCGCTTTATGGAGCACGTTGTAACACACGCAGACGATGTTCTCTCTCCACCGGAAGTCACCAGTATCATGCCTGCTTTGTAATTGTGCAGTTTCTTTCGCTCACCATTTTTATAAAGAAAACAAATTAAAACGTGCTTGATGCATTGCGAACCGCATTCGTTCACAAATAGGCTGAAAAAATTGTCAATGATCTGCGAACAATCTCTTTGAATCTATCTAATCAGACTGGTTGCCGGTGCTTCAAATGATGTAATAATAGTACATATAATGAAAGTTGGCGATTTAAACTCGTTTGGCTAAGCCGCTGCGGTCTGTAGGAATTTCATTTTCAAATAGTTGCAATAATTTATACACGTGACAGAGAGCTCAAATCGGTGTACGCGTGATCCCCAGGCGTAGCACTACCGGCTGAAAGTGTGTTTACAATACTGTAAACTTCGTTGCTGGGTCTTTAGTGTTCATCTATCCACGCTTTGAGGCCACAGACACAGGCAAATTCACTGCAATTGAAAGAGAAAGGTAGGAGTCATGTTATAAAAAAGGCAAGGCATATGCTCATGTTTCTCCTTACTTCAGCCAATGAGTCCACCGGTTCAAAAAGAAGCAGCAGCGGGAAATTTCTCAAAAAGTCAGCAGAGGTGCCAATTTTCGTAGTTTTTAAAAATATTACTTGAAAAGCTTTGCGAAAGTAGGCGCAACCACAGCTATTGTTGAATGCAGCTACAAATGCCCCTATGCTACCGCCTCGTGATCTCTGAATAGAGGCTTCGTTCTAAAAGGCCGCAATGATTTATACAGACAGAGCACTGTAAGAGCACGTGTCACATAGTCCGCCCTGAGCGATTGCCGGACACTCACGCAAGAATTTTGCTTAGGGATACACCATCAAGGTAACTGCATGCAATTTGCGACAGCTGCATGTATTCTGTAAACAGGTAGCGCCCGTAAATAATCATGTGCACGTTTCTGTGGAATATTTTTACTTTCACTGTAAAATCTTTCCTCTTTCCGTAAGCATCCAGAAGAATAAAGCGCAGCTTGCACTAGGTTGCGCAGGCTGGTTCACCGCAGTGCTGGTTGGCGCCTAGCAGCTCCTGGTTTGCCTTAGCATTTACCCACCCATCTCTCTCTTTCACGCCCGTTACTCTACTATACTATATATGGCTAGGAGCCGCCCGTTTGAGCTTCTCATGTTAACCATCTGCAGACAGTGCTTGGCGGTGAAGGAGTGCCCACCCTTTCATGGTAATTTTTCATCTGATACACGGGAACCCTCGCGCAGAACTGCTATGCTGTGAAAGCATTGGTGGTTGCTTCAGCTTCTCCTTTAGGAGTAGAACGTGATAAGCGTAGCTTGGACCTGTTCGTATCACCTTTTCAATTGCTAGTCTTGATTCGCTATCCTATCATAGAACTCCTGGTTCAGCTGCAGCGGCGAAGCGCCGACTATGACATAATTCTTCGTTCTGAGAAAGGGCGACGTTCTCACTTCATGTCCACTAGGCAACACGCGCAAATACACAGATGCGCATTTTTATCCTGTCGCTAATATTGTTACGGGGAGTATTTATTCGGTTAGAACAAGTCGAGGTAACACTGCCTACGGTACACAGGAATGCAGGTGAAAGGGCAGCTCCAGACTCAGCCAACACAACAACATCGTCGTCTTCATTCATTCGGTGTCCATTCGGCGCCCATGCCAGAGTGATCTTTTCATACCCGTGACATTACCCAGGCAGGCAATGCACCGTTCCGGTGCCTGTTATGGTTTGAAAGGCGTGTCACCGTTCTAGCGCTTTGGGCGAGAAACGTGCAGGATGTCAGTTCTGGGTGTAGCAGTTCATGAGTTTGTAGTCGGGGAAATCTTATTCATGCCGTGTGTCACGTGGCACAGGACTTGGTACGGCCCAGCGTATCGCGATAAAAGCTTCTCGTAGAGGCCAACACGACGGGATGGGAGCCACAGTAGAACGAGAGAGCCCGGAGAAAAATCGGCATCGTTATATCGATTATCATAGAGAGACTTTTGTGCTGTCTACAACGACGAGAACACAGCGCGGTCTACTGTGTGTGCCATGAGACCACGAGTGAGGGCACCTGGAGCGTATGAAGTGGAGGATGGGAGGTCAGGCGGAAGCAGGGTGTCGAAGGTTGTAAGAGACCACGGCCAAAGAGACATACCAGGGTGAGTAGCCGGCAGTTTCATGACGCGACGAGTTGTACGCGAAGGTGACGAACGAAAGGGCAATGTCCCAATCGGTGAGATCGCCAGAAACGTGCATGGAAAGCATGTCCCTCAATTGCGGTTGATGCGTTTGGTAAGTCCATTAGTCTGAGGGTGGTAGGAAGTCGTGAAGTTGTGTCAAGTATCACAAGATTGCAGTAGGTCGTCAACCAAACGTGACAAAAAGCAGCGACCAGGGTCTGTGAGTAAGTGACAAGGAGCGCCGTGCTGGTGAATGATGTCGTAGCGAAGGCAGTCTGCGGCATCTGTCGCGCAGCTGGCCGGTAGCGCTCGAGATATTGCATACCGAGTGGCATAATCCGCAGCTACTGCAATTCATTTATTTCCTGTTGTCGAAGATGGAAAGAGACCTAGTAAGTACAACCGCAATCAATGTAACGGCTCGGCTGCGACTTCAACAGGTTGATTGTCACCGGCAGGGAGATTCGGCGCTGGCACAGGTCACAAGCTGCAACGTAGCGGCGAACGGAACGATAAAGGAACGTCCCGAATACCCGACGTCAAACAAAGGCATAGGTTATGGATATGCCTAAATGTCCAGACGTTGGGACGTCGTAAATGTCTTGCAGGACGTCCTTGCGTAGATGACTTGGGACGACGAGTAAGAGTTCTGCGCCATCGGAGTGTAAAGAAAAAAACAGCGCTACAAATGGACGAGGACTAAGGAAGAAAACACGACACTGGTGCTGTTTCCTTCCTTAGTCCTCGTCCATTTATAGCGCCCTTATTTCCTTCACAATGATGAAACACCAACTAGCCCAAATTTCTATTTTATCGGAGTGTAAGTTGCGGCGATACAAAACGTTATCTTGAAGCAAGAACAGGCTCAGTAAACGACTGTCATCGGCTGATTGAAGACGGTCAATGATGGAGAGCAGTGATCGATCGGGGCCTTGTGCGCCACGTGGAGAAAGTCTGATGGCTAAGATTCACGCATCGGCATCCAACTCGGTGGAGTTAGTTGGATCAACACCGCGTAGTGTAAACACACAGCATCGCTGTGCAACTTGTCAGGTTTGTACTACCAAGAGCGTGTACTCCTGCAATCGTAATGCCCATCGGTCGAGTCTTCCTGTAGGGTCCTTAAGAGTTGACAGCCAGCAGAGCGCATGATGTTATGTTATGGCTGCGAACGGGCGTTCATAGAGGCACAGACGGTATTTCGCGATGCCAAAACGAGAGCTAGACATTCCCGCTCAGTAATGAAATAATTCCTTTCCGGCTGTGGCAGAATGCGGCTAGGGTGCGCTATCACACGGTTTGTGCCATTTTGTATCAGAGCGAGTATAGCCTCAATGCAGTGGCCACTTGGGTCGGTGCGAAGCTCTATTTGAATGGCTGGGTCAAACTGAGCCAGTACAAGGGGTGATGTGAGCGCGGAAATCAGCGACGCAAAGAAATGTTCTTGGTCCTCACAGCAGGAATAAACCATGTTCTTTTTGAGGATATCCGTGAGGGGCCGAGCAATGTCCGCGAAGTTGATTACAAAATGGCGGAAGTACGAGCAAAGCCCCTGAAATCTGTGGAAAGCTGCGTCTTGTGTGGAACATGGAACCGGGAATTCGCGAACAGCGCGGATTTTGTCATTGTCTGGTTCGACACCACCACCGCCAACAAGGTGGCCAAGTAATTTAACCTGACG
The DNA here is from genome assembly GCF_013339695.2 of Rhipicephalus sanguineus. NCBI lineage: Eukaryota > Metazoa > Arthropoda > Arachnida > Ixodida > Ixodidae > Rhipicephalus > Rhipicephalus sanguineus. Next base: position 128,842,945 of record NC_051184.2, on the reverse strand, counting down.
GCATGCAAAGGTGCCCTTCGACGCATTAAGCTGGAGGCCAGCACAGCCAAAAACATCACGAATGTCCGACAGACGTGGATGGTGGATATCAAATATGGGCGAAAAAACAGTGGCATCTTCCAGATAGCAAAGGCAGGTGGACCATTTAAAACCACGTAGGAGAGTCCATCATGGGTTCAAAAGTTGCATGAGCATTGCACAGCCCAAAATACAAGACTTTAAATTCGTAAAGACAGTCGGGTGTCATGAATGCTGTGTCCTCGCGGTCGCGGTCATCGACAGAAATTTGCCAGTATCCAGATCTAAGGTCAAGCGATATGAAATACTTGACACCATGGATGTAGTCGCGCGCATAATAATTCGAGGTAGAGGATAGGCGTCCGTCTTGGTGATTCCATTGAGATGGCTATAGTCGACGCAGAACCGCCAGTTTTCCTTTTTAACTGGCACCACTGGTGATGGCCAAGGGCTCGAGGAAGGCTCTATGACATGTTTGTCGAGCATTTTCTCAACATTATTCTGTATAATTTGGCGCTATGAGTGCGACACACGATAAGGGCGTTTGTGAAGGGATCTGCCGTTGCCGGCATCGATACGGTGGGCTAGGACGCATGTGCGGACCAGGGGACCGTCGCCGATGTAAAAAATGTCAAAATAATAAAAGAGAACAGCGCGGAGTGTTTCAACTTGAGAAGGTTACAGGTCGAACTGGTATAGCGCATTACGCAGTTCAAGCACAGTTCAAGTACGACGAACAAACTCGCCCAATCTTCAACACTTGTGTAACAGGTCTTTGGTTATCATTTTATCTACGAATTCCTTGCTTTGAGGCTCTAGGAATGCTCTATTTATGACATGTTCGGCTACGGTCTTGGTGTCAGGGATGAAATATGAAACAGTAAATTGCTCCAGAGTTGAGAGGTAAATAATTTGTTACCTTAAGGAAGTCTCTACATCGACGTAGAGATGTCGAGAACAGGAAGACGAGTGATGTTGTTGGCAACACCCACTATAATATGAGGAAGCGCGATGCTACGGGAAAGGGCACGTCAATGAGGGGAGATACCAAATAGTCGCCATCAAGAACTGGCGGGAACGCAGACATAGGGACGTACATAGCAGCCTGAGGGGGTAGCCGTAGACACTCCACGCACCGTAGCTGTGTGCGATTAGCAGAAGCGACATCAGAGTACAAACGCAACTCGAAACGTAAAGTGCCGGCGGAACAATCGATGAGCGCCGAGTGCGCGGTCAAAAAATCAATGCCAAGAACAACATCGTGCGGGCGATCGTCGAGTACTGCAAAGAAAACTGAAGTTCGGTTCCCGGTAACAGTGACGCGGGCAGCGCACATACCAAGAACTGATACTCGGCTCCCATCGATGAGAACACTAAATAAATTTCGTGTGGCATTAGCGGTCGGTAGAGGTTTTTCGGTCCGAGTTGTCACTGCAGCGCCAACTACAGAAGCTGCATTCGTTAGTTTCATGAGACCTGTCCAGTGCTAGGCGGCGATGCAGAGCGGCGGCGTTGAGGAGCATGACTGGCGGCGGTGAGCGGCTGGACCAGTGTATTTGGGCGATGACGTCAGCATAGAATGGTTCGGAGCGAAGAGATGAACGGCGAGGCGAGGGGTCCTGATGAGGTTGTATTAAATACAACCTTATCCCCATTGCCTCTTTTCCTCCATAGTACAGCTGTGTCAGCATGTGTAGTCTATGTCAATACAGAAGGGAGTGGTAGGTATTTGTAGCTGCCTTGCATTGCCGTAGTTGTTGCCGTTTGCGATGGACGGGGACCGCTCCTTTATTAGCAAACATGACTTCATGTGCAGCATATACATGTTTCACGTAGCTATTTAGACTTCGACTTCCGCTACATAAGTCGGCCGAGCCGATAGAGCGTAGTACTGCTCGTGTGACAAGAACGCCCGTGGGGATCCGGGAGCCAGGTTTTAAGGCGAAATCCTTTATTGTCTCATACCCGCGGCGTCCGTCCATCCGTCCGTTCATGCTGCGGCCTCTCCCCCTCACACCCTCTAATCAATGACTTGATGGCACAGCAGCGCATACCAACAGTTGCGCGTCGCTCCTTCCAACGCCAGTTGCGCAACTCTTGCGCAACGCGGTGGCGGCTTCCAGTGGCGGCTTCCAGTAGCAGAGGCAGATGGACCACTTGAAGCCATGCAGAAGGGCATCCATCATACGTTGAAACGTGGCGGGCACGTTGCACAAACCGAACGGCATCAATTTAAACTGGTAAAGGCCGTCGGGAGTGATAAAGGCCGTCTTCTCGAGGTCTATCTCGTCAACGGCAATTTCCCAGTAACCGGAGCGGAGGTCGATTGAAGAAAAATATTGTGCACCGTGAAGGCAATCCAGGGCTTCGTCAATGCGTGGCAGTGGATAGACGTCCTTCTTTGTGATCTTATTTAAATGCCGATAATCAACGCAAAGTCGCCAAGTGTTGTCCTTCGTCTTAACAAGTACAACAGGGGACGCCCATGGACTGCTGGAAGGCTCGATCACATTCCGAGAAAGCATTTTCACTAGCGGTAGACAGGGTGCGTTGTCCGTTATAGTAACGAGAGTGTGGGGGAACGCAACGTTTTGCGAAAGCACTATATAGTCACCGTCGGGTACAGGTGGTACAGGTGAGACGCCGACGTAAGCAACTGTCCGTGGAGGAAGGCGAAGGAGGTCTCCGGAACAGAGCCGGCTTGGAAGGCAACCGGGAGAGTCAAGAGCAGTAGGTAGAGCGAGTTGCACTACGCCGGCAGAACAGCTTATCAAGGCCGAGGGTTCCGAGAAATCAAGTCCCAAAATTAGGTCGTGAGGGCCATGTTCTAGGACGTAAAACATAACCGATTTGTGGTGTCCGGCGACGGTCACACGAGCTGAACACACCAATCACGGCAGCTGTTTCGCCATCGGCAGTTCGGACCACAGGGCTTGGGGCTGGAGTAACGACTTTTTTAGGCGTGTTCTGAGGTCAGCGTTCATAACAGACACGTGCGCGCCAATGTCAATAAGGGCCGTAACTGGTACACCGTCCACGTCTACACTGATAAGGTTCCGATGTGCGGGCGGGGTCAGTAGAGTATTTTGGCATCGGGTCGTGATTGCAGCATCACCTCTAGGAGCTGCTCCCGTCGGTTTTCTGGAGGTGAGCGCCGGAAGGAGCTTGGGGACGGCGATCGACGAGATGGGGGCGAGCGGGAAAAACGGTGTTGCGGCGAAGGCGAGCGGCTGAGACGGGTGGGCAAAGAAGTGTCAGGCATGAGCGGCTGCGTTTGGGGCGATGAGCGTGGATTACCGGGAGGTGGGCGATGAGACGGAAAGTAAGGTCATGGTGTCGAGTTAGACCAAGAACGGCAGTGACGAGAAATATGGCCTACACGACCGCAGTTGAAGCATATTGGCCGGTCGTCTGGTGTGCGCCATTCCGCCGGGTTACGATAACGTGGGGGAGTGGAAAAACGTCGATTCGGTGTGACAGCAACAGGTGGAGTTGGTGGAGCATATTCAGGTCGATGAATTGAGCAGATGCTGTTCAGGCCGACGTTGGCCAGTTCCTGACGCACGATGGACTGGATGAGGGAGACGGTGGCGTGATGGTTGTCGGAATTGAGGGTTGATTACGTGAGCGGAGCAGCGGCTTCGATTTCTCGGTGGATAATGCGGACAACATCACTGGAACTTTCCGTAGAAGGCAGGCGGGGGTCTTCGCAGGTGGATGTAGCAGCCGTGATAGGTAGGCGTGTAAACTGGTGGAGAACACGGCGGCTCTTGGCTTCCTCAAAGCGCCGGCATTCAGAAATGATGTCTTGTACGGTAGATGAGTTCTTGAATACAAGCAGGTGAAAGGCACCATCTGCTATACCCTTGATGACATGGGCAACCTTATCGGCTTCCGACATCTGCGAATCCACCCTGCGGCACAAAGCAAGCACGTCCTGTATGTACGTAAGGTAGGATTCGGTGCATGTCTGAGCACGAGACGCGAGCTCTTTTTGGGCGGAGCGCTGACGTCCCAGAGGTCTGCCAATTAGCTCCCGAAGCTTTTGCTTGCATAACTCCCAGCTGGTCAGCTCTTCCTCGTGCGTTTCAAACCTGACCTTCGCGGCGTCTCTTAGGTAGAAGATCACATTGGCCAGCATGAGCGTTGGGTCCCATCGCATACGTACGCCCACACGCTCGTATGTCTTTAGCCAGTCTTCTACGTCAACGCCATCGGTGCCCGAAAAGGTACCTGGGTCTCTCGGGGGCTCCAAGATGAGGGTTGACGGGCCGGTTGGAGAAGGCACAGTAGCCGCTGAAGGGTCGGCATTGTTGACTTCCGTCGCCATTGAAGGGGCAACTAGGCGCCCGCTGCGAAGCTTCATCTTGCGTGAAGTGAATACCCCGCACCTTCCACCAAAGATGTTACGGGGAGAATATATTTACAATATATATACAGAGAATAAACTCAGCGACTGGCAAGATGGCGCCCAGCTTGCAGGGTCTGTCAACGTCGTCCTCTCTATTCTTTTTTTCGTTGCCCTTTCCAGCCCGTTACAATATGAACCCATATTTACGAAAAAGAATCAGAATGTTCTGGCGACACTAGTGGGATTCCCAGGCTCAAAACAAACAAAAGGCACAAACAAAAACTCGTCAGTCGTTTGAATAGGACGCTCAAGTTATAGCGTCCCACACGAAAGGATTGGCGCGTGTCAACTGCTTTGAGGCCAAATGCATCAAAGACGCATGTCCGCGCTACTGAATGAACTGCATTGCGCAGGCGGCCAACTCAAACGCCTTGCTTTCTTTGGGCCTAAACGCAGCATTCACCTGCAAATTATAAGATTTGGCGAGAAGGTGTTCGAACCACGCACGTCGAAGTGAAACCGTCGGAACGATCGCCTTCATCACGCCATGACACTGCCTCGGGAGATAAGGTGGTAATGCATTTACATTCTTCACGACAATGGCTTCTGCCTTGCGTGATACTACAGAAGACTCAATACCTGCCTTGTTGAACTGCTGCCGTACAACCATTGTGCTACTGTTCTGCAGCTCCATAATAATGCAGCGGTCAAGCGCCCTTTCACCTGAAGTCTTTCTGTATTCTATGTTGAGCACCTTGAGAGTGGCCTCTTCCTGCCCACGCATAACCGTACTCTCTTTGCTTTCAACATTTGCACTACAAGCCAGCGTCACCCTCATCTGATGTGAGTTTGTGCTAGCTCTCCGACCATGTCCAACCCATCTGCTTCTGCAGCATAGGGTACACTTGAAGAATGCGAACGGACCAAGCGGTAGTACTTTGCGTGGCATTCGCCGTCAATAGCTGTGATAAAGAGCGGCTCTGGTTCATTAGACCTGTTTGGAGGCACACTTGCCTCTGTAATTAATGTGCTAGGCATCTCAGGGACTCTAAAGCACAAATCTTCTGGTTCCTTGCTCTCGAAGCTGCTCTGTGCTTTCAGGGGCTCAACCAGACCTCTAGCTTCTTGGTCGCCCACTGGAACCATGTTCGGTGCGGCCATCTTAATTTCAGGCGAGAGTTGCCGTGTTGGCGCCCCTTTGAATAGTCTGGATGAAGCATTAAGATCACCTCGTTTCCCTTTGAAGGCAAGCTTTGTATGCCAGGGGCATGCTTGCGATGGCGCGGAACGCTCAGTTACGATTGCCATGTCTTCGCCTCTACCACAACACGCCTCAGCTTCAAGTACACGTGCGCGCAGCGACGAATTCTTCTTGTTCAACGCCGCCTTCTCCGCCTCCCGTTTTCGTGCACGCGCATCGCGCTCGTTCTGCTCACGCTCTGCCTCGCGTTTGACGGCACGCTGCTCTCTCGCACGCGCTCGCTCTTCCTCCACCCACTTCTTCAGTACATCTATCGTTAGGCCTAGTTTTTCGCTGGCGCTTACTAAATCTTTCTAATTCATGTTTTTTTTAGAGTAGCTGAGCACTACAATCAGCCTCTTCCTGTCGCGGACGCCATTATGATGAGTACATGTGGTTCTTAAAACCTTTAAGTTAGGAACGTGGACGTTCCTAACAAACCGACGATGCTGCTTGCAGGTTTACAACTAATGACACTTTATGCAAACACGGATGAGACACAAGAACACAAGAGCAAGCAAGGCACACACAAAGGAACAAAAAGAAAGGAAGTAACAAAAGGTAAAAATCAGGGAAGCGTCTTAGCGATAGTCAGTCGGCACATGCTCAACCGTCGGAGAGTCGAACGTGCAGGGCGATGCGAGATGTGGCGAAGAGACGAGGAGAACGAGAGGGCTTCAAAGAGGCCAGTGATGGCTTGTGGAAGCTGACAACGTGCCTGGAGCCTTGCTGAAGAGAGGAGTTGGAGGCGGAGGACGTCAGCGGCCACGTGGACCGCCTCCCAGAGCGTCGACACTCTGGCCCGGTCATCCGACTGCATCGAACGCCCAACACCGTCTGCTCTCTTCTGTTTTCTCTTCTTCACCTCCCAAGCTAGCAGAGTTGGCGCTTTCTTGCGCCAGCACCGGCGTAGTCGTCGTCGTCGTCGAGATTAGCCTGATGAGGTGAAACGATGCAAGACTTGGGCTCGAAGTCTAACTGCCGTTGCTTTTCCTGCACCGAGATCTGCAGGCCTTGCTCTCAAACACACGAACCGTTGAAGTTCGCACTCCCTTGAATCGGCGTTCCGAAGGCCCCCGTCGGGTGAAGTTTTGAAGGCTCGGTTCCGCAACCCGACTGCCGGTCTTAAGCGCCCAGCTAGCGCCTTCATGTCTTGACCGCCTCGAACGGCCAACTCTCTTGCTCTCCAGGCTTTTCTCGACCTCAGACACACTTGTTCCGTTCTGATTGGCGTTAAGCACCTTCGTGGTGCTCAGCTATTCGCTTCTGGTAGCTACGTGTATTTTTCGCATTGGATCTTGTTTGCTTCATAATTTTCATTCTTCCACCCCGAGCTCTCACGCGCGATGGTCATCGACGTCTTTCTTTTTGTTTTGGCGACCCTGCACCTGCCCGCGGTCTTATTTTCACGTCGCGCACTTTTCAAACACGCACAACTGTCGTCACAGGCGGAACGTCTTGAATGCGTTTGATGAGCGGTACGCGGCAAACTAAGTGAACTGCAGCTGCCAACATTCCATGTGCGATTCCTTTGTTCTTGGGTCTTCAGATGATTCCTCACATCAGGAATAAACAGTGCCGGCATTGTTTCTCGGCAACCTGCGCTATGGCATGGAGAATGAACGTGAGAGTACGTGCACATCAGAAACTTACCACATTGCCTCTAGGCCTGCGGATGCCCGCCAACGCCGACATGCACATCGCCTGAAGACCGGCCAACGTCGAAATGTGTAAGCTGTCGCATATTTTCTTGACAAAGCTGGGTGCTACTCTGCGCACGTTATGCATTTTTGCTGTATTCGTGATTGCGAAGGGATATTGAGTGCTTCGATTCTGAATGTTGTTACAAATATGTTGAACCTGCTCCCGCACGACGTGATTGGTGAGTGTAATCGCTACTGTTAAAAAATTGCTGGTATATGTGAGACGTGTGCACTATTGCTCCGTAAAACTGGAAGAATTTTCGCCATAAATTCATTCGTCTTACACTGGTATTTAACAGTCTTCATTGCACTTGGAATACCGCAATGAAGCCAAGACATCTGAGATGTGTTGAAGGCAACCAAAATATATTGCTACGCTCACCAGGTTGTACTGTGAATGTGAATTGGTGAGGCGCGAGAAGTTGCTTTTGCAAATGCTGGCTTAGCGTGTATTTTCTGTCATTATTATGGATTTGGAGCCGGCACACTCGCCGACATGCCGCTAACGATTCTTCTGTTGCTGCAGGTTGCTGGCGCTGTCGCATCTACGCACAGTTGCATTTTTGACCGTGGACTAGCAGTCACGCACGCTCGGGACATGCCTTCTTCGACAGAATCGTCATGGATGGCGCCAGCGGCCGCTGGAACAGTGACACCTCTGACGACTATTAGCGCCAAGCCACATAGGAATGCGACTATCAATGAGGATAAGCATCAAATCACCATCGGCCGACGAAAACCACGTGACACCGATCAACCTTATTTAATCGAGCGACACGTGGCTACGTGGGATTCGGAGCCGGCACACTCGCTGAAATGCAGCTAATGATTCTTCTGTTGCTGCAGGTTAGTGATAATTACCCAATTGCGAATTGTAGATCATTGTATGCATTGCCGGCTCCATGTCCCACAAGTGATGTACCTGTTTGCCAAACGCATAGGCCGATGATGTATCGCTGCAAGCGCTTTCATTTTTTCGTGCATAAGGTTCTGTACCTTGCATTGTTATTAATACCTTCCGGCGATGTTGAGTTGAATCCCGGTCCGCTGAATACCCAAGGGCACGAACTGCTCAAAACCTTACAAAATGGTCAGGCTACAATTTTGAATAAGTTAGAGGCCATTGACCACAGATTGGCGAAGCCCGAAAAAATGATGGCAGAAATTAACGGTAAACTACGGGAGACAAAAGGCCAAATGACAGCGCTCAAAGAACAGTTACATGAGCAAGGCAGTACCATTGGGATGATAACAAAATAAGTTAAACTGTTGCATGACAGGAGCGTTGAATCGGAAAATACAAGCCGGAGAAACAACCTGGTCTTTTATTGCGTCAATGATTCTGAATTAGAAACGTGGGAACAGTCTGAACTGCTGCTCAAAAACATCTGTAAAGAAAACTTGGGTTTATAATTGCAGTCAATAAAAAGAGTGCATCGTATAGGTCGCTATAATGCAACGAAAAACATGCCTATCATCGTAAACTTTGCCTCCTACAAAGAAAAGCCCAGTGTTCTTTCTAAAGCTAAGAACTTCAAGGGAACGGCGTACAGTGTCTAGGAAGATTATGCTCCTGAAACAAGATATATTCGGAAAAGACTTTGGGAATATTTTGAGGCCAACAACATGAATGAAAAGTATCGCGCAAGATTGGGCTTCCATAAGTTAATTGTGAACGGTTAAACATATAGGTGGAATAAAGAAAAAGAAGAAGTCGTTCAAATCGTAAAAACAGGACCCTCTCCAGAGAAAAAGGGGCGTGAATACAGCATCTGATTACATTGACAGTGAATTGTAGAAGCGTTGTCAATAAAGCTGACGAAGGCGCGGCTCTTATCACCTCTGTAAAGGCTGATCTAGTATTCGGGACTGAATCATGAATGGATCCTTCTATGAGAGATAGCGAAGTGTTTCCGGGAGACTCTGTTGCTTATCAAAAAGGTAGATCGCGCGCGGATGGAGGCGTTTTTCTTTTAGTTCGTCGCTCTTTAAATTCACCTGAATTAGATATAGGTCACGAGGAAGTAGAAACTGTGTGGTGAAAAGTTACTATGCGAAACAATTCCTCGTTCGATGTAGGCACTTTCTATCGGTCTCCTAACTCGTCCGTAACCGCGTTAAAGTTTTTGCATGAAATTGTTTTGGAAGCTTCTTGCCACACGTTCATTCTGGCGGGAGACTTCAATACCGTAAATGTTCCAGGAATAAGTGACCACCATGCTGTCGTCGCTATTGCTCAAACCAGATATAGAAGACAAATGAAAGAAGAAACGAGAACAGTGTACATATATGATGGATGTGATTACGCTAGCATATCAAGAAAGCTTCTTGATCATCTGCCGCTTTTTGAATGTCTCTCAGGTGATTGTAACACACAAGAATTATGGGATAGGTTTAAACAAAAACTCAAGGAGCTTACTGATACCTACATTCCCATTATCGAATGCAGTAGACTTAAAAAAATCGGCAGATCCCACGTATTGTGGGAGTCGATGTTGTGCGAAGCATGCGGCGGGAAGGTGACTGTGGCGTAATTTTTTTTACTGAGCGAAGCCTTACAAAATGACTGTAAATATCTGTATAAATTTTAACGCACACATATATGTTGAAGAGCCGCATATGTGTTATAAACCAGTTGTTTACAGTTGGGTAACTCTGCCAACGGCAACGTGTATTACCAACACCAGAAGCCGTAAGCTGATATGAACTGCTTATACTTGTCCGTTATCGGGAAGAAAGCACGCACATTTTACGAACCCGTGTGCATGTGTGGAAGGGGTTCCTAACAGTTCTTGAACAAGGTCACCATCGCCGTGTTCCGAGAGCACAAGCAGCTAGCTGGTCATGACTTCTTATCGAATCCGGTCGCGATCGCGGTGACGAGGGGCCCATGTGTAGTGAAGTATGAGTTATAGTACAGCTGTTAGAAATTGTGGATGCCTCGGTAATTTCGTCGACAAATTGTCTGTCTACCCGGCGACATGTCGGAATCTGAAGTCACCCATCGCGTTGGAGAGGTTTAGGCCGTTGAGGCTGGTAGGCCTGGATAGGGCTACGTGGACCAACATCAGTGGATGACGCTTGTGGTATTCGTAACTACCTGGTCGTATGTGACTTACGTAGCCTAGTCCACAAAGCGGCTGTCAATCTGTCATCATCCTCAGTCAGTGTGAGGCCATCACTTAGCCTCGTAAGAAATGAAGAGGACACTGCGTCGTTCTGGCGGACTAACTGCACATTACGCTGCCTTGATGTGAATATCATACGTAATTTTCGTTAATGTATTCCCACGGGGTCGAGCAATGCTTCAATATAGCTTGCTAAATCATAAGAATACAAATGTATTGTTTATTAGCCTGCTATAAAAGCGGACCCAACACTGGAATCACGGACGTTAATCTGATATGACGCCTGTATTGTAGGACTATATATGTAGTGTTCGTTGCTTTCTTGTAAAATTAGATACCCAGCACCACAACCACAACTGACGTTGCACCGTCATTACGACTGCATAGGCTGTTTATCCAAACCAGTTTGTAGACCTGGCGTGGCTTTGTGGTAGAATACCTGATTGCCACGCAGAATGCTTGGGTTCGATTCCTGCAGGGATCCTGATTTTTATTCTTTCCATTCGTCGGGTCAACGCTGCGGATGTCGGTTTTTCTTAACGCTCTCGCATTTAAATTACCAATGTCTGTTCTCACCGTTCCTGGGTTGATATAAACCGTCAATCACCTGAGGCGCATACCCGTACACCGCGGTCGGTGGTAAACGAGTATGTGCCACACGTGTCTGGAGGAGAGGGTTTGACGACGTACGCGACAGGACTTTCACTTTATTCAAGTCATGACCACACAGTCATATTCTTCAAGTCCTCTTACCCTCCCATGCCGATTTTGGTCTGCACCAAGTTAAGGAGGCGATCATGAGAGCACCCAGACGTAGGCGGCTAGATAGATAGATAGATAGATACGTAGATAGAAACGCTCAAAGTGCCAGAGGTTCACTAAGAAATGCTTCGCATTTAAATGCGAATCGAACCACGGATGACTGCGCGTATTTTAAGAATAGTAAGGAAAAGAAGGCGCATATATTTAAAATATAAATAAACTAATAGTGGTCGTCACTTTGAAATCTTGAATGATGTGACTCGTGAGTTCAAGCACAATATAAAGAATGCTAAGCGGCACTACATTGAAAAACGCGGAAATAAAATAAAAACTAATTCAAAGGCGTTCTGGCAAAACATGAAAGGCTACGGAGTAGATCCATCGATGATACTGAGAAAGCTACTTGCTTAAATAACTATTTTCTTTCCGTATGCGTGCCGAAATATAGCTCTAGTGCTTCGCAATGCACAAGTTCCGTACCAAATATGCAATCAGTAGAGTTTAGTGTGGACGGAATTAGGACATTACTAAACAAAATTACCGATAATAGGACAATTGTACCGGACCGAATTTCGCCTCCAATCTTAAAGCAGTGTTTTGAGTCGATTTCCTTTTATCTGCACGTGATCTACACCGAGTCTTTGTCCTCCGGTGTCCTCCCAGACGACTGGAAAACTGCACATACTGTTCCTATTCATAAAAGGGGGTCTAAGAAAGAAGTAACAAACTACAGGCCTATTTCACTTAAGTCCACACCCTGTAAGGCATTAGAACATATTATATATAAAGAAATAATGACACATTCATCAACAAACAACCTGCTGGTCTCTCAACAACATGGGTTTCGCAAGGGCTTATCTTGCACAACACAATTGAATTTTACCACGACTTAGTATCTGAAATTGACAACGGCGAACAAATCGATTGCCTTTTTCTGGACTTCCAAAAAGCTTTCGACACTGTTTCGCACGCTTTTCTTTTAAGTAAACTTGCAACGGTAAACATTGACCGAGCAGTTGTGGTATGGATGGAAAATTATCTCTCAGGCCACCGACAGTGCGTAGTATTAAATGGAAAGAAATCAAGTTTTGTAAACATCACTTCAGAGGTGCCACAGAGCTCTGTCCTGGGGCCAGGTTCATTTCTAATATATATATAAATGATATTTGCTCAGGAATTGATTCTAATATACGGTTGTTTGCAGATGACTGCGTCTTGTACAGAAAATAAGAAATGAAGGTGATGTCTCCTTGCTACAAAGTGATTTATCGCGTGTTGAAGAATGGTGTTCAAAATTGAAAGTGACTTTAAATGCTAAAAAATGCGTGCATATCACTTTCACGCGTAAAAAACAGGTTAACCTCAGAGTACGTTATCAACAATAGTATGGTAATACAAAAACCAATCTCTAAGTACTTAGGTGTAACGTTTTCGGCCGACTGTTCATGTAATGTTCTGTTCATTCAGTTCTTGCGAAGGCCGCCAAGTCATTAAACTTTACACAGCGAAACCTGAGACATGCGCCGGCATGTTTAAAATCAACGGCGTATTTAACATACATTCCCCCTATGCTTGAATACGATTGTGCCGTGTGGGACCCTTGGCAAATTACCTTAAGTGAAAAACTCGAACAAATACAGAATAGAGCTGCAAGGTTTGCCCTAAACCGGTACTCGAGAAATGACAGTTGCACCAACATGAAAAGTGAGCTGCGATGGGAATTACTCTCATCCCGTCGAAGAAAACTGTGGTTAAGACTCCTATATCAAATATTTTATGGTAAAACCGGTTTTCAAAAAGAAATGTATCTTCATAGTCCTCATTACGTCTTTTCGCGCAATGATCATTGTTTTAAGATTTTAGAATTTCGTTGTAGATCTAATTTGTTTGCTAATTCTTTTTTTGTTCGATCCATCAGCGAATGGAACCGCTTATTAAGTGAACAAGTGTGCTGTATCAATAAAGATGTGTTTTTCTTGTCATTGTAACCCGTGTCATTGTAACCGTTGTCATCGTAACCCGTGAACATGTGTGCTGTATCAATGAAGCTTTATCAATGAAGATATTTCTTGTCATTGTAACCTCCCTGCTGCAGCGCCTTCGGGCTATGCGGGGTAATTATTGAATAAAGAAAAAAATAAAGAATTATGTTATACAACACACAACACTGATTATGCCGGCACCCTTGTGGATTCGTGATTTTTCATGTTCGAAATAACGGCAATTCTTCGAGAATCCGCGCCGAAGGATAATACTGAATCTGGGCTTCGAGGGAAGGGACCAACAACATCTCATACTTTAAACAAAAGCTCACTATATGTATTTCATTGTGTGAAAGGAGCAGTGTAAGGCCCTTGAATATGTTGATTACCGAAACAGAGCAGCCCCATTTTTAATGATGCTATTCAAATATTTTTGAAGTTGCTTGGAGAAATGCATATCATTGTACCGTTTCAATGAGAACAACTGATTAACTACCGTGATGCAGTGGTGAGGATTTTCTGCAGAAGCAGCTCCTGAAGCCAAAAGAGTAAGCAGAGCACCAAGAAATTTAGAAACGTAAACAAAGTAATCCACTGAGCATACTGCTTAGTGCGAATATGGCAATATGGTGCCTGTTTGGCCTGATAACACATTTGGAACAAAAGCTGGTAGTTAACAATTTGTTTTGTGTGGTGAACTTGTTTGCATTGTGCACCAGGAAAATGCGTTTTCAAATGTAACTACAAGAGCATTGACAGGGAAATATTTCATTCACAACTATACCCGCCATATTCGTACCTGCCACCCACCTTGTACAGTACAGATTTTCTACCCGCCACATGCCCGCCTAGGCTACCATCCACCATCTACCCACCTAAACCACTGTTCACCATCCACACACCTTTTCTACCAAACACCTGCCCACCTTGCCCACTACCCGCTCCTTTCCATCCTTTCCGGATCCTTTCCAATCACCCACCACCAATACACGAAATTTATTCATTATAATGGTGGATGGTTGTTTCCACCATGTGCACCATTTCGCTTTTTCCAATAGGGGAACCCTTTCTTATGCGAACAAACAATACCAAAAAAATCTAATTGGAATAGAAAGAACCTAAAGAATCAAATGCCAAGCTACATGAATCGGGCTGCGACCTGTTACAACAGGTAAAAAAAACATGAATGTGGACTACTTCAAACCGACGAAAATTATGACGCTGGTGCGAGGGATGGGGGGTGACATGGTCTTCCAGCACATTCAAGGCGTGCTTTGCTGGTGGCGTGTGCGGTGGTAATGTTTTTGTTGCGATAGCAATTATATGGACAGTCTCGGCTGGATTTTGCCGTCGCCGTCGCCGTCGCCGCCGTCATGCACCGTATATGTATAAGTATGTATATATATATATATAAAAGGCCCAAAGAAAAATAATTCAGAAAAATGCTTCGGAAGCGCGGAATCGAACCAGGGACCTCTTGTTCCGCAGCGAGCGGCGCTATCCACTACGCCACGAAACGCAGATCCTCCACGTATCTAACGGAGAGCGTTATATACACACCCTTTAGCGCCGGACGGACTCGGAGACAGCAGGCGATAATAAGCGTTTCTTCATTACCAGCGAGATGGCGCTAGGAGCCCGACGGGCGCATTTAAAAGTCGTCGGCGAGCTCGCTCGCTTCTTCTTATATTTGTGCATGGGAGAAGCTTGAACTTCCGCTGTCTGCTCGCGCGGTTTTCTCGTGGTGAGGGGAAGAGGGATGTTTCACGCTTTCACCGTGATTTCCGCGCTCATGTTACAGAGCGTACAAAAGTTACTCGATCTCAAGGGACGCCGCTAAACGAACAAAGAGAAGATGAGCGCGAACTATCAAGTGTCACAGCTCGACACTTGAAGCACGCTAGTTTCCTTCGCTGCTTCGGCCGCCTTTGCAACAGGAGCGATGTTCAAACTGAGAGTATCCATTGGCGAGCCTCACTTCGTATAGCATTAGTTCCTTGCTATCGCATTCATTGCTTCGCCCTTGTGGCGAAACTGTGACTTTTTTCTGTGGATAGCGTTATCGACGCGGATCACAGGTCGATGACTCCACCATGTAAGCTTAAGAAGCCCACACTAATGATAACGTCTCTCGAGCAAAGCTGTACCACTACGAAGTTTGTGAGATAAATCCGGTTGTTAATGGCGAATCTCGCTATGCAAATTCCTGCCGGCGTAACTAGGTGTCCTGCAGCGGTCTGAATTTCGGGGCCTTCCGAGGCGGTTTTGAGTTTCTTCAACCCTGATGTCGAGATTGCTCGTTCGTCGTCTTGCGTTGCCGTTAGGTCGGGGGTTTGTATGACGGCTACGTCGGTTTAGAATAACAGAGAGCTGAGCTAGTTGGTACGTATTCATTCTAAAAAGAGAGGGCGCGCAAATACGGGCACAAGAAAGAATTCAGGTCACCACAAACGGTCCTGACTTCTATCTTGTGTCCGTGTTTGCACACCCTGTCTTTTTACAATAAATACGTTGGTTTATAATAATAATAATAATGTTTATTTGCCATCAGTACAAAAATAATGATGGAGGGGGCGCGAATAAAAGCGACAATCCCCTTGACGAAGTTCCCACTCCCGTACAGGTAACAGCAGCGAGGCACATAAAAAAATACAGTTCTATGTATGTATTGAATAATATTGGTCTGCATTTAAACAAGCGCAGAAAGAAAAAAAAAGAAAAAACATGCACACACAGATCACTACAATTTGCTCCTAGAAAAGGAAAATTATACATATACTTATGTATATACATATATACACATATATGCACATGTCTACACACATAAACATGCAGTTACATACAAAATACACAATATACATAATCGCGTACATATCAGTTCAGTCATTCTAATAAAGGAAAAAAAATGAAGAATGAAATGTCATCTTCTGTACGAGGATGTAAGTGAGTATGGGTCGTTATTCATTACTCTGCGCGAGAAATGTCCGTATTCCTGCATTATGAATTTCCGTAAAATAATATGCGTGTCGATTAGCGGATTTAATATGCATGGTAATTGGTAGTGGAGCATATGCCGGCCATAGTTGGTGCGGGTAGCCGGTAAAATCCAGTGTGTTTTGTGACGGTGTGGGCAATGAGACTCAAACAACCTTCACGAGGCAAGATTGCATAAGCTGTCCTGGCGTTTTTTTTAGCTCTGCTTTATACCTGCGTAGTAGTCTGTAGTGTTAGAAGTTAAATATATTAAGAATGTCAAATTGAACAAAAATATGTCTTGATGCATGTCCGTAAGGCAATCCATAAACTACCCTTAGTAGCCGTTTTTGTACGAATAATATTTTTTGTAGATTTGATTTAGTGGTAGTGGCCTCTACAAGTGCACAGTAAATTAGATAGGGACAAAAAAGAGAGTTATACAGCATTAATTTTACTTTTGGGGGCAATATGCTTCTGTGGCGCATAAGGAGACTAGCTACGCGGGATGTTTTTAAGAGGATACGGTTAACATGGTCGTCCCACTGCATATTTTCTCAGAAGTATACCCCAAGTGATTTAAAAGATGACACTATTTCAAAAACACTTGAATGATATAGAAGATTTGCAGAGACTGTAACACGTTTATTCCTAGGATGAAAATGATAGCTTTAGACTTTGACACATGGACGGAAAGCACGTTTTCATCTGACTATTTTTCTAGTTTTTGCAGTAGTTTATTCGCTTGAGTTATTACGTCCTGAGGATTCTCATTTGAAATATATTAACTTTTGTCATCCGCGTGTATTATAAAACGGGAAACTTTATCAATGTTTACGATGTCATTATTGTACATAATAAAGAGTAGTGGTCCAAGAATGCTGCCTTGGGGCACAACGCAAACAACATGGCATGAAGATGATTTAAATTGATCAATTTGAACATATTGAGTTCGCGACGACAAATAAGACTTAATGAGGAGTAAGGCATGGCTCCTTGTCCCGTATAATTATAACTTTTGAAAAGAATTTCGTGATTTATTCTATCAAAAGCCTTGGTGTAATCCACAAATATTCCTAAGACAATTTTCGCTTGTTCAAAACATTCCAGTATATGTTCTTTTTGATGAAGCAGCGCCAATTCAGTGGAACGATTTTTCCTAAAACCATATTCGCAGTCGGTGATGATATCATTCGCTTCGGAAAATTTCTCTATACGTCGAAGGATAACTTTTTGAAGCCCCTTAGAAAAAACAGGTAGGATGCTGATTGGTCGATAATTTGAAAAATCATTTATGTCGCCTTTTTTATGCAAAACGGTTACCCTAGAAATTTGCATGCTTGAAAGAAACTGTGCAGATTGAAAACATAAATTATATAAATATGCCAGTACATCAGATATGACATCGATTACATCCTTGACAGGACGTATCTGAATGTCGTTAACATCACGGGAGGTACTGTTGTTAACTTCGGAAAATATGCTTATTATTTCATTTTTATCAACAGGTTCTAAAAACATGGTGGGTGATACCCTCGTAATAGACTCTGTAGGGATATCTACTTGGATGTTTGACTGCGCAGTAAAGTTGTCATTGAATGAATCAACAAGAGATTTGCCTGTATATTCACGACCATTCTGAATAACCCTCTCCAGTGGTCTACGATGGTCATTTGAAGGATCCAGCGATCTAACTTTTTTCCAAAGTTTATCCAAACGATTTACTGTGCATCCAAAATACTTTTCATATTAACTTCTACCATTTCGAATGTCATTGTTTAATTTATTCCTGTACTTTTTGAAGTCATGAAGTGCAGGAATGCTTCTGGTAGTATTAAACAACTTGTACAGTTTATTTTTTCCTCTGATGCGAGCATGTAATTCACGGGTTATCCAGGGTTTTCTTAGTCTTTTATGGGTTTTTCTCTCTTTAAAAGGAAAGTGCTTTTTGTATATTGAGCAAAATGTCTCTGCAAATAGCTGATACGCGCTGTTCGTGTCATTTTCCTTATGTATGTCGCTCCAATCTGTATTTGATAAGTAGAAGCAGAAACTATCCAGTGCATCGGATGTTACGAGTTGGTAAAATTTCTTAGTCCGAACGGCTTGTTTGGGAATTGATTTCAGGCAAAAGAGGTATATGCCCAAGTGATCACTCAGATCACAGCCAGTAACACCCGAATGTATTTTGGACATGGCTATGTTCGTGAAGAACAGGTCCAAAAGTGTTTCAGAAGTTGTTGTGATTCAGGTAGACGTTTTAGTTGCAATTGTGAATCCGTAGGAGCGCGAAAGAACATTAAAACTAATACTGTTAGTAGACGATGTGAGCATATCAATATTGAAGTCCCCACTGATTATAGCGTAATACGTATGCATATCAATAAATCTGAGATAACCTTCAAAGAAATCAACGAATGCACACGTCACCTCTAGGTGGTCTGTAAAACGCTGATACTACCGAATTATTTCCAATTATTGTTGAAACGACTTCTACATAGGCAGTGCAGAAGCAAACTTCTTCTATTCTGACAGATTCAATTTTTTCGTGAATTAAAGTACACACGTCCCCGCCACGACGGCCATCACGGTTGACAGTAAATGTTTTGTAAGGAGCTACATTAATGTTGTCATTACCATCAAGCCAGGTTTCCGAAATCATTATGACATCAAGTGTAAATCCAAAGTTATCAAGTAGCATCTGTAAATCATTTGTTTTGTTGCTTATTGAGTGAACAATTAGATGGAAACACTTAAGTACGTTCTGTTCAAGCCACTTCTGAGGAACGATGTGATGCATGCCATGGGGTAATAAAGACTGGTCCGCATGAATAAAGCTTGCGGATACTGCAAGTGAACCAGCTGAAGAAATGGTATTATCTGCAGACATTACTAAAATTTATGACTAACAACGAACTACACAAGTGGTAATACTTTATGTCATTTTGCATTACAGTGAAATTTCGTGCTTTATCACGCCTTTCTTATATATAAAAGTTACTGGCTAGGTTCCGCTGTTTCCGCGTTGCGGCGTCAGGTCTTCTCGGGCCACGAAGTTTCGACATCAGTGTGTCGTTCAGCTTGCGGCAGAGCCATATATACCCGTCGGGAGAGTTTGGCGATTGTTTCATCTCGTCGCTCTCCGAGCTCCACCCCAGCGCCGCCCTCTTCTCGTGACGTACACCCTCTCTCCTCGCCGGCGGGCGGCAGTGGCACTTGCGCGGCGCGGAGTCCGGCGCTGCCGCGACGGAGAGACGCCGGCGCGCCGCACTTAAGCGCGAGACGGACGTTACGATTTTCCATGCGATGTGCCCGCCGACACAGCGATGGGGGAGAGGGAATGGTGGTTGTCCGATGCTATGAAAGGTCACCATTCCGGTTTCTCCACTGCCGCGTCGGACGTCGCATCGCATGGAAAATCGTACCGTCTGTCTCGCCATTTACACGATCGCTGAGGAGCGCGCGTAGGTTACGAAGCTCTTGTGCGAAGCCGCGCGTATTCATGGCGACTGCTTCTCGCATTGAAGCGTGAATTTGTTGCGTGCGATGGGCTGCTCTTGCGCGGTTGGCTGTTCAAACAGCAGCGCGTAGGGTTTCCGCCATTTTAGGCTTCCGAAAGAAAAGAAGCGACGACGCATTTGGATCAGAAACATCAGACGCAGCAAATGGACCCCGACCGACTGCTCCGTGCTATGCGAGATACGTAGTTGAGTATTTAGCTTGAATATTGCTGGTATTATGAACAGCGTACCATTAACACAAACTTATTATTTGCTGTGCAATGGGGCCCTTTCAAGCGCACAAACTTTAAAAATAATTTTGTCACGCTCAAAAAAGGAGTTTTATGGTTCGCGTTTTGATCGCTTGGGCAGATAGAAATCTTGCAGCGATCGCGCTACACGTGTCAAGCGTGATGTTTTGCGTTTACCTAATTTATCGCGCGTTCTGAGCACGAACTTGGGATGTTCCCGTGGTGTTGTGAGGGGAAGATTTATTTCGATATCGCAGGTTAGTGCCGCCGCGCGTCAGCTGCGGCGGTTACCCGGCATGTGTTGTACGTTATGTGGTCTGCGTTTCTGTGGCTGTCAGCCTATTGTGACTTTACACGCAGGCTAGGTTCATTACCTCTTCATTAAGATACTCAATACAAGTACTTAGTGTCATTTACCGCTGTGCTGCCGATTGTGTACTTGCTACCAGTTTCACGTTTAATTCGCGCATGTAAATTAATATGCGCCGATGTGCTAAGCGAATGTGCCTTGCGCTTTTTAGCCATGCACGTATAGTGCACGGTGTTTGTGCTCGTGCAGGAAGCTCTACCACTATAGCAAGTGGCCCTTATGTGCTCGATAAAATTTTGTGATTAGGAAGTATAGAGCGCGAAGAAGTTGAGCAGAAAAATGATTTTGTAAATTAAACCAACAGGATGTCCGCTATCAGACCAGCCGAAGGAGGTATTGTTTTCATTTAACACGCGCCTGCCGGGGGCCCTGCACCTGCTCTGACGAAAACCTTAGATGCCTCAGCAAACGCAAAATTGACCGCCCGCGTCCGCGGCGTCGGCGTCCCGCGTCGGCGGCGTCAACACGAGGGATGTCAAAAATCATCACGTAATAACGTGACCATACGACCAAAGATCGTGACGTCATCATGACGTCGAATAACGTGACTTCACGCGATGACGTCAGCACATGACCAGATGTGGTGTAGAAAGATTGCAGTGCCTCCGATTTTGCAGGCAGTGCAAAACAATGTTAAGTAACAAAGCTTTCGAGGGGAGGGGGAGGGGGGGGGGGCGTGAGGAACAATACATCAGCTGAAGAAAAGGAAGACGGCTTTCGCCTTCGAGTGGTCTTAGGCGAATGCATAAGGGACCCTGTGAGTTTTCTTTTTTCTCTTATTAGATAGTTTTAGTGCTGAGGACTCCAAGCCGCTTCCTTATTCACGCTCTTACGTTCCCTTTACTCTCAGCCGCACCCATGGACTATACAAAGGAACGTAAGGGGCTTACGTACGCAAGGCACTTTGGGGTGCCAGCACAAAAATTCTCTAAGAGGGAATTTTAGGGCTCGAGATTTCCAAGCCGCTTGTGTACGCCCGCTTCCGCACTTTTGTGGCCTTAATACAATTACGTTAGCTGGTATCTCTGTTTCTTTAAAACCAGAGCTGTTTAAGCTTGGAGAATCTCCGTTAGTGGCGAACAAAAATTGTCATCATCATGAACCGGCACGCAATCCGTCTTCTTCTTTATCTTTTACTTTGCTGCCAGAACATGTGCACAGACTTTTCCGGCATGGTATGCAATGATTCTCACGTAACACTTGTCACGTGACATGTTCCAAAAATCACACCTGTTATATATGCTTGTCCCAGAGTCACATGATATAATACCAATTTTGGTTTATATCACTCTGGCGAAACGGCCGGCATCGCACCCTGAGCCTGGCATGTTAGTCATGCTGTACATGACACGCGTGTCATGATTTTCACATAAACTCCCGTTATTTATGTTCATCACACAGTGATGTCACGCACTACCAATTTTGGTGTATATCAAGCTGCGCAACGGCCGCCAGCGTACCATGAGCGAGGCACGTATGTCATCTTATACATTACACGTGTGCCATGATTTTCGTATTAACTACCGTTAATTATGTTCGTCACACAGTCATGTCGCGCAATACCCATTTTGGTGTATATTGTCACGTGGTCGTGACGTTGACGAAGGCAGCAGTGAACACGTCCGAGATGAAATTCTTTATTTGGCCGAACCTGTGGCCGAGAAACTGAAAGTCAAACTACAGCAATACACTGATAGCGGCGGACAGAGTGTCCACCGTCGATCAACTGACAAGCAGTCAAGGGCGTCGGCTTTTATACAGGCGCTATCGCTGTTGGCGGCGTTATCTCTCGACAAAGCTGGAACATTCTCGTGCGGTGCGCAATCTTAACGGATTGTTCCAAAACAATCGCGAAGCTTCCTACACATCACGGCGCGGCCTGCGCAGCGCGTTGCCCACAGTCTTTGTGGGTGAAGCTTACACTCATGAAATATAAGACTCGCGGCAATATCAAGCTAGCGAAACGTCCGCCAGCGCACCATGAGCGTGACACGTAAGTCGTGCTGTACATGACATGCGTGTCATAATTTTCATAACTCCAGTTATTTGCTGCACATGACATGCATATCATGATTTTCATGTTATGACTAGTCATTTGTGTTTGTCTGCAGTCACGTTATGCCATACCAATTTTGCTATACACCCCATGAACGAAACGGCCAGGAGAGCACAAATTCGTAGGCGGCTAGATAGGTAGATAGACAGATAGATACGCTCAATGTCACAGAAGTTCGCTAAGAAATGTTTCGCATTTAAAAAAACCAAGATAGACGCAAACCCACAGGTCTTCGTAGCTCGAAAAGTCGCCGATAATCACGATACTCCCTCATGCGAATTCTGAGCGCAGGTTTGTGTTGAAGCAACGCGAACTGTGTTTGGATTTCTGGCTATCCGCATTGGAACGTTGGTTACATATTGCAACAGAAACTGTCAGTACTCGAGTGCTACACAAGCCACTCTGCATTGCAGGCGTCATCGACATCCCCGTCACGACAAGCGAGACAGTAGCAGCGCACCCACCAGCCCTGCATGCGCACGAGCTCCGACCGAAGGGCGAGCACGCATGACGGAGGAAGAAAGCGATGTTAGAGGCCAGTGGCTCGTGATATCGACAGAATCCACGTTCGCTGTCTTTCGTCCTCGTTCGCTCTATCGGTTACGCCGACTACGCCAACGGCGATGCCGAACAACGCAGGAACAGACGCCTAAGAGCTGCGCTCTAAAAGCACAGCCCGTATCGTAGAACGTCGTGGACTCGAATCGGCGTGCACAACTCAGTTTCACGATGATTTGGACACGTCTAATTCACTTCATATTCTTCATTAAATTTGTATAACAATGATCTTGCACAATTTCGCTTTCACAGTTTGTTTAGGAGCGCTAGATTTCACGAATGTACAGCACGTACTACATAGCCTCAGCCGTGCGCCCTTCGCGCCGAAAGACTATATATGGCGGACGCCGCCGGAGCGGAGGCGTGGCGGTGACGTGAACAGCGTCATCGCCGCGCCGCGACGTCACTGCGCCGCCCATTCGCCAGACTCACTGGTAGGTCTCTTCGTATACCTCCCATAGGGACGCGTAATTCAAACGTTCTGCGACGCTTGCGCCGAGAGCGCCAAGAAAGCCGTTGAGTTACGGCCCTGGCGAGTGGCGGCGCTGTAATGGCGGCGATGACGCAGCGGTTACGTAACGAATGCGATGTTTACGTCGTCGGGGCAACAGTAACAACAGCCGCTCGCTTCTTCTCGCGCCCCCTTCCCCCTCCACCTCCCTTACACTGCTCGCGCCGTTATTTTTTCTTTTTTTTTTTGAGCGCGCTTGCTTTTTCTCCGCTCGGCGTGCACAACTCAGTTTCACGATAATTTGGACACGTCTAATTCACTCCATATTCTTCATTAAATTTGTATAACAACGACCTTGCACAAGTTCGCTTTCACAGCTTGTTTAGGAGCGCTAGATTTCACGAATGTACAGCGCGTACATAGCCTCAGTCTCATGTCGGGCGCCGTTTCTTTTTTGTTTTTTTCTTGGCGGCTCCTTTTTCTTCTTTCATGCCGCGTGCCGTTTTTTTTTTTCGTGTGCGTGGCGCGTTTTTTTGTTCACGTGCGCGCGTGCTGTGCTTGGTCGCGCATTCATGTTTTTCTGTCAGCTCGTGGTGCGCAGTGCGTTTGAATGCACGCAGCCTGCATGATCCAGAGCATAAGGGATGACTTCCACCCACAACATATCTGTGACTTCGTTTTATTGCTCCGTTTCCAAAACTCAAGACTCGCACATAATGGGGCACGATACAAGTTCCGGAGAAGGAGAGAAGGAAAGAATGCACAGTGTGTCCATGATTAAACAGACAAAAGTTCACTGTAAAGTTCAGAAATTGGAAATTAAAAATCGAACACACTGGAAATGTAGGCCCTTTGACGTATACACATATAAGTAACACGATGTTTGTTTAGTACAATACTGATCAAAGTGCACAAAAGCTTCTGATGTGACAGAGTCGTGAAATTTAAAGAAATGTAGGCGAAATGTCAGTGCATGGAAAAAACAATAAAGATGCACAAAATACATAAATATGGAATAATAATGCAATGAACAACTCATTAAACACTGTACTAATACGAAACACAAAACAACTATATATATATATATATATATATATATATATACATATACATATATATATATATATATATATATATATATATATATATATATATATATATATATATATATATGCTCAGATGTTTCACAAATATACATAGATTGCTCGATACCTTCATTGATGAACAAGATGAAAAAGCAGATTTAGCAGAGTCAGCAGTACATCGCACTAAAAAGGGAAATACACATTATTTCGCACTTGACCACTACTTGACAGTTAGAAGGCGGCAACGGCATGAAGGCGATGGTCCGTTTATGCAGTGGCACATATAACATTCGAAGACACGCGTATTACCCAATGGCCAGGTGAAATAAGTCTACTACACAGCTTTTCTTTCACCGCGAATACAATGCATAGCTGTAAGACAACGTCACTGAAGTGAGAATGTCATGCCGTGTGCACTGAGCACTTCATTGAGATAAACGCAAATAATAAAATTCTGCATATAGGACACTTGCAATACTCAAGGTTCACCAGAAAAAAAACAACTCTCATGTCTGCACATGAAGGTTCTTCGAACGGTTTTTCTATAGGTAATTACAGAGGTAATACATAAACACAAAGAGTACTTTTTCAGCTGTAAGTACATATAATGAACATTCACGCACCGAAAGAAAGCACTGGGGGCAGAGTAGAAAGCTGGTGCATTTGAAGTTGCGGATCGAGACTTCGCAGAGAGCAGATTCTATAGTTATTAACCTTTCCTTGGGCAAACGCGTCACTTGTGTCTTTCTCCTCAATTCAGAAAACGTTTACGTCCTGCAGAAAAGCAGTTGCAAACTGAACTCCAGCGAGAAAAATTACGCAGTCGCATCACGCGAACGTAGTTTCGTCGACTCGGTATAGTGCAAGTTGAGATACACAGAGACTCAGAAGCGCGTATTTAAACGAAGGCGAGTGATAAACAGGCCATAAAATGCAAAAAGCACTTCCAAGGGCGCACTCATGCCAGCGACGCAAAAGTTGAAATTATGAGTCTAAAGTGCTTTATTTTCGTTGCTTCTTGGTACAACGATGCAAAATCGTGCTCTTCACAATTCAGCCATGTTTAAAACAACTGTTGTCCATCTACAATGAAGCTATATATGTGTGGCTGCGAACGCAAGCCGCATACGCACCTATAGTTTTTTGGATCATGGAATAATCTTGCGGAACTCGGTCTTTAAGTATCCGTGCACCGCTGCATGATGTACGAATGCTGTGTGCCGTTAACCATCACGGCGGCAAGAGAGCACAACACGCAAACACCGCAAAAACTGCACACGCCGGCCAACGGTCGCTTCATGTAACGGAACATCACGAAACTTCACATCAAGGCCGGCGACTAGCACAGGCTCCGATGTGGCGGCGGCGGAGCACGGCTGACCATAACGACCAATCCAATAAGTCTTAAAAGCGAACAGTGATCCGCCAACCTCAACGGGAGACTTGCAGGTGTCCCCAAGCATAGCCTGCCTGCACGGACAGCCTGGTGTCCGCGCTCAACGCTCGCTTCATGCTACCACGGAACTTTCAAAGAATTCAAAACTAGCGTTGCGGCGCGCGCGCTGCGCACGCGGCCTCCGCGGCCGGCGCGGGGCGCACACTTTGCCGGCACGGCGGCAGGCTGCCATTGGCTGCTTTCACTTTGACTCGCCATCGACTCGAGCGCCACTTTCGCCTTCAGTTATCGCACTTCTGGTTGGTAGCTCAGTAAGGCTCAGATTCAAGATGGTGGCGATGCCGTAACGATGACGTAATTCTTTGGGACGCCTGAGCGGCAGTGTTTCCGACCGTTGCCAGACTCTCCCCATCGACGGCTCTGGATTATGGTGTATTCTGTCGCGGCGTCGTCGATGGCGGTGGGGGATATTCGGTATTTCGTCGTACAGCAACTGCACCTCAATCGGTCGCCGCCCTTAGTTTTCCGGGTATGGGCTTGCGGAACGGCCCCGAGTAGGACCTGTGTACTGGCGCCGCTTCGGTGATATGTAGCGGGCTGGCGACGGTGATCGGGAAGGTTGTCGGGGCTTCCACTGCGCTCCTGGGAGATAGTCAGTGATGTCGTGAGGTCGTTCAGCCCGCTGTGGACACGGCGCGTTGACGGCGAAACCGTGCCTCCCCATCTGTCGGTACTGCAGTGGGGGAAGGTGTGGCCGGCGTCCCCGCAGTGGTAGCAGAGCGGGCGGTTGTCTGGCGCGCGCCAAACGTCGGTGTTTCTCGGGGTGTAGCGATGGCCGACGGGTGGGCGGTAGGGTGTCGATGGTTGCGGTGACGGCGGTGTTTGGCGACGGAACTGCGTCAGTGTGGTGTCTTGACGTGGGCGCGACGGGGAGCGTAGCGTCGGGCTGCGGCAGCGTAGCTCATGGCTTGCGGCTGAGGCTGTGGAGGTTCAACGGTGCGCAACGAGTGCTGGATTTCTGCTCGAACGACGTCTGCGATCGAGTCTGTAGTGAGTAACAGCTTGCGCAGTTCCTCCCGCACGATCGCTCGGATCGTTTCGCGCTGGTTGTCGGTGCCGAGGGCATGAACAGCGGGGCTGTCTTGAGTCGATCGGCGATTATACTGGTGGGTGCGCATTTCCAGCGCCTTCTGAATCGTTGTCGCTTCTGAAACAAATTCTTAGACTATCGAGGGTGGGCTCCGCACCAGCCCAGCGAAGAGGTCTTGCTTTACTGCTCGCATAAGGAAGCTGTCTTTTTTGTCCTCGAGCATGGCAGGGTCGGCGTGGTGAAACAGTCGGGTCATTCGGGTCAAAAAGGGCCACGCTTTTGTTTGGGAGTTGGACCTGTGTCTCCAGCAAGGCCCCGGCCTATTCCTTTCGGACGACGCTCGCGAACGTTTCCAAGAAAGTGCTGCGAAAGAGGTCCCATGTTCGAATAGCGGATTCCCGATTCTCGAACCAGGTGCTTGCTGCGTCTTCCAGGTAAAACTACACATATCGCAGCTTGTCCTCGGAGTCCCAGTTGTTGAATGTTGAGGCCCTTTCGAACGTCTCGAGCCAGGTTTCGGGGTCTCTGTTTGGCAATCCATGTAATGTCAGGGGCTCTCTGGGTGTCGCATCACAATCGCCGCAGGGGACATTGCGGCCGTCATCGTGCCTGCTGTCTTTGTCGCCGTGGCTTTTGGCTTATCCGGTTAGAGTCCGTACTGCGGGGGGGGGGGGGGGGGGGGGTGTTGTCCTTTGAGTCTGCGGCTGGCGTAACTGTCCGTGATGGCGTCGGTGTCTTCGCCACGAAGTGGGCTTGGTTCACGGCTTGGCGGGGGCGTCCGGACGAACAAACAGCACCTCCACCACATGTCACGCGGTCGTGATGACGACGAAGGTAGCAGTCGCCGTGGCCAAGATGAAACTCTTTATTTGGCCGAACTTGTGGCCGGGAAACTGAAAGTCAAACTTACAGCAATACACAATTTACACTGATAGCGGCGAACAGAGCATCGGCTGTCGAAAAATTGAACATCGTTTGAATGCGCCGTCTTCTAATCATTACGCATCGAAGTTTCCAGCCTTATCCCTGGGGTCACGCAAGCTCTGGAATAATCTTGACTATTCGCGTCACGTGCGCTATCTTAACAAAATGATCCACTACAACCTGGAGTCTTCCCAGTCATTCTGGCGCGCTTTGCGCAAGGCAGCAGCTACACATGCAATGGGCCGGCAACAGAAAACACAGAAAGAAAGGAGCAATTGTGGGAGTATTTAGTACAGTATGTACAAGAGCACTTTGCAGAAACAAGGTACATGTGTTTTTTTTAATATGCGCGAATATAAATCGCGAGTACTGGTGAAAGAGAGTTTTGTAGCGTTAGCTACACTGGCTGAGATGGAACACTTTCGCGTGGCAGTATGAGAGCCGTGCTGCACATGCGCGAGGAGCAGTGACGTCAAACGGCGCACAGCTGGCGCACCGGAGCCGCTGCCGCCGCGCGCGGCTCGCCGGTCTGTGTATTCCAGATGAGTGGCGTCATAGCCGCGGCAGACGCGCGGTCGCCGGGACGCGCCCAGTGGTGCACCTCTGTTGTGCAGTGGCTGTCTGACGCTGCGCCGGAGCCACTTGACAGTACCTCTCATTTTGAGCGCATGCACAGACATATCAGTGGGGGTATACATATTTTATCGGTGAGCTGCATTTGAAGTAGAAACAGGCCGTCATCCGATGGGCGAAAGAACAGCTACCTTTATTTGAGGCTAAAATACAACAACTAAAACACAAAATACTTCGGCGCATGCTTTATGAGATGGCGTTCCAACTTTCTTCAGAACAATAAAACGACATAAAATGCATCATAATACGAACAATGTTCGAGGCACTTGGTTAAAGGTATGGTCGTATTGTCGCCGCGTGAGGCGCCGTCTCTGCCGACTCGATCTTCTAGGCAGAAGGGCGGACGCTTGTGCCGTCACCTGCACTGGGTTATTACCTGCACTTGGTTGAGCTGTCACTTGCACTTCTTGCGTGGGGTTAGCGCCGGCATTCACTGTTGTAGCCGGCGTGGAGTCACAAACGTAATCGTCGTTGAGGTCCCCAAGAACATCGGGGTTGAAAGTTCCCTTTGTGGGTAACAGATGCTGCCTGTTCCGCCTAATGAGCTTGTTTCCCTGGGTTAAAACACTGTACGATCTCGAGTGCGTTTGACCAATAACTTCGGCTTGCTGCGACCAAGCTTGCCTCTATATACTCACGACTTGAGCTACTTCAAGGGGTGGAAGCGGCCCTTTTGAACGATCAAACTAGATGTGCTTTTGCACATTCACCTTCTCTTGGACGTTGAAATCTGGCAAGGCTGACCTCAATTGTCTACCTTGCAGCAATTCTCCACGTGACTCTCAACCTTCCAGAGGCGTCGACCGGTACCTCAGGAAACCCAGCCAGGAACCTTCGCCTGGTTCGTTCGTTTTCTTCAAAATACTTTTCACCACTTGAACTCCCTTCTCCGCCAAGCCGTTGGAACGAGGGTGCTCCGGATTCGATGTCGATAGTCGTACTTGTCCGCGAATAGGCGAAATTCTCGGCTTGCATACTAGGGTCCGTTGTTGCTCCACACTTCTAACAGGATTCCATATCTTGAAAATATGGCTCCCAGTTTCTTGATGACGATTGCCGATAGCGTGTCCTCCAGCTCTGCAATTTCTGGAAAGTTCGACAGAGCGTCATGCACGGATAGATATGGTTTCCCCCATAGTGCAATACCATCTCCTTTAAAATTGCTAAATGCTCATGGGTTTCGATGCGAACTTAAGCGCTTTCTGATAGATTCGTCTAACTCTGGTTCCTCATTGCTCTAGGTGTTTTTTGTTGTTTTTTTTCCTATCTTCCCGCACTTTTCTATCCTTTTGCGAGACTTTATGTTATTTGCTTATTGAATTGTTAGTTTTTGTTGTTTTTTGTTTTAATATATTGTATACTGCTGTACTGTGTATTCATATCTCCCACCGTGTCCTCCTTACTCTTATTGATCAGGCCACATAGACTAGGCCTGTATTTTGCTCAATGTATTTGGTAACTCTGGTTTTGGGTTAGTTTTTTCCTTGCATAAGATTAGCTTTTGTCGGTATTAAATCTTAGTATTGCCACTTTGCTTGTATTATTTACCATGTTATCATGCACAGGAGGTCTCATTTCAGTTTGTAACTAGGGGACCTCCTTCTGCATACACTTATGATACACTCATCCCTTTGTTTGACTCGAAATAAATGATTCTGATTCTGATTCTGATCGATACCAACGCAATACCACGGGTATTCAGGTGGTTGTCGCATGATTAGTGGTTCTGACGGTTGGCTGTATGCGTGGCGTCTGCAACCTCGCACTTTTGAGTCATAGCGGCGAATTCGCCATTATTGCCTGGCCGAAACACGCATCTTCTTTCTCTTGCTTTGCATTTGTTCTGGCCTATGTGGCCTTGATAAATGCGCCTGAGCATTTCCTTTCGCATGCGCGCAGGGATTATTACTTTCCTGCCTTTTAGGAGAACTCATTTGATGACAAAAAGTTTAACCGGCAAAAGGTTTCAACTCTCCCTGTATGCTTTCGCCGGCATATATACCTTCATTTACTCCACACAGGTATGGATCCTTATCTGTTGCGTTTTCGAGCCGCTTTAGTGTGACATCGGTTGCAATATCTGTTAGCATACTCACGGCGCGTATTTCAATATCTTCCTCTCCTGCGGCGTCACCTTCTGGGTTGGGGAATGTAGCCCTTCAAAGTACGCCCGCCAGGATGAGTTGCTTTCCTGAATTGTATTGCATAGCGAAATCATATTTTAATAACTGCAGGAAGAACCTTTGAAGTCTGGGCGGCATTTATCTGATGGTTTTTTTAGCGACAGCTATCAGTGGGCGGTGGTCGGTCTGCAACGTTATCTTGCGGCCGTAGATGAAATAATGAAATTCTTGAGGTGTGAACGTCATTGCCAAAGCTTCTTTTTCAATCTGAGAGTAGCGTTGTTCGGCTGAAGAGTGCGTTCTGTATGTGTACGCCACAGGATGCCAGCTATCGTCATGACGTTGTAGAAGGGTCCAGCCCAGCTCAGCCAGTCGCGCGTCTGACGTCACCTTCGTTTCTTTTAGAGAGTCGAGAATCGCCAGAACTGACCCCCTGATTAGACATTCGCATATTTTTGCCCATTTTTTGCGTGGCTGGAAGATCATTAAAATTGCGTCATGTTTGACTAAACTGCGCCACCCAGGAGTCTTTTCTGCTAACGAAGGAATATACTTGGAAAAATAGTTGGCTACGCCAAGCAATCGCTGCACTGCACGTTTGTCGGTTGGCGCCAGTATGTCCGCTATGCAGTTGACAAGCTGGTGGTTAGGCGTTATTCCCTTTTCAGAGATCACATTACCTAAAAATTCAATTTCTTCGACGACCACTTTGCACATCTCTGCATTCACCTCTAATCTCGCTCGTTTCGCTGCTTCAAGAGCGCTTTTTAAACGCCTGTCATGCTGCTATCTTCACGTTCTCCACACCAAAATGTCATCAACGTATACATGAATGCCAGGCAAGGACTCGAAGATTTCGTTCAACCTTTTCTGAAAAACGTCGGACGCAGATGAGATACCAAACGGCAGCCTTAAAAATCGACATCTGCCGAACGGTGTTACAAATGTACAGATTCTAATCATCATATTCCACTGTACTGCAAATGTACAGTGGTATATGATGAAACCCCGCTTTCGCATCGAGACGGTTGAATAGTTTTGCGCCTGCCATTTTGGCTTGTATATGCTCGCGTCGCGGCATCTCGTAATGCTCTCTCTTTATGCATTCGTTGATCTTTCTAGGATCTATGCAGATTCTTAGTTTTCCATCTTTCTTTTTAAGAATTGCTAAAGGCCTCACTCAGTCAGTCGGTGCGTTGACCTTGACAATGATTCCGCCTTCTTACATTCGTCTCCGTTCATTGCGCAGTGGTTCCCGCAGGGTCAAGAGCACACGCCGGGCTCCTTGTACAACTGGAACTGAGCCTTCCTTGAGCACCATCTCGTATTGGCGTTGGAGGCAGCCGGTACCATGGAAAACATCGCTGTATTCCTGCAGAAGTTTTTCAGAACTGCTTGTTACAGTATCCGCATTTCTCGTAATCACTCCAAGCTTTTCCGTAGCGTTCAGCCCAAGCATCGCCTGATCTCCCTTCCTGACAGCGAAAAAATTCAGCTTGCAGCTTTGGCACCCGTTGACCATTTGTTCGCTGATGACGCCCAGATGCTTGATTGTGGATCGGCTGTATGATCTTAGCGTTTAACTGCTCTGTCTGAGGAGCGATCTTGGTTTGATGTTCTTGTAGATTGAAAATGGCAGTAGATTTGCTTGTGAACCCGCGTCAATTTTCAGAAAAACTTGCTCACATGCAGCCTTCGCCTTGACCATTCATTCACGCCTGGTTCCTACGCAGTCGACACAGATATCCAAGGTGTTGAAGTCATCCTCGTCGTCCCTCAGATCACGCTGCGATGTGGTTATTTGGCTTGCTCTGTACGTTTTTCCATAGGCAGGACAGTTTCATGGCTTCTGCACCCTGCTGCACTTGGAACAGTTGGGTTTTCCTTGAGGCCATCTTTTTCTTGCGTCATCTGCACCGGATCTATTTGTTCTTGTTGAGTCCATGCTTCGTTTTGGAGAGCTGCTGCTTCGAATGCCTTGCACATTTGCTCCGCTTTAACCATTGTTAGATGGATGTCTTGGAGAAGCTTCGTGCGTAAAGTCTCATTATCAATTCCAATTACTATTTGAATCACGCATCGTGGAGTTTGCCAACCCTTCGAAATTGCGTTGCCGGGCCTGCTTCCTCACGTCGCGTACGAAGCATTCGAAAATCTCCCCTGCTGCCTGCATTCTCTTACGGAACACATACCTCTCGTACACTGCGTGTCTGTGCGCTCCAGTAGTTGTCAAACTTCTCCACGACGGTCTTGTAATCGCTCTGCTTTCACCTTCATTAAAAACGACATTGTTAAATATTTCGAGGAGTTCATCACCGGCCAACGTCAGCAGCAGTGCCGTCTTTGCAGCATCGCTCAGAAGTTTGTCCTGAGGTTTTACTACGGTAATGTAGAGCTCTAGCGTTTGTTTATATAGCTGCCAGTTTTTGGAGAAGTCATCTGTCACACGAAGAGGGTCTGAAGGTTTCAGAAGATTCATTTCAGTGGCGTAGCTCCTAAGACTTGACTCTCGTTAGGGCGTCGTCGGTCACTCCTGGCACTTCTGACACCATCGTTAAGCTGCATTTGGTGTAGAAACAGGCCGACATCCGATGGGCGAAAGAGTATACACAAAACTCCGGCGCATGTCCTATCACATGGCGATGCACATATACCGGGGATGAGGAGCTGCAAAATAAAAACGGAAGGACAGGGAGGCTAGCCAGTTGTACGGACCAGTGTTGTATAGCCATGGAGAAGGAGAGCGCAAACGCTGCTCAACGGCGAAGAAAAGCGGAAAAGCTTGACAACCAGGAAAGCTAAGAATAATCAGCTGAACCTCAGCTAACGCTACGTACGCCCTGGCACAGCAGAGCTAAGCCATTGCAATTTTTTGAGTAACACCGATACCCTGGCTCACAAAACAGCATGATGACACTTTTGCTTCAGCAAAGCAGGAAATTGTTCACAATGAAACTAGGGGTGTGCGAATATTCATGTGTCGAATTCGAATCGAATAATTCAACCCGACATTCGAATACCTAGGATTCGAGCTTTCGAATAACATTAACGTCGTGACAGCGGGCCTTTCGTTAAATCTGTCGCTAATATCATTGTTCGAAAGCGAGTGCATGTTTATTTGAAAGAGCATTATGTCGTTTTCGCGCGTAAAAGAAAACACATAAGAAAACCATCAAGACCTTCGCAACTTCTGTTCCGAAACGAATACACGGACTTCTTTCGTAGGTCGGTCGCGCATGCCGCAAGCGCCATAAACGCCCCGCGTTTGGCCCGCGAGACCCTCGGTGATCGGCTCGACATGTGAAAATTTGTTGACGCTGTGCAGTCGGCACTGCCGCACCGCACCACTCTTTCAGAAACACCCATCGTTAAAACACTGCTGTGACCACGGCATTATCATTATGAGTAGTGCTGTAAATACCATAACATCACGGCGAGAGAGCCAGAAGCCAGGTCATCTGGAACACCTTGTGTTTATGTAATACAATTGGTAGTGTTTCGGTAGCATTTACTCGCTGCGTTATTATGGTCGATGACTTCAGCAGATTTGATTTCAGTGCTTTTTCTTTCATAATATTAGTAATGTGGTCAGATTACCAAATTGAAAGGAGAGCAGTTACAATTGCCAGTAAAAACTTTCGAATATTCGCATACCGCTCCTGCTTGTAAATGGGCAAACCTAGCTTGATAAAGCCCCCGCATAACTTCATCCTGACCCAAATTTTCGCAGCTTTGCTTTAACAGAATTATTTTGTTCGTCAAATATGCGTTCTGAAAGGTGGTGTCATTAGCACAAATTCATATTAGAAAATAGCGCAATACAATGGTGAGAAAACGAACAAAGAGAACCAGCACTGACTGCCAACAGGTATGGTTATTTCTGCTGCGTAGATACATATACATTCTGGAAACGCGACTGAACTCATGCGCTGATGCCAGAATTTCCCAAAGAAGGTGAAACTTCATCTCTTTGCTTGTGAGATTGGTGGGGAGCTGAGTCTTCAATACCTCGCGAGTGCGTTTATCTCGGTAGCGGCGGTAATGCAAATCTGGTGGACGTTTAGCGTGCAGCCACCCGGAATCTCCGATGTTTACAGCTTCCGATATAACGGCACCCGCGATGTATATAAAGACGTCTCGTTGTTGTATGGTGCTGTTAGAGGTGAAGCTCCTTAGGACCTCACAGTGTCCGTCCGTACCCTGTATTCTACAGTCGAAGCACAGGTGAAAGGCAGCTGTGCATAGGGTTTCAAAATACACCGTACTTGGCGCGGCACCACTGAAAAGCT
This sequence comes from Rhipicephalus sanguineus, assembly GCF_013339695.2. NCBI lineage: Eukaryota > Metazoa > Arthropoda > Arachnida > Ixodida > Ixodidae > Rhipicephalus > Rhipicephalus sanguineus. Next base: position 128,808,062 of record NC_051184.2, on the reverse strand, counting down.
GCTTGAAAACAAGCGCATTGATTAACAGGTGACATAATGCTCAAAACAGCCCACAGAGCACGCGTAGCGCACACATGATTCCGCAATAGAGAATGCTCACGTGCAGCGCCGCGCGACCTCGTCTTTGCCGAATACAGGCTAGGTCCGATGGAATAACCATTGGCTCTACATTTCGCGCACCACAAAAGAGTAATAATGAATGCGAAACGGAATCCACAACTGGACACGACATACAAGTTATGACCAATAAAGCACACTATGTATGACTGTACACACGCGTTGTCACTTATTTACATGCGCGAGTGGGTAATGTCACGGCAGATTCACGGTTGTCGAACGTACACCAGTGGTTTGCCCACTGATGATCATTCACTTCATGGATATGCGTGGATTTTCTCCCACTATGATCACGTGCCACTTTTGTGTGTATCAAGCTAGCGAGATGGTCCCGACAGCGTCATGAGCACGGCATGTAAGTCACGCCTTACATGACATGCATGCCAGGTTACCACCTGTCACTTGTGTTCGCCACAGAGTCAGGTCGCGCCCTAACTGTTTTGGTGCATGTCAAGCTAGCGAAATGGCCGTGAGCGTTCTATGTGCATGGCATGTAAATCATGCCTTACATGACGTGCACGTCAGGATTTTCATGAAATCACTTGTCATTTATGTTCGTAATACAGTCACGTTACGCAATACCAGATTTGCTGTATGCCAAGCTAGCGAACAGGCCGCGAGTGCAGCATGAGCGTGGCATCTAAGTCATGCCCGACATGACATGCATGTCATGATTGTCATGTTATAACCTGTCGTTTGTGTATGTAATGCAATCATGTCACGCAATACCGAATTTGGCGCATGTCAAGCTAGCGAAATGGCCGTGAGCCATGAGCGTGGATATACAAAATGTTGTACAAGCTATGATGCATGTCATAATTTCCATGTTACCACGTGTCACTTATTTTCCTTATACAGAAATGTTTACTCATGCCAATTTTGGTATATGTCCTGTGAAGAAGAAGACGCGTCGCCGGTCAGCAGTATCGCCAACGCTCGCCTCGCTCTGCTGGCCGCCGGAATCTTTCTGGACGGTGCTCTGCCCCGACTCGACGTGTTTGTTTAGAGCGTCACCACACCAGCGCACCGGCAGTAAACCTCTTCTCAGTTGGTGCAGGGTGATGAGGGTCCCCATCAACTGAACCTGGATTTGCGAAGCAGAACATTTCCGTCCATCATGACAACCAACGTCGAGCAAAAGACCCCGTCCGCGCAGTCCAGCAGCGGCAGCGGTGTTCCTCGGTGTTCTTCGACATCCCCAAAGGGATCGACGATGGCGCGTTTAGATGCTCCTAGCCAGGAATTCTCGCACCCTGTCGGAAGTCGTTACATTATGTCAAAGCTATACCGTTGTCCCTCTCTTGCCGTTGTCCATTTCTTTTGCGGTGGCCTCAACGATGGGACGGTTTACTTCACACCTTGCGACACCTTCATGAGCCGTAGAGCCGTCTCACTGCCTTGTGCTGCACTTGACATCACTGCTGGCCGCAGCAATATTTTTGTCTACAATCCCATTTCAGAACCGGTTACGTTGCTCGTCGGCGAATGTCTCGGTCGCGTGGAACACCTTGTCTCTTCGTTCTTTCTTAACGTGCCAGACGCATGGTGTCATACTGACTCGAACGACCTTCATGCCTTTTCAACGGAGGAAGGCTTGTCGAGTCACGAGTTCAATCACGCTTGTTCGAGTTCTTCGAATATTCACGCTTCTTCGAGTTCTCCAACACTTCACGACTTCGATGTTTTTCAGCCGCAGTTGGGTCGCACGTCGGAAGTGCATCACTACATTGAACCGGTTTCCACCAGCCGTTGCGTCAAAGACCGTACCGCGTCTCTGCTGCAGAACGTCGTGTCATCAACGACCAGGTCGAAGATATGCTACCCTGTGGAGTTATTCAACCATCCCACAGTCCTTGGGCATCTCCTGTCGTTCTAGTTTCAGTAAGAACGGGTCTATCGGCTTTTGCGTCGACTACCGTCGCCTAAATAAGGTGACGCGGAAAGGCGTCGATCTTTTGCCGCGCATCGACGACGCCCTTGACAGCATTCAATGAGCATAATTCTTCTCATCCTTAGACTTAGGTTCTGGCTGCTGGCCGGTTCCGATGGCTCAAGCTGATCGCGAGAAAACTGCATTCCTTACACCTGACGGACTGTACGAAATTAACGTGATGCCCTTTGGGCTGTGCTACGTACCTGTCACGGTTGAACGACTAACGACTCATGGACAACACATTGCGTGGCCTGAAGTGGTGTATGTGTTTATGCTACCTCGACAATATTGCCGTTTTCTCTCCTGATTTTCCTACCCACCTACATCAGCTCAGACAGGTTTTGACGCGTTTAACCAATGCTGGACTCCAACTAAAACCTCAAAAAGTGCCGCTTCGCCGCGCGGGATCTGACCATCCTAGGCCACATAGTGTCCATGCACGGCGTTCTACCCGATCCTGCGAAACTTCGTGCCGTCGTCGAGTTCGCGAAGCCTGTTACCATCAAAGAGCTTCGAAGTGTTGTAGGACTATGCTCCTAATTCCGGCGCTTCGTGCGACATTTCGCGTCCGAGATCCTACGCGGTGACACAGACCTCTCCTCCTGGTCTCCTGACGGCGACGTCGCGTTTGCTACGCTCCGTCGTCTGCTCGCCTCTTCTCCCACTCATGGCCATTTCTACCCAACAGCTGAAAGTGAAGTGCATAGAGACATTAGTGGGGTCGGTCTTGTCGCTGTCCTCGCACAACGTAAGCCCGGCTACTCAATTACTACAATTAGAGCGTCACAGAAATTGAGCGCATAGGTCTAGTATGGGCGCTTACCAAGTTCCGCCCGTATTTGTATGGTCGCCCGTTCGGCCTGCTAACGGATGACCACACGCTTTGTTGGCTCGCCACGTTGAAAGATCCTTCGGGCCGATTAGCACGTTGGTCACTCAGAATTTAGCAGTACAATATTCGCGCCATCTATAGCAGCGGTCGCAAGCACTTTGACGCGGACGCCTTGTCCCGTTCGCCTCTGCCTGCAGACTCGTCCTGCGCAACTAACTGCACACGCTCAGTCTCACCTCTCAACATTGACTCTATTGCAACTGAACAACGCCGTGACCCGTGGATCGCTTCTCTTTTCGGCTATCTTTCTGGAGCATCGACCACTCCTGTATCCCGATATCTCTGACGCCAAGCTGCCCACGTCACCATTTGCGATCGGCTGCTACACCGACGTATCTACGCTCCCGGAGGCCGTAAATGGCTCTTGGTCATTCCCCGCAGATTAAGATCAAATATATGTGCCTGCCTTCCACGACGATCCACAATGTGGCCATGCCGGAGTTTTCAAAACCTATGAACGTATTCGCCATCGCTACTACTGGCGCGGCATGTACAGCTTTGTACGAAAATTTGTTCAGTCCTCCCCTGACTGCCAGTGTCGCAAATGACCGCCTTTACGCGCCTCTGGAGCCTTGCAGCCACTTCCGTGTCCTGCCAAACCCATCGAACGCATCGGCATTGATCTCTACGGCCCACTTCCGATGACACCGGATAGCTATCGGTGGATCATAGTCGCTGTGGACCATTTGACGCGCTACGCCGAAACTCCTGCTCTGCCAAGTGCTACAGCGCGGGACGTAGCGTCTTTCGTCCTACGCAGATTCATCCTTGGACATGGCGCACCTCGGGATCTCCTCAGTGACAGAGGTCGAATCTTTTTCTCAGAAGTCGTCGAAGCTATGCTTTCCGAATGCCACGTTGTTCATTGACGAACCACCACATACCACCTGCAGAATAACGGCCTCACCGAACGGTTAAACCGCACCCTCGGTGACATGCTCGCGATGTACGTGACATCTGATCATGGTAACTAAGACCGCGTTCTTCCATTCATAACGTTCGCATACAACACCGCGACACAGGTTACTACGGGATTCTCACCTTTCTTCCTCCTGTATGGACGCAAACCTTCGCACACCATTGACACTCTCCTACCATATCGTCCGGACGCTTCCGAGTGCCCACCTGTGTCCGAAGCTGCCCGACAAGCGGAAGAGTCCCAAGAACAACAGCGCCAGAAGGAAAACAACGCCGACTCACTTCAAAGTTCCAGCTATTCCCCTGGATTTCATGTATAGCTGGTTGTTCCCTTTCAAACTCCTGGGCTTTCCTGAAGACTAGTCCTAAAGCATGAGGGGCCCTACGGCGTTTCGAAGCAAACATCCCCGGTGAATTTTCTCATTGAGCCCGTTTCCCCATCTGACGACATAGGCCGGCGTGGACGTGACCTCGTCGACGTGACCCGTCTCAAGCCCTACCACAGCCCTCTGCCTCCAGAATCCTAGGTCGCCAGAATGGCTCTTTTTCGGTGGGGGCGAATTGTGAAGAAGATGCGTTGCCTGTCAGCAGTATCGCCAACGCTCGCCCCGCACTCCTCGTCACCGCCATCTTTCTGGACGGTGCTCTGCCCCGACTTGCTGTGTTTATCTAGAGCGTCACCACAGGAACCAACCGCCAATAAACCACTTCTCAGTCCATTCAATTAATCAGCCACCAGTGCCCCGAGACCATTTCATGTAAATCATGTTGTACATGACCTGCGTGACGTCATTTGCACGTTGGAACCTGTCATTTGTGTTTTTGTCACACACTCTTCTCACGCAATGCCAATTTTGCTATATATCAAGTTAACGAAACGGCCGCAAGAGCAGCGTGGCATGTAAATCATGATATCAATGTCAAGATTTTCATGTTATGACCTGTGATTTATGTTTCTCATACATTCATGTTACGCCGGACACATTTTGGTATACATTTCATAAACTAAACGGCCAGGAGAGCACCAAGTCCTAGGCGGCTAGATAGATAGATAGATAGATAGATAGATAGATAGATAGATAGATAGATAGATAGATAGATAGATAGATAGATAGATAGATAGATAGTGTAAGAAACGAGACCGACAAGTACAGTCGCCATGGAGGAACTGATGTTTATTACTCGCGCACCGGAATGCTCGAGCGCGTTGCCAGACTGAGTGACGTACATAGACGATCTTAGCGGTTACCGATACATCCTCTTTTCTTTAAAATTACAAGATGATTGCACAGTAAGTCCTTCATAAGGTGCAAGAGGAGACTTGTTAATTCTGGTCGTCCAATCGGTAGGGGGGTCGTCTCATTCTTGATTGCCGCCGCGGGGATGTAATACAACGGTGTTCTATAGCAGTCTTAGCTGAACCTCTTGAGGCCTGCGCAGCTGGGTTCTCGCTGGTTTGTTGGCTCTAGTCTCATCTTCCCCCGACACTCCCGCTGGTCTAGGAGGTGCGGGAGCAAGGCATTCTTCGGCGGCCCTTGCTCCCACTTTGGGCGACGATTCTGTATGTGCTTCTAGTTGTCTGTGGGGCGCACATAATTCCCTCGCTGCTGCTGTTGATCTTGCGGTCACTAAGGGAAGGTCAAAGCTCCTGAATGCCCGTTTTGCATTGGTTGCTCCATGGAGTTTTGGATGTCTCCCCTCACCCTTATTGCGAAGTCCAGTAGGATGAAGCTGCTGTGGTGCTGAGTTTATAGAGTATTTTTTCCTGTAAACTTTGGCGCTTCCTTCTGAATTCGCTTCCATCCTATGTTAGCACTCATTACGATCTGGGGGCCACAATGTCCAAAAGCTTAGATTTCTTGCCCCATTTGTATCCAGACCAAAGACGAACGGTGTCTCTGTGATGGTGCGGCGGGAGCTGCTGTCGTGTGTTGATATTTTGCTTGTGTTCACCACGGGAGCTGCCGTGGTGAACCCAAGCAAATGTCTGGGAGTGGTGTTCTGCTGTTGCGATTCATTAGATACTGGGATGGTGAGACACCGTCTTCCAGTGGAGCTGCACGGTAGTTAAGGAGGCCAAGCCAAACGTATTCCTTTGACCCTGCCTTCTTGAGGAACCTATTGATGATTTGTACCCCCTTTTCCGCGAGTCCATTACATTTCGGATAATACGGGCTAGAGATGATGTGCTCAAAGTCAAACATCACTGTAAAGTTTTTAAGCTCCTTGGCTGTAGACTGGGGACCGCCATCTGTACAGAGCTCATGCGGAATGCCATAACGTGCAAATACCCGCGATAGTTTATTAGATGAGAAACATCTTATGGCGGAGTTCAATCCGGTGGTGGTGGTGTGCGGCGTGACGACCCTTACTGCGCGTGCGCAAACCCTCCCACAACCTCCTCTCCACTCCCCCTCCCCTTTCCTCCGCTCCATTTCCCCCTCTCCCCTTACCTCTCACATCTCTCTCTCGACTTTCCCTCTTCACTTTCCCCCTCCCCGTCCCCCTCTCCACTTTCCCTCTGCTTATGCCCTCTTTCGTCTCCACTTTCCTCTCTCCCATTTCTATTCCCATTTCCCCCTCTCATCTCCCCCTCTGAAGCGCGGGCTTGACATGTTGAAGCGGTGCTTCGCATCGCCTCATGGTCCCCTTAAGCGGGAGATGGTGTGATTTTTTATGACTTCAGTTGTCGTGGTCCCATGCAACTCCTCAACCTCCGGGTAGTGAGTATGCATCGTACACGACTAGGTAATGTTTGCCAGCTTGTTCGCACAAGTCCGCTCCGACCGTGTACCAGGGCTGATTTAGTGTGTCTCGTAACACCAGGGGCTCAGCAGGTTGTTTGTTTGCATGTATTTTGCAGGTCTCACACTGTTCAACCGTTTGTATTATGTCAGCTGCCAGCCTCGGCCAGTACTTGAGAGTGCGTGCTCGTGATATACACTTCGCCATGCCCAGATGCCCCCGTTGCAACCGACAGAGCATTTCTTTTCTAAGCTCGGAAGGAATTACAACTTTGGGGCCTTGCATCAGCACACCTTCCACCACATACAATTCGTTAGTGTGTTTTTTCCACACCCCCTTGAAAGGCTCTATCGCCTGCGGATTTTTGATAACCTGCTTCAGTTCTGCGTCTCTAGCCATGGCAACTTTCAGCCTTTGATTTGTTCTCCTGCTGACTCGTTCTTCCAAAATACTAGTGGCGTGTATTTCCAAGACCTTCGAGCAGTTTTCTGACACGCATTGTCCTTGAATCATTGACAGGGTGTCAGCAACAATCAGTTTCTTTCTTGGAACAAAGTGAAGCCGGTAGTCATATTTCAGTAGTCTCAGGAACAACCTTTGAAGACGGGGCGGTGTGTCTCTGAGTCCTTTCTTTGAGATAGATAATAATGAACTGTGATCAGTCTCTACTCTAATTCTTCGGCCAAGAACAAACTCATTAAACTTCTCAGAGCCGAACAGTATTCCAAGGGCTTCCGTTTCAATCTGTGCGTTTCGGCGCTCAGGTTTGGTCAAAACTCTTGACGCATAGCCGACCGGTTGCCACTCGGTACCATGCTGCTGAAGAAGTGCTGCTTCCAATGCATAGTCGGATACGTCAGTAGACAACTTAGTAGGCAAGGATGGATCGAAAATTGCAAACACCGGAGCTCGCGTCAGCCTTTTTTATATGCGCCCACTCGATGTCGTGCGCTCTTGTCCATTCAAAGAAAAAGCCTTCATGCCATAGACCTCGAAGTGACTCTGTCTGACTTGCTTAGTTCGGCAAGTACTTGCTAAAATAGTGACGCCCAGCAATCTTTGGAATTCCTTTTTTTGTAGCTGGTTTCTGGCAATGGGCTGTGCACTCTACTAGTTCTGGGTTTGGATTGATGCCTTCTGCACTTATTATGTCTCCAAGGAAGAATATATGCTTCACTTCGAACTTACATTTTTCCCTCACTTAACTCGCCTTTCTTGTTGCTCTTCCCATGAGGCACCCCAAATGAAACTGTCATCGATGTAGATGCGTACCCCAGGTAGCCCGTCAAAAATCTTGGCCATATCTCTGGAGCCGACGCAATGCCAAAGGGCAGCTTTACGTACCGCTCACGACCAAATGGGCTGCTGAATGTGCAAATGCCCGAGGACCTTTCATCAAGATGTATTTGGTGGAAAGTGCTGTTGGAATCAAGCGAGCTGCAATATTTCGCCCCTGCCAGTTCGCTTTCGATCTCTTCTCTGCGTGCAAGTTGAAAGTGTTCTCTCTTCAAAACCTCATTCACTTTTCTGGTATCCATGCAGACCCGAAGGTAACCGTTCATCTTTCGAGCAATAACAAGTGGGCTTACCCAGTGAGAAGGCTCACGCACCCGGACTATGATCCCCGCTGCCTCCAAACGATCAAGTTCCTCTTTCAACCAAGATCGAATTGCGTGAGGTACACGTCGCGCCAACTCGACGTCTGGGCGGGCGCCATCTTGGAGCGCCATACTGTATTCTCACTTTAGTAGTCCGATGCCCGTAAACAACTTCGGATGCACCCTGCGAATGAACCCGGATAAGTCAAGTCTTCTTGTTGACTGCTCTAATACTGTTCACGAGACCAAACTACTCGCAAGCCAGCCAGCTGAAGCAAGATGGGGGCTTTCTGGGCGGGGCTGCGTTGCTTTCCCAGTTACGAGGATTCTGTGGCGGTGAAGTAGAGCTCGACTGGCTGCTTGAACCGAATCCAGTTCTCCACCACATTATCCCCGAAACGTAACGGCACTGAGGGCGGCAACTCAGTGATATCCTAACGTGATTATCTGGCCACTTCTGACGCCATGTATGAAACGAGACCGACACATACAGTGGCCATGGAAGAACTGATGTTTATTACTTGTGCACCGGAAGTGCTCGAGCACGTTGCCAGACTGGGTGACGCACATAGACGGTCGTAGCGGCAACCGAACAGATAGATAGATAGATAGATAGATAGATAGATAGATAGATAGATAGATAGATAGATAGATAGATAGATAGATAGATAGATAGATAGATAGATAGATAGATACTCTCAAAGCCTTGAGTGGATCTTGAGTTTTGTTTGGATCATTTTGATGACAGGCATAGAAAGACTCCTTTTATGGGCAAACGCTTTTTCTAGTACACCTAAAGTTCCAAACATCCACTGCTTTCATTTTCAATGCAGCCTCTAAGCTTGAGTGAATAAAAGAAGGGGAACTTGAAGGACTAGTTTCTCTTTGTTGGACACGATATTAATGAGTACTAACAGACAATAATGCCAAGGGAAGTATAGCGGATCTTATTTGTTGTAGTTATGCTTTAGATGTCAAGAAAGTGGTCGAAAAGGCAACTTGCCGCCGGCAGGTACGGAACCTACAACCACCAGATTACACGCCCGACGCTCTCCCGATTGAGCTACAGCGGCGGTCATCCCTCCGTCTACTTGATTTGTAAATATGTGCATTTAAACCTGGCAGTGTTAGTCAGCACCGATCGCAGTCACCGCCATGACGCCGAGTGTGGGACACCCTATTTCTCCCTGTTGGCTTCACGTACTACGTTAACCTTTTTTTACCTAATGACAGATGACCAATAATCTCTCGCATACTACCTGAAGCCATCAAGTCAGCCAGCACTAGACCCTTCCTATGAATGAAGGAAAGTGGCATTTTAAGGGCTCGTGTTTTTTGGTTAGACACAATAATAATGAGAACTAACCGACAATAATGCCGCTATAGCTCAAGTGGTAGATCATCGGACGCGTAATTCGAAAATTGCAGGTTTGGTCCCAGCCGGCGGCAAGTTGTATATTTGTCAAATATTTGTCATCACATTTGTATCATTATTGCTATAAACAACATCCCATATACATTCTTTGGTATTATTATCTGTTATCATTGATATTGCGTCCAACCTTGAGGTGGAGCGCCTAAAGAACAGGTAGGTAAATTGGAAAATAAACACACATTTAGGAATCAATGGTGGAGTGTTAGAGCGCGCGTACAGTCTGAGTTATCAGTTTTAGACTATATGCCACGCTGAGATCTGATAGTTGGAAGAATGATTATAACATTCCTCTGCACAGACCAGGTGAATGAATGGGGTTTGCATTTTGGGTTCTACCTTGCAAACCGGATTGCCGCGTAGAATTTGTGCAATTCTTTACATCTAAGCAGATCGCATTAGTACTGCCACACCATAAAACATTAAATGTGAACAAGTTTTTGTTTCTTTTTTTTCAGATTTAAAGCCTATAGTCGGGGAATCGTCACCCCTGGACATTCCAACTGCCTAAATTCCGTTAATATATGCTCTGAAGGATGTACTAAGCGCAGTATATTACGAGCTATTTTTAAAATTTACGGTTTTCTCTATGAGCACACCAGGAATGACCGTGACGATTACGTGGATATCAAGTTGGCAGAAATCCACGGCTGTAAGATGAATTTTGCACTTTGCGAGCCGTGGGAATGTAAGCTTGCCTGAACGAAGCGCTAAAGTCTTGTGCAAAAAAACGGTAGTGCATTGACACTAATAACGGGATCGCGTTAAAGAACTCGCGTTGGAGATATTATGCTGGCGGCGGCGTCATTCGTTGTGAGCGGAAAATCATCGTTGTTCGTGAGCGACAATTCGATCCAGGTACAAGTAATGAATTATTTAAATAGTATTCGATTCGAGTGGGATCGCAGATTTCAAACTGCGACCCCTAGCTCCCTAGCACAATACGTTCAGCCAATCGGCCACCACGCATACATCTTCTATCATACTAACGGCGAGGTATTTATATACACCGTTTACCGTTGGTGGCATGCACACAGCAATGTAGATGCGCTGAGTGGAGCACAAACGAGAAACGTAAGAAGGGACAGGACTAATGGTGCGCAAACTTTGCAAAGTTGCAAAGTTGGTACGCAAAGTTGAAAGTTTGCGCACCACTAGTCCTGTCCCTTGTTACGTTTCTCGTTTGTGCTTCACTCAGCGCATCTACATTGCTGTGCCGTACCAACTAGCCCAAATTGAAGCTTTGCTGAACGGCACGTACATGTCGGAGGCTTTTCAGCGGCTTGACAAAAATCCCATGAGATGGGGCAAAGGGGCCAGAAAGCGCTTTCCGTGTCCTGCCGCGCCGCACATACGGATATAGGAGCCAGCGCGCGCACACACTTCGACTTTTCTCGCAGCACAGTTTAGGGGTTGACCGAGCAGTGAAGCTAGGCTATCGATTGGGAGAGCGATACCAACAAGGTCCGATTAGGCTATCGCGTTCTGCTATTGAAAGGGAAGCTCAATCATCCCCCAGGTTTGTTCACGAGGTATTGCTGCACAAGTTTGTGAAAAAAGGCAGACTCAGTCACACTTTCTTTATGTGCAGTAGGGGCACGTAATGCAAGCATTTTACTATACAGCTTATCCTCGCTTGATATTGCCTTAACTGAAAACCTTGTTTAAGAAAGGTGCTTGTTCATCGCAACCATCATTTCTCATGTCAGGATATTTATTTATTTATTTATCATAGTACCCACAGCGCCCAAGGGCATTACAGTGGGGGGGCGAAGAATATATTTCGATACAGAATACAGATTCCAACACTTCAACATTACAATAAACACAATTCACTGTAAACTTACATAGTAATACATGTGATATACACAATGCAACTCGGGTTCAAAGTACAGTTTTGGCCTTACACAACAGCGCGAGTACACTACTGGAGACCCAGCAGTGAACTTGAAAATGCTTCATGTGAAGTAATTACTGCTACTTCAGGAGACAACTGATTCCACTGGCTTATCGTCCTGGGAAAAAATGACATTTTAAATGCGTCAGTCCGGCAGCTTATTTCTTTTATCTTATTGACATGATCTAGTCGCTTCGAAACGTAATCCGGTTTATGAAAGTATCGCGAGGGGACCAGTCCTGTTTGGTTATGAAATATGTTGTGAAAAAGTTTCAACCTCAGATATTCCCTTCGTTTGTGCAGAAGTTCCCAACCAAGCCTCTCTTTTGCTTTTGAAACACTGAAATTCCTGGTATAATCAGAGCAGACAAACCGAACGGCCATGTTCTGAATTCTTTCTAAATTGGACACGTCACCTGCCTTCCACGGATCCCACACAGCACAAGCGTAATCTAAGATAGATCGGACGTTAGACATGTATAGTTGAGTCTTGGCCTCAAATGGTAACTTTTTTGCATTTCTGCGCAGGAAACCTAGCACACGTCCTGCTTTAGCTGTGACGTGATTAATGTGACGGCTCCAGGAAAGGTCCGGCGTGAAGTATACACCGAGATGCTTGTGTTCGCGAACTGACAGCAGCCTAGTTGACTTTACAACATAAAATGAGTCATGGGGGGTCTTTTTTCTAGTGAAACACATATGCACTGTTTTTTTTTGCATTAATAAACATACGCCACTTTTCACACCATTCTAAGACCCTATCGAGGTCGTTTTGAAGAGTAGTGCAATCATGGGAGCTGTGTATAATTCTGTACAAAACACAGTCATCGGCAAATAATTTGATATGTGATGAAATACCGGAACAAATGTCATTTATGTAGATGAGGAACAATAGCGGACCCAAGACTGACCCTTGGGGCACGCCAGAGGACACAGGATAGAGTATACCCCTGTGAATTCAGTGCAAGTGTACGTGGCAGGTCAAAATAGATTATACTAAACAAAATATTGCGATGTGTGCGCACAATTAAAAAGGAAGAATACTTTTTGAGATCAGCTTAGGACAATGCATATCATTGTCAGCCTATTTGCCATCTTTACATCACCTAATGTGGTATTCATCCATTAGGTGAGGTCTAAATTTAACACATTTTTGCAGGCTAGTCTAGCTTTATGCTAGTGTCACTTTTACTGCTAAACAAATGGGATTGCACCATTAAAGAATATCAGAAAAACTAACTATGTGTGGAGTCACGATTATGAAAAAGTGCAAATATAAAAGTTGTTCTGGAAGCTATTCCCACTTTATTAGAGCTGAAATGAGAATCAAGAATATATGACATCAATTCAAACTTTACGCAAATAAGTCACAGTTTCGCCGCGAGGGTGAAGCAATCAATGCGATAGAAAGAAATAGGAGTGTCATAAGAAGAAAGGCTCGCTCATTTAGCCAACATGGCTGGTGCAGCGAGTGAAGCTACCTGCTGCCATTGTATAGAGCGTAAACGCTGGGATAAAATCACTAAAGGTACGAAGATATGAGGTATCTCTCGAACCCCCTTGAAGATATAAGCGCATGATCACGGAAAAAGGTCATATTAGTATGGCAGAGGCACGCAGACAAACTCCTGCGAAACACGAGTGTGGCGTCGCCCGCGGACCCTATGGCACTTCGTGCCATCTCGCGGTTGACAAAGAGCGAGCCTCTGCTGGGATAAAGCATATGAGAGATATGTGTACCACCAATGCTGAATGGTGCATATTGTCGCAACGCGGAAATTACAACATACAGGACCACGTTGCGACGAGGAAAGACAAGTCTGTATTCAGATAACAAAAAGAGCAGACCCCTCAACGTCGTCTTCCTCAGGGAGCCCACAGCTGCAGCTCGTGCTGCTCGCTTCTTTGTCCTCTGCCGTCTTGTCGGCTATTGATCGCGACAGCCTCCCTTCCAAGAAAGCATCGTCGCGATGCTTCATCGTCACGGCAGCAGGGTTTGTACCCACTGCCCATGAGCTCGCAGCCCATGAGTTCATTAGGACAAATAGGGCTTCATCCGAACCACGTGAACAACTTCTGGTGCATGCCTTTGACGCCTTGAGCAATGTGGACTGTCGGGAACAACCTCATAATTAACATCAGTGAGACGTCGGAGGACTTTTTACGGTCCAAAGTACCGCCGTAATAGCTTCTCTGAGAGGCCCCGACGGCGAACTGGGGCCCAGACCCAAACTCTCTCTCCCGGCTCGTAGTAGACTGCTCGGTGACGTAGATTATAGCGCCTTGTGTCATAGTCCTGCTGGCGACGAATACGCGTGCGCGCAAGTTGTCGGGCTTCTTCAGCAAGCTGAGTTATGTAGTCTGCATATGTTTCTATGCCATCGTTTTCATGCGGCAGCATAGCGTCGAGCATGGTTGTGACTTCACGGCCATGGAGAAGACGGAACGGTGTCATGCGTGTTGTCTCTTGCTGGGCCGTATTATATGCGAAAGTGACATAAGGCAAGATCTCATCCCAGTTCTTATGCTCCACATCAACGCACATGCAGAGCATATCGGCAAGTGTCTTGTGCAGCCGCTCCATCAGACCATTCGTTTGTGGATGGTATGCTGTTGTACGCCGGTGAGGTGTGCCGCTAAGCTTCGACACTGTGTGTAACAGCTAGGCTGTGAATGCTGTTCCCCTGTCAATTATTACTACAGATAGCGCGCCATGCCTCAGCACTACATGTTCTATAAAAAAACAGGCTACTTCACTTGCCGTGCCCCTCTCCAGAGCCTTGGTTTTGGTGCAGCAAATGAGGTAGTCCGTGGCTACAATTATCCATCTGCGCTATGCAGCCGAAGTTGGAAATGGGCCTAGGAGATCCATTCCGACTTGAGCGAATGGAGTTTGTGGTACATCAATCGGATGGAGGAGCCCTGCTGGTTAGACGGCTGGAAGACGGCTGTTGAACGGTTGCTGTTAGTCTTGGCCAGTAGTACTTTTGTCTCACTCGGCATAGCGTTCGTGTGTAACCCAGATGACCGGATTTTGCTTCATCATGGCGCGCTTGTAGTACTTCTCTCCTCATTGGTGTTGGAACGACGAGTAAGTAGGTGTTTCCGTTCGGCGAAAAGTTCACCTTATATAGGACGTCGTTTCTCAAGCGAAATGATGCTACTCATCTTGCGAAGAGCTTTGACAGAGCGGATGTGCGTCCCTCCAAGAAACCAGTAATGGATTGCAGTTTCGGGTCGTCGCGTTGCTGCTGTGCGATTGTAGTCGTGTTGACAACCCCGACAAAGGTCGCGTCGTCGTCATCTTCAGCATTCGCATGTTAAAGTGACGCGCGAGAAAGGCAATCGGCATCCGTATGTCACTTCCCTGATTTGTACACAATAACCATATCGAATTCTTGAAGCTTAAGGCTCCAGCGCGCCAGTCGTCCTGATGGGTCTTTTAAGTTCGTCAACCAACAAAGGGAATGATGGTCACTGACAACTTTAAACGGGCGGCCGTACAAGTATGGGCGAAACTTTATAACAGCCCACACCACCGCAAGACACTCTTTTTCAGTGGTGGAATAATTCTCTTCCGTGCGGGAGAGGGTCCTGCTCGCATAAGCAATTACTCGTTCGGCGCCATCTTGCCACTGCACGAGTACGGCTCCTAAGCCGACATTGCTGGCGGCGGTGTGGACCGCTGTCGGAGCGTCAGTGTCAAAGTCTCCGAGGACTGGCGGCCTTTGGAGGCGTTGCCGCAGCTCGTTGAACGCTTCCTGCTGCTCTTCACCCCACACGAATGTGACGTCTTCTCTGGTGAGACGTGTCAATGCCGAGGCAATGCGTGAAAAGTTCTGAATGAAGCGTCGGTAATAGGCACACAGTCCTAAAAATCGTCTGACTGCCTTTTTGTCAGATGGCGCGGGAAAACTTGTAACGGCAGCTATTTTGTCGGGGTCAGGCCGCACACCTTCACTGCTGACAAGATGCCCCAGAAAGAGAAGCTCTTCGAAGCCAAAGTGACATTTTTCTGGTTTAAGCGTTAGTCCAGCAGATCGTATCGCTTGGAATACCGCGTGTAGTCGCTTCAAATGCTCGTCAAATGTGGCTGAAAATACAATCACATCGTCGAAATATACCAGGCACGTTTGCCACTTGAGGCCTGATAGTACGTTTTCCATGAGCCGCGAAATGTTGCCGGTGCGGAGCACAAGCCGATAGGAAGTACCTTAAATTCATAAAGGCCATCGGGTGTCACGAATGCCGTTTTTTCTCTGTCTCTTTCGTCGACTTCTATCTGCCAATATCCGCTCCTTAAATCCATCGACGAGAAATAACGTGCATGCCGTAGTCGATCGAGGGAATCGTCCATACGAGGTAGCGTGTAAACGTCTTTTTTCGTAACCTGATTGAGCTTGCGGTAGTCCACGCAGGAATGTAAGGTTCCGTCTTTTTTCTTCACCAATACTACCGGCGATGCCCAAGGGCTCTTCGACGGCTGAATAACGTCATCCTGAAGCATCTTGCGCACCTGACTTTCTATGGCTTCACGTTCCCACGGAGCTATTCGGTACGGGTTTTGCCGTATGGGTCTGGCCGTTTCATCCGTAATGATGCGATGTTCCGTCGAAGGCGTTTGACGAACTCTGGACGTCGAAGAGAAACAATCCTGAAACTTATTATTAAGGTCCAGGAGGCTTTGCTTCTGCGTAGGCAGCAAACTTGGGCCGACATCGACGGATAGAGGTACGGGCAGCAGGCCGGTGTGATCGTCTTGCTCCACAGTCAAGCAGCCTGAGACCTCAGTGAGCTCCCCCACGTACGCGACTGCCATGCCTCTCGCAAGATGTCGCTCAGGGCTTAAGTTTGTTACTAGAAATTGCGTGTGTCCGCAATTTAGCTTACGACGCCTCTTGCAACGGATAAGCCATGACAGAATAGCAATGTTGAAATTTGTTCGGCGATGTTGTCGGACTTGCCTAGTAGGTCGCATGTTACAGCCACGAGAGCGCTTGACCGCGGAGGGATGGTCACGTCATCGTCGAAGACGCGCAGATGTTTACGTGGCTGATCTGCACAGTGCATATCCGAAACTTGATCTGGGGCCATCCAAAATGTAACCAACCTGTCCGGAATGTCTATAACGGCGCCGTATTCAGACAGGAAATCCATTCCCAAGATCAGGTCTTTGCAGCACTCCGACAAAATGACGAACGTAGCAACGAAAGCCGAATTACCGATGTTAATTCTGGTGGTACATTTGCCAGTCGGCGCCATCAGTTGACCACCCGCGGTTTTGATGTTGGGCCCCGTCCATGAAGTTTTAATTTTTTGAGGCAGTCGGCGAGCTTCCGGCTTATAATAGAGAAATCCGCACCAGTATCCTCCAGCGCTGTCACTGGGCGTCCGTCTATGTAAACAGCTAGGTCGGCGCTTACGATTTCCTTGGGAGTCAGCACGTCCGTCGTATCGCCGTATCCTACGGTTGGGGGTGTTAGAGCATCTCGACGGGCGGCAACCTTGCCCCTAAAGGTCGCTGCTGTTAGTTTCCCCGACGAGGGCTGGGGGATCTGCCCCGGACAACGTCGGCGTAATGACGACGGTGCGGCGAAGAGCTCGACGCAGGTGACGGAGAGCGGGGTCGACAATACGGACCAAATGGCTCGGCTTGCGGGCGCATGTCGCTGTCGCGGCGGTTGTCAAAACGAGCACGTGGAAAGGTCGGCGCAAAAGTTAGATATCGCTGTTCAGGGTAAGGGCAAATGCGGTAAACATGGCCGGCTTCTCCGCAGTGGAAAGAAAGTGGACGGCCGTCGACGGTGCGCCACAAATCGGTCTTACGAACAAATGGTCGACTGGTGGCCATCCTTTGCGACCAGGTTGCAGACGTTGGCGGAGCGTAGAACGGCGATGTTTCCGGATGCACATTAAGCGATGGAGTCGGCGGCGGTGGCGGTGGAATGTACGCTGGAATCACCGACTCACGCGGCGGTGGAAGGTACGCTGGGACCACCGGCTCGTTGAAAGTATGAGCCAGAGGAGAAGAATTGTGCGGCACTGGCGTTGGACGACGGACGGCCGACGCATAGTTGACAGATCGCTGGTCTGGTTGCGATTCGGGCAAGAAAATGCTTGCCTGATTTCCTGTCGTACGACTTCTGCAACGGCAGCCATTGCAGGTTTTTTCGGAGTCACAAGAAGGTTGCGAAACAACCTCGCGAATGAGCACACGTACAGAACACCCCTGCCGGCCGTCAGAGCAGAGACGCTGATCGAGGCGTTGCTCGGTCGGTCGTAATATCGGCACCGTTGCTATAGTGCTCGCTAGATAGTTGTAGCCTCTTGAACGAATTCCGCAACGGTTGTCGGCGGGTTGCGAAGAAGACCGGCAAACAGTTGTTCTTTGACGCCTCGCATCAAATGTCGTAGTTTCTTGGCTTCCGGCATCTGAGAATCAGCTCGTCGAAATAGGCGGGTCATATCCTCCGCAAACATGGCGACACTCGCATTCGGTTTTTGTATACGCGTCTCGATGAGTTGCTGAGCCGAATCGCGGCGGTTGTTGTTTGCGAAGGTGCTGCGAAGCTGCTGCCGAAATGCATCCCAAGAAGACAATGTGGCCTCGCGATTCTCCTACGACGTACGAGCGCTGTCCGCTAGGGCAAAGTAGACGCGCGAGAGCTTCTGTTCGACGGTCCAATGGTTTGCCTTGGAGACTCGCTCATACTGGTCCGTAATCAGCACTGTAGGAGCGCCATGCCGCGGTACGATGTTGGTCACAAAGAATTCGGCTATTTGGCAGTCGTTCCCAGAACCAGAGACGCTGTCTCGGCATATCGGGTTAAATAGTGCGTTGCAACGATGATCCATGGCTTCCCTGACAACGATGTCGGAAATGGTCCCAGTAAGCCTATTCCAACTTGTGCGAAAAGGGCTTTTGGTAGCTCTGTTGTCTTCAGTCGCTCTGTTGTCTTAGACCTGTTGTCTTCAGTCGTGGTGTTTTGCGTCTTTGTCAATCCCGGCATGTTCTTACCTAGTGTTGCACAGAATTCTGCAACTTTCGGCAGAAATATTTCGTCCGAATACGTGCCATCCTTCTGGCGCCATTTCTAAGTGTCCTGCTGATGGGTCATCGTGGTATGCTTCAAGGTCTCGGATCGGAAAACTGTAGGAACGACAAGCAGGAACATCTTCTTTTGTACAAGGCGTTATTTTGGAAGACGAACGATTACAAACCACGGGAAAAAACACGAGGAACATCGACGGGCTGTCCCTCAAAGTACTTGTTCAGCAGCACTAATTCAGTGGTAGATTTCTGGTGCTGCGCCATTTGCTATGAAGTCACGGCTCCCAAAAAAGAAATATCCAGTCCGCTTTCCGTGGAGGCGGCTTCCGTACATTTAACCGGTGCACGTGACAAACAGCCAGCATCACTATGCTTGCGACTGGACTTGTAGACGACCGTTATGTCGTACCCCTCCAGTCGCAGGCTCCATCTCGCTAGACGTCCTCAAGGGGCATTTAGATTTGCCAGGCAGCACAGTGAATGGTGGTCGCTGATGGCTCGGAAAGGGCTGCCATATAATTATGGCCGAAACTTACTGATGGCCCAAACCACCGCAAGGCATTCTTTTCCTGCCGTTGAGTAGTCAACCTCAGCCTTCGAAAGTGCACGACTAGCGTAAGCAATAACCCGCTCGACACCATTTCGCCACTGAATGAGGACGGCTCCGAGACCTAAGCTGCTTGCATCTGCGTGAATATCAGTCTAGGCTTTCTTATCAAAATGTTCGAGGACTGGGTGGCTCTGAAGGAGCGTTCGCAGTTCGCTGAAGGCATCCTGCTGTTCCTTCAGCCAAGTGAAAGGCGCGTCTTGCTTTGTCAGCCGCTTTAGCGGTTCGGCAATCTTCGAAAAAAATTGACAAAAAAACGGTTATAAGCGGGAAGTCCCGGGAACCATCTAACCGCTTTTTGTCCGTTGGTTTTGGAAATTTTCCTGCTGCCGCTTTCTTCACAGAGTCCGGACCCATGCCTTCAGCAGAGACGACAAGGTCAAGAAAGAGGAGCTCCTCGAAGCCGAAGCGGCATTTCTGTGGCTTTATCGCCAGGATCAGTGTAATGATCATTTTCAAGTGAGATATTCTACCTTAATGATAATTTCAGAGAGCACCGTGACAATCAAGATATCCACAAAGACGGTCTTCTAGCTATGTAACGACATGTGGATGTCAGCAGGAATTCGATAAAGTTCATGTGATTGTCAAAAGTAAAAAGCCAGATGATTGAAGCCGAAATGACTCAGTGGTTAGGCTTGAACAAGGCCATTATAGTCGTGCTCAGTAATCACAAACAAGTGGACAAGGCGTCTTATTAGATCCGTTCATGGTTGTGGTGACGAAGGGTATATGTGTAGTGAAGTATGACGTAAAGTACAGCTTTTGAATGTCGTGGATGCCACATACGAAAAAATCACACCATCTCCCGCTAAAGGGGACTATGGCGCGATGCGAAGCAGCGTTTCTGCATGTCAAGCCCGCGTTTCAGAGCGGGAGTGGAGAGGGGAGTAAGAGGGAAAGTGGAGAGGGGGAGAATGGTGAACAGGTGTGTTAAGAGGGTTTGTGCATGCGCAGTTAGGGTGGTCACGCCGCACACCACCACTACCACCACCGGTTTGAACTCAGCCATAAGATGCCTCGCATCTAAAAATATACGAGTCCCTTACGTGGGAACATGATCTTGGGTTGCCCTGTCCACATCAGAAATGTCGTTCATGTAGTGTAAGAACTGGGCGTGGCTGTGTTTTGATAAATCAATGCTGAAGTCACTAGCAATGATGAGATGCATGGTCATTTCGGCAGAGTTACGTAGAAAGCATGGCCCCGTTTTTTGCGTAAGGATTGGTTACGCTGTCAAGAACCGCTGGACGAACTCCTTTTATGCTCCCGGGCTCAAGCAAAGCCAGAAAAATAAAAATGAAGTTCCGTACCGTGCATTTAGTAGCGACAGTGTTCGCATAGCGTACGCGACGTGTCAACATTTTTTAGTACATTCAAGCAGGGGCGTAGGAAGCAATTTTTTTCGGGGGGGGGGGGGCAAAACCTTGATCTGAAGTGGGGGCCGGGCAGGCAGATGTGGTCGAGTGTTTATTTTGTGTTCTGTGTGTCATGGCAAAAAAATCAGGAAATTTTGTGGAATATATTGAAAGGCATCGGCATGGGCCCTCCCCTGGCTACGCCCCTGCATACAAATTAATATACCCAACGCGTGGCTTCCGGAGAATAGTTGCGTGGTGTGGCTTGCGGCAGACAGGATTTTCACCGGTTGCGGTTATTTCCGCTACAGTGACGTCCTTCCTTTCCTTCGGTGAGAAGGTTGTAGCTTCGGCAATCCTTTTTTTCCCGGTCTGGGCGCGCACGCGAGTTGGCTGTGGTCACGGTCCCGCAACCGCGGCCGTTGAGCAAAACTGCTCGTCCAACCCGTTGAAGGGTACAAAATGTTGCTCCTTGTGCATCGGAAGCACCTCAGAAAGACCAACGGGGAGTACTAAGAGAGCTTTCAAGCACGCAAGCGGTGAGCTTTCAGCGGATGACACGAACTAGCCGCCAACACAAACATCACAGCACTCACACATTTGACGGCTCGCTTTCTATGCCCACACGATGGCGCTGGCTATCCCACGCTCCTTTGCGAAGCGAAACTTACGAAAAGCCCAGCGTCAGGTGGCGTATATATGAAAATGGTCTACAATGCCATGGAAAGTGTAGGGGATGTTATTAGTAGTAAATGTAAGGTAAATGTGAAGAGTGGACGAAAAGATAACCTGCCGCGGGCAGCGACCGATCCTGCGACCTTCGAATAACGCGTCCGATGCTCTACCAACTGAGCTACCGTGGCGACCATCCCCCCGTCCACTTTATAGGGTATATATGTAATTTAAACAAGGGAGCGTCAGTCAGCGCCGCCAGTATCCATGACGGCGAGTGTGGAACCCTCTTTACTGCCTTTTGGCGTCACGAAGCACGTGAACTTATTACGAGGTGGCAGCTGACCAATAATCCCTCGCATACTACCTGAAAGCATCAAGTCTGCCAGAACGAGACCCTCGCTATGAATGAAGAAAAGAAGTATTAATTTTAAGGGCTCGTTTTTCTTTGTTATACACAATATTAATGAGCACTAACAAACAATAATGCCAAGGAAAGTATAGGGGATGTTATTAATAGTAAATGTAAGGTAAATGTGAATGTAACGCTAAATATGAAATGTGCGATGTTTGCTTTTCACGTGCGTAAGAAGTGGACATTTCTTTCATTTTAACCGTGCCGTAATTTTATGCTATGCATTCATTGTGTTCAGCTGCGCCGCGGACTACAGACAAAATTTATAACGTAGCGCAAAACTTAATTCTCAACGATGACAGGCCAACGTGTGACTCGGTGACAAACTTGTACATTCTTCTCGTTGCGAGGCAGTTCTTCACACGTAAAAATTTTCAACGTAAAAACTAGTAGCGTCTGACGTTACTTGTTGGTAACGTCTGACGAAAGTGGTAACGCCTGACGTTTTTATGCCCCGATTTCCGACTATTCAAGCAGATATAAACAAGAAGAAATAGCAGCGACAGCAATACGATTCGGACACAAGCCTCCAACATGGCGCCCGATCAGTAGTTTCGTCAAACCTCCGACATATGGCAGCAATTATGCTAAGGTCTTTTGCATAAGTAAAGAAAATATGGGAAATATATTTAGGGAAAACGTCCGTTGTACAGAACTTGGTTGAGGCAAAAATTAAAGGTGAAAGTGAATGCCGGGTGACAGAGATTCACGAAAAAAAAAGGAGGCCGCGCCTAGAGTATTTTGGAGCCACATAAAGGTGCTAGGTAAGAAGTCTGTCACAATGCAACAAAATATTGCAGGTGAAGGAGGTAATCAATTGGAAGGCTACGAAGCGCTAGGTTACATCCAAAACGCAAGAGCGGAATTGTTTAAAAAGAGCGTCCAGGGGATTTCCCCGGTGAGTAAAAGTTTGGCGGAGAGAGCAACTGAGGAAGAGCTAGTACTTGGGAATTTCAACTGGAGAAAGACTGAAGGAAAAATTCCAAAGCGCACTGCCGCGGGTTTCAATGTGGTTCCCGTTAGCCTCATTAACGAACTAGGACCTAACACTAAGCAAGCATTTTTGAAAGCCGTAGAAAAACGCTTAAAGGACAGACAAATACCGGACTGTTGGCGAAAAGGTAGCATGAACCTAATCTACAAAGGCAAGAGAGAAAAGGATGAGATTCGCTTGTATAGACCACTAACCATTACATCGGTACTATACAGGTTGGCGATGCAAGCAGTAAAAATGAAAATTGAAGCATGGGCAGAACATAACGATATTTTGCGAGAACATCAGAATGGATATTGAGTCGACAGGCGGTTAGACGATAACCTGTTTGTTCTCACTCAGCGTATAGAAATATCTAAAATTGAAAATAAGCCCTCGTACGTGACATTTCTAGACATCACTCGGGCATACGACAACGTTAATCAGGAAATTTTGTGGAATATATTGAAAGGCATCGGCATGGGCCACAACTGTATACAGCTTTTGAGGGAGATATACCGAGAAAATACAGTTTGCATGAAATGGAAAGGAATGAGTAGCAAAGAGAACGTTTAGATTAGGAAGGGGCTGAGACACGGATGTCCTTTGTCCCCGCTGTTATTCATGCTGTACATGGTGAGTATGGAAAAAGCGCTAGAATGTAGAAACATTGGTTTTAATCTGTCACACAAACAGGGCGGCGTGATGATTGAGCAGAAGCTTCTAGGTTTATTGTATGCGGACGATATCGTCTTATTTGCGGACAGTCGACATGATATACAGCGGCTGGCGGATATATGCTGAAGGGAAGGTGAAGCTCTTGGACTAGGATTTAGCGCACCGAATTGCGGATTGATGGTATTCAATAATGATACTTCAATAGCGCAAAAGACGTAGGACACACAAAGGCTTGACTTACGTCTTTTGCGTCGTTTCAATATGAACGCAAACCAACAAGCCCACACCTCCCTTTTGCTGCATTCAATGATCCCTGTGATCAGGCGGTGTAAATACAAGCCCAAGAAATACCGATGGTAAGCGAATACAAGTACCTTGGAGTATGGGTAAATGAGAGTGATCGATACGTGTAGGTACAGAAAAAAGCTTCGGCAGCAAAAGGAAAGAGGAATGCTGCAATAATGAAGCACAGAGCGTTTGGGGATTCAATAGGTACCAGGTGCTTCGAGGTGTGTGGAAAAGTGTAATGGTTCCGGGGCTTACTTTTGGGAACACAGTGGTGTGCATGTGGGAATGGATGTAAATTAAAGGACTGTGGGACGCCTCGCGTTGGGTGCTCACGGGGAGACGACAAATGAGGCTGTAAAGGACGATATGGGATGGGCAGGTGTTGAGGCGAGGGACGCTCAGTTCAAAAGAAGGTTCCAAGAAAGGATAACGAGTATGAAGGAAAGTACATGGGCAGAGAAGGTGTTCCGTTATTTGTAGAGGAAGAGCGTGGTCACACAATGGAGAAAAAGAACTAGGATGCTCACTAGTTAGTGTACGGCTGGTAGTTTAAGCAATGTCAACAAAGAACGTTAAGGGAAACGTCATAGAGGCGGAGGGGATTTACTGGATGGCAGCTATGGAGAAAAAACCGGCTTTTTCAAGTAATTACCGAAAGATCGTGAATGAAATAAGGCGGGAGGCATTTTACGATAATTGAAGCGCAAGCGTTTTACTGTTTGAAGCGCAATCGGTTTGCCTTAGAGCGCGTAGTTATAAAGCGAGTAAAGAAGAACATTGTTCAGTAAAGAAGAACAATGCACATGCTGCGGGGAAGATAAGGAAACGACGGAGCATGTTCTGATTGAATGTGGAGATATCCACCCTTGTGTACGTTTGGGCACGAGCCTGCATTAAGCCTTGGGTTTTATGGACAACAGTGGAAAGCTAAACACAAACGCGATTGAAATAGGTAAGAGGCGGTTCGAGTATTGGTGGCAGAAAGTTACAGAGAAAGGATAAAAATAAATAATGGAAAAAATTAAGGACAGTCTGCCGTAGAGGAGAGAAACGTGGGCTGAGAATCGACATTTTTTTCCGGTAGTAAGATAGATGTTATCGAAGTAGAGGCATTAGGCCCACATTAAAAAAACAAACAGGAAAATATTTCCTTTGTTGAGCCTGGTGGCACATTTGTCACCACTCCCTTATAAAGGGGACGCTCATAGCATCCATCCATCCATCGTCTATTACAGGCGTTCCATAAAATGATTTTCATGGATCGCCGATCCACTAACGCGCCTCACGAAGAGCCACATGGAATTCAAGTGGTAACGGCACACGTCGAAGCATTTCAAGAAGTGAAACGACGCCTGCTGACGCCGCCGACCCTTGCGCACTTCGACGAATACGCCGACACGGACATTCACACCGACGCAAGCAGCGTAGGAGGAGCCTTCCTAGTGCAGAGGACTGACGGACTAGAAAAGGTTGTCAGTTATGCTAGCCGGTCGCTATCTAAGGCGGAAGCCAACTATTCCACAACAGAAAAGGAGTGTCTTGCCATCATCTGGGCTACACAGAGTTCCGCGCCTATCTTTACTGCAGGCCGTTCAATGTTTTGAGTGGCCACCACGCGCTGTGTTCGCTAGCTAACTTGAAGGACCCTGCAGGTTGCCACGCACGGTGGAGTCTATGACTTCAGGAATTCGACAGTACCGTCGACATTACCGTCATTACCGACTGGCTCTCCCGTGCCCCCCCCCCTTACCACAACAACCAGGATGGTGACTACTTCTTGGAACCCTAAATGCTGATGACTTCGCCGAACAACAGCGAGCCGACCTGGAACACACGGGTCTTTTGGAATACCTCGAGGGCAAGGTCACTGTTGTTCCAAAGTTGTTCAAACGAGGACTAGCGTCGTTTTTCTTGCGGAATGGCGTTTTCTTAAAAACGTTTTCACCACTCCGGGCCAACTACCTCCTTGTGGTACCATCAGCTTTACGTCCAGCGGTCCTGGAAGCTTTACATGATGACCCGACGGCTGGACACCTCGGTGTTTCTCACAAGCTGGTGAGAAAACAAGAAATATACTACTGGCCTCGCATCAATGGCGACGTCACCCACTACGTAGAGACTATTGCCTTGCGCAAGCCGTGCCAGAATGTCGGGAATATTTCAGATTGAGTAGATCATTTTGTCAAGATTGCGCACATGACGGGAATAGTCAAGATTATTCCAGAGCCTGCGCGACCACCAGTTTAAGGCAGGAAAGTTGTATGCGTGATTTATAAAAGACGCCGCATCCCAGCGATGAACAGTTTATCGACGGCCGACGTTCTGTTCACCGCTATCAGTGTACAGTGTGTATTGCTATAGTCTGATTTTCAGTCTCCTCCGGCCACAAGTTCGGAGGAGGTGGAGGAATAAACTTTATCGTCAACCAGCAATTTAAGTGTCTTGGCCTAGGCCTCCCACGTGGTGACGTCGAGGTCTTGCCTCTTCGCCGCCTCGCCAAATAAAAATTTTCATTTTGGACACGCCGAGTGCTGTCTTCGTCGACGTCACGACCCCATGACAATATTACGCATGCGTAATTAAGCATAGCCCTGACATGTAAAAATAACGCCAGGCCTGCGTAGAAAGGGCAGAACTGTCACAGTGAAAGGTGGAAGAACGGCCTTTCTAGAGCCTGTTGTAAAATTTTTAACACGAAAGTGTTTTATGCCGGGTTCCACCAAGTACTTCCGTCACGGTTATGACGTTGATAAAATGGACGCCAACGGGTGAGAAAGAAAAAACCAAGAAAAATTTTCAGCCGCTGGGAATCGAACCCACGACGTTGCGGCCGCGACGGTAAGCGCCCGACGCTCAACCGACTAAGCCAACTCGCCAGATGACGGACACTCCACGAACGCGCCTTATATCTTTCACACATCCTCTTTCGCACGGTGCTCTCTGTTGGCGGCGTAGGTAGGCGGTGCCGCCGTCTGTGAGACGTGAAAAGAAGTAATGCGTCGCGATCGACATTTACTAGCGCTTGCTCCGAGATTCCGTGCGATATCAGAGGTCATGGTTAAAGCGTCTCGTAACCAGCGAGTGACACTGGCCGCGCTGGCGTCGCCGATGAAACCTAGACACAGTTACGTTCTTTGCCTCCCGCTTTGTGTTAGCGTGCGCCGGCGAGAGCACCGACTAACAAAACTGCTGCAATACGCCTTGCAAAAAGGACACGATTTCGACGGGAGAATGTCGTCCCTTGGTGGAGCGAGACAGAGGCCAGCGGGACGCACGCGTTTGCGGCTCAAGCGACGAACCTCTGCCTCCTGTGTTGCTGATGCGCAGTGTGGTAGTGTATGCATGAACACAGGCGTCGGTAACACATTACTAGTAAGCACACACTGCCGCTTCTCTCCTTAATTGACGACGTTTTGAAGAAGTGCATATCGGGTACCAGCGTTGATTATGAGCTTGTTGATGTCATCTTTACGCGCAATTCACGATTCGCTGATTCCAAGTATATGTTCACAACTTCAGCTACCACAACGGTTTAATCATGATCATGGGCGTTAGTCGTCGCGATGGAGACATGCCACTAGGCGTCAACATGAGGGCATCGACGTCAAACGGTGCTATAGCTGCAAAACACCAATAGACATTGTAGAAGCTCTCATATATCACTACACGATAAGCACAACTTCTGTGAAGACACGTTACACTTTCGTGTTATACCGATTCCTAATGCGGAGGGATCAGCCATATCTTTTTCTTGTTGTTGTTCTTGTCCTCTGTGCATGGCTCATACCCAATGCAGGGGATTGGCCGATTAGAGGGTGAATTTTTTCTAATATTGCTACGCCACCGTCGCCGCTCTCCCTCTCCCTCCTACCACTACCAGTCCTCGGAAAACTACCGGGCGCAGCTCCCAGAGGTGAGCCTGCATTGACGACCCGACCCGAAATTCCTCTGCGCAGGCTACCCGGACACAAGAACTTGATCAATGTAAATGTGGACGGCACACCTGCAATAGCACTCATTGACACTGGCGCTCACATATCAGTAATGAACTCTAGGCTTCGTGCTCGGCTAAAGAAAGTGCTTACGCCTGCTCCTATCACTGTGGTCCGAGTAGCCGATGGAGCAACGTCAGCTGTCACTGGGATGTGTGCCGGCCGCGTCACTGTGGCTGGATGTCATACTCCTGTTCTGTTTTACGTCCTGGACCACTGCCCACATGACATCATTCTGGGATTAGATTTTCTGTCGGAACATTCCGCCCTAATTGACTGTTCTGCTGGTGTTGTTCAACTCGCTCTACCACACGCCGTTGACACTCCTGCTCCTGCGCCGCCAAGGCTATGCTCCGTCGAGTACATTCGCCTATTCTGTCGAGCTGTGACGTATATGGGAGTCTCTTCCGATCCGCCCGTGGCCGACGGAGATTATGTCGTGTCACCTAACGCTACTGTCCTCTCTTCGTTCAATGCAACGTTCCCGCACACGATTATCACTATGAAGGGCAACGTGGCACGTCTCCCTATTGTGAACTTTGGACTTTGCTCGCAAGTATTGCCCCGAGGAATATGCCTTGCAACACTTGCCCCGGCCGGCGACTACCAAATTTCCGCCTTAACAGAGGATACACCGTCACCTGCCAGTCTTGAGTTGGGCACTCACGAGATGGCATAACGAAAATGATCGCATCTGATCTCCCTGCCGAGCATGTGCACGCGCTTCGTGGCCTTCTTGCCTCGTATCGATACATCTTTGATCTCTACGACCGACCACTAGGCCAAACGACCGTCGTAAAGCATCGGATTAACACCGGCGATTCAAACCCGGTACATCGCCGGCCCTATGATATATCCCCCACCGAACGCCACGTGATCCAGAAAGAAGTCGACAAGATGCTTGCTCGGAACATCATTGAGCCTTCTTCAAGCCCCTGGGCTTCGCCTGTCGTCCTCGTCAAAAAGAAAGATAACAGCTGGCGTTTCTGTGTCGACTACCGGAACCTTAACAAGGTAACGAAAAAAGACGTGTATCCCTGCCACGGATAGATGACGCCCTTGACTGCCTTAGTGGAGCAAATTACTTTTCTTCCATCGACCTCCGTTCCGGCTTCGACAGCGTTCATAACTCCCGACGGACCCTATCAGTTTAAAGTAATGCCGTTCGGGGTATGCAATGCCCCAGCTACATTCGAACGAATGATGACCGCTCTCCTTCACGGTTTTAAATGGTCAGTCTGCTTGTGTTACCTTGATGACGTCATTGTCTTCTCACCGACTTTCGAAACCCACCTCGAGCGTCTCTCGACCATTCTCTCTGTTTTCCGCAAGGCAGCGCTTCAGATAAACTCGTCGAAATGTCACTTCGGCCGCCACCAACTCACTGTCCTCGGCCACCTTGTTGATTCTCCTGGTGTTCGTCCCGAGACTGAGAAAATCCCCGCAGTCAAAGATTTCCCTCTGCCGACCTCCGCGAACGACGTTCGGAGCTTTCTGGGCCTCTGCTCCTACTTTCGCAGATTTGTGCAGAATTTCGCTCACATCGCGCGCCCACTCACGGAACTACTGAAGAAAGATGTGACTTTTGTGTGGGGACCTGAACAAGCCAGAGCATTCGCTGAACTGACCACCAGACTTACGACGCCACCGATTCTCGGCCACTTTGATATGTCCGCTCCAACCGAAGTGCGCACCGACGCAAGTGGCCATGGAATCGGAGCAGTTTTGGCACGAAGACAGCATGGCTGCGAGTGCGTCATCGCATACGCTAGCCACCTCTTATCGCCAGCGGAACAAAATTACTCCATCACCGAACACGAATGCCTTGCGCTCGTCTGGGCAGTGGGTAAATTTCGGCCATATTTGTATGGAATGCCATTCACAGTTGTAACTGACCATCACGCCTTATGCTAGCTGTCGTCCTTGAAAGATCTTTTGGCCTGGTATGTACCGATCTGTCCACCGTTACGTCGCTCCTTGTAAATCCTGTCAGCACCGCAAAAAAGCCAACAACCCTTCCAGCGGGACGCCTTCAGCCCATTCAGATACCATCGGAACCATTTTATAGAGTAGGTCTTGACCTACTTGGACCTTTCCCTTTATCGGTCAGTGGGAGCAAGTGGATAGCAGTCGCCACGGACTACACCACTCGGTATGCCATCACGGGGTCCCTTCCTCCCAGTTGTGCAATCGACGTCACCGACTTTCTCCTAGAAGACGTCATACTACATCACGGCGCCCCTCGACAACTACTTACCGATCGGGGCCGCTACTTCCTATCCCAGGTTATACAAGACATATTGCATTCTTGCGCTACAAGACACAAGTTCACAACAGCCTATCACCCTCAAACCAACAGGCTCACCAAACAGCTAAATCGAACTATCACAGAAGTGCTCGCCATGTACGTTTCCCCCGACCATCATGTCTGGGACGCGGTCCTGCCATTTGTGACATTTGCCTATAATACGTCCCGACATGATACTGCAGGTTTCTCGCCTTTTTTCTCATGTATGGACGAGAACCCACGCTACCTTTTGACACGCTCCTTCCTACCGCTACCCACACATCGGACTACGCCCGCGATGTTATCTCTAGAGCTCTACAGGCACGTAAAATTGCTCGCCTGCGTCTTAGTGATTCGCAATACCGCCAACGACTGATCTACAATGCCCGCCACCATGATGTCAACTTCCAGCGTGGTGACACCGTCCTTCTCAGCACGTCATCACGGCGAGTTGGCCTGTGCGCAAAGCTGACTTCGCCATACTCGGGTCCGTACCGTGTCGTGCGCCAAGTTACCGACGTGACCTATGAAATTGAACCACTTCACACCAACAGCGCGCACTCGTGTTCTGACGTTGTCCACGTCTTTCGGCTGAAGCGATACCACTCGGACCAACCGAGCACCGAGACGGTGCCTTCGCCACCGGGGGTGATGCTACGTGGCGCCACAGATAACTCGAAACTCGATAGGGAAGAAGACGATGTCTGAGCTCTCGTGCAGACTGGGTTCCGTCTTGTATGCCTGCCTCTTTTATCGATAGTAAACATATTTCTCAGACGCCTTTTCCCCGTAACAATATCTTGAAGATACTAATACAAGTACGCTGGCAGGGTACCCACTACGTCATAAGCGTACCTTTTGTAAAGTTGGGAAGCACCCACTAAGCTGTTATTCATCATTCTGCAGAGAAGCCAGCTACCTGCTAAACATCTGTAAGGCATTATGTTCACTTTGTTGATGGCATCCCACATCTTGTGCTCGGCTTCCACGTATAGGGCCAGTATGTTGGCGATGGTCTAGTTTAGATGCTCTGTGAGGCCATTGGTCTGAGGGTGGTAGGTGGTTGTCCGGCGATGACTTGTCTGGCTGTATCTAAAGATCGCCTGAGTTAGCTCCGCAGTAAAGGCCGCACCTCTGCCAGAAATGAGGACATCTGGGGCGCCATGACGCAGGACGGTGTTCTGACCGACATGGCCACCTCGGCGGCTCATCGTTTGTGCAGGGCCCTTGTCTCGGCGTAGCGGGTGAGGTAGTCGGTAGCTACGACGATCCATTTGTTTCCGGAAGTCGACGTCGGGAACTGCCACAGTTAGTCCATGCCGACTCGCTGGAACGGGCGGTGTGGCAGCTCGATCGAATGAAGAAGTCCGACAGGCCTTGTCGGCGATGCCAGCGTCGCTGACAGTCTCGGCAAGTCTTTACGTAGTGGGTGACGTCGGCATTGATGCGAGGCCAGTAGTATATTTCTTGTATTCTCGCCAGCCTGTGGGAAACACCGAGGTGTCCAGCCGTCGGGTCATCATGTAAAGCTTCTGGAACCGCTGGACGTAGAGCTGAAGGTACCACGAAGAGGTAGTTGGCCCGGAGTGGCGAGAAGGTTTCCTTTAGGCAAACGCCATTCCGCAAGAAAAGCGACGATAGTTCTCGCTTGAATAATTTTGGAACGGTGGCCTTGCCCTCGGGGTATTCCAGAAGACCCTTGAGTTCCGGGTCGGCTCGCTGTTGTTCGGCGAAGTCATCAGCATTTAGTGTCCCAAGAAGTAGTCACAATCCTGGTCGTTGTGGTAAGGGGGGGGGGGGGGGGGCACGGTACAGGCAGTCGTCGTCGGACTGCTTTTGTCCGGACTTGTCAACGATGGTAATGTCGAATTCCTGAAGTCGCAGATTCCACCGTGCGTGGCGATCTGCAGGGTCCTTCAAGTTGGCTAGCGAACACAACGCGTGGTGGTCGCTCAAAACATTGAAAGGCCTGCTGTAATGATTGGGGCGGAACACTGATGTAGTCCAGATCATGGTAAGACACTCCTTTTCTGTTGTGGAATAGTTGGGTTCCGCCTTAGATAGCGACCGGCTAGCATACAACCTTTGACAACCCTTTCTAGTCCGCCAGTCCTCTGCATTAGGAAGGCTCCTAGACCTACGCTGCTTACGTCGGTGGGAATTTCCGTGTCGGCGTATTCGTCCAAGTGCGCAAGGGTCGGCGGCGTTAGCAGGCGTCGTTTCAGTTCTTGAAATGCGAAAGGAGCGCGCTGCTCACAAATAGGTTACAACTGTGACAGTTCGCGCGGATCCTGTGTACACTTGTGCGTTCATTTCGTGCGTCCTCTTTTGTATTTGATCACCGCGCTTTAATTGTGGAGCTGTGAAAGTTGTTAGCTCGCGCTCATACTGTGTATGTTCCTTCCATGCGTCCTTTGTTCTTGAGCAGCGCGTTGCAAGTTTCCAGCTGCTTGCCGTTCTTCGCGTGACATTACAACTTCTTGCTATAGCATTCGTTCCTTCGCCCTTGGCGCGAAACAATGCACAACAAACACTCAACTACGTCTGTGAAGCCATGTTTTACTTTCGTGTTATACCGATTCCTATGACAGAGGGATCAGCCATGTTTTTTTTTTTTTTTTCATTCTCTCATCACGTGTCTTGTTCCTTGTGCATATATATATATGTGAATGTTCTTGAATAAATTACAGTTCCTAGTCTGCGCTCCGTATGTGCCACTTTGCTTTGTGCGTGTTGTTTTGCGCGACGTTTATTAATGGTATACTGCCAACTCGCCCAGCAAGCTGTCCTTCTGAGATATTTTAACTTTCTTCTACTTGGCACTGAAATGGAACGATTTGCAGCGGCTGAAACTTCGGTAGAAGACGACGGCTTCATTCTGTGCTGCACAAAATAGTTTAGTTTTGGATAGCGACAGCGTAATTTTGTAAAAATAACTTCCTCTATTCTTGTTGAACAGAAATTCCTATGCTAAGGGTACAAGATATGCCGATATTCCTTTAGATAAATGTTCTACCGATGTTTTGAATTAATGCACGCCTTCTAAATCTGTCACGAATTATGAGTGCTGATGTGAGAATAATAGAAAGTACCGAACCACTGAGAGCGGCTTTCGCTAGAGTGTCCACCATTTCATTTATTTTAGATGCAAAGTATCTTATGGCGGAGTTCAATCCGGTGGTGGTGGTGGTGGTGTGCGGCGTGACCACCCTTACTGCGCATGCGCATACCCTCTCCACTCACCCTCTCCCCTCCTCTTCTCCACTTCCCCTCTACACTACCCCTCTCCCCTCTTCTCTCCCTCTTCCCTCCACCTCTCCACTTTCCCTCTCCCCTCCCCCTGTCCACTCTTCCTCTGAAACGCGGGCTAGACATGCCGAAAGTCTCTCCTGCGCAACGCTGCGATGAGCACCAGCGCACGCGCGTCCCCTCCCCCTCTCTCTCCTCTCGTACGCTGCCCCCCTCTCGCACGCCTGCCGACTGCGTTTCCCGCTCGCCCTGTGAGAATTAAAGGCCAGGCTAGAGGGAAGACAAGACGCGCGTAGCGTTCCTCTTCGCGTTCCACGACGCGAGGTCGGTAGCATGCCCAAAGAACGCCAACGGAACGCGATCGTGCAAGTGCTCCGGCTTCGCATCGCCTCATGGTCCCCTTTAGCGGCAAATTGTGTAATTTTTATTCCTTTGTGGTACCTCGATCAATCTAATTAATGTGACATGGGTGGGAACAATACAATGACAAGCACGTGATAATCTAGAATCACTTTGCAGGTAGTGCTTAACACCAAGATAAATGCTGTAACTATGACCACACTGGATGTTGGTGGAGCGAGCATCCGTAAAGCCACAATCACCGCTAGAAATTCCGCCGAAAATACTGATAAGAAATCGGGATGTCACAAGGAGAACGACCATTTGAATGTTTGAGAGGAAATACCAATGCCACAATTTTTGTTCTGATTGTGAGGAATCTCTAGCTATGATATCAGCATGGAGGCCTTAAGGGCTTCCTCGGCAGCAGTGCAAGTCCACTTGCGGGGTACCCATTACGCTATAAATCACTGTATTTGTTGTGAGGTAGGGGAGCAACCACTATGTCATTCTTTGTCATTCTGAGGAGAACCGCGGTACCCGCTAAACATATGTAGGGCATTCTGTGAACTTTGTTGATGCTGTGCCTGATGACGATGATGAATTATGGCAGAGCCCTTTGTAATGGGTTGGAAGTATTCAACAACCCACTCGTGGCGCAATTCGCATTGTGTGACACCTGGTTAACGAATTCGCGTTGCGTAACGCCTGGCATTTATTTTACTCTTCTACGACGCTATAGTGCATATAGTAATGTGGTTGGTTGCCGACATAAAGTCTCTATAGGGCTTTTTTTGCAAAGTAGTTTCAAGCACCGGCATGGCTCCCTGGTAGAACACTGGGCTGCCACGCAGAGGGCCCAGGTTTGAACCTCATTCCACCCAGTCGAAAATCACAACAGGATACTGCGACAGAAATTCTGTTGTCCTTTCGTATTTTGGGACGCTGTTGTCTGTTGTCTGTCTTATTATCTTTCGCGCTATAGTCTGTTGTATGTCCTATTGTCTTTCGCGCTGTGGTCTGTTGTCTGTCCTATTGTCTTTCGCGCTGCTGTCTGTTGTCTGTCCTATTGTCTTTCGCGCTGCTGTCTGTTGTCTGTCCTATTGTTTTTTGCGCTGTTGTCTGTCCTATTGTCTTTCGCGCTGTTGTCTGTCCTGTTGTCTTTCGCGCTGTTTTCTGTTGTCTTTCGCACTGTAGTCGATTGTCTGTCCTATTGTCTTCCGCGCTGTAGTCTGTCCTGCATTGTGTCGCAAGGGTTGTGCCAGGGTTTTTAAAAAAAATACACCATCTGTACACTTATACATACGTCTCTACAAAACGAGAAAAGTGAAGGTGACAAGTAGTCATTTTTAACAAAAATGCCCTTTACTGAAATTCTTCAACGAAAAAAGAAAAAAAAAACATGAGGGGTCCCACCAGATCTTATCGCCGCAAGTCGGCACACTTCTGAGCCAGATACTTCTGGAGGCACTTGTGTCTCTTCTGTAGGTCCTCCGGTGGACAACCCTTTACTTTTAGGAAGTGGAGGAAGGAGGCTTTAAATATAAGGCAAAACATAGAAAACAAATTTTGGCAGCCAACTGAACAAACTGCTAATAAATACGATAGATAATCTATTTACCTCTCAAATATTTTGGATTATAACCACAAAAAATTAGCTTAATACTGTAATTGTTGAAATTTTTACTGCACTTATCATATTTTCAAAAGTACCACTAAAGAACACTTATTAATGTGAGAGCGCCGCTCATTTTCTTTTTAATGCTGCCTTCCTTGGTGATCAGAATGTTGAAAGCGGACATTTTTCAGAACCTAACAAGGAATCGCACTCTTTGCTCACAGTACATAATAGTCAAATTTCGTTACTACGAACACCACATTAACGAATGTTTATAATTTACGAATGTTTCAAATTTACGAATATTTTTTAAAATCCCCGCGAAATCGCCTATATTTCATGTAACAATATTTCAGAACGAATTTCAATATAATGCACATTTCAGAATAATGTACAAAATTTATTTGTTCTCCTACCGTAAAATGCTGAGCAAGCGCACCCCCCCCCTACGGTGAAGGATAATCCGACAAGATTTGGAGGGGGGCGCTTGCTCAAACCCGGACCGAAATTGAAGATTGCGGTGGGAGAGCCGCTAAAAATAAAGAATGCCCATCCACCTTTCTAATGAAATGCTTTGTGTATTTACTGTTTTTATTCTCCCTCGTCACTGTCAAACCACTGAAGCAGCGACAGGTTTGACCAATATACGACCAGCCACATAACAACGAAATTTCATAAACATTAGACACGCATTCTGTGTACTCGTCCTTCTGGTTCTTTTTTACACAAGCGATGCTCGTCTTGAAAAAAAGAGTGGTCGCAGGGAGTAGGGGGGGGGGGCGCTTTCTCGGTCACTGGCGCTTATTTCAGATCTCCGCAAAACTGGAGGGGAGCGCTTGCTCGGGTGGGGCCGCTTGCTCGGCATTTTACGGTACACTCAAGGAACATGAGTGTTACGAATTCATTTAAAAGTAACAGCGCCATAACTCTCACGTGGCACAGTAACAGCTGTTCTTGCATGCCCGCCTCAAAGACGGTAGCTATCATCATCACCGTGCTCAGAGCCGACTGCTTGCGCCAGCACACAGATATGGTTTAATGTGCGGTAGCTTAGCAGTCATAGCCTTGTTGCCTCAGCCTTCGTCGTGTGTCGTTCGTGCCACACACTTGTGAAGGCTGGTGTGTTCATTGTCAGTGTTCTTGTAAGGTTTCTGCAAAGTTTTTGAAGACTCAACGATACCACGGCAGGTCATGGCGCTAAAAAGAAGCGAAGGCAGCTTTCCCTGCAGGAAAACGTGCATTAGTTGAGAGAAATTGATGCAGGCAAAAAGTAAATTGACCTCTGCAAAGAGCGTGGCATTGCCCTATCGACAGCCTCATGATATTGAATGACATAGAAAAGATTGTGAAGCTGAACAGTCACAACTTGCACCTACTAGGAAATGGCTGCGCCTGGACAATTTTCAAAATGTCGACCAAGCTGTGCTGACCTGCTTTCAAGATGTGAGGCTGCAAAACGTCCCGGTACCTTGCTTTGAAGCTCGCTTTGAAGTAACTAGCTTTGAAGCTAGTGCAAGTTGGCTTGTTTGTTTTCGTCAGGGGAACGGCATAACCTGGCAGGTAGTCTCAGGTGAGGAAAAGGCTGTGGACAAAGAGGGCGCAGAATTGTGCTGGAATGAGTTTCCGAGAGATTGCAGAGTCGTACTCTGAAGACGACATTTTCAACGCGGATGAGACTGCATGCTTTTAGCAGCTTCTGCCAGACCGGATGATGCACTTCAAAGGGCAGCAATGTAAAGGAGGCAAGAAGTCTCATCTCCGCGTGACAGTCTTGCTCTGCTGCAATGCATCAGGCACAAAGAAAATATATAATGCCGCTTGTGACTGGAATGTACGCAAAGCCTCGCTGCTTGAACGTCGAATTCCTACCATACAACTACCGTTCGAATAAGTGCGCCTGGATGACAAGGGAATTGTTTTGATGGTGGCTTATCAAACTTGACGACCAAATGAGGAGAGAAAACAGAAAAATTCTTTTGGTCGTTGACAAGTGCTCAGCGCACATCGTGAATCTTCGCTTGACACACGTTCACCTGGAATTTCTGCCACCGAATCTTTGCTGCAACCACTAGACTAAAGAATCAGAGTGCTAAGGCGGAATTTCGCAAGCGCTTTGTGCAGCGATTGATTATTTCATTACAACGACATTCCAAAATAAATGAATTGCAGCTGTTCCGCTTCATTCGTTATATCAAGATTTAACTGTAACAGCACACTGTTAATTTGACAAGAGGCATTCTGCTTCACGGTGTCACAACACAACCAAGTATACACTATTTTAATGTAATCGGCAGGAACGCAGATGTGTACAGGAATGGATTGACTACTAATAAGGTTTCATGCTGAGTG
Organism: Rhipicephalus sanguineus; assembly: GCF_013339695.2. NCBI lineage: Eukaryota > Metazoa > Arthropoda > Arachnida > Ixodida > Ixodidae > Rhipicephalus > Rhipicephalus sanguineus. Next base: position 128,770,654 of record NC_051184.2, on the reverse strand, counting down.
AAAATTTAGAAAACAGGCATTTACAGCCCGCCTAATCAAAACGATTGGGGGCTGCTTTCTGTTCGACACAATCATATTAACCCGATCAGTAAGCGAAGGAATAAAAAGAGGACGTTAATTGTAGCTTTAAAATTAAGTGCATGAATGAGAAAAATATTAAAGAGGTCAAAATCAGAAATCAAATAAGCCTTGACTTTTTAAAGAAATTTTGATTACAAGCTGGCTCTTCACTCGGTACACTTCCATGTTTACCTGACATTGACGCCAGCTTCACAGGAGAGAGTGTCGGATATGTCCGCGTCATTCCTTTCGACAAAGCGCGGTTCGACAGTGTGCCTGTCAGGCTTCTTTGGGCCAACACCTCATTAACCCACAGGCGCACTGCCAGCTGCTTGCAGAATGTTGAGTCTAAGGGAACTTGCAGCAACCGCTGCCATGTGTCCACATCAATGTATGTGCCATGGCCCACATCGACCTGCATAAAAAGAACCGCTTCTGTACTCCCAATATTGAAAGCATTAAAGCATAGCAGAACACATAAAAGTGCCCAGTTTCAGAGGAAGCTGTCGAGTCCAAGCAATTCACTACTGCAATCGCAAACATGCATATAGTCCATTGATAATGTATTGACTCAGCAGGTCTTTTAGTTGCTAGATAAAAGCCTAAAGTTACTAGGACATAAATAATGGTAGTGTAAGGTAGATAGTTTTAATTTTTAATGATAAATGTCATGACTACGACGAACCAAATCCTGTCGACTAATTGGTTAAACATGTCAAAGGTATCCCACTTTATTCAGATCTGCACATGCAAGCAGGCTGTATTTTCAGATTTACAGAACTTCGCTCTGATAGCTTGCGTTCAACAAAAATGTATTGGCAGATTTTATTTGTGTCTAGTACATGTGTAGAGGTGGGAGCTGCCGCCCTCAAAATTTCTAGTGATGCATGTTCAAAATGGCAGAAGAAATCTACGTTTTTAGTTCGCTCTACATTCGGCCTTGAAATCTGATAATACTGCTGTAAGCAATAGCAGGACGCTCATGCAACCACCTTCAAATAATTTTCTGAGCGCTGGGAAAGTCATACAACAAAAAATCTTTTTTTAGTTACATGCGCTCTGCATATGTCTACATAACATAAAAAACAGGACAAAACAAAAATATTGAGTAGAGATGCATGGTAAATCTCTCGTAGAAATACAGTCTTCTACCATTTATTTGGACTTTAAAAATTCAGACATGCTCATTTATTCGGACACCTTCGTGGCATTGACACTCGTTCATTGAAGCAATGTAAATTTATGAACGAAAATTCAGACGTGCCACAATGCGCCATCACATTTTTGGGACTCTGGCTGCCCGATCGGGTGCGACATCTAACGCCATTACAAGCTTTCAGCGATGTTATAGCAGTAGAAAGGTAAATCCTTCTAGCCATTATATAGTAATGTTTACAACATTTTCGTTAAGCAGCCAGCACTGGACAGTTGCACTGGCAACATATGGTCGGAGGTTGTGCCAGCGTAACAATCTGCGCAATGATTTCAACTGCTGATCTCGAAGGCTATGTCTATTGGCTACACACAATAGTTGCCTTGTGGCTTTAGCCAGTCAAATATACATTGAATGGCTGCCACAACCAAATTGCTGGCCGAACCAATTCATACTCGGAGTCAGCTTAGTGTTGTGTTAGGCTGAATGACAGCTTGTACTACCTGGATAGAGATGACAACACGAGCGTTGCAGCATGAACTAGTCCAACGTCGTCTTTTGGCGCTTGAGGGTATTCATTGTTTGCATTGTCAGCTGTTTCAGCGGCTAGGCCTGAACTGCGTCGCATGCTTTGTGTTTGGCTATCTTGTTCGCTGCTTAACGTGCGAGTCCTGATCTGCTGAAATGACTCCAACGGCACCCGTTCCACCTGCTCCGTCGGGACTAATGAAGAAACGTGGCAACTAAAGACACTGACGAAGGGGAAAAATCAGCAATATTGCACCAGGTGAAAGGCAGCCAACCTCCATCTTAAGTTGCTCGGGAGTTTTCACCAAGTTGGGCAATGTTAACAGATAATCTGTCAGATCCTCGAACCAGCGCAGGCGTAACTCAGATGATGATGCGCTGCCCGCAATACAGCCATCAAATGCGGATTTAGCACAGGCCATAACAGTGCCAGTGTCAACCTACAGCGATGGCCACTCATCAGGCCGACAAAATCAGGCCGACTTAGTCGCGTATAAGCATGCATGAGTGTAGACTCACACTGACAATTTATCAGGCCACTGGGCCGATAAAGGTGCTTTTTTTTTTCTTCAGGTAAATGCTTGTTCCTCGACTCGATTTTGCAGATTTTCTGTTGTTCCCTCGCAGTCCAAGTAAACGGTCGACAACTGTATTATCCCCTTCAGGCGTGAATCATGATGCAATGTCTGCAAATCTGTCAAATTCGGATGACGTGACTCCAAGGCACTCAGTATTATATTCCAACACAGAAAATGCAGAAATGTGCATTTTGTGTGAGTTTCAGTAATTATTGTTCATTAGCATGTATTTAAATATGTAATTATTTTGCAATCAGCCAGCTTCAATCCTTCCAAAATAAAAACCAAATATAGGCCCAAAATGCATCCACAGTTAGTTTTTTGGTTGTATTCGTTTCGAGGAAATGAAAAAAAAACTTTTTCTTTGGTCCTGGAGCACGCCACGTCAAACGATCGTCGAACATAGGGTCTTCAGCAAAGTGATCATCGGCAGCAATACGCAGCACACTGAATATAAATAACCGCTAGTTATCCACTCTGGAATCCTGCACAAATGTGCACACTGCGTTTCAAGCCATTTGAAAAAATGCGTCGTGTGTGACGCGCCTCCGATGTTTGTGTACAATTGTACACACGGCGAGGGGTTATGCAAGTTCTGCGAGTCTAAATTTCAGTCTGCAGCAAAGTATAATTTGCATCAGGCTGACAAATTAGTTTTCCAATCGAACTTTACATGCAAGAAAGGTACTCACATCTCCAGCCTCATTCTGGGCGCCAACGGTCGTGTCAAGAGTCTGAGCCTCTTTTCTAAGAGCTGCATAAAAAAATCATTGGAATGAAACCTCCTGTGTCATTTACTGAGTACACATGAACATCAACTAAAACCGAAATGTGTGAACTCATTCATAGTCATCAGAGAATATTCCAAATTGTCAGTTTTAAAGCTTAGCACAGAATAGAATGTAAAAGCATACACGGCAAGTGATTAGCAACTGCTGCAATCCTGTCAATTCAAAACAAGCATAATATTGAAGCATTTACCTTGAAATCCATAGAAAAGGAAATGAGCAGAGGTAGCTCCGCGCCACTCATGTGAAATACAGTGGAATAAACTTCCCAAACGGTGAATTTACTCCGAAAATGAAAATATTTCTTATGAGCAGCATTTAAAAAAATCAATGCTGCAAGACTGTTTTTAAAAACAGTGCAAGATGTGACTGTACCTTTAACATAAAGCATAGAAAAATATTTGCCACTATTTACCTTTGGATGGCTTGATTAACAGCCGATCATAAGTAAGAGGCTGCAGCCGGCGATCCTCAATAGGAGCTGTCAGGAATACAAAGCATTAGCTATGTAAAAACACCATACACCAGCAAACTATCTGGGCTGAATATGTATAAAAAGAAACCTCATGCAACCTCATCATATTGATAAACCTTTCTATCTATGCTCGTCAACCGCCCTTGCACCACTTTGGCTAGGTCTACAGCTTTGGAGCGCAGTGGCAGCGTCACATGGGCCTGCTCATTGGCAGTAACATTGCAACATGCTTGTAGCACTTTGCGCCGATAGGGTTTTTGAAATATATGCCATTTTTTACTGCAGCACCTTATATTAACCTTGATACCAGACGAGCAACATGCTTCAGAGCTTTTTTTTTACTGCAAGGAATGAGAAAGCTTTTATTTGTGAGTACTTTACACCAAATTACAAGAGGTTGCAGTAACTAATTCAGGCAAACAAACTGCACCAACTTGCATGGACATCCAAAAAAAGGGCTCGTGCATGAAAATCACGACTCATTGTCATGCACACCTCTAATAACACAGACCGGTCTAAAATCAACAATAGTTTTTATCTTTTCTCAATATCCTTAGAAACCATATTTTAACGAACTACGTACCTTGAGGCATGGCTTTCTCACATACTGCTGCAGCACAGCTTCCTTCAGCACTTCCTATAGCTGAAGTCTGAAGCTTGTGAGCTGCAAAGTACAGGTATCAAAGTGGCGTAAAAATGAAAATCTGTATTTTAACGAACATCGGCAAGATAATCCAATGAAAACAGACAACTACCTTGAGGCACAGCTGCTTCAGCTACTGCTGCAGCACAGCTTTCTTCAGCTGAAGTCTGAAGTCTGTGAGCTGCAAAGTACAGGTATCCAAGCACAAAAATGAAAATCCTATAATTAAAAAGAAAGTAAAAGGGAAATCTTATAGCATCATGGTACTGCTCACAGGGCACACTTTGGGTGAGTCAGAAAAAGATCCAGCCTCTAGATGCCTTATGCCCCTTAGCAATCTAAGAAATATATGCCTTGATGGCTCGCTGCCTTTCATAGCAAGCACTCTTCAGCATGAACCCATTTCATGGGTTCATGCTGAAGAGTGCTTGCTATGAAAGAAGTTTCCATTGTTCGGTGTTTTCTTCAACTTAGCCCGATCGTATCTCTTTACTGAAAAGTTATGTAAATATAACATTCGGCAGTTTGGTAGATAAGTATGCGAAGAACACAATGCGTAATTTTTGCCGCTCTGCTACAAGGCTTTTTTTAAGATAAAGACCTTCAAATTAAAGGAAATACCGTTTCCTCGGTCAATTTTGAGGTTTGATGCCACTACAGTAAAAGTTCCTTAATTCAAACTCGCTTATTTTGAACTCACAGTTATTTGCACTGACACCCAGCCCCGGCACAACCCCGTGCATTTCTGCGGAGAAAAACTCCTAATACTTTGAACAAATTTATAGTCCGCTTAGAGTTCAAATTAACGAGCTTTTACTGTTTACTGTATTATTAAAATCTTGACGTTTCAATCAACTTGCATGTTAACATCCTTGCATAGCCTCGTGGCACACCCATGCCATGTGGCACAGGTGCTTAGAATTGCTTAGAATATCTAACATTTTATACATATGCATACTATGCAAGAAATATGTTCAGGACTTCACAAGTTTACAGCATAAACATACGATTAGGGAAAGCTCGACTTGTCCCGGCTGCACTGCTTGGTGCTTGTTCATCAACCATAGGCGGTGACGCCTGCCGGACAGACCCTTCCCACGGACGGGGAAGATTGCAGGTCTCTGGCATAGAAGAAAGAAAAATGGTATGTAAAACAGGATAACCCGCTTGAAGAGCAAAGAAAGGGCATTCATGCAATATTAGACAGGGTATTTCACATAACGATATCCAAGGATATATAAAAAATAAGAGGTGAGCCACAACTGATTGAAACCAATGCTACCTGATTTGCAGTCATGTGGTGTTAGCCAAGGTACTTTTATATTGTGAGCCTGGTTCTGATCGGTCTCGTGGAACGCATACCAGATTCCGTGCAGATATCTCTCTATGCAGATGATATTTGTGCTTGGACGTCAGGTGTAACACGCCCTCAGGTACGTGCGAGGCTCCAAAAAGCAGCGAATTCAGTATCGGCGTACCTTAGAGAACAAGGCCTCGAGATTTCTCCTGAGAAATCGGCGCTGGTTGCGTTCACACGGAAGGCAATGACGTCATATCCCATCGCCATCGATGGACGCAATGTTTGCTACGCCAGGACGCACAGGTTTTTGGGGGCCACTCTAAAGAAGCGCCTAACGGCCATCGCACAACTTTTCAAGTTCCTCGGAGGAAAAACGTGGGGCACATCAGTGCACGCGATGCTGCAGCTATACAAAACGCTGTTTCTGGGATACCTGCGGTATAGCTTGCCGGTTCTGACGAACGCTTGCAAAAGCAGTATACGCACGATCGAAAACGCCCAGGGCCAGGCACTCAGAGTTTGTCTTGGATTACCACGCTGCACATCAACAGCCGCAACCATCGCAATTGCCAAAGATCATCCGGCCACGGTGCACATTACATTGGAGGTGCTTAGAGCTCACATTAGGCACCTTGCTCGCGCCCCTGCCCACCATCTTGCTTCGCTTCCAGAAGATCGACCGAGTACCTCCTTCTGTAAGAGAATATTGACTTACCGAGAGTGCCTTCCAACAGCCTACACGCCTCCGGAACGGATTCTAACACCCCCTTGGTGCTTGGACCGACCAAAACTGCTCTTGACAGTGCCAGGGATTCGCAAGAAGGCGGAGCTCTCATCGCCAGCTTTGAAGCAGATGACGCTACTCATGCTGCACGAAGATTACAAAGATCATGTTAAACTTTACACGGATGGCTCGACAACTGTTGGAGGATCTGCAGGAGCTGTGATCTTCCCAGCACGAGCCGAAAACATACAGTTTCGAACGTCACACAAGACAACATCGACAGCCGTGGAGCTTGCGGCACTCCGCAGCGCACTCCGCAGGATTTATCGAGAAGCGCCACAAAAATGGGGCATTTTTACTGATTCGAAACCAGCTCTGCAATGTCTTCGAACTGCTCTACGTCGTGGGGCTCAAGACCAATTGGTGCTGGAAATACGACAACTGTACCATCAACTAATAGACGAAGGACATGCTATAAATTTTCAGTGGTTGCTAGGCCACTGCGGCATCATCGGTAACGAGCATGCCGACGATGCAGCTAAGAATGCTCACGAAAATGGCGTGATAGAACCTATCCCACTCTCAAGAAGCGACGCAGCAGCAAAGATTAATACGCTTGCGCATGATGTCGCAAGGTCTATGTGGAACACGCCCGGTTTTCTCCACACCCGTCTTCACCGCCTGGATCCATGCCTACGACTCAGCATTCCATCTGGCCTGCCCCGATCCGAGACGACCCTTCTCTGCCGTATGTGGCTTGGGGTGTCTTTTACGAACGCCTTTGCGTGCCGCATCGGAATGAGAGACAGCGCTGCATGTGAATATTGTGGCAATGACGAAACCATTGAACACATTTTATGTCAGTGCCCTCAATACAGCTCTGAGAGACAATCCCTCGCAGCAGTGTTTGCTCGCCTCGACGACCAGCCGCTCTCTGAGCAGTCAATCTTGGAATGTCGGAACGATCGAGCTTCACGCCAGAAAGCAACGAAGGCGCTGATGAAGTTTCTGCGAGCGACCCGCCTCGTTAAACGATTGTGACACTACTGTGTGTGTGTGTGTGTGTGCGTTTGTGCTTCCCTCCCTCCCTATCCCATCCCTCTCTTTCTAACTTTTCTGTCTCCCCTTACCCCTTCCCCAGTGCAGGGTAGCAAACCAGATATGTTTTCTGGTTAACCTCCCTGCCTTTCCGCATTACATTTTTCTCTCTCTCTCTATATTGTGCTTGCTTAGTTATTTAACTATAAGATCAATTATGCAACATCTTTAATAGTCACTTAAGGGCCTAGTGCATTTCATTACATTGTAGAGGGCATCCAAAAACAACTACAGTTGCCGACCATGTATTTAGGCTCTGAAAACTCTGATACCTTCGCAGCACCGCCACTCGTCCCATTGATGTAATGTAAACTCATGACTGCAAATTCGAACGCCTCGCAGTGTGCCGTTCCATTCATCGGACACCAGCTCGCTGAACGAGTACGGTGTCGAACGCCATGATTAGCTGTCCGCGATGTTTTTCGCTAAATTACCAGGACTGAAAGGTTGCACGGGCTATCACTGGTGATGGTGCTAGTGTAAAAGTTGCCGATCTCGAAGGCGATGTGTTTTGGCTACACGTAATGGCCGTTTTTCTGCTTTAGCCAGACGAGTGTCCATTAAATGGCTAACACAATCAAGCAGCAAGCCAAGCAGAGCCACACTTGGAGTCAGCTCGGTGTTACATTCGAAATGGCGACGCTTACGAAACAGACAAGAAACTGACACAACCACGAGTGCTGCAGCATGAACTAGCCTGACGTCGTTGCCTTTTGGCATTTGAGAGTTTGCTTGTCAGTTTTTCTGCAGCTAGGCCTGATCCACGGAAATGGCTCCGACGCCACCTTTTCCAGCTGCGCCGCCAGTACTAAAGTAGAAACGCGACATCTATGAGACTGATGATGGTGAAAAATCCAAATTATTTGACAGATTGAAGGCGATGAACCTCAATCCGATGTTGCTCAGGAGTTTTCGCCGAGTTGTATGATGATAAGATCTTCTTTCAGGTCCCCAAATCAGCACAGGTGAACAGTCACTCCGATGAAGCGCCGCCCACACTACTGTTATCAAATGCGGGTTTAGCGCAGACCATATACAGCACTACAACCTACAGTTATGGCCAAACACTGGCTGAAATACAGGCCATTGGTTTTTTTTGGCAGATACAGTGAACTGGTTGTTAATGAGTGTGCAGGTGTAGCCCGTACCATGCGGTGGACTTTTGATAGTGACCAAGATAAAATGCCTTAACAGCAATTGGCTCTTCCCCCGCAGACTGCACAAAATCTTTTAAATGCGAAGCATTTCTTAGCGAACTTCTGCGACTTTGAGCGTATCTATCTATCTATCTATCTATCTAGCCGCCTACGACTTTGTGCTCTCCTGGTCGCTTGGTTCATCGAATGTGCACCAAAATTGGCATGGCGTAACATGACTGTATGACGAACATACATGACAAGTCATAACATGAAAATCTTGACACGCATGTCATGTACAGCATGATTTACATGCTACGCTCATGGTGCGCTGGCGGCCGTTTCGCTAGTTTGATATACACCAAAATTGGTATCTTGCGACGTGACTGTGTGACTAACATAAATAACACGGGTTAACATGAAACTCATGACACGCATGTCATGCACAGCATGACTTACGTGCCACGCTCATGGTGCGCTGGCGGCCGTGTCGCTAGCTTGATCTACCCCGAAGTTGGTATTGCGCGACGTTACTGTGTGACGAACATAAATAACACGAGATAACATGAAAATCATGACACGCATGTGATGTACAGCATGACTTACGTGGCGCGCTCATGGGGCGCTGGCGGCAGTTTCGCTAGCTTGATCTACCCCGAAATTGGTATTGCGCGACGTGACTGTATGACGAACATAAAAACTCGAGTTAACATGAAAATCATGACACGCATGTCATGTACAGCATGACTTACGTGCCACGCTCATGGAGCGCTGGCGGCAGTTTCGCTAGCTTGATATACACCAAAATTGGTATCTTGTTACGTGACTGTGTAATGAACATAAATAACACGAGTTAACATGAAAATCATGACACGCATGTCATGTACAGCATGACTTACGTGTCACGCTCATGGAGCGCTGGCGGCAGTTTCGCTAGCTTGATCTACCGCGAAATTGGTATTGCGCGACGTGACTGTGCGACGAACATAAAAACTCGAGTTAACATGAAAATCATGACACGCATGTCATGTACAGCACGACTTCCGTACCACGCTCATGGGGCGCTGGCGGCGGTTTCGCTAGATTTATATCCACCAAAATTGGTATCTTGTGACGTGACTGTGTAACGAACATAAATAACACGAGTTAACATGAAAATCATGACACGCATGTCATGTACAGCATGACTTACGTGCCACGCTCATGGGGCGCTGGCGGCGGTTTCGCTAGATTTATATACACCAAAATTGGTATCTTGCTACGTGACCGTGTGAGGAACATAAATAACACGAGTTAACATGAAAGTCGTGACACGTATGTCATGTACAGCATGACTTGCGTGCCACGCTCATGGGGCGCTGGCGGCCGTTTCTCTAGCTTGATCGACCCCGAAGTTGGTATTGCGTGACGCTACTGTGTGACGAACATAAATAATAAGAGTTAACATGAAAACCATGACACGCATTTTCCTCAATGACATACAAGACGATGTATGCAGCTCTTTGCTGGCTGCTTCGCATTACATCGATTCCCACAATGCGTGGGATCTGCCGGCTTTTTCTGAAAGCTGGGCGCTCTTCATATTCTTATTAACAATGCTATGTCATGTTGATAGTGCACACGCTGTTCGTGAACTCTGAGTACCGGCTATGAGAACGGCAATACTGCAAGGAAGGACACGCGAGTTAGATGTCAATTTTTTGTTGCGGGACAGAAAAAAGCCCAAAATAGACCATTTATTTTTGCAGTGTTGCGTACTGCACAATAACTCGAATGGTTGCTAGTAAATTAAGGTATCCCAACTAATAGCAGTCACAGCGCCAGGGCTGCTTAACCTAAAGCCTGAGAAACGGCCTTTCCCGTGCATCCAGTAACAGAGAGGGCATAGTACACACATCAAACCAAATAAAACATGTATATAATTATAAACGTGCAGAACATTGTGCTAACTGCACGTCGTAAACAGCGTAGTCCTTCACTTGCAAAATGCCCTTCACTCTGACGAGGACGGCGTCGTCTGCTATCACTTGCTCTGCATCTGCTACATGCCTGAGCAGACACTGGCCTTTCACCAAATTGCTGCCACGCAGACATAAGCGTGTACATCCTAACCGCGCAACCCAAAATTCTAAAAAACACGTGCAGAACGCGTGCAGCGTGCGAGCAAAGCAACGCGTTTTCAAGGCAGCTTGAAGGGGACAGCAGAGGGGTCAACAGTCGAGTAACGAGTTTTCTCCCCACACTGACTGGCAGCGCCCGGAACCGTAGCGCAAGCCACGGCATGGGTCTCGCCTATAGCCGCATCCACGTCTGTTTAGAGCGCGCAAGCAGCCGATTTTTTTCTGTGGGGCGACACCTTGCAGCAGTTTCGGGCACCGACACGGTGAGTCAGGAGCATGCGTGGCCTAATAGTCATGCTGACCACGTCAGAGCCTGCAAATTGTGCAAGGTGTCACCCCACAGAGCAAAAACCGGCCGCTCGCGCACTCGCGCACGACGTCAGAGTTCAAAAGTGCCGCCAGGTGTCGTCCCACAAGCAATGCCAGCTGCTCACGCGCTCTACACAGACGTGGACGCAACAGACGTGGACGCAAAACAGTAACTGTGCGATAACTGCATCGCTAGGTGCCTCACTTGCACCTAGCATGAACTGCACTTGCACTTGCATGAACTTAATAAATTAAAGTATGTTTGAGGCTGCATTTGCAGCTGATGTTATACAGATGACACCATGTGCTCCCAGCAGTCTGATGGAACAGTCGAAATGTGTTCGAATTTTTGTGTAAGGACACCTATAAGCTTCAAATTTGTTTAGCTGTAGAGTGAAAATGGGTCACGTGACCACCAAAAGGCCACTGAAGAAACTACAGCTTCTGTACAATACTTAGCCTTGTTTAATACCAGAAATGCCACTTGAAGCATTACAAAAAAGAAAGCTTAGTAGGCCAGAAAAGCCACAAGGCTTTTCTGGCCTACAAAGCTTAATAAGCAGTGGCGGCACTTTTTCGGGCTTTATAGAATCGCTCCACATTAAGTTACCAGTAAAATGCCCAGCTTTAACTCGTTGCAATATATCAACTGAAGCAATTAATTAGGTTGTTCCATGTCTCAGTTATTGAAATCTTGGCATGTTAATTAACATCCTCTCATAACCTTGCGACACACCTGTGCCATATACCTCAGGTGCTTAGAATTTTAACAAGGAAACATTTGTTACATATACATGCTCTTCCAAAAATATGTTTAGCACTAAATTGACCAAGTGACAACATAAACATACGACTAGCGTGATCTCCAGCGGTCCCGACCGCACTTTTACTGGGTGGTTCTGCAACCACAACCTGCGCCGGTGGAGCCTCCGAGACAAGCCTCGCACAATCCTCACAGAGGATGCGAGCCTCTGGCATGAAAAAAAAATGTTATGAAACACAACATAACCAGCTTGACGAGCTAGCGAGTGCATTCTTGCAAAGTTCTATGCCTAAAATAGAGATTATAAGCTCACGTCAACGTCTGTCAATTTACAGTGGCATCACCTTACCACGACTGTTGTGAAAAAGATGAATGTACTCTAAAGCTGAACATTTCTTGCTGTATTTCAAACACAGGCCCGATTGTGACCACTCCAAGGGCCACTAAAGAGAAAACAGCTTCGGTAAAAATAATTATTTTTGTTTAATATAAAAGCAAGCCACTGGCATCATTAAAAAGAAGGCTTAGGAAGCTAGAAAAGCCACACAGAAAATCAGCAGTGAGACCGACTTGTTCCAATGCAAGCTAGCTGCGACTTATTTTCGCAATTTCTTAATCGAGGTAGTGAATTTTTTAGTAAAGTTAGAGGTGTGACAAGTAGATGGAGTCAAAGTGAACTTTTGCTGACACACGCACGCACATAGAGGCTGTTTCAGCTGACTAGCACCAGGTATTCAAAAAATAAACATAGGCACTATGCACCTCGAATCGGCATAGTATTGTTTCAAGTCATACAGAGCATGCAGCCTAAATCGCAGAAGTCGCTGGACAACAATGAACTCATCGTTTGCATGAACCATGTGCAACTGACGGCAAACGATGGAGCTGGTGATAGTATTTCTCGAGTTGCAGTCTTCCCACGATGTCAGACTTGTGTTCACAGATCACTGCGAAGCTGCCCTCTCCATACCGAACAGAAAGTGCTTTTTAATGTAGCAATATTAAAAATATATTCAATGCATTCCCAGGCTCTACAACATTGCTTTTAGGGTTCTTGACACCAGGGTTTTTATTTAGACCAACAAGCAAAAAATATTTAACTTTTGTGTCAGTACTTTTTCAAAAGCTACAAAAGGCAGTCAAAAAACATTGCGGGCTGCTTCAAAACTCCGAGATTGCATAACTAAGTTTACATACCGGTTTCAAAAATTTTGGAACAGAGCGCCTTTTCAAGCTCTATGTTTCTTCCTTTGAGCTCCCTAATTTCAGCCCTGAGGCTTTAAATGGTGGCTTCTGCTTCGGTGGCAGGAGCACTTTCTGGGAGCTCCTCTTCTCGATGATCCAGGATCGCTTCCTCAGCAGCTTTCTTGGCTGCGGCCTTTGCTCGTTTTCAAGCAAAGCCTGTACAAAGAAATCTCAATCATATCCAGAACATATCACTTAAATAAAAAAGAAAGTAATATCCATATAGAGCAACAAGGTCATTATTGCAACGTTTACAGTGTCTATAAACATTACATTTGTTGTACGGCTGCGTGCAGTAAAGTATCTATAGACGCCGCACACGAGCGTTGTTTTGTCTGCAGAATAATCCTTGGTCCGTGGCAGTGAAGCTGGTGGCTTCAAGATCAAGCTTCACGTCTTGACACATCAGTGATGCGATTGCCAGTGATAGATACGATTCAAACCACCAAAGCATAGTGTGAATTTCAGCTGTGGTATCTACGTTGGTGCCAAATGCAGTATGCTAAATTAATCCTGTGTAAAACTTTTTCATACATGTTACAAGATGTATCGAAAGGTAGCCGTCATGCCATACGTGCATTCTCTTTCCCGCAAGTTTCGGAAAGTAGGGAGCAGGTGTGTTCATATGCTGTTTCCTGCTCCTAATAAAGTGGGCAAAGTGGGAGCCGCAATTAAACGGAAGATAGAGGCATCGGGAAGAAGCACAGGCTGCCTAATAAAACATGTTATCAAGTTTTTTCGGTGTAAATCACTGTTGTGTACCAGATACCTTTGTCATGCTGCCGTACTTACATAGGGCAAACAGGCCGGTGCATTAATGTGAGGCTTCTTGAGCACAAAAATTCATTACAAAAGAAATCAACTTGTCCAAGCACTGTTCTGAGTGTCAGTGTATGCCGTGTTTTGTTGACACAAAAATCTTGTTTGTACTTAACGACAGCTACACGAGAGAAGTGGCTGAGGCATTCCACATATCAAGGAAAGCAAGTGATTGCGTTAGTGAAACTTCCCTGGCGTTATCGAAGGAAAAAGGCCTGTTAAACAGGGGCGACTAGCGAGCTCGCAAGAGGCTGTGCCTTACGGTTTCACAAGTGAATCATCCTTTGACAATGAGCATGCACACTCGCCTTGATAAAAGTATGTGTCGTTTTTTCCTTAAACCAGTTGCAAGTACAGCGCCGTGTGTCTCTTCTTTTCTTCGTCGTGTTTTTAAAAAAAGCGGTTTTGTATTTTTACCATGTATGCAAAACCGACCACCTCGCATCTAGAGAAGGGATCACATAGAAGGTAGCCAAAATTGAACAAATGCTTTAACAAGGATTGTCATGCACAGGTTTTTAAAATGCCTGGAGGTCAGTCACTACTGGAATAAATTCGAAACACGTCACGGATATCCTGATAGGAAAAATATATTTTCTGCTGCCACATGCACCAGCTTTTGCAGCTAATGGGAGGTGAGTGCAGTGTGAGAATTAGACATCCATACACGTAGACACTGCCTAAAAATATCTAAAAGCAGAAGGAGAAGAAGCTGTGCAGAGAAGAAAAAGCAGTTCAACATAAGTATTACCCGACCATAACAAGAGAAGTATTGACATTGCAGGAACAGGGCCATACAATTGCTCGAAGTGAAACGAAAATGCAGCCGTAGCTCATGCATTCATTTCAACAGAATGAAGGGAGGGTAATGGAAGACGGTCTCCTTTCCTTCTTAAAGGAATCGTGAAATGCTTTTCCAAAAGTTTTCAGCTACATGTGGAATCCTGGCCATCAATTCAATAATATACCTTGACATTGGAGTAACACAGTGCATGAAAATGACAGTTTGTTTTGCTTCAGTGAAAAGCTGCTGGTGCAGTAGAGCTGCAGTACAATTCGCCTCCTATTTTAAAGCAAACAACACTGCTGTCAATAATTACGACGCTAAAAATTGCGGTGTTCTTTGAGAGAGCAACTCGGAATGCTGCTGCAGCATGATGTTTACGGATTATGGTACCGCCTGAACACACCACTTCGTACCATTACCGTCAGTGGCCTACCTGGGGGCAGTTTGGGGGAATTCAACCCCCTCGCCCCCCTCCCGAATTTGATAGATTTTGCATATATATATATGTACAGGCGCACACATACGCACATGCATAAAAAAAAGAGTATGACCCCCCAGCCCCGCAGAAAAAAATTTCTGGCGACTTTTCGGCCCTATATTCATGAGTCGACACACCACTTGGGAAGGGAACAAGTCTCCACTAAGACGGACAGCACTTCGTTGCAAAAAAAAGTACATCGGAGCTCACTTTCTTGCGTGGTCGTTATTATTCCTCACTGCTGTCGCGTTTCCGCGAGACAGCCCTGTTGCGCTTTGTCCAGAGCTTCATTTCTTCCTCCGTCTCTGCAGTCAGCAGGCAATGTGTGAACTGGATGCTCGCAAACAATCGAAACAGTGCTGCAATACTCACGGGTCATGTGCAGAATGTGCACCGGATAATACCCGCCGCATGTTTTCTTGTCGCCAACCCACCAGGCGTCGTATATCTGCTTGCTGTCGAAGTCGTCAACGTTGGCAGGGCGAAATTTACGAATGTCGCAGTCTTACACCACGTATTTGGTTCTTTCGCGAAGATAGCGTACTAGCACGTGCATTTGCGCGACACAGGCGACAAAGAAAACCAAGAAAACGCCGTGACAGCTGAAATCGCCAAATCCACGCGAAGGCCAAGGCACGCCAAGAAAAAGAAAATAAGAAAAACGATTGGCAGCGCTGCCTGACATTTGTTAAAAATAACAACGATAAATGCGAAAAGTGCAGGTACCGAAAATTATTGCTTAAGCAATGTATATTACATTAAAGTAAACTTTCAAGTGAAACTCTTACCAATTTATATTAACCTTTTTTCAGAACACGGCGTAACTGCGGTGGCGCTGTCTTTTAGTTATCGTTCCACGTTAAATAGCGCAGTTTTTCTAGTTATGTATTCAAGATTTTCACAGGAATGTCTCACGCTTTAGATAACTATTTCTAATGTTGCCCAGGGAAGTCCATGGAAAGGATTAGTGGTAAACTTGTTGTTCGCGCGGTACTTTTTTTTTAATCGAGTTCAACATGAACTACGCTGTACGGGTACCTCACTGCACAAAATGTGAACGCAAAAATTTCGCGCCAAAGGAATAGAACAACCTTATCTTAGGTGAAAATATTCAACTGGGGCTGGTAGAGCAAATAGCTGTGCCTTCAGATCAAAGAAATTTGGCATGATCAGCCTTTTTCTGAATTTACTAAAACGGCTACAATTAAGTGTCGAGTGATTGTGCTCTTGCGGACTTGTCTAAAAATCAAGGTATCTTAACGCAAGGAATAGCGAGAGAAATTAGACATCGAGAATGAGCACGAAAAGGAAAGTAACGATGCGAAATGAAACAAACATTTTGGCAGAATTGTCACGTACGTGACAATTCTGCCAAAATTTTGGTTTCGAACGAACTTCACGTGAAACAGCGAGGATCGCCGCATTGTTAGGCCTTCACTGTGGCAAGCTTTGAGAGGGTAGCTTGCCACACCCTAAAGGGTAGCTTATAATCTGACATAACATCAGTATACGTTAGCTATCGCGTCGACCAGTATAATTACCGTGCTGATGTGCAGATCAGCAGCGTTCGCGTTCGTATTCTTGCGGGGATCATGGTAGACAACGCGAATACAATGAATCATCGTCTGTAACGAACGAAGCCAACGAAGAATAGTCCTGCCATTAACACTGCAGTGTGACGAATTCTATACGGTGATTACCAATTTTCGGAAATAACGAAGCTCTTTCCGGGTCAGGCACGACTTTCTCATCAGGAAATTTGCCCGTACATTGTTATCATAAACATTGTTACATTGCATGGGCGTAGGCAGGGGGTGCAAAAGGGGCACTTGCCCCCCTTAAGCCACACCGGCAGTTGCCCCCCACCCAAGCTATGCCATCTCTCAGTCCCCCCCTCCCCCCCAGCCGCGATGTAACAGGGGTTTGCACCCCCCAACGCAAAATCCTGCCGACGCCCATGTTACGTTGTATTACATTGTTATCACAAACAGCGGATAGCCAATTAACACAACCCCAACCAACGCCTCCCATGCCACAACTGACATCAGACAAGCACCACCAGCACAAATGGTCAATCAAAGAACCATGCCGCATAATTAGCAACTGCAGTTGTTATGCTGGTTGAAATGCGCATTTAGTCACCATCAACACCTTTCGTTTTTGAGCGCATTTTTTTTTCTCCTCTGGCACTTGTAACGATATCAATGAATTAAAAGGGATTGAGAAGTGCACTGTGCGATGAGAGAGGCGCACGTGCGATCGAACAGAGCGGCATCTGCATTATTTGCTGATTGGCATTTATTTTCAAGCGTTCAGCCTGGATGGCAATACAAAGGTACTACAGTATTCCATGATACAATTAAAAACCATACAACTACTTTTTCATATGACGACCATGATCTGATCATGTTGGAAACAGCGCGCTGCGCTGTTCGCGTTTCTTTCTTTGTACGTTGCGACGACACATCCGGAATTTGCGAATATTTGGTGAGCGTTTGTGATCACTGCTGTCCTGACTGTACGCTTTTACACTAGCGTACGCAAAGATCGTCACGGTCGTCAACGAAGAACCGCAAGAGGATAGCCATAGAGTTAAAATACTGACTAGGATAGCATACGAGCATAGCGACAAACGTTAACGCATAGCTGTGCGTACGCTATTGTAACGCTCCTGATATAACGCCGTTTGCTAAATTGCAAATATTAGTGTACGTCGTACTACAATAAACCAGAAATTTGCATATGTGAACATAGGTGTAAACCGGCAGCCGGTAGGCCATCGTCATCAGCACTAGTTGGCTAGGGTTGCTAGGGTGAGCTGTGTCATTGTGCGCGAGAATTACCGAAGTTCAGCTTGGTTAAGCTGAACACTTGGTATTTTCCTCATGTGAGCGCATTGAAAATGAGTTCTGGGCAAGCTAAACGCTACAGACGATACCTGGAGCCTGAACGATCGCGCGATGTGCCCCGACAGACGCGTCATAACCAGCGCGTGAGCAAGTGCGGTGCAGCGCTCGTTAACGCTGTCCCGGGTGTCCCTGCAAGCGTGCCAGGAAACGACAACCTGCCGTCAGCTTCGCCATCATCGAGCCATTCTCCGGTGGCGAATGCAAACCAACTGGATGAAGATGACGAGTTTCTGGGTGAAGATCATCCTGATCTCGCGCGTCATGATCTCCTCATGAACGATTTTGAGATCGAAAGTGACAGCGACAGCCAGGAAAGCAGCAGTACTAAAGAACAGCAGCAAGGGCCACCGGACGACGGCGGCTATGATGAAAACTATGGCTTCGAAGGCAACAGTGACGTCGACGTGGATAGCGACCGCAGCGACCAAGGCTGCGCTTCAGATGCGAGCGGGTACGGCGAGGAGGGCGAGGACGTCGAGAGCTTCTTCAAGAAGTGTGAGCAGGAGAAGTTACCAAACCAAGAAATCAATAAAGCACAGGCTATGTTGCTTGTGATGGCTTACGTCGTCTACGCGGGCCTCACGTGGTCGCAAGTGGACGGGCTTCTGAAGCTCATTAATACCCTTTGTGGTACTGCGGTGCTGCCGGAGACTAAATATTTGTACAGAAAGATGTGGGAGAAAAGAATGGGTTCACTGGGTGTTCACTTCTATTGCCAGCGGTGTGACGGCTACCTTGGCTCTGGTGACATCACAGACAGGCCAAAAAAGCTCACCTGTAGACAGTGCAAGGTGCCACACCCAGTGAAGCGGCTCTTTTCTCAGGGCAGTTTCTTTCTGATATTTGACCTTAAACAGCAGCTTCTCAGCGTAATAGCAGAAACCTCAGCTTACATGTACGACAGCCTGAAGCCAGCATTATCACCGGTCTATGGCGTCTACTCTGACATCACTGGTGGACGTCTGTACCGCAGCATCCGTGAACGCGTGGGAGCACAGCGGTCGGATATCACTCTAACCATCAACACTGATGAGTCACCTGTGTTCAAGTGCAGCAAATACAGTGTGTGGCCTATTCAACTCATTCTCAATGAACTGCCCTTTGACATCCGCTCATGCAATGTTGTTGGAGCATTGTGGTTCGCTAAGTGCCACCCTCCAGCACATACTTTTATGAAGACATTTGTCACTGCAGTGAAAAGCTTAAAAACAATACGTTGGGAACGCTGCAGAAAGGATCAGCTCAAAGATCTTTGTGACGTGCTGTAGCGTCGATTCACCAGCAAGAGCTTCATTGCTTAATATGAAGCAATTTAACGGCTTCTGTGGCTGCCCATGGTGCTTGGAGAAAGGAACTGTTGTGGAACGTAAGTTTTATTTTCACTGTCCTGTTTTTGTGTGCCCAGACAATGCTTATGTAAACCTGAACAAAATTGTTCGGTAGTATTGGAGCTTGTTACATGTAGAAATCAAGCTCTCACAACTATGCATGGTGTCTTAGGCCAATGAACAATAATAGTGTTAGTAAGTGGCTTTTACTGGCATAGCAATGCCAGGATGTTAGCATAATAATAAATGATTAAGCAGCAGTGGATATCCATAAGTGACTAATGAAAGATTTAATGTGAGGTGCATGTTTCATTGTCCATATAAATGCCTGATTACTGCCCTAACAATTTTATGAAGAATAATAATAAAATGAGTCGGTTTCAATGGTGTGTATAGATGGCTTGCATTGACGTCACTGTACCGCCCTGTGAAACACCATTGCAGGGGACACAAAGTTTGCAATGTCACAACAATGTTATCAGAACATCACTTGAGGCTCTCATTATGCATAGAGGCATTCCTGCCACGTTATTGCATTGGAGCTGGATAACCGCGACTTGTGTGTCATTAAAGCCACCATCATGGAGTGCTAGTATGTCGAGAAACTGAGTCCATTACATATCATGCTATGAACCCTCATCAATATTTTTTACATATGATGCACAATGACGGCAGCATTGTTCTACCATGTTTATAAATGGGTTGTGGATTCTGTATGTTAAACTCCAGAATTAGATATTTTGTAGGGATGCGCGAATATTCGAGTTTCGAATTCGAATAGAATAATACCTAATCGAATAATTCTATTCGACTTTGGAATAGCTATAGCATTCGAAGTTTCGAATCATTCGACAGGACGAAAACGAGACAAAGGCCAATGGTGCAATTTAGTTAGGGTGGGGTGGCTAAAACTAACGCTAACGTTGGTACAGTAGGCCATCGTTAAAGCTTCCACCGACATCCAGGTTCAAAAGCGATCGTATGTTTTATTTAAAGGAGATTGTCATTTCCGTATGTAATAAAAACACACGCGAGAAAACCGTCAAGCCCTTCCAAATTTCGCTTCCGAAACGAAGGCACATTCTTCTTGCGCAGTTCGGTCGCATACGCAGCAAGCGCAGCAAAGTGCCCTGACCTTGGCCCGCGAAACCCTCGGTGATTGGCTTCACACGAAAAATTTGTTCACATGGTGCAGTCGACAGTCGCCACTGACGCACTGCACCACTCATTTGGAAACCCCCATCGTTCCGGTGCGCAGTTAAAATGCTGCTGTGAACGGACGCCCGAAGATTTTTAGGCCCGGAGCACTCATGAGGATGAAGCACAACATTACCGTTGTCAGATGAGCCCTATTGCACAACGATAAGGGAAAAAAATAGCTGCCGTACCCCCCTCTGTTAGCCGTTACGAGGTTAGGAGTGCCACTGCTGACTGGAATGGCGGCTCTTGTATCAACATGCCTGGGTGCCTATGACAGCTGGAGAAAAGAATCCCTCCCGAACAAGCGCGTAATAAAGCTATCAAACGCCGTGGCGTCCCTGATTTTTCCTTTGTCTTGCCTTAATTCGATATTCGATATTTTGGCTACTATTCGGCACTATCCGATTCGAGATGAAATTTCACTATTCGCACACCCCTAATATTTTGTTGTAGATAAGGTTAAATATGCTTATGTGCATGCAAGTGAAGTGAAAGAGACAGTGCAAACAACGACTCTGAATTGAAAGGTTGCACAGTGGTAGAAAAAAAGGAAGACCAGTGTAATGAGTTATCCACGTATGCCGAAAAATAGCGGTGTCACCTTCACTCTAGGAGAAGTGTGGGCCTAGATTTACAGGTGGATGTGCATGTGTAATACAGCCCTCAATTACATTGGAGAAAGATGAGATGTAAGGCTTTAGTAGTTTATGTTGGTGTGAAAAA
The DNA here is from genome assembly GCF_013339695.2 of Rhipicephalus sanguineus. NCBI lineage: Eukaryota > Metazoa > Arthropoda > Arachnida > Ixodida > Ixodidae > Rhipicephalus > Rhipicephalus sanguineus. Next base: position 128,749,490 of record NC_051184.2, on the reverse strand, counting down.
ATAATGCTTCCATGCAGGGACATTGCAGTATATTCCTGGGGAGCGTGCAGCTGCTCTGCGCCCACACAGAAGTGTGGAACATGACCTGCGGCATCAAAGATGCATCGGCACTGTTGCGACTGAACGGCTTCAACCTTGTGTGGTGCCTTCCGCCCGATTATATGCATAGTGTACTCGAAGGTGTGACTCAGCAACTAACAGAAATGTGGCTGGCAGGGTCTGGGACGGCCTTCTATATTGGCCGGCAGCTGCAAGAAGTGGAGTACCGCATCCGGGACCTGAGGCCGCCTGTGTCATTCTGTCGCCTCCCTCGCCTTATCAGTGAACGCAAGTACTCGATAGCAACTGAATGGTTATATTGGCTGTTGTTTTATTCCTTGTCATGTCTGAAAGGGGTCCTGCATGATAGGTACCTCACACATTTTTCTTTACTTTGTGAAGCAGTTTTTCTGCTTTTACAGGGATCCGTAAGTGAATCCGACCTTCGGAAGGCTGACCAACTTCTGTGTTCTTTTGTAAACAGAGTTTGTGTGCTGTACGGGGAAAGTAATGCCACTTTCAATGTGCATCAACTGTTGCACTTAAGCAAAAGTGTGGAAATGCTTGGACCACTATGGGGAACATCCACGTTTCCATTTGAAAACGGTAACGGTCTGCTTCTAAAAGTGGTTACTGCAGCAAAAGGGGTGCCACTGCAGATTGCAGAGCGCTGTATTATGAAGACATGGCTGAAGACAGCTAGTAGGATTGTAAGTCTGCCAGAATCTCTTGCACGGCGAAAAAGCAAAATCACTCAGACACCTGCCACTGAAGTGAAAGGAATAAAGTTACTTGGAGCACCGTTAAGATCACTGCACTTAGAACCAGCTGCCACAGAGCTGTTCACTCACACATACGGGACAATTCCACATTTGATTCACTATGCTAGGCTCCAGATTAACTCCATTCATCTTCATAGTACCCGCTACAGTCATGCCCTGAAAACATGATCCAGCTGTGTTAAAATGAGTGATGGTATGTTTTGTTTGGTAACCAACATTTGTTCTATTTTCCTAACTGAGCAGAAGATTGTTCTCGTGTGTCAAGAGTTAGTACCAATAGAACCTCATTTTAGGAATGTAACACACATGTATTCCTGTAGACGCCCGCCTCCTGATATGAACTTCGTGCTTTACTCTCCTGAGGACGTTTCTGCAGTGTGTGTGTTAGTTGAGCAAGGAAGTACGCTTTACATCTCGGAAATCCCAAATTGTCACAAAATTGACTAAATGACCATACATGTCTTCGTTTCCAATCACTGCCTACCATTACCCAGCAAGGGGAGAACCCTAATATGTATGTATATGCACACCATAGCTTTCTATAGATGAGAAATAATGAGGAACAGCAGCTTGCTGCATGTAAGGTGGGCAACTTGTGAAGGGCTTCAGAAAAGTTGGGAAAATGTGAAAAACAGACACAAACTGGGTGCAGCTCTCATTTGCACCACCACACGTGGCAACCAGCACACCTTGTGTATCAGTGTGCTGATGGCTGTGCAGCTTAGAGGAAGTGTTAACAATTGTTAAGTTTGTTTTCATGCTATGTTTCACTGATTCCGTAATTTATTTTTCAATGAATGTGCCAGACTATTAAGCGCTTCCAAACCACCTCGAGGTAGAAAACTTGTTACATAGCAAAGGCCTCGAATTTATTACCTAAGCTAGCCGGGCTGCAGTCACTAAAGTTAGTCTCTCAAGGGCCGTGCTAGTGAAAGTTGGAGGGGGGGAGGGGAAGGTGACGAAAATGGCAACTAACCTTGCCATTTAAAAGAAGGCCTTTCCCATCTCTCATATATACAGGTCACTTTTTAAAAAGATTTCATGGCAGGATTCGAGAAACATACTGCTACTGATCCACAGAACGGCTAAAATCTGGACACTGGATTTGAAATACATGCTTTGAAATACACACTTTTGTTTCACGGTTATGTTAACACGTGGTGATTGCGCGATGTGCCTTTGAAAATATAAATGCTTGAAAAGATTCACATCTGTCTAGCTTAACCAGAACAAAGCGATATTATTAGTTGCAGTAGGCGAAAAAATACCTGTGTGACACCGGCACTTTTGAACGGCAATCTAGTCGAAGGCCATCGAAACGCCACAACTCACTTTATTCAATGAAGTTGTCCTGCTGCTACACGGCAGTTCTGAACGGCCTTTGAGTGGTTCAGGCTTCTCTCGCAAAAATTGCGCGACACTGCGGATCTTTATTTTCTTATTCATGTCACCAAAAGTTAAATGATACAAATCCGCTTAAAATAACAAATAGCCTGTTGTTCTTGTTTAAACATTTTAATAAATTGTTTATTTGTAGTTAGAAATGCATATTTAATTTTTCAGTTGTTGAGCAGCGAAACTGTGGCGAGCGATACACGGCAAGAGGGCATGACGAAGACAAGCACGTTGCTATTGTCGAGAGTATGTGCAGTTCGCACATTTCAAGTGGCACAAATACTTCATTAAATAATTGATAACGCACATATACTGCGTTCAAGGATACTGGTTAAAGTTTTCTTTTTCTAATTGTGAGTACGAACACACTGTGAACGAGAGAGCATATTCGCGCCGTTTTCGCTTCCGTCGCTCAATGGCCATCGAAGCAATCGAACTTTCAATGGAGTCAGGTGCTTCGTTGACTCAATAGACTATTGACTCGATGGCAGTGGCGGACCAACTCGTTCGCGAGTGGGGGGGCTGGCATATATATATATATATATATATATATATATATATATATATATATATATATATACCGTAAAATGCCGAGCAAGCGGCCCCCCTCGGTGAAGGGTAATCCGACCAGATTTGGAGGGGCGGCGCTTGCTCATTCCCGGACCGAAATTCAAGATGGCAGCGGGAGAGCCGCTAACAATGAAAAAAATCGTATCCATGTTTCTAACGAATGCTTCATTTATTTACTGTTTTTATTCCCACTCCTCACTGTCAAACCATTGAAGCAGCGACTAGTTTGACCAATATACGACCAGCCACATGACAACGGCATTTCATAAACATAAATAAATTTCATTAAAAAGTGGCCGCAGGGGAGGAGGGGGAGAGGGGGGCGCTTGCTCGGTCATACATAGGCAAAATGCAACAGTGGTTTCGACCCTGCATGTACCCATTATCTCATCTTGTCTCTTACAGACGTGCCGCTGCTTAACTCTCAGAAACTTTCACAAAACAATACATTCTCTTTGATGAGAGCTTGTGGTATTTTTAAGTGTTAATGCCTGATATCAATTTGTTTTTCTGGCATGCACTATGTGACAGTGATGTGCAGTGTGATCAAACCATTTTTCGCTAGCTTCTATCTAACATGAAGTGCTGTATATGGCTACTATAAGGAACAGAGACCGACGGCATGCCTGCCTTCTTCATTTCCCCTTTAATCCAACTAAACCTAATGATGATTGCAGGCGCGCGGTGCGCGACCGTCATCGTCTTCCATTTTCAACATCTTCCCACCCGCGACAAAGAAGTGAAAAGGAAAGGATGGCACAGAAGCGAAAAGAAAAGAATGGCACAACACAACAAAACACTGCCGAGCTGCCGCACTGGCTGGGCGATAGTTCGAAGTCACATCACTTGTAACATGTATCGCCATATTTTCGTTCGCTGGCTGCAGATAGGTCGATGCGCGATTCACTCAACGTGAATCGCACACTAACCACCACTTCGCGTTCGCAGATTCGTCTCGTACGCACTTTGACGATCCTTTCGTTCGGTGAAGTCAATCAAACGCAGTTCGCAATAGTCCTAGTCCAGTCCGTGGTCGTGCAGTCAAGTCGGAGCTGTCTGGATGTTAGCGAGAACCTTTCTTTTCCATCGATGTTTGAAGCGTTTGGAGTGATCTCGAATTACAGTCACTCTTCCTGCGTGAAGTCGCTGCTTGCAGCTGGTTACGTCAATAGGTGCCTCGCGCGTTCTTGGTATGAAGTGTCGTCTTTGGAGGTCCTTACGTGCTCTTACATTCGTTGCTTCCAGGTCTTCTTTGGCTCTCACAAGAGTAGACCGCCGTTTCGTTCTTTTCCTGAATTTCTTTCCTTTCGATGGCATCATTCTGCCTTTTCAAGCCCCCAGATGCTTTCGTTTTCTTCTTGTGTCATTTACGCCTCGAGCCCGATGGTTGCGTCTCTTCGATTGAAAACCACGTAAGTGCACCTTCTCCTTCAGGCTTGACGTCTTGATAGCCGAGGTCGTGATTCGTGCGGCTGATAGTGATCCACACGTGTTATGTCTAACAGTATTTCCGTGCTTGTTCCCTCGGGAACTTCCATTTTTCCTTGGATTGGTCCTTTGGTCTTCGTGACACACGTTTGACGCTTGTGTCGCAGTCGTGTCGGATCTGTCATGAGCTCCACTTAAAGCATTACTGGAAATGTCTTCAAGGCTCCCACAACCGACAGACAATACAGCATCAAGTCCTACGATGTTATTTTTTGTACAATCGTTGGAACTTTTTTCGGGCAACTGCTCAATCGGAGCTTGCATCACTTTTTCATCTTCTGCACAGCTTATTCCGAGAGTTACATTACTTAGGTCGTGTTGCAAGTTGGCAGCGGAATTCCTCACACTGACAGTTCTGTCTCTGCTGCCTTCGACAGGCATTCTCTCGCCCTGCGAGAAAATCCACCTCGGTTTAAACCTCGTCACTGAACTTCCTGTTGGTTGTCCGAGTGCGCACAACGGTCTTTTCTCTAATTCTGATAATCGCAGTTGAAGGTCTGATATCGCTATTAAGATGTCGAAGTCAAAGTTTTCACAACTTTCGACGTCGCTTTCTAGATCGTCAAGAGGCATAGTGTCATAAATCTTGCGGTCTACTTTCATCAAGTCCTGTCTCATTAGTTCGAGATGTAGGCGTAATTCCTTGAGTTTACAGATCATCGGGGATCTAGAGAAAAGTACTACTTCACTATTTTTCATTACTTCTTCAATGGTTGTTCGCAATGATTTCCGAATATCTTGGAGTCGCTTCATGTTCTCGTCAATAATGTCTGTCTCGTTCGCTGTCGTGATTCCATAGTTCTTACGCGTCAATATCCACGATGATGGCCTGGCGCTAGCCGCACCAAGGGTAGGGCCTTCGCATCTACTCTCACTAAAAGGCTTCAGCATTTCGACTTCGGGACCCTTGAAATGACTATCGTCACATGAGCACTGTGGATGCACTACGGAACATTCGGTAGCTTCGAGGGCTAGGCCTGCAGGACTGGCGTCATCGCAGCGAAAGTTCATCGTCCTGGCCTCGCGAGCCTCGTAGTTGTCGCCGAAGCAAAAATGTAGCGGATGGGCAGACATACCGTTAGCTGCTCCGAGGGCTGGGCTGACAGGATGTAAATCTTCTTTCTTCAAGGACATCCTAGCCTTGTGAACCTCGGGCCGTCGTCTTGAAGGGCAAGGGCAGACCAGAGCCGAAGCACACGTGAAGGGCTCCCGCCTCGCGAACCTCCAAGCGACGGACGCTGCCTCATCGATCCATGAGTCGCCGATTCGGTCTCAGTTCAGGCCGGAATCGTAGTCCCGGTTTCACGGCACCAAATGTAAAGAACAGAGACCGACGGCATGGCGCTCACGTGTGAAGACCGTCTTTTCTTTCTTCTCCTTAGTTCCTTGGAAACGTCAGGTCGTCGTCGTAAAGGGGGAGTCAGTACGGAGCCGAAGTAGACGCGAGGGCTCCCGTCTCGCGAGCCTCCAGACGACGCCTGGAGTCACGTGGCTGGGCTGTCAAGACGTACGTTGCTGACCTCCATGAACTGTCTTCCCTTGCGAACATCGGGCCGTCGTCGTGAAGGGCGTGTCAGTACAGAGCCGAATTAGACGTGAGGGCTCCCGTCTTGCGAGCCTCCAGACGACGCGTGCATACACGTTGCTGACCTCCATGGACTGTCTTGCCTTGCGAACATCGGGCAGTCGTCGTGAAGGGCGAGTCAGTACAGAGCCGAAGTAGACGTAAGGGTTCCCGTCTCGCGAGCCTCCAGACGATGCCTGCATACACGTTGCTGACCTCCATGGACTGTCTTGCCTTGCGAACATCGGGCCATCGTCGTGAAGGGCGAGTCAGTACAGAGTCGAATTAAACGTGAGGGCTCCGGTCTTGCGAGCCTCCAGACGACGCCTGGATACACGTTGCTGACTTCCATGGACTGTCTTGCCTTGCGAACATCGGGCCATCGTCGTCAAGGGCGAGTCAGTACGGAGCCAAAGTAAACATGAGGGCTCCCGTCTCGCGAACCTCTAGACGACACCTGCAGTCACTTCAGTCCATGGGTGCTCCTAGCGGTCTCAGTTCCAGCCGGAGTCGTGGTCCCGGGTTTCGGCACCAAATATAAGGAACAGAGACCGACGACATGGCTGCCTTCTTCATTCCCCCTTTAATCCAACTAAACCTAATGATGATTGCAGGCGCGCGGTACGCGACCGTCCTCGTCTTCCATTTTCAACAGCTACCTTTATCAGTGATTTTTTAAGTGTCGCATACATAGCAAATGTAAAAAAATTATCAATAATATTTAGTGGTACGAGGTTTGTGCAATCTGTGCTGTGTATTTCTGCAGGGTCCGTTATAAAAGTAATGCGCATGATTTTATTGTGAAGCGGCTATCCATGGCAGCTCATTAAAACTGATCGGGCAATGTGGTGGGTGATTTGCCCTTCCAACACAGTCGATCGCCAGTTTACTACGAACATGTGTGGACGGAAAGACGTGTATCCGCGTGAGATGTTCTTTTCGAGTTTGTAACAGCGCAATGAAGCGTTCCCTTCAGTAGCGATACGCTATCAAGTTTTGCATGAAGTTTGGAAAGAATGCAACTGCAACATTATAGATGCTTTAAGAGGTCTTCAATGATGACTGCATTTCAAGGTCACAGTCCGGCAGGTGGCGCAAGGCATTCAAAGAGGGCCGGGAGCAGGCCGCCGACGAACCCCGTACTGGACGCTCAACGAAAACCACAAACAGCGAAAATGTGGATAGTGTGCGTGCAGTTATGCATTCCGACCATCAATTGGGCATCCAGCAAATATAGTTTGTACCGCTTGGAGAAACTGTCAATGCTGCCTTGTACTGGAGTGCTGAAGAGATTGAAATGCTGGGCCGCGTGCATGAGGGCTGGCATCAAAGACACGCTCAAGCTCCACTATGACAACACAATGTCCCCAGCCACACGTCCTTCATCCTTACCAACTTCCTGGCCCCTAGTAACACCCCGGTGGTCCCCCATTCCCCCTACAGTCCTCACTTGGCTCCGTGCGACCTTTTTTTCTTTCCCCGACTGAAGAGAAAGCTGAAAAAAAAGCATTTGGGAGAGTGAGAAAACACCGAAAAGCATGTTACAACGTTGCTGAGAGACATTCCCGTTGCGGACATTCAGGTTGCCGTCTAGCCGTGGCAGACACATCTCCGCAAGTGTATTGATGCATGGGGAGAGTATTTTGAAGAATTTTACCCATTTGCACAGGTCCCACCAATAAATCTATATTTCCCAGAAAATGCGCATTACTTTTATAACGTACCCTGTATTCATTCTGTTTTCCACATTTTCTTATGTGACCTGCCATGTTAAATGTTTTCAAGTTGTGGTAGTGAAAATATTTTTATTGAAAAATGGTTTTATGACTTGCGGGTGTATACGCAAAACACCATCACATATGTAAACAAAACAATGTATGAATGATACTTAATGTTGTTAATGCCAGCTTTTGGCTTTCTTATTTGTTTTGTTGTGGGAAAACAAGGTTGCAAATAGAGGAAGCAACGAGAGAACAAGTTTGCATAGTAGAGCTGACTGTTCATGGAATGCTATTAAATGTGGTTTTGGCCATGGTCGTATAATGATGTCTCCCACAAACTTGTACATTTATTTGTCCTATAAAGCATAGCATTGGTGTGATTACATATGCATGTGTACCTACATTTTGTTTTGAAGGGCCACATGGAGGAAAAAACACCCATCTTGGATTTATGTATTTCTGAAAAATGTATTCAATGGATGCATTAGAGATATTAAAGAGATGTACATGACTTTCGTTCCTTGTGCTTTTTACCCTCTCTGGTGGCTTAGTGGCTATGGCCTTGAATTGCTTAGTATGAACTGTGCATGTTCGATTCTCTATATGATAGCCACACTTCGATGAGAGTAAACGTAAAAACATAAATTGATATAGCTCCTTAATTGTGTGTATAAATTATCTTGAAGTCTGCTGCTATGCCATTCCTCATTACGTTATCACAACGTAAAACCACGTAATTAGTCGTCTGCATTTTCCTTGTTAATCTTATATGAATATGCAGATGGATAGACATGTGCTGTCCTGTGCCAACACCAAAATGTGAAGCTTGATTTCTTAAAATAGTGATGCAATTGCATCTTTAATTTGCTGTTTGTGCACATTTAAAGTTTGCTTCTTAGAATACCATGGAAAGGTGCTCAATGGCCACGTCATAAATTTTTAAAGTGTATTGATGTCAACAAGGCTGCACAGTACAAAATTAAACAAGGAGACAAGACAGGACACAACACAGATGATGCACTGTTTCTTCATTAAATTTGTGCTGTGCAGCCACGTAAACAGTGAATCACCAACACACCCGGCCAAACTACTACTCTGTGAAGTGTATTAATGACTTGGGCACTCTGACTGCATGTTTCTCTGTCGCGTTCGACACTGTGCACTGGCATTTCTTTCACAGAGATATAGCTGAAGCAGTTTCAGTGGATAGTAAATATTTTTTACATTGAGTATTTGTATGATAACGGTGGCTCTTTTGTAACAAGTCTTTCTGAGTACTACAGGCATAGGTCGGCAATTAAATTGGAGCTCACTCAGACTCACTCAAGAGATATATTTTGACCCGAGCGCTCACTCAGATTTGCCAAAATTATCCTCAGCCAGACTTACTCGGACTCAGATTCACTAAAGTTTCTTAACCGGACTCACTCAGACTCAATGTCACCAACATATTACTCAGCCAAACTCACTCAGACTCAGACTCGCAGCTTGACCTGAGCCTGAGTGAGTCGACTCATGAGTCCGTTAGTGTAAAATTAGCTTTCTTGATCATGGTGTAAATGCTTTTGAATGCCAATATTTTACATAATCGCTGCTCTACGATGCGCCTTTTGATCATGTACCTTCAAGTAGGAGTTATAATAATAATATATGGTGTTTAACGTCCCAAAACCACGATATGATTATGAGAGACGCCATAGTGGAGGGCTCTGAAAATTTTGACCAGCTGGGGTTTTTTAACGTGCACCTAAATCTAAGTACACTGGCCTCAGACATTTTCGCCTTCATCGAAAATGCAGCCGCGGCGGCCGGAATTCGATCCCGTGACCTTCGTGTCAGCAGTCGAGTGCCATAACCATAGAACACCGTGGCGGGGCAAGTATGAGTTATCAGTGGTTTCAATCTATTTAGGACATTCTCATGAAATACGCGACTCACACAGTATATCTTATCAAGAACATCCAGTGAAAGAGTTTGCGAGGGAAGGGTTTAGCACCCTGCCCCTCAACTCGCACCCCTAATGAATAAATATTGAGCAGGCATGAACGCAAGTAAGTTGACATACGTGTGAATACACTTGAATATAAATATGAGCCGAGATATAATGCTGATTGTATAGTGCTAAAGTAGGGCCATCGGTTGGCAATAAAAGGTGGAGCTCACTCAGACTCACTGAACGGATGTATTGGCGCCTAGGGCTCACGATCGGACTCAGACTCACCAATAGTTTCCTCAACTAGACTCACTAAAAGTTTTCTGACTCAGACTCAAACTCGCGGTCCGGTCTGTGTTGACCCCTAGGAGGATATTTGCCAACCTGATACAGGATTTTCTCGCATTGCTTTAGTGACTGACACTTCTGTTGCCACAATCGGATGCGTGCTTAGACAACAAAGTTCTGTTGGACCAAAAAGATTTTCTGTTGTACTACAGAATTTTGTCGCATCACTGAAAAAACACTTCTGTTGTCACAATTGAATACAAGCTTCGACAACAAGTCTCTTTTGTAGCACAACACATTTCTTTAGTACTACAGCATTTTTTTGAGTGCTATAAATATTTGTCGTAGTACGTCAGCTCTGTTGTGACACTGCACATGCGACAGGAGACATTTCTGTTCTGACGACAAAAATATCCGCTCCACAACAGAAAAGTGTATTGTCGCAACAGAAATGTGTAGTAACAACAGAAAAATTATTTTGTGACAACAGAAATTTCTATTGTGCTCTGTTGTCATTTTCAACTGGGCATCCTAGATGCTCTTTATTGTTTCGTTTTTTTTTCTTATTTCGTGCGATAGCAATAGACACCGGCGGCCGCGGTTGCGGCGGCGGACAACTAAGGCGCCAAAAACGGCCATTGTGGTGATCTCATAACAGCTTTCGCGGTAAAATATATAGTTTCCTTAATTTCCCACGCCGCTAGTCTGATATTGCTGAGGATAAAGTGCAGTATCCCAGAAGCGTTTGCTATGGCCGTGTCAATATGTTTATTTCATGAATGATTCAGTAAAATTGACGACTACATAATATAATCGCACTGTACGTTGATAAGGACACCATAGATATTTTATTGACGCTTTCATTTGGATATTTTCCTTGAAAAGCTCACGCTGCCACACTTTTTAATTCTTAAAATGATGTTGCAATTTTTACACCGGTCCACTATTTAATCTAGGTCGGTTTGAATAATGTGTATATCATTTTCTATCGTATTTTTTCCTGTATACGTTACAGTCGTCAGCAAATAGATTTATGGATTATGTAATATTTTTAGTTATGTTGTTTATGTAGATTATGAACTATACGGGCCCCAAAACGGTTCCTTAGGGAACGCCCGAAGACACTGCTATAGGCAAAAATTTTACGTCATTTTAAACAACGGCCTGTGTTCGGCCATTTAAATAATATCGTATCCATGTTTGAACGTTTTGATTTATATTTAAGGCAGGAATACTTACATCCGAGAGCTTATAGAACATGGTGTGAAATGCTTTGTGAAAATCTATAAAAACTGCGTCTACCTGACAGTTGTAATCAACAGCTTTGAATACGAATTGCTGAAATTCTATTTGTTGGCTGTCCCAGGAATAACCTGTTCGGAAAACGTCCTAGGAAAGTGGAATTGAAGCATCCTAGTATATAACATGTGTTCAAATGTTTTGCAATATATCCACGGTAATGAAATTCACCTGTAATTTCCTCACTTTTTACCGCCAGATTTGAAAATGGGTGTAACGTTTGGCGTCTTCCAATCGTGGAGGACAACGCAAGTTTTAAGGAAGAGTTTCTAGATAAAAAATAAATACGAAGCTATAATCGCATGGCCCTCTTTGAAAACTAGTGGGCATAGTCCATTGGGCCAATGGCTTTTGTTGCCTCTTAGCGGCGTAATGATGAATCAGCGCTACTAACATCGATTTCAATGCCTGGTATCATATTGCTGTGAGCGGTGTTGTTTAGAAGCGACGTCTCCTTAATAATTTAATGCGAAAACAGTGTCGGAAATGCTGGGCAAAGCATTCCGCCGTCTCATGGTCTGATGTCACGGTTTTGCCGTCGACACTTACAACTGATATAGTTGTCTTCTTTTCGGTTCCCCTTTCATATTTCCAGAATGACTTCGGGTTTCCTTTTAGGTCATTGTCTAATTACCAAAAATGCGTTTTGCTGATTTATTTGTTAATTTCATTAAATTATATATACCTTCTAAGTGCTGCTGGCTTGCCAAACTGGAGTCAGTAAAAATATTTGATACGCGCTTCTAGCTTTCCTAATTGGCTTGCGTAGGTCTGCGTTAAACCAAGGTTTATGCGCTTTACTTTTACGGACGTATCTACATGGAGTATGACTTTCGACCAATTTGAGTATTTTGTCAGTTTTAATAGCAGCATAATCTCCTCTGTCATAGCTGAACACTTTTCTTCGTAGAGTTTGTGATATCTGTGTACGCTGTACGCTCAGTCCTACTGTTTCCCTGGTATCACTAATACCTGGGAAACAGTAATATTCGATGCTAGGTTTTGTTCACTGCAAAGCAGTAAGTCTAAAACAGTTTTCTTGTGTAGGTTTCAGCACCTGCTGCTATAGGGCTACCTCTGCTTCTCTCTTTCTTGGCCCTCTCGACAGCCAACTTCTCTCTTTGGAGCTCTGCTGCTTTTTCTTCCTACGCCTTCTCTCTTCCTTCTATTTCCTTTTGGCTAACCGACTTCCGTAGTTCGGCTCCAGAAAGAACCGTGTTCTCACCAAGATCAACTAACTTCTTGATACCCTTGATGCCTGTCGAACAAAACCTAGGCGCGTGCACAAAATATCTGCCTAACTTCGAATACCTAAAGAGACTCTGCACAAAGGCTAGCGAGAACGCGGTACAATACGCGAAACCGTTATGAAAGCACTATCAACGACTCAAGGTTCTTTCTCCCTACTTTGAACACACTTTGCACGAAAAAGATCCTGTCGCGGACGCCACAATAATTGTGACTTGTTCCGTTATTGGGGAGGCATTCGTCGGGCAGATTCCAAGGACTTACGTACCGGCCCCCTCAAACGCACCGCGAAAGCTCAAATAATGCAGAGAAGATCATTTTAGTGCGCCAGCGAACGCCTGTTGTGGACCAAAGACCAAGTCACAGTTGAGAGTTAACACAACAGAACGTATTCTCAGTTCCCCATGAGCCCATATTCAGAAAACTAAAGATAAAACCGAAGAAGGTGCGATTGCTGTTCGTCGCAATACGGAGGTCTTTACACCACCGTCGACGGCATTGCGACGAAATCTTCAAAACACCCCCTCATCCCCAACGCTATCCTGGAGACGAAACTTTGTCGCCTGAACAAGAGTAGACGCGACGTAGCAGCAGCGGAGCATGACGACGCAGCCGTTATCCCACACGGCTACCTAACCGGTACACCAGACGGCGTACTAGTGGCCTATAGATACTTATCCACGGCCTCAATGTCGTCGCTCTGGTCGATATCGGCGTCGACTACTCCACCATGAGTGCGCTCGTCTCTACAAATTTGAAGATCAGTAGGACGGCCTGGGAAGGTCTCAAAATGAGGTCAGCTGGAGTTCATCTAATAACGCCGGCTGGAAACAGCGCCGCAAGGGCAAGTATTAACAAGCACATTTACTGCGTGAGCTTTATAATGCTGCATTATTGCTCAAGGCCAGGTCAATGCTGGGAAGAATCGTGGTTCGAAAGTATCGCCATAGCATTGCGGAGATAATTTTGAGTATGCGTATTGAGATACGTTTTAAAAAAGAATGTAGTTGACTGTGAGTTGGGAAATACATTTACCTTGTATCGAGTACAACGCGCTACTGCGCAGGACGCGGGTGTGCCGTTATTTTTGTCTGTGCTGAGCCAAGAAAAAGCGCGCCGACGGTCCGCGACAGGGAGATTGCGGCGGATGTTTCCCTATAGACGTCAGACTCTGGAGTTTCCAAGATGTGTGGCGCCACCTGTCGGAGCAGTATTGAGTAGTGCACAGACCGACTCTCTCGCATAGTTTGCTATGGGACCAGGTGCAACTAGCGAGTGCGAAACAACGATTGAGCTTAATATCGCGTGTGTTTGCGCATTTAGCACTCAGAACGAGCTGTGAATTGCTCTCCGCTAGTCGGACGCGTCACCGAAGCGTCGTGAAGTGCTTGCTGGATAATTCGCCTGAACGACGGCGAAAACAGCAGCAGACGAGAGCCCTCCACACGCTACGAAGAAACTCCGCAAAAGACGCACTGGTGCGTTGTGAATTGCCACGGACGTAAAAGACTGAATAACAACGTTCAGTTTTACCGATTTCCATAGTTGTCGTACGAAGAAGAAAGGCGAGAGCGCTGGATACGGGCCGTTGCGAGCGTGTTCGGTAAGCGAAGTACCCGCGTTCTCCACAGCCGGTGGCATGAATGTGTGGCTCTGCTGTTGTTTTGCGTAGCCCTGATGCAAAACCGTGGCAACCTTGACTATGAAGCTCAGCAGAGGCTCTGACCGCGGTGCTTGTCGTGTAACATGAAGTGAGCAGCTGGAGGCAGACTGGAGACGCGTGATACGCACACCGCGACGAGTTGGTCGTCACAACACAGCATCGCAGACGTATGTACGTTTTGAACGCTCAGAGGTCTGGTTCTAACTAGCTAACACCACATGCGTCATACAAGTAAATCGCAGAATGTTGGTCGTGACCCCCTTCAGGTTTGTTTCGCCCGTGTCCTCCGCGGTTGCCGTAGCTATCTCGGAGGCCACGGTTTTGCCTTTGGTTGTACCCCGCGAAAGCGGACACGTACGTATCCCCATTTGCAGTACATACAAACGGAAGACGACCATCAAGAGACCATTTGAGGATGCGTAAAAAAACTCTCCAATGCACAGGAAGTGAGAGATGAATTAAGGGAGAATGCAACTGAAAAGGCGAAAATCGCCGGGGCCATTCGCCCCTGATGAACCGAGTTTTGTACCACTGATCGTAAGATGCATAGCTAAGTAAATTGATCGTGTATGTAGGTACTTTATCGCTGTGGCATACGTATATACCGGATTTTAACGCATTTAGGCTCTAGAGAACGGATGTCGGAGGGCTTGCCTCGAACTCGGTGTCGTGTGATGCTCGCTTGTACTTGCGAGTTGCAGCGCGCGGGAATAACTAAAACTTATTTTGTTGTACTCGTAGTTTGCTTTGATCAGCTTCCTTTGTTTCTGAAGCGTGGATTGGCGGAAGAAGCTTTCCAGGTCCTTGATTTTCAGGAAACCGCGCCTCGACACCAACGAAAGAGGAGGGTTATACTGCGGCCTATGCACATTCGCTTGCGGGCGGCTCTCATTGCACTAGCCAGTTAGGGCCAGGGCTACGATGAGGGCGCTGGTGGCGGTGTTTTTCGCAGCGCCGCCTGGGCAGAGTCTGACGTCTATACTCACAGAATTGCGCATATTCTTAGCAACGCGGAGGCAGTGTTTTCAGCCTTCCTGACTAACACCGCTGTCTGGACAGGCTGGTTCAGCGCCCCTAATATTTTTAATAGTGAAGCTCTTTAGCAAATGGTTCCTTGTCCTATCATCATAATAAACCTGGATGTGCTGCAGAAACAGGATAAATCCGACTACTCAGCACTCGTCCACTAAAAATGAAGAAGGCAACCAATATCCCAACAACAAATGGCTGCGAAGCGACGGCGGCGAGCCGAAGACCTAGAGTACGTACAATGAGGGAATACTAGGTAACAGGAAAGTCAATGACGGCTGCGAGAAAACCCCTAAGCGATGGAAGGCCTACGCCAACGACGACGTGCCCGTAGATCAGGGGCGTAGCCAGATTTTTTTTTTGGGGGGGGGGGGGGGGGGGGTTCAACCATACTTTATGTATGTTCGTGCGTTCGTTTGTATGTGTGCGTGTATATATACGCAAGCAAAACTGAAACATTTTGGGGGGGTGGGGGTTGAACCCACCCCCACCCCCCGCCCCCGCCGTAGATATATAGGAGTTGCGCTCGCTTGGTTTCACTGCATAGTCACTGCAAGCAGTGACCTATGCTGCTGCAGCCCGACGCAACACCCCCCCCTCCTCACCCAAGCCAAAACGCCGCGCCGCCAAAGCAGTTCCGCCGCCAGGCACAACCGCCGCCGCCACCGACGTCATACCGCCCACCAGCTGGCCAACGATACACGCCGAGGAAGGCCGACGTTTGGCGCGCCCCCGACCACCGCCCACTCTGCTACTATTGCGCGGAAGCTGGCCACACTTACCGCCGCTGCCAGTACCGACAGATGGGACAGCGTGGGTTCGCCATCGACGCACCGCGTCCACAGCGAGGGGAAAGACCACGTGACATCGCCGACTACCTCGCGGGAACGCAATGCACACCCCGACAACCTTCCAGTTCGCCGTCGCCAGGCCGCTACGTCTCTGCCCAACGCCAACCATACACTGGCCCAACTCGAGGCCGGTCACCTAGCCCGTATCCGCAAAACTAAGGGCAGCAACCGATGGAGGTGGGGTTGCTGCTACGCCGCGACGAAACCTTCTGAACAGTACGCGAATCAGACAGCCCCCTGAGGACGAAATCCCGCGGACCGAAGAAGACGTGACGACGCAACACGGAAGCAACCGTGCAAACCGACGTAGTTGTGACCCGACGCCTCGACGTAACCGGAACGCAAGACGGCGGACTAGCGACCTCGACGTACTATTCGACGGACACAATGTTACCGCTCTCGTTGACACTGGGGCCGACTGTTCCGTCATCAGTTGGTCATTCGCCGCTAAGTTGAAGAAGGTTAAGACTGCTAGGGAAGCACCTGAAATCCGCACCACTGGAGGTCATTTGATAACGCCGGCTGGAGTCTGCACAGCAAGAATCAACATCAGTGACCGAACTTACCTCTGCGAGCTTTCTTATCCTGCAGCACTGTTCCAGGGACGTGATACTTGCGACGGACTTCCTAAGTGAACACGGTGCCGTTATACACCTGAGATCCGAGTCCCTAGCACTATCCACTGAAAAAGCACTGCCACCCCCGACGACGCCAAGAAACCACGCCTTAAGTGTTCTCGACGAGCAGGTCACCACACCACCTCTCTCCAGCGTCAATATTTCCGTCTGCATCGAAAGAGCCACCGACTTGGAAGGCGTCATCGAGAGTAACCATCACCTGTTGGTCAATCAAGACGTTTGCGTCGCACGGGGAATAGCCGAGCTTCGTGGAGGAAAAACAAAGGTGGTGCTCACGAATTTCGGATACTCATACAAGCACGTGAACGAAGGTATGACAGTCGCCTTCATTGAAGAAATTGTGGAAGCCAGCAATGCCTTCACCATCACAGATTGAATCGAAGCTTCCGTAAAAACGCGAGGGCAGGAACCTGCTTTTGACGCCAACCCAAGTCTTCCCCAGCGCAAGCAAGAACAGATCAATCAATCCCTGATCCAAAGATACAAGGACGTTTTCTCGCCTTCATTGCGAATTCGACAAAGTCTGGTGGCGAAACACAGAATTATAACGGAGGAAAGTGCGAGGCCCCTCCGTCAGAGCCCTTACAAAGTTTCGACTAAAGAGCGCGAAGCGATAAAGAAATAAGTCGACGAGGTGCTAGGCGGCAACGTCAGCCAGCCGTCCAAGAGTCCGTTGGCGTCACCCGTGGTGTTAGTGAAGAAAAAGGACGGCACACTGCGCTTCTGCATTCATTATCGGCGCCTGAACAAAATCACGAAGAACGACGTGTACCCCCTCCCACGGTAAGACGACACAGTGAATAGACTTCACAACGCGACGTACTTTTCGTCGATGGACCTCAAGACCGGCTATTGGCAGATCGAAGTAGACGAAAGAGACCGAGAAAAGACCGCTTTTATAACACCTGACGGTCTCTTTTAGTTCAAGACCATGCCTCTGGGTCTTTGCGCGGCGCCTGCGACGTTCCAGCGTGTCATGGACACCGTGCTGGCCGGATTGAATTGGCAGACGTGCTTTGTGTATTTGGACTTCGTCGTCGTGTTTCCCTCGACCTTCAACGATCATCTCCGGCGACTTGAGGCAGTACTTCAAGCAATCAAGGACTATGGACTTACCCTGAAGCTAGAAAAGTGCCGATTCGCTTACGACAAGCTCTTGTTTCTGGGTCATGTGATCAGCAAGTCTGGAATGCGCCCAGACCCGCGGAAAACAGCTGCCATTGCCGACTTCGTGCCAACCACCGACAAGAAGGCCGTGCGCCAATATCTCGGCTTATGCGCCTATTACAGACGCTTCGTCAAAAACTTTTCACGGATCGCCGAACCACTGACCCTTCTCACGAAGACTAACGTGGAATTCAGGTGGGAAACGGCGCAAGCGCAAGCATTTCAAGAAATTGAACGACGCCTGCAGACGCCACCCATACTTGCGCATTTCGACGATTGCGCCGATACGAAAACACACACCGACGCAGGCAGCGTAGGACTCGGTGTCGTCCTTGTGCAAAAGATTGACGGGCTTGAAAGGGTTATCAGTTATGCTAGCTGGTCACTATCCAAGCAGAAGCCAACAATTCCACAACAGAAAAGTAATGCCTTGCGATAATCTGGGCTACATCAAAGTTTCGCCCCTACCTCTATGGCAGGCCCTTCAAAGTTGTCAGTGACCATCACGCCTTATGTTGGCTAGCTAACTTGAAGGACCCTTCAGGTCGCCTTGCACGATGGAGTCTGAGGCTTCAAGAATTCAACATTACCGTCGTTTAGAAGTCCGGACGAAAACACTCTCACGCCGACTGCCTGTCTCGTGCCCCCGTCGACGCGCCGCCGCAAGGCGACGACGATGACTGCTTCCTCGGAACTATAAGTACCGATGACTTGGCCGAAAGGCGACGAGCCAACGCGGAACTCGTGGGCTTTATGAAGTACCTCGAGGGCAAGACGGCCGTTGTTCCGAAGGTATTGAAGCGAGGACTGCCGTCATTATTCTTGCGGAACGGCGTTCTCCTGAAGAAGAACTTCTCGCCACTTCGAACCGACTACCTTCTTGTCGTCCCCTCATCACTGCGACCAGAAGTCCGCCAGGCCCTACACGACGACCCGACGGCTGGACACCTCGGTGTTACCTGCACGCTCGCCAGAATACAGGAAAAATATTACTGGCCACGCCTTGCTGCCGACGTCGCCCACTACGTTAAGATTTGCCGAGATTACCAGCGACGTAAGACACCGCCGACTAGGCCAGCGGGACTTCTGCAGCCAATCGAACCACCTCACCGGCCGATCCAGCTAATCGGGATGGACCTACTGGGGCCGTTCCCGACGTCGACTTCCGGCAACAAATGGACCGTCGTGGCAACTGACTACCTCACCCGCTACACCGAGACGAAGGCCTTCCCCAAAGCAGTGCTGCCGAGGTAGCCAAGTTCTTCGTAGAGAACATCTTCCGTCATGACGCCCCAGAGGTTCTCATCACAGACAGAGGTACCACCTTTACTGCGGGCCTAACTCAGGCGATCTTCAAATACAGCGAGACGAGCCATGGCCGCACCACCGCCTACCACCCGCAGACCAATGGCCTCACCGAGCGGCTAAACGAGACCATCGCCGACATGCTGGCCATGTACATCGACGTTGAGCAGAAGATGTGGGACGCCGTCCTTCCGTACGTGACCTTCGCTTAAAACACGGCCGTCCAGGAAACGACGTAGATCACGCCGTACAAGTTGGTCTACGGAAGAAGCCCGTCGACGACGCTCGACGCCATGCTACCTAACGTCACCGACGAAGAAAATCGCCACACCGCCGCTTACTTACAACGTGCCGAAGAAGCTCGACAGGTCGCCCGCCTACGCATCAAGACCCAGCTGCACACCGACAGCCGTCGCTACAATCTTCGACGACGCTTCGTGGAGTACCAGCCCGGCCACCGTGTCTGGGTCTGGACGCCGATACGACGACGTGGACTGAGCGAGAAGCTTGTTCGACGACACTTCGGACCGTACAGGGTACTTCGACGTCTCCGCGCACTCGACTACGAGGTTGTCCCCGACGGCATCGCGAACTCTCAGAGGCGCCGAGCTCGGCCCGAGGTCGTGCATGTGGTGCGTCTTAAGCCGTACTATGCTTTGTTAACGCAGCTGTGGACTCTAACGTTTGCTTGCTTTATTATTTTTCTTCAGCATTGCATGCATATATGTTATGTTTTTAAGCACCGGGACGATGCTTTTTTTAGAGGGGGACATTGCCACGTGCGTTTCTTATTATCGCTTTTGCTGTATTCGGTTTTTGCCCACAAAGACTGTCAGCAACGCTCGGCGCAAACCTCTCCTCATTATTCGAGAAGCTTCGCGATTGTTGTAGATGGTTTGGTTAGGATTGCGCACAGGCCGCGAATAGCCTAGATTATTCCAGAGCTTGCGCGACCACCAGTGATAAGACTGGAATATTCGATGAGACATGTGTAAATGCCGACGCACTTCACCACTTGTCACTTGATCGACGGCCGATGCTCTGTTCGCCGCTAGCAGTGCATAATGTGTGTATTGCTGTAAATTAACTTTCCGTTTCTCGGCCACAAGTTCGGTCAAATAAAGAATTTTCTCTTAGACACGTCGCCTGTGGTGTTCGTCAACGTCACAACCACGTGACAATATCATCCAAGCCTGCAGAAAATGAAAGCTCAATATTTCTTATGATCGGAATGATTCCGTCCGTACAAAATGTAATTGGGGACATAAATTGGGGAGTGCAAGGAGTTGAAGATAAGTCAGGAATTGAACTTTCATTAGTAAAAACAGAGAAAAAGGCTTTGTCAAAAATGTTCCCACAGTCATTGTTATTGACTGCATCGCCATGCGCATTTAATACAGTTATCGTGCACATCTCCTGAGGTTTCATAATCTGCCAAAATTTACGAGGGCTCGTTGCAAGGTAGCTTTAAGGTTGCAAGGTAGTTTAAGGTAGCTTATCGTGAAAGAACGAATGCTTGGCGTTACGAATAGCCCTAAGATAATTGTCTGCAGCGGAATATTTTTCCCATGCAGCCAGGAGTTGAGATTGTTAGGCTGATCGAAAAAGACGTTTCTTCATCCTGTTTAGCTTTTTAAGTGTATTGGTAAACCATGGTTTATTGCGGTTTGCGGTGAACGTGATTTTCTGAATAAACTGCTCGACAAGAGTGCCTAATTTATCTTTAAATATATCCCAGTTTTCATTAATAAGGCATGTGCGGCTTACTCTCTCGAATTCAGGAAGGAAATCGGCTAATTCGTCATTATTTGCGCTGCAATTGCCTTCGTCGTAAAGACGGATTGTTTGAGTGACTAAGTCTTGTCTCACAGGTCAAACGAAAAAGTTGCGTGGATTCACTTGTGATCACTGATCGCGCGCAGATATGTTATTGATGATAAGCTCTCTGAATAACTAGCTAGTATTAGATCTAAAATGCTGGAATTGCTCTCCGTAACGCGCGTCGGTTGTGATACAAATTGGGTTAGGCTGCAATTAAGACACAGGTCTGCAAAGCCTCTGGGCTCACTGCCCACAGCTGACGGGACGCTACTATTCCAGTCTATTTGAGGAAAATTGAAGTCTCCAAAAAGGAGTATCTCTGCTCGTGAGTACTGTTTGCTAAGGTCACTCAAGTTATTGTTAAGCTTATATGTGAAATCCGAGATAATATTAGTAGGCCTATAGCATACGCCTATAAGGACCAAAGAATTTCATGCTCGGAAGACTCGGTCCTGGCTACCGAGCACGATAACTGCTGATGCACGGCGATCAGAACACCGCCTCCCCACGCGCCCGCACGGTCCTTCCGATAAAAGTGAAAACCGGGTAAGCAATCTAGTATTTCTGCGTCGGTTATATACTTTGTTAACCATGTCTCAGTTATAACAATTACATTACTGTTGGGAGATAGACCAAGCTCAGAAAAAGCGTCGGGCTTACGCAAAAACTGGCCGCGTATCTGCGTGCTACGCTGCAAATCCCGCCGAAAGACGATAGATGAGCGCTGCGTGAGATATGAGCGCCATGTGACATACGTCGCGAAACATGAGCTTGTGCAGAGGGTTTCCTTCTTCCATGGCAGAGGGTGTTCGTTACCGTCATAGCGCTGTATTTTCAACGGAGCCGCATTTTGAGCTCAGCTTATTAAGGAACTACGGCCTTTAGAATTATGTATCTATGTATTTTCTCGTAAAGGAACACACCACCTAATATTGAAGTAGTGAAGTTGCGCCTCAGATATGCGTAATGTTTGCTTTTTGATCGACAATGTATACAAGTATGAACCTATACACCAGTTGAAGATGGCTGGCCCTTGGGCAAGTGGTTTAACTTTGGCCGGGTGGCTGAATCGGGTGACAGACAGACAAACAGAAAGACAGACATACAGACAGACCAAAATTTCCGCGTTTGTGTTCTCCAAGAAAGACTTTCGTCTTTAAAAAAACTACGTGCGTTGGCAAAGACTACCGAAAGTGACAGGTTAGATTGAGGCGTGGCGGTGTGCCGGGTGGATTTACGTCGAGGTAATCGTTATGATGCTTCCCTGACAGTTTGTGATTGCTCGTCGTAGACGTAGCGCTTGTGACCCATTAGCAGTGTTTTGTAGTTTCGGGAGAAAGGCGGCGATTTGGCTTTAGCGAAGGCAATCAGATACCGGCGGATGTTTTGGACAGGACGAGAAAAGTGTTCACCAACGCTGAATGTGGTCCCCTTAAATTTCCGTCTGTTACAAAGAATCACTTCTTTCGTTTTATGGAAGGTGAATTTAGCTATTATGGGACGATGGCGGTTAACATCCCTGAGGCGACCCACACGGTGCGCGCGCTCAATTTATTTTGGTTCAATTGATATACCCAGATGGCCACCAGTGTCATCAGTGCTTGATGACAAGCTCTTTAACTGCGGCAAACGCTTCTGGACCTGTTGATTCAGGAAGCCCATAAAAAGGACATTATTGCGCCGATAATTATTTTCAGCATCATCCACGCGCGCTTGAAGTTTGTGCGATAGGTCAGTCACGTGAGCGGTGCCTATTCTCAGCGCTTTCACGTCAGAACGCAAGGAAAGAATATTTTTATAGTGCCCTTCTAGATAAGTCATGCGTCTAGTGAGACCTGTGATTGATTTACCTGTAGATAACAGATGAGACTTAAGGTCCTGCACCTGACTGATTAATTCCGTCTGACCGGCAGAAAATTTCTGCAGTTCAGTTGGTGCAGCATTAGAGCTAGGACCCGGGTTGCTCTCTATATCGCCCGACATCATCAACAAGGCACGAATCACACGAGAACACTCAACTGCAACAATAACGCAGCACTGTGGGCTCGGCAGCTGAAACAGCAGGTAATTACTAGACTCCTCAGAAAAGCGACTGTGAGATTTACTAACCTGCATGATAAGAGTGAATAGATTAGCGGTCTGCGTTGTTGCACAGCCGCCGATCCCACACAGCACCACCGGCAATGGTAGATCTTTTATCTGTTGAATTCGGGGAAATGCAGCGGCTCCAAGTACGGTGCGGCGGATATCCCTTTGGCAAAGACCAGGGAGGTGTGGCAAACGCGCCACTTTCGCTGGAACAGGTTGATACCGCAGCGCAGTGGTCAATGAAGCCGGCAGGAGAACAGAAAGCAGCATGCGCATAAATGCGAACTGACACACCTGCATGATAAGAGTGAATGGATTAGCGGTCTGCGTTGGTGCGCAGCCGCCGAGCCCACCCAAACCCATTGCATTTTCTCTTCACTATGTAAGAAATTCCTCGATCCCTGCTCCTTATTTTCACTGACAATATTAGTATTGGAACCAACGAGGATCTCAAACACCGTTAATGTCCTTGACTTAATCTTATGTTCTCATCCAGGCAGGGTTGCCAATTTATCATGCACACAAGACCTCAGTCTTACCTGTGCCGTTCGTTCACCATTTTAATTCCCGCGTTAAAACAAGCCAGTGAAATAAAAGCTAATTTATCACTAGGATAATGTGAACTTTGACAACATTAATACTTTACTAGCTAGCTTCCTTGATTTCTTATTCAACCATTTTGATGATCCCATGGTATAGGAGGACTGGATTATGTTTAAAAATAAAATATTTTAACTCACCCATAAATTGATCCTGTCAAGTCAAATACCATATAATGTTCAGAAGACTCGGTTCAACGCCCGGTAAAAAGGCTTTCTAGCAAATACGAATGTATCGAACAGCCAAAAGAAGTGGTTTTGTTTCGAAATGGCATGCTTAGAAGGAGTTCCCTTAATAGTTTTGGTGTGTTCTAAACTCTTCCAATTACACTTATGTAACATTGATTTATTCAACCAGTTCACCGTTACCTGATGATGTATGCCTCCGCCTCTTAATTCTGCTTTCTGTAACAACTTTTTCGTATTTGCTAAACCTACGTTTCCAAATCTTGAGTGTTGTAATTCGCCTGCAATGGATTTCATTTTGATTTAACTATTTGGGGTCGAAAATGTAATAAAGGTCTGAAGTTGTCGTAAAGGCCTTGTGCTGATTTAATAGTGCAAAAGTTCTGAAAAGTAGTGTTTTTTATTCATCTGGTCTACTTTCAAGAATCATCCAGCAATCTTTAGACACCCATCAGCTACCTGCTAACTGTAAGGTTGGGCATGTGGTGCTGATTCACAAGTCCGGCAGCACAAATTCACCCCTCAACTACCGCGCCATTTCCATCACCAGTATTCTCTGGAAGGTTCTTGAGCATATTCTGTAATCATGCTTAGGAAAGCACGTAGACAGTAATTCATTTTTCACAAAAACACAAGAGGGTTTCGGTAAAAAGTTGTCTTGCGAAACACAACTTTTTTCTTTTACTCTCAGCCTTCATCTTATTCTTGACAAAGGTTCTTTTGCTGACTGTCTTTTCTGACTTTGCCAAGGCCTTTTATAAAGCATGTCATCAACTCCTATATAAATTTGGCAAGCTTAGCCTTGACCCTAACCTGTTTACTTGGTTTTAGCAGTTCCTGCTAAATCGGCGATGATTCGTTGCATCAAATGGCCATACATCTCATTTAATCCTGTGGACACTCTTGTGCCACAGGGATCAGTTTAGGCCCTCTTCTTTCCCTCATCTACATTAACGACTTACCAAACGCTGTTTAATATTTTTTTCCCAGATGACTGGGTTATCGTACATAAAATCTGAGAAAACAATGATCACAACTCTCTACAAGACGATATTAACGCTGTCTCTAACTGGCGTGACGTCTGACTGATGCAACCTAACATGACTAAACGTAAAAAAATGTGTGTAACACGGGGCAATATTCCCCCGCCAAACTATTATCTTACGACATTCCCCTAGAAGCCGCAACACTCTACAAGTACCTTGGTGCCTACATAACATCGACACTTTCCTGGTCGTTACACACTGATAAGCTAATTAGCAATACTAAGCGCATGTTACGTTATATTCGGAAAAATTTCTTTTTTGCCCCTTCATTATAATAATATATATTATATATAATATGTTTATTTGCCATCTTTGTGAAATACAGATGGCCGGATTGTAGAAAAAAAGCTGTCCCCGGACAGCTTGACAAGCCTACAACCCTTACTGTTTGGCCGTGAGGCAATATCACATATATATATATATATATATATATATACACGTACACTCTTACATAATTATACAAACATAGGGACACGCCCATGCGCATATATATATATATATATATATATATATATATATATATATATATATATATATATATATATATATATATATATATATATATATATATATACAGTGGCATACTAGTGTTTTAACATATTTGAACTCACACTTTCATCTTAAAAGGCAACGAAAACAAAGCTGTCTAAACATTGCAACCTGAATCGAAGTAGAAACCACATACATCCTTTTAGGTTTTTGAAGGAGGCCGTAAAAGATCAAACTGTATTGATTTATAGCTGTTTAATAGTGTAGGTGTTGTGCATTGAAGCATTTGTTTTCCGTAGTTTGAACGCGGTGTTGGCCCTAACCATTCCTCTAAGTGTCTGGTACTGTAACTTGGAGCTTTTCTTTGATGTTGGGCAAGATTACTTAGGTTGTTTATGTTCCGATAGTTATCTTGTTTGTACATGTGACTCAAACGATATTTATACAAATTATGTGCAAGGATCACGCCCGCATTGTTAAAGAAAGTTATTGTCGATGCTGTGTAAGAAGCGTTGTATGCGCGCCGGAGATATTTTTGTAACAGGAAAATACATTCTGGATTGGTGTGCGTTGTGTTACCGCATACTATTTGATGATAGTTTAAATGAGATTGAAAAACCGAATTATATCGTAAAAGTTTAATACCTATGGGAAGAATGTATCGTAAACGGCCTACTACACCAGTGATTTTGCTAGCTTTATTTAGGACGTAATTAACATGATTATCCCAAGACATGTTGGCTGGGAAGATAACACCCAGACATTTGAAATTCTCGGTAATTTCAATACTTCGGGAATGTAACGTAATGGCTTGATGTGGAGGTATCCGCTCGTTCTTTGGCCTGAATATGACTGCTTTTGTCTTGCTTATATTTATTTTCATTAAGTTTAATGCAGACCACTCATCTAGATTTTTCATTGTATTGTTACATTGTTCTATTAGCGCATGAATATTATAACTAGTGAAGAAAATACTCGTGTCATCCGCGTAAACAATAAATTTTGCCTCAGGGTTAATACTGATGATATCGTTCAAATAAATATTAAAAAAGTATAGGTCCCAAAATACTTCCCTGTGGTAGTCCACATTGGACAGATCTTGCCTTAGAAGAAAAGGTGTCGATTTTCACAATTTGGGTTCTCTTGGATAAGTAGGACTTGATCAGAGATAATGCGTGTCCTTGGATTCCATAATAGCTTAGTTTTTCCACTAGAGTGTTATGGTAAACCAAATCAAACGCTTTAGAAAAGTCAACGAAAATACCAATGACTATTGCTCTGTTTTAAAACCCTGTCAATATATATACTTTCTGCTCTGCTAGTGCTAATTCGGCCGATTTATTCTTACGGAAACCATATTGGTGCGGTTTTAGCAGGTCATGTTTCTCAATGAAGGTTGCCATTCTGGAGTGCAATACTTTTTCAAATATCTTTGAAAAGATTGGCAGGATGGATACTGGCCTATAATTTCCCAAATCATTTCGATCTCCCTTTTTGTACAGAAAGGTAACTTTTGCCGACTACATTTTTTCAGGAAAGATTGCGGACTGCAGACACGCATTAAAGATAGGAGCGAGTATTGAGCAATAATTTCAACTGCATGTTTAATTGGGAACACCTGAAAACCATCAATGTCGCAACTAGTGCTATTTTTAATCTTTTTATAATCGACACAACTTCGTACGCCATGACTGGTTCAAGGTATATTGTATTCTCGCTATTAGAGCCAATATATTTACTTGCCTGAGAAGGCTTAGCTTGTGCGCGTGCGATATATGTAAACAATAATTAAACGCATCGGCTAATTCCATACCTGACAACTATTTGCCATTGGTTTGCAACTGCTGTAAATTCTTATGACACTCATTGCGATTTCAAAGTCTGTTTAGCCTCGACCATAATAGGCTGTGGTTGCGGCTTTCGATGACCAAGAGGGATGAACAGCAAGTTGTGCGTGCGCGCCGCAATTTGTTCGTAAGTCTATTCCGGTACTTTTTAAATGTGGCGAGGTCATCTTCTGGGGTTTTACGTCCCGAAACCACGGTATGACTATGATAGACGTCGTGGTGGAGGGCTCCGGAAATTTCGACTAGCTGGTGTTCTTTAGCGTGCACCTAATCTAAGTACCCGAGCCTCTATCATTCCGCCTCCATCTAAATGCGACCGCCGCGGCAGCGATCGAACCCGCGACCTTCGGGTCAGCAGCCCAGCACCGTAACCGCTATGCCACCGCGGCGGACGCCCCTTTGTTAATATAATCGTATATAAAACACTTATTAGGAGTAATCCGTACTCCGCAACCCATATCCAATCGCTTGAACAAATTGAAGATATTGCCACGCGTTTCATTTATAGCAATTACAACCGCACATGAAGCGTAACTTCCATGAAAAACTTCTTACTACTTCCTCCCCTCTCTTCCCGACGTAAGTGTTTTCGCCTTGCTTTATTCCATAACTTATACTTCTACATTTCCTACCTGCGCGATAACCTTAAATCATCCCCTTCTTACATTTCATCTCTCATTGACCATCTCCATAAGGTCGGGGTAATGCACTGCCATAGTCACGAATCATTTATTCCCAGGACCTCTCAAGGATGGAACCGCATTCCCGGCACGGTTGTTGCTATCAAGGACAACTCAAAGTTTCGCCCAGCCATTTCGGACATCACTCCCGGGCTTAATTTAACAATCAGTTATTTTTTACAGCGAAAGCTGTTATGAGGTCACAACAAGGGCCGTTTTTGGCAACGTATTTGTCCGCCGCCGCCACCGCCGCTGCCGGCGTCCGTAACCACTATCGCACGAAATAACAAAAAAAAACTAAATAAGAAGAAATATTCTGGTTGGAACAAGGTTCGAAACTGGGCCGTCTGCATGGGAGCCCAGTATTCCACCTCAGAGCCATGCCGGTGCTTGAAACTGCTTTGCAAAAAGACCCTATACAGGCCTCATGCCGGGGAGAAACCACATTATCATATGCAATGTAGTGCGGTAGAAGAGTAAAATAACAACCACACGTCACACAACGCCAATTCTGTAACTAGGCGTCACACAATGCAAATTGGGCAACGAGTGGGTTGTTGCATGCTTAAAACCCATTATTAGGGGCTCTGCCATAATTCTTCATCGTCATCAGCCACATCATCAACAAAGTGAACATAATACCTTACAGGTGTTTAGCGGGAACCACGGTTCTCTGCAAAATGACGAGAAATTGCGTAGTGGCTGCTTTCCTACTTCAGAAAAATTATGATTTACAGTGTAGTGGGTTCATCGCAAGTGTACTTATATTGGTTGTCAACGAAGTCCTTAACGCTCCCATGATCCATTTCCTCAGGGTCTCAATAAAGTTATTACCCTTTCTCTTTCTCTTTCTTTCTCACGTTAACGGATGTTATATAAAGCGTAATGATGGAAAATAAAATACCGACCGGGCGTCAGACGATGCGAATTACGTAACTAGTGGGTCGTTTAAAGCTTCCAACCCATTACAAATGACTCAGCCCTAAATCTTCATCGTCATCAACCGTCGCCTCAACAGAGTGCGCGTAATGCCTTACATATGGTATCTCACTTCTCCGCAGAATGACAAATATTGTCGTGGTGGGTGCTTCCCAACTTCACAAAAAAATATGATTTGTGGCGCAGTGGGTACGTTTCTAGTGTACTTGTATTACTAGCCACAAGAGATAGAGCTCTTGATTGAAAAGCAGAGAATTTAGCCGGCGTCTGTAAATTCGCTGACTTGCTGCTCTGCATGGGGAAGGGGACTGGGATCTGAAATACACAAAGATATATATATATATATATATATATATATATATATATATATATACATATATATATATATATATAGAAAAAATAGAAAAAGTTAAAAATATAATAGAAGCAAACACACAAACTGACTTTTTTACTGTCGGGCGGGGACGTGTGTTGACAGTGACTTATTATGTGCTCTCAAGGTGCCATTAAATATTATCGAGCTGACCGATGCTCTCTAAATATCTGAATAGTAAATTTATCGCTTGCCTCTGTTGTGTGGCGCAGGGTAAAAGGCCCCGGACACAGTCAATTGATAAAGTTCTTTTGTCAAGAGATTTTATAACGGGCTCTAGAAATGCCGCTCTTCCAGCATTCGCTGTGACTATGAATGCTTTCCGCGCAGGCCTCGCGTTTTTTTGTTATCTAGTTGTTTTGTTTTCGCTTAGCATTTTTTCGCTTCTGTATGTGCTGTTAGCCACTCCCATCTGTAATACTCCGGTCTTGAGGGTAACACAAAATGAAAATAAATGATTTATGTCAACGTGCTCGCCCGGTGGTGGAGCCTACTTTCCAACTCCGCTGTTTATTAGGGTTGCAGATGTGTGGAACTGGCTTTAATTTTTTGGCATAAGGTGCAGCTTCACCAAAGCACTCGCAGCATAAATTAGGCGACGCACCTTTTATCAAGGTAGCCCCGGGCAGCTATTTGTTAGTCATTCTCAGCAGTGCTTCTCCTACTAAACTCGTCTAACGCACAAGCGTTGCTGGCGACAGTAGCGCACTCGGCACGGTAAGCTGTGCTGCCCTTTCTGTGCCCTGTGTCGTGAGATTTGC
Organism: Rhipicephalus sanguineus; assembly: GCF_013339695.2. Classification (NCBI taxonomy): domain Eukaryota; kingdom Metazoa; phylum Arthropoda; class Arachnida; order Ixodida; family Ixodidae; genus Rhipicephalus; species Rhipicephalus sanguineus. Next base: position 128,719,681 of record NC_051184.2, on the reverse strand, counting down.
AGCGCACCATCGGGAAGGGAAAATAAACGCATCGCAAAGTGGTTGAGATCTGCTTCATCAGGTACCAGAACACTACCAACTATTCTCATTTTATTCCCTGCTGTCAATATGACAACGCTGTCAATATCGAAACGCCAAAAAGTATTTGAGAACGAGCACTAACAAGCGTAAACTTGGGCAACGTGGTAGTGTCTTCAGGGGTGTATTTAAAGCCGCAGATGCGTAAATCCTGGGGCTGATCGAATGAAGAGAGCCTAAGGCTCAGAGCACCTGATCGGCGGCGCGACTCTGCTTAAGAGTTGCTTACATGCACTGCTAATTTCACCACTTAAAATTCGCAAGTTTTGAACTGCGTAAATGAGCCGAGTATTTTTCACCACATGTGTAACGCAGTGTGTTAGGCACACTCTGTAAGATGTGTGAATGAGACATCACCGCAGCAACGTCCATATATACTTTAGCGGTTTGCAATGTTGCCGTCTAACACACGTTTTTTTATTCATTTCTTTTTTGAACAGATTGCTACCCACTTTACTACAAACGTTATCGGTACCTTATGTTGCCCAACATGCCTTTTTCTTTTGATACGGTGATGTATACTGAGCTCACTGAATGCTCAAAGTACTCGAGACCCACTGTAATACCCAAAAATAAAAATCAAACTATTTCCAAGAACATCCGTTATGACATTGAAGCAAACCGGTTGGACCAATTTTTGAGCTATTATGGCTGTATTTAAGAACCAACTGCCCTTGCTGCTGCTGAAAAGAAATTAAGTATTCAGGTTTAATAAAAGGATTGGGGTACTTTCATATAAACAAAAGTTTTGTACTCCTCGAGACTGTCAAGGTTTTCAAGATGTTCTAGACGTTATTTAGTGGCCAGTCAAGCCAGTGTTTACAAACAACGGTACCAGACTCATGAAGGAATAGCTACACCTATTTTAGTTTTTTTGTAATTCACTCTCGTTTGCCTGCATTGCCGAATGCTTTTGCCGTTTTATAGCCCATAGGTGCACAACCTATGACTAAAGCGTTCTCGGGGAGTTTTTTTCTTGTTTACAGAAATTTTTATTGCGAGAAGGTAAGCAGTGAGCCCCTACTGTACAACCGTAGAGTGAGCAAAATGCTCTTAATGCCGACATATCTAGCATAACATAATAACATACGTACACACAACATCAATATCGACCGAAACTTCCGCAACCTATAATGATATGTGAATTAGGATGTTTGTTACAGAATCAACCAATTCATATTTCAAATAACGCTTCTAAGCACGAGCTATATCACATATACAAAGAAAGAACTGTGGAGGATTGGAGGGAACCATCTTTTGATTTCGGCTACATAGTACTTTCAGCCGAACTCGATAGTACATTATCTTAGTACATTACGCTGTACATTATCGATAGTACATTACGCTGCAACTTTCTCGTTGCTGCTTCTCTTAGCTCTGGTGTGGGCTAATCAATTTCAGATTTTAGATGACTTCTTCACGAATAGACGTCAGACTCTGGAGTTTCCGAGACGCGTGGCGCCACCTGTCGGAGAAGTATTGGGTAGTACAAAGACCGACTCCCTCGCACAGTTGGCTGTGTGACCAGGTGCAACTATCGAGTGCGAAATAACGATTGAGCTTAATATAGTGTGTGTTTGGGCTTTTAAAACTCAGAACAAGAGCTGTGAATTTCTCTCCGCTAGTCGGACGCGCCACTGAACCGTCATGAAGTGCCTGCTGGATCACTCGCCAGAACGACGGCGAAAACAGCCGCAGACGAGACCGCCCCGAGCGCTACGAAGAAACGCCGCGATCGACGCTACTGTTGCGTTGTGAATCGCCACAGACGTAAAGGACTGTATAACGACGTTCAGTTTTACTGATCTCCGCAATTTTCGTACGAAGAAGAAAGGCGAGAGCGCTGGATACGTGCAGTTGCGAGCGTGTTGGGTAAGCGAAATACCCGCGTTCACCACAGCCAGCCGCATGAAAAATTGTGATAATGTGGCTCTGCTGTTGTTTTGCGCAGACCTGATGGACAACCGTGGTAACCTTGACTATGATGCTGAGCAGAGGCTCTGACCACGGTGCGTGCCGTGTAAACACAGAGTGAGCAGCTAGAGACGCGTGCTACGCACACCGCGACATCCTGTAATTGGAGTTGGTCTTCACCGCACACTGCATCGCGGACGTACGTTTCGAAGGCTCACAGTTCTGGCTCTAACTAGCTAACACGTGCGTCATACAGGTAAATCGCAATTTGTTGGTCGTGACCGCCTTCAGGTTTGTTTTGCCCGTGGCCTCCGCGGTTGCCGTAGCTATGTCGGAGGCCATGGTTTTGCATTTGGCTGTTCCCCGCGAAAGTGGACACGCACGTATCCCCACTTGCATTATATACAAACGAAAGACGACCATTAAGATACCATGTGAGGATGCGTAATAAAACAGTCCAATACACACCTGGAAGTGAGAGATGAAGGGAGAATGCAACTGAAAAGGCGAAAATCGCCGGGGCCATTCGTTCCTGATAACGCGAGTTTTGTACCACTGATTGTAAGATACACAGCTAAGCAAAATGATTGTGTATGCGCTTCATCGATTTGGCATTACCTATATACGCGATTCTAACGCATTTAGGCGCTACCGAACGGATGTCGGAGGGCTTGCCTCGAACTCGATGTCGTACGATGCTCCCTTGTGCTTGCTAGTTGCAGCACGCCAGATTGACTAAAACTTACTTCGCATTGTACTCGCAGTTCGCTTTGACCAGCTCCCTTTGTTTCTGGAACCTGGATTGGCGGAAGAAGGTTTCCAGGACTTTGATGTTCAAGAAACCGCGCCTCGACATCAGCGAAAGAGGGGGATTCTGCTGTGGCCTATGCACATTCGTTTGCGGACGGCTCTCTTTGTACTACCCAGTTAGCGTCAGGGCTGCGATGAGGGCGCTGGTGGTGGTGTTTTTCGTAGCGCCGCATGGGCATAGTCTGACGTTTATAGGGATGTAGGCGTGACATTAAACAGGTATTTGAAGATCGAAAATAGCGACAGGATGTATTTCAATCTTTGGATGACCCGAAATGTTTAGAACTTTCAGTAGCCAAGCAAATTTTTGTGAAACTTTGTTAAAACCCTACCTTTGGCTTTGATTAAACACCTTCCGTCTTGCATTGCCCGAGGAAATGCAATCTTCTGGGTGTGTCGTTATATTTGTTAAAACAGAGGTGGGCGCATTCAAGCACAGATTGCAGAATGTACAACGTAGTCTTTATTTCATATTTATCTGTTGTCGCAACAGCATTGTTCAAACGTGAGTAATATATACCACAAAATATTATGCATCCCTGCCGTATGTGTGTTGCTGAAAATATACTACTTTCTTTATTTCGCAGTAAGATGGTGAACACACAATTCTAATAGTGGCATGCGGAATGTGACGCGTAGCAAGTCCAAAAAAGCTACAACAGAGCAAAAACATTTCTATACTCACCCGCAGCAAAAGCCTGAATGATCAGGAAACGAACAATGCAATATTAAAAGTAGGAGCAAGCAACGTATAGTACCATTGCTACTCATGAATAGAAACACTGACTTTTATTAGTATTATCACGTAAGATTTATTAGTGCGATAACCGAGTTCAACACTATGCTGAGTATAATGCTGAGTATCGAAGTGTACCTTCGCAGAAACTACACATTGGTCAAAACACATGAAAATCCTACCAAATAAAAAAACCAGTAATATATTACAGTAAGTTAGCAGCACATCAAAGTCGGACAGTATACTTTGAAAAAAGAGAACTCACAAAAAAGCAATGATTGCAATGCTTTACTGTGAAGTATTTTGCTTTGCTGATCACTCTAGGTATAATGGCACAGCCACAGTTCCAGAATGGAGACCCAAATAAATATTTATGGTAAGAGACATAAGTTGTTTATTTGACCTTGGGGCACACAGCCAAGCTGGCATTGAATAACTGGCGGGGAGTGGTTGAAGAGTCCGTCTCAGCCCTAGCCGGAGCGGATATATAAGGAAGAAAAAGATAGCGTAGTCCCACTCCTTGCGCAACCTCCAGAAACAACGGGGCTGCGGTTCTCCTGCGCGGTTTCGTTGTGCTCTTTTGTGAAGTTCTGTTAGTTAGCGTCACTCCCCGTCATTACGTAATTTGTAGAATGGAGATGAACGCGAAAGGGCGTGTGGCAGCCCCTGCCTTACCCTCCCTTTGCTATAGTAACTATAGGCCCCATTAACGCTCCAGCCCCGCTTCACCAGCTTCAGTTTTCCCCCACGAGCGATGAAGTAAGACTGTCTATCGGTTTATCTCGAAAGTGAAGCGTGATCTGTGATGGAGACGCTGATATCACGTAAGGCTCAGTCCTAGAACCAAGGTCGATTCAAAAAGGTCGCGAAGCGTCGGGCGAACAGCGGTTCAGAACCTGTTGCCAACGACACCAGCAAGGGGAATTATGGGCGCTGCGATTGAAGCGCGACTATGTTTGGAGGGAACAAACACTAATACCGGAAAACCAAGTTTTCTTCAAGGGCGAAGGAATCTTTATATTTTACAAATTACATTTAGTTTCTGAACAATATTATGTAGGTGCAATGTGCCAAGAATGCATGATAGTGTCTAATTATTACGAAAAACCTTTTTCTTAGCGCCCCCTGAAGAGAGGCGCACGTCATTGTTATTCAGGGCAGCCCTTGCGGTGCATCGAAAGACGCGCTCGTGAGTTCGTCGGCAACGACACGCCCCCTCACGTGTTCTGGTGTTTCGCACTTGCATGCGTTGTGTGAATTATTATGGTGAGAATTTGATTATGGTGTTCGCGAAGTTGTGAGGTGCATTTCATCGTTGGTGAACCTGTTGGCTGCGGTGTTCAACGGGCGACGGCACGACGCGGCTAACATTTCACGCCCAACGCTTTCCTCGGTACTCGCGGAAACGATGTGTTGTTCCAAGGATGCAATAGCAACACGCCCATGCCTGGCGAGCCCTCTCTTCTAGATAAGACACCGGGGCAACGGTTCGGAGTAGTGTGCTTGCTGGATTTTCATGGATCAGTATTCCTGCTGCCCGGTGTCCTTCGTGAACACGCAGTGCATACTTTATTTCCTGCTATCGGTGAGCAGATCGCTAAGTTATCTGTCGCGCTACAACTCGCATGTCTTGATACGTTACACGTAAGGTTAATTTATCGGAACATAAGGCAAAACATAGTGCATGTAGTGTATTATTATATGTAGTGTATTATTAGTGTATTATTATGTAGTGTATACGTATTATATTTGTTGCGCATTGTCTAGGGTGTGATAAACTTGCGTTATTGCGACCATTGAATAAAACTGAAATATCATTATTTTGGCGTGACCAGGAGACCAGGAGTCATTTATTCTCATTAGAACTGAAGCGGACATACAATGCGCTCTTTAAGTCCCCTGCGCATGCGCAAAGAACATCAGCAACGTTGCAAACACGAGAGGTACGCTGCTGCCTACTTTATTCACCCTATGGAAGATGACACCAACGCAGAATAAAAGCTCCAAGACAAAAGGTTTCCTAGTAAAGCCAAGGCGAATTGAACGGCGGTACACTTAAACACCGCTGTTTAGTCACGGCTCAATATTAGTTAAGCTAGCGTTGGCTTCAAGCGCACTCGCCAAGGGGACAGACGTTTGGGCTAGTAGGTTCGTTACGTTCATTGAAGCCATAGCGCTGATAAGACAGGGACCACAGAAAGAGGACAGGACGTGCACGTCATGTCCTCTTTCTGTGGTCCCTGTCTTTCTGTGCACGTGCACGTCACGGCGAGCCAAGGGGTTGCCGGCTCGCCGTAGCGCGAGTCCTTAGCAATAAGGGGCATAAGAAAAATATTTTGAGGTCAAATTTCGCGCTAGTGACAACAAAATGGCGTCACTTTTTTACCGGATATTGTATCACATCAGCTTTATTTTTTGTTCCGCCCGAAATGTTCCCTCCTCACACAGATGGCGCTAAGCCCCATGAGCAGCTGACGAGCCGCCATTTTCTAAACGTATGGGCTTCTAGGGAAGCTTCGCTACCATTTACATTTACCTTGCTAGAACAGGTGCGCTGATATAAATCCGCCCATTGCAAAAAGTCGAGTGCATCGTGAAAACGGGGCAACGCATACGCATACTTTCGCGTAATGTTGTTAAGTCCTCAATGATCGGCGGAAATTCTTCTGGTGCCATGTTTTCTTTTTCGACAGTGTGCAGGGATTACTAGAATGTTGGATGACACCGGCCTTGAACACGTTCACCTGGTCAATGACAACGCGCCTTGCGCTCGCCTTTCGCTCAGTGACACTCGTTACGGCCATTGTTGAATTAACGCATGACCCACTGTCAATAGCGTGCGAAACAATCGCTGTGCGACCGACTGACGCTGCTTGAGAGTCAAGTGAGGAAGACAAGCCTTCGTGCAAGCGAAGGTATTGGTCTCATTGCGTCGTCGTATGGTCAGTGGCAATAGGTTGCATGAACGAACACAGTGTTGATTGATAAAGTGATGTCTCGAGCGCTGCCAGGTCAGCGCAATCGTGCATTCCGTCACACTGGAGTCGTAAGCAGCGGCTTCCCTGTCCGAAGGCTATAATGGCGGTGCTATGTAATTGGATCGAGCAACGTAACTGACAGGTACATCAGCAAAGCGCAGAATCGAACTCTGGGACAGTAAACGGCAGCGGCTACAGTTCGTGGCAAACTAGAAACTCAGTGTGCTAAAAGCACTATGCCGTCAACTGCAGAGCCTTAGGACGTACTGACAAGGCGACATACTGACAAGAACATTAGACTAGGCACGTATAACGGTGTCTTGTTAAAACGCCACTAAAGTGCCCTCCGTCATTTCGCCATAGAATAAAGAAGCAGTTTAGAGAAGGGAAACTGTAGCCTTGCCAACGGTTCGAAAGATAAGCAGCGGTAGCCCATGGAACTACCGAAGGCTCCCAAGAGATGGCGCTGCGTAAACAGGAAGCGGAAAACAAAATTTATTGTTTTTTGTTTAGGTAGAAAAAAAAACAAATGGCTGCCTTTTTTATTCCGTACCGGGTGCGTATGCGCATACGCGGTTGCCTCGGCTGGTTCTTTATTCTATAGGTATCCTTTTTAAACAGAAGTGGATGAAAGAGGCCGGATTTGCGTAGGGCTACGGATGTCTCGTTATCTTTCGCCCGCCTGTTTTAGGCGCATCGATACGCCCAACAGCACGCCAAAGCGCCCTTCGGAACGCAGTAGCTGTGCGTACGAAGGTTACATGGAACCGAAAGGCGTACATTGGCAACTGGCACCAGTAAGAACAATTCACGAGTGAGTCGAACGAACAATAATCTTTGGTCCCTTGTTAAAACAAATTAGACAGCGTGTGTTGCCTGTTTCCACCGTCAGCTAGCGCTTACAATAAGCAACTTGTATTGTAGGACGGCGTAAAGCATCAGCATTTTTTTTGCTACAGTTTCAGTACTTGCTTTCAACGAGTACGCCTGAAGACTCCCGGGTTTCTTGGTATTACAACATATTGCGGTCAGGCTGAGAGCACCAAGGTTCACGCAAAGAAATCGCAATATAGCGGAGGTCGACACAGTGGCAAAAAACATGAGCATTTTAAACGTGCACGATAAATAGAAATACACAGAAATAGACAGCAATGATCACAAAAGCATCAGCACACAATCAGTGACGCGAAACAATGTGCGCACATGTGCAGAATCTAGGATAACGTACATAACTGCACAAACTTGGATATGGATGAAAGCATCAGAATGCAAATGGCAAAAAATAAATATCCACGCATAAGAAAAGGAAATATACTATGCGCTGAAAATGCTCACATTTAAAAAAAAATATTTTGGGGACCACTGATGAATCTCTGCTGCTTTGCTGACATTTTAGCAAACAAGCATGGCCGATTTCGTGAGGTTCACCTTACGCCTGCAATGTTTGAGGGTTAAAGCTGAACATTTTGACAGATTTGCCTGTCTGGTTGGGTTAATTAATTAAGACTTTCAAAAAGCTCCAACCAAAAAAATGGGTTTTAGTTCCCGACGTTTCGGAATCAACTCGATTCCTTCCTCAGGGGGAGTGACAACGGCGGTGTCGAGGTGCAACTCTTAACTTCTCTTTCGAACCAGCTGGGTAGAAGGAGGGAAGGCGCGTCTTCTTTGGTGGTGAGAGCGTTGAGGGGGTTGCGGTTGCCGCGGTTGCTGCGGACGTGTGGGATTGATGGGCGGGGGCCGGCCGGGGACGGATGCGCTCACTCGCGACTTTGTTTGCATTGGTTTTGTTGCTGTGGTTAGACCGTGAATGTATACTGACGGCAGGTTCCCCTTGCATCGGTTCAAGTTGCCTTCGGTGTTCTGGATGAACCACGATTCCAGTAATAGCCGCTTTTGTTGGTTAGTTTCTGTTGCTAGGATTTCGGTTTTTTCAAAGTCAATCTTATGGTCGGCATCTTCTGAGTGTTCTGCAAGGGGGTTCCGTTGTCTTGAGAACGTCCTGACGTCGTTTTTGTGCTGTTTAATTCTTTCGGTCAAGTTTTTTGTTTCGCCAATGTATGCGGCCTGGCAGTCGGAACACTTGATTTTGTAGACGACGCCTTGCGCCCCTCTCTCTTGGTGGAAGGTCCCTGGGTTTCGGTAGAAGAAGATTTATTGTATTGGTTGGCTTGTGTGCGACCGTTATGCCTTCCTTCTTTAGAAGTCTGCTTATGGCTTCACTGGTGCCTTTTACGTAGGGGAGAGAGATTCGCTTCTGGGAAGGCGGCGACGCTGGGGCATTCGTTGCAACTACTTTTTTTTTTGCTGCCGGATTGCTTTCCGAATGAAATGGGGCGGGTAGCCGTTTTTTTGTAGTTCGTTGAACACGGTGTTTCTCTCTTTCCTCCTGTCTGATTCTAATGTGCAATGCGTTTCCGTTCTTCTTATCAAAGTGTTGACTACTGATGTTTTGTGGCTTGCAGGGTGATTTGAATTAAAGTGCAGGTAGCGGCCTGTGTGCGTGGGTTTGCGGTAGACTGAGAAATTGAGGGAATCTCCCACCCGCTTGATTAATAACTCAAGGAATGGAAGGGATCCGTCTGTTTCGCGCTCACAAGTGAACTGAATGTCCGGTTCTATGGAGTTTAGATGGCTGAGTAGGTTGGTGACTTGTGATGCCTTTATAATACAGAAGCAATCGTCCACGTACCTGAGGAACACTTTGGGTTTCTGCGCAAAGGTGCTCAGGGCTCTCTCTTCGATGCATTCCTTGGTGATGTTGGCCACGGTCACGGAGATTGAGGCTCCCATTGGTGCTCCTCTTGTCTGCCTGTAGTATTCGCCTTTAATGGAAAAATACGTATTTGATAGGCAGAGTTCCAGGAGTCGACAAATTTCGTCCACACTCAATGGAGTTATCTCGTTCAGATCACTGTCGCGTTCTAGGGCGTCTCGGGTCACGGCGACTGCCAGTTGCATCGGTATGCTGGTGAACAGAGACACCACATCAAACGATACCAGGCACTCGTCGTTCTCCAGTCGCAGTTTTGATGTTAGTCCGACGAAGTCATCCGCGTTGCGCACATGAGACGTGGTCTTTCCGGTCAAGGGTGAAATTATCCGGTGCAGGTACGTGGATAGTGATCGCATAGGTGAGCGCGAGAAGTCTACTATTGGGCGCAGGGGGACTCCAGATTTGTGAATTTTCGGGAGGCCGTAGAACGCTGGGGCTGACCCGTTTCTGCATATTAGTTGGAGGTAAAGGTAGCGAAAGTTTGGTTTGTCCCGGAATATTTCTGCCAGCGTTTTGTTCAATACTTCTTGTGTTCCTGTGGTGGGATCCTTTTTTAGTTTCTCGTAGTCTACAGAGCTTAACAATGTTGATACTTTTTCCTCGTAGTCGCGTGTGTTCAGGAGAACGGTGGAGTTGCCCTTGTCTGCTGGTAGGATTACTATGGTTGTGTCTTTTCGCAGGTTTCTTAGTGCGCTCATTTCACCTGAAGACAGGTTTCTTTCTTTCGTGCGGTTTTTTGTCGAGCTGATAATGCCAATTGCTTTGAGTCTCACTTGATCTCTAACACTGGCTTCTAGGTTTCTGATGCCGTTTTCCAGTGCAGCGACCATCTTCGGAATGGGGGGTTTGTCCGTGGTAACACTGAATTTTTGGCCTTTAGAGAGTACTGAAGTTTCTTCGGCTGTGAGACGCCTTGTCGATAGGTTGGTTACAAGATGCTGGTCAATCATTTCTTGCTTTTTTCTTTTGTTGGCAAGAACGGCGAGTTCCTTCTCCTGTGATGCGCGGTGTTTTGCAGCTTCAGAGGAGGCGGTAGCTTTTGCAAACGATTCTATTGAAGAGAGAAGATTCGGTACCTGGTGTTCCAGTTGCCGTCGGGCGAAGAACGCGTCCACTTCTTTCCTCCGAAGCACCGCGTGGCACTCATGTATCCGAGCGGTCACAAGTCTTTGCTCGGCCTTGTAGATGATTTCCCGACCTTCCGGGGTATTCACAGGGCGGCGTAGCCGGAGGCTTTGTGGCACGATGTTGTTTTCCTTGCAATTCCTGGTGAATTCCAGATGAGTCTTGAAAGTGGATATTCCTTTCATGGACTTTATGTAGTTTTTGGCGAGTTGCGCTCAGGTACGTGGACGATTGTTTCTGTATTATAAAGGCATCACAAGTCACCAACCTACTCAGCCATCTAAACTCCATAGAACCGGACATTCAGTTCACTTGTGAGCGCGAAACAGACGGATCCCTTCCATTCCTTGATTTAATAATCAAGCGGGTGGGAGATTCCCTCAATTTCTCAGTCTACCGCAAACCCACGCACACAGGCCGCTACCTGCACTTTAATTCAAATCACCCTGCAAGCCACAAAACATCAGTAGTCAACACTTTGATAAGAAGAACGGAAACGCATTGCACATTAGAATCAGACTGGAGGGAAGAGAGAAACACCGTGTTCAACGAACTACAAAAAAACGGCTACCCGCCCCATTTCATTCGGAAAGCAATCCGGCAGCAAAAAAGAAAAGTACTTCCAACGAATGCCCCAGCGTCGCCGCCTTCCCAGAAGCGAATCTCTCTCCCCTACGTAAAAGGCACCAGTGAAGCCATAAGCAGACTTCTAAAGAAGGAAGGCATAACGGTCGCACACAAGCCAACCAATACAATAAATCTTCTTCTACCGAAACCCAGGGACCTTCCACCAAGAGAGAGGGCGCAAGGCGTCGTCTACAAAATCAAGTGTTCCGACTGCCAGGCCGCATACATTGGCGAAACAAAAAACATGACCGAAAGAATTAAACAGCACAAAAACGACGTCAGGACGTTCTCAAGACAACGGAACCCCCTTGCAGAACACTCAGAAGATGCCGACCATAAGATTGACTTTCAAAAAACGGAAATCCTAGCAACAGAAACTAACCAACAAAAGCGGCTATTACTGGAATCGTGGTTCATCCAGAACACCGAAGGCAACTTGAACCGATGCAAGGGGAACCTGCCGTCAGTATACATTCACGGTCTAACCACAGCAACAAAACCAATGCAAACAAAGTCGCGAGTGAGCGCATCCGTCCCCGGCCGGCCCCCGCCCATCAATCCCACACGTCCGCAGCAACCGCGGCAACCGCGGCAACCGCAACCCCCTCAACGCTCTCACCTCCAAAGAAGACGCGCCTTCCCTCCTTCTCCCCAGCTGGTTCGAAAGAGAAGTTAAGAGTTGCACCTCGACACCGCCGTTGTCACTCCCCCTGAGGAAGGAATCGAGTTGATTCCGAAACGTCGGGAACTAAAACCCATTTTTTTGGTTGGAGCTTTTTGAAAGTCTTAATGTTTGAGGGTGTTTTCGCTCACGCGGCAATAAAATTTGCACACTTTTGACTAAGCATGTGTGCTGGTCTCCGTTCCAGTGCACAAAGGAGAAAGCCACAGCTGATAGACACACCAGTGCAACATCTGCAAGAGGTGCTGTGGTAAATGCTACTAGACGCGCCACTTTCGGAATGCATGAATAAGCAACCTATGCTCTCATAACTTCAGAAGGGAAGGGCTATTCTCACCGCGTTCTACCCATATGACAAACACATCAAGAAGGAGTGGGATAGCAAAGGGAAATATCACTTCAGCAAGCCTGTCACACGCTGAGCCGCGCTCCGCCACGGTGGTCTAGTGGTTATGGCGCTCGTCTGCTGACCCGAAGGTCGCGGGATCGAATCCCGGCCGCGGCGGCTGCATTTTTGATGAAGGCGAAAATGTTTGAGGCCCGTGTACTTAGATTTAGGTGCACGTTAAAGAACCCCAGGTGGTCAAAATTTCCTGAGCCCTACACTACGGCGTCTCTCATATTCATATCGTGGTTTTGGGACGTTAAACCCCAGATATTTTTATTATAACGCTGAGCCGCTTAGTGGAAAAAAATGACCCGTACTCGTTAACACAAACAGAATTCGAAAATTCTCGGAAAACACACGCAGCTTTGTCCACGCGTGTTAGCATACAACTCAAAAGCGAGAACAGCGAAGTGTGATATGTGAACAAGGCCACAAAGAAGAAAGAAAGACGCTGAGATTGAAAGTACGTGTACCTGCCATCGTCGGGGAACCTATGGAAACTGATGCCTTCGCCGGTATCAGAGCTCCTGCGGCACCATAGAGCAGCACAGCGACTGTCCACCATAATTGCAAGTTGATGACATCGGTGAAATAAAAAAAACCTTCATGCGTATTTTAGACAACATTAACGATAGAATTCGCAAGAAAACGGGGAGCAGCAAACCAGCTGCCAACCATCGGACGATAACTGCGCATATTATGCGCGATATCTGCGGTACCCGAGGCGCAGTGGCGCACTTTTTGCGCTTCGTCACTGGTCACAGCGACGGTCCGCTTGCTCGTTACCGCGCGCCGGCCGTCAGCTGTGAGCGACAAGGCAGAGATATCCAGCGTTGCCATGGCGATGCTCAGAATTCAACGGCAGTCACATTGGCAAATATGACAATTCACGGCTGCCGCTGTACCTCTACCTTGCGGAACGTCTGCTGTACATGGACACACCACCGTTACACTCCTTAACCTCAAAAATAAAAACGGCACACAGACTTTCGTAATATTCAAGAACACATGGCGAGGTTAATAACCACGGTTATAATTAATTATTCCATCATTCGTGTCATGACATAACCCACATTAGGCTACATTTCATTTTCCCTAGCTTGGCATAGATACGTGACAGTCATTAAACATACAAAATTACCCCTAATGTATTGAAGGAAGCTGCATTCAGGTGCTAATAGATAGTGGGGGAGGGACAGCTGGGTGTTTCCGACTACCAGAGACGTTTCTGCAGATTTCTACGTGTAGCAGAACCCGCTTGCCATTTCGATTTGGTCACGGATATGGGTTAAGGTCGCTCTGGCACGGGCGACGAAATTACACCGATTGGATGAAGACGACAGCGTTGTTGTGGGGCTCAGCGAAAAGCTGCCCTGTTGACGGACCCAACTCTACCTAGAGTTTACCACACTAATAAGCATTCGCATTACGATGGGGGAGAAGCATCCGAGACACGTGTGCATGCGCTAGTGCACGGTAAAAAACCTATTATGATCGAAATTTTGGGAGCCCTCCACTACGGCGGCCTTGTTTTGGCGCGCAAGACCTCAGAAACTTATACGCCTGTCGCTCGGCAAATTTAATGCCATTTACAGCGAACGTCACTCCCTCTCATACGGGCTACTTTTCGCCAGCAAACACCCCTTGAACCTACAGCTTCAATAACACTTAAACTCATGTCGCCCTACAATGCTGCTCACACTTCAGTGTTGCAGCTAACAATGTAAAGTAATAATTTCTAGGGTTTTACGTTTCAAAACCACGATGTCATTATAAGGGACACCGTAGTTGAGGGCTCCGGTAATTTTGACCACCTGGAGATCTTCTGTGTGTACCTGACCTGCAGATGTTCGCTTTTATCTAAACGCAGTCTCCTCAGATGGGATTCCGTCACAACTTTCGGGTCAGCAGGCGAACACCATAGGCATTGGACCACGGCTTACAACGTTTGCACCGCAGCTTACGAAGTCGTGCCCGTGCGTGCCACCGGGACCAAAAATCTCGCACCAAAACGTTTCAATCGAGGAATTAGGGATAGATGTCACGTGGCAGTCCATGTTTTCAATCACTAAACAACAAATTTACTCCTCATTCAAATATCACTTTCAGTTACGCAAGCAAAAGCACTTTTATGCGGAAATAATACCGGTATTTCTCTTAAATATTGCTTTTATTACGGCGCCTCTCGCGGACTTGAACGGAGCCACAATGATTTGAACGTAGCCACAATGTTTTTTTTTATCTGCGACGGAGTCGATTTTCTCGCCCCCTTTCGGCGATGGCTGGAACTTGAGACTTTCCGAGGCCTGATTTCGCGTCGTCATTTCGCCTGAAGGCAAGCGTTTGCCGTGCCTCCTGGACCGCCACCAGTGCCATACCACCTGGATGAAAAGAGTAAACAGTAAGAGTACGCGCGCCGCCCCATGCCCCATTACTATATACGTGTTTGACCAGCAAGGACAGTAAGCAACGCTCGACGCTGACCGTGCCTCAGTGTTCGAGAAGCTTCGCGATTGTAGTAGATCACTTTGTTATGACTGCGCGGAGGGCACCAAATGTCTAGATTTTCCCAGAGCATGCGCCACCATTACTGATAAGACTGGAAAGTTCGATGCGTGATGTATAAAAAACGGCGCGTCCCAGCCATGAGTTGTTTATCGACGCCGACGCCCTCTTCGCCGCTATCAGTGTACAGCGCGTATTTCTGTAGTTTGAGTTTTCATTTACCGGGCACAAGTTCGCCCAAATAAAGAGTTCCACCTCGCAAACGCCGACAGCTGCCTCTGCCACCATTACGACCGCGTGAAAATATATAAATATTCCTTCCCATCCCAATTTTTTGGGGCACAGCACAATTTTGTAATATTCTTTTCTAGCTAGAAGAGTATTGAACAGCGTTACAAATTAAGGAGAATACGTACAGTTGTGGTCATAGGAGAACCATGTGAAGTATACTGGACACTGGGATTCATGTGTGGGACTTAGGATGCACACATTCCGTGTTCCTTCTTGAAAAATGTTGCTTATGAAGAAAAGGTTAATTGTCTTTTAAAACCTCAAAAGGTTTATTTGGTCCGGGAAAAACCCGAAACGTTTCTCACGGGTAATTTTCGCACTTAACACGATTAAGCGATATTAAGCTAGGAAGGGTGCACGCTTTGCGTCCACTAGTCAACCTATCCGATGCCGCTAATTCGTCGTGGTCGTGGTACAATTACCCATTATGTTCCTGTACCAATTCTTTTTTTTTCAAAAGAGAATTACGACCACGGGCGCTTAGCATGCACAGCCAACCTTCTTCCATGCCGCTCCGTCCTCGTACTAAATCCTCTTAGCTGAATCCCCACCATGCTTCTGTTTTAGTTTTTAAGGCTGGGCTTCGAGAATGACGCCTATCGCTTCCCCTTGTTTTTCTTTTTTCTTTCATGCTTAGCCCGTCGCGCGCGAATTCCATTTTGGTGTCCAGTTTGCTGGAGATAAATACATTCTCGCTTTGCAAACAATCTTCTGATTACGAAAACTGCCTTTTGCAACATTTTTTGAAGAGGAGATAGGTCATATCGCACGATAAAATTTTTGAATACCGCAAAGACAGATCCTAAAATATTTTATGCTTGACCTCACCGTATGCGCGTTTTCTGGTGGATGATATCATTGCTCTGAGGCACTCCGATAATAAAATGGAGATGAGGGAGGAACACCGTTGAAGAAGATATTGCTCGTCTCTTACAGAAGCTGCCAAAGAGGTTTCGGCTAAGATTGTGGCTCTGTCTAATTTCCTGCACCGCTTTTGTTCTGATGTCCAGTACACTGTTCGCGGGGTCAACAAAGCATCTTCATATACATAAATATAACATGGGAGCGGCAGCTGCGAGCGGGTCGATAGTAGAAGAGAAGAGCGATGGAAACGGGCCCGATTGCCCGTCGCTCTCATAGGCCCCTACCGGTCAGTCGCGGCCGAGCCTTGGACTAGTAAATGCGTCTGGCTCCGTGTCTCCGTGACGTCCTTGACGAGTTTTGGGCAGCTACTGGCCCAGGCCTGTGCCAACATTTGGCGTCTGTAACCTTCGGAGGGCTAGCTTTGGGCATTTGTATTGACGCATATTCAGCGGTTGCGGTATGATTTCGGGTCTTCTTTAGGGCTACGTCTTGCCTACGGGAGTAGGTGGCGGTGTTTCGGTGCTTTCTCCGCTAGTTTCCTCTCTTTCAGCAGTTCATGTCTGTTTTTCCATGACCACCCGACTCACACGCCGAACGCTCAAGGACTGATTAGAAGCATATCCTGGATGTGGAAACTGGTGGCGCGGCGGAAACAGTTGGTGAACAACCTTCACTTGGCGATATGGTCTCCGGAACCGTTCACGGCTTTTTCGAGGTCTTGACGGCCCTGCTCACATTTTACCCTAACGTCACGCGCATAGATCACGAGCGCACGCAGGCCGTGGCACTGACACAGATGACGTTGGACGTTACAATATGTTCTCGACGAACTTCGCATTCTCATTATGGTCTGTGGCATCTGGGAACTTGATGTGCTCGAGCGGGTCCTATCTATTGCCCTGCAAGGGGCCGCAGTGCAGGGGCTGCGCCTCCTGCCTTCATTCGTGTCCTGGGACAACTTTGTGTCTGTGCTTTGAGTGGAGTTCCTGTCGGAAGAGTCATAAACATCATCATCATCATCATCATCATCATCAGCCTGTCTACGCCCACAGCAGGGCAAGGGCCTCTCCCATTTTCCGCCAAACAACCCAGTCTTGTGCTTTCTGCTGCCATGTTATACCTACAAACTTCTCAATCTCCTCTACCCACCTGATTTTCTGTCTCCCCCTCAGGCGGTTGCCACCTCTTGGAATCAAGTCATTTACTTTTAATGACCACTGGTTATCCTTCCGACGTGCTACGTGCCCGGCCTATATTCATGTCTTCTTGATTTCAACTATGATATCCTTAACCCCCATTAGTTCCCTTACCCATTCTGCTCTCTTCCTGTCTCTTAAGGTTACACCTATAAGTTTCCTTTCCATCGCTCGCTGCGTCGTCCTCAATTTATGTTGAACCTCTTTGTAAGTATGCAGGTTTCTGCTCCGTAGGTAAGTACCGGTAAGATTGCAGCAGTTTTATACCTTCCCCTTGAGGGATAGTGGTAGACTACAATTCATGATTTGATAATGCTTGCCGAATGAGCCCCATCCCATCCTTATTCTTCTTGTTATTTCACTGTCATGGTTCGGCACCGCGGTTACTACCTGTCCTAAGCAGACGTACTCCTTTACAACTTGCAGTGTCTCGCCACCTATCGCAAAGCGATGTTCTCTGCCAAGATTGTTCCACATTACTTTAAATTTATGCATAATAATTTTGAGACCGACTATTCTACTTTCCGTATCCAGTTCAGTAATCATGAGCTGTAACTCGTCTCCCGCGTTACTCATCAATGCAATGTCATCAGCGAATCGCAGGTTACTCAGATATTCTCCATTAACTCCGATCCCTAGTTCTTCCCAATGTAGTGCCCTGAACACCTCCTGTAAACACACGGCGAATAGCATTGGAGAGATCGTGTCTCCCTGATGTGCGTCCTTCATTATTGGGATTCTGTCGCTTTCTTAATAGAGGACTGTAGTGGCTTTGGATCCGCTGTAGATTTCTTCCATTATCTATATATAATATTAATGAGAACTAACAGACAATAATGCCAAGGAATGTATAGGGGATGTTTTTTAGTAGTAAATGTAAGGTAAATGTGAAGAAAGAAAAGTGGACGAAAAGATAGCTTGCCGCGGGCAGGGACCGAACCTGCGACCTTCGAATAACGCGTCCGATGCTCTACCAACTGAGCTACCGCGGCGGCCATCCCCCCGTCCACTTTATAGGGTATATATGTACATTTAAACGTGGGAGCGTCAGTCAGCGCCGCCAATAGCCATGACGGCGAGTGTGGAACACTCTTTTTATGCCTGTTGGCGTCACGTAGCACGTGAACTTATACGAGCTGGCAGCTAACCAATAATCCCTCGCATACTACCTGAAAGCATCAAGTCTGCCAGAACGAGGCCCTCGCTATGAATGAAGGAAAGAAGTGTTAATTTCAAGGGCTCGTTTTCTTTGTTATGCACAATATTAATTCACAATGCACAATATTCACATTTACGTTACATTTACTACTAAAAAACATCCCCTATACATTCCTTGGCATTATTGTCTGTTAGTTCTCATTAATATTGTGCATAACAAAGAAAACGAGCCCTTGAAATTAACACTTCTTTCCTTTATTCATAGCGAGGGTCTCGTTCTGGCAGACTTGATGCTTTCAGGTAGTATGCGAGGGATTTTTGGTCAGCTGCCAGCTCGTATAAGTTCACGCGCTACGTGACGCCAACAAGCATAAAAAGAGTGTTCCACACTCGCCGTCATGGCTATTGGCGGCGCTGACTGACGCTCCCACGTTTAAATGTACATATATACCCTATAATGTGGACGGGGGGATGGCCGCCGCGGTAGCTCAGTTGGTAGAGCATCGGACGCGTTATTCGAAGGTCGCATGTTCGGTCCCTGCCCGCGGCAAGCTATCTTTTCGTCCACTTTTCTTTCTTCACATTTACCTTACATTTTCTACTAAAAACATCCCCTATACATTCCTTGGCATTATTGTCTGTTAGTTCTCATTAATACTGTGCATAACAAAGAAAACAAGCCCTTGGAATTAACACTTCTTTCCTTCATTATGTATATATGCGTTTCGTCTATGCCCTGATTCCGCAGTGCCTCCATGACTGCTGATGTATCCACCGAATCAAATGACTTCTCGTAATCTATGAAGGCTATGTAAAGGGGTTGGTTGTATTCTGCACATTTCTCAATCACCTGATTGATAGTATGAGTATGGTCTATTGTTGAGAATCTGTATGAAATTCTGCCTGGTCCTTTGGTTGATTGAACTTCAGTGTCGTATTAATTCTGTTAGCAATTACTTCTGCAAATAGCTTGTAGACCACGGACAGTAAGCTGATGGGCCTGTAATTTTTTAGGTCCTTCACGTCCCCTTTCGTATTGATCAACTTGATGTACATTCTTCAAAGACTCTGGTGTCCTCCCCGTCGAGAGATTGCAACGACCTTATACGACGCGATCTGGACGCCCCAACGCAAAATTCAGACGAGGGCCTGAGACAACATGCTCGGTCCATGCAGCAGCTATTTCGCCGCGCTGATCCTAGCAACCCTGAAACCGCGAAGCGTTCGCACGTTCTGCGGCGATGCCATCCTCAATTTAGGCGACATCGTTTTGGACATTCTTTTCCTTCTCTCGAGGAAGTTGCAGGCTTCGCTCGGGAAATTGCGGACATGCTCTTTTATGAGCAGCATGATGTTTTTCTACCGCATGCCAACGTTGCTCTATAGCTAACCTGTGCCTCCACGACTACCTCAGCTCAACGGCTCCACAACTATCTCGTAAATTGATACCACACACGGCATATCGCTCGTGCCTGGCATGGGCATCGACGACGCGACGGCAAAACATTTTTTGGCTGGAGCGAAGGAGCAATGCGCCGTGCCAAAGTCGAGGAGTGCGCGGAAGGTGCAGACGACAAGGCGGGGTCGTGCATCGAGGTGTCAGGTGACGAGGTGGTCGTGGAGAACGTGAGTGGTGTGCAATATGCTCATGTGGACGAGGAAGTCGTCGGGGCAAACGCCGACGAGCTGCAGGAGGGCACAGGAGAGGCCAATCAGTCTTAGAAAGGCGAAAAAATCACAGCATATCCACGGAGTGAATGTTGATGAGTGGGCGAAGCTGCGGAGGTTCATCGGTAAACCGTGAATCCTCCGTGAATTCTGCCCAGTACATCATCACCGACGTGAGATCGGGCGCGTTTATACTAAAGGTTCGATG
Source organism: Rhipicephalus sanguineus (assembly GCF_013339695.2). NCBI lineage: Eukaryota > Metazoa > Arthropoda > Arachnida > Ixodida > Ixodidae > Rhipicephalus > Rhipicephalus sanguineus. The sequence goes on along the minus strand of NC_051184.2, from coordinate 128,699,680 downwards.
AGTTATGACGACTTGCAGCTCACTTTAATTTTACATGTACGCTGTGAATTTTCATTGTTTAGAAAACCATTGCTTTAGAAAACATCTGGCGTCTTTCGTTAAGCAGCTGGCGTCTTTTCGTTTTGCTTTAGAAACATCTGGCGTTCTTTCGTTTTGCTTTTACAAAACATCTGGCGTCTTTCGTTGGTTTATTTCATCAATCAACGGCGTTTTGAACAAAATTTTTATTGTTTAATCACGCACAGGAGAAATCTCACCAGGCACTACCTTGGAGCTAAACAATGGCTGCTAATGGGAATGAGAGACAGAAGAAGTCGGCTTCTAGCTAACACTTACACTTCTACTTCTACTAACGTTTCCTACTGGAACATGCCAATGGCTGCTAATGGGGAATGAGAGACAGAAGAATTCGGCTTTTAGTTAACGCGCACGCTGCGAAATTTTTATTGTTCAACAACGCACAGGAAAAATCTCCCACCGGCACCACCTTGGAGGTCAAAGCGTAAGACTGGTTACGCACTACTACTACGACTACGACTACGAGGGATGAACGGGTGCCGCCTTAAGGAGCTTCGCCCCTAAAATAAATCCCTGAGGTTGTTCAGGAGGATGGAGGGAAGGAGGACCTAGCAAGTGAGAATGGCGCGAACGGAGAGAACGTGTGGGGCTGAGAGGGAGCCGCCAACGGCGTGGGTGGTGGTGTTGAGGAGGAACAAAAGAAAATTGTAAAGAAAGAAGGAAAAAGTCAAAAATTCAGAAAAAGAAAAAACTAGGATGATGACGTGCTTGAGAAGCTGCTGAACGGGATCGTATTGGTAATTGTGGGTTGTGCGGAGCAACCGCATAGCGCCGTTGACGCAGTGGCACACTTTCGTGAATGCATTTCGGAAAACAACCCGGACAATGTGTGTGTTCAAAGGAGTTATATATATATATATATATATATATATATATATATATATATATATATATATATATATATATATATATATATATATATATATATATATATATATATTGTAGCGAAGTGTGTGAAGTCTGTAATGGGTCACCCTCTCGAGCACTTTCTAACGGGTCGTCCCTTGGGCTCTTCTCTGACAGCACGCACCTCGCGCTCGGAGTCCGCGCTCTGTCTTGACGCCGTTGTGCTTCGTCGACTAGTACCGTCAATAAACGCCTTTATAATTTGGTGGAGAGTGCTGCACCGTCCAACCAGCTGCGGTCCCCGTTCGATGCCCATGGCGCTTCGATCCCGTACCGTGCCTTCTACCATGCCTCAAGACGCCGCTCAGCAAACGCTTCCCCCTGTACCGACACCAAGCCCTGGTGACCCCCGCATCCGCGACCCTCCTGTCTTCACCGTCGCGGATGCCACTGACGTGGAGGACTGGCTTGCGATATACGAGCGCGTGAGCGTTCCCAGCAAGTGGGACGAGGCAGGAAAACTGATCAAGGCGGTTTTCTTCCTTGCGGGTGTGCAAGTCTGTGGTACAACAACCACCGCCCGATTTCCTCACGTGGTCTGATTTCAAGACCGTCATCATCAACGTGTTTGGCCGCCCTGCCGTTCGTAAACTGCAAGGCGAACAGCGTTTGCGTTAACGAGCTCAGCAGACCGGTGAGTCTTTTACGAGCTACATCGAAGACGGCCTCGACTTGTGCAAGAATACCGACGTAACCACTTCTGAGTCTGACAACATCCGCAAAGTTATGAAAGGAATCGACGACGATGCCTTCACCATGCTGCTCGCCAAGAACCCTCGCACTGTGACAGAGGTCATCACGCTTTGCCAAAGCTACGAGGAGCTGCGCCGGCAGCGGTTGCTGACCCGTCGACCTCCATCACGCGCCGCCGATCTCGATGGCTTGTCGGCCATTTCTGATCACTCGGCCTTGCATGCCGAGATCAATTTCTTTGTGCGCGAGGAAATTGCCCGCCAGTTCTCTCTACTGGCTATTCAACAGGAAATCGCGGAGGTCATGCCGGAATACCACCAGCCCCTTCCCGCACCTGCGCCGCTCAGTTACGCGTAAGTTGTAGCCAGTTCACCCCAAGCGATCCCTGTGGCGGCCCCACATACTCACGCCGACGCCGTCACCAGATCACTATCACCGATGCGGCCACGTCCGGTCCCACGTGACCAGTAAAACTAGTCGTCGCAGTCCACGAGGCAAGGGCTGCGACGCTATCGAACTGCGAAAGCCCTCGGCGAAGCCAATGGAACGTGTTAGACGTGTTTGTGGACGGTGTTCACGCATATGCCCTTATTCACACTGGATCCGCCGATCCGTTATTGACGCCAAAGTTAGCCGACTGCGAAAAGTGACGGCGCCCCTTCCCGGGCTCTCCCTCCGTACAGCTAGTGTCCAATGTATTCTCCCTACAGCGGTGTGCACAGCCCGCGTCATGTTTAAGGATGCTCTGTACGCCGTCGAATTCATCATAATTCCTGACTGCTCTCACGACGTCATCCTAGGATGGGATTTTCTCTCCCACCACGACGCCGTGATTCATTGCGCACCACGCGAAATAGAGCTCTCACCATTATCTGATCCATTATGTAACTGCGCAAAAAACGGACGGTGACACAAGAGGAGTGGAAAGCACAAACAGGCGCAGGTGTGGTTTCCTCTCCTCTTGTGTCACCGTCCGTTTTTTGCGCACTTACATAATGGATCATTACCAACTCGCCCAACTTACCACTCTTCTACCATTCTCTGATCTGAAGCCGGGTGACAGTCCGTCGTCTGTGAGCAAGGTACTCGTCAAAGACGACGCCAAACTGTCTGCATACTCGTCAACGGCGGTGAACGTCTACTGTGCCAGTCTCTCCGACACCGTTGCACTCCTCTCGCCATCTGACCGTGTTTGCACGAGGAAAGGCTTGCTGGTGCCTTTCGCGACCATGCAAGTCACTCAGGGCAGCACGTCAAATTTTGTTATCAACGCATTTCCGTACAGTGTTGCGTTGGTGCGAGGAGAATGTCTCGGCAGCGCGGAACCTCTCGAAGACGCACAAGTTATGGATGAAGCTGATGACACGCACTGCCCCAGTTCTAGTACGCTCAGTGCTGTTACCACGTCTGGTTCATCGCCCGCTGGATGTATTTGCTTTTTCTACTGCTGACAGTCTTACGCCGGTCCAGCGTTCCCATCTTCTGGGCATCTTGGAAGAATTTCGTGCTTCTTTTGATGTTGCTCAAACTTCTCTCGGCCGCACGTCCACCGTTACGCATCGCATCGACACAGGCGCCCAACGTCCCCTGCGGCAACGTCCATATCGCGTATTTCCCACAGAACGACGCGTTATCAACGAGAAAGTCGACGACATGCTTCCACGCGATGTTATTTGACCATCTAACAGCCCCTGGGCGTCTCCTGCCGTTCTTATTGCGAAGAAGGACGGTTCTGTGCGCTTCTGTGTGGACTGTGGACGACTCAACAAGATCACTCGTAAGGACGTGTATCCACTACCGCGAATAGACGACGCGATTGACAGCCTACAAGGAGCACAATTCTTTTCATCTATCGATTTGTGCTCAGGGTACTGGCAGGTACCTATGGCTGATACGCTCGGCCGAATACCGCCTTTGTCACGCCCTACGGCTTGTACGAATTCAACGGCATGCCGTTTGGGCTGTGTAATGAACCCGCCACCTTCGAGCGCATGATGGATACTGTTCTGCGCAACCTGAAATGGCACACATGCTTGTGCTACCTCTACGACGTCGTCGTTTTTGCTCCAGACTTCTCCACGCATGTTCAACGCCTCCGGCATGTGTTGACGTGTTTGAGCGATGCTGGTCTTCAACTGAATCTAAAGAAGTGCCGATTTGCAGCACGGCAGCTGACAATAATCGGCTACGTCGTGTCCAAGGACGGAATTCTCCCCGATCCAACCAAGCTTCGGGTCGTGATCGAGTTCCCGAAACCTACGTCCGTCAAAGAACTGCGCAGTTTCGGAGGACTTTCGGCGCTGACGAAGCTCCTCCGAAGTAACGGGCCCCTCCATTCGTGGTCGTCAGAGTGCGACGAAACTTTCGCAAAGCTCCGTCGTTTGTTGACGTCGCCTCCCATACTACGCCACTACGACCCTACGGCCCCTACAGAGGTACACACAGACGCCAGCGGTGTTGGCCTTGACGCTGTCCTTACGCAGCGCAAGCCAGGGTTCCCTGAATATGTCGCGGCATATGCAAGTCGTACGCTTACTAAAGCCGAGACCAATTACACCGTCACCGACAAGGAATGCCTGGCGATCATATGGCCCCTTACGAAGTTCCGACCCTATTTATATGGTCGCCCATTTGGAGTCATCACCGACCACCATGCACTATGCTGGTTGTTGTCATTGAAGGATCCCTCAGGCCGTCTCGCCCGCTGGGCATTTCGCCTACGGGACTACGATATTCGCGTGTTGTACCGCAACGGACGCCAGCATGCTGAGGCCGACGCCCTCTCGCGCTCCCCCTTGCCTGACGACGATGCCCCCTGCTCGGTACCTAAAATTGTTGTTTCTTCCATCGACATTCACACCATCGCTACCGAACAGCGCAATGATAAATGGATCGCCTCGCTGATAGACATGCTCGCTGATCCGTAGGTAACACCAACCACTCGCGCGTTGCGTCGTGAAGCCCACCATTTCTCCATTCGTGACGACCAACTGCACCGACGCAATTACAACGCCGATGGCCGCTAGTGGCTACTTGTGATACCCCCCAGTCTGCGTTCTGAATTATGCGAGTCTTTCCACTCTGATCCACAATGCGCCCACTCTGGGGTATCCAAATCTTACCACCGCATTCGACAACGATACTTCTGGCGAGGGATGCACCGCTACGTGCAGAAGTTCGTTCGCTCCTGCCTCGATTGCCAACGCGGAAAACCTTCAACGCACGTGTCACCCGCCGGTCTAAAACATTACCTTACCCTAACCGTCCGTTCAGGCGTGTGGGCATCGACTTGTACGGACCACTTCCTCTGACGTCGGCTGGCAACCGCTGGGCCATCGTCGCTGATGACCATCTAACGCGATACGCCGAAACCGCCGCACTCCAAGCGGCTACAGCGCGCGATGTTGCCCCCTTCCTCCTACACCGATTCATGCTGCGTCACGGTCGACCTCAGGAGCTTCTCAGCGATCGATGCCGTGTCTTCCTTTCGGAAGTCGTCGAAGCCATTCTCAAAGAGTGCCATGCTGTTCACCGCAAAACTGCTGCTTACCACCCGCAGACGAATGGCCTAACCGAACGCTTTAACCGCACGCTCAGCGACATGCTCTCACTGTACGTCGCCGCCGATCATACAAATTGGGATGCCATTCTGCCCTTCGTCACCTACGCCTATAATACCGCCCCTCAATGCACAACTGGTTTTCACCCTTCTTCTTATTGTACGGAAGGCACCCGTCGCACACCATCGACAAGGTGATCCCACACAAACCAGACTCAACTGAGTGTGCGCAGATTTCTGACACAGCCAGGCTTGCGGAAGAGTGTCGCGAGCTTGCCAAGACTTTTACAACGCAGGAACCAGAGCGGCAGAAGAGCATTCGTGGTGGAACCAACACTTCTGAGTCCACGTTTCTCCCTGGAGCGCTCGTATGGCTCTCGGTACCTACCACATCAACTGACATCTCTACAAAACTACTGCCGAAATGCGAAGGCCCCTACCGGATCGTCGAGCGCACATCCACGGTCAACTACGTGATCGAACTCATCGAACCATCTTCGGCCATGCGCCGTCGAGGGTGCGACATAATCAACGTGGAGCGTCTCAATACCTACTATGACCCACTCATAGTGACGAGCTGTTAGGTCACCGGACTGCTCCCTATTCGTACCCGGGGTAATTGTAGCGAACCCTTTGAGAGGAGTAATGTGTTGCGCTCTCTATAGCCTTCTAGTGGGTCGTCCTCTTTGGCTCTTCGCGCTCGCGCTTTGAGTCCGTGTTTTGCCTTGACTGTCGCCATTGCAGATCGTCGCCGACTACCGTCAAATAAACACCTCAACACCTGCAAGGTTCTTGAGCAGATTCTTAGGAAAGCAACTAGACAGTAATTCATTTTTCAAAAAACACAAGATGGTTTCGGTAAAAAGTTTTTCTTTTACTCTCAGCCTTCATCTTATTCTTGACAAAGGTTCTTTTGCTGACTGTCTTTTCTGACTTTGCCAAGGCCTTTTATAAAGCATGTCATCAACTCCTATATAAATTTGGCAAGCTTAGCCTTGACCCTAACCTGTTTACTTGGTTTTAGCAGTTCCTGCTAAATCGGCGATGATTCGTTGCATCAAATGGCCATACATCTCATTTAATCCTGTGGACACTCTTGTGCCACAGGGATCAGTTTAGGCCCTCTTCTTTCCCTCATCTACATTAACGACTTACCAAACGCTGTTTATTTTAACATTTATCTTTTCCCAGATGACTGGGTTATCCTACATAAAATCTGGGATAGCAATGAATACAACTCTCAACAAGACGATGCTAACGCTGCCTCTAACTGGCGTGACGTCTGATTGATGCCATCTAACGTGACTAAAACGTGAAACAATGCAAGTAACTCGGGGCAATATTCCCCCGCCAAACTATTATCTTACGATATTCCCCTAGAAGCCGTAACATTCTACAAGTACCTTGGTGTCTACATAACATCGACACTTTCCTGGTCATTGCACACTGATAAGCTAATTAGCAATACTAACCACAAGTTACGTTATATTCGGGAAAATTTCTTTTTTGCCCCTTCATTATAATATTATCTGGGCTTTTACGTCCCAAATCACGATATGACTATGAGAGACGTCGTAGTGGAGGGCTCCGGAAATTTCGACTAGGTGGTGTTCTTAGCGTGCACCTAATCTAAGTAACGGGCCTCTACCATATTGCCTACATCAAAATGCGACCGCCGTGGCAGGGATCGAACCCGCGACTTTCGGGTCAGCAGCGCAGCACCGTAGCCGCTATACCACCAGGGCGGACGCCCTGGTGGCATAGCGGTTACGGTGCTGCGGATTACGGTGAGTAATCCGTACTCCGCAACCCATATTCAATCGTGGGAACAAATCCAAAATATTGCCACGCGTTTCATTTATAGCAATTACAGCCGAACATGAAGCGTAAGTTCCACGAAAAACTCCTTACTACTGCCTCCCCTCTCTTCCCGACGTAAGTGTTTTCGCCTTGCTTTATTCCATAACTTATATTTCTACAATTCCTACCTGCGTGTTAACCTTATACATCCCCTTTCTTACATTTCCTCTCTCATTCATCATCTGCATAAGGTTGGGGTAATGCACTGCCATACTAGGAGGTGTCACGACTGATTTATTCCCAGGACCTCTCAAGGATGGAACCGCTTTCCCGGCACGGTTGTTGCTATCAAGGACAACTCAAAGTTTCGCCCAGCCATTTCGGACATCACGCCCGGGCTTAATTTACCAATCAGTATTTTTTTACAACGAAAGCTGTTATGAGATCACAACATGGGCCGTTTTTGGCGCCGTATTTGTCCGCCGCCGCCACCACCGCTGCCGGCGTCCGTAACCACTATCGCACGAAATAACAAAAAAAACTAAATAAGAAGAAATATTCTGGATGGAACGTGGTTCGAAACTGGGCCGTCTGCGTGGGAGCCCAGTATTCAACCTCAGAGCCATACCGGTGCTTGAAACTGCTTTGCAAAAAGACCCTATACAGGCCTGAAGCCGGGGAGAGACCACATTATCATATGAAATGTAGTGCGGCAGAAGAATAAAAATAACAAGCACACTTATTATGTGCTTTAAGGTGGCATTAAATTTTATCGAGCTGACCGATATTATCTAAATATTTGAATAGTAGTTTCCTCGCTTGCCTCTGTTGCGTGGCGCAGGGTAAAAGGCCCAGGACACAGTCAACTGATAAAGTTCTTTTGTCAAGAGATTTTAAAACGGGCTCTAGGAATGCCGCCCTTCCAGCATTCGCTGTGACTGCGAACGCTTTCCGCGCAGGCCTCGCGTTTTTTTGTTATCTAGTTGTTTTGTTTTCGCTTAGCCTTTTTTTTTCACTTCTGTATGTGTTGTTAGCCAATCCCATCTGTAATGCTGCGGTCTTGCGGGTAACACAAAAAAAAATAAATGATTTATCTCAACGTGTTCGCCAGGTGGTGGAGCCTACTTTCCAACTAGGGCAACGTGGTAGTGTCTTCAGGGGTGTACTTAAAGCCGCAGATGCGTAAATCCCGGGGCTGATCGAATGGCGAGAGCCTAAGGCTCAGAGCACCGGATCGGTGGCGCGACTCTGCTTAAGAGTTACTTACATGCACTGCTAATTTCACCACTTAAAATTCGCAAGTTTTGAACTGCGTAAATGAGCCGAGTATTTTTCACCACATGTGTAACGCAGTGTGTTAGGCACACTCTGTAAGATGTGTGAATGAGACATTACCATCCAATATGAACATCCGATATGACATTGACGGAAAGCGGTTGGACCAATTTTTTCGCTTTTATGGCTGCATGTGAGAACCAACTGCCCCTTGCTGCTGCTGAAAAGAAATTAAGATTTCAGGTTTAATAAAAGGATTGGGCCACTTTCATATCAAAAAAGGTTTTGTACTCCTCGAGACTGTCAAGGTTTTCAAGATGTTTTAGACGTTATTTGGTGGCCACTCAAGCCAGTGTTTACAAACAACGGTACCAGACTCATGAAGGAACAGCTACACATATTTTAGTTTTTTTTTGTAATTCACACTCGTTTGCCTGTATTGTCGAATGCTTTTGCCGTTTTGTAGCCCATAGGTGCACACCCTATGGCTAAAGCGTTCTCGGGGAGTTTTTTCCTTGTTTATAGAAATTTTTATTGCGAGAAGGTAAGCAGTTAGCCCCTACTGTACTACCTTAGAGTGAGCAAAATGCTGTTAATGCCGACACATCTAACATAACATACATAACATACGCACACAGAAAATTACGCACCATCAATATAGACCGAAACTTCCGCAACCTATAATGATATTTGAATTAGGATGTTTGTTTCAGAATCAACCAATTCATATTTCAAATAACGCTTCTAAGCACGAGCTGTATCACATATACAAAGAAATAACTGTGGAGGATTGGAGAGAACCCTCTTTTCATTTCGGCTACATAGTACTTTTAGCCGAACTCATGCCTTGCTGTACATTATTAAAGCAGCTTTTTTGAGAGGTCAGTTGCATCACATCGATAGCACATTACGCTGCAACTGTCTCGTTGCTGCTTCTCTTAGCTCTCGTGTGGGCTAATCAATTTCAGATTTTAGATGACTTCTTCACGTATAGAGGTCAGACTCTGGAGTTTCCAAGACGCGTGGCCCCACCTGTCGGAGAAGTATTGGGTAGTACAAAGACCGACTGCCTCGCACAGTTGGCTGTGTGACCAGGTGCAACTAGCGAGTGCGAAATAACGATTGAGGTTAATATCGTGTGTGTTTGGGCTTTTAAAACTCAGAACGAGAGCTGTGAATTTCTCTCCGCTAGTCGGATGCGCCACCGAACCGTTATGAAGTGCCTGCTGCATCACTCACCAGAGCGACGGCGAAAACAACCGCAGAGACCGCCCCGCGCGCTACGAAGAAACGCCGCGATAGACGCTACTGTTGCGCTGTGAATCGCCACGGACGTAAATGACTGTATAACAACGTTCAGTTTTACCGATCTCCGCAATTTTCGTACGAAGAAGAAAGGGGAGAGCGCTGGATACGTGCAGTTGCGAGCGTGTTGGGTAAGTAAACACAGAGTGAGCATCTAGAGGTAGAATAAAGACGCGTGCTACGCACACCGCGATATCCTATAATTGGAGTTGGTCTTCACCGCACACTGCATCGCGGACGTACGTTTCGAAGGCTCAGAGTTCTGGCTCTAACTTGCAAACACGTGCGTCATACAGGTAAACCGCAAAATGTTGGTCGTGACCACCTTCAGGTTTGTTTTGCCCGTGGCCTCAGCGGCTGCCGTAGCTATCTCGGAGGTCATGGTTTTGCCTTTGGTTGTACCCCGCGAAAGTGCACACGCACGTATCCCCACTGGCAGTATATGCAAACGAAAGACGACCATTAAGATACCATGTGAAGATGCGTAATAAAACAGTCCAATGCACACCTGGAACTTAGAGATGAAGGGCGAATGCAACTGAAAAGGCGAAAATCGCCGGGGCCATTCGTTCCTGATAAAGCGAGTTTTGTACCACTGATCGTAAGATACATAGCTAAGTAAATTGATTGTGTATGTACTTCATCGCTTTGGCATTACGTATATACCCGATTTTAACGCATTTAGCCGCTAGAGAACGGATGTCGGAGGGCTTGCCTCGAGCTCGATGTCGTACGATGCTCGCTTGTACTTCCTAGTTGCAGCACGCTGGATTAACTAAAACTAAGGGTGTGCGAATATCAAATTTTTCGAATACGAATCGAATACACATCTCACCCTTCGAATATCGAATATTAAAGATAAAAATGCTTCCACTGTAACAATATTTTATTTAACATGTGGCTATTTGAAAAAAAAAAGCATTAACAGCCTGACTGGCAACATAACATACACTGCTATCTCCAGAACACAATGTCCAGGCTAGCACAATGCACATCACAACACAAGCAAATATCAAGGCACAATGAAAGTAACGACTACAAGTTATCGTGAAGAAATATGAGTTGCTCCACATGATCAGGCAGCAGGCGCTCCCTTCTAACAGAGACAACGCCCTCCCCCCCCCCCCTGCCACTGAAAAGGCACGCTCGCTTGGAACAAAAGTGGCTGGTATACGGAGGTATACCAGCCACTTTGCCAAAGCTTTGCCAGACTGGGGTATCTGAAGGTGCCTACAGTCCGCCACCAGTCACATGGGTCACTGTCTTTCTTCAGAAGCTGTCCCGCCTAGTGAACGAGTGGTAGTGCGGCACGTTACGGCCGCATAATATTGAAAATATACGGTTACATGATCGCTAACAGCGCTGCACGTCGGAGATGCACCAACAATATATCATACGTATTGGGGCACTCGTCGCAGGCAGATATCGTGCATCCGTGTACTTACGATGTTTATCGCTCCTCTCGGCAACGTTTTTAGCTATAGGAACGCAGCAGAAATGTGGAAGACGAGTTATTTTATGCATGATAATCGAATGGCATATTCAAATTCTTCGAATATTCGAAGTTATCGAATATTCGAAACTTTTCGAATACACGATTTTCGAATCGAATACGAATATTTCGAATGCAATATTCGACGAATATTAGAAAATTTCGATTATTCGCGCACCCCTAACTAAAACTTCTTTCGCATTGTACTCGCAGTTCTCTTTGACCAGCTTCCTTTGTTTCTGAAGCGTGGATTGGCGGAAGAAGGTTTCCAGGACCTTGATTTTCAAGAAACCGCGCCTCGACATCAACGAAAGAGGGGGATTCTGTTGTGGCCTATGCACATTCGCTTGCGGACGACTCTCTTTGTACTACCCAGTTAGGGTCAGGGCTGCGATGAGGGCGCTGGTGGTGGTGTTTTTCGCAGCGCCGCCTGGGCATAGTCTGACGTTTATAGGGATGTAGGCGTGACATTAAACAGTTATTTGAAGATCGAAAATAGTGACAGGATGTATTTCAATCTTCGGATGACCCGAAATGTTTAGGACTTTCAGTAGCCAAGCAAATTTTTGTGAAACTTTGTTAAAACGCTTTCTTTGGCTTTGATTGAACACCTTCCATCTTGCATTGCCTGAGGAAATGCAATCTTCTGGGCGTGTCGTTATATTTGTTAAAACAGAGGTGGGCGCATTCAAGCATGGATTGCAGAATGCACATCGTAGTCTTTATTTCGTATTTATCTGTTGTCGCAACAGCATGGTTCAAACGTGAGTAATATATACCACGAAATATTATGCATCCCTCACGTATGTGTGTTGCTGAAAATATCCTACTTTCTTTATTTCGCAGCAAGATGGTGAACACACTATTCTAATGGTGACATGCGGAATGTGACGCGTCAAATTTTGTATCCTTCATCTGTAGCAAGATCAAAAAAGCTACAACAGAGCAAAAACATTTCAATACTGGCCCGCAACAAAAGCTTAAATGATCAGGAAACGAACATTGCAACATTAAAAGTAGGAGCAAGCAACGTATAGTACCATTGCTACATATGAATAGAAACACTGATTTTATTGGTATTATCACGTAAGATTTATTAGGGCGATAACCGAGTTCAACACTATGCTGAGTATAATGCTGAGTATCGAACTGTACCTTTACAAAAACTACACACTGATCAAAGGAAAGCTATGATTTTTCAAGGGCTCGTTTATCTTTGTTAGACACAATATTAATGAGAACTAACAGACAATAACGCCAAGGAAAGTACAGGGGGTGTTATCTGTAGTATTTAGAATGTAAATGTGAAGAAAGTAAAGCGGACGAAAAGATGACTTGCCGACGGCAGGGACCGAACCTGCGACCTTCGAATAACGCGTCCGATGCTCTACCACTGAGCTACGGCGGCGGTCATCCTCCCGTCCACTTTCTGGGGTATATATGTTGATTAAACCTAGGAGTGTTAGTCAGCGCCAATCGCAGCCATGGCGGCGAGTGTGGAACACTCTTTTTTGTCTCTTGGCGTCACGTAGCACGTGATCTTTTTACGAGTAGGCAGCTGACCAATAATCCCTCGCATACTACCTGAATGCATTAAGTCTGCCAGGACGAGACCCTCGCTATGAATGAAGGAAAACTATGATTTTTCAAGGGCTCGTTTATCTTTGTCAGACACAATATTAATGAGAACTAACAGACAATAACGCCAAGGAAAGTACAGGGGGCGTTATCTGTAGTATTTAGAATGTAAATGTGAAGAAAGTAAAGTGGACGAAAAGATGACTTGCCGCCGGCAGGGACCGAACCTGCGACCTGGGGCAACGCTTACGCATACTTTCGTGTAATGTTGTTTAGTCCTCAATGAACGGCGGAAATTCTTCTGATGCCATGTTTTCTTTTTCGACAGTGTGCAGGGATTACTAGAATGTTGGATGACACCGCGCTTGAACATGGTCAATAACAACGCGCCTTGCGCTCGCCTTTCGCTTAGTGACACTCGTTACGGCCGCTGTTGAATTGACGCATGACTTCCACTGTCAATAGCGTTCAAAACAGTCGCTGTGCGACCGACTGACGGTGTTTGAGAGTCAAGTGAGGAAGACGAGCCTTCGTGCAAGCGAAGGTATTGGTCTCATTGCGTCGTCGTATGGTCAGTGGCAATAGGTTGCATGAACGAACACAGAGTTGATCGATAAAGTGATGTCTCGAGCGCTGCCAGGTCAGCGCAATCGTGCATTCCGTCACACTGGAGTCGTAAGCAGCGGCTTGCCTGTCCCAAGGATATAATGGCGGTGCTATATAATTGGATCGAGCAACGTAACTGACAGGTACATCAGCAAAGCGGCAGAATCGAACTCCGGGACAGTAAACGGCAGTGGCTGCAGTTCGTGGCGAACTGGAAACTCAGCGTGCTAAAAGCACTGTGACGTCAGCTGCAGAGCCTTATGACATACTGACAAGAGCATTAGACCAGGCACGTATAACGGTGTGTTTTGAAAACTCCACTAAGGTGCCCGTCGTCATTTCGCCTGAAGGCACAGGTTTGCCGTGCCTCTTGGACCGCCACCAGAGCCATTCCACCTGGATGAAAAGAGTACGCGCGCCGCCCCATGCCTGTGCCTCATTACGTAGGTCATGAATATATATATATATATATATATATATATATATATATATATATTCATGGCCTACGTAATGAGGCATAGGCATGGGGCGGCGCGCGTACTCTTTTCATCCAGGTGGGATGGCTCTGGTATGTACATATATATATATATATATATATATATATATGTATATATATATATATATATATATATATATATATTCATATTCGTGTTGGACCTGCAAGGACAGTAAGCAACGCTCGATGCTGACCGTGCCGCAGTGTTCGAGAAGCTTCACGATTGTAGTAGATCACATTGTTAAGACTGCGCGGAGGGCACCAATAGTCTAGATTTTCCCAGAGCATGCGCGACCATTACTGATAAGACTGGAAAGTTCGATGCGGGATGTATAAAAAACGGCGCCTCCCGGCCATGAGTAGTTTATCGAGGGCAGACGCCCTCTTCGCCGCTATCAGTGTAGAGCGTGTATTTCTGTAGCTTGAGTTTTCATTTCCCGGGCACAAGTTCACCCAAATAAAGAGTTCCACCTTGCACACGCCGACAGCTGCGTCTGCCAAATATATATATATATATATATATATATATATATATATATATATATATATATATATATATATATATATATATATATATATATATATATACATATGTTTTACTTCCCATCCGAATTTTTTTGGGCACAGCAAAATTTTGTAATATTCTTTTCTAGCTAGAAGAGTATTGAACAGCGTTAAAAATTAAGGAGAATATGTACAGTTCTGGTCATAGGAGAACCATGTCAAGTATACTGGACACTGGGATTCATTTGTGGGACTTCGGATGCACACATTCTGTGTTCCTTCTTGAAAAAATGTTGCTTATGAAGAAAAGGTTAATTGTCTTTTAAAAGCCCAAAACGGTTTATTTTGACACGGGAAAAATCCGAAACGTTTCTCACGGGTAATTTTCGCACTTAACACGATTAAGCGATATTAAGCTAGGAAGGGTGCACGCTTAGCGTCCACTAGTCAACCTATCCGACGCCGCTAATTCGTCGTGGTCGTGGTACAATTACCCATCATGTTCCTGTATCAATTCCTTTTTTTTTTCAAAAAGAATTACGACCACGCGCGCTTAGCATCCGCAGCCAACCTTCTTCCATGCCGCTCCGTCCTCGTACTAAATTCTCTTAGCAGAATTCCCACCATGCTTCTGTTTTAGTTTTTAAGGCTGGGCTTCGAGACTGACGCCTACCGCTTCCCCTTGTTTTTTTTATTTTCTTGCATGTTTTGCCCGTCGCGCGCGAATTCCATTTTGGTGTCCAGTGTGCTGGAGATAAATATATTCTCGCTTTGCAAACAGTCTTCTGACTACGAAAGCTACCTTTTGCAACATTTTTTGAAGAGGAGATAAGTCATCTTGCACAAAAAAATTATTTAATTGCGCAAT
Organism: Rhipicephalus sanguineus; assembly: GCF_013339695.2. Classification (NCBI taxonomy): domain Eukaryota; kingdom Metazoa; phylum Arthropoda; class Arachnida; order Ixodida; family Ixodidae; genus Rhipicephalus; species Rhipicephalus sanguineus. The sequence continues at coordinate 128,684,520 of NC_051184.2, read as the reverse complement.
GACAGATCCTAAAAAATGTATACTTGACCTGGGGGCGCCGAGTAGTGCGGACGTGCTCACATCGGACCCCGTTTCTTTCAATGTTTTCGGCAGTTTTTACGGAATGGACACACGGAAACTACACCTTTTCTGAAGCGGCAATCTCTCAGGATTCCACCGAGAGTGGCGTTTTTTCGGTGGGTGAACCTTTCACCATCTTGTGTGATTTTGAATCTCTGAACACGCCGTACGAGTACTAAACCTAGCGGACTAAGCCTACTTACGGCGTTGCTGCGCGAGGTGGCCCAGGTGGCCTACACGCCGGCGCTCCAGCACGCTAACCGCGCAGACGCCCAGCCTCCCAAGCGAACTGCTGACCAATGGAAGCCATGCCCGGGACCATAGTCGTTGAGGCGATGGACATCAACTCGCAGGGGCTCGATGAAGCTGGTTGGACGACCGCTCTCGGCGGCAGGCGGAAACAACCAACGAGTACGTCGCCGTATGGCGGGCAAGATGGCACCAAGAACACGCCGGCTGGCAGCCGCACGGCCATATCGCCGGCCAAGAGTTTCATGAAGCAGATCACGGCAGCTTCTAGGCTACCGACGTTACCAAAGGACCAAATGAAGATCATCCTGCGCCCCAAGGGAGGCCTCAACGTTTCGAAAGCCGACATCATACACCTCGCTCAAGCCCTGGCCATGGCAGTGGCCTTGACGGAACAACAGACTGGCGAGGACACCGTGTGCCCAAACAAGGTGCAGAACATTTTGGTTATCTCTACCACTCATGATCACAACGCGAGGGCTTATTCAAGAATCCGAAAGTTACATACTGTTACATCGTTAGGTCGATCCCTGCGCGTTGGCGCAAGCGATGTAGACGCAAGCTGACAAGCTGGTAGAATGGGCGTTTATTTTCAGTGTACGTTGTAATATAAAGACAGAAAGTAAAGAGGGAAAGGGAAACAAGGTAAGTGAAACAAGAGATAGAAGCTTTGGCTATAACTGAGCCAAGAACTGATAAGGGTTACACTTCAGTCACAACATTTGTCCATCAATAATACTGGAGACGCTGCACAGGTTTCCGCTGTCGTGTTGAGCGTCGGAGTTCTGTGGTCAATGTAGGTTCCCTGGTCTTCTGCTTTTCCTGGTCTTGGGTTGGGGATGATGATTGCAGCTGGTGTGGTGACTGACGGAGTTCCGCCTTCGCGCTTGGTCCTGATCCGGGAGTTTCTTGCGTAGTTCTCGACTTAGGCATACTCTCCCCTTCCCTGTCACGTTGGGGTTCAACCGAGTCTCTCCTTGTGTGAACTTGATCCACATGTCTCCAAACAAGGCCATCTGGCGTCTCGACTCTCACCATCCTCGCTCCGTCGGCCGACTGTACCGTGCCGGTCTTCCACTTTTCACCCTTGCCAAAGTTGCGGATGTACACGTTCGCGTCCGGTGCCAGGGTCCACTCATCTGATTCACCTGATCTTCCTGCAATCAAGGGAGGAAAGCACGTGTCGAGACGAGACCGAATGTGGTATCCCAGGAGAAGCTCCGAAGGAGAATTGCCCGATGCGAGGGGTGTTCTCCGGTAATTGAACAGTAGTGTGCAAAGGCAATCTTCTAATCGGCCCTGGTTAATCTTCTTCAGCCCATCTTTCACGGTTCGAACAGCTCTCTCTGCAAGGCCGTTCGTCTGGGGATGAAACGCAGCCGTGCGCAGGTGAGTTATGTTGTTCTTATTCATGAAATCGGCAAACTCTTGACTAGTGAACTGCGTTCCATTATCTGAAACGAGGGTGCGCGGAATGCCGAACCTGCTGAACAAGCCGCGCAGGCAAGTGATAGTCGAAGATGTGGTCGCCTGCTTCATCGCTACGGCCTCAATCCCTTTGCTGTGAGCATCTACAAGAACAAGGATCATGCTTTTATTTATTGGCCCCGCGAAATCTACATGTACTCTCGACCAGCTTTCCTGGCAGTCGGCCAGCTAACTGGCGGGGCTGATGCCGGCATGGGTCGATTTTGAATACAGCTTGTGCACCTCGCTGACACTTGTTCGATGTCGTTGTCCATTCCAGGCCACCAGAAAGCCGACCGAGCGATTGCCTTCATCGCCGATGATCCTTGATGAGTTTCGTGCAGCATGTGCAACATTCTATGCTGCGCGCTGTCTGGAATGACAACCCTACGGCCCCAATAGAGCAACCGGTGGGCCAGCGAAAGGTCGAGTCTGCGGTCGAAAAAAGGGAGTAATCTTCGTTCAAGTGCTTTAGCGCTTGTAGGCCATCCATTCATTGTGTACTGCACAACCTTGGCCAGTACAGGGTCGCTGGCGGTTAGCGCCTCCAATTCCGCTGTGGAGACTGCACTCTCCTGTACGGATGCGAGGGCCAAAACGTACTCGAGTGGCCCGGCGTGCGCGTTCAGGAGCTGCTTGCCTGGATAATACTGCAGCTTGTAGCGGAATCCGCCCAAATACAGCGCCCAGCGCTGTATACGAGCAGCTGCCAGCGGTGGAGTTGGCCGATCCGATCTCAGCAGGCCCAGGAGCGGCTGGTGGTCTGTTACGAGGATGAACTCTCCGCCTAGAAGATAATCACGGAACTTCATTACTCCAAATACCAGGGCTAACGCTTCTCGTTGAAGTTGTGAATAATTTTGTTCTGCTTTCGACAATGTTCTCGAACGGAACCCAATAGGCTCGTTCCTGTTCCCTTTTGTGTGAAAAAGCACTGCGCCGATGCCTCTTTGCGAAGCTTCGCACTCTAGTTTCAGCGGCTGTGAAGGGTCGTAGTGCACTAATACCCGCGCTTGCAGCAAACACTGTTTTGCTTTGTCAAACGCGGTTTGTTGTTCTTCTGTCCAGTCCCAACGTCTGTTTTTTTCCAGTAGCCGATACAATGGAACGAGCAGAGACGATATGTTCGGCAAAAACTTTGAGTAGAAACTGATCATGCCAAGAAACGAACGAAGCTCGGCTACATTTTTCGGGCTGGAAGCATCAACGATTTCTTCGATATTTTCTTCTATTGGGTGCAGCCCTTGCTGATCGATTCGATGGCCAAGATTGGTAACAGACGCCTGCCGAAATTTGCATTTGTCAAGGCGTAGTTTAATACCATTCTCCCGGAAACGTTGCAAAACGACTTTGAGCACGTCGTCCCTTCCTGCTTTTTGCGGACACCAAGACATCGTCCAGATAAGCTTGCGCGCCTGATAAGCCTTGCAGAACAGTTTCCATCCTACGTTGAAAAATGGCTGGCGCAGAGGCAATGCCGAAAGGTAATCTGTTGTAGCAGAAATGACCTTTGTGCGTGTTAATTACGCACATCTGGGGCGATTCCTCATCAAGCGGAACTTGGTTATATGCATCCCTTAGATCTAGTGTACTGAAATGCTTGCCGCCGTTTAAGGACGCGAACATGTCATTGATTACTGGCAATGGGTATTGTTCCAGCTCACATGCCGCATTTAGGGTGACCTTAAAGTCGCCACAAATCCTAACGGTGCCGTTCTTCTTAAGCACTGGTACAATGGGCGTAGCCCATTCGGAATGTGGCACCGGTGACAAGACGCCTAGTGCCACCAGCCTGTCCAGCTCTTCTGATACTTTGTCGCGTAGCGCAAAAGCAATAGAGCGGGCCCCACAGAACTTGGGTGTGACTCCTTCCTTGAGCTGCAGGTGCGCCGCAGGTCCTTTGTTGAGGCCTAGTTCCGAGCTGAAGACATCTGGAAACTCGTAGATTATATCCGAAAGGATCTGCGTGCTGGTAGACAGCCGTGCAGTCGGCGGCTCAGCTGAGAGGCTGAGAACAGGGGCGCCTGCGCCGCTCAGAAGAAAAATTAGGTCTCGCCCACATAAACTTGGACCGCAGCAATCTAGCACTACCAACGGGCATTCTACGGTTGCACCGACGTACGATACCGGCAACAGGATCTCCCCAAGGACTGGTAATTTTCCCAAATAGCATGACAGCTTTATGCGTGATGGCCTCAGTGGAGGCCAAGCGTTCTTGTGCTGCTCAAAAACCGGACGTGCCGCGACGCAGACCGGTGAACCAGTGTCAATGAGCATTGATACGTCAACACCTCCCCACGTGAAGTTGCGCCGTATTGGGGGCTTCACAGTTTCCTCCCGCGTCGATCTTAGCGTCCAAATGTGCATGCTATCCTCTACGCCTTCATCTGTTTCCCCTTCGTTAACAGCCAGGACTCGGTCGCGTATTTCCGAGGGTGTTTCTTGAGTTCGATACTTTGCGGTTTCATCATTCTGGCATTTTTGAGCAACGATAACAACGCGCGTTATGCCTGCTGTTATTCCAACGGCAGGCATTTCTGTTATGTCTGACACTGCCACAACGCCCGCATTCAGCGAGTCCCTTTTTGCTTGTGGACGACTGCGCCTTGATTCTGAACACAGCTAATGCTTCGCCGGTCATTTTACGGGCGTCATTCTCTGCAGCTTCAGCTGCGAGGGCCATTGTTTCTGCGTCCTCTAACGTCAGATCTTTCTTTGTCAGCATCTGCTTTTGCAGCGCACTCGATCTGATGCCCCACACTATTCTATCCAGCAGCATTCGGTCGAGCATGGTATCAAAATTGCAGTTATCCGCGATACGGCGAATCTCCGTAATGAATTCTTGAACAGACTCACCGTCGAGCTGGCAGCAGTTGAAAAAGCGGAAACTTTCAGCAATCTCATGGCGCTTGGGATCAAAGAACTCGTCCAAGGCTTTCACGACGTCTTCGTACTCCAAAGAATTAGGCTTCTTGGGCGCTATTCTTCCTGCCAATATCTGGACAGTGCGAGTACTTAAGGCTGCCATCAACAACGCCCATTTCTTGGCTGACTCTGTCACGCCCGTTGCCTCAAAGTACGCTTCTGCCTTGATGACATACGGCTTCCAGCTGTCTTTCTCGTCGTCGAAGTCCGGCAGTTGCTGGTGAGCCATCGTCGATTCGCAGCCTCGCGAGGTCGCGTAGATGCCGTCTTGCTTGAATCCAGGGGTTTTCTTTCCGTTTCTCGTCGCCACTGTTACATCGTTAGGTCGATCCCTGCGCGTTGGCGCAAGCGAAGTAGACACAAGCTGATAAGCTGGTAGAATGGGCGTTTATTTTCAGTGTACGTTGCAATATAAAGACAGAAAGTAAAGAGGGAAAGGGAAACAAGGTAAGTGAAACAAGAGATAGAAGCTTTGGCTATAACTGAGCCAAGAACTGATAAGGGTTACACTTCAGTCAAAACACATACCAAACTCGGAGCTTTTGAGGTGTCAGCCTATATCGCTGCCCCCGATGGTACGTGCAAAGGTGTAATAAGAAACATCGACCCTTCCCTTGACGACGGAGCCCTTAAGAGGATGATTGTGAACCAACGAAACCCTAAGGTATTAGAAGTCCGAAGAATTAAGAACACACACGTTGTTGTTATACTCTTCGACGGTATGGGGGTGCCAAACACAGTCATGTGCGGCGCCGCCCTCGTTTCATGCTTTCTGTACAAACGGCAGGTAGTCGTATGCTACGAGTGTGGCCACGTGGGTCACCGAGCCGACGTGTGCGCCAGTAGCGCAGAGGAGAAGAAGTGCCGCGGATGTGGCGAAGCTAAGTCTTCAGAATCAGAAGAGGGGGTGCACCAATGCACACCCAAGTGCGAGGCGTGCGGAGGCCCCCATATCACTGGGGATAGGACGTGCCGACACCGATACCACATCCCATACATCGTACGACGTCGGCGCCGAAGGCGAGGACCAATGGCGCGGCAAACACAAACGGCCGGTGGCGATGACGCCAGCCTCTCCTACCCACAGGGAAGCTCAGCAACACCTACTACTCCATCTGACAGTTCCTTCATGCAAGCGCGCTCGAACTCGCGGGGGGGGGGGGGGGGCGCTCTCGCTCCAGGCGACGGCCCGGCTCACAAGAACAGGGGAACACCAGCGCATTGGGGTCGAGATCCCGATCCCGGTCACAGAACGCGAAACGGGCCACGTAGGCCGACAAAGTAAAGGGTTCCGGCGGATAGTCCTCGACAGGAAAGAAGACTGCAACGGCCAAAAAACAAGAGGTGAGGCACAGTCAGAGCAAGTGAATGATCCCCGCATCCAATCACTTGAAGCGGAAAATCAACAGCTCAGGCGCGAACTTGCAGAGCTTAAGGAAGCCTTAAATACCATTAGAGAACAGTTCTCGCATCGCGACGAAGGTAAACTTCAAGCTTTAGGCCCCTTAGCTGGCAAGCCCTAACGTAAACCTCCCTATCCAGAAACAGTGTCCCAGCCAGACAATGAGGATGAGATGGCGGAGCCGAGCGAGGATACAGCGACCGCTGCTGCTTCACCTGCCAGAAGCACGGGCATAGGGAGGCTAGCTTCAATAGAAAAGACCCTAGGCCGCATGATGGCAATGCTCTCTGGGATGGAGACGAGGCTAACTCAACTAGAGAGACCCAAGGTCCAAGCCATAAGCAGACTCACGACGTCGACGGTACCAAAGCAGGAAAACCCCAACCCTGACGGTGGGGCTAAAGGGCAACTGAATAATCTTCAGTAGTCAAAATGGCGAATGCGGATAGTAACAATCTGAAAATTTGGCTGTGGAATTGCGCAAGTTTCCAGAGGCGCAAGACCCCATTGGGCAGCTTATCAGGTCTATTGCGGAGAAGCCGCAAGTCTATTGTTACAGGAAACGCTTTGTGGTGACGAACTTTCTTTCTCGGGGTACCGCTCAGTTGCGTACCGAGGAGGAAATGCCCGAGTAATCGCTGTCTTGATCAGAAAGACCATCTCATTTGTTGTGCATGTGGTCCCCGCGTACAAGGCAGGCCTCGAGGCCCAGCTAATAGAGATCACGCCCAGTAGAACACGCTGTTGTAACATTTTCATTCTTAACGTCTACAGCTCACCATCGGACAGGAAAAGAGACTTTAAAGCATTACTAGGCGCCGCGACTCGGGCGGCAAGAAACACGCCTCTCGTTGTTGCGGGTGACTTTAACGCCCCAAATACGGAATGGGGGTACGGTTACAAAAGCGCCAAAGGGACGAACTTGGCATTCAACGCCACGGAGCTCGGCTTAATACTTGTCACATACCCTAGGCTGCCCACCAGGTCTGGTAACTCAGTCCTCCGAGATACGACCCCCGATCTCACCTTCCTCCGAGGAATCGAGGGCACGTGGGACAACCTTCAGGAGTGGCTAGGCAGTGATCACTGAATACTTGAAATTCTGTTGCGTGTCAAACCCAGACCACCCGTGAGATATGAGTTTGTGGATTGGGACCTTTTTTGAAAAATCAGAGATGAAGCCGCACCGCCCAACGAGACGTACGCAGATCTCCTAAAAATCTGCACGAGGCCGTTAAAGGAGCCACCAAAGAAATCACCAGGCACCTGGAGGTTCCCAAAATGTACTCGAGAATCGCTCACCTCCTGGAGGCAAAACATGCCCTCTCGACCAAGTGGAAGACCCAGAAACTTAACCGCAACTCAGAGCGAAAATCGCGCTTCTTAACAGGAGATTGAGTGCTACTCGGCCCAAATTGCCCGGTAGCAATGGGATGAGACATGTACCGAAACTCACGGGCGTATGCGCAGGGGTAGCAAATGGAGCTTATTGAAAAGCCTTCTCGACGATAAACAGTATAAGGGCGCCCTTAACCTCGCAACAGATAGGCTCATAAATAAGGAAATCGCAGTCGGTCTCGCCGAAAAGGACACCTCCGAATAGGCACGGTCTCAGAAGGGCCTTACGAACTAGGCAACTGCGGCACCCCACAGTGTTCCGTGCTCTTCCCACTCTTATTCAACATCGCCATGCACAAGCTCTCCACTCGCATCGCTGCAATCCCGAACGTGGGACACGCCATTTATGCGGACGATATCACGATCTGGGCACCGGTCGGATCGCTAGCCATGCTCGAACACTCGTTGCAAAGCGCACTGGAGGCTACGGATGACTTTCTTTCAAACACGGGCCTTGAACTCTCCCCTGATAAACTAGAGCTACTGTTATACCGACCGTCTAGACAGGGGGTTCGAAACCTTGCGCCTCTGGAAACATTGCCGATAGAAATTTGAGTTAAGAATGGACAGCCCATACCGAGGAGAGACTCGGTAAAGATCCTAGGTGCTCTCATTGATGCCAGGGGTGTAACTCGCAGGCCCTCAACAGGCTCACTGGACAGGCCAGTAATATACTAAGACTTGCATCCCGCGTTTCAAATCGAAGAGGTGGTCTCAAAGAGGACAATCTGCTCAGAGCTTACCAGGCATTCTTTGTCAGTAATGTTCTTTATATTGCGCCTTACCTTAATTGGGCTAAGGCGGAGAATGCCAAACTTGACTCCCTCACCAGACCTGGTCTCAAGCGCGTGCTCAGCTATCCGCATTTCACGAGCACCGAGAAGCTTCTGGAGCTAGGCCTCCGCAACACCGCTGACGAGCTAATAAAAGCTCACACACCGGCTCAGATAACGCGACTTTCATCCACTAAGCCAGGGATTAAGCTATTAGCAGAAGCGGGTATTCAGCCTAGACATGAACAGGCGACGAAAGTTAGCTTGTCCCGGGAGAACAGAAATCGCATCATGGTTGACCCCGTCCGGCGAAACATCCAAGTGCACCATAAGGGTCGAAGAAACTAGAGGCCCTCTTTGTCGACGCTGCCAGACATGACGGTGGAGATAAGTTTGCTATTTCGGTCGTTGACGCAGGAGGCAACATGCTTAATGCAGCCTCTGTTTATACTAAGACTTCCTACGTGGCGGAGGAAGCGGCGATCGCTCTGGCTTTTCACAGCGCAAAGGCTCCTGCTATTGTATTCTCGGACTGACGCACGGCAGTCAGATCCTTCTCGAGCGCCCTCGTGTCTGAACAGGCGAACAATGTTGTGAACAAAGCACTGCAACGAACGCGGGAGAACAGCGAAGGGGGGTACCACATCACGTGGTTCCCAGCTCATCTCGATGGCTTAGTTAACCCGCTCGGATGTAATCCTAACGAGCAGGCTCATCGGTTAGCGCGCGATTTCACGTACCGCGCTGCTACGGATAGCCAGGCTCGTAACGAGGTCGCCATCCATAAAGATTCACTATGTACTTTTCACGAAATTATTTCCCACTACCGCCTGGCCAAGAAAAAATTTCCACTACTCCACCCAGCCCCAGGCTCAGGCTACCACAGTCCTCAAGCCTCAGGCTACCACATTCAGACTTCTGCAAAGCCGTTCGTATCCCACTCATCGGTCCCTTAATAGGATAGACCCCGACCACTTACAGTCCTGCCCCAAATGCGGCCATGACTCATGCTCTTTCGACCGCATGCTCTGGCTGTGCCGAACCCTTACTGCCTCTCCACCCTTCTCGAAGGATCAATGGGAGGAATCCCTGAAGAGTAGTGATCTCCACATCCAACTCCAGGTCGTCCAGAGGGCCTACGATATCGCGACGGAACTTGGACTTCCAGTCCCATCGTCGGCGGAGCCACCAACTTGATCTGGGGCCGCCGGCTTCCCAGATTCGAGTTCCTCAGGTCTCCAATAAAGTTCTTGTCATGTTATGTCATGACCTCACCGTATGCGCGTTTTCTGGTGGATGATGTCATTACTCTGAGGCGCCCCGATAATAAAATGAAGCTGAGGGAGGAACACCGTTGAAAAAGATATTGCACGTCTCTTACAGAAGCTGACAAAGAGGTTTCGGCTAAGATTGCAGCTCTGTCTAATTTCCTGCACCGCTTTTGTTCTGATGTCCAGTACACTGTTCGCGGGGTCAACAAAGCATCTTCATATACATAATTATAGCATGGGAGCGGCAGCTGCAAGCGTGTCGATAGTAGAAGAGAAGAGCGATGGAAACGGGCCCGATTGCCCGTCGCTCTCATTGGCACATGACGGTCAGTCGCGGCCGAGCCTAGGACTAGTAAATGCGTCTGGCCCCGGGTCTCCGTCACGTCCCTGACAAGTTTTGGGCAGCTACTGGCCCAGGCCTGTGCCTACATTTGGCGTCCGTAACCTTCGGAGGGCTGGTAGCTCGCGGAGGTTGACACAGTTGTTTTCGATCGCAAGGGCTAGCTTTGGGCTTTTGTATTGACGCGTATTCAGCGGCTGTGGTGAGATTTGGGGTCTTCTTTAGGGCTTAGTCTTGCCTACGTGAGCAGGCGGCGGTGTTTCGGTGCTTTCTCTGCTAGTTTCCTCTCTTTCAGCAGTTCATGTCTGTTTTTCCATGACCACCCGACTCACACGCCGAACACTCAAGGACTGCTCAGAAGCATATCCTGGAGCCGAGCACGATGTGGAAGCTGGTGGCGCGGTGGAAACAGTTGGTGAACAACCTTCACTTGGCGATATGGTCTCCGGATCCGCTCGCGGCATTTTCATGGTCTTGACAGCCCGGCTCACAATTTACCCTATCATCACGCGCATAGATCACGAGCGCACGCAGGCCGTGGCACTGACACAGATGACGTTGGACGTTACAATATGTTATTGACGAACTTTGCATTCTCATTATGGTCTCTGGCATCTGGAAGCTCGATGTGCTCGAGCGGGTCCTATATGTTGCCCTGCGATGTGCCGCAGTGCAGTGGCTGCGCCTTCAGCCTTCGTTCCTGTCCTGGGACAACTTCGTGGCTGTGCTTCGAGAGGAGTTCCTGTCGGAAGATTTATCATCATCATCAGCTTGTCTACGCCCACTGCAGGGCAAAAGCCTATCCTATGTTCCGCCAATCAACCCAGTTCTGTGCTTTCTGCTGCCACGTTACACCTACAAACTTCCTAATCACATCTACCCACCTAATTTTCTGTCTCCCCCTCACGCGTTTGCCACCTCTTGGAACCCAGTCAGTTACTTTTGATGACCACCGGTTATCCTGCCGACGTGCTACGTGCCCGGCCCATATTCTATTCTTCTTGATTTCAACCATGGTATCTTAAACCCCATTTGTTCCCTTACCCACTCTGCTCTCTTCCTCTCGCTTAAGGTTACACCTATCATTTTCCTTTCCATCGCTTGCTGCGCCGTCCTCAATTTAAATTGAACCCTGTTTGTAAGTATCCAGGTTTCTGCTCCGTAGGTAAGTACCGCTAAGATGCAGCTGTTTTATACCTTCCTATTGAGGGATAGTGGTAGACTACAATTCATGATTTGATAATGCTTGCCGAATGAGCCCCATCCCATCCTTATTATTCTTGTTATTTCACTGTCATGGTTCGGCACCACGGTTACTACCTGTCCTAAGTAGACGTACTTCTTTACAACTTCCTGTGTCTCGCCACCTATTGCAAAGCGCTGTTCTCTGCCAAGATTTTTCCACATTACTGTAGTTTTATGCATTATAATTTTAAGACCTGCTATTCTACTTTCCCTATCCAGTTCAGAAATCATGAGCTCTAATTCCTCTCCCGCGATACTCATCAATGCAATGTCATCATCGAATCGCAGGTTACTGAGACATTATCCATTAACTCTGGTCCCTAATTCTACCCAATATAGGGCCCTGAAAACCGCCTGTAAACACTCGGTGAATAGCATTGGAGAGATCGTGTCTCCCTGCCGTGCGTCCTTCTTATTGGGATTCTGTCGCTTTCTTTATAGAGGACTATAGTGGCTTTGGATCCGCCGTAGATTTCTTCCATTATGTATATATAGGTTTTGTCGATGCCCTTATTCCGCACTGTGCCTGCATGACTGCTGATGTCTCCAGCGAATCAAATGTCTTCCCGTAATCTATGAAGGCTATGTAAAGGGGTTGGTTGTATTCTGCGCATTTCTCTATCACCTGATTGATAGTATGAACATGGTCTATTGTTGAGAAGCCTGTACGAAATTCTGCCTGGTCCTTTGGTTGATTGAATTCTAAAGTAGTATTAATTCTGTTAGCAATTACTCCTGCAAATAGCTTGTAGTCAACGGACAGTAAGCTGATGGGCCTGTAATTTTTGAGGTCCTTCACGTCCCTTTTCGTATTCATCAACGTGATGTACAGTCTTCCAAGATTCTGGTGTCCTACCCGTCGAGAGCTCGCAACGGCCTTATACGACGCGAGCTGGACGCCCCAACGCAAAATCCAGACGAGTGCCTGAGAGAACATGTTCGGGAAATGCAGCAGCTATTTCACTGCGCTGATCCTAGCGACCCTGAAAGCGCGAAGCTTTCGCACGTTCTGCGGCGATGCCATCCTCAATTTAGGCGACATCGTTTTGGACATTACTTTCCTTCCCTCGAGGAACTTGCAGGCTTCGTTTGGGAAATTGCAGAGATGCTATTTTAGGAGCAGCATGATGTTCCTCCACCACATGCCAACGTTGCTCTATAGCTAACCTGTGCCTTCACGACTACCTCAACTCGACGGCTCCACAACTATTTCGTCAATTTGATACCACACACGGTCGCGCCTGGCATCGACGACGCGACGGCAAAACATTTTGTTGGCTGGAGCGAAGGAGCAATGTGCCGCGCCGAATTCGAGGAGTGCGCGAAAAGTGCAGACGACAAGGCGGGGTCGTGCGCCGATGTGTCGGGTGACGAGGCGGTCGTGGAGAACGTGAGTGGCGGACAATATGCTCATGTGGACGAGGAAGTCGTCGGGGCAAAGGCCGACGAGTTGCTGGAGGGCACATCATAGGCGAATGAGTCTTAGAAAGGAGAAAAATAAATTGCTGAGGTTGTTCAGGAGGATGGAGGGAAGGAGGACCTAACAAGTGAGAATGGCGCGAACGGAGACGGCGTGTTGGGCTGAGAGGGAGCCGCCAACGGCGTGGGTGGTGGTGTTGAGGAGGAACAAATGAAAATTGTGAAGAAAGGAAAAAGACAAAAATTCTGAAAAAGAAAAACCAGGATGATGACGAGCTTGAGAAGCTGCTGAACGGGATCGTATTGGAAATTGTGGGTCGCGCGGAGCTACCGAGAGCGCCGTGGACGCAGTGGCACACGCTCGTGAATGCATGTCGGAAAACAACCCGGACAGTGTATATGTACAGTGCGTGTGTGCGTGTGTGTTCGAAGGGGTTTAATGGACGACACTCGGCAACGATGCTCAAAGGCAACACTAAAGACTGAGCCGAAAAGGACGGCCCATTACAGAGTTACAATATATATATATATATATATATATACATATATATATATATATATATATATATATATATATATATATATATATATATATATATATATATATATATATATATATTGTAGCGAAGTGTTCGAAGCCTGTAATGGGTCGTGCCCTTCGGCTCTTCTGTGACAGCACGTTCCTCGCGCTCGGAGCCCGCGCTCTGTCTTGGCTGTCGCCGTTGTGCTTCGTCGACTAGTACCGTCAATAAACGCCTTTATAATTTGGTGGAGAGTGCTGCGCCGTCCGCCCAGCTTCGGTCCCCGTTCGATGCCCCTGGCGTTTCGATCCCGCACCGTGCCGTCTACCGTGCCTCAAGGCGCCGCCAAGCAAACGCTTCCCCCTGTACTGACACCATGCCTCCGTGTCCCCCGCATCCGCGACCCTCCTGTCTTCACCGGAGCGGATGCCACTTACATGGAGGACTGGCTCGCGATATACGAGCGCGTGGGCGTACCCAACAAGTGGGACGAGGCAGGAAAATTGATCAACCTGGTTTTCTTCCATGCGGATCCTGACAACATCCGCAACGTTATGAAAGGATTCGACGATGATGCCTTCACCATGCTGCTCGCCAAGAACCCTCGTACTGTGAGAGAGGTGATCACGCTCTGCACAAGCTACGAGGAGCGGCGCCGGCAGCGGTTGCTGACCCGTCGACCTCCATCACGCGACGCCGATCTCGATGGTTTGTCGGTCATTTCTGATCACTCGTCCTTGCTTGCCGAGATCAATTCCTTTGTGCGCGAAGAAATTACCCGACAGTTCTCTCTACTGGCCTTCCCTCAGTCGCAGCACGTTGAACAGCCGTCGACCACACTGCTTCCTCCCTTACGCCGCGCTATTCAACAGGAAATCGCGGAGCTCATGCCGGAATACCACCAGCCACCTCCGGCACCTGCGCCGCTCAGTTACGCGCAAGTTGTAGCCAGGCCACCCCAAGCGCTCCCTGTGTCTGCCCCACATATTTACGCCGAAGCCGTCACTAGACCACAGGCCTCTAAGGCGAGTGTGCTGGCTGCGTACGCCAACATCATTCCTAGGCCATGACTGCAGCCTACCATGCAGTCCTATCAGCCGCCGCCCCATCCACCGCGCCTTGGGCCATGTATGGAACCCACCCCGGCGAAACGATGGCGCACTTCCGACAACCTCCCCATCTGCTTTGTGTGCGGTTGCGCCGGTCACGTCGCCCGCTATTGCAATCGCGCGCAGTCGCGTTCAGTCGCCTCAACCATTCCAAGCTAGTGAAGCCGCCTGTATTATCATTCACGGCAGCCTATGTCACCGCCGTCTCGCCCCACTCCCTCTACCCGCCGTTCACCGTCACCACGACGCCGCTCACTGTCCCCGATGCGGCCACGTCTGGTGCCACGCGACCAGGAAGACTAGTCGTCGCAGTACACAAGGCAAGGGCTCCGATGCAATCGAACTGCGAAAGCCCTCATCGAAGCCCATCGAATGTGATAGACGTGTTTGAGGACGGTGTTCGTGCATCTGCTCTTATCGACACTGGAGCCGCCGCATCCGTTATGGACGCAAAGCTTAGCCGAATACTGCGAAAAGTCAGGACGCCACTTTCCGGGCTCTCCCTCCAGGCAGCCGCACCCAACGTACAGCGGTGTGCACAGCTCGCGTCATAATTAAGAACGCTATGTGCGCCGTCGAATTGATTATTATTCCTGCATGATCTCACGACGTCATCCTCGTATAGGATTTTCTCTCCCGCCACGACGCCGTAATTCATTGCGCACCATCCGAAATAGAGCTCTCACCATTCTCTAATTTGACGCCCACAGACAGTCCATCGGCTGCGAGCAACAGGGGCGTAGCCAGAAATTTTTTTCGGGGGGGGGGGGGTTCAACCATACTTTGTGTATGTTCGTGCGCGCGTTTTTATGTGCGCGTGTATATATACGCAAGCAAAACTGAAAAAATTCGAGGGGGGTCTCAACCCCCCAACCCCCCCCCCCCCTGGCTACGCCCCTGGCGAGCAAGGTACTCGGCAAACACGACATCAATGTGCCTGCAAACTCGTCAACGGCGGTGTCAGTCTACTGCGGAAGTCTGACACTGTTGCACTCCACTCGCCATATGACCGTGTTTGCAGGAGGAAAGGCTTGCTGGTGCCTTTCGCGACTGCTCAAGTCACTCAGGGCAGCTCCACTATATTTTTAATCAACCCCTCCCTGTAGAGTGTTACGTTGTTGCGAGGGGAATGTCTCGGCAGCGTGGAACCCCTCGAAGACGCACAAGTTATAGACGAACCCGATGACACACGCGGCCGCAGTTCCACTACGCTCAGTGCTGTTTCGACGTCTGGTTCATCACCCACTGACGTATTTGGTTCATCCATAGATGTCAACCCTTCGCAGGTCCAGCGTTCCCAGCTTCTGGACCTGTTGGAAGAATTTCGTTTTGCTTCGATGTCGCTCGAGCTTGTCTCGGCCGCAAGTCGGCCGTTACGCATGGCATCGACACTGGCGCCCACCTGCCACTGCCGCAACGTCCATATCGTGTATCTCCCACAGAACGCCGTGTAATCACCGAGCAAGTCGACGACATGCTTCGACGGAATGTTATTCGACCTTCAAACAGCCCCTGGGCGTCTCCTGTCGTTCTTGTTGCGAAGAAGGACGTTTTTGTGCGGCTCTGTGTGGACTACAGGCGACTCAACAAGATCATTCGTAAGGGCGTGCATCCACTGCCGCGAATAGAAGACACGAATGACAACCTGCAAGGAGCTGAATTCTTTTCATCTCTCGATTTGCGCTCAGTGTACCCTACGGCCCCGACAAAGGTACACACAGACGCTAGCGATGTTGGCCTTGGCGCTGTCCTTGCGCAGCGCAAACTAGTGTTGCCTGAATATTTCGTGGCATATGCGAGTCGTACGCTTACCAAGGCCGAGACCAATTACACCGTCACCGAAAAGGAATGCCTGGCGATGATCTGGGCTCTCACAAAACTCCGACCTTAATGTACGGTCGCCCATTTGATGTCATCACCGACCATCGTGCACTATGGTGGTTGTCGTCATTGAAGGATCCCTCAGGCCGCCTCGCCCGCTGGGTAGCATGCCTACAGGACAGCGATATCCGCGTGCTGTACCGCAACGGACGCCAGCATGCTGACACCGACGCACTGTGTTTATGATCTGTACACAGTATTCTCAGTGTTGACACAATTTCTGTCAAGTTTAAATTGCTGGTATTGTCTCCAACTCTTCTTTTGACCTCATTACAATTATGCTGTTATTTTTTCCGTGAATCATTATCAAGTTGCCCAATATTCAGTCCTAAACAGAGCAGCTGTGGTTGATCAAGAATCTAATGTCCAACGTGTTTAAATACAAAGTGAACCTCACTAACATTCTCATCCCCTTTACACTATAACGCTAACATGACAGACGTCGAAACCTACCCGAATGGCTGTACACAGGACAAGGGTAACACTTCCGGTGTTGTTTCGCATTTCTTTACTTTCGTGTATTTTTCGTCCTCTGTACTTGAAAAGTTGACAAGGAACTACTAAGCAGCCTCACAATTTTGCATTTGTTTCATGTTTTCGTTGCTTTTATGAATTGTGGTTAGTGGATTTACAATCAATTTTAGGCTTTTCTGCAGGGAACTCAACTGTACGATCATGTGCGACACTTTTTGATGCCAAAGTGCGAACTAATGCAATAAAATTACTAGAACATGCCTATCTGCATGGTTGCGTGTTTCTCAAATATCAAGATAACCTTATTCTACTGATTTAGTTGCCGTCATGTGTAGGCTGACACCAAGTTCATTGTGCACCCCATTTCTTTGGATTGCGCTTAGATACTGGCACTGTGAAGTGTACATTTCAATAGGCATTATGAGGAGGTTTTACGCACTACTTTCATATTGCTTTACTACTGTGAATTATGCATAGTGCTTGGGCTGTACTGTATATGTTGTTCCATGTGTTCAGTATTGGGTGCAGATTCGGTGCACAAAAATGGAAATATGCATATGCTTACACTGACATGAGAACTGCTACGGTTCTGATTCCAATAAAATAGTGCAAACGCTGTTTCTTGAATCAGTTATGGTATGACTATTTGTCCTGCATGCCAATGGAAGAAATGAACTACTGCATTCAATACAAAATTGGTGAAGCACTGCTCGCTCAATGTAACGGCCTGTGTTTTATTACCAAACAAGTAGAACAGATGATTTACACATTAGAACACATTGTGGAAGAGAAATAGGTGAGAGGCAGTTAGGCAACAAGTCATAACTGTGTTCTAACGTAGGTTGGGTGATATTTCATCAATCGTAGCGTAATTGAAGGTGCCTTTTTTATAAGTGAACTTCAACATTATGTGCAGGTGGACGAGGGAGTGCACATATGACCGAGTTTTACTAGTTTCGTACCTATTTGCTATAGTCCTCGTGTTTCTGTGTTATGTAACATTCTGAAGTGTGAACAAGCCAACCTGTCTACTCCTGTGAATTTATTTATTAAATTTTATATGTTATTTAATTCGTACTGCGGCCTCTGTGCAAGGGGAGTGCGAAATACACATTGACGTTCACAAGGGTGAAGTGCAAGTGCAATAACGTTTTTTTTTTGGTGTGAGACATGTCGCTGGTAAATTTGCGGATGTTGTGCTTGACCAACGTTACTAGATTAGCTTGACATCGGTGTACGCTTTGGGCATTCGCTTTAACACGGTCGTGTGATGCTTAATAATAACTGTTAAGATAGTAGGTAGTCTACGCGTATGAAAGCAACTAAATACAAAATATCAGTTATAGAGAACCACTGTATGCCAGCTAAAGCACGAATTGCATATAAGTGCTAATTGCGGAAATAGATTATCGTTCAGCTGCACAGAAGGCGCTGTTGCCCCTGCGTGCAGCTCGCTACAGTAGGCGCGGTTTAAAGGTACCTAATGTAGTCGCGTTACAATATCACTGTAACTGTGGCGTCTGCGTGTGTAACTTTTATATGCTATGGGAGCGGCAGGCGCGAGCGCGCCGACAGTAGAACAAAATGATGGACACGGGCGCGCTCGCCACTCACGCTCAGTGGCCGTTGACAGTGAGCCGCGGCCGAGACTTGCAAATGATAAAGACGTGTTGCTCAGTGCGCGGGTAGATCGAGCGGCCGTACTCAATGTCTCGTCCTCGTCTCTGTGGGGTCCTGCACGGGGGCTGGCCCAGACCCCTACAATGCAAACACAGGCGGTCTTAGAACAGCTCAGAACACGCTGCTGCCAATGGACGCGTGCAGCTCTTTGCAGAAATTACAAAAATTGCCCCATAGCATACGCCCATGGAATGAAGATTTGTTCGGCCAACTGAAGATACCTTTGTGACGCTGGTACCCACGAATTTCGGGCGAGCGAAGCATTGTCGATATGTGGAGAAGAGGACAAACGTTTACTATTTTTATAACGGTACGAAACGACGAAGCGAAGAATTCGCAGCAAAAGTACTCTCAGTGAGTTGACAGTGTAACTCAGGTTCTATTATTTCGACTTTACCGTGTGGAAATCGAGCGCGCCCTCCCCTTAGGCGCCTCGTTCCCCAGCTAGCGCCTGTTGGCAGAGCGCCGGGGACCGCCGTTAATCGGCATTATGGGGACCACGACGGCAACGCCATGCCACTGTGTCTGGTGCGAGCCATGCGTCAGCTTCCCGGCGCGTGGGCCACCGCGCTAGCCTACGTCACTGTGCTGCGCCTGTCCTCATTAGCCGCCAATGACAACCCCCTTCCGCCTTGAGGTCGCTTGTGTCTAGCGCTGGATTGTCAGCGTCAGATGCTCTCAGGCCAGCAAGAGAGGTTGACCTGCTGCTCTAGCAGGCGGCTTCTCGTTCGTGTGCTCGACTGCTGCCCTTTGTGTGATAGTCGTAGCGCCGCTGGCAACCGTACTCTATCGGCCTTGCGGAACTCCCTTTACGGCCTGCAAGCCCGTGACTGTCGTACTGTGCTGCATCTTGGGTTAATAAACAGGTGTTGTTTTTTGACATCCTGCCTCGAGTGCCTTTTCTGCGCCGTGCCGGAGAGTCGATGAACCCGGCCGTAGCGTCTTCGTTCGCTTCGGCAGTGGAAAACGTCGCGTCCCTTGCCGGTCGCCTCCTGCTGAATCCAACTGCTGAATCCATCTTCGAGATATCTTTGACGTGAGGTGTATTCTGCAAAGGTTAAATGATCTTGTGCAGTCTCTGTCAAAAGAATATAAGTGCAACCCTCAGCCATAATCCAACCCTCACGGTTCACGAAGGCCAGCTCTCCGGCCTGTTAAATAAGAATTTGCTTGCAACGCGATCTGTGCACGCACTGATCAAGTCAGCACGAGATCCGTTGCGTTAGAACTGAACACCACACCCAAGTCTTGTAAGAGTTGATGCCAGGTATGGTATTCAAAACTAATCAAAACAAGGGAGGCAAAAGAGGCTGCGATGCCAAAAAGGCAGTGTGGCCAAATTTAGGTTATACTCGAAGGTGCGCGGGCGCGCTGAGTTCAGCAGACGACAGTTGGCCTCTACCGGAAGTGTCATCTCTTTGAAAACTCGCACGAAAGTTTTCCCATATTTCAGTCTGTTTATTTACCTGCAACAACTATTGTACACAGTGTCAACGGGAACAAGCGCATCTGATCTGAACACCACTCTTGATTTATGTCGGCTGTTGGCCAATAAGGATGCTATGTCTTGCGACGCGGCCATGCGGATCCGCGCCGTCAGCCGAAAGACGCCCCGCCCACCGACGAGAGTGAGAACCGGCCTCTGTTTAAAAAGAGGGCGCCTGGGAGAATGGCAAGTTCGCGCTACTGTAGCCTTTATGCGGCGCGCACGACTGCAATGTTTGGCTGAGCAGTTCGTAGCCGTGTCAGCTTTACACGCGATGTGTTTTTTCAACAAGCCCAAGGGGTGCTTCTTGAACCCTTTAGGAATCATACAGCGTCTAATAAATTTACCATGAATAATGTCTTTGCTACACTAAGACACCGCACAAACATTCTCACGCCTGCATACCAAGCAGCTGTTCACCACCCTGGCCACGGAGTCCATTGCCCAAGTGGTGGCTCACGCTGGATGTTCTCCACATGAAGGCGTCGTGCACGGGCCCCGAGTGCGGGGGCAGTCGTCGGCAGGGTTGGTCACATACCTGCAGAGTGTTGTTTGCATTGGAAGGAAGTCAGCAACAGCAATACAACCAGCTACATACAGAACAACTGTAACTGTGTGGTCCGACGCACCTATTGCCGTCGAGTTGCTTTCGAAGCGCAGCTTCGACAGCTGAAATTAGAGCGCAATCAGTACGTTTTATTTCCTTTCATGCATTACTTTGCATAAAAGCTACCACGATCCAATATGAAGCTCGATGAACTTTTCAAGTGTGAAGTCACCCCTGCCGGAACCAACTAGTGACAGAAACTGCGTTTACCGCAAATACTGTGTTCTTTTCTATCACTGCAGTTGGCGCCATGGCAAATGTCGTTAAAATATTTGAGTGACGAAAAGCTATCTTTCACGTTCCTCCTTTGCATTCTATTAACGACATGCGCGATATTGAATAAGATGAAATTTGTTCTAACCACCATGGCGCTTAGGGCGTAAAAGTTCTTGCGGCAAAAGTAAGCAGCCTTGTTGCCGTCGTCCTTCTTATACGGCACACTTATGCACACAAACGTGTCGTCAACCACCTCGACGCAGCCTTCAAATGTCTCACCCATGTAGACAAAGCCTTCCTTTTGGCAGGGAATGCGATCCACTCATTACCGAGGCGCTCGATGATCCCTTCCATGACAGCATGAATCGTGAGACCCACACTGGGCTAGCTCGTCGCCAACTCCTCGTTTTTACGATCGCGTCGTGGTAAGTACTGTTGGCTAAATCGGTTGCAGTGATCCACGCTGCAAGCGATTTAAAATAAGTGTGAAACAGCAGAGAATATATTTGCCGCATGCTCGCGTTTCTTTCCACCACCACTGTCCATGCCCATGTTTACGCTAGGAAGCTGTATGCATGCTTCAACTCGGTTTCGGCCTGTCTCCTATAGACGCCGCTCGTGAAGTTGCCAGGTAACGCTGACCAGCAGAAGGTATCAATATCCTCCGCACGGCCTCTGAATTCTCAAACGAGGTCCTGGCACAGGCATCAAGTGATAAAAACGCAATTTTTCATTATTTATTATAATATAATTAATTGTAGGTGTTTCATGTTTCAAAACGACGACATGATTATGAGAGACGACGCAGTCGATAGCTTCGTAAGTTTTGACTTTTCATTACATTCTGAGCAGTTGTACGTGGCGAGCTGGTTGCATCCGTCCAACCAACTATCCGGGTCCTCACATATTTGGTGGCTCGCTTGCCTGTTTTAGCAGCACTGATGTCCGCGTTATGGCAGCTGTTATATTCATTGATGTGATGGCCGTGGCTGGGGTACTCATGTCGTGTAGAGGCCGTATTTTGGCGGGAGATCTTGTTGCCTGGGCTAGCTTGATTATGCGACCTAGGATACTGAATACGTCTGACAACGAACCGCCGTCTGTACACTCGCGGTTCACCCCTGTTCTTGAGCGCCTCCTCAACAAGTGTTCCTGGCCTGGACTGTTCTGTACAATTAAGCACTATGCATAGTATTGTCCAGATGGCCTGTCTCGTGGCATGTCCACGAAACCAGCTGATGCCTTAGAACCTTTAGAACTGCACTGAGAAACACTCTTTCAGTCATTTGTCGATACCCTCCGTGGGTGATACGCTCGGCTGAAAACCACATGACAACAATCGTGGCGGTTATTTAACTCTGTATTACGAAACATGACCATTTCTACAAGGAACTACTCTTAAGCTCTTGAGCAAGATCAGTTGACTATTGCTCTCAACAGCACTACGGTAAACAGCTCACGGTAAAGCATTCATCATAGAGAAGTCACCTACCGCGCTAGAGAAAAAGAGAGATATGGAGTCTATCAACAAAACGGATGGGATTATCACTGATGACGCAATTTTGGGCATTGGCATGGTCTTCATCGTCTCAGTCACGTCAACCACCATGTCATCAAGAGCCCACTGTGCTATCCTCCCGCGGACATCACAACCAGACATCTCCCACGGGGCTAGCATAAGGACATGTTACGCTCACGCGTGGCCTTCACTTCTCTTCACATCTTGAGCATGCAGTCGGTGCTCTTGCGCAGGGGAGTAAAAACACGTAAATTCAGTGGATTGATAGTTGAACATCTTGGTACATTTCACGTTTGAATATTGATACAGAACTGCCGCCGCAGCATGGTTGCATGAACGGGGAGGAAGACGACGTCGCTTTTGGGTGTTGCTGGACTGGCGCCATCTCATCCATCCTGCACTGTGCATTGTAAATAGTTCATTAAGCAACGCTGCTTGTAAATAATTGGTAGAGGGGGACGATTCTCGTACCTCCATGGAGACGCGCAGCGACCGCAATAACGACTCCCCCTCGGAGACATCGGCTACCGGTACTCATCACCGCCAACACCTTCAGCTCAAACCACATCCTACGCCACAATCTACGAGCCTGTCAGTTATACTCGCCGCTGGGATCGCACACTCATGCTCGTTACTGTTCTTTTCTACCTCGACAGCACTCGGCGGACATTGTTTGAAACCCACGAAGATGAAATAACGAGATGAGATCTCTTAAAAGAGAAGATCCGCGATCATTTGGGTGAATAATTTGGTCATCGGCTTGCTGCAAAGAAGGCTCTTGCCACTCGTGCCCAGACATCTACTGAATCGTATGTCTCCTATATTCTTGAAGTATTGGCTCTTTGTATCGAGGGCAACCACCGCATCTCGGAAAAAATCGAATGCTAACCACTCCCTGAAAGAGATTTCCGACAACGCCTTCAATCTTCTGGTTTTAAGAACGTCACGAGCATCGACATGATTCTTAAAGAATGCCGCCGTCTAGAACAGTCTCAAGCGCTCCGCACAGCCCAAAGCATCACATGCCTTCCGAACACAGTGGCTACGTCTTCCACCAGGTCCCTCGGTGTCACAACCGCAACAGCATCACTCAACGAGAAGTCGAGGCAGCACAGCGTGTAGTTACTCCATTCCTGACGCCCGACCCTTTCCGGACCATGCTTTCTATGATACTAGCCGTCTTCCGTCAAGAATCATTATACGTCGGCCTATATTCTGTAGCGCCCGTCTGCTCTGCTGATCCTTTTTATCGTCGCCCGTCCGCTTCTCGACTTCCTTCCAAATATTCTCGACAACGCAATCTGTCCGAGTGGCACACCCTTGTCGACAAGTGCCTATGTTCCAACTACCGACGCGCCGGTCATATGACACGCCACTGCCGCAACCACTAGGCTCCACCGGAACGCTATAAATCTACCAGCCAGGCCAGTTTTCTGAACTAGTCGTCCTCGGCACTTGCTTCTTCTAGGCCGACCACATTTTCTGCACCTGCCACACCTCTTACGCGAACTCACTACGACCGGTCACCATGCCCTGCTCCGCCGTCAATTCTCGCCCTAGTATGCTGTGCTGCCTCTGTACCTATTTGCAGCGCCTCCGACCGGAAAACTACGCAGTGCAGCTACTGCAGGTGGAGCTGCATTGACGACCTTAAGAAGCACTCCAGGTTTGACGATAACGACAAAGAGGAATATTTTGGACGTTATTGTGGACAATGTTCCTGTGACCGCGTTGACAGATACTAAGGCGCGTGCGTCCATTATGAGTGCTGCTCTTCGCCGCCGATCCCCGCCCTAGACCGAGCTGTAGGAGTCGTCGACAGGGGAACTGCCGCTATTAATGGCATGTTGTACGCATGCGTCCTATAGAAGATAGACGCACTGCCATTCTTTTCGCCGTTATCGAACATTGCCATCATGAACTCATTCTCGGTATGGATTTTCTAGCCACTGACTCTGCCCTCATGGACCGTTCAACCGGCTATCTTCACATTGGTTTGACTCTCCGATCCGACCGACCCACCTCAAACTGCATCGATTTTATACTCCTCCCGCCTCACCCTGTTACACACGTCGACTTATCCTTCATGCCACCCGCACATGACGGCGCTTACATCGTTGCACCGATTCCTGCCGTTAGCTTAGGGGTGGTGTCATTGTTCCGCGCACGATTCTAACAATTATGGGACACCGTACCTGCCTTCCCCTTGTGAATTTTGCACTCATTGTACAAGTTCTACCACAGGTTACCTTTCTGGCTTCAATTACCGCTCTGAAAGACCGTCATGTTGAGCCCATCAGAGCGGACAATTGCTGCAGCTCAGCCCGTGGTTCAATTTCATGAAATTTCTCGGGCGTCGACATTCAACGTACGGTTTCATCGTGCCTCACGTCTCTTAATACTAAAGCCCGCTTCCGCGTTCTTGAGCGATATGGCAACATTTTTGGCTTTGCCCGTACATCCTTAAGGCAAACTATCTTCGTTACTCATCGCATCAATATTGGCGATGCGAATTCGATTCACAGACGTCCATATCGTGTTTCCGCGTCGGGGCCTACACCGATACAAGAGGAAGTCAAAATGGTGCTTGCAAAAGGTATTTTCGAGTCTTCGTGAAGCCCCTGGGCTTCTCCCGTCACCCTTGTCGAAATGAAGAATGGAACATGTGGCTTTTTTGTAGATTATCGGCACATCAACGAGATTACATAAAAAGTTGTTTACCCTTTGCCTCGCATCGATGACGCCCTAGACTGCATATACGGTGCTACTTATTCTTAACTATCGACATTGGCTCCGGCTACTGGCAGATAGCCGTCGATGAGAAGGAAAGCGAGACGGTCGCATTCGCCACTCCTGATGGTCTCATCAGTTCAAGGTGATGCCCTTTTGTCTGTAATACGGCGGACCCTTTCGAAAGAATGATAATTCTGATAATTCACAAATTTTGCGCCGTTACACACTTTCCTGTTCTAAAGTCCACAAACAATGTTCGCAGTTTTGTGATGCTGTGCTGCTAGTTCCGACATTTTGTTGAGGATTTTGCGACCATTCCACACCCCCTCACATATTTCTTGAAAAACGACGCCCTGGTTTACCGTGGCCCTGTCCAAGCACCACCTGCTTACGACCGTGCTTACAACGCTGCCAATCCTGGCCCGCTTCGATCCATCAGCTTCAACCGAGGTTCGCACTGATGCCAGTGAACACGGCAAAGGAGAAATGTTATTGCATCCCCAACGTGGACACGACTGCGTTATAGCCTATGCAAGCCGGCTGCTATCTCTCACCGAGCGCCACTATTCAATCACAGAGCGTGAGTGCCTCGTTCTTGTGTGGCCAGTCGCCAAGTTTCGTGCATGCTTATACGAGCGCCCATTCCGTCTCGCCCGCCACGGTGGTCTAGTGGTTATGGCGCTCGACTGCTCACCCGAAGGTCACGGGATCGAATCCCGTACGTGGCCGCTGCATTTTCGATGGAGGCGATAATGATTGAGGCCCATCTACTTAGATTTAGGTGAACGTTAAAGAACCCCAGGAGGTCAAAATTTCCGGAGCAATCCACTACGGCGTCTCTCATCATCATATCGTTGTTTGAGACGTTAAACCACAGATATCATCATTATCATTATTCCATGTTGTAACCATAGGTCGGCGAACTCACTCATGAGTCGACTCACTCAGGCTCACTCAGACTCAGGTGAAGCCGTGAGTCTGAGTCCGAGTGAGTCCGGTTTAGGAAAATTTTAGTGAGTCTGAGTCCGAGTGAGCCCTAAGCACAAATCATATTTCTTGAGTGAGTCCGAGTGAGCTCCACCTTTTGTTGCCGACTTATGGTCCTATCTACTTATCTTCACCATTACTATCAACCGTATATCGGCTTACGTTTATACTCAAATCTATTCACACATATCTCATCGCACTAGCATTCATGCGCCACCTCAATATTTATTGATCAGAGGCGTGAGTTAGGGGAAGGGGTGCCATGACGTCCCTCCGCAAACTCTTTCATGAGAAGTTCTTGATAAAAATGTCTCGTGTTTGTCAGGTATTTCGTAAGAAACGTCCTTACTGGATCGATACATGATGTATGATAACTCGTATTTGAAGGTACAAGATTAAAAGACGTATCGTAGAGCACTGATTATGTGAGATATTAACGTTAAAGAGCGTTGACATCATTATCGAAAAAGCTAATTTTACGCCAACGGACTCATGAGTCGACTCACTCAGGCTCACTCAGACTCAGATGAAGCCGTGAGTTTGAGTCTGAGTGAGTCCGGCTGAAAAAAAGTTTAGTGAGTCTGAGTCCGAGTGAGTCCCGTTGAGGAAAATTTTGGCGAGTCTGAGTCCGAGTGAGCCCCCAGAGGAAAATATATTTCTTGACTGAGTCTGAGTGAGCTCCAATTGTTTTGCCGACCTATGGTTGTAACCAATCAAAACGCGCTCTGCAGGCTACCCTGATACAGGAATCCTACAGGAGGACTCACTCGCAGGGCCCTACGCCAGAAAAAGTACACATTCTCTGTAATACATAAAAGAGGGCGATTGCATCAGGATGCGGATTATTTACCCCGCCACCCTGTGGAAGAAGCAACCGATGCTGGCACCATCGTCCACGTCTTTTTCTTTGTCGCAGCTACTCAAACAGCACTCTAATGTGGTGCATGTTCTTGTCCATTGTCTTAGTTGCGCTGTGCGTTCCCATTCCCATTAGCGAAGAGCAACGCTGGGGTGCAACATTACGAGTCATCATGGACCAACTTATGTCAACGCCTCGCGATGTGCCTCTACAAACGTTTCTTTTCAAAGAGGGGATACTATATTGTCGTAACGTCGATCCTCTCGGATCTGTCCAACTCCCCGTCATACCAGCACAGCTGGTATGACGGGGAGTTGTGCTCGGTATATAAACAGCGCAGAAATTCTGCGCTGTTTATATACCGAGCACAAGTTTAGAAGTTCCTACCATTCACAGACGGATGGTGGCACGGAGCGCCTCAACAGGACCATAACCACATGCTCTCCAAATACGTTGCCGCTGGCCACCAGGACTGGGACATCCTTTTGCCATTTTTTACGTTTACCTACAATTTCTCGCGTCCCGACACTGCCACCTATTCGCCGATATATCTCCATTGCGGCACAGAACCCGCGCTACCATTGGACACATTGCTGCCCTCCGCCGCGGAATATGCTGGGAGGCCATCATCCGCGACGACCACACGCACCAACGCGCCCATAACCATGTTCAGGCCTAGCAGGAGCACCAAAACAGCTCTATGATTGTCATCATAGAGACGCGCACTTTTCCCCGAGTTCTCTTGTGCTTCTTTGGTCACCCTCGTGGCGTGTGCAGCTTTCTGAGAGTGCTGTCACGCAACACGGGACCATACCGTGTCGTTCTCCAGGTAACTGACGTTACGTATGAGATCGTCGCGGCCGATCAAACAAAGTCATCGTCAGCTTCCAGCGACATGGTTCGCGTGACTCTGCTCAACCCTTACAGTGCTTCTTCGAGCACACGGGTGTAGGTTAAGCACCGAGACGGTGGTTCTACCTGTAGGAGTTATAATACATAACAGCGGCTGCAGCGTGGCTGCATGAGAGAAGAGAAAGAGGACGTGGCTTTTGGTTGTTGTTGGACTGCCGCCATCTTATCCACCCTGCACTGTAAATAGTTGTAAATAGTTGATTAAACAAGCTGCTCGTAAAATTATACACAACAAAGTGGCGCTAAAAAGCATAAAAATTCATCAATTACGACGCCTCTTGATTAGTATTAGGGGACACCAGAGCACGCACATAGGACACAGGACTACAACCTCATTCATTTGAGACAATGGACTCCCTTATCAATTAAGCTGACATATGACATGCATGCATACCGCTGATGCGCCTTTTTTGTTATTCGCAAACGCCTCAACTATCTCCCGTGTTTTCTGGTCCTGCTGTCGCCTGAGTATTTTGCGCTTTTGACTCGGCAGCGCGAAGCCGCACGATCCCGCATGAATTGCTAGGTTGGTGGATTTCCTTTGTCGAGAGACAGCAAGTGTTCCCGAAGCTGGTAGTTCTAGTAATATAGTGCCTATAGGTCCTGTGGGCCTCTGGGTGTAGCAGGATACATTCTTTCCCCTGTATATTCGCTTATTACAATTACGGAGCTTCTCGAAGACTGCGACGTGGTGAGCTTTGAGCGTTGCTAACTGTCCATGCGGGTTAAATCCAAATACATGAAAATAATGCAAGACGCGGGTGTGGCAATGCCCCCCTCAGAAAAAGCATGGTCCGATGCGTAAAACAAAACACGGAAGTAAACAAATATGCATGTAACTCAAAAGAACAACAATGAAGCAAGCGAAAGAAGAAACCTCAGTTTCCTCAATGCGCACAAAATGGCTTGAGGCGCACGACGTGCAGAACGTCAGGTCGTGCGCAGCGCTGCTGAGTTTGTGATGACGTCCAGAACAGCCACATAGTCCATTGCACCGAGACGTCCTAGCACCTTGTATGACCCGAAGTATCGCCGAAGAAGCTCTTTACTGAGCCCACGTCGGCGTATCGGTGTCCAGACCCAAACAAGGTCACCGGGCTGGTTATACACCAAGTGTCGTCGAAGGTTCTAACAGCGCCTCTCGATCACCTGTTGATGCTTGATGCGTTGGCAGGCGAGCTGTCGGCTCCTTCGGCGCGCTGAAGGTAAACAGTGACGCCGAGCTTTTCTTCGTCAGGTTAACACGTTGGCAAACGTTGCCGGGTTCCTCCCGATCCATCCCGATCCGCTGAAAAGGTCGCCGAGGTGGCTCGATCGGCAGAAGAAAGCATGCTGGTCTAATTGGTGGTGTCTTGCGTCGCTGACAGTCTGTGCATGTCCTTCCTTACGTAGCTCTTGACGTCGGCGGCAAAGCACGGCTAGTAGTACTTTTCCTGTATTCTTGCCAGCGTTCGGGAAACCCCGAGGTGTCCTGCTGTCAGGTCGTCGTGCAGGACCTGGCTGACTTGTTGGCGCAATGCTGAAGGCACCACGAGGAGGTACTTGGCTCGAGGTGGTGAGAAGTTCTTGCTTTGGAGGACGCCGCTGCGTAAGCAAAACGACGCCAGTGCTCGCTTGAATACTTTCAGAACGACGGCGGTCTTGCCGTCGAGGTATTCCATAAGGCGTCTCAGGTCCGGGCCGGATCGCTGTTGTTCAGCGAAGTCATAGGCACTTATGGTTCCCAAGAATTTGTCACCATCCTGGTCGTCCTGCGGCGGTGGGTCCACGGTGGCACGAGACAGGCAGTTGGCGTCAGAGTGTTTTCTTCCGGACTTGTAAACGACGGTAATGTCAAATTCTTGAAGTCTCAAGCTCCATCATGCGAGCCGGCCTGATGGGTCCTTCAAGTTAGCTAGCCAACACAAGACCTAGTGGTCGCTCACAACGTTGAAGGGCCTACCGTAGAGGTAGGCGCGAAACTTTCACGTAGCCCAGATGATGGAAAGGCAGTCCTTTTCTGTCGTGGAATAGTTAGCTTCTGCCTTGGATAGCGACTGGCTAGCATAACTGATAACCATTTCCAGTCCGTCAGTCATTTGCGACGAGAAGGCAGCAAGGGCAGCGGTTTTCCGCGAGTCTGGGCGAACTCCAGACCCGCTAATGACATGACCCAAGAAAAAGTGTTCGTCGTTCACGAAGCGACACTTTGTGGCTTTAGGGTGAGTCCGCAGGTTTTGACTGCTTGAAGTACTGCTTCAAGGCTCCGGAGGGGTTCGTCGAAGTTTGAGGCAAACACAAGGACATCCAAGAACACAAGGCACGTATGCCACTTCAATCCAGCCAGCACAGTGTCCATGACGCGCTGGAGCGTCCCATGTGCCGAGGAAACATCAAATGGCATTACCTTGAGCTCGAAGAGGCTGTCCCTCGTCGATGTCGATTTGCCAGTAGCCGGTCTTGAGGTCCATCGAAGAAAAGTACCTCGCGTTGTAGTCGATCCATGGTGTGGGAGAGGGTAGAAGTCTTTCTTCGTGATTTGGTTCAGGCGGTGATAATCGACGCAGAAGCGTAGGGTTCCGTCCTTCTTCGCTAACACCACGGGTGACGCCCACAGACTCTTGGAAGGCTGGATGATGTCGTCGCGTTGCGTTTCGTCGACTTGTTCCTTTATGGCCTCGTGTTCTCGCGTCGAAACTCTGTACGGGCTTTGGCTGAGTGGCCTGGAACATCCCTCTGTTATGATGCGGTGTTTTGCGACTGGGGTGTTTATAACAGAAAACATAGCGCGCGCTAGAAATGGGAGAACAGAAACGGCGCGTGGCACGCGTAGCTTTGGTTTTTCGCTGTAATAAACGGCAGCGTTGGGACGCGCTGCTCTATATCTTCAGGCGTATTCTCCTTAAACCCGGTTTATATTAGAACGAAGTCTTCGGATTTTACACTGGTGCAGAAACCCGAGCCGGTTTTCGTGGAGGACCATGGAACGCCTGCGAAACACGCGAGCAGCTCGGCGGCGACACAGCACTGAAATCATCAATGAAGTCGGTGACCTTCTAGCTTCGAATGAGTTCGATCTGGCCGGGCTTCGCAGCATTCTTCAGCGACTGGAGAAAAGTACCGACGAGCTCGTCAAGGCCAACGAAGCACTGCACGCAGAGATGACTGATGACGAGGTGCTTGCGGACGTCGACTCTGTGCTAGAGTACGAGGACCGAGCTGCGGGGAGTGTTGGCCTTCTACGACATCACATACAGGAGCGAACTCTCCGATCTTCTGTGCCATCACGGCCCAACGGTGATCTGCCAACCGACTCTTCTCTGTCGAGTCAAGCATCGCCGAGAGAAACTTCCGTCGTCACCGAAGCTCTATCTAGTCAAGCAGCTCCGAGAAAACCTTCCGTCGTCACCGGAGCAAGGCTTCCTATGCTGGACCTAACGAGGTTCGATGGTTCCCCTACGGAATGGCTTCCCTTTTGGGACCTCTTTCGCCACTCGGTGCACGAGAACCCGCGCCTTAACAACGTCGATCGGTTTCACTACCTTCGGTCTCTTCTTGACGGCCCGGCGGCAAAGGCTATTGCAGGCATACTGACAACGGAGAATATTTACGAGGACGCCATTTTCGTCTTGAAGGAGCGTTTTGGAGACGTGCGAATTATTGAACAGAGACACCTCGAAGACATTCGCACTCTAGGTCCCGTCACTATGTCGGCGTACGCTAGTGCCCTCAGAAGCCTCTACGACTTTGTCCAAGTGAACATAAGGGGACTCAAACGCCTCGGCGTCTCGGAGTCGAACTACGCTGCCATACTGTGCGAGGTGCCGAAAAAATCGATTCCACAAGACTCAATGGTAGAATATTACCGACGGCGGCGACTTGAAGCGTAAAGTGCGAACAATCCGCCGAGCTCAGAAGAAGAACTTCAGCAATTCCTCAAGTACCTTAGCATCGAGGTCGAGTGCAGGGAACAGACCACCTACCAGCGCAGGGTGTCGTAGAGCAGTGAACAGCAGCCTTCCGGCAGCCGTCAGAATCAGCCAACGGCCTCAGCTGCAGTCCTCAATAGCACTGCCTTAACGAAGGAGGAGGCATGCCTTTTCTGCCAGAAGTCACATTCAACGCTGGGTTGCGACGCATCGATTCCTGACTCGGAGAAAAAGCGTCTTCTGTCGACAACTCGCTGCTTCAGGTGTACAACCAAGGGACATCGGGCAAGAGACTGTCGACGTAAGGTGAGCTGCTCGTATTGCCAAGGAAGACACGCTTCTTCGATGTGTTCCAGAAAGAATGCTAAAGCTGCTCACATAACGACGACACCGCAACAAGCAACGAGCAGTACTTCCATGCACGCTGTGTCAGATGGAATTAGGCGGAGTAACCTTGATACCATACTTTTGCAAACATTCATAGGATGGATAAAGGGCGCAAAATGTTCTTGCTGTATAAGAGGCATTCTGGATAATGGTAGCCAGCGCACTTTCATTAAAGAAGATGTTTCAAGAAAAATGAACCTCAAGGTGCTAGGAGTAATTGACATTACCGTCAACGTGTTTGGAAACAAACGTGGAGGTCCAAGTACGCGTCGACGACTAGTTGAAGTAGGCTTACAAAGCCAGTACGATGGTGTTCAGCATATCATTGAAGCAATGAGATACAGCACATCTGTCAAGTCGTGGTTGAAGTACCCCAAGACCATGAATTCATCAAAGGGTTACAGAATCGCGGTCAACGATTGGCTGATGCTCTTTGCTTTCCGCATATTCCACAAGAAGAAGGCATTAGCTTATTAATTGGCTCAAGTGGAAGATCCTTGGAAAAGACATCGCTTGGCATGATAATTGTTGAGTTTACCAAATCACAAAGGTTTCCGTTCAATTGAAACTGCACTGTGCTGGAAATTCCGACGAATACTTCGGACGAATTGCTGCATGAACGATGAACTGATGCTGCAGGAACGCGTAGGCTGAGAGCTGCGGAAGTTTTGGCAACTTGAAAGCTTAGGGATCACAGATGCGGATGAACCATTCTCCCATGATAAGAAGCTTTTGAAAGCTTTCAACGAAACCATTGAATTGCGCGGTTAACGGTACGAGATCTGTCTGCCTTGGAACTGCCATCAGACCTGCGTGATAATCGTGCGGTAGCTGTCAAACGACTTCGCTGCCTACTTCATCGGCTATCTCAGAGCAAAGACGTTCTGCTCAACTGTGTTGCAGCAGTCAGACAGTATATTAAGGATGGTCATGCGGAACCAGTTCCCCTCGTCGAGGATGCGACCACCACAAAATACTACATGCCCCACCGAGAAGTAATAAGAGAATCGTCCACCACGACGAAACTCCGAGTGGTCTTCGATACGTCGTCCCATGGCACGGGAATTACTTCGCTAAATGACCACTTAGAAAAGGGCCCCAACCTCAGAAGCGACGTGTTGAAGATATTGGTGCGCTTTCGCCAGCATCAGTTTGGAGTCGCGGCTGACGTCCAGAAAGCCTTCTTCCAGATTGGAATCAAGCCATGTGATATGGACGCCCTGAGATTCCGTTGGTTTGAGAGAACACCAACAGGAGTACATGACATAAATCGCGTTCGCGATTACCGCATGACTCGCGTGCCCTTTGGCACTATGGCAAGCCCTTTTTTACTGGGTGCGACATTGCAGTACCACTTCCAGTGCGTATCCGAAGAGTATCGCCGAACAGCAGAGACGTTGGCGAGTTGCTTCTATGTGGACGACATGGTCTCCAGTGTAGCTACCGCATCGGACGCCTGCGAATTATACGATCATGCCACAGAAATATTCGCCAAGGCGGGAATGAAGTTGTAGAAGTGGGCAACTAACAGCTCTGACATGGAAAACCGCATAGAACAGCCGGGTCACACAAAGATACTCTTACTGCTGTGGAACAGCAGATCAGACAAGCTAAGCTTGAACGTAGACCCTGTTCTTGAACGTCTCCAAGGAGCTAAGCCTACGAAACGGGTCATCTTGCAGACCTCCGCTCGCCTGTTCGACCCTCTCGGTCTTGCAGCTCCATTTCTTATCCGCGTTAAGATCCTCTTTCAGCGTATTTGGCAGCTACAAATCAATTGGGATTGTCAAATTCCAAATCAACTTGCTCAAGAGTGGGATACGTGGTTTAGAGAAGTCTGTGATGTCAAGACTCTTTCAGTACCCAGGTTTTGTTTGTCAATTAGCGACTTGGATTATGAGCTCCACGTATTTACGGACGCAAGCAAGGCCGCCTACGGTGATGTTGCTTACCTGCGGCACAACCACGATGAAGCACCTGTTGAGATGGCCATGGCGAAAGCCCAATTAGCTCCCATAAAACAGCTTTCACTTCCACGGCTTCAGCTTATTGGAGCTTTAATGGCTGCCCGACTAGCGAAGTTCATAACTGACACACTGGCAATCCCTTCTTCCAAATGCTATTTTCGGACTGATTCAACGGTGGCGCTTGGTTGGATCCGAGGCGTCCCTTCAAAGTTGCAAGAGTTTGTCAAAAACAGGGTCACAGAAATCCAAGATATTACTGACTCTTCCCAATGGATTCATTGTTCTGGAAAAAGAAAACCCCACAGACATAGTTTCCCGAGGCACGTCAATAAAGTCACTGATTGGCAGCGAATTTTGCTGGCGAGGACAGCCTCGGTTGGCAAGACGCAAACAATGACCCAAGGATCCGACTACTGTAAAAGATGATGTAAAAGAGGATTTGGCAGCAGACACCGTAACGCTCTATGCATCCTCGACATCGGTGGACACTGTTTTCGACCTATCAAGACATAGTTCTTGGTTGCGGGTGCTTAGCGTTACGGCTTGGATATTGAGGTTCATCGCAGCCTGCTGTGCCCAGCCAACCTCTCAAGGACGCCTAACGATTGATGAGCTTGCTGTTTCTGAAAGGCGCTGGCTGTACGTTACCCAAAAGCAACGATTCGGCATTGAATTAGCAGCCCTCCAGGCAGGACGAGATCTCCCCAAGGCGTCGACCACTCGGGATTTGCACCCCTTTCTTGCTGAGGAGGATGGCTTGCTGCGAATTGAAACGAGACTTCGGAACGTCGTGTACCACGAAGGCATCAAACACCCGATCCCGCTTCCCGGCAGGGCTGGGCAGAGATACTCAAAAAAGTATTCCGGAATACAGATATCGAAATACATGAACTGGAAGCCTAAAATACAGATACTGAGATACATTTGCCTATAACGTAACGGGATATTTTGGAGATACTTTTCGATATTTTGGAGATACTGGAATACTTCTTTTATTTCAAGGATACTCATACTAAGCAAAGACACTTATTAGTGCAGCATAATGTTGTAATTAAAGTTACAGCGCATCGAAACGTTTAGTTCATTTATTTATTTGTTACAGTACCCTCAGCGCGATTCAGACATTGCAGGGAAGGGGGGCGGACAAAGTACATAATTAGTAATAATGACATAATTACAAGTATCAATTGCAATAAAAACACACTATTTCACAGCAACAGTAACAAGGATTGGGCACCGAAATCGGCATACTTGGCGAACAAACTAAGCTATGCTAGAAATAGCACACTTTAAGCAAATCACTCGAATCACTAACGAACACCAGTGAATTGAGAAAGAGCACATATTTATTTCGAAGATCTGCTTTGCTGAGAAGGTTGCTGTGAAGGTTTCTCAAATAGGCTGTCTTCTGACAGCGTCGGTTCAGCCTCAGCACAAGACTCACGAAAGAAAAAAAAATGTCTGTCTACCGTTGAAGGCGAGCACAAATTCGCGTCATAGTGAATAAATACCGCCTTCATAGCCGGATT
This sequence comes from Rhipicephalus sanguineus, assembly GCF_013339695.2. NCBI lineage: Eukaryota > Metazoa > Arthropoda > Arachnida > Ixodida > Ixodidae > Rhipicephalus > Rhipicephalus sanguineus. The sequence goes on along the minus strand of NC_051184.2, from coordinate 128,649,196 downwards.
GCCCTGCAGCGTGACGATATCTCTTCTCGGGTCATCCAGATATCGAAACAGTTCCTCCCTCACTTCGGTTGTTCTGACTGTTCAGAATCCGAAGTATGTCCCCATCTTCGGAATCCTCAGCCGTCTGACCCTGTCGGCTTCAATGAAGCTGTCACCACCACCGACGCTACCACCACCCATTTCAGAAAGCCGCAACACGCGAAGTCGGCTCCAGCGGTGGGGGAGCCTGCTACCACAAAAGACCGTTTCACGCATGTAATCAATTACGAACGCACCCTGACATTAAAGAGGCGGCTGAAAGCGCGTCAAAGATAGCCATCTTCTAGTCACTTCCGCCGCGACTGCGGGAACTGCTTTTGGAAGTGCCGCCGCTTTGAGAACTGAACGCACGCGAATCATCGCAAAGCCTGTTCCAAGGCGGCATCCGTGTGGGGGGTCGCTAAGTAATGGCTTGCCACCCGGAAAAAATTAGGCGTGCTGCACCGACCTTGAGAGAGAGCGCCTTTGCTTGTCTTGGCACAAAAAAAAACGTCATTCCTTTATTGGAAACTCGCCTCAACTCATTTGCGACACAAGAAAACAATGTAACGAGATACCCATGTCCTGCATAGTATCGCGATAGAGGCGATACATCGTAAATGTATTTCATTACCGAGATACAAATACATTTTTCAAATGTATCTCGATACAGAAATACAGATACTCAAAAGTATCTCTGAAATACTATCGCGATACTGCCCAGCCCTGCTTCCCGGTAACCACATCGCCACTGAACTCATCGCAACGGGCTTGCACCGGAGGCCTCTTCACGCAGGAGTCGCAACAACCATCGCAGAACTCCAAGACCGCTTATGAGTGACGAAGGGGAAGGAGGAGTGCGTGAAAAGAGTGATCGGGCGGTGTACTTGGTGCGCGCGATTAAGGGTGAAACCTGCGACGGCTCCGATGGTGGCGCTGCCTGCTGACCGAGATAAGGTGTCCAAGCCATTTGACATTGCTGGTGTAGATTTCATTGGACCAGTGTACCTGAAGAGTGAGCCGGCACAAAAATTCTTCATCGTACTGTTCACTTGCGCGGTAGTACGTGCTATTCATCTGGAGCTTGTCTTGCGCTCAGCAGCCGACAGTTTCTCGGAAGCTTTTCGGCGTTTCATTGCACGTCGTGCACTTCCTTCAGTGATCTACTCTGACAATGCTCTCTGCTTTAAACGTGCTTCTCGCAAACTTCGTGTTGTATATGACGCTATTCGGGGAAGTGAGGTTGGGAATTATCACTCTGCTCATAGCATTACGTGGAAATTCCCTGCTGACCGCGCTCCTTGGTGGGAAGGATTTTGGGAGCGTATGGTGAGTTAGGTGAAAGAAAACTTGAGGAGAGCTGTAGGGAGGTCACTGCTAGATTACGGTCAAATGAGCACGGTCCTAACAGAAATTGAAGCCATCATTAAGAGTAGACCTCTGACGTATTCTTATCCTGCTCCAGAGGAACCAGAAGTCTTGACACCTGCCCATATTTTGCATGGCAAGCGACTGACGGCAATTCCTGACTTACAAAATGTAGCCGTGGTACCTAGCTCCCATACTGAGCTACTTAAAGCATGGATACAGAGAGAAAATATGCAAAAAGACTTCTGGAATCACTGGTACAAGGAATATTTATTACTCCTTAGAAGCGCCGATAATAGGCCAGTGGTGGACATTACTAGTATTGCTGAAGGCAATATAGTCATAGTGCGTGATGATGCCTTGCCCAAGTTGTGTTGGAAACTCGCACGTGTTCTAAAGAACATTACCGGAAACGACGGCATTGTGCGGGTATGTCGCCTAAAGTTAGCCGACGGCAAAGTAATCACGCGGCCTATACATTTGTGTTGCCTAGAAATGCACCCGTAACAATTCATGGGCCGGGAGTGTTAATAACAGAAAACATAGCGCGCGCTGGAAGAAGTGGGAGACGAGAAACAGCGCGCGGCAAGCGGAGCTTTGCTTTTCGCTGGAAGAAACGGCAGCGTTGGGACGCGCTGCTCTATATCTTCAGGCGTATTGTCCTTAACCCCGGTTTATATTAAAACGAAGTCTTGGGATTTTACATGGGGTCTGCCGAATTCCTGACGACGACGAAAAGCAGTCCTTGTATTGGAGGAGCAGGGTTTGAACTTTTCTTCTTCATGCTTCGGAAGGCTCGGATTGACGGCGAAAGCTGGTTGGTGTGGTTGTTTCGTCGGCGTAGGTTCGGTAGAATCGGTGAGGTCGAATTTACTGGTGTCTAGCACAATTTATTCGATCTAGGCAACCGTCGTGCCTTTGTTCACGTGCTTGTACTCGTTGCTGAATTTCGTGAACACCACTCTTGCTTTCCCTCCACGTAGCTCGGCCATTCCTCTTGTTCCCTTCTGTTCTTTCGGTCTTCGTCGTTCCTCGCGCTGTACACCAACATGCATATTCCTCTTGCGACGCCAGTCTCGCGGCTGATGAACAAGTGCTGGTCTCCTTCAATGATGACTTCCAGGTTTGCTGATTTTTGATTGCCGGCGGAAATGGTGACGCTGGCGCGAGGGGGAACGTGACATAGTCTTCCAGCACGTTCAAGGCGTACTGTCCTGGTGGCGTGTGCGGTGATGCTGTTTATCTGTAGATAGTGTTATCGACTCGGATCTGAGGTCGATGACTGCACCATGTGTGCATAAGAAGTCCATGCCAATGATGACATCTCTGGAGAAAAGCTGTAGCACTATGAAGCTCGCCGGATCAATGCAGTTGTTAATGATGACTCTCACTGTGAAGGTTCCTGCCGGCGTCACTAGGTGTCATCCAGCAGTCCGAGTTTCTGGGCCTTTCCAAGCAGTCCTAACTTTCTTCAACTTCGCGGCAAACGGCCTACTGATGACGGAATAATCGGCTCCAGTATCTACGAGAGCACTGACGTTGTGGCCGTCGATGAGAACGTCGAGGTCGTCAGATCGTCGCGTTTCGTTGCGGTTAGTTCGCGACTTGGGATCACGGCTACGTCGGTTTGTCCCGCTGCTTCAACGTTGTGTCGTCAGGTCTTCTCAGGCCGCGAAGTTGCGACATGAGGGATCAGTTCGGATTGCGGCGTGCTCTTTAGATTTCGTCATGGCGTCATCGTCGGCGGCGGAAGATCTTCGGTATTTCGTCGTACAGCAAACGTACCTCCATCGGTTGTTGCCCTTAGTTTTCCAGATACGGGCTTGGTGACCGGCCTGGGCTGGGCTAGTGTATGGTCGGCGTTGCGGTGAGACATAGCGGCCTGGCCAAGGCGAACGGGAGGTTGTTGGGGTGTCCACTGTGCTCCTGAGAGGTAGTAGGCGATGTGGCATGGTCGTTCACCCCGCTGTGGACGCGGCGCGTCAATGGCAAAACCACGCAGTCCCATCTGTCGCTACTTGACAGTGAATTGACAGTGAATTGTGTTTATTCTAATGTGGAAGTGTTGGAACCTGTATTCTGTATCGAAATATATTCTTCCCCCTCACTGTAATGCCCTTGGGCGCTGTGGGTACTATGATAAATAAATAAACTACTGGCGGCGGCGGTAGGTATGACCAGTGTTGTAACCGGCAATACAAAGAACCGGCCTGCAAGGGACGCTCATCAGCGTACCTGCCTTACGCTGTCCGCTTTCCACAGGAACGCGGGAAATCACCTGGTGCGCTACGAGGAACGCGCATCGGCAGGCCTGTTATACGCAGCCGGCGTCTAGCGCGTGCTCGGACCGATATAAAAGGAGCGCGTCGGGTGTGCGCGGGGGCACTCGCTGGCCTTCGATCGCCCTCTCGTCTCGCTGCGGGCCCTTGTGATGTTAAGGCGCGTCTCTACGCCTTGGTTCCTAAACCTCCTGTAAATATGTAATTTAAACAGCTTTTCTTCTTGTACGTGTAAAGCGTCGCAAGAGTCCTTCGCCGGAAGCTGAGTGGCAGCCTCAACCCCTCCTCGGTCACATCACCAGCCTCTCCGCAATGGTAGCAGAGTGGCCGTTGGTCGGGGGCGCGCCGAACGTCGGTCTTCCTCGGGTTGTAGCGCTGGCCGGCAGGTGAGCGGTATGGCGTCGGTGTCTGACGCCGGAACTGTGGCGGTGCCGTGCATCCACGTGGACGCGGAAGCGGAGTGTTACGACGCGCCGCACAAGCGTAGCTCATAGCTTCCGGTTGAAGCTGCAGTGGTTCGGGAATTCCCAGCGATTGCCGGACTTCCTCGCGGACCATGTCGGTGATCCAATCCACTTGAGGCTGAGCCAAAAGTAGCACCTTGCGCAGCTCCTCCCGCAAGATCGCTCTCATGGCTTCCCGTAGGTAGGTCGTCGGTACCTAGCGAGTGTGCTTCGGTGTAGTCTGTAGACAGGGTTTAGCGGTTGTATTGCTTTGTCCGCATCTAGAGTGATTTTTCAATGGTTGTAGCCTCCGTCAGGATTCGGCGGGCTCCGCACCAATCCTGCAAAGAGGTCTTCTTTCACTCCCCGCATGAGGAATCGGACCATTTTCTCCTCAGCCATGGCAGCATCGGCCAAGCGGAAAAGTCGCGCCATCTCTTCCGTGTAGATAGTGACGGTCACATTTGGTAGCTGGGTTCTTGTCTCCAGCAAAGCAGCGGCCTTTTCCTTGCGGATGATGCTCGTGAAGGTATTCAGGAACGTCGTCCGAAGGAGGTCCCATGTTTGTGAAGTGTTGATTCTTGGTTCTCCAACCACGTCTTTGCGGCGTCTTCAAAAGATAAGTAGACGTGGTGCAGCTTCTCTTCAGAGTCCCAGTGGTTGAAGGTGATGATTCGGTCGTAAGTCTGCAGCCAGCTTTCCGGGTCTTGCGACGATCCACGGAAAGTCAGTGGTTCCCTTGGCTGCTGCATCAAGCTCGTTGTAGGCGACACAGCGGCCATGAATGTGGCTGTCGTCTTCGTCGTTGTGGTCCTGATCTTGTCGAGTAGGGGTCCGTATTCTGGTGGGAGAACTTGCAACGCTGATCAGCGTTGGCGTCGATATCGCCTTGAAGATGTGGGCTTCGCTCACGGCTGGAGGGGTGCGTTTGGTACATCGACCGGCAAACACCACCACCAAATGTCGAGGGTCGTGACGAACGACGAAGGCAGCAGTAGGCGTGCCTAAGATGAAGCTCCTCTATTTGAGCGAACTTGTGGCCGGCAAAAGGAAAGTCAAACCACAGCAATACACAGTGTACAATGATAGCGGCGAACAGAGCGTCGGCCGTCGATAAACTGGTCATGGCTGGGGACGCACCGTCTGCTAAACATCACGCATCGAACTTTCCAGTCTGATCACTGGTGGTCGCGCAAGCTCTGGAATAATCTAGATTTTTCGCGTCCGGCGTGCAATCTTAATAAGGTGATCTACTACAATCGCGAAGGTTCTCGAACACTGCGGTGCGGCCAGCGTCGAGCGTTGCTGAATGTCCTTGCGGGTCAAACCCGAATACGTCAAAATAAGCAAGACGCGGGCTTGGCAATATAGATAAACGATCGTCGCTGTTGCAGTGACCAAAGGAATTCAGATCGAATTTGCCAAAGACGTCAGCCAGACCGAGATGCGTAGACCATGAACGTCGAGGTTGCGATTCAGCCAGATCAATGTTAAGAGTGACTGTGTAGCAGAACCTGATCCGCATCGGCCCTGATGGCGATAAATGTGGCCGTGTGACACTGACACTAGTTTCCCTGCATGGCATGTGCTATTGAATTCTGCTATGTTCGCTTCGCCGGCCAACTTCAGGTCGGCTCGATGTAGATCCTTCGTGAGCCTGGACGATTGTAGGAAGAATGCGATAATGTGCACTTGACCGCCAGAGCTGCGCGTGGAAGCGATGGCACTACATTCAATAATGTGGCCCGCGACAACGACCCACTCACCTTGAACGAGACACCTGACGCAGTCTCCAACATGCTTAGGAATGGTGCTCAAAAGTAAGGACACTGGAAACGAAAAACAGAACGTAGATTACCATCCCAACACGTTAAAAGGCGACAAGTGCATTGTGTGGTTGCATCAAACGAATGATTTTCGCATCGATGCAGTTGCGAAAAACAGCAATTGAGGTTACAAACTTCCGTTGCTTAAAAGGAAACAATCGGATTTTCACAGGTACTCACTGTCGACCAAATCACGTCGTCGACAACTTTCAGAGTGCAAGTTTGCGAAGTACAAGCTCGATATACAATGCTGCTGAAGCGGTCACGGCTGATCGGCATCCACATTTCGGGGTTTCGTCCGTTCGCCGCTAGGCGCCAACTCTGTTCGATCTCGCCGCCAATAGCCCTTCTGGCATTATGCTCAATGTTTTGCTTTCCCAGGAGTGGGTGAAACTGTGTTCAACCACCCTAATAATAATATTTTCGGCGGTTTTGGAATAAAAAAGCAGGTAGACTAGGTTTTCACAACGCTCGTCGTCACATGAGATCTCTTTACCGCATCGCGAGCTAGGCGCTTGTGGCCTCCGCGATTAGTTCCTGGAACGCGTCGCCAGAGCTAACCTAGGAGGCCGCGACGCGCTCTTCGTACATTTCCAACACCTCGGCTGATGTCGCTAGGCCCTAAGCTAACAATGTTCATGCTGTCGCTCATGAGCATCGTGTCATACGCGAAGCAAAGGCTTCGCCACTGTGGAAACGAATGCATATCAGTGCAACCGAATGCATATCTGCACGTTTTACGTTACAAAAGATTAAAATAAAAATGTGCTATATTTGAACGCTTATACACGCCATTTCATAGCCTACACCAGTAAAATGAAAGGTGATAGGTACATTTGCACGTTCACTTTTTCGCCGCCAGAGGCGCCAAAAGTAATTTTGGGTGAAGAAATAAAAATATAAATCCGCTTTTAATGAGAAAAACCAGGTTCACTTTAGATACTGTGATAGGCAATCCTTTTAATAGCGGGATTATCGCAATTCTTGTTTTGAGCGGTTGTCGGTCCCTTCATGAACGGCCAACTAAGACAGAGTTCAAGAGAAAGCAAAATATGCTTTTCCGGAAGAAGGCTGTCGATTCTTCATCTAATGGATGGGATTGCTGGCTGATCTCTCCCGGGAGTCGAGCTTTTGTGACGTAATATCTTGAGAAGGTCAAATGAACCTGAGAGGAAGACCTGCTGACCTAAATTGCAAATATTTAGTTATCTCTCAAATCAACTAGTACTTTGGGGTTTTGGTGAGGTCATGCGACTGTGAAGGTATCAAAACGGCACAAACTTTTCCACGGGTTATACACATATCCCTAGATTGAGCTTCTATGCTACACTAACGAACAAGATTCTCCAGTCTGGCAGTAAATATTGTTACCGGGAGAAGTATACAATTGCACTGTACACAAAATAGCTACATCAGTTGACAACATGGCGTCCAGCTTGCGAAATCGCAAAACGTCATCTTCTCTCCTTTCCTTCTCGTCGTCCCCCTCTGCCCTGTGCAATATTAAGCCCTGTGTATTATTTCCCGGCGGCTAGAACATTGATCGTGGCCTTAGCGATAGCGAAGGTCACGCACCACCCCTGTCCTAATAAGGACAGTCGAATGATAAACCTTGAGGCGCGTAAAATGCACTATGTTATTACTTGGCGAACTACGGGAACGTAATTGGGCGATTTTGTAGGTGACGTTGCTCACAGACTATATAGTGGGTGCGTGGTGGGCGCCACAAGGGCGGATTTCATATATGCGCCGGCGTCTCATTTTCTTGAGCCCGCTAGTCGTTGCCAAGCAACTTGGTCTTCGTAACTGATTCCCTAGCCTACTCCGACGTTTAACTTAGTCTGATCGGCAGCCGTGTTCAAAGGTAGTGTAGTGTCCCAGTCGCGATGATCGGTGGAGAGACAGATGGAGAACATCTCAGTAACACTTGGATTCATACGCTAAGTTAGGCCGTACGTTTGGGCATGGTAAGCAGTCTAAAGCTTGTGTTTAGTTGCGCAGGAGCGTAGGAGGTCACCAACGACATTGCAAATAAAGCAGCGGCCTCGGTCGGTGAGCAGATGCCTTGGTCATTGCGGAGTGCCGTAGTCGGCGGCATCACTCGCATAGCAATTTGGAAGAGCCCGCGCGTCGCAAAAGATGCAGAAGAAAACGAATTTCCCGTATACGTATGAAAGCTTAACAGAGCACTCGAAGCGAGAGCATTCATCAGACTTTCATGTGACCGGTGCATTTCATACAACGAACGGAATCACTTTAAAATTGAAAATGCCGTCAGTAGTGCTAAAGGCCAACTTCTAACGGACATTGTAATCGATGGCAATTTGTAATGACCGGGAGCGGAGATGGATGGAAAACAAATACTGTTTTATGTGAAAGCAATCTATAGCATTGTCACTGCGTGGCGGAGGATAGACGTCTTCCACCGTGGTCTTCTTTGCATATCAATAATCAACGTAAAATCGACAACTGATGTCCTACTTTCAAACTCTTTCGCGACCGCGCCTCTAGAACGTGGGTCACCAACCCGAGCACTCCGAACGTGAATTTGAAAGTACGGACGCTGTTATCAACAAGCTGCATCATCCAGCACATTCTCTAAACAAAAATGTTTCATTTGCTGCATAGCTAGTTTTTTTCCGAAGTGGCAGCGAATTTTAACAGCGACTCAAAGATAGCGGTTCGCTTAGTTTCTTTGTGACATATTGTTCTTTGGACTATTTCGTTGCGTCAGCTAGCAAATTACTGCTGTTTTTAGAAGAAGTGACTCCGAGGATGATGTCAAATTATTAAAATATAGTTCCGATCAAAATAGCTGCAGAACGAGCGCGGATCGTAGTGAGGCATTACTCAGTACGTTGCGCTTTCTGGCACATTGATTTTTTTCTTCGACTCATATGTCGTGCAGATATTCGCACTGTTATATATTTTATTTGTAATATCTCCACAATATATGGTAAAGCATTGGTGGCATAACCTGCAGCCAGTCGAGAGGAATGTTCAGCCCAAGAAGGCCACCCAGAGTAGTGCTGCGCAGTGAAGCGTTATGTTGCACGAGGATAATCGGCATTTTGTGTATCTTGTTCACAGCGGAGGTAATAAATAGGATTTGCCTTAACATTAATGAGAGTGCATGGTTGCAAATCCTGTAGAACCAGTGTTATGCCAAAGATGATGGTTCTTGGGAAATGGCCATAGCCACAGAGATGGTGAATTTCATTTACCTGCTGATCTACATGGGCATAGTCGAGCTTCCACGAATACACCTCCACAAAACAACTATATTCAGAGCATGTCCTGCCCAATTGACGCAGCGGAGAAAGTGCAAAAAGTGCTAAGAGGACACGAAACCTGACGACTGGACAAATGCCATTTCTAACGGCTGTTTTGCTCAGCGGCACGCCGACCTTAGAAAAAAAATTACATCGTAGAGCTTTCAGACATTGTTCAACCAATTTCGATAATGTCAGACATTGAAATGTCATGAATTTTTGCAGATGTTGGTGTAAATTGGGCCGTGCAAAAGTTTCCGCCATGTCTTTACGGACGCCCATTCACAGTAAATAGACCATCACGCCTAAAGCTGGTTATCTTCAGTGGCAAATTTATCTAGTCGCTTAAGTCATTCGGTACTCCATCTTCAGGAGTACGATTTTGGCATCGTCTACGTGTCTGACAGCCCGCAATGGTGGTGTAGCAGTTATGATGCTTTGTTGCTGACCCGCAGATCGCGACTTCGATAACGGTTGCAGTGGTCGCATTTTAATTGAGGCTAAATTCTAGAGGCGCGTGTACTGCGCGATGTCAGTGCAGGTTAAGGAGCACCAGGTGGTCGAATTTCCCGGAGTCCTCCAATACAGCGTGCCATATAAACATATCGAGGTTTTGGCGCTTAAAACTCCACATAATGTTAGAGGTCTAGCCGGAAACACGAAGACGCTGGCGCTTTCACTCGCTGCTCCCTGCCACTATCATATTGGACTACGTCTGTTCATTGCTGGTTATATGATCACGATGCTGTGCCTCCACTTACTCTATCCGAACTATCGGCTACTGACAGGCTGGATTCCAAGCTCTAGAGTCCATTCGCCTAGCACTAGCGTGATGATCCATACAGCAACCGCATTAGCGGGCACATAAGTGACAGATAGCCTCCACCTACTGCCAGATCAAGTCGACAACTACGACAACATAAGCTGAACAATGTGTTACATCGCTGCGTTTACACTACCAATGAGATACCGGTGGGTTCCACTTCTGTGACGTTCGCTCTATCGCCAAGTCCCCGAAGCCTCTCACGACGACTGCTGACATCATATGACTCGAAGAAACTGATGCCACCGTTTACCTCTCGGGTTACGTCGCCCACAACCAAGTAGCGCACCATCATCTGCCCCACTGCGTTACAGCCGTCCTCACCTGGCGGCCGCTGGTTGTCATTCGAGCTGATCTACCCTACCCTCAAATCCACCACGTCTTTCACGAGAGACTACCTCAGTGACGTGAAGAGCCCTTTCTCTTTCTTCTCAACGTCTACAACCCCCGCGCACCACTGAAGATGCGTCGCTTCTCGTCCGGCTACATGCTATGCAGCGAGAGTAGTGAAATCCGCCATTGTCATTCTCGGTTACTTCAACGTCAAGCATCCGGACTTCAGTTACCCGAAGGTCGATGTGCTGGAAGCAGGTGTGGCAACACGCTGAAGACCACAACCTTTCCCTGCTCACTGAACCACGCAACCAACGCCCATCGGTAACACTATGTGTCGCGACACAAACCTGGACCTCAGCTTCTGCAGCAGCGCGCGAGACGCGTGCTGGTCCAACACGCATCAGTCCCTCAGCAGTGACCACTATTTTCTCACCATTCCACTCCACGCCTCCCCGTACAAGGTACGCCCACAAATTAGGACATGTTCCATAAAAATCGGGACGCATTCCACCAGCGCACTCGGCCCATCTAACATCAAGGCCCTTTCGCCGTGGACCGACCAGCTGCTGGCGGACCTCAAAGGGATCGCTGCCTCGATCCCCACCATGGAGGACGATCCATCAATTGGCAGCCGCCTTGCCCACCTTCCAGCCGCACGTACGGGCCTAACCAACCATTGGTGTAGACCGTTGCATCGGGCGAGGAGGTCCGTTCGCGACGGCACGGAGTGTGCCGGTTGGTGCTTCGATGAGTGGCGTTTTTGAGCAATTTTTGCGTGCTTTAGGTGGACCTGCGGATTTTGAACTCTTTTATTCCAATGGCAGGTAGCGAAAAGTCAACGGGAAACCACTGGGCCGTTTTTGGTCGTTCTAACAACTAGGTAAAAAAGAAAAATGCGGTCGGAATAAGTATGTGACGTGCATTACCACACGCGGAGTGTCCGCGGTTGCAAACACTTCAAGGTACATAGCTTGTGTTTCTTTACAGGACCTAAATCGGCAAGTGCCGCAATATATCCCGTATTCTCATTGTTCTACGCAGTCAAATGTCAATGGGATATGGCCAGATTTGCGAACAAACATAAGCGGTCATGTACGGCCCTGCCCGGTAAAGTGCAAAACATCGCTTCGTTTTATTATTATATTTTATTATGATGTGCTTGGTCTAACAATTAGCTTCGTAGCTCGGCTCAACACGGTGATCGCTGCAGTTGACGTCTACCGGTATTACCACGGACGAGAAATCCTTCACTTCGCAGCGAGGTAACCGGCATCACACATTTAATAATTGGTCCGTACCAGCCTTGTAAAACCCAAACATTCAATGAACACTGTATCAAAAGGACGCGGCGAGATCTTTGTCGTGAGGTTGCAACTTCCGTAGACAATGGGATGTATTGTATACGATCGGCAATATCAAAGCTCAATTGTAAGAAAAAAAATAATTCTGTCGCTTCGTGTGCAGAACAACTACCTCAGAATGAGAAATTTTTACGTGGTCGAGAACCGTGTCCGACAAGTCGCGCAATGATATGCAACATGGTTAATTCTCTTCTAAGCGCGATACAAAAACCACGTTGTTACACGCTTGTCTAGTGAGTCTTGAACTGTCAATATTGCTGCTTAGCTTTGCGACGCCAGGAAGAATTTCGCAAGAACAGTACATCTGGTATACAAAGTTATAAAAAACGCGAATCACATCCGATGCCGATCAAAGGCTCCAGGCCGGGCATGCTTCATACCTCATTGGCAGAAGAAACTCTCTAACCATCCTCATCTTATCGCCGCCAAAATCCAACCAAATATCACGACTCTAAACCGATAAAAGAAAAGAAGTGCGCTGGCATGTTAACATCAGCATTGTTTTTATGTACTAGCACATCCCTGTAAACAGCACTCACTTCGTCCACACCGGTGGACAATAAACGAGCGAGTAATAAGTGATCACTTAAGAGTTGAGAAACAAGATAGGCAACGTTTTGCGAGCAACAAACAGATGCTGCGCCATGAAATCGAGACAACGTGTTCACGCACGACCGCACGCATGAGCGGTAGCCGGCGCGACATAAGCACACCGTGAATTAAAAAAACATGAAATAAATAAAAGATTACAGTTCAAGAAAAATATTAATTGCATACTCTAAGAGTGGCGGAACCTGCTTGCTCTGCAAGAACGAGCCGGAATATTTCCGCGGTTTTCCTACAGAAAGTACCGAAAAGATATGACATCGACCATTTGCGACACGTTCGCGCGCCGCATATTACCATCATTGACCCTCAACCGATCACACCTCTTCAGGAGGTCTCGCAGACGCATTACCTACGTAGACCACATCTATTAATACTAAATTCAGTGCGCCAGAGCAAAAACAAACGACTTCAACTGCAGCCACACGCATACCTTCCATACAAACGCGGAGCTTCCCACAAGCTAGAGGGTTGCCAAACCAGCGACGGCGCCGCCCGCTAGGCTACATGGCGGTGCCCACGAAACTAATGTCTATAAGCAACGTCGAAACTGTAGCTTAGCCGCCGAATGCATATACTTATCGCAGGACCGAGCAACACACCATCGTGCTCGCCCGCCAACAGTAGGAATGGCTTTGCTCGGGGGGGGGGGGGGTCTGTTCTGCCGCCTCCTCGACCCTGCATCCGCCAAGTCGGTCGCTCGGCAACAATAAGAACTAGTGGTCCGGGCCTACCACAGCGACACTTCTTCGCTGATGGCAAACCTTGCTGGCAATCATTTCAGGCTTCTGCCTCCTGGCACACCTCATCACGCTCCCGCGTCCTAATCCGGGGCTCCTTACCCAGAAATGGACGGCGATATCACGGAGCGGATGTGCACGCGGCATTACTTAAGCTCTGTACCACTTCCGCCCCGGTACAGATCGTCTCCCCAAGACGCTCCTCCGAAGCCTTGACGCTCCCTAGATCGGTGCCCTCACTTCCTTCCTCAACGAGTGCTGGTGCTCCCGCAACCTCCCTCAGCAATGGAATCATGCACGCGTGGCATTCATTCCCAAGCCAGGCAAGAAACTCAAAATAGAGAATCTTAGGCCCATCTCACGGACTTTGTGCGGCTGCAAGCTCCTAGAACATGTCGTTCTCGCTTGCTTGCAAACGTACAAATACGCCAACCCCTTCCTTCCCCACGCCATGCTTGGCTTCCGCCCCCATCTTTCCACGCAAGATGCCCTCTTGCAACTCCACCAAGACCTCCTCGACCCACCCACATTCTCAGGCACTAATGCTCTTCACAAGGCGTTCGACCACGTCTCATAGTCGGCTTTCCTTCACAATGATAATTTTGCACACGCAACATGAAGTCAAAGACGAATAGTTCACAAGGACCAGCGCAGTCCTGCGCTGGTCCTTGCCTGTGTGTTCGTGTTGCGTGCGAAACATTATCATTATGCACCCAAACCAACTAACCCGCCTTTCCGTTTTATTGCGCCTTTCAGTGCTGAACTTGGTGCCTTCAACGCCGGAACTAGCACCTACAACTAAATCCGCGCGTTGCACAGCGCCCGCAGAGCCGAAATCATCACAGGAGACCTCTCGTCTTCCACATTGTAGCTTGGCCCTCGTAGTACTCCTCAGGGTGCAGTATTAACGACTTTTCTGTTCAATCCCGTCCTCCGCTCGCTTCCCGGCAAGCTGGACCACATCCCCGGGCTCAAACACAGCCTGTACGCAGGCGATATTGCTCGATGCGACACATTGGGCTCTGAAGGCCACCTCGAGCAGACGTTGCAAGGCGCAACTACCGTCGTCACGCCTTACGTGAACGCGGATATTCTCACTTGATCGGCGGCCAAATCGGCCCTGCTTCTCATGCGGCTTCCCGACCGGCGCCGCCCTAAAACTCCCCAACCCACCATCACGGCTCACGCCTACTCAGCTTCCGTCCCAGTAGTTTCGCATCTCCGTGTACTCAGGCTGATACTACAGTACAACCGTCATAACACAGACACCACCGACAAGCTCTCGCTGTCGGTGCAGCCGTGTGTTGTATGCTGTCCGTATGCTCGCCCGTGTCCATGTACGGCGTTAGGGAATGCGAGAACACGATCTGCTCCGCCTTGGCGACATTTTCGTTGTTTCCGCCTCACGTACGGCCTTCCTCATACTCGTCTCCTCAAGTCGGAGCGTGCCGAAATTGATGTCCTCATCCGTCGGTGTCACTGATCGAGTTAATGGGGAAGGCATTCGCCGGGCGCATTCCAAGGGCGGACGTATCGGCCCCCCGAAACGCCCGAAACGCACCACAAAAGCGCGGACAATTTAGAGTGTGTCCTTTTAGCGCGCCAGCGAACGCCGGTTGTGGTTCAAAGACCGAGTCAGAGCCAAGAGTCGATAACACAAACGAAAACGAAATATATTCCCAGTTAAGGCAATACAAATATTACAAACACATGCACACTCGGCAGGTACAAGTTCAACCGTCGTCGTAACTTCTCACGGCTCACACGGCGTCGTCCTCCAATTCTTCCAGACCGACGATCGACCGACTGCACACCATCATAAACACGTCTTCTTTGGCTGATGGAGCCACACTCAGCTTACTTCACCATATCCGGGACAACTGACTCACTCACTCCTCTTTCACTGGGCGTCGGGCCACGCTTTTATCGCTTCTCCCCCGGTTTCTAGGAGCGTCGGGAGCGTTCTTTGGCGGGCAGTACAAGGCTAGAAAAAGGCGAGAACTTCCTCGTAGGTTCGAAACGCGACGGCATCGCTTGGCATTGCATCATCCTTTCTCTCAAGAAATATCCAGGCTTTGCCGGGCGTTTGATCGGGTTGTCGGCGTCTGGCTCAAGTGGGCGAAGAGGACGCGGCGCGTCGGCGTCTTTTGATATTTGTTTTTTCGTCGTTCGCGCTTCTTGGGCGAGTGGCTCGCGCCGCGCTATCTCGCTGCTCTTAGAAAGCGGCCGTGCGCACGCTTTAAGGACGCGCTCCTTTGTGACAGCCGGTCATACAAGGATGCCCTCTACCTTCCCTCCAAGGCGTCCACAGATCATCCTCATCGCCTCCCCGCATGGTCATTTGCGCAAGCATGCATTTGGTAAGTGGCGTCACCACGGAACCGAGCCAATGCGGGGGTTTCGACCCCCTCCCACGCCTAGCCGTGCGTGGCTTATGCGTGTCCGGGGAAAAGGGGATCCTGGAGTTTGAGCCGACGCTGGGTGCTTGGACCTTTATGGCCCCCCGTCAGAGGCAAGACGCTCCTTTGGTCCCTGCTTCACCTAGACGGCACGCCTGGGCTGACCCACCCAGCGGAATTCGGCAGTCGCCTTTGCCTGTCCCTCACTCCTCACATATTCGCCTTTCTCTCTCGCTTTCAATCTCTCCTTTCCTCTTATCTCTTCCATTTTACTGGCGGCAAGGGCTAACCTTGTGTGCTGGTCCTACCTTGGGTACACCATACTTAGTTATAGCAATGATGTACAGCAGGCATGGCGGGGCTTGCCCCACCACAGCCTCTGCCGTGTCCTCTTGTTGGGATCGGTGGTAGATGACTGGCATTGATGCCGAACAATATACTCATTTATTGAGATAATCTAACCCTTTCGCAAATAATCGCCCCCCGAAACGGGAGAGCACCGATGCAACCGCTGAAATCCTATTGAAAGAGAAAGACACCTTCACAAAATATCGCGTAATTCACTGTGAGAACACTGAAAAAAAGCCCGTAACATTTCACCGGTCCTAGTGTCAGAGGGCCTAACGGAGACCATCAGAAGTGACTGCACAGCCACCAAGATGGCCAGTGGCGATCTGCTGGTTGAAGTGAAAGATACGTCGCAGTATCAGAAATTGGCAAGCCTTGTGGCATTTGGGGATAAACCCATCACTGTGACCGCCCACAGAACAATGAACACGGTGAAGGGTGTCGTATCAGATGATGAGCTCATGGACCTTACCAATGACGAACTCCTTGCCGGCTGGAAGATGAGAATGTTGTACAGGTATAACGAACACAAATCGGACAAGACAACAGGGAAACAACCACCAGGCACATAATCTTTGCCTTCAACTCTCGCACACCTCCAGACGAATTAAAAACAGGATCCTTGAAATTGCACATTAGACCGTACATTCCGAACCCAATGCAGGTTTCAAGTGCGAAAGGTTTGGCCATGCATCAAAGAGCTGCTGAGGGCAGCTTACCTGTGCTAAGTGCAGTGCCATGGGACACTGCTGATGACAACTGCAATGCTGAAGCTCACTGTGCAAATTGTGATGGTGACCACCAGGCGCATTGGTGATCCTGCACAGCCAAGAGAAAATTGAAGGATATTATCAGTCTCAAATTTAAAAACAACATGCGTTTCCGCGAACCCAGACAGCGTCTCGCACCATATTTTGCTAAAGAGACGTGGTGCAACGGGTGGTGCAACGGGGGGCAGCACCACGACGGCATCAGGCGGCCGCGCAAGCCACGCGCAGTGCGCTGAGGCGATTACTCCATGCCCCCACGGTAGGAGCAGCCAGGGCTGAGCTGCCCTCCTTCAACTCGGTCACACTGTAGGCCTATCCAAGCTCTGGCACCGGCTAGAACAGCTGAGAGGCTAAAAAGGTCTCGTCAACCTTTTCTCCGGTGGGGTCAAAGGCCTCGTCTGCCATGACGAAGCCTAGACAACGCCGTCATCGCTCGGTAGAGCAACTGTCCGACGTCTTGCACGAGGCGATTGACACTACTTCTAGCCTAGAGGTGCAGGCAATGCCTAAAGAGCGGCGGGACTCTCTCGACCTCAAAAAAAAACCCAATAACGCGGCCAGAAAATGGTCCTTTAATATAAATGAACATGCTCCATTTTTGAATAGACATCATTTAGGGTTTTAGAGGCAAGTCACCTCCCATTCAATTATTTCTTACTCACTTGCGCTTCGATTTTTAAGCTATCACATTCAAAATGGCTTTTATAATTCTTTGGAATTCTAGACGGCGTTTAAACAATTTAGTTCACACAAAGGAAATAGTGAACAACCTTTCTCCTGTGGCACTGTGCTTTCAGTAAACCAACCTAGGTGAAGGGTATCAAAACATCTTAAAGGGCTTCGCTGTTGTGCGGCGCGATTGTACGCAGGCAAGCCGACTGTCGGGTGGTGTGGCCATTGTTATTAAAGGTGGCATAGCCGGGAGAGAATTCATATTAACAGTCACACAGAGGTCGCCGCCGTCACCATTCTAGCGGACAAAACCATCGCCATCGCTCCCCTCCACATTTCACCACACGCAATTCACCGTAGGCGATTTAGAATTATTTATACACCAGCTACCAGAACACTTCTGATAGCAGGTGATTTCAATGTACATAACATGCTTTCGTGTAGTAAAACAGTTGACGATGCAGGACAAACACTTGAATATTTTATTTTATCCAATGATGTCTGTCTTAAAATCTGGCGCTGCCAATAACTGCTGCCCATGTTCAGGAGCTATGAGCGGCCTGAACCTGGCGCTATGCTTTTCAGCGGTGTGCACAGATTTTAAATGGAATGCATAGATACAGAATACGGTAGTTGCCACATGCCTGCACTCATCAATCTAACCACAGCACTTCCTACCACACCTTCCAGACCACACCGCTGGTGACTTCATTTGGTAGACTGGGCTCACTTTACCGATCAAGTCAGCATGGATAAGATAGTCTAGATTATCTGAGCGTTGATGAAATGCATGACAGTAGTACAATCTGTCTATAAGGATACGCCGTAGAGCGCCACCCTGCGTCTGCACCGCCTGCTATATATCTGCTTCACGAGGTACCATCTGTCACTGGGCACGGCGGTACCGTCGACATGCGGTTCTCAAATTGCCCCTTCGCCTACATTTTGCAGGTGAGAAAGCGGTTTGGAAAATGCATCCGCTCAAGTGACCGTTTCTTGTTGGTATTGCCGTGCCCATGGCAGTGTAGTGTTGTGTACGAATTGTGCATGACATCTCTTAGGAAGCTATTGCTGATGGGTGCTGTGTACGAATTGTGCATGACATCTCTTAGGAAGCTATTGCTGATGGGTGGGGATACTGAAAGCAACCCCGGCCCTGACTTGAAGGAAATTGCCAGACAACTTACCGAAATAGCTTCGGACATTAAAGATATCAAAGAAAAGCGTCTAGCAGATATAGATGGCAAGCTTGACGTCATTACGAAGCTTGAAGCTGAAGTTCTTGCATGCCATGAACAAATGGCTGGCAAGAATAAAGTAATTAAAAGCCTCGAAGGGAGGATAGATGACCTAGAAAACCGCAGCAGGAGGTCAAACCTAATAGTTTATGGTATACCAGAAGCGGAAGATGAAACTAGCGAAGCACTTGCAGAGGTCGTAAACGGGGCAATAATCACAAAAACCCTTGAACTCGAACCTGTGGCCATTGAGCGCATACATCGCTTAGGAAGAAGACGACCACACAAGACGAGGCCAGTCATACTTAAATTACTTAACGAAAGAAGTAAAAATGCCATACTCAAAAACGGCTTCAAGCTAAAGCATACGGATTATTCGATAGGAGAAGACTTCTCAAGAAAGCTTAGAGAAACCCGCAAGAAACTTTGGGACAGTGCTAAGCAAAACCGTGAAAACAAAGACAAGGTGTCGTTAGCGTACAACAAGCTGTTCATTAATAACCGTGTTTACATCTGGGATGACGAAAATAATGACAAAGTAGAAATGAGAAAGCATGAAAAAATAGCTCAAAAAAAGGACGAGAGCGTAGAAGAAAGAAAAAGGGATGGGTACCATCCAGGAACTCGGCAAAACCAGCGCAAGAAAAAATAACTCTGCTAAACATAAACGCTCGAAGTATCCTGAATAAGGTACAGCCATTTGAAAACCTATTGCTCGATCGTGAACCAGATATAGTAGCAATGACTGAAACATGGTTATCCCCGCCCGTCTCGAGTGATGAAATTACTCCCCCAAACTATGTACTCGTTCGGAAAGACAAGCAATCACGTGGTGGAGGCGTAGCCTTAGCTATAAAGAAATCAATCCCACTGGTCATTCTTCCAGAGGTAACTGATGCCGAGGCAGTTTTTTGTAAGATTAATACAAATGGTACAAGTATGGTCGTTGGCAGTATCTATCGAAGTCCCGCATGTGGACATGAATGCATCATTGCGATACAAAAGAATTTGCAGCAGCATGCTCGAAACTGCCGCGTCATTCTCATGGGTGACTTTAACCTTCCCGACTTTAATTGGTCTACCATGCAGTACACATCAAAGGCTTCAGAAACCCTTCTCGACATAACGTTAAATTTTAACCTTTGCCAAATTGTGGAAAACCCCACAAGGGAGCAAAGCGAGTGTCAGAGTATACTCGACCTAATTTTACTAAGCAGTAAGTTTCTCTTAGAACAGGTGAAGGTTGAGGTAATAGAAGGAATATCCGACCATAATATTCCGATGTGCATTTTACCTCTAGGTTACAAAATATCAGTGCAAACTGCTGCCCAAACCACAATCAATTTCGATAAAGCTGACGACGACCACATACAAACCTATCTAGCTAATGAATACCATGAGTTTTTGGCACTGGCCTCAGATCCTTTCACTGAGGTAAATGCTGTCTGGTTGCGCTTTGAAGACATAGTGTCACACTGTGTAACAAATTTTATTCCCGTCAAACTGAAAAAGACATTAAAAAATAACCCGTGGATTTCTCGTGAAGTAATACACGCAAAGCATCAACTCAAAAGATTACGGAAAGTTAACAAGGCTGCCGGAAATGACCCATTTAGCACCGCCAGACTTGCACTTGCTGCAAAAAAATTTAAACAAAAATCCAAGGAAGCAATACACCACTATTTCAATACTGTACTCCCTAGCTTTCTCAAAAGCAATCCACAAAGATTTTGGAACCACTTTCGCCGAAAGAACACGCTCACAACTCAACTATCGTCACTTGAAAAAGTTGATAAAGCCAACAGATATAACCAGTTCTTTCATTCAGTTTTCACAAGAAATAATGGCGTCATGCCGGAATCGGTTCCACGCGCAGTGTCTGTTATAGACTCTCTCGTTATCACAGACACTGGTGTTCTTAATCTTCTGCTTGCCCTAGATACTAAGAAAGCGTGTGGTCCGGATAATATACCCAACCAATTTCTGAAAAGGTACGCAGAATGGTGTAGCAGATATCTCGGCAGTATTTTTCGTAAATCGCTTTCAACATCAAGACTACCAGAAGATTGGAAAATAGCTAAAATTATTCCAATTTATAAATCGGGAGAGAAATCCATTGAATCTAATTTCAGACCGATATCTTTAACGAACATGGTATGCAAACTACTCGAGCATATAGTTTTAAAACATTTAACATTTTTTTTTCGAAAAAGAGGGCATCCTGTCCCCCAACCAGCATGGTTTTCGTAGGGGTTTATCGACCACGACGCAGCTGACTGAGGTCATACACGATCTTGCGCTAGGTATTGACAATCACAGCCAAACGGACATAATTCTACTTGACTTTTCAAAAGCGTTTGACTGCGTTTGTCACACCAAGCTAATGGCTAAACTACAAAATATTATCAGGGACGGAGAAATTGTTGCTTGGGTGCGTGAGTTTTTGTCTAATAGGTCTCAGTTTGTTGTTGTCGAAAATATTGCATCAAATATTGTACCGGTTACGTCAGGAGCGCCCCAGGGTTCCGTGCTCGGGCCCTTGTTATTTCTCGTGTATATCAATGACATATCTACTAATATAGACTGTAAAATGAAGTTATTCGCGGATGACTGTATCATTTATAGAGAAATTAGAAATGACCAAGAACACTATTTGCTCAACAAATCACTCTCTGCTATTTCTGAATGGTGTTCAAACTGGCAGATGACAATCAATGTAAAAAAAATCAGCTTGCATGACGATAACGAGGAAGAGGGAGCCATCAAACTTTTGCTACACTATAAATGGCACTGCTCTGAGCAGAGTACACAAACATAAATACCTAGGCTTAACAATTACGTCCGACTTAAGGTGGGACGAGCACATTAGTAACATTACTTCATCTGCCATACAAAAATGATTTTTTCTTCGCAGATCACTTCAAATGGCTACCTTGCCAACAAAACTCCTAGCCTACAAAACATTCGTCAGGCCTATCCTCGAATAGACGTCAGACTCTGGAGTTTCCAAGATGTGTGGCGCCACCTGTCGGAGAAGTATTGAGTAGTGCATAGACCGACTCTCTCGCACAGTTTGCTATGGGACCAGGTGCAACTAGCGAGTGCGAAACAACGATTGAGCTTAATATCGCGTGTGTTTGCGCATTTAGCACTTAGAACGAGAGCTGTGAATTGTTCTCCGCAAGTCGGACGCGCCACCGAGCCGTCGTGAAGTGCTTGCTGGATCACTCGCCTGAACGACGGCGAAAACAGCAGCAGACGAGAGCCCTCCGCACGCTACGAAGGAACTCCGCAAAAGACGCACTGTTGCGTTGTGAATTGCCACGGACGTAAAAGACGGAATAACAACGTTCAGTTTTACCGATTTCCATAGTTGTCGTACGAAGAAGAAAGGCGAGAGCGCTGGATACGGGCCGTTGCGAGCGTGTTGGGTAAGCGAAGTACACGCGTTCTCCACAGCCGGTGACATGAATGTGTGGCTCTGCTGTTGTTTTGCGTAGCCCTGATGCAAAACCGTGGTAACCTTGACTATGAAGCTCAGCAGAGGCTCTGACCGCGGTGCTTGTCGTGTAACTGAGCAGCTAGAGGCAGACTGGAGACGCGTGATACGCACACCGCGACGAGTTGGTCGTCACAACAGAGCATCGCGGACGTGCGTACGTTTTGAAGGCTTAGAGTTCTGGTTCTAACTAGCTAACACCACGTGCGTCATACAAGTAAATCGCAGAATGTTGGTTTGTTTCGCCCGCGTCCTCCGCGGTTGCCGTAGCTATCTCGGACGCCATGGTTTTGCCTTTGGTTGTACCCCGCGAAAGTGGACACGCACGTATCCCCATTTGCAGTACATACAAACGGAAGAAGACCATCAAGAGACCATTTGAGGATGCGTAATAAAACACTCCAATGCACAGGAAGCGAGAGATTAATTAAGGGTGAATGCAACTGAAAAGGCGAAAATCGCCGGAGTTCGCCCCTGATGAACCGAGTTTTGTACCACTGATCGTAAGATGCATAGCTAAGTAAATTGATCTTGTATGTAGGTACTTTATCGCTGTGGCATACGTATATACCCGATTTTAACGCATTTAGGCTCTAGAGAACGGATGTCGGAGGGCTTGCCTCGAACTCGGTGTCGTGTGATGCTCGCTTGTACTTGCGAGTTGCAGCGCGCGGGAATAACTAAAACTTATTTTGCATTGTACTCGCAGTTCGCTTTGATCAGCTTCCTTTGTTTCTGAAGCGTGGATTGGTGGAAGAAGCTTTCCAGGTCCTTGATTTTCAGGAAACCGCGCATCGACACCAATGAAAGAGGAGGGTTATATTGCGGCCTATGCACATTCGCTTGCGGGCGGCTCTCTTTGCACTACCCAGTTAGTGCCAGGGCTACGATGAGGGCGCTGGTGGCGGTGTTTTTCGCAGCGCCGCCTGGGCAGAGTCTGACGTCTATACGGAAGTACAGTGTGGTTTCCTCACACCCGCACAAACATAAAGAAAATTGAAGCAGTACAGAGGAAAGCCATAAGATTGATCCACAACAAATACAAGCGTGAACAGTCAACCACTAGTCTTCTAACTCTTTCTGAACTTCCTACGCTTGAAGTACGAGCAAAACAGGCACGTCTAAAATTTATTTATCAACTCCTGGACAATTATTTTAAAATAGACATTTCAAATTACGTGTCTTATTCACAAACACGAGCCACAAGACACAAACATACACACACATTAGTACAATACAAATGCAACACTTATGTGTTTAAATATTCTTTTTTTCCGGTTGCCATTCGCGAATGGAACATGTTGGCCCCTCACATCACTAACACTGAGTCACTGTCTCAGTTTGAGTTAGAAATTGAAACCAATTCTTAGCTTCTTTAAATACCCAATGACAATGGTAATGAAACCAGTATGTACTACTTGTATATTCTGTAAACAGCCATGTGCGCGGACTTATTGTTAAACTTGCCATTTTGTATGCACTTGTATTTTGTTTGTTATGTTGTGTAAATATTGCTTATGTACAAAGTGCCAGGTTGATGTTACCTTTATGTTCTGTATTACAATTTTTTTTTCCTATGATGAGCAATCATAGCATCTGTACAGAGTGCCCACCTGCTATGGTCTCAGTAGAGACTGCGGCAGCAGAGAAAGCGGCAGCAGAGAAAGCTATCCCTCAGACTTCTGTTTTTTTTTAAAAAAGAGAAGCCTTGGTGGACGCGCGAATAAACGGAAGCCAAAACACTCGAAAAGAGAGCCTGGGGTATCTTCCGTAGGTAGCCCACATACGAAAACCTAATCTCCTTCAAAAAAAACGCCAGGCCTGCGCAAAAAGCGCAGCACACCCTATTGGAAAAAGTCAAATGGTGGACATGGTGGAAACCACCATCCACCATTATAGTGGATTAATGTAGTGGGTGGATGGTGGGCTGTGGTGGATGGTGGATAGTGGACGGTGGTGGATGGTGGACGGTGGTGGGTGGATAGTGGACGGTGGTGGATGGTGGACAAGGTGGGTGGATAGTGGACAGTAGTTTAGGTGGGCAGATGGTGGACGGTAGCCTTGGTGGGTTGGAATTATGCTGTGTACAAGGTACGTGACAGGTACGGAGATGGCGGGCATATTTGTCAATGAATTATTTCCCTTTCAATGCTATTTCAGTTATATTTCAAAACATATTTGCCTGTTACACAAGGCATACAGGTTAACCACAGAAAACCAATTAATAACTCTCAGCTTTGGTTCCAAATGTGTTATCAGGCAAAACAGGCACCACAATACGACGTTTGCACTAAGCAAAAAACATACTGGCTCAGTGAATAAGCTTATTCCCTTTTCTACATTTCTTGGCGTTATGCTTCCTCCTTTGCCTCGACGAGCAGCTTCTGCAGAAAACCCTTGTAGAAAACCCTCACCACTACATCACGGTAGTTCTTCGGTGGCTATAATTGAAGCGGCTAAAAGAGATGCATTTCTCCAAGCAACCTGAAAAGTATTTAAAAAGCACCATTAAAATATAAATGATTTGTTTAGTACTCAATATATTGATGCGTCTTACACTGCTCCTTTCATACAAATAAATAGATACTATAGTGAGTCCTTTTTGCAAGCATGGCATGTTGCTGGGCTAGTTGGTACATAGATACAGAAGACACCTTTAAACTGGGCGAAGACAACACGTTAGAACACAGAAATAAACAGACACACACGAAGCGCACGGTGTGTGTGTGTTCTCTGCGCTTCGCTCGTCTTCGCGCAGTTTATACGTGTCTGCTGAACTTACGACTAAGTGACTTTTTAATTAATACAGTAAAATTGCACTACAAATCACTACAGCTGGTGAGGTACTAACGGCTGTTATATTATTTTTTTCGCGAGTTGCCGTAAGCGAAATAGTACCGGCATTCTGTGCGGGGACAATTACTTGCCCTCGCAACAGGCCGGCAGCGTTCACGTGATGGTAGCCCTTGAAATAAATCTTATTAAAACCATAAGTGGGTCAGTTCTCGCGGCAAATAACCTACCCCTCGCAAAATGAACGCGCGATTCGCTAGCCCGCGTTGAGCAAGAGGAAAAAAAACATACCGAAACCGCAGCCTATAACTTTCAAACGTTGCAGCGACAAAAGAAATCCACATTGGACGATGCCAGCAGCCAGCCAACGGGGATACACAGCCGGCAGTTGACACTATACTCGGCGACAACTTTTCTTGACAGCACTGTGGAAGCTACAGAACCAAAGCGCATGCCTGCTACCGCGCCAGAAAATAGTACTTTAGTTTACTGATAATTATCTGATTTGCCTTGCTGAAATAAATGCTGCTTTATTTATTATGACACTCAAAGAGTTGCGGGAAGTCGTAGGTAAAACGCAGTTATTGTTCACTTTGCAAGAATCCTTTCCTTTTCTTTCCATTTCTTAGACAGCACCACGTTTTCAGCACGCCCGTTTTCCAAAGTAAACATGGCGTTCGTGACGTAGTTGGCCAGTGTGCGGCCGCAAACGTGCTCTTTAGCTCTCCAAGAAAAATATACTCGTATTACGACACGAAAA
Organism: Rhipicephalus sanguineus; assembly: GCF_013339695.2. Classification (NCBI taxonomy): domain Eukaryota; kingdom Metazoa; phylum Arthropoda; class Arachnida; order Ixodida; family Ixodidae; genus Rhipicephalus; species Rhipicephalus sanguineus. The sequence continues at coordinate 128,623,645 of NC_051184.2, read as the reverse complement.
TGTACACTGAACATTCTAAATGTCACCCCGTTCGCATTTTTCGTGTATATGTTTTTCTAAACTGAGAGCGAGCAAAACCGAAATCAGCCGCAAGCTGCCGCACTACTTGCGGAACAACACGAATGTGCGGAAGCCCCGCCTCCGTAGCCTTCGCTCCACTGTCAAGATAAGTTGTCGCCGAGTATAGCGCTGCAGTGCCGAACCCCCACCCCATTCCGCCTTCCCCAGAAGCCCACCTACCACATTATATCGTCCTTCAGGGGCGGATTCTGAACAAATACCCGTTATTTCTGACGTAAAAACTTATGAGTGCACAAGGGTGCTAGCATAATCAGTGTTGTTTATTGCATCACCAAATGCAACTTATCGCGCCTCACCGATTCCCAGTCACAGCACAACCCGGTGGCAGTAGCAATAACTTTTGTTAAATACCTGTGTAAGACGAGGGCCTTTCTGTCGAAATTTTCATCTATGCTTTCAGTTTTACGGCGGGTAGTGGGCCCGTCTCACATATCCAAGCACTTTGTAACAGTAGCGATTAAGCTGTTCTCAAACGTCGGGCGGGAGCAGCTTCAACACAACTGCAAAGACATTCAGCACCACCGTATTCAATATCCCTTGGCAATACGCATACAGCAATAATAATGCATAACATGCACAGAGTAGCACTCAAAGCCACCTAGATTTCTCAAGAAAACATGCAGCGTAAACGTTGCGACGTCCGCCGGTCTTCAGGTGATGTGACGAGTCGGCGTTGGCTGACCACCCCGTTTGCAGGCATCCGTCGGTCTAGAGGCAATATGGTGAGTTCCCATGTGGACGAACTGTCACGTCGATTCACCATGTCACAGCGCGCGTTGCGAGAAACTATTCCGGCACTCTTCATCGATGATGATCACCAACAAAGGAATCGTACTTAGGAAGCTGGCGCCTGCAGCTCACTTAGTCTGCCGTGTAACGCGCATCATACTGATTCAAGATGTTCCGCCTGAGTCAATGATCGCAACATAAAACACAAAGCACGGGCACGCACAAAAATCAACCGCATCAGCACAAACACAATCACCACGCCATGACCACATTATATACAGCGCGCCGCCATGTCGGGAAAGAAAAATCTGGGAGGACGACAGCGGCGACGCCAGTGGCCACGGCCTAAACAAATTTCACTTCCGACGCTGTCGGACGTGACGTCATCGCCGCCATTGAGACAGCGCCTATGGCGAACACGGCCTCAGAGACGGGCAGTAGACGTTAATCTCGGAGGCGAGGTTGTGAGGCGCTACCAGCGTCGCCGCATACTCGCAGCGAGGAGGAGGGAGCTGGGAAGTAGCTGCTCGGCTCAGATAATAATAGCTCCTGGGGTTTCATGACGTCCCAAAAGCACGATATGATTTTGAGAGACGCCGTAGTGTGGGGGCTCCGGAAATTTCGACCACTTGGGGCTCTTTACGTGCGCCAAAATCTAAGTATACGGCTGTGCTTTGCACCTTGCCCCCATCGAAATGAGGTTCTCGGCTGAAGCCGCAAATTGTTTTTGCAATACAGTACATTGTCAATGTGTTTACGCGAGGTGATTCGGTTGCAGCATGCATTTCACGGACCTTTTTCTCAACGTTTACATCCGTAGCGCACATGATGTTGATGTTTACTTTCAGCCTTATCATAAATGTGAGCGAGTAGAAAATTCAGCGCGAATGTTAAAGCGCGACAGGCGTGGTCTCGGGTAGGTACATCCCACGGAAGTCCAAAAATTAACTGCTATGCTGTGATCACTAATTCTGCTTTTTCTTCGTGCTCGAATCAATATTCTCAGCCAGGAAAATCGTATTAAAATTTACTAAAAATTAAGCAATACACTCTTGAGCATTTTTTCGCGATCAATACAATAGGTGGACTGCAAACAAATGTAGCATTGAAAACGAAAGCTCAAAGGGCTCAACCACTCACCACAAAAATATAGATTTATTTCCTGTCAGTCAATAAGAAATAAAAAGGCATGCTCACAAGGGGTGTATTACAAATACAAAACAAGTTAGATCCTGTCTATTGAGTTTTACATTGCTCCATTAGGCATTACCAACTCGCCCAAAATGCTGCTCATTTGCACTGCAATGATATTTCACATTATACTCATCATAGTTGCCACTGCTTTCGAGTATAATGACGGTGTTGGCGCAGCTTCTCCAGCATGGTGCAGCATGGTACACCACCATTTTCCTCACCCACCATTCCCTCGCTGCTTTCCACCATTCGCGCCATAGTGGACGCTGTCTCCTACCCCTACCCAGTATTTTGCGGCTACTCTCCACCATCGTCCACCATCCTTTCCACCTTACCCAGCTAACGTACACCTTGCCACCCGCCACTGTCCACTATAACACCATGATTTCCAGCATACCCAGCATTATTTCCACTATGTCCACCACCTTTTCCAGTATCCACCATGGTAGTTTTTTCCGATAGGGCAGTCACAGCGAAAGGTGGAAGAGCGGCGTTTCTTGAGCTCATCGCGAACTCTCTTGGGGCTACTAATAGAAGTACACTAGCAAGGTACCCACTACGACATAAACACCAGTTACGTAATTCGCATTGTGTGACGCCCAGTCGATATTTCACTCTCCCACCATGCAATATAACACGTTGACGTGAGAAAAATAGAGAGAGAGAGAGAGGGGAAGAACTTTATTGAGATTCTGAGGAAATGGATAATGGGCTTATGGGCTTCCTTGGCAACCAATACAATTGCACTTGCGAGGAACCGACTAGGCTATAAATCATCATAATTTCTGTGAAGTAGGGTAGCAGCCACTATGCCATTTTTCGTCATTTAACGGACAGCCGCGGTACCCGCTAAAAACATGTAAGGCATTATGCGCACTTTGTTGATGTTGTGCCTGATGACGATGAAGAATTATGGCAGAACCCTTTGTAATGGGATGGAAGCATTCAACAGCGCACTCGTTGCTCAATTCGCATTGTGTGACGCCTGCTTAGAGAATTCGCGTTGTGTGATGCGTGGTTGTTATTTTCATCTTCTACCACACTGAATTACATATGTTAGTGTGGTTCCTTTCGTACATGAAGCCTGTATAGCGTCTTTTTGCCAGGCAGTTTCAAGCACCGGCATGGCTCCGAGGTAGAACACGGGGATCCCACGCAGAGGGTCCTGGTTCGTACTCGATTCCATCTTGTTATTTTTTCTTATTTTGCGCGATAGTACTTATGGACACCGGCGGCGGCGGACAACTACGGCGCCAAAAACGACCATTAAAGTGATCTCATAACAGCTTTCGCTGTAAAACGCGAAGGTGAAAGCTAGATATGTTCGTAGACATGCGAGAAAATCTCCTGGCAAAACTACGTTTTGTCCAAAAAAATTACACCATCTTCCGCTAAAGGGGACCATGAGGCGATGCAAAGCCGGGGAACTTGCACGATGGCGTTCCGTTGGCTTTCGGTGGGCATGCTACCGACCTCGTGTCGTGGAACGCGAAGAGGAACACTACGCGCGTCGTGTCTTCCCTCTAGCCTAGCCGTTAATTCTCACTGGGCGAGCGGGGAACGCGGTCCGCAGGCGTGTGAGGGGAGCAGCGTAGGAGAGGAGAGAGAAGGGGAGGGGACGCGCATACGCTGGCGCTCATCGCAGTGTGGCGCAGGAGAGAATTTCGGCATGTCGAGCCCGCATTTCAAAGGAGTATACCGAAGCAAGCGCCTAGACAGAACGCGTGCAGCGCTCTACCCGCTTTCACTTGATGCAGAGGAGTCTAGAGGAGAGTAGCGCACGCGCCACGAGAGCAGAAGCGGGAACGCAGGAGAAGCGCAAGCAGGTGCTGGTAAAGAAGTGGAGAGAGTAACGCGCAGCTGTTGGAGAGAGCAAAGAAAGAGTTGCACATGCGTCGTGTGAGTGCGGACTACCACACCGCGGGACATGCCCCCGAGCAAGAGATGCTTCGCATCTAAAATAGCTCGGTCACAAACAAAAGGTTGTGAGATCAGGTTCGCAAGTTTAATAGTAACTACGCTGCCTATATACCATTCCCTTTCTTTCAACAAGATGTAGTCGGACATCCCTACAAAAACATGCAGACCTATTAGGGCTACACTTCTACAACATATCTAGCTCAGCAAACTAATCAGAAACGTTCTTAAGGCACAAAAAATCTACAGAAAAACAAAAGTTTCTTGCAGCAGGTTTTTCGACTTGCAATGCAATGCTCCTTCAACTCTCCCTGAACTGAACACTACTTTCTGCAGGAAAAGAAAAACAGCGCCTTGTCCTCACACAATAAAATATGGAATGCTCGCCCACCTGTCGCCATGGGCAGTAGAGGTCATCCTGCATTTCTTCTACGTTATCTAGCAAACTGGTCGAATGCCCACGGATTCGTAGAAGACCAACATAATCCCAAAAGAGGAAAAGATCCTGCATTACCAAACAGCTATGTATTGTCCAGAACAGAAGACGAAGAGGAGCGGTAGTGACAAGAGAAGACGAAGAAGATCGAAAGTCGAGAATAAACAGTTGATCAGTCTCAGATCCCTATTTTATATTTGGCGCAGCCCGACAGGATGCGGATGGAAGTAAGAGTTGGTTCTACTGCTGCGGGAAAACCGTACGTCACGTCCTACAAAGCTGAAGACGAGCAACAACTCGAACTCCAGGAGTCAGCGACGTCACTAACCCTGCTACAGTTCATCGCAAGCAAGGCGAATGTCAGCGAGGTGGACCTCATCAGCCGAGGTACATGGAAAATCAATATCAAGATGTCAGACTATGAAAAGCACTTCAGGCAGCTAACCCGCGACGAGTCGTTTTCAACTGGCACAAACCAGCACATAGCTGTGCTTATGGAGCAGATGTTGCAAGTGCAGGCATTACAAGCTGAGCACCATGGACGATTACTTGCTGTGCTAACGGAGACACTACGCGCTAACACCAGTCCCAAAAATGATTTAGTCAAACCGGACATGTTTGATGGGGCGTCCTCGTCAGCAACTACTTGGCTAAAATTCTTCGAGTACGCTTGTGAGAAGAATAGGTGGACGACGTCACAAGACAAAGTGCAGAATTTGAGGTTGTTCCTCATTCACAAAGCCAAGAAGTGGTACGAGCTCCGAATAATAGACCATAAGGACGATTCCTGGGATCAGTGGACAGCAAGTTTCATCTCGGCTTTTGACCAAAACCCTGTCGACCGGTGGGACAGGGCTACATTTTTCAAGCAACGTTCACGATCACTAATTGATTACTTCTATGAGAAGTGACGGCTGTTGCAGTTAGCAGACCCTGAACTGCCTGAATCATCTATTGTGCCTTTAGTCATCCATGGTATGACGAATGAATGTCAAAAGCAAGTGCAAATAAGATCGCCCAAGAATGTTGAAGAATTATTGGTGTGTCTTAAGGACGTTTGCCATGAGACGTCTGGGCACTCTGTACAGCATAACTGGACTCATTCATTGCGAGTGCCTGCTTCATACTATCGGCCTAGCAACGGAGACACCCAGGAGACAAAAAAACTAATAAGCGTGGGTGTACAGCCCCACCCGTGTAATCAAAATGAGGCTGTCTACTTCATTCAGTCAAATGTTTTACAAACTGCACTGATTATAAATGGAAGAAAAGTAAAGGCATTAGTTGACACAGGAGCTTCAATAAGCCTGATCAATGAAATCATGGTGAAGCCAGAGGAGATGCGACGAGGTAAAACGACAACAGTTAAGAGCTACGATGGATCATCTCGTACACTGCATATCTGGACTAAAGCTAATGCACATTTGGCTGGGGATGACTTCACAATAGAAGCACTGGCCATGCGTGATGTCGAATTTTCGTTTATACTGTCAAGACCCGACATGAAGAAGCTAAGAATGAACATTTCTTGGAAAGATGAAGTCACTCTAGATTCCATGGTTTCATCTATCCAGACACCGACGCAGATGAGAACTGTCAAGTGTGCTCGTGATGTATGGACAGTTTTTCCGGAGCTTGTATGCTTAGACGCATATCCACCTGCAGCTTTCGTACCCGAAGTACCTTTCGAACTTCTTGACACGACTATTGTGCGAAAAAGAGCCTATAGGATATCCCATGAAAAGAAGACATGGCTGAAGCAAGAACTGCAACAAATGCTAAACGCTGGAATCATAAGGCCATCGACGTCACCATTTGCGTCGCCTATAACTATTGTCCCTAAAGAAGATGGTTCACTGCGACTCTGTACCGATTACCGGCAAATAAACGCCCAAACAGAGCTATATCCATACCCTATGCTCTTTGTTGACGACATCTTTAACGGCACCGGAGGCTGCAAATGGTTCTCCCGAATTGACTTCTGCAAATGTTACTGGCAGGTACCTCTCCAGGAAGAATCGAAGAAGTACACGGCATTTATAACGCCATTTGACAACCGCCTGCCATTCGGTTGGAAGAATTCAGGCGCTTGGTTTCAGCGCATGATGAACACTGTACTTAAAGGGTTCATAGGAGACTTCTGCAATGTTTATGTCGATGATGTCGTCATTTATTCTTGTACGGAGGAAGAGCATTGTTCCCACTTGTCTCGGGTGCTAGAGGCACTGAGCAATTCACACCTGAAAATAAATAAGTAGAAAAGTGAATTCTTCCACAAAAAAAGTAGTGTTTCTTGGCAGAGTCCTCGATGGCTCCACAAAGACCACAAAGAAACAGTCCGTCCAACGCATCAAGGAGATGCAGAAACCCTGCGATGTCCATTCTCTGCGCGTCTTCCTAGGGCTAGCCGGACATTTTAGGGCATTCATCAAATATTTTGCAGCAATATCCAGGTGCCTTACAAGATTCTTTCTAAAAAGAGATAGGGCGTGCAAACACGGACACAAGAAAGAGATCAGGACACCACAAACGCCGACTAACAACTGAAGAGACGCACAACGGCTGAAAAGAAAGAAGGCACGAAAATTTATCTGCGCATGCCCATGCAACCGGCAAACCTATCAATCCGGCAGGCGTGGCGGTCTACGTGGAAGATAACTGTTAAGGCATTTGATTTCATCTTTATGCAAGTTAATCGACGGTTGGCTCACGCATGCGCTACCACTATTCTCGATATGCCATGCTTCAATCGTCAGGCGCGTTTCTTCATTTCTATGCCGGTACAACGCTGCGCATTCATCGAATTTTGGCGTGCACTTACAATCTCCACAATGTAAAGATAGATTAGAAGGTGAGCCTCCTGTTAGCGATCTCTTATGTTCTAACAATCTCTGGTTAATGCATCGGCCCGTCTGTCCTACGTAGAAGCGGCCGCAGCTGAAAGGGACCTTATACACCACACTCGTACGACAATCAGTGAATTTGTTGGTGTGTTTTACGAAACAATTATCGGTCCGCTTCTTGTCTTTTACTCGTTAATTCTTCCTCTGCAAAGCGGCACAAATCTACCTAGCTTATTGGCAGCCGTGAAAACAACATTAACGCCGTATTTACTTCCTACTATCTTTAGCCTGTGAGATATGCAATGAATGTACGGAATACCTACGACACGTTTCTTCCTATCGCTTTCTGCAACCATGCTCGGACTTAACACAATAGACTTCTTTAAACGCTCAGCGACCGTGGCCATTGCATCACGAGGATACCCTACATCTAAAAGACGCGTAACCTGTGCGCTAAAGCTATCACTCATTTTGTGCTCACACGACTTTGTGAGGGCTGACTTAAGGCAAGACATGGCGATGCCGTTTTACAGCGAAAGCTGTTATGAGATCATTTCACCGGCCGTTTTTGGCGCCGTAGTTGTCCGCCGCCGCCGCCGGTGTCCGTAACCAGTATCGCTCGAAATAAGAAAAAAAAACTAAATAAGAAAGAATTCCAGAAATTCCAACCCATTACATAGGGCTCTGCCATAATTCTTCGTCTACATCAGGCACAGCATCAACAAATTGCGCATAATGCCTTACATGTGTTTAGCAGGTAACCACGGCTCTCCGTAGAATGATGAAAAATTGCACAGTGCCTGCTGCCCTACTTCTCAAAACCTACAATGATTTATAACGTAGTGGGTTCCTCGCAAGTTCATTTGTATTGGTTGCCAAGGAAGCCCATAAGCGCATGATTCATTTCCTCGGGCTCTCAGTAGTTCTTCGCCCCCCCCCCGTCTCTCTCCCACGTCAACGTATGTTATATGTTATGCAGCATGACGGGAGAGGGAAATAGCGACCGGGCGTCACCCAGTGCACATTGCATAACTGGTGGGCCGTTTAAAGCTTCCAACCCATTATAAAGGGCTGAGCCATAATTCTTGATCGTCACCAGTCGTCGCGTCAAGAAAGTGCACATAATGCCTTACAGACGTGTAGCTGGTGCCTCGCTTCTCCGCAGAATGACGAATAATGGCTTAGTTGGTGCTTCCCAACTTCACAAAAATTGTGATTTATGGCGTAGTGGGTACCATTCTAGTGTACTTCTATTGTAGCCCCAAGAGAGCTTACAACGGGCTCTAGAAACGCCGCTCTTCCAGCTTTCGCTGTGACTGTGCTGCGGTTTCAGCGCAGGCCTGGCGTTTTTTTACAACCTTCGAGTGCTTCGACGAAAAATTTAACAGCGGTTTGGAAGATCTAGGAGAATACTGCCAGCACACGTGATTCTTCTGGAACGTCAAGGAAATGTCTAGAAATTGTATTCCATTATTCTGAGGCACCTCTTTAGTAAAGCTCAGCCCTCCTCCATTTAATTCAAATTTTTCGCTCACGGAAGTTACCACCTTTTCAAAGTCCTCATCACTACAAAAAATCAAGTAATCGTCCACATAACGAAAAACCTTAATAACCGAATTTCCTAAGGCGCCTTCGAAAAGATTGTCAATCTTGCTAAGGTATAAATCACTAAGAACCGGAGCAACCTTAGAACCAATACATATCCCTGATTTCTGCACATAAACGCCTTCCTTCCAACCTACCAGCGTCGACTTTAAATACATGGAAAGGATTTCTAGAATCCTTTCTCTTTTTAGAACCCTGTCTCTTTTTAGAATGAATACGTACCAACTAGCTCAGCTCTCTGTTATTCTAAGCCTTACAAGACTAACTAAAAAAAGTCCCTTTCGTGTGGAGCGATGAGTGCGAACGTTCACATCAAGAACTGGTGCATGCCATATCTTCGGACCCAATCCTCATAATAATCGATTTCACCAAACCATTCGAGCTCTGCACCTGATGCGTCCAATTACGGAGCAGGAGCAGCGTTATACCAAAGAGACATAACCCAAGACCGAAGCCACCAGTTGAAGGCCATCGGTTATTATTCCTACACATTTTCAAGAGCTGAAGTAAACTACACGAGCAGTGGTGCTGGTATTGCGGTAGTTCAGAAGTTATTTGGAAGGCCGTCAGTGTAAACTTTTCACAGACAATCAAGCATTCACGTACCTTTTGAGCCTTACACAACCGAAGGGCAGAGTAGCAAGGTGGATAAGCGAAATTCAGCAGTTCACGTTTGATGTCAGCCACATACCCGGCGACAAACTACCTGACGCGGACGCCTTATCAAGATTGCACATAGCGCAAACGAATGACTACCAAGAGGCGCACGTTGCAAGCGTATGGGAAGGCACAGAAGATTTAGAACTGATGAACGGAAAGTTTCTTGTGCCTCAAAGCTGCATATCGAAAATATTGAGGCTCTATCACGACAGTCCACACACAGGTGGCCACGACGGTTTTTGCCGGACGTACTGGAAAATTCAGAACCGTTTTGCTTGGAAGAACATGAAGGCTGATGTAGAAAATTACGTAACAACCTGCCACCAATGCCAGACGATGAAAGCGAAGTTCCGCCCCAAAGGAAACCAGATAGTAATTCCTTCATATTCAGATGTGCCATTCGAAGTTGTCCACCTAGATTTCGCTGAGCTCAAAAAGAAAGGGGAGGGTGTACGCCGAACTCAGACCTTTCTAGTGGCTGTTGACCAGTGCACACGTATGGCTGCGGCAAAACCCGGAAGAGAAGATGCGAACAGTGTCATTTCATTAATGGAAAGACAGGCATTTAAGCACACTAAGGTAATTGTTTCTGACAATGGACCTGCATTCCGCAGTGAGAGGCTACGACGCTGGGCAGAGGAAAAAGGTATCGCCTTAAGATTCGCTACACCGTACCACCCTGAAGAAAATGCTGTCGCGGAACGCCTCATTCGTGACTTGAAGACTTTTATTTCCATATACGATGACTTCCGTGGAGGATGGAAGTTTGCCCTTGAGGCAGCGGTGATGCATTTCAGTTTGCTGCTGCAGTTTGCTGCCTTTCAGAAGACGACGTGGCTACCAGCAGATTACGAACTTGGCATAGTAGGGAAGATCCATATTCCTGAACGCAAGAAGACGATCGAGGAAACCAACAAATATAAAAGTTCAATGAAGGAATACTACGACTTGCGCCATGCAAGTCGTAGTACCATGTAGGAGACATGGTACTATTGCGGAACGGTCTTGATCATTCGAAGAATGCTTTTACAGGTCCTTATATCGTCTTCAAAACGGTGAAACAACAAGGTATACTGAAGTCTGTGCATTTCAAAGGACCATCAGGCAAGACAGCAGTGACAACTGTGAGTAACCTAGTGCCATACCATCCGCGGAGGGACGGCGATAAGAGACCCGGAGGATGTATTGTCCCGAACAGAAGACGAAGAGGAGCGGTAGCGACAAGAGAAGAAGAAGATCGAATGTCGGTAATAAACAGTTGATCAGTCTCGGGATCCCTATTTTATAAGCTATAGTCCCATTGCACTTACAACTTGTCTTGGAAAAACCTATGAGAGTGTAATAGGGGATAATCATAATGCTGGGTGCTCCGGCAACACTGGGTGCTTCCGCCATTTTTTGTTGGGCGCCGTCGCGGAATCGTCTGCTAGCGGCTCCATAATGAAAGTCCACGGAGAGGTTGAGCAGCAGTCGTTGGCGGAGCTTTCGAGCCAACAAAATGCGGCTCTTTTCTTCGACACCATACACAATATAGAACACAATATCGGGGTTCTGAGAGCGTACTCATCCGGACGGCAGCTACAAGAGGCAACCCGCTTCGCAAAGCCAAACTGCCGTTCTCAGTAGTGGCGTGCGCTTCCGATCTGAGGTAGGCGTTCAAGAAAAGTGTTCGTTGCAGAGGAGATATGACTGCCAAACTTCTGAGATAACCTTGCACTGCAATGCATCTCCACTGTATTTAACGCGGCGATTATAAACACGCGGCATAATGCTCGTCAGATATCGACACCGCGTTGTTTCTGTGCCACCTGTGCAGCGCTGTGCTGCTATCCTCCGCTCATGTTTTAGCCACAAGTATCTCTGCACCCTCTGCAGTAGTATGTCGTAGTTTTTTCGAAATAAACACGGCATGGAAATATGCATGAGCAGTGCGCCGCAAACCAAACAAAAATACTCATCCGCGTTTCAACTGTATACAAAGAGAGCGACCCGAGTAATGCGTGCGCACTGGTTGTTTATAACATTTCGTGGTCGTAATCTATGGCGCCGATTTAGTATTGTCGTTCTGGTTTTCTTTAACACTGTGCATGTGCGTTCATTCGCATATTTTTGTGAAGTATCGCGCTCTTCGCTTTCGCATCCCACGGCGGCGTGGACCCGCGATCAGCGGAAAGATGAGTGCGATATCTATCGAACAAACAGCTCCACCTACTGTACGGCTCCGTAACTCTTGGCTCAGTGTTCGCAGCGCACGCTGTACTAAGAAAGCAAAAGAAGAATAAAAGGGGAGGGATAATGATGTGTAAAGCGAAGGGCAGACGTGGCATGCGGACTACGTACATCGGCGCACGCTGTCTTGCGAAGTTTGCAAAGAGATGCCTGTTGGGATCTAATTTGCGCCGATCGAGTCTAGTGTGGCGGCGCTGATTTTCCGCGGACGCGCACAGGAGCGTCTGTGGTACTGCTTAAACATGTTTTACCTAATCCTTCCTTTCGTCGATCTGCAACACCGACAAGTTAATGTTGATCAATCATGCTCTCTCGCGCGTGTGCGACGTCGGCCGTCTGTTTTAAAATGCATATATCGGGATATATTGTTCTGCAAGTCTACCTTATATTGCAGGCGAGCAATTAAATTGCACGGAGAAATAAGAACTGACGTTGAAGAGCGCTTTTGTGCGCCGATCATTTCCGAATTAAAGCACAGTGCCGACCTTGCTGACGAAACAAGTTCGCGTCGGTACATGTGTTTCTTCGTTCATGTAAATGATAAATTCGATTTAAAATAGTGTTACCTTGTTCGCGGCACTACCAGGGCGCCCTCGTTGCCGGAACAGTGCGCGAAAGATTAGAAAGACACCGTAGAACGAAGATAAAAAACCCGTAGCTACCACCTGAAAGGCTGCGATATGCGACTGGTTTCATTTTCGCGCCCACAAAACGTGGCGGATTGAGCTTATGCGATTGTCGACAGATGGCACTGTAAATTTTGAATATCCCCTATTAACATCGAAATAACGTACGTTCTCGAAACAGAAAACTCACTAGACCCCATCCACCAACGTCGTTACAAAAAAAGGTTGCTCAACAACCGACCACCTAGTTCGGCTTGAAAACACAATACGAGAAGCTTTTTACACACCCAACACTGTCTAGCAGTCTTTCGTGATCTTCAAAAAGCCTACGACACTACTTCGAGGTTCGGCATGCTACGAGACCTGGTGGATTGAGGAATCCGCGGCAGAATGCTTAGCTGCCTGTTTGATTTTTTGTCCAACGGAACATTCCAGGTCCGCCTTGGCGTGACACTTTCTGGTATACTTAATCCAGAAAACGGTGTAACCCAGGGTGCGTTTTAAGCACTACACTTTCTGTTCTGAAAATGAACTCTGTGAACAAAGTTAAACTTCCATACTGATGTATTCTCTGTACGTTGATGAGCTCCAGATTGCGTGCCGCGCGTCTGACATCGTTATATCTCAACGACAGACTCAAATCACGTTGAATAAACTAACAGATTGGGTTGAGAAAAAACGGCTTTCGCTTTTGCGGGGAAAAGACAGTTGCCGTAGTATATTGTGAGAGAAGACGCTTGCAGCCGGACCAAATTCTTGAATCGAATGAAACATACTTAAGGTTAACAGCGCGAAAATAACACACGGCAGATAGGAAAAACATTTTCGCGCTGTTAACCTTAAGTTTGCACAACCAACTAGCGAAGTCAGCCACTTTATTGAATGAAACAGTTTTATTAGTGAAAAAAAGAGCACATATTCTTAGGACTCATATTTGACAAGGAACTTTCTAGCACACATTACCAGCCTAAAAATTAAAGCGACTAGGGCACTCGAGGTCCTTAAAGGTCTGCCGCGGAAGCGCTGGGGCGCTGACCGCAAGTGCCTTCTGCACATCTATCGTTCATTGGTGCGTAGCAAATTAGATTATGGTATTGTACATTACGTGTCAGCGAGACAGTCCTACCCCAAGAGGCTCGACCCCGTACATAAGACAGGGATACGCTTGGCAACCGGTGCATACCGGCCCTCGCCGCTTTCCAGCCCGTACTCGGAGATTAACGAACCGGCACTGGACAGCAGAAGAACGCAACTTCGCCAAACCACATATGCTACAACATTATCACACACTGTGACAAACGACTCCAGTACAGAAACAAACCGAATGTAATATGAGTGCTTATACTCAGGTTCGACGAAACATCTCGCGAATGTATTGAGTTTAGAGTTTGGGTGTATTAAAGACGTGATATGTACATGAATATACACTGTGTACGTGGTTTGGTGCAAAAGGGAAAACAGCGGCATTTCACAACTTGAATGGCCCCTTCACCCAGAAATCACAATTACAAAGTAACATAAAATAACAGGCACCGGAAGGCGACAATACAAAAAGAACAACCATGTGACCCAGGACAGCAAATAAGACACTAGCAACTCTCAAATACATGCAAACATTTTCATAACACGTGAATGTATGAATGCCTCAAACTAGTAACCATTACAGAAATCACCCAACATTCATGAAGAACAGAATCAACACATCCAATTTAACATTTCAGTTTGAGACAATATACGCAGATTATCACTTGTTAGTTTCCATTTGTTCGTCGCCTTTGGAAGACAGTAACATAGTGTTTCGAATCCATAGTAAGTGCGAGGACATGGTACATGCCAAGTCTCCGCATACCGAGTAACGCGACTCGCAGGATTTGTTTGCAGGGCAGCCAAAGTTCGTAAAAGGATACTTCATCTGCATCTTTCTGACTTATAGGCTGACAGAAGCTTGTATTCGTAAAAACTGGTAATTCTTAACATTCTATATTTTGGAAAAATTGAAGCAGTGTGTGTCTTATAGGATACACCTTCAATGCATCGCAAGGTATTTTATTGTAACACTACCAGCTTATTTATTGATGCTGTAGAGCTTGTAGACCAGACCCAATGCCAATAGTAAATGTGAAGAAACAAGAGCATTCATTGTATACTATTCCTTGTTTCACAGGTAGTATGTCGTGGCATCGGCGCCACACACCTAAAACTTTACAAAGTTTGCGACTAAAGTGTTCGGTGTGGTAATTCCATGCAATGTGTTCGTGAAAATGGACACTGAGGGTTTTAATTGTTTGAGAAAGTTTCTTTTCGACGTTATTGCGTATTAGCTTGCGAGACGCTTCGAATGACTTAATTTCGCACGGAATAGTGCAGCCTTGCTTTTAGAGCACATAATGTGTAGAGAATATGCCACAGTCCAGGCATATATTTTATTTATTATTTATATAGCAGAAACAATGGGGTCATCAGCCGTTTCCCCGGAAAAAAATACACTGGTATTGGCCGCATAGGATGCATATTCTACAGAGCTGTCAACATGTACAATATCATTATTAAAACTATTAAATAATAGGGCTCCCAAAATGCTACCTTGAGGTACGCCATTTCTAACGTTCATGGTTTATGATAGCTCTCAATTGATTGATACGCATTGTTTCTTATTAGATAAGTAGCTTCTTATTAAAGCTAAAACAGGCCCGCGAACGCCATTACAGTGAAGGTTATCTAGCACAATATCATGGTTTACTCTATCGAATGCTTGGTAAAACGCATAAATATTCCTAGGGTAAGTTTTTTTTGCTTCTGTATTTCTTAGTGTCATTCTTTTTGTATGATAAGGCACTTGCGGCTCAGAGGCCTGACTGATGACCGAACTGAGACGACGTAATAATGCGTTTAATACAAAAATTGGACAACCAAATGAACATAGGTTTTTGACACCTCTTAGAGAAAACTGCCAAAATCGAAATTGGTCTGTAGTTTCCTCAATTGCTCTTCTCAGCACCATTATATTTAACTGGTACTTCAGCGTTTTTCATCCTGTGGGGAAACATCCAAGTGCTGAACACGACATCATATATATGTACTGAGCAGGTGCATACGAGATCTAAAATACATATTATAGGATCTAATTTTAGGACATCTATGTCCTCGATTTTACTCATCTTGAAATGTTTAAAAACGTTGAAGACCTCTTGTGCGTCTGTAGGATTAGGAAACACAGAATTATTTAAATCAGGAGGCAAATAATCTGACGAATCACAATTATGAATACTCTCAACTGGTGAGGTAAAGTACTCATTAAACTTGTTCGCTACTGGTGCACCCTCGTATATTTTATGGACAGTCTCGGCTGATTTTTGCGCCGTCGCCGCCGTCATGCACCGCATATATATATATATATATATATATATATATATATATATATATATATATATATATATATATATATATATATATATATATATATATATATATATATATATATAAAAGCCACAAAGAAAAATAATTCAGGAGGGTTTTCCGATGCGGGGAATCGAAAACGAGCGACCTCTTGCTTCGCAGCGCGCGGCGTTAGACGGCGACGCCACGAACAGTACCGTCTTTCTGCCTGCTAACGGCGAGCTATTTATATACACCATATACTTCAGCATGCTTTCGTAGTCACCACATAGATGACGCGAAGTGCGCTCGAGGCGCGCTTTATAGGTCGTCGCCCCGCTCCTGCGACCGCCGTTACTCTTCGCCCTACAGGGCATGTCCGCGCTGAAGTCACAGAACGTACGAAGGTCACTTCGCTCGCTCCAGCGGCTGCGTTTACGAAACGAGCGCACTGTTAAACAGAAATAAATGAGAACTGTGACAGTTCGCACAGTAAACTTCACACCGCATGCTTCGCGTAATATCGACTCCCACGGTACGTGGAATCTGCCGTATTTATCACCGCCCGTCTGCGCTGAACCTGATAATTCAGATCCGATCGAGATAACGATTACCGAAATAACATTTATTTATTATATGTATCAATCAGACGTCGAGCGTGCTACGTATGCGTTTCATTGCCGGAACATCACGCGTGCGCGCTTCTGAGTAGTTTTATTCATCAGGTTTTATTTTCCGAAACACGGGATACACTTGTAATGCAATAGAGCATCAGGCACTTGAATGTTTGTCGCCTAAGCTGCAGAAAGCCGCTACATAGATAGGTGTACTAGCACAAATGAGAAAGTGCTTGTATCACATTGTGCTAATGCCGCATGTACAATTCGGGGCGCGATGTATCGCCGACTGAATAGCCGGCATTCTCTTGATAGTTTGTGCTATGACAATGACCAACATTTACCTCTAGCACAGTCACTTTTCTACCCAAAAGGATGGCCTTCAGAAGAATGGCTGACTCACCTTAGATGGCCACTTCGTTTACCAGTTCAATGCTATCAAAAAGTTTAACTTTATGACACATACCATTCATTTCATGGGCCAAATTCAGATTACTTCTTTTTTGTAAATGTTTTTGCCACTGGTCGGCCGACTTCACTAATGTATCCAGAATCAGAATTCACCCAAACATTCCCGCACGAACGCTTTTAGCGGAAGACGTTTTATGTGAATACTAATTCGGTGCATAAACCGAATCTCACATCAGATTTATAGCGCTATATCCTTTATATCTGTTCAGCCGCTGACTGTGTGGCGCAAGTGCCGTCATAAACTATGTGAATAGTTTCCTATCGGTGTTGTGGTCAACACCCGCGTGTTGTGGTCAACCGCAACAAGCGCATTTCCTTCAGTGATGACATATACTTTTACTTTGTGAAAACATTAAAAATGTCAACAAGACGTGTTGCTAAGCTAGGTGGTTCGTTATTTGAGAAAAAAAGGCATGGCGCAAAAAAGACCGGGCTAGCTGAAGACATTTTTTTTCGTTTGAATGCTTCAAAGCCAACTCGCCCACTGACAATATTTTACGAACTGACAAACACGTGGTTGCCACGTGTTTGTCGATTCGTGCTTGCACTTCGTCGCCGTCCTTTTTGCGCCATAGCTATTCTTCTCAAGTAAAAATCTCGTTCAGCGATTGCTTCTCATGTTCTTTTAGAAACACTCGCATTAAAAGTATAATTATTGCACGTAAATTTCGATAAAAAATGCGGCTCGAACGTGGTGTACGGAACGTGTTCATATAGCGACACGTTGCAAGAAGCGAGGCATTGAAATTTCGACGAACGTATTTCTCAAACGGTATGCCCATAGACGACATAGGCGAACAAAAATCCATAGGCGAACAAAACTTTCCAAACAAATTTGTTTACAAAATTGTACATTCCGCGCCGGCGGTGCAGGACAACATTTTTACAGTAATATACACACGAATAGGAGAATATTTCAGAATGTTCTGAGTGCATAGTGTGTCAGAAGCTGGTTAACTGCGCCAGTTGGTATTGATTTCTTGTTCCATTCCAGTCTTATCGCCCGTGGCCGCGTGAGTTCCCGAATAAACTCAGCTGTTCACGTTTGCGCGCTCAAGCTTAACAGATGACCGTAAAATAATCTCGAATGCTCCCAGACATTGTGGAGCGGTTTGCGCGAGGTAGCAGCCACACGTGCAATGAGCCGGTGACATAAAACATAGAAAGAAAGGAGCGTGTGTGGCAATGTCTTCAACAGATTAATGTGGTGAAAGACTGCACAATTTTTCTGAAAAAGAATAAGGTATTCGTCAACGTAGCGAAAGATTCTTACCACCAGATTGCGCTCTTCACAGTCTACAAGGCGATCAACATTACTAAGAAAAATATCACTCAAAACTGGTGCCACCCTATAGCCGATACACATACCGGCTTTCTGTATAAACAGGCTCCCTTCCCAACGTATGAAATATTTTTTCTTGTTTTCCTAATTTTTTCTCACCCACGGCAGCAGAAACTCATAGCATTGGTGGCGACGCGCAGCGGCGGAGGAATCTCTTACTGAAGAAGGAAGAGCTGGACAGATTCGTCCCATTTTCTCTCAGAGTGGACAAAAAAGTAAGGCCTGTGCTGTGCCAGCACTGCACCCATTGTTGTGTTGCGCTGCACATGTCAGCAAATGCCAAAATCGGATGCTTGATTATCTGAGTGACATAACGTCACACCGGAGTTGCTTACTTAAACGACTAGCTCAATAAACTAATGTTCACTCCCGTTTCGCTGTCGGTTACTTCAGTGGCAACGAGTTGATTAACCGCCGCGGCCAGAGAACAGCATGGCAACGCGTGGCAGGCCATCTGTTTTTGACGACGGTGACGACAAGCGGGAAGCATATCAGGTGCGATTGAGCACTGGGCCTCTGGTCAGCTGGAATGCTTGAATTATGCCCCGCCCACACAGCTGTGGGCCTCAGCAGCCGAGGACTACTAGCATCGAGTTGAGGGTTTTAACAGCGGAGGTGACTTGGACTTGCAGCCGTTCTTTCACTGGTAGTCTTCCAAGGAAGCAACTCAATTGAAATGACGGACTGTCGATTACGTGCGAATGGTGACGGTGCTGCTAGGTGTACATTGGCCATGTCACTATTCACACTGGTGATCGTGTGTCTACTTGCATATTCGTGGTAACGTTCACCATAATAGCCCGATCAATCCTGTCGACTCACGAAGGTGTACCATGAACTGTCCATAGTCATCTCTGCCCGAGGATGGTTCCTCACAGTGAGCGACGTTTTGTTGGTGTGGCTTTGCTTTGCACATCGAAGCCTGGTGCCCCCTACACCGACAACGCAAACACTCAGCGTGGCGGAACCTGCATTTCGTGGTCTTCTCGGAGTTGCTTCCGCAGCAAAGGCAGCCAGTTTGGTTCTCGTTGCTGGACTGACCCATCCGCCCTGACTGTGGCCTTCTGAACAACATCTGTCGCTCGTGATTTGTTCGTACTGCATTGACACCGTCGCTCATTGGTCCATCTATTGTACATTGCGTGCCACCATCTCAGCAGCTACCACCGCTTCATCGGCTTCCTGCAGCGTGAGACAAGGTTGGCACGCAGAACTATATGAAGCGCCTGGTGAAAGTTGCACTTTTGAGCCATCATTCGTAACTCGACAATGAAATCGCTCGTTGACTAGTCAGCTTCTCGATTCCTTGTGAGCAAACGATACGACTCCGCTATTTCGTTGCCTTTCGGCGCAAAGTACTCGGCCAGAGTTTGAATTGCTGCTTCGTGTGTCACATTCTGAATCTTGTCAGATGCACAAGGCCTGCCAGGAGGTCTACCATCTTGGTACTAAGGGCGCTAACCAGTAAGGCATGACACTTCTTCTGATCGACAGTCTCATTGGCTTTGAAGAGAGCTTTTAATCGCGCCTGATATCGTCATCAAACGTCGCGTAAACAAAGTGCGCATAATCGCTTTCCTCGCTTCTCCGCAGAATGACGAATAACGTCGTGGTGGGTGCTTCCCAACTTCACAAACATTACGATTTGTGGGCGTAGTGGGTACGTTGCTAGTGTACTTGATCCATGAGTTTATTAACGGGCTATAGCAAAACGCGAAAGATGTGACTGTGTTGTGATTTCCGCGCAGGCCTGACGTTTTTCCCCTTGTTTTTTGCTGCCAGCGTATACTGAGGCCACCCGGACAGGTCATTTTCTTAACACTCATTATGGTAAGTGGGGGTAAACATGTTACTGTCAGTTCCAAAGAGGTTTAAAAAGGCTTCTTCGCTTGTTCACGGTATTTCTGGCTCTCAAGCTTTTCGCGCTCTGCTGCTTTCTAGCAGCCTGTCACACATGATTAGCTCGGAGACTCAGAAGAAGGAGGCTATAAACATAGCGTCCTAAGGACGTACCAGTGCACGAAGAATAGAGCTTGAAGCTAAAGCGATAAAAAGGATATAAAAGGAAAAGAAAAACGCGTGAACTTAGCAACTTATTTAGTTGCAACATGACTTATTTACGAGATGAGCTTACAAGAGGTTGCATTAAAGACCGACCGCCGACCTCGGTCTTCTGCGGGGAAGGCAATTCTCTTAGCGACCTCCTTACCTAAACAGCAAGGGAAGCGGTGTTGTGGTAAGGTGAAAGGTGTGGAGGGTATAGGAATGTAACTGTAATGATATTTCTCTTTACAGTAACTACGTAAAAAAGTAACAGTGTTACAGTTGAAATTTCCTCTAACCTAAAAGTAACTGATTACAGTTACAAGTTACTGAAAAAGTAACTAGTAGTAACAGCAAAAACCCGCCCAGGGTGTCCATATGATCGCTATCGCAACAAAAAAGAAACGCGCATGGCATAGCCCCCCTCTGAAAAAGCATCGTCCCGATGCTTAAAACAGAACATGGAAGGGACAAGAATATGCATATTCGAACAAATAACAATAATAAAGAAAGGAAAAAGCAGAGTCGTCAGGTTCTTAAACACATATTAGGCGGCTTTAGGTTTACAGTATGAACGACACCATCTCGTGTGGCGCCCTGCTGAACACTAACTGCGTCCGTGATGACCTGGCAGTCCAGAGAGCCGAAATATCGAAGCACCTTGTATGGCCCGAAGTATCGCCGAAGACGTTTTAACAGCGACCAACGCTAAAACTATCATCATCATAAATGGGTATGTGCCACCTAGGTTGGGTATATCTCACCACTTAATACTGCTCCACGAAAAATGAAAAAGAAAACTACCGTCATCAAACGGGTTTCCCGAAAGAAGCGAAGCCGAACACTGAACTCGGCAACCTGTCGGTCCACTCTACTGACAACCTAGCTTCAACCAAGTTTTGCATAGCTACAACTATTATTATTATTATTAATGTGCTGGCAAGACGGTGAAGCAAATGGAAAAAAATGGCAAAGCAATACTAAGAATACCAAGTACAAGAATGAAAAAATAAAACTCAAGGTTGCGAATGGAGCGGCGCATTGGTCGCATAAACAAAGAAAGAGTAGTAAAAATGCACATTGCTTGAGGACACATAAAAACAACAAAACATAAACAAGAAAAGATTGCTCACGAAGCAGTGCTACAATTAGGAGTAATACAACCGAGATTCTGAGAAACATCAGTAAAAAAGAAAAAAAAATGAAAGGCATTTTTATGGTAGCACACAACTTTTCATATTCCTACAAGAGGGACAGAAAGGGAAAAAAAGTTTGCACTACACGTTACAACGGAGTGTATAATTTGATGAATGTGAATATTTGTTACGATGAGCACTGTACGATCACGAGTTCCCTAATTTTTATCTTTATGTGTTTGCGCGACAGCACTGTAAGGCAGTGAATTCCATAACCGAATAGCTCATGGCAAAGCTGTGAAGTTAAATGTGACAGTGTTCCCATAGATGCGTTTATAACTTATGTCGTTGCGAAGGCGTCCTGATGTGCAGGACGCGCCTACCAATGACAAGTTTGACGGCTTCATTTGATAAACATATCTATGGAACAAGGACAACAGTGCTATGTCACGTCGACTACTTCGCGTTTGAAGGGAGAGGTTGATTTATTTGCGTAATGCTTGACTGTTAGTTATAATCGCGGGAAATAAATTGAATAGCTCGATTTCCGAGAGCTTCTAACACACCGATTAAGTGTTCATGACAGGGAGACCATATGGGAGACGCGAATGCAAGCTGCAGACGTACAAAAGGTAAGAACGCTAGTTTAGGGATGTGAGATGAACAGTTAGGTAAGTTGCGCCGAATATACCCGAGATTATTTGGAAGCGTTAGCGCATATGGTAGCGATATGAGAGGTCCAGGAAAGGCTTGGTGTAAGATTAACGCCTAGATATTTGTATGATGATGCCTGATAGACTAAAATTTTATTTATGCAATACGAAAAGGTATAATTTGAAGTTTTACGCGAGAATGTCATTATTTTGTAATTAAATGGGTTGAGTCTCGTTTGCAAGGCTTCACACCAATTGGTAACGAGCTGAAGGTCATGCTGTAGAACGAGATGCTCATCAGGGCTCTTAATTGGTCGATATAATATACAGTTTTCGGCAAATACAAAAATGCAGGATGAAGTAATATTAGGCAGATCATCGATATAAATAAGAAAAAGCAAGGGTTCTAGCATACTACCCTGTGGTACACCGGAGGTGACACATATAAGGGATGACGTATAACTGTTAACGATTGTGCATGACTGACGCTTTGTTAGAAAGTTTCGGATCCAGGACAGTGTCAAGCTGTCTAATTTTAGAACTGATAATTTTGATCTTAAGCGGCAGTCAGCTACTCGGTCGAAGGCTTTGGAGAAGTCAAGTAAAATGCAGTCTGTTTGAAGGCTACGATGCATGTTAAAACGTATGTTTGTATTAAATTCTAGTAACTGTGTCTGACATAACAAGCCCTGACAAGTTTTCTGGGGAAGTTTTACTGCCACTTTTGTGTACTGGTACCACTTTTGCAATTTTCCAGTCTGAGGGAAGCTTGCATGATGATAATGACTGGGGAAAATATTTTAATAAATATTGTTACTGCATTCCTTAAAATTTTGCAGTTGATATTATCAGGGCCTGATGAACTGGGAAACATCGATTTAATGAGAGCTGCGATACCGTCTTCTGTAATATCGATGGACTCGATGAACTAGTACTCTAGATCAGTGATTTGCGGAATGTTTGAGTGGTCTTCTTTAGTCAATATGGATGAAAAGAACGTATTACAGGCGACAGCACACTACTTGTCACTAACAGGAACTTGATTACTACCATGTAGGAAAATTTGATGTAAGCCAATATTGGGTGAAATCGCCTGCCAAAATTTTTGGGGGTTCTGTTTCATTAGTGATGGTAGATCATGGGAGCAGTATTTATCTTTAGCCTCTGCTAAAGCCGAGCAATATTCTTTCAAAAATAGACTGTATCTATCCCATGCCGTGGGTGAGTTAGTACGCTTCGCATTTCTGTATAGCCTTTTCTTTATTCCCTAATCTTCGATGGCATTTGGTGAACCAAGCGTCCCGCTTATCGGCCGATATCTTTATTAGCGGAATATACTTTTCACTAACGCACGCAGCTTTTATTTAAAGAGAAGCCGGTTTTCATGGACTGACCGAGCCGAAAACAACGGTAAATTGTGCCAGATAGAAAGGTCTCATGTTCTTTCCTAATTTTGTTATGGTCTCCTCTGTTATAGTCACGGATGGCTTTCTTTGAGACGCCAGTAAACTGTAAGGACATATTAAGAGTAAGTTGTAGTAGCTTGTGGTCACTGACGCCATCTAAGCAGACAATTTCACCAATCTTTTCAAGGGCGTTTGTCAAAACCTAATTAAAGTGTTGGGGCCTCGATTAGGTTGCGTAATTATTTGGAACAAATTGAAGTGTAACGTTACCAAAATGAACGTCATTGATGTGCGACAAGCGGATGATAGGTTATTCTAGCCAATAAGAGGAAAATAAAGTCGTCAAAGAGAAAAACGTGTTCAGCTGAACAGAGCTCAAGATCTTCAGAAATATTACAACGCAGTTCTACATGAAAGTATTGGTTTGTATCGCGAGGACGATAACAGCATCTTATCAGGACTGTTGCTGTAGGTTTGACATTCCGCCACATGTGCAGCGCAACACCGATATGCGCAGCGCAACACTGACATGCGCAGCGCAACACAACAATTGGTGCAGTGCTGACGAAGCACAGGCCTTACTTTTGTCCACTCTGAGAGATAATGGGACGAATCTGTCCAGCTCTTTCTTCTTCAGTAAGAGATTCCTCCGCCGCTGCGCGTCGCCACCAGTGCTATGATTTTCTCCTGCCGTGGGTGAGAAAAATTTAGGAAAACAAGAAAAAAATATTTCATATGTTGGGAAGGGAGCCTGTTTATACAGACAGCCGGTATGTGTATCGGCTATAGGATGGCACCAGTTTTGAGTGATATTCTTCTTAGTAATGTTGATCGGCTTGTAGACTGTGGAGTGCGCGATTTGGTGGTAAGAATCTTTCGCTGCGTTGACGAATACCTTATTCTTTTTCAGAAAAATTGTGCACCATTTCACCACAATAATCTGTTGAAGATATTGCCACACACGCTCATTTCTTTCTATGTTTTATGTTACTGGCTCATTGCACTTGTGGCTGCTGCATCGCGCAAACCGCGCCACAATGTCTGGGAACATTCGAGATTATCTTACGGTCATCTGTTAAGCTTGAGCGCGCAAACGTGAACAGCTAAGTTTATTCTGGAACTCACGCGGCCACCGGCGATAAGACTAAAATGCTCGATGCTGCATATATAAATGCCGACGAGTCTTGCCGCGGTTCAGTTTATGGACGGCCGACGCTCTCTTCGCCGCTATCTTTATACAGTGTGTATTACTGTGATTTGACTTTCCGTTTCCCGGCCACAAGTTTGGCCAAATAAAAAGTTTCATCTTGGACACGCCGACTGCTGCCTTCGCTGACGTCACGTCCCCGTGACATCTGGTGGAGGCGCTGTTCATCCATGTTCCGGATGCCCCCGTTGAGCCGTGAACTCAGCCCAAGTCGCAAATAAGACATCGACACCAACGCCGAGCAGAGAGCAAGCCGCAGGCAACAAGGTCAACAAAGACCGGGCAAACCAAGACCCTGACCTCGACCACAGCGACGATGACAGCCACTATGCCGCCTGCACCCATTCTTCCCCAGCAACTCAAGGAGCCACCAACGTTCCTCGGTTTATCATTCGAAGGCCCGGAAATCTAGATTGAAACATACGACCGTGTGGCCGCCTTTAAAGGGGCACTGACATAAAATTTCAAGCTCGAGATGTGTCCTTCTTTCGATTGCTCGGTATGCATAAGTATTTTTGAGCAAATTTGAAAGGCGTCCGTCACCTGCAAGTTAGTTTATTTAGAGGGAGAAGAGCGTACAAAAGCTCAAATGAGTTTTGATGTCCCTTTGACATGGACACTATGCATATATAAATCAAATAAATAAGTAAATATATCAATGCACTTGTACTCTTTGTTCCTTTAATTACTCGTATAAATCGATAAATTATTGCAGAAGTCGATGAACAAGGTGCTGGACTATTTGATTCTTCCAACGGATGAACTCACAGCGGAGACGGTGCAGCTGTCCAGAAAAAACGCCATCCCGCTTCAACGGTTTTTACATATTTGTTTAATGTGATAGCATTTATATGGACACTCTCGATAGGTTTTTGCCGTGGGCGTCGCCGTGATGTTCTGTATGAAGCCCAAATCGATAACATCGCTCCGCGCATCATATGTTCTACTCATGAGTAAAAGCTAGTGAGCACTGGTGACAACGCAGCTGAAGCAGAGATGAGAGGAGCCGGCCCCCTCCGTCGCACAGAGGTAGCATATGCGATAACATATTACATCGCGTGCCAAGCCTGCCGTTGATTGCTCTTGTGCTTACCCTACGAAGCTTACCCTACGAGGCGACCGGGAAGGGACGCGACGTTCTACACTGTCGCAGCGAACAAAGACGCTACAGCCGGGTTCGTCGACTCTCCCACACGGCGCAGAAAAGACACTAGAGGCAGGTTGTTAACAAACACGGGTTTATTAACCCAAGATGCAGCACAGTGCGGCAATCACGGGTTTGCGGGCCGTCAGGGTAACTCTGCATGACCGATCAAGTACGCTTGCCGGCGGCGTTTCGACCACCACCAAACTGCAGCAGTCGAGCGCACGGACGAGAAGCCGCCTGCCAGAGCAGCGCGTCAACCTCTCGTGTCCGCCTGAGTGCATCTGGCGCGGGCAAGTCCGCGCCAGTCAGAAGCGAGCTCATGGGGAAGGGGGTTGTTACTGGCGGCCAATGTGGACAGGCGTTGCGCAGTAACATAGGCTAGCAGCATGTCCGGACGCGTGGGTCGTGCTGGGAAGACCAACGCATGGCTAGCACCAAGCAAAAAGGCATGGCGGCGTAGCCACGGTAGCCATGTCGCCGAATGACAGCGGTTCCTAGCGCTTGAGCCTCGCGGGGCCAGCACACGCGTTAGTTGGGGAACGAGGCGCCAAAGGGGAGGGCGAGCTCGATTCCCACACTCTTCAAGCAGAGAGAAAGCGCTCTGCCTGTTTTTCATTGGGCGAAGGAGCATGAACAAACACCGGGGAAGGGCCCGGGGGCACTATTTCGGCAGACATCAGCAAATATCGCTTGCTTGTATACCCGTGCTGTAATTTCAATGCTTCGTGTTGAGATGACAGACTGCACGAAAACCACTTCTCTCTTGAGAGCGGTCGTATTCCCTTGAACCGGTGTTTTATAGTCGTCGCTTACTTTGTATCACGTTATGGTTTCTTGCTATTGCATCAATTGTATTGCCGTTTCGGTGAAACTGAGATTTGTTTCCTAAATTCAAGGGACTACTTCCCCCAAACTCTGTAATCTATAACCTCACTCCCCCTCTTCTAATGCACACCACCACCGATCCGGTGAACTTCGCGCCGTTTTTGCGCGCCGCTGCTGTGGGTGCAAACACCGGCGCGCCACCTTCGGTGATTTCTGACCGGCGCACAGGTCTGGTGCATCCACGAGTATGCATCTCTTACTCATGCTCCTCTCATAAAATTATCGCAGAGTTGTTTGTTCTCATAAATGGCGCTGATAATTTTGGCACATCTAACTTGCATGCCACCATAAAAATAAGTACTGCAATAACTACTGATTTTTAAGATTACATTTCTTATTTCTACAGAGTAGTATGTAACCTTGTCACTCGCCCTCAGAGAACAGTTGTGAGTGAAAACGTTGAAGTGCCACAGTATTACAGGTTACTCATATGTATTGCCTACCATTATCACATATGTGTTCATTCAAGCCACAAGCCAACTATCACTCAAGTTCTTGATCACTATTCACCCTCTTTCACCCACTCACAAAGGCATATGCGTATTTCAAAAACCATTGATCTGAATGACTACCGAAAGTGATTGCGCTGCTGCGACATCAAGCATGAAGTCCTTTCTAAAACTTCTTTTCCAAGTATTTGCAAGCTAAAAGCTACAATACATATTTTAGCAAAATTAGTGTGTGGTTAAAATTCAAAATTTTATGCTAATAATAGTCATGAGAATTTAGGTCATAAAATTAAGAAGCATGTAGGGCATGCAAGTGAGGCTATCATCCAAAACGCATACACACAAAAAAATTTTGCTGGACATAGTCGTGTAATTGCCTTTTTTATTTATTCATACCGAATTCAGGGTTACTTAATTGTGCATTCAGAGCTTGCCAATGAAAAGTCATCAGATGCATTGATGCTGCGGTCAACATTTGCAGTGATATACAGTAACTTGCACTTGTGTTTCAAAATGAAAAAAAAATTCATTTCTCATGTGCTTCTGCCCCGTATAACATTTATTCAGAAAGTAATGTAAACCACTATACTAAAAGCATCTTGCTTATGAAAACTAAGTGGTTGCATAAAAAGCGAATACAGGTTTGATGCCTATTCGCCAAATGAACTGTCTAAATAATGAGGCCAGAAAACTATCATTTGAGGTATTTTAGTAACAGAAAGCATACAATTAAGCATGTCACAACTTTTTTTAGATGTTCTAAATACAAAAATATGTTAGAGCACTTAAAGGGACCCTTACGGCAAACATTAAGTAGACATGAACTGTTAACATACAATTCCATAAATGACGCAGTGTTTGTTTCGTGCTAAAAAAATGCCTAGCTGGAACAAAACTTATATTTAGTGGTCAGCATGCCACTACAAATATTCAAACCACCATGTCCAGCTGGCGGCGTGAATGCCAGAAGCAGGCGAAGTAGAATGAGGGTTTAGCTATTGCTGTAAGCAGACACCATTGTCAGCAGCTGCGGAGAAACTTCTATGGCACGGTTGGTAGAGTTGAGTTGAGGGAGCCGGTTGCTGACCGTCACTATCTGTTGTGATTGAAGTTATAGTCATGGAACTCGTCGGTTCTTACATCAAATAATGAAACAGAAAGAAGCAAGCAGCATTTTATTCCAGATTTTAATGCACTGGAATGATGTATTTTTTACTGTAGGCAGTTGAGTATCAGTGACTTTTTTGGGACTTGACTATGTCGCTGCACAGCGTTAGCAGATATACCGCTGGTGGTGCAAGCCTTGTCGTAAATTTACTTAATTTCCTGCTGAACAAAGCCCTGCTGTAGATAATACTGACGTTTAGGCGTTCGTAAACTTTCACCCATCATTGGAACAAAAAAAGTTGTTCGCCTTTAGTGTCCCTTTAAGTAAAAGATGTTCTGGTTCTTTATGACTGAGTGCCTGAGTTCATGTGCTATGTTGTACAATGTAGAAGCACATACTTTAGTAAAATGAAAGGTAATGCAGGCAGCTGACCATAATTTACATTGCTGTTCCCAGCTGTAAATACATTTTATAATTACCATGTTAGATTTTCTAAATGTATCACTCTCTATATGCAAACATCACAGTTAACACATTAAAATTGTTCAGTACACTTTCTAAAGATCAACATCGTTCCGTGTAACAGTCCTAATGTGTGCTATGGCAAAGTCCAATTCCATTAGTGCGGCTACAGTTTGATGAAGCTGTTTAGCATGGCCTGTATTAATTCCATACTACACAAGTCCTTTCGATGAAGCCTGACCACTAGAGAGCGCGTTCTCAGGTGGCGGATTGAGAAACTTTCCATGATGTGAAGCTGCCCAAAGCTGCTTCATTTTATGGTGCAAGCATTTACGCCCGCGGATCAAGAGGCATATAATCAAGGTTCATAGTAGTAACTACCACATTTTTGCTGCTGTTTGCGGCCATTGCATTATACACATCAACTGAATTTTAGTTATTACTCATATTTTGACATTGTGATGAGTAAGTGACATCAGTGTGGTGTCCATGCTGCTGGCCACCAGCCATGAGAGCATAACAAGGAGCTGACACCAGCCACCATATCCTGGTCCTGAACCACCCATGGGAGGATGACTTAGCTGTTGGTTGGCGAGCGGGTTATTGCTACTGGCCACCAGCCACGAGACCATAACAAGGGCCTACTGCCAGCCACCATAGTGCATATGTGGGCAGATTCCACCGCTCACATTTGGAGGTTGCCTGCCCGCTAGCTTGACTGAACGCACCCCTGTCCATGATTTCTGGGTGGACTTGGCTTCTTGTCTGCTTCACAAGTGTCGCCTACCACCGACAAATCTACCTGCCAAGAGTGAGTCCGCCGCTCCGGTTGATGCTACCATCAGAACTACCAGTAACTGTTTTGTTTAGAACGTTCCGTGGGACTTCATTTAACTACCAAGCATTGCTTCTCTTAGTAGTTTGGTAATGTTTGTGATTTCACTGCGGTTGTTGCACTTCTTTCTTTTTTTCATTCCTTTTGTCCTAAATGTTCCACTTTTCTGTGTGAAAAACTGCCTCGTCTTTTCCTGATCTGAGGCCCTGTCTCAATCAAACAAGCTAACCTGCATCACAGACATTCAGCTACATTTCAGTTTGCGCAAATAAAAATACATCATACACTATATATTTATCTTGCGGTTAGGGATACTGAAAACAAGCTGCAGTAACAAATTAGCACCTTAAATGTGCAAGGAAATATATGATTGCTAAACACGTTAGTGCGGCAATGTTCCACCGTGGTGTGCTAAACGGTATTCACAGTGCCATCCTGATGAAATCAAAGTAAATTGCATCAAACGGTCTTGGATGTAATAGAGACACGCTGCATACACCCCAGAAAGGGAATAGATAATTATTACGACTGCTATTTCTTTCTTTGTCTTTTTCTCCCTTTTCTTCGCTTTTTTCACATGAGCTGTCTTGCTGTGTCCTTGTTTCTCTATCTCTCTCAGTGCAGTTGGTCTCTCACTTTCTATGTTTTCACCTATTTCTTCTATTCGTTACTTCTTTCACTCTCCCCCTCCCTCTTTATAGTCGGTCTTTTGCCTACTATCAGTTTCTCCGTTGCTTTCAAATTCTTTCTCTGACTGTTTCTTTCTGTGCCTTTCTTTCTTTTTCTCTCTCTTTATTCCCTTGCTTATCTCCTTTTCTCTTCTTTATCTTTTCTTTCTATGTCTTTATTTCTCTCCCTCTCTCTGTGCAGTTGGTTTGTCGCCTTCTATCTTTTTTTCCTCTGTTCCTTTCCTCTCTTTCTATTTCTCAGTTTCTATTTTCTCTCTCTCTCTTTCTCTCTGTGTAGTCGGTTTCTCGCCTTGTATATTTTTTTTCTGTGTCTCTTCTCTTTCTATCTACTTGTCTGTTTCTGTTTCTTTCTCTCTCTGTACTCGTTCTCCCATATTATTTTCCCTCCTCGTAACCCTCATGCCTCTCTTCTCACCCTCACTTCCCCTTCCCATTACCTTGCTGTACAATACAATTCAAGGCTATGCTCTCGTCTGCCAGCGGGCCTGGATAGCCAAGTGTTTATAATGCTCGCCTTCAACTCGTTGGTTCGCTGGTTCGAATCTCGCCTCGACAATTTCTTTTCGGCAGGAATTTCTTGTTTTCTTTTTTCTTCTATTTCTTTCTGTTTTTTTTCTCTCTCTCTATGTACTCCTTCTTTCGCCCATAAAGTTAACGCATAGGTCGCCGGAAAAATCGGCACACGTCTTCTGGTAAAAACGCTCAAGAGGAAGAAGACGAAGGCGATGACGAAGATGGAACGTGCCGGTTCATGATGATGACAAATTTATATCTACAGCACACAGCCAACCTCGACTTTAACAGCTCTACGGTAAAAGGGTGGTTCGTTGTAGGTGGGGCCCGCCTTCCAAAGCCGCACTGGCCCAGGGTTGCCAGTTAGCTTCCCAGTATCTATTCAAATATGTGTGCCTCCCCAAACTATCTCTATTGTGTGCACATAATGGACGACAATGAAGACATGGCTAAGCTTGTTGCTGGCCTATCACTAGCCTTGTTGCAATACATGCCTGTGTGAAGCATACGAGGGCAATGTTTGTTGTCAAGTTCTAACTCATTCAATCTAAGACCACAGCGAAATTCAAGACGCTTATGTTTCGAGCATGTAGATACATTTAAAAATGTTGATGGCGCGAGGAGCGGGTTGGGAGGGGACGTGACAACAGAGATAAAGAGCGCTCTTTACCTCTGTTGTCTCGTGCCTTCCTAGTCGTTCTGTGCGCTGTTAACATTTTGAAATGAAGCCACACCAACTTGCCCAAGCGTCAACCCTTGTAAACTACATATAGATACATTTTTCAGCTGCCTCTCTACATAGTTGCCACTGCAATTGAGGTATTTATTGTGGCGTGATCTAGTGAGGCGAGTCTAGCTGTACTATTCGAGGAAATAGAGGGTGTTAAATGGGATGTAATAGGGCTCCGTGAGGTTACGAGGCCACAGAAGGCTTATACAGTGCTGAAGAACGGACACGTCGTATGCTATCGTGGCTTAGCTGACAGAAGAGAACTAGGGGTGGGCTTCCTTCTTCACAAAAATATAGCTGACAATATAGAGGAATACTATAGTATTATCGAGAGGGGGATATGTATCGTAATTAAGATGATTAAAAGGTACAAGATGCAGGTGGTACAGGCCTACGCGCCTACATCCAGCCACGATGATCAACTGGTTGAACGCTTCTACGAAGACGTAGAATTGCTGATTCTACGAAAACGTAGAATCAGCAATGAGTAAGGTGAAGACACAGTATACTGTACTGATGGGCGACTTTAATGCAAAGGTAGGCAAGAAGCAGGCTGGAGATCATGCAGTTGGGGGACATGGCATCGACTCTAGAACGCCAGAGTTACTAGTGGAGTTCGCAGAACGCAGTATTGCACGGATCTTGAATACCTTCTGCAGAAAACGGGCGACTCGTAAGTAGACGTCGGGGAGTCCTAACGGCGAAACTAAAAATGAAATAGACTTCATATTGTGCGCCCACCCGGGCATTGTACAGCATGTGGAAGTAGTTAACAAGATCCGATGCAGTGACCATAGAATGGTAATATCTAGAATTCAACTAGACTTGAGGAATGATTGGCAGAAACTAGCTCTGAGAGGGAAAGTGCAGGAATTCAGAGTTTCACTTCAGATTGGGTAAGCGGCTTTAACCGAGGAAACCGACCTTATCGTTGACGCAATGAATGATAATCTGTCTAGTATCATTAAGGACTGTGCTGTGGAAGTCGGGGGTACAGTCGTTAGACAGGACACTGGTAAGCTATCCCAAGAGATGAAAAACCTCATTAAGAAACGTCATGCCATGAACGCCACAAATGCAAAAGACAAAATAGAGCTGGCGGAGATTTCGAATTTAATCAATAGGCGTAAAGTAGCCGACATAAGAAAGTATACTATGAAGAGAATTGAGCGTGCTCTACAGAACGGAAGAACCCTCAAAGCTATGAAGACAGAGCTGTGCATAAGCAAAAATCAGATGTATGCATTAAGGGACAAGGAACGCATGGTCACAACCAATATGGATAGAATAGTTGAGGTCGCCGAAGTGTTCTACAGAGATCTGTACAGCAGCCGAGACAGTACGGATGATAAGGTAAGAAGCAGTAATAGCCCAGCGGAATCTGACATTTCACCAGAGTGGTGAGGAGAAGTAAAGAAAGCCATAAAGAAAATGCAAAGAGGCAAAGGCGCTGGGGAGGATCAGGTAACATCAGACCTGTTGAAAGACGGTGGAGAGATTATGTTAGAAAAACTGGCCACCCTGTATACGAAGAGTCTCTCGACGGGGAGGATACCAGAATCTTGGAAGAATGCCAACATCATCCTGATCCATAAGAAAGGGGACGTCAAGGACCTGAAAAATTACAGGCCCGTCAGCCTACTGTCCGTTGTCTACAAGCTATTTACAAAAGTAGTTGCTAACAGAATTAATAAGACATTATATTTCAATCAACCAAAGGACCAGACAGGATTTCGTACAGGCTTCTCAACAATAGACCATATTCATACTATCACTCAGGTGATAGAGAAATGCGCGGAATACAGCCAATCCCTATACATAGCCTTGATAGAGTACGAGAAGGCGTTTGATTCAGTGGAGACATCAGCAGTCATGCAGGCACTGCGGAATCAGGGCATCGGCGAAGCCTGTATAAACATAATGGAAGAAAACTACAGCAGATCCACAGCTACTATATTCCTCCATAAAGAAAGCGGCAGAATCCCAATAAAGAAGGGCGTACGGCAGGCAGACACGATCTCCCCAATTCTATTCACCGCGTGTTTACAGGTTTTCAAGGCCCCAGATTGGGAAGAGTTAGGGATAAGAGTTAATGGAGAGTATCTCAGTAACCTGCAATTCGCTGATGACATAGCATTGATGAGTAACGCCGAAGACGAATTACAGCGCATGATTACTGAACTGGAAACCGAAAATAGAAGAGTAGGTCTGAAAATTATTATGCATAAAACTAAAGTAATGCGGAACAATCTTGGCAGAGAACAGCGCTTTGCGATAGGTGGCGAGACACTGGAAGTTGTAAAGGAGTACGTCTACTTAGGACAGGTAGTAACCGCGGAGCCTAACCATGAGAATGAAATAACTAGAAGAATAAGGATGGGATGGGACTCATTCGGCAAGCATTATGAAATTATCAATGGTTATCTATCACTATCCCTCAAGAGGAAGGTATATAACAGTTGCGTCTTACCGGTGCTTACCTAGGAGCAGAAACCTGGAGACTTATAGGGAGGGTTCAACTTAAATTGAGGACGATGCAGCGAGCGATGGAAAGGAAATGATAGGTGTAACCTTAAGAGACCGGAAGAGAGCAGAGTGGGTCAGGGAACAAACAGGGGTTAAGGATATCGTAGTTGAAATCAAGAAGAAGCGATGGATATGGTCCTGGCACGTAGCACGTCGGCAGGATAACCGGTGGTCATTAACGGTAATTGACTGGATTTCAAGAAATCGCAAACGCGTGAGGGAGAGACAGAAAATTAGGTGGGTAGATGAGATTAAGAAGTTTGTAGGTATAACGTGGCAGCAGAAAGCACAGGACCGGGATGATTGGCGGAACATGGGAGATGACTTTACCCTGCAGTGGGCATGGACGGCCTGATGGTGATGATGATGATGATGATGACGACGAATACAGGCTCAGTCATTTTTAATGGGTTGGAAGCTTTAAACGAACCACCAGTTACGTATTTCGCATTGTGTGACACGCGGTCGTTATTTTTCCAACCAGCTTTATAACATGCGTTAAAGGGGCCCTGCAACACTTTTTGAGCAGGGTAAAAAAGCGCTGCCAATCGGTAGTCGAGGCTCCCGAGAACACGCGAGCCAAATAATATAGCGAAGCGAACGGCCTGGAATTTACAATAAATTCTCAAAATCAGCTGAAAATCGCTCCCTCTTCTCTCGACAAATGATGTATTACTCCGCAATATATGACGCCATTGTCGGCAGTTCCACCATTGGCTGATGTTATAATCACGATAACACCCTCATTATTACCTTCGTTGTCATTTTTGAGTTCAATAAGTAGATAATATGCATGTTTATATTCTGTTATCGCGTTAAAAACACCGAACAAACATTATTATTAGCACTTCCGGTCTCACCGACAGCTCGTCTGCTCGTAGTTGCGTGGTTGCGTTTTCTTCACCATGCGCAGTGCCGAAATCGTGAATATTTCTGTGCTTTTGACCATCGCCGGTTGCCGTAGAGAGTGGCAACCGTTCGAGTGTTGCCTCGTCAGCTGGAAACTGCATCGTCGGCACGTTCTCACGACCGACCGAGGCAGCGCTACAGCATTTCTCTGATAATATTGCTGGCGCCGGCTAGTTTAGGATACCTGTGTTCGCTGTATGGCGAGTCCCGTTCGCTGTCTGTTCAGTATGTCATCGAGCCATACCTCTGCGTATCCTCTCCGTAGTATCACGTTCCCGAGAAACCGCGACACAGCAACCAAGGAGACTCGCATTTTCACTGTGGCTGCAGACAGCCGGGGGATGGGTCCGCGCCGGCCCGATGCCCCACGATCCCTTCTTCTAGTCTGTAGTTCTTTGTTCTCAGCCCGCACTCGCTGTGCGCCCGCATTCGAAGAGCAAACAGCATCGAAGTACCGCCACTGGGAGAAGGGTGCACGCAGCTTTGCCGTGTTGAATACGATTCAAGCGTGAGCAGTGCGACGAGGCGGTGTATCGGAGTGTGGGTCGAAACCCATCTCAGCTGTCATTCGTTCCAAACGCGCACGCAGGTTTACGTCCATGGTTGGCAGAGCGATGAAAACAGTACGGCAGTTCGAGGTGCACACCCAACATTACCAAACCGACTCGCAGTTTTCAACACGCGCGATACACGGTGCGATGGAGACGACGTCCACGCAAGCCGACCAGAAGTGGTGCCACAGACCACGGGGTTGCGCCGACACGCGAGAGAGAAAAAAATGAAAAAATATGCCGCCGGCGCTGACGTAACTCTTCGGCGCCTCCTCGCACCTCCGTCCTCCTTCCCTTCACGCCCCGCGCAGCTTTCCGCGCGCCCGCGGCGTTGAGTGGAGGAAGAAAGCTGCGGAACGTGATCTCTATAATTTGGTAACACCACTTAGACTTGACGGATTCTAAAAATTTTTGCGGCATATGACTCGTGAAGAGTCATACGTCAATAATGAGACTATTCCAATATATCTAAGAAAGGTGTTGCAGGGCCCCTTTAACGTTAGAAATAGAGAGAAAGAGGGAATTTATTTTAGTGAGACCCTGAGGAAATGGATGATGGGAGCCTTATGGGCTTCCTTGGCAACCAATAGAAGTGAACTTCGTATGATGTGACGCTTGGTTACAGAATTTGCGTTGTGTGATGCCTGCTTGTAATTTTGCTCGTCTACCGCACTACCCTACTTATGTAAATGTGTCTCCTTCCCGACATGAAGCCTGTATAGGGTCTTTTTGCAAAGCAGTTTCATGCACCGGCATGGCTCTGAGGTAGAATATTGGGCTCCCATGCAGATGACCCAGGGGTGAACCTCGTTATGGTTTTTCTTATTTAGATGTCGTTCTTATTTCGCGCGATAGTGGTTATGGACACCGGCGGCGGCGGCTGACAACTACGGCGCCAAAAACGACCATTGTTGTGATCTCATAACAGCTTTTGCTGTAAAAAACGAGGTCGACTGGTCCACTAGTCACTCGTGTATTTTTAACGTCCGGTAGGAGGCCACAGTTGTCGCAAGCCATTACAAGCCGTTGCGTGGCGGCGAATTAACCACGATTCCAGGATGCGCTCTCCTGAAAAAAATAATACAACAAAATCAGGCGTACACAACGAATGCTGGTGTTGAGCTCCCTTATAGGTTTCCATCGTCTAGGGTCTTACCGCGTGCCATCATGACCACCCGCATGCGTTCGTACGTTTTTTTTAAATTGGTTCTATACGGTTTGTGATGTATTACTTATTTTATAGAGTAACGTAAAAATACCGACGTTACATTGCCACAGTAACTGTAAGGAGCTACGTTTACTGGTAACCTGCCATGACTGGTATATGTTGCCACGTGCGTTTGTTGTTATCGCTTTTGCTGCATTCGGTTTGCGCCTACAAAGGCTGTCAGCAACGCCTTTTCTTAAGATTGTGCACAAGACGCGAACACTCGAGCTTACTCTAGAGCTTGCGCGACAGCCAGCCAGCGATAACGCTGGCTGTCGCGTTTCATCTTGGACACGTAGGCTGCTGGCTTCATCGACGCCTTGATCCCGTGACTATATATATATATAGAGAGAGAGAGAGACAGACAGATTTTCATGTTACCGCCTGTCATTCATGTGCATATGTGCATTCATGTGCATATCAAGCTAGGGAACCGGCCTCGACCGCACCATGAGCGTGCCATATAAATCTTGCCGTACATGACTAAGACCATGCTAATGAAGCTTTGTAAGGCTAGGAGTGAACTAATTACGATCACGCTAAATACCACTACATTTATTAGGGGCGCTAAATAAAACAATCTAATTAGAACCTTACTCTCAGAGATTATTAATAATAATATCTGGGGTTTAACGTCCCAAAACCACGATATGAGATTACGTTAATTAGAGATCTATTATTATGATTACGCTAATTAGCTCCTCCTCTAATTAGGACCTAATCTTAAAACCCGATTAATATTGGGCTATATGAAATATTACCAATTGAGACAGCACTATTCTATATTATATTGATTAAGAACTACCTAATTACTACCACCAAAAGTGAGACCTGGCTGGCGCGGTCATTACTCCGAAGCAGACCAGACATACTGAGTAGACGAGCCACGTAAAAAGCTGGAAGACGATAGGTGATCACAAGCTCCCGCGATGGCACGAGCCGTGCACGAGTAGTGCAAGCTGACCGTATTTTTTTTTAAAGCAAGGAAGTTGCTACTAAGCGTGCACCGCGTGAAAGGCTTGACAGGCACACCGGTACTACGGCAGTCCCGAGCAGAACTGGGGCCTTTTCAGAATCAACGAGTTTGTGCCCGATTCGTGTGCCACTCAGTTTGATTGACAGACTGTGACGAAGATCGGGTCTGCCCACCTCGTTTGCTCTTGCCGAGAAGCCGTGCTCACGCCGCAACGCCAGCGAGCGGCACGATTCATGAATGAGCCTAATCGCACAGACTTGCATACGCGCACGAAGAGCTAAAGGTTATATCACCACGTGGCTTCGATGTCTCACATTCAATTTCACCTCGCCTATGCCGTACCACTCACAGCCATGAAGCAAGCGCCATGGGTGGCAATTGCGGCGGGCAAAGTGACTATTTACTTGTTTGTGGAGACATTGTTTCTACCGACTCTTTACTTTACTGCAGAAAAATCTTCAGATGTGCAATATAAGCAGCAATAACCTCTCTATTTATGTATCTAAAACATTCGGCAGAAGCGAAACCAGCTGCACGAGAGCGCTGCGTGCGCACCCTTGTTGCCTTCTAGAGTGAAAATTTCCCTGCTTCTGGTGGAACGAAAGAACTTGCCCGGAAGAGGCCAAACGCCCACGAACACGCCTTTGCGAGGCGCAATGTTCAGTTGGCAAAAAATTCGGCAGATCCCACGCACCGTGGGAGTCGATGTTTTGCGAAGCATGTGGCGGGTAGGTGACTGTGGCGTCACTTTTTTACTGAGCGACACGTTACAAAATGACGCTAAAGATTTGTATATATTTTATACGCACACATATATATGTTGAAGAGCCGCATATGTGTTATATAACCAGTTGTTTACGGTTGGGTAACGCTGCCAATGGCAACGTGGGAATTACCAAAACAAGAAGCGGTAAGCTGATATGTAGTGCTTATACGTGTCCCGAGACTGCACGCACGTTTCAGGAACCCGTGTGCATCTGTGCGAGAAGTTCTTGACAGTTCTTGAACAAGGGCATCATCACCATGATCAGTGAGCACCAGCAGCTGGTCTTGACTTGTTATAGGATCCGGTCGTGATCGTGGTGACGAGGGGGCCATGTGTAGTGAAGTATGTGGTATAGTAGAGCTGTTGGAATTCGTGGATGCCTCAGTCATTTCGTCGACAAATTATCTGCCAACAGAGCCGGCGACACGTCCGAACCTGAAGCCACCCTTCGTGTTGGTGAGGTATAGGCCGTCGAGGCTGGTAGGCCTGGATAGTGCTACGTGGACCAACTTCAGTGGATGGTGTTTGTCGTATTCGTAGACTACCTGGGCGTATGTGGCCTACGTAGCCTAGTCTACAAAGCGGCTGTCAATTAATCTGGCATCATCCTTGGTCAGCATGAGGCCATCGCCCTGGCTCGTAAGAAATGAAGATGAGACTGCGTCGTTCTGGTGGACGAAGTGCACTTTGCGGTGCGGTGATGTGGGTATCATATGTAACATTTGTTAATGTATTCCTCCGGGGTGGAGCAATGCTTCAATATAGCTTCCTGAATCATAGGAATACAAATGTAATGTTTATTAGACTGCTATAAAAGAGGAGCCAACACTGGAACTACAGACGTTCATCTGATATGACGCCCGTATCGTAGGAGTACACATCGTAGGGATATCATGTAGTGTTTATTGCTTTCTTGTAACATTAGATAGCGAGCACCACAAACACAATTGACGCTGAACCGATAGTACGCTTGCGTAGGCTGTTTTTCCAAGCCAGTTTATAGAGCTGGCGTGGCTCAGTGGTAGAATACCTGATTGCCACGCAGAATGCTTGGGTTCGATTCCTGCTGGGATCCTAATTTTTATTATTTCCATTCGTTGAGTCAACGCTGGCGATGTTGGTTTTCCTTAACGCTCTTGCATTTAAGTTACCAACGTCTGTTCTCGCCGTTCCTTTGTAGATATAAACTGTCAATCACCTGTGGCGCATACCCGTACACCGCGGCCCGTGGAAAACGGGTATGTGCCACACGTGTCTAGTGGAAAGGGTTTGACGACGTACGCGACAGGATTTTAACGTCATTCATTTCATGACCCGGTAATCATATTCGTCAAATCCTCTTACCCTTCCATGCAAATTTTGGTTTACACGAAGTTAAGGAGGCGATCATGAGAGCACCCAGACGTAGGCGGCTAGATAGATAGATAGATAGATAGATAGATAGATACGTAGGTAGAAACGCTCAAAGTGCCAGAGGTTCGCTAAGAAATGCTTCGCATTTAAAAGACAGCGCGACAATCACGCTGATGTTGCGGCACTGTCGAATTGTTGACTGAGTGCCGGCAGCGACGCTTTCGCACTCTGTGTTCTCTTGAAAACCGTCGCAAATACCGCGCATGCGTTTGTGGCGCCGTGATCGTTCTTGTAGCGCTTGGATGTCGGCGCGAAAAAACAAGGATGAAGGGAAGAAGGACACACACGCTCAGCGCCAGTGTGTGTGTCCTTCTTCCCTTCGTCCTTGTCTTTTCGCGCCCACATCCAAGAACCATGACAGACCAACAAGCCCGCATCGCTACCCTCGTTCTTGTAGCTGTTTTTATCAACGCTGCTATCGCGCGTGCCGCACTCTCTTCCCGTCATGACTACCGTAGTGTGAGCTCGGAGCAAACTCGTGTTCGCCAAGAAGTTCGCGCCATTCTGTATATTTCCCCAGGACAACATTGTTACAGCGAAGCACTTAGGGGATGGTGAAAACATACCGGTATTTAATGTGTAGCAGATTCAAGGTAGTTGTCTGAACGTGTCATATATCACCAAGGATATTGAGCATGTCGTGCGTTTCACGTTTGTGTGCGCAATGATCAATATTGTACGTTTGTGCTTTACTGATGACAGAGACAATTACAACGAATTTACACGCACAAAATGCGTGGACGCCCCGAGGGACGGTGGACAGCAACAAAATGAACAGAGTGTAGAGAAGCCTTGGGACATGGTAATGGGTTACTCTCTCCAGCGCCTTCTAGTGGGTCGTAGAATGCACGGCTTGACTGGCTGGTGACAGGTGACGCGACTCGCGGCGGCTGCACGCGTTGACAATAACGTGCCACGTGACCGGCGTAACCGCAAGCAAAGCAGATGGGTCGGTTGTCGGGGGTGCGCCATCGGTTCGCCGGGGTAGGTCCCGCCCATGTCGCAGTACGTGATTGTCGGGTCGGCTGCTGAAATGACTGCATGGTGGGCTGCAGTCGGGGCCGAGGGATGGCGTCAGCATATGTAGCCGGCACACCCACTTCAAAGAACGGAGGTCTAGCGGCGGCTTCGGCGTAACTCATTGGGGCAGCGCAGGAATTACTTGGGGCGTCCTGGCAACAACTGGAGGGTAACTCTGGGGCGCAGGAGCCGGAGGTTGCGGGTGATACTCAAGCATGGCCTCCGCAATTTCCTGCTCAATCGCTCGGCGGAGAGGAGGACGCAGGGTGGTCGACGACTGTTGAACGTGCGGCGGGTGGGCGAAGGCGAGGAGGGAGACCTGGCGTGCAATTTCCTCGCGCACGAATGACTTGACTTCTGCCAGCAACGCGGCCTGGTCAGATATTGCCGCCAAGCCAGCAAGCTCTGCGTCGCGTGATGGGGCGCGACGAGTCATCGAACGCTGCCGGCGGAGCTCCTCGTAGCTCTGGCACAGCGTTATGACCTCGGCCACGGTGCCAGGGTTTTTGGCGAGGAGCATGGTGAAGGCATCGTCGTCAATGCCTTTCATTACGTTCAGGATCTTGTCAAACTCAGACATGGTTCCGCTGACCTTCTTACGCAAGTCGAGGACGTCTTCGATATAACTTGTGAAAGATTCACCGGCCTGCTGAGATCGTTCACGTAAGCGCTGTTCGGCTCGCAGCTTATGAACTGCTGGGCGGCCAACAACGCTGATGACGGCGGTCTTGAAATCGGACCAAGTCGCAAAATCGGACGCGTGGTTGTTGTACCACAAGCTTGCTACGCCCGCGAGATAGAATACCAAGTTGCGTAACTTGCCTTCTTCGTCCCATTTGTTGGGGATGCTGACGCGCTCGTAAATTGCGAGCCAGTCCTCCACGTCGGTGCTATCGGATCCAGTGAAGATAGGTGGATCGCGCATACGGGGGACACCGGGACACGTGCTCGTTGCGAGAGGACCCGCAATGCGCGCACTCTGGGGTATCCAAAACTTACCACCGCATTCGACAGCGATACTTCTGGCGTGGGATGTACGGCTACGTGCAGAAGTTCGTTCGCTCCTGCCTCGATTGCCAACGCCGAAAACCTGCAACGCACGTGTCGCCAACAGGTCTACAGCCATTACCTTGCCCTAACCGTCCGTTCGGGCACGTGGGCATCGATTTGTATGGACCACTTCCTCTGACTTCGACTGGTAACCGCTGGGCCATCGTCGATGTTGGCCATGTAACGCGATACGCCGAAACCGCCGCCCTCCCGCCGGCTACAGCGCGCGATGTTGCCTCCTTCCTACTACACCGATTCATACTGCGTCACGGTCCATCCCAAGAGCTTCTCAGCGATCGAGGCCGTGTCTTCTTATCGGAAGTCGTGGAAGCCATTCTGAAAGAGTGCCATGCTGTTCACCGCAAAACTGCTGCTTACCACCCGCAGACGAATGGCCTAACCGAACGCTTTAACCGCACGCTCGGCGACATGCTGTCAATGTACGTTGCCGCCGATCACACCAATTGGGATGCCATTCTGCCCTTCGTCACCTACGGCTATAACACCGCCCCTCAGAGCACTACTGGTTTTTCACCGTTCTTCTTACTGTACGGAAGGCACCCGTCGAACACCATCGACACGATACTTCCATACAAGCCGGATTCATCTGAGTGTGCGCCTATTTCTGACACAGCCAGGCTCGCTGAAGAGTGTCGCGAGCTTGCCAAGACATTTACGACGCAGGAACAAGAGCTGCAGAAGAGCATTCGCGATGGCACCACCCCTTCTGAACCCACGTTCCTCCCTGGAGCGCCCGTATGGATCTCGGTCCCTACCACTGCAAGTGGCCTTTCTTCGAAACTTCTGCCGAAATACGAAGGCCCATACCGGATCGTCGAGCGCACGTCCCCGGTCAACTACTTGATCGAACCCACCGAACCCGCTTCGGACATGCGCCGTCGAGGGCGCGACATTGTCAACGTGGAGCGCCTCAAGGCCTACTATGACCCACTCATATTGA
This sequence comes from Rhipicephalus sanguineus, assembly GCF_013339695.2. Classification (NCBI taxonomy): domain Eukaryota; kingdom Metazoa; phylum Arthropoda; class Arachnida; order Ixodida; family Ixodidae; genus Rhipicephalus; species Rhipicephalus sanguineus. The sequence goes on along the minus strand of NC_051184.2, from coordinate 128,580,878 downwards.
CGAGCTGTTAGGTCGCCGGACGGCTCCCTTTTCGTACCCGGGGTAATTGTAGAGAAGCCTTGGGACATGGTAATGGGTTACCCTCTCCAGCGCTTTCTAGTGGGTCGTCCTCTTTGGTTGCTTGAAAAAGAACGCCGCTCGCGCAGAGAGTTCGTGCCTTGCCGTGACTGTCGCCATTACTCATTGTCGTTGAGTGCTGTCTATTAAACACCTTAACAAGAGAATAATCTTTCAGTCAGCCTGCCCGAACTGTGCTTTCAGAAACTATTTAGCTCGGCTGGTCACCTCCCGACGTCACTAAGTCTTGCTCAAGCTGCTAGATTGTTTATCGATTGAACATATGTTGAATGGGACTCCTAGACTATAAGAAAATGTCACTAGGAATACTTATATATAGCTCTTATTAGCTGCATCCTGCTTCGCTCCGCTTTATGGGCTCATGTACTTTGTGTGCATCATTTGCGTCTCTTTAAAATCACTTTCTAAAGTACGCGACATTTTTATGGTTGGCGAGCACGTTTACATTCGCAACCTAGAAATCATAGTACATTTTCACAAATTGCGGCGTTCCAGTATGCAAAAATAGAACATTTATTTGCACGAACGTCATACAGCTTCGAAAATAATTTTACAGCTTTTTTTCAGCTACAGTGGTGTTTCTACAGCTATATTTAACCAATTGTGCAGCAAGCGGAAAAGAATCTTTTTTTTTCCTGCAAGGCTGTAAAATCAGACACGCGTTTCTCCTTTCAAAGCAAGAGCGCATTGGAATAAAGTTGTAAAACAAAAAGACGCGTTCTTGTGTGCAAGAACATTCAAGATAGGTGCATTTCAAGGTTTTATTTTATATATCTGTATTTGGCTTTTGAATTACCTAAATGTTATATTACCACAACAAATATAAAAAAACGCTGGCAGTTACTATAGCGGAAACATTAAACCGTGGCTGACACGTCTTCATATTTAGGAGCATAGTTAAATATTTTTTTCTAGAGGAAGAAACGCATCAGCTTGGTGAGTATTCGCAGGCTAACTTAGTAGAACGTAGTGCACATGCAAGATTTTTTTTCGATTGCTAGATTGTCAGAATAACTACAATAGATGAACTAAACTCTGCTAAAAAAGATGGTGTGGCTGCTTTCGGTTTCTTTCGAAATATTTTCACGTCCTTTCACTGCCACGGGAAATATATGATGCATTGTGCCTTATCAACTTCGGCTTCCGTCTTACCAAAGGCATACCACCCACGTAGGTGGCAAGCAGTAGTAGTAATGGAATCGTTATACACGCGCAGTGACCGCATCTTACCGTTTCTCCAAAGACGTGCAGCAGTGCAACTGGAAAGCCGGAATGGTGACCATTGATCGCATCGGACCGCCACTACTCCGGCTGCCGCACCGCCGCGTTGGCCTTCGCATCGCATGGAAAATCGTACCGTCTGTCTCGCGCTTTATGGGTGTGCGTCCACGGACGCGGCAAACGTTGGTCATCAGAAAAGTTATTCATGAAACGAAAGTTCATCCGGTTAAACACGCTCGACACGCTCGTCACAGCTCGACACTTGACGCGCGCTGCTGAAACAGAGGACGAACGAAACGAGCGCAGAAGTATATACAGGACGAGCGCAAACTAGCTGTCACAGTTGTAACTTATTTGTATGTGAGCAGCATGGTCCTTTCTCAAAAGCGGCCGCTACAGTGAGCGAAGTGATCTTCGCGCTCTCTGTAACTTCAACGCAAACTTGCGGTGACAACACAAGGCGTACAAACCACCCCCATCACTCTATAAGTGCGCGCGCTTCGCAACGCGCGCGGCGACGACATTTAGAGTGCGTCCTTCCAGCCCTTCGCGCCATCTTGCCAGTGCTAACAAAAACACGCTAAAGTGCCACCGATATCTGAGTAGCTCACCGTTGGTATGCTGAAGAACGTGCCGTCTGTGGCCGAGTCGATTCGCCCCACGCGCTGCGGATCGAGGGGTCGTAGGTTTGACTCCCAGCTACAGTACTTTTTCTCTGGTTTTTTTACTTGCAATCTGTTAGTGTTTATTTTACAACGCCCTATCCGTGACGGAAATGCGTCAGGGGAGTCGTAGTGGACCCCGGCATAAAACATTTTCGTGTTTAAAATACTTCCTGCTGAGGTAAAATATTTTCGCACGATACAGTCGAAGGGGCCGGGGGCTTTCATATTCAGCGCTTTCGCTTTGACTGTCTGGGTTGCGCTAGAAGAAATGTTCGTTCGAGGGGTATGAATAATGCAAATTTCTCAGTATTCGAGCAGTCACTTTGCGTGACTCATGGGTATATTTATATACAGAGACCGTCACTGCTATTATTGAAGCTACGCATGATCAGATTTCATTCGCGGCAAGATAACTTAGGACAATTTACGAGCTTCGTTTCATTTTCTGTTTGCTTCGTTGAAAATGGCACGCTAACAAACTTTAACGGGGGCTCTAGTTTCTCCGCGTGCGTTGAGAACATCGTCATAAGTCATGGTACCCGAGAGGTCCTCATCACCGACAGAGGAATGGCCTTAACTACAGACCTAGCTCAGGCAATCTTGAAATTCCTCCAGAGAAGCAGCCGCCGGACCACCACCTACCACCCACAGACGCATGGCGTCGCCGAGCGTCTCAGTAAGACCATCGCCATCAAGCTGGACATGCACGTCGACGTCGAGCACAATACTACGTGGGATGCCATCTTTCCATACGCGACCTTCGCATACAACACGGCCGTACAAGAAACGACGCCGATGACGCCGCACTAGTTGGTGTACCGAAGGAAACTGGCAAGGATGCTCGACGATATGCTGTCGAATGTCACCAATGAAGAAAACCTCAACGAAGAAGTTCAACAGCTCAGCCGCCTGCCTATTAAGAAGCAGCAGAGGGTCGACAACAGTCACTTTAGTCTTCGACGACGGAACGTGGAATACCAACCCGGAGAAATTGTTTGTGTCTGGGCACCGATACGCCGACGTGGACACAGCGAAAAAAAATGGCGAAACTTGCACTTAGCCGCGCAAGACTTGAAACTTCGAAGAAGTACGAAATCTGAATACTAATTTGGTTGCTTCTAGGTTGCTTATAGGCCGTTGCTAGGCTTTAGCGAGGTAATTGTACGTTGTTTCTACGTTGATTCTCAGCGAATAGACATTCGAGTTAAATCACAGACAGTGGCAGACACAAAAGAGATACCGAAACTCCACAGACAGAATCTCGCGCTAAAACCCAGCCTTCGCATCTCTCATGCATCTACGGGCTGCTTATTCTAGTTTTTGATGCGTATATATTCTACTTTTTGATGCGCATAAGCGTTCTGTTTCATTGCTATCACACGCGGTTTACCTTGTTTGAACTGTTACTTGTCCTTTTGGGTGACGTCGAACAGAACCCCAGCCCAATGTCTAAGGCTGAAGCAGAAAGCTTTGCCTCTGCTTCGAAACGAATAAATAAGCTCGAAGACACCGTGGCTGCTATGAAAGCCGATTGTAAAAGTTTCCAAAAGGTACAGGCAGGTGCTCTGGAAACCGTGCGCAAACATGCAGATAAGGAAAAGGCTTTGCGCGCTGACTTGAAATGTGCAAACGAAGATCGCTCTGCCGCTGTCGAAGAAATTAAACTGCTATATACAAAGTTAGCAGCGTTGGAAGCATCTATGCCATCACAATCGGCTGGGGATTCTGCATCGTGCTTGGAAACATTGCCGGATGTTTCCAATGCGCTTAATAGATATATTCTAAATGTGAAGATGCGGAAAACCGAATGCGACGATCGGACCTGCTCTATTTTGGAATAGCGGACGATGGTAAGGAAAACTGGGCTGCTTCGGAATATAGTGATACAATTCTGCTCTGAAACATTCGGCATGCAAATGATCACTTCACAGTTTGAAAGGATTCGCAGACTTGGGAAGTATACGGAAGGAAAGGTGAGGCCTGTCATTGTGAAACTGACATTCTGTAATGACGAAGGACGCATCATGTCTGCTGCACAAAAGCTTAAAGGGTCTTCCTTTTCAATTCGTGAATATTCCTCGCCGGCTACATGGCAGGCAAGAAAGCAGCCTGTTGATTTTGCCAATGCTGAAGCTCGGCCTTTTAGCCTATCAACCGATCGACTACAAATAGGGGACATCATCTGTGTATTTGATAGCGCTCGTAAAGCTCTTGTTCCTTGCAACACACATCAGCCAAACCATCCGCACAACTGCAACCGCAGAAAGTCACAGCGACCTGTAATCGCTACATAATTATCGCTCTCTTTCACTAAAAACCGTAGTCTGTTGCCTAAAGGCGACGCTATCGCCTCATTTCTAGACGACTGCAATTCGGACATAGTTGTTTTTACGGAAACTTGGCTGCACACCGATATAACACATAATGAAATATTTCCATATTATTGTCCATTTAAAATGTTCAGGTGTAACCGCACTGGAAAGAAAGGTGGCGGCGTACTCTTGGGTATCAAGAGAACAATGACGTCACGTATTGTAAATAAAAATTCTAGTAAGGAATAAAGTTCGGCGGAATGTCAAGCCTACAGCAACAGGGTCTTGATAGGATGCTGTTATCGCCCTCCTGATACAAAGCAATCCTCTCTTGTAGAACTGCGTAGTAATATTTCTAAAGCTCTTGAGCTCTGCCCAGCTGATAACGTTTATCTCTTTGGCGACTGTAATGTTCCTCTTATTGACTGGAATAACATTTCACCCGCTTGTCGCACATCAATGGAGTTCATTTCGTTCATTTCATAATTCATTTCATAATTCCGCAACCTACTCTTGGCCATAACATTTTAGATTTAGTTTTCACTAACACCCCTGAAACGGTTGGCGAAAATGTCTGCTTTGATGGCTTCAGCAACCACAAGCTACGACAACTTACCGTTAATATCCCCTTGAAGTTTACTGGAGTCTCAAAGAAACCATCCGTGACTATAACAGCGGAGACTATAGCAGAATTAACAAAGAACTTGAGACATTTCTATCTGGCACCATTTACCTTTCTTTCCGGCTTGGTCAGTGCAGGAAATGTGGCTTCTATTTAAAGAAAAGCTGTGGTGGTTAGTGGAAACGTGCATTGCGCTGATCAAGATATCGGGTGATAAGCGGAACCCTTGGTTCACTAAATGCATTCGAAGATTAAGAAATAAAAAAAAAACATGGTTGATCCCTCCGTCATAGGAATCGGAATAACACGAAAGTAAAGCGTGTCATTACAGAAGTAACTGAATGTTTACTGCACACTGATATAAGTGTTGGCACAATGTATATTGATGTCTGGCAGCTAATGGCACCGTTTAACGTGTATACACCTACTTTGATGATTGATGGGACATCTCCACCCCGAAGACTAACGTCCATGTTAAATGAATAAACAAACCCTTGTGGTTGCTGTAGTAGTCAACGGTGAAAGCGTAATCAAAGAAAAAGGTGTGATAGCCAGAAGTGCGTCGCATTTCAAATTGCGGTTACAGCGCAAGGGAAGACACGAGACAGGTACCGCCGAAGAGCGTCGCATATTGGACGCAGAACTTGGTCGCCATACCGCGGCATGTTAAAATGTGATTGAACACCACGGCCGGACTAGAGGTAAACGCAAAGCGCGTCGTGCCGCCCCGGTAGCCCGGCCGTGACTTTTCTCGGGGCGAGCGCGTGAGCGGGAACGTGGTGTTACAGCCAGGTGTGGCAGGCGCGCGTCGCAGAGCTATTTTTGGTTTGGATTAGAGTGATGCTGTGAGCGAGGCCGACGCTTTTACGGCGCTTGAGCCAATGTCGCCACCTCGCGGTGTGTTAAGGCATTGACAAAATTGAACTTCTAATGACAACGCGCCGGATGGGACGGATGTGTAACGCGTTGCAGGTGCTAATCGCGGATGCCATAGTAATGACGAAATACTTTACCTTACCGCTCCCAGAGAGCAACACCACCCCGCCGACCAGGAGGGTGGTAGATATAAAACGCGCGTTTGTAAAGCCTCTACAGTCTGTGGCGCTATCCACTGCCGTGGCGCTATCCACTGCGCCACGGTCGTGCCTGGCATCCGTTTTTGCGGATCGAGCGGTCGTGGGTTCGATGCCCGGTGACGGAACCTTTTTTTCTTTGCCATCTGATCGTGTACCTTTTTTGACTTCATTTCCGTGACGGAAATACGTCATTGAAGTCTTGGTGGACCCCGGCATAAAACACTTTCGTGTTAAAAGAAAAGGCTATGCAGTAATGCAAAGCGTGCTAACGCGCCCACGGCATGGTATAGGGACAGTCTATATTTGAAAGAATATTGCTCGGTTTTATCAGATGCTAAAGATAAATACTACTCCCATGATATACCATTACTACACAAAAACAATCCCCAAAAGCTTTGGCAGGCGATTTCCCCAAATAATAGCTTACCTCAAATTTCCCTATATGACAGTAACCAAGTTCCTGTTAGTGACAAGGGGTGTGCTGCCACCTTTAATACGTTCTTTTCACCCATTATCCGCTACAGAAGATCATTCAAACATTCCGAAAGTGACTGATCTAGAGTACCAGTTCATGGAATCTATCCATGTTACAGCAGGCGGTATCGCAGGTATCACTAATGAACTGAAGTTATCCAGCTCATGAAGCCCTGATATTATCAACTCCAAAATTTTAAAGAATGCAGTTGCAATTTCTAGTAAAATCTTGTGTCATATCTTTCGCCAGTCATTATCATCAGGCCAGCTTCCCTCAGACTGGAAAATTGCAAAAGTGGTACCAGTACACATAAGTGGCAGTAAAATTTCCCAGAAAAATACCGTCCAATCTCATTGACAAGCATTTGTTGCAAAATGCTTGAAGATATCATTGCTTATCTCGTATATCACCACCTGGAGTTCAATCATTTTTTTTCTTTGCTGACCAGCATGGGTTTAGGAAGGGCTTGTGATGTGAGACGCAGTTACTAGAATTTACTACAGACGTAAATATTAACATGGATCGTAGCCTTGAAACAGCTCAATGCCGCTTAATATCAAAATTGTCAGTTCTGAAATTAGACAGCTTGACACTTTCTTGGATCCCAAACTTTCTAACAAGCCATGCGCAGTTCACAATGGTTATTAATTATGCGTCATACCATACAAGGTCACCTCTGGTGTACCACAGGGTAGTGTGTTAGGACCCTTGCTTTTTCTTATTTATATCAATGATCTGCCTTAAATCCTGCATCCTGAATGCCTGTATTTGGCGATGACTGTATATCATATCGACCAATTAGGAGCCCTGAAGATCACCTCATTCTACAGCATGACCTTCAGCTCGTTAGAAATTGGTGTGAAGCCTTGCAAACGAGACTCAACTCATCTAAATGAAAACTAATGTCATTCTCGCGTAAAACATCAAATCATACATTTTCGTATTGCATAAATAAAGTTCGAATGTCTCAGGCATCATCATACAAATATCTAGGCTTTAATCTTACACCAAGGCTTTCCTGGACTTCTCATATCGCAACAATATGAGGTAACGCTTCGAAATAATCTCTTGGGTATATTCGGCGCAACCCCACGTAGCTGCCCATCCGTACACCAGCGTTTTAACGTTTTGTACGTCCGCAGCTTGAATTCGCGTCTCCCATATGGTCTCCCTATTATGAATGCATAATCGGTATATTAGAAGCTGTCCGAAATCTAGCTAGTCAATTTATATCTGGCGATTATATCTAGCGGTCAGGCATTACGCAAATAAAACTCAAGCTCTCCCATCAACCTCTAAGTATGCGACGTGACGAGCACTGTTGTCCTTTTTCCTTAAATATCTTTATCAAATGAAGCCATCAAACGTGTCATTGGTACGCGCGTTATGCACATCACGACGTCTTCACAACGACCTAAGTTATAAACGCATCTATAGGAACACTGACATATTTAACTTCTCGACTTTGGCACGAGCTATTCGGTAATGGAATTGGCTGCCTAACAGTGCCGTCGCGCAAACAGATCCTACAGTTATCATCGTAACAAATATTCACATTCATCAAGTTCTACATCCCGTTGTAACTTGTAGTGCAAACTTTCTTTTTTTCCCATGTTTTCCCTCTTTTGAGGAATATGACTAGTGTGCTACCGTGAAAATGTCTTTCATTTCTTTTTCTTTTTTACGTCTTTTTTTTTGTTTTTATGTGTGCTCAATCAATGTGCATTTTTACTGCACTTTCTTTGTTTACGCCACCATTGCGCCGCTCCATTCGCAAAGACAGGTTTTATGTTATTTACATTCTTATTCTGGGTATGCTTTGTGTTGCTTTGCCATTTATTTCCATTTCCTTCACCATCTTGCAAGCTCATAGTATTATTGCAGACTCTTTTCGCACACATGTATCGGTTTATTGTGCTTTCTTTTGTTCTGTGATGCTCCCCTTACTCAATACTACCCATGGGGCCTCTTAAACAATTTTAAATAATAATAATAATAATAATAATAATAATAATAATAATAATAATAATAATAATAATAATAATAATAATAATAATAATAATAATAGTAATAATAATATTAGTTGAGGCTAGGCAGAACCTGATTGAAGCTAGCTTGTCGGTTGAGTTGGCCGACAGGTTGCCGAGTTCAGTCTTTGGCTTCTCTTCTTCCGGCATACCCGTGTGATGACGACAGTTCTACATTTTTAGTGGAGCAGTGTTGTGTGGCGGGATTTATCCATTGTAGGTCGCACATAGCCGTTTATTATGATGATATTTTTAGCGTAGGTCGCACGGCACACACTTGTAGGCGGGACAAATTACGGCTAATCTAAAGAGCCTCGCTGTTACATCGTCTTCGGTGATACTGCGGGCCATACAGGGTGATTCGATATCTCGGCTCTCTGGACTGCAAGGCCATCCCGGATGTAATTTGTGTTCAGCGGTGCCGCACACGATATGGTGTCGTGCATACTATGGGCCTTAAGCCGCCTCATAGGCGTTAAAGAACCTGACGACTGTCCGTCTTGCTTTCTTTATTATTCTGATTTGTTTGTATATGCATATTCTTGTCCCTGCCATGTTCTGCTGTAGGCATCGGGATGACACTTTTTTAGAGGGGGGCTATGGCACGCGCGCTTCTTTTTTATTGCCATAGTAATTATATGGACACTATGGGCGGGTTTTTGCTGTAGCCGTTGCCATCGCTGTCATGACGCGGACATGTATATATCATTCTTGGGCAGTAACTAGTTACTAGTAAGACGTTTGGGGTAACTAGTTAGTTTTTCAGTGACATGCAACTGTAACTAACTGTAACCGCAAACTATGAGCTACGCTGGTGCAGCCCGGAACTCGGCCCCCCCTCTGCGCACACGTCAAGATACCGCACAGCCGCAGGACTGTCACCACACGCCGCTGCAATCACTGACGCAACACCGCCCGCCTGTCGGCCAGCGCTACACCCCGAAGACCGACGTTTGGCGCGCGCCCGACCACGGCCCACTCAGCTACCATTGCGGAGAAGCTGGAATACCTACCACTGCTGCCAGTACCGACAGATGGGACTGCGTGGATTCGCCATCGACGCGCCACGTCCAAAGCAGGGTGAACGGCCACATTACATTGCTGACTATCACGCAGGAGCACGATTGACCCCCCGACCCAGTGGAAAAATCCACCAGGCCGTGTCTGGCGTATTTTTCCCGTTTCCACCAGAGCACGGGCGAAAACATAAGCCTTACACAGTAGTTTGGAAATGAAAATGACTTCTCTGTTTATTTTTTCTGCCCTCGCCTCAACTTGGTTGTCTTCTGGGACAGCCAAAAGCCTGGTGTTCTGGGCGGCCTGTTTCGCTTCCTCTTCCGAAAGGCTTTGGGCAGCACTGTAGTGCCTGGAAGAGACTGCAAGAACAATTCATTACAGGGTTTCCCTAATTTGATGATTTCAGTTCGCTATGGTTGTTGCAGATTTGTGCTCTGCCTTTTTAGGCAAAGAAAAATGACGGAACACAGATCCATTTTCGTTCATTGAGAAATGCCTATCAATGAACTACGGTAGCTGATTAAAACTCACTTAGGTAACACTAGCAGAAAATATACGTTTGCTACGTGCCCTTCATACGTCTGCTACGCGCTCTTCAGTAAATAACCTGCTATGTGCTCGTCATACAGCCTAACATACAAACTGAGGGGCTAATTTTTAAATGTAGGACTACCATTGCAACAAATTTTCACCATGATTCCTTACAAAGCTGGTATGCTCAGGTTTAATGCTTTTATTGAACTTCGGGAAGGCTCGCACGTTACAAATGTCGGTACTATGACGGATAATACCACACTTCAGGTTTTCCTTCCTCAAAAAACTCCGGACAAAGAAGGACATGCAACAGATGCCATCAAGATTTCAACTATATCATATTATTTTAATGTGCAGATACTTGCAAAAGCAAGCAGACAGCCCAGGGCTGGGCAGAGATACTCAGAAAAGTATTCCGGAATACAGATATGGAAATACATGAACTGGAAGCCTAAAATACAGATACTGAGATACATTTGCTTTTAACGTAACGGGATATTTCGGAGATACTTTTGCAATAAGACGAAAAAAGTATTCCGGAATACAGTTACAGCGATACAGATACTGGAATACTTCTTTTATTTCAAGGATGCTCATACTACGCAAAGACACTTATTTGTGCAGCATAATGTTGTAATTAAAGTTACAGCGCATAGAAACGTTCAGTTAATTAATTTATTTATTACAGCACCCTCAGCGCCATAAGACATTGCAGGGGCGGAGGGGGTGGACAAAGTACGTAATTAGCAATAATGACATAATTACAAGTATCAATTGCAATAAAAATACACTATTTCAAAGCAACAGTAACAATGATTGGACAGCGAAATTGACATACTTGGCGAACAAACTAAGCTATGCTAGAAATAGCACATTTTAAGCAAATCACTCGAATCACTAATGAACACCAGTGAAGTGAGAAAAAGTATGCATTTACTTTGCACATAAGATCTGCTTTGCTGAGAAGGTTGCTGTGTGAGCATCTCAAATAGGCTGTCTTCTAACAGCGTCAATTCAGCCTCAGCACAAGAGTCACGAAAGAAAAAAGTCTGTCTAGCGCTGAAGGAGAGCAGAAATTCGTGTTATAGTGAATAAATATCGCCTTCATAGCCGGATGCCCTGCAGCGTGGCGATATCTCTTCTCGGGTCATCTAGATACCGAAACAATTCCGCCCTCACTTGGGTTGTTCTGACCGTTGAGAATCCGAAGTCTGTCCCCATCTTCGGAATCCTCAGCCGTCTGACCCTGTCGGCTTCAATGAAGCTGTCACCACCACCGACGCTACTAGCACCCATTTCAGAAAGCCGCAACGGGCGAAGTCGCCTCCGGCGGTGGGGGAGCCTGCTACCACAAAGACCGTTTCATGCATGTAATCAATTAGGAACGCACCCTGACATTGGAGAGGTGGCTGAAAGCGCGTCAAAGATAGCCAACTTCTAGTCCCTTCCACCGCGACTACGAGAACTGCTTTTGGAAGTGCCGCCACTTTGAGAACTGAATGCACGAGAAGCATTGCAAAGCCTGTTCCAAGGCGGTATCCTCGCGGGGGGTCGCGAAGTAATAGCTTGCCACCCGAAAAAAATTAGGCGCGCTGCACTGACCTTGAGAGACAGCGATTTTCGTCGGCAGAGGCCGACAACACTGCCCCCGCGATTCTGCCGTCTGCGGCGTCGCGCGCTTTACCACATGGACCATTGTGTGCTTGATCGGAAACCATCGCCGCCCTATCTGTCGGCGACCGGCGCGGCGCCTCTGCTTGTCTTGGCACAAAAAAGAAAAAAAAAACAGCAATTTCCCCATTGGAAACACTCCTCAACTCATTTCCGACACAAAAAAAGCAATGTAACGAGATACCCGTGTCCAGCATAGTATCGCGATACAGGCGATACATCGTAAATGTATTTCACTACTGAGATACAAATACATTTTTCAAACGTATCTCGATACAGAAATACAGATACTCAAAAGTATCTCTGAAATACTATCGCGATACTCTTGTATCGCGATACTGCCCAGCCCTGAGACAGCCTTCATGGATTCGCACAAGCACAAGGAGACAAGGAAGATATACGCAACGACGAGCGCAATCTAACAACTGGTTTAGTTTTTCGAAAACCTTCACTTGACACCTCTCCGATCTGCGCGATCTGACCTAAAAACTCGTCAAAAGCGCACATGGCACAGCTCGTGATCACATGCCTTATCATACAGATGACAACAGCAAGATTTCTTTCTCAAGCAAAGCAACAGAAAGGTGGCTAACACATTTTTCTTTTTGCTTGTCAATCTAAAAGGCCTCCACTATCCTGCCCGAAGTTTGATTGCGTTGCTTGTATTCAATGGTGGTGCTACTAAACAAGGCGTGCATGCGCACTCATTGCAATGCAACGCTAAACGTGTGTTAGGGCGACCTTTCAGACTCTACGTATGTTCCCTTAGCCTCGTCTTTATACATCTGCCAGTCTGCCCTACGTACACATGAGCACACGTCAAAGGAATATTGTACACTACATTGTTTGCACATTTAACAAACTGGTGCTTGTGTTTATCCTGTACACTTTTCAGTTTCTCACATTTCTGGTCAACCAAAGCACACACACCTCCGATTTTGTTCTTGGCCAAAAACACCCACCACCTTAACTTTGTAATTTCCAGCTACCTTTTTTTATTCTGTGAGATAGCCCGTGTACGTAAGGAATCACTACTAAGTTTGTTAAATGTGTACCAAGAAGCAGCAGTTTGTTAAATGTGCAAACAACGTAGTGTACAATATTCCTTTGACGTGTGGTCATGTGTACGTAGGTCAGACTGGCAGATGTATAAACACAAGGCTAAGGGAACATATGTTGAGTCTGAAAGGCCGCCGTAACACACATTTAGCGCTGCATTGCAATGAGTGCGCATGCACCCCTTGTTTTAGTAGCACCATCATTGAATACAGGCATCGCAATCAAACTTCAAGGGAAAAAGTGGAGGCCTTGTACATAGACAAGCAAAAAGAAAAGTGTGTTAGCCACCCCTCTGTTGCCTTGCTTGAGAAAGAATTTTTGCTGTCGTCATATGTACGTTAAGGCACGTGATCACGAGCTGTGCCATGTGCGCTTTTGACGAGTTTTTTTTTTTTACTAGATCGCACCGATCGGAGGGTTGTTAAGTGAAGATTTGCGAAAAAATAAACCAGTTGTTAGATTGTGCTCGTCGTTGTGTATCTCTTCTTTGTCTCCGTGTGCTTGCGCGAATCCGTGAAGATGAATATGTTCCAACTGAGCCAACTTGCAGTATTGCTTGAAGTAGACAAGCATTTCAGCATTTCAACCATTAGGCATGTTCATTCTGTGAGTGTAAATATAACTTGCAGCTGTGCTCAGAAATAGGGCACTGAAGTCGCCGAACTGGTACCAGGTTATAAAACGACATGCATGCATGACAGAAAACATGCACGCTACTGAAATGCGCAAGCTTTCTCGCTGACCTCTCTATGCTCCCACTTTATGTGGGGACAATGGCTGATGTGCAGGCTTCTGGCCGCCTGCCGCTGCAAAACGGTTCGTTCCCGTGAAGCTCCTATGCGCGTGGGCATCTGTCCACCATATTGCGATGGTGGATCGCTGAACCAAATGGAAGTCCTTTCTCGAGGCGGTCCTTGAGAGCATCCCACCGTTAGGCAGCTCAACCTGCACAGATACAAACAAAAAATTATTTCTTTAGCAAACAGCACTGTTTAATTCATCCCAACGACCATAACAACGAGCTGAATTTCAAAAGTCTGAACTATACATTGAACTGAAACACATACAGAGAACCCTGCTGATACATTTTTGAAGGGACTGAAGGATGTAATGGGATTCCCAATATATTGGACCCTATGGAAGCTATGCTGGGACTGGCGAAAAACGATACCAGCCAGGAAAACGCAGCGAGGAACATAACAGTGGGGCTCTACTGTGCCAAGTGCAAGCTTTAAAATAATATTGAAACTACCTCTATGTCAACATGGAAGTAGTAAATGATAACAGTGCAGCATTAGCGACATTATTATTATTTAGAATTAACAGAGAGCGGAGTTAGCTGGTAAGTATTCATTCTAAAAAGACAGAACAGTTCAAATGCCTTAACAGTTACTTCCACGTAGACCCCCACGCATGCCAGATTGATAGGTTCGCCTGTTGCATGAGCATGCGCAGATAAGTTTTCGTGCCTTCTTTCTTTTCTGCCGTCGTGCGTCTCTTCAGTTGTTAGTCGGCGTTTGTGGTGTCCTGACTTCTTTCTTGTGTCCGTCTTTGCAGGCCCTGTCTTTTTAGAATGAATTATTATTTGTTCTCCTAAATCGTATAATTTTCTAAGTTTCACTTGCATTAGCCACATAGTATTTATTCCCCTAAATCGTATAAATTCTTAAGTTTCACTTGCATATTCTCCCAGGTTTCAGCTCTATTATAATTGACCAGTTAATAATGCCTTGCGAGGTACACCTTATAGTTTATCACACTGCACATTTCAGTGTTTGGTGAACACTGAATGCAACATACATATTATTAAACAGTCAAAATAAGCAGTCCCATTACGTATATATATTCTAAGATTTTTGTGCTTCAAGTGCTGTGAGAAAATTATCAAAATGCTTGTGCAATTGAAAGTTGTCAAATAGTACATAAATGATAAAAACTGCAAAGTGATGCACTCAGTATCGTTAAAGGCCTCGCCATTTCTTAGCCAGCTTTTAAACAGGAAAAAATGCTTTTCTTTTGCTAAGAAGTGAGAATGGGCTCTCAGAATTGCTATCTATAACAGTAATTAGGAAAGATTTAATGTTTGAAAAACACAAGTACAGCTTTCATAATTGGCAAAATACACGAAAGAAAACATGATGGACTGTGTTCACTGGCCCAGCAAGGGATTTACAGGGGTTGCTTGGAGGTTCTAAGGCCACCACCTGAAAATATTTGATGCCTGTTGTATGTACTGACTGCGCGTCTTCAAAATTGAGCAATGACCGTCTACGAATGCGTAAATAGTATCATCTCTTGTGGCAAACAGTAGCTTCATTCTTATTCGGTACCCATTGCCGGCATGCATTCACAAAGAGTAATCACCATAATGAGTGTGTCAACAGCAACAATGCGGTTTGTCTGCATCGGTTGCGGCGAGCAGTAATTTCATTTCGACTCCTTGTAACGTTCACGCTATGTCACAAGCGTGGCAGAAGCTGCTGTGGATTAAGAAATATTTCAGGGTGCCGCGCTGCAGCTGCACTTTGAATGTGCCCTCACACACACAATGCCCTCATTCCAGCAAGTGCTGATCAGTTACCGAATGACTATCAAAGCCTCCGCAAAGATTTTAAGCTACAATTCAGCATTGTATCGCTTCATGACCACGATGATGACTACAGTGGCAACACAATCTAGCTTGTGTTGACCCAGATCGCCGCACGCACTGTGAATGCAGTAGCTCACATGATGTTCCTTTTGAATAGAAAGATAAGCCATCCTCGAAAAGTAAGTTCAGCTTCTGAAAGCTGAAGTATACCTTTCTGTAAAGGCTGGGCACAGATTATCAGCATAACTCATGCAGCACTAGCTAGCAAAGGTTACTACCACCACCTCTTACAATTTTTAGGGGCGAAGTTCCTTAAGGCGGCACCCGTTCGTCCCTCGTAATCGCCGTCATCGTAGTAGTCCGTAACAAGTCTTACGCTTTGACCTCCAAGGCGGTGCCGGTGGGAGATTTCTCCTGTGCGTTGTTGAACAATAAAAAATTCGCAGCGTGCGCGTTAGCTAAAAGCCGACTTCTTCTGTCTCTCATTCCCATTAGCAGCCATTGTTTACCTCCAAGGTAGTGCCTGGTGAGATTTCTCCTGTGCGTGATTAAACAATAAAAATTTTGTTCAAAATGCCGTTGATTGATGAAATAAACCAACGAAAGACGCCAGATGTTTTGTAAAAGCAGAACGAAAGAACGCCAGATGTTTTTCTTAAAGTGTAGTAGTAGTAGTTGTATGTAGCCACCTCGCCCGATCGTCAACGGGCGAGGTGGACCGGCAACGGCGCGAGGACCCTGCCGTACGAGAGTTAAATCACACTAAAAGACATACTTTGCGGGCGATACACTCTAGTGAGCTTTCAACTTTTCGTCTTAATGTACATGATAAAGAAATTATTTCTACGAAAAACGCAAGGCACACCTTGAGCAATATATTTGGTTTTGGGACGCTAAATGGAACCATGAGGCGATGCGAAGCCGGAGCACTTGCACGATCGCGTTCCGTTGGCTTTCGTTGGGCATGCTACCGACCTCGCGTCGTGGAACGCGCGTCCTGTCTTCCCTCTAGCCTTGCCTTTAATTCGCACAGGGCGAGCGGGGAATGCGGTCGCTCTTGCCGCTCTTTCGCTCGGGAGCGGACTTCTTCCTTGCATTTCACCGATCACAAGTGATAATGAAGGGACCACGTAAACCAACAGTACAATAAAAGTTTGATGTTTAATATATACACGATGTTTCACACTCTTTATATTATGCACTGGGCGCATTTCACGGAAGAGCTTCACGGTTTACAGATGATTCCCTCCGTAGCTTCGCCCCACTCATCATCATTCACCCCGTGGATATGCTGTGATTTTTTTTGCATTGTTGTCGCTCTTACCACAGCAGCATTATTTTTTAGGGTTTTGTCGAGACAACGTGATTATCAGGCCGCATGCAGACTGACTGTGCAAGAACTGGCAATTAACATACTCTGCACCCACACATTCAATAATTTTTTTTTAATATCTGGGGTTTAATGTCCCAAAACCACGATATGATTATGAGAGACGCCGTAGTGGAGGGCTCCGGAAATTTTGACCACCTGGGGTTCTTTAACGTGCACCTAAATCTAAGTACACGGGCCTTAGACATTTTCACCCACACATTCATTGTTGCTTGGTTAGGTAAGCTGAAACTCGGCACAAGACTAGTTATTGCAAAAGAAACAAGACGCAAACACATCATATGCCTTCGCACGCAGCTATTTGCCGACTAGCTCAAGTCCACATCTTGTTACTAGCTCAAAGAAAACAAGCAACAGCGCGAACCACAAGACAAAAGCATAGATATGGACTGAGCACTGACATACTTGCACTGTAAACGTAGTCCGAACAGAACAGCGCTTAGTTCATCTCTGTCCTGTCATCGTGTGGTTCATGCTGTTTCTCATTTATTATGGACATGTACAGACTGGCCCAAATAAGCACTCTTGTTACTAGTTATTATCATGATAGGCTACGCACCTATAATAGTCCTTGTGGATCCTTGATTATCTTAGCTGTTCATTCTTGCTGAACGAACACTGCGACATGTCAGCATCAGAGGTAGAAAGCAGTGTGACTGCTAAGGCTGTAGGACCAGAAGAGGCAGCACATTTAGTTGGTGTGGCTGCAGGATATGAGGTGGCAGCAGACTCAGTAGCAGGCGCAGTTGTTGCTGCCGTAGCAACACTGTGCTGAACCTGTTCATGGAGCAAAATCAACAAATGCTAAACTGTTAGAATTCAGGCTCCACCATTTAGTAAGTTAGAAAAGTTATTATTGTACCTGTAAATGTAAGAGCGCAAAGAAAATATTTTGCAACGTCAGCAACTGTTCAGAAAATGATGCCAATGTTTGCTCAGTGTTGCACCTATGTTCCAAACATTTGTTTAGATTCTGTAGGTGCCATGGATACACGTGCTTTTGCTAGACTGAGGCAAGTGAGATAAAAAAAAGCACGACAGTGAGCTTTGAATGAATTCAACCACTTCTACATCAAATTTATATTCAATAACTTTGCACTGTGCCGCATACTGTTAACGATGACCACTTTGGCACAGACATTACAGCATAGACCGCTTGTGACATAAGTGGTCGGAGCAGCAAATATGCACATCATTAGTGGTACTGAACTGTAACCAAAACAAAATTTTACCACAGCTGCACACACGCACTACTTCAAGACCAATCTGCTGCATTACTGTGAAAGCATGCAATAGGATAGGATGTCTGCACCCATTTATATATGTTACTGTTCGAGGACCCATGGCACCTACAAATGAACAAAAGAAAAAAAATAGTGCTGTTATGATACAGGAAGACCACTGAATGAATTTTTCACAGCTGCTCAATAGACCTTCTCAAGCAATCCCAGAATGCCTCGCAGGCACTATGGGAAATGTGTGCAAGCGTTGAGCAAGTCGGCTGTTTGGTCGCCCGCTGCTCATTGGCGCCGTGGGAGCATGACTCGAAAAGAACGTACAACCGCATTCTTAAATCATAAATACTGCATATATCTGAACAACCCTGCATGTATCTCTACACATGAAATGTGAAAGGAATAATACAGTCAGCGCAGGTATTACCATGTGGATGCATATCAGATGTAGCAGTTTAGCGGCATAGTACGAGGGTACAGCACGACGGTATCGGCATGCATTATTGTGTTGTATACGACGTACTATCATGAGCAGCATGTGCAGGAACACTGAATTCACATTTATTCAACGATTACTTTTTATGTACTGATATGAACGTGACGTATTGAATTGCAAGAGATACTTTTCCAGTAAAGCATTTGGTGTTATGAACACTCTTGTGCTTGCTAATTGCGCTTAGCCACTATTACCTTTAAAAGCAATAGACCTTTTTCAAGCACACGAGCGCCACCAACCGACGCGCAAGCGCTTATGGGAAAAGTGTGTATGCCGCAGCAGCCGCCGCGACGAGCGCACGGGCCTCGTGCTGTAGATTTCTGCTTGCGCCATGCCAGGACTTCGACACAGTGAATTTGGTAAGGTGCAACGTGTTACTGCGCAATTCAATAACGAACTTCAGTGTTTAGTTGCGACGGCCTCCCGACGATTTTCATCTGTCCCACTGCTGGACCAGCTGAGCGGCTCAAAAGCGTCACCTAGCTTTTATTTACTTTTTGGGCGCCAGTGCGCCTTACGGCATAAATGAAAAAAAAATACAACTCGGTTGCCAATGAAGTACAGGAGCGGTCTATGATTCACAGATGCATTTGTAATCAACGTCCATCGACACTGTAGACGAGTACAGTGTGAGGTTCTGATATTTAAAGAGTACACTAGAAAGTGTAGTCGGCATTTGGGGAAATGAGATACATTCACTGGTCGCTCGCACCATATATGTAACGAACGTTAAGTGCCTACTAACCTTCGTTGGTGCTATAACTACAGGTTGAAATAATACTTAGAGCGAAAAAAGAAAGCAGTGCACACCTCCAATCTCATTTGGTGAAGGCTCTAATGATGGGAATAACTGTTCATCCCACAATGGAAGGCTCGAACAGGCCGTGTCATCCACAAAACGCCTCCTCAGGAGTCTCCTTTGCAACGCAGTGGCAAGTGGCCTGCATGGGTATTCAGAAAATGGCTTAGCTCTGCTCCCACACAGTTTCTGCAAAGCAACCTAAGTAATTTATTAGGATTTTATTATTAATATCTCACCCTACTAACAATGCTTAAAAACACTTGCAGAACGCTTGACCTTCGCCTTCAAATCTTGAACGCCACAGCGTAATCGGGCAGTGTTCGCATCGCACTCTCGTTCCCTAACCAGGATTCGCTTCTTGGCGGACATCTCAACCATGCCACTTTCAATGAACTCTGAAATTAATATGAGGTTTCAGTAGTCAAATGTGAGTACTTTAAAGAATCATTCAGCATGGCAACAACACAGCCTTTCTCAACTGGGATGCGCCACTGTGATCTTAATGTTTCGTAAAATTTGGCAATGGTGACAGCATCTGAAAATTAGGTGTCCATGATCAGTGACACAAGAAGCACATGAAGGGGGGTGGTGTCAAGACATGCAGAAGCTTGCACACTTCAGCTGGCAACACTTCAGTAGTAGACGATAACTGCTAATTAAAAAAATGCTTAAAAGTTTGTATTCACATGGATGAAATATTGTGTGAGTGGCACAGGTTTTCCTTCTTTTTGCCATTCTTCGCTGGCACCATCCACATGGGTCCAGATACAGAAGACAAAACATCACTCCATGCTTCCCATTCATGGCGCGCAAATGTGACTGATTTTGAAGAAATGCAATCCTGTTGTGCAGGACATGAAAGGCATCAAGTTGTGAAGGCGAATGCAAGACGTTATGAGTCTGCCAGGCGTGTGCCAAAGTGCATTTTAGAGCCCTCTGAAAAAGAGGGCACCTGGTGTCACGACATGTAATTGCGCTAGCACATACCTTTATGCTCATGTGTTTCGATGTCTTTTTACGCTTGTGTGCAAAGTGTTCGTCCTTGCTTAAAATCTAAGGAAGCTGCAGGAAACTGCTGAGAAAATGTATATGTGAAGCAAGGCCCTACTGCCACATTCATGTAAACAGAGTTTATGGTTAAAATGCCAAATATTTGCTGTGTCAATTCACTAAGCACATAGGAGGCACAGACAACATGGCAAGCAGACGTTGAGCTGATGACATGGCATAAATTAATGCATATTTTGGAACATTTGGAATTTCTGTCCGCAAATGAATCCTGCGGCTTCCCCAGTGCAGCAAGAAACTATTGACATAGAGTACAGTATTCCAGATGCTACACATAATACGAGTTATGTAAGAACCAAGGATGCTAGGGCGCTGTATCTGGAAAGCTTTCGGAGCAAAAGAAGATATACAGCTTTCCCATTACCTCACCTTCTGTTGCGGTTTCTGCACTCTTTGTGTTGACATGGAAGTCGGCAGCGTGAATGAATCCCGTTTGGCTGGCACCGTACATTTGAAACAAAAAGAGATGGCGACCAGACCAAACAAACGTTTATCACGTTTCGGCTTTGAGCACGGAAGCCTTGCAACAATGAATGCATCAGCAGAAGCGGTTCATTTGAATAGGTTTGAGAAATTGCTGCAAAGACCTCGCATTGATCACGTTTAGATTTCTGTTGTTAAGGTTAACTCTTTTATAAGTGGTCTGCATGATAAACGATTCCATACGTAGCCAAGATGCTGTCACTTTTTCTGTTGTGACGATTCTTGCGTTGGTCCAATCAATCTTGTAGTCATTCATCACGGCGTGTTCTGCTGAAGCTTTGTTGCGAATGCTTGTATTACTTACATCATAGGCATAGTGTTGCATACGCTTCTTGCAGTTTCCTGACTCAGATGTGAACACCCTTGCAGTCTGCTCAAGGTACCTAGTAAACTACACTGGGGAAACGCTCCCTGGGCAGGTGATCCTTCACTCTCATAGGTTGATGGCACGAACTTTCGGGTGGAATCTGTGCCATGTGCATGTCGTACTCACGTAGGACATGTGCCAAACATTCGTTTGTTCAAGAAATATACGGTACGGGGGCCAGCAGGAAGCAGGCGCGTAGTGTGTACCCGTCATGACAGTTGACAGTCTATTGCACTTGTAAAGTGCCTAGGGTATCTACAGTGAGCGAGGTCATCCCGTACCTTTGCATGCCTGCATCATGTGGCTCTGAGCCCAATCTTTTGGCACGCTGCAGCAGCGTGGTGACAACAGCCCTCTTGTTGAAAGCGGAGTGCACAGAGGTGAAATTCAGCTGTCATGACAATGACACCTTGACGCACCTCCTCCCTGCTGGCCCCCGCGTCTATGAAGCGAGCCCCTGTAACGCATATTTCTGCAACAAGCGAATGTTTGGCCCATGTCCGACGTGAGTATGACATGTATGTGGCACACATTTCACCCAAAAAGATGCGCCATCAACTTGTAAGAGTGAAGGACCGCCTGCCCAGGGAGCAATTCCCCAGTTTAGTTTACTAGATACCTTGGCAGACTGCAAGAGTGTTTACATCGGAGAGTCAGGAAACTACAAGAAGCGTCTGCAGCCGCACGCTTGTGACAAAAAATAAGAGCGTCCACAACAACGCTTTAGCTGAACACGCCGTGATGAATGACCACAAGATTGATTGAGACAACGCAAAAATCGTCACAATAGAAAATATGGCAGCATCTCGGCGACGTATAGAATCACTTATCATACAGACCACTTGCAAGAGAGTTAATCTTAACGACGGAAATCGAAACCCCATCTACGCACAGCCTTTGCAGTGATTACTCAAGCCCATTTAAACGAAGCACTTCTGGTGATGCACTCATTGTGATCAAGGCTTGCGTGCTGAAAGCCGAGACGTCATAAATGTTTGTTTGGGCTGGTCGGCGTATCTTTTTTTTTGTTCTGTATGCATTGAAACATTGGTCCATTTCTTCTTTGGACTGTGAATAGAAGTGACACGTCATAATCGATAAATAAGTCAGTTGACAATACAAGCCAACACAGTCACACAAAACTATGCAAACATGCAATGGGAACCATGCACTATGTGACAATTATGACAGAAAAATAAACAATTTTGTTTATACACTTATGATTCCAACTAGCAGTAGTACAATATTACAATTAAGTCACACTTATCAGAAAGTAATTATGATGATTAGCACACATTTGCATAAATACATGTGGGAAAGCTTCCACCAGGACCACCGTCAAGCTATGCCCTGAAGACCAATCTTAAAGCACTGAGCAAGGCCTCACAGCAATACAACCAGCATCATGAAGAATACACGAATTCAAGAGCACGACCTCTGGTTAGCGAAGATGGGTGTAATGCCATGTTGACAAAGATTTCGCTAAAAAATGTATAAGCTGGTAAGCTTCGAGCTTCCCAGGCCGCACGCTTGTTTCGGCCTCTTCCTGAAGCCTGAGCACTATGCTGCAGCGCATAAGAGAGCATCACTTGCTCGCACCCGTCTAGATCCATGCATTTCGAAAATACCACGTGGCAAAGAACTGCGGTAGTCACCTGTATACTATCACAGATTCACATCGTGGATTTAAAAAAAAATCTGTGCAAATCATGGTTCCACGGTAGCAATTAACGTTAAATCTATAATATTGCCCTAACCCAGGATTTCAACACTGTGCAAGGCATAGCATTCGCTGGTACACACTCACGCGGCGACGGCAGCTCGGCGTAAAGTACTACATACTACAGAATAGTAAATAGGCTACATGTAGATAGCGGTCGGCCAGCGCTGGGACATGACATGGAGTTATAACGGCGTGGTTCAGCACAAAGGCGAGTGCGGGGGAAAAAAGTTGAACATGCGCAGCCAGATTCAAGTTTAAGCTCTTCTTCGACTCCGCACGTGCAAGAAGAGATTTTAAACATACGCACAGAATGTGTGCCCCATGTAATGAAGAATTTTACATCACCTGTCATATGCTGAAGCACGGTGTCGTAGAGCCGACTTTGGTCTTCTCATCGCCGCTCCCAGTAAGCACTGAAGACATCCCCAGGGGTGAAGCCGTCAACGTCCTTGCAGTTAAACCACCGCACGGCACGCTCTTCGCACTTATAACCTTTTTGTTCTTGTGAAAGAGGTATCTTACGTAGACGAAACACTGCGTCGCACTAACTTTTCACAAGCGGGCGATCGTTCACGCACGGAAAATCCTCGACGGAATAAAAGAAAAACAATGCCAGTGTTGCTAGCAGTGGCGTCAAAATGAATGTTTTGCCGCTAACTAAAGGCGTAGTGGCATGATATCTTCTTCAACCATTAACTTTGTTGCTTTAGTTGAAAGTTTAGGAGCTCTAATTCACAAATAAAGTGATCACAAACCTCAAATCGCTGCTAATAATTTATTACATCATCACAGATTTCATACAAGCAGTCCGGGTTTCGATCGAAACCGAAACTGTTTCTATAAAACATGCTATATCAACGGCGTTCTGAGGATTGTCGCTATTTTTTCAAGTGCTTATTGCTAGAGTGCGTTCTCAACGTAATAAATCAGTGGTCGGAAATGTCATGTCAGCGTCCCATTCATATGCGATGCAATGAAACAATGTATCGCGTCTTGAGTACGGTTGCAGCTACAGTGTACTGCTGCAGCAGCCTTCCGCTTGGTTTTCTTTTAAAAAGTAATGTTACGGTTCCTTCGGAGAAGTCATGATAATCTTGACGCAATGTTTCAAAACTAGAAACGAAAACACTAAAAAAAAACAACAATGCGCGATTTCGAACCCACGACGTTCAGCACCACGAATTGCCGCGCTGAGTGCTAACCGACTTCGCCACCAAAGCAGCTCGGCGAGCGGGGTTTAACAACGGCGTGTGTACGACGTGGTGATCGTAGAGGAGGTATTGTCGTCGATCGTAGTTCTTTCACTACAGCGCAGCTGTTGAAGTGACGGCCCTGGGCCCCCGCGCACCCATGGTCCCGTCGTGGTGGTCGGTCCCGCCTCAGAAACGGCGCTTTCGGTTCTATTTAGAACCGACTACATCGTCAAAGTTCCCCTACAGATTGTGTGGAGCCAGAAGAAAGAATCGTCTGCTGCTCTAGATGCTTCACAGGTAAGTTGTGATATCTTGAAATGACTCTCAGAGCCCGGCATTATCAATATCAATTCGCACATGCAGCCGCTCTGTTCGTGCTTATCTGAGCCAAGAGCTTCTTTCGCTGTAAATGACTGATATCACAGCTTTCCACCGCGGGGCGATGCAATCCTCGTTTAACTTTGTAACTGTTTCACGTCGATGTAGAAGCGGGGCGCGCGGTGTTTTACCCATAACTTCGTAATGACGGGGGGGGGGGAGGAGGAGGTTGCTAAAACAACACGGGGGCGGGGTGGTAGGTGCCTGTATATGTAAGAGGGGAGGGAGTGGTTGTGTTGGTGGGGAACAATGCTTAGGGGGCTGTCAGTAGGTATACTAAATATGCATTCATAACTACGTATAAACAGTTGATTGAATCGTTTTAACAAAAGTGACAGACACATTTGTGCCTTTATGAGGATTTATACTGTTGAACTTTCGGTGACATGAAAATGAAAATAAAGATCCACAGTGCCACACTATCTGTTCCAGAAAAGCCTCAAACCATCAACGGTCGTTCAAAACTGCCATGTAGCAGCAGCGTGACAAGTGCACTGAGTGGATAGAGTTGTGGCTTTTTGACGGCCATCGACTGCATGGCCTTTCAAAAGTGCCCGAGTGGAACAGTTGTTATTTATGAACAGCAAATCTAGGACCCAAATGTTGTCAAGGTGCGTTAGGAATGTCCCATGTACTTGCAGTTTGCGACAAAAGAAATGAGGCACACATTTGCACGAAGAAAATCAGTTACTGCCTGTCTTCATAAAACATTAACGCACTAGTGCTATGCAGAGGCTACAATACAAACCGCATTGCATCCACATTGAGTAAATGTACCTCATTCAATGAAATGAATGAAGTAGTGCTTGGTAGTGCAAGCAGAGACAGGAAGAAAGATTCCTGGCCTGTATTGTTTCAGTTTGGGCTACTGTGTACATCTTCACATCTAGAAAGCTATCCCATTTACAAATCCCGTTTCAACCATTTGATTCAGTCTTGCCTGTTATTAAACATGCTGAGCTGCTGTCGAAAGGACGGTGGTAATGAGATTAAACTGGAGCAGATAAGATTCATTAATACGCTTTTCTTCCCAGAACCATGAATTATTCCTATGACTTATCCAGTATTGCAGCATCTGTAATTTCTTTATGCTTGTACCACTTCGCTGTAAGCATTGCCAGTTTCATACCTCTCGTCATATTGTGAGTGCTAGAAGCCTAAATTCCATTGGCGCTACTTGGCATGTCACAGTGACAAGCAACGAAATGGATGGTCGCATGACCAGATCACTCATTTCTCTTGCTAGATTGCCCAATTGGAGAAATCTATAGTACGTCCCTCATTGCCCAGAATTTCTGAGAAACCAGTCAGTAGCACCAAGCTGGAATAGTACATCAGTAACATACTACCGGTTGTCACACGGAAGGAGCGAACGGCCAAAAAAAAACAAATATGCTTAAATTCTTAGAGCACATGTCATGCCAGCATTGGTGCATATTTGCTGCCTTCATACTGGCAGCATTGAACAGCTGTCACTCTCGTGCGATTCAACTTCTAGGCGAGAGCTAACTCTATCGTGTCGCGTATTGCTTTTTTCACAAAATTGCTTATGTGGCTTTTATACTTGATGATCGAACATGAATGCATAACTCCTGAATATCGTCTCACTTCTGTTTTGTCTCTCTCTTTTCTATGCAGGCAAGTTCAGATGAGCTTACCGAGGACAATGTCGGGCTCGAAGATGAACCATATCTGCAGGATGAATTTCCTATAACAGTCACCAAGGTCCATGGTAATTCGAAATGTAGTGAAGAGGTTCCTGAGGATGTTGAAGTCGACAACCCAGATGCGGACGTCTCTGATTGTGTGGCAAGAAATTCAGCAGTAATGCTTCCTGGCCTTTCTGTAAGTAGATTGCAAGCTTGTGCTTGTGTGAGTCGTAATTTAATAAAAATGTGCTTACTTGATTACAACCACTGAAAGCTCATATTTGAAGGTGCGAGATCAGAAGGTTCCTTGTAAAGTACCAATTATGTGAGATATTGGTGATGGAGTACTGACTCAGATTTTAGAAGTATTTTGTATTCTTGCGCTGAATAAAATCGGTGTCAAGAACACTAGCAAGTTTATTGGGGTTGCTTGGAATGCAATTAGTACATTTTCAATGCCACTTCCTTAAAAAAACATTTGTTGTGTTCATATCGAGCTGGTGGTTATGTGTAAACACAGTGTGACGTAGGTCTAAGTCACGTGAGGACAGCAACACTTGATGTTATTGCAGCCCTCTGTAGTTTCAGAAAGGGCCTTTTGGAAGGCAACCGAATGAGAATTGTGGCTTTTGCATTACAGCATCTCATGTCTCGATGACATTCTGCCATCAAGATACATCAGGCATTTCATGCCGCTTTCTAAAAGCCTCTTCATGCTGCTCAAGGAAACTGTCGAGGAGTCTGAGGCATTTACTGCTCAGAGATTGTTAAAGAGGTTTGTTCAAGAGGTTTCCATACTGTATGGTGCAGCCGCTCAGACCATATTATTGTTATGCCAGGAAATTATCTGTCAGCAGTATTTTTTACCCTTCATGTACAGTATCGAGCATCCACCAGCACAAGTAGGGCAGTGTTTGCTGCATGAAAGCAGCATGGCTTCACCGTGTGTTCTTGTAAATCGAGGGGGAACATTCGTTGTAGCAAAAATGCCGAATCTTTTCGAAGGTGACTAAAAGATGTGTGCCATATTCTTCTAATGTACGAGACGTGTTTCTCCAAAAGTTCATATGGTGCACCTTGTCCAACAGTTGATATGATAGGTTAGAATGTACAGTTTTCCTTTTCTTTGTTTCATCAGTGAGCATGTCTCCTTTTTTCAGTGCACTTGTTATTAATCCCCCTGCTGCATGCCCAGGCATGCAGCAGGGTGTTTTTGTTTTTTGTTAATTACTCTAGTGCCTCATGCGCCAAATAATTACTCAATACTTGGCGATGGTCTTGCGATAGTAAGGCAGAGAATATTACAGAAATATTTGTCGTTTAACCTTGATCTGACACCCGAATGTACCTACTCTGATTGACGATATAGACTCATACAGGATTTTTAAAAGGAAGATTCAGTCACACTTACTATCTACCATAGGCATGCGCAGGGTTCCCCTTCAGGGGGGCGAAGGTTCGTCGCAGCACCCCCTCCCAATTATGTCAATGTATGGCGCTGACATTGCCCCCCCCCCGAGTGGCAGCGCCCCCCTGCCTATTATGTCAATGTATGGGGCTGACTTTGCACCCCCCCCTCTTAGGTGAATAGGGGGGGCAGCCGCCCCCCCTGCCCTCCTGTGCGCACACCTATGCTGTCTACATAAACATATTCACCGTAATCATAAGCATTGTTTTGTATTCTCTGAAGTATTTGTTTTCTTTGTTTTTTTAATTTCTGAAACCTTATGCATTGAAATCTTACGTTTCGTCATGTAATGTCACATTCATGTTTGTTTATTTTCTCGAACTTTGTTTCATTTGTTGGTCACATATATGCCTTACTGATGTCATTGCCTGGGCCAATTCACTCATCTATTTGTTTTCTTATACACATGTGGCCTGCACGTAGCAACTAATTTATGCTTCTTTTATTATTGACTGTTAATTTTTTACACTGAGCATTTTGTCATTTTGGTGGGATTTTAGGTTTTCAGGGGCCAGGCGCCTTGTCAGGCTTTTATACCTTTTCGTCGGTCCCCTAGGCAAATTGTACCTTTCTTTGTTTTGCTTTTTTCCCGAAATAAACCTCAACTTCACCTTGCTCGCCTAACCGCCTTGTCGTATGACATTTGTAGTATTGGCATTTTGCAGGAAAAATATGCATATGCAGAAAACAAACTACAGTTGCAACCGTTCCTTAACAACAAACATGTGAAACATTCTTTTGATGCTATTTGCTGATGCTATTTCTGCCTGTCAGTGAACTTATATTTCTGTGCTTGGTTGCCACATTGAGAAGTGATATGTCCGATACTGGCAGCTGGCTTGTTGCGCCCTTCCTTCTTTGGGGTCTACCCGTTTAAGGACAGAGGCCATAAGAAGAATATATCATAATTTTTAGTGGGTTTACTTAAGCTGGTTTTTGGCTTTCCATTTCCAATGTGCTTTTCATTTCCAATGTTCCTATGGGAGTACAGCATAATTTCAAATTTTATAGCAGATATAATCAAGCACTTTATGGCACAACGTTCTGGGATTGCTGAAATTTTCAAACGTATAGCCCTGTTACTTTGATTATTTTGCATTCTTTTCTTATTGGACATTGATGTACATGCATGTATGCCTACTGCAGTTCACCATGTCTGTATAGTGCAATTAGAAGTACAAAAACTTGTTCTGTGCAGATGCGTTGAATAAATGCAAATGTGACATCGCTTTCTTTGTCTTTTTATGGGTTCCCCATCAACTACTGTCAGCTTTGCAATGCATGAGTGTGCATGAAGTCTATGCAGTTCTCTTACCATGGTGTCTTGCACCGTGTACTGTGAGGTTTCTAATTTTTTGTGTGCATATATATATATATATATATATATATATATATATATATATATATATATATATATATATATATATATATATATATATATATATATATATATATATATATATATATATATATATATATATATATATACATACATACATATTTATTTAGGGAAATAGCTAGATAAATTAGTGAAAGGCATGCTAGAGATCTACAAGGTACACAAAAAGCGTCTAACACAAATATTTTCTGTACTGCACATATGCAGGCGTAAAGCTTACCTAATTTAACCTGTACACCAGTTGTGACATCAGAGCTCACAATTCCATAGTTCGTCTGCACGGCACAGAACCGTATATATACAGTCGATCAGTGGCATCCTCTTGTGTATGGAATGGAACATATGTTTTGTTCTTTGCGTAGATGGCAAGGTCTCCTGCTCTCTTTTTTAATATTACAATTTCACTTTGGTGCTAGTGTGATAGCAGGGCCGGGTGAAGATAATAGCGTTGTCATACTGTCGATCGTTCATTGCGTTTAGTGAAATTTTATTTTAATAGGATAACGTTTACATGCCCAAGTTTGTGACTGCATACTTGATAATACTAAGTGCAAAAGGTTAGGTGAATGACTGCATTTCCCACCAAAACACACCACACTAGGTTCGCACCCCACTAGAACACGTTCCACCAGAACACACCACACTGGGTCTGCGTTCCCACCAGGACACACCACACTGGGTCGATTTTCACACCAGAACACATCCCACCAGAACACATCCAACCAGAACACACCACGATGGGTCGGTTTTCCCACCAGAACACAGCCCAGCAGGCTGGTGTATCCACCAGAACACACCAGTGTGTTCTTGTGTTAACACCAAAACACACCAGAACACGCCAAACACACTCTGGTGGGTTTTTCAAGTGGGGAGGACCTTCCCAATTGCCGTCACCAGGCCGCTACGTCTCTCTCCAACGCCTACCATAAACTGGCCCAACCGGGGTCGGTCACCTAGTCCACATCCGGAAAAGTAAGGTGAGCGAACGATGGAGGTGCGTTTGCTGTATGACGAAATACCGAATATCCTCCGGCACCGACGAACACGCCTCGACGAAATCATAAGAACACGACGCGAACCAGACCGAGGCCTGATTATGAAACCTCATGGCCTAAGAACTTTCGACGCGACGTAGAAGCAGCAGGACAAGCCTACCTATTCGTGACACGACAGGCCGATGAACCTTGACAGCTCGCCCGCCTGCGTATCAAGAACCAGCAGAGGATTGACAGCCGTCACTATAATCTTCGGAGATGCCACATGGAATACCAGCCCAGTGACCGTGTGTGGGTCTGGATGCCGATACTCTGACATGGACTCAGTTAAAAGCTTCTTCGGCGATACTTCGGACCATACAAGGTGCTGTAATGTCTCGGTGCACTGGGCTACGAGGTTGTTCGGGATGGAATCACAAACTCACAGCGGCGCAGAGCACGAGCTGAATTCGCACGTCGTGTGCCTTAAGCCGTTTTTTTACGTGTTGAAGACCCTGAGGACACTGATTTTGCTTGCTTCATTGTTGTTCTTTCAGGTTACATGCATTTTTTATTTCCATCTTCTGTTTAGGGCATCGCAACGATGATCTTACAGAGGGCGGCGTTGCCAGGCCGCAGCGTTTGAGAAGCTTCGCGATTGTAGTAGATCACTTTAAGATGGCTCGCCGGACGCGAATAGTCCAGATAATTCCAGAGCTTGCGCAACCACCAGTGATAAGACTGGAAAGTTCGATGTGTGATGCATAAAAGACGGCGCGCCCCAGCCATGATCAGTTTTTCGACGGCCGAGTCTCTCTTCACCGCTATCAGTGTAGAGTTTGTGTTGCTGTAGTTTGATTTTCCGGTTCCCGGCCGCAAGTTCGGTCAAATAAAGTGTATCATCTTGCACACGCCCGGATAGCGCTGCGATCACCGCGGAGTGCGGACGTGCTCCTGTCGGCTCTTGCTTTCTCCAGTGTTTTCGCAGGTTTTTTTCGTGACTAGCCACCTAAACATTTCACCAAGCGATTCGTGAAGTTCTCCGAACTTTCTGGACGTCTCGTTTGCAGGTCGGACTTTCCATTTACCTGAGAACCACCCCTTTTTGTTGACCCACCACGCCGCTGTCGCGCGAAGCCTAGGCGTGCTCGCCGGTCGCTGCGCCTACGAATGTGCCGGCCACGCCTTGGCGCGTGCCATCTGCATCTCCCACTAGCGTGAACCGGCACTTTCGTCTTCGCTTTGGAGATCCAGGTCGCCGGCCAGTATATTTTGCCGGAAGAAGTGACCGCCGAGTCTTGCTGGCTCAACGCTCGCTCCCGCCACCCAACACGCGGCATGGAAAACTCGACCCCGACCGATGAATCATCTGATGCCCCAAGCAGCAAGCCCCGGCCTCGGGCGAGACAGCGTGTGAAAGCTCAAGTTTTCAAGGCGGGCCGCATGCCACCGCATCCAACGGAGGACATCAAGATTGTTATTCGCCCCAAGGGTGCCCTTCACATAACCAAGGTAGGCAGTCCCGTGGTGACTGCAGCCATTCTCCAAGCAGCCGAGCTCACAGATGAAGAAAGCTTAGAAGATACCATGTGCCCGAACATACAAGAAAACATTGTTGTAGTCAGCACACCCGACCCGGGCCGTGCAGACCGGCGCGCCGGCATCCGTTCTATCCATGTGAACGAAGTCATCCACGAGATGAATGCCTAAGAAACTTAAGGTTAACAGCGCGAAAAACCTAAGTCAGCCTAAGAAACCGCAGCTGAGCACATGACGAAGGGGTCATCCATAGGATCCCACTCACGGAGACCCCCGAGCGGATCCATAACATCATCACCACTCGGAATCAGACGGTCCTGGCAGCCAAGCGTATCGCCTCAACTACAACGGTGATTATCGCCTTTGCGACCCGGACGTGCCTTATCAGGTCCGCTACAGGTCCACTTTACTCCCATGTTCGCTATGGGAAACGGGCGGCACCTACAGGTGGCGCGACAATGCAGTGCGCCAGCGCGCCGTCAGCGCCGCGAGTGGCCACTCAGTTGTCAAGTGTCGTGCTACGAAATCTCGTCTCTCCTGCTGCGCCCGCGTTTTGTGGACGTGCGTGTGCGCGATGGCGACTGGTGTTATAAAGTGCGCCGGCTTCAAGAACGTAAACAGCGCAGGGTTTTTTAGAGCCTCCAACGAAGAGAAAGAGCACAAATTATGCCGCAGCAGGCGCGTTTTCGACGTGACGGAAGAGAGCACGGTCGGACAGAGTATTCTAAAAGGGAGATGCGTGCAACAGGCCAACGTGAAGCAGGAAGCATATGCCGTCATCATCGAGCTTTGTGCACGCTTTTTGATCATTTTACCTGCTTATTACTGAGTAAACGATGGCATTAACGTCAAACCTGTGCTGTAGCGAGATGTTGTCTTGAGGGCAACCGAGTGCGATCGGCGCAAGTAGTACGTACGATCGCCTCCCGTGTTGCATTTAGTGATGCCGTAACAATTGTGCGAAGCTTTCTATACTGCAGTTCCGTTTGTGGACGTTGCTCGGGCTGCATGAGTGCTTGGGTAAATC
This sequence comes from Rhipicephalus sanguineus, assembly GCF_013339695.2. NCBI lineage: Eukaryota > Metazoa > Arthropoda > Arachnida > Ixodida > Ixodidae > Rhipicephalus > Rhipicephalus sanguineus. The sequence goes on along the minus strand of NC_051184.2, from coordinate 128,548,340 downwards.
TGTTACGTGTCATCTTTGTAAGCGATATCTTAGCCGTCACGTAGCATAAAAACAGCGTGGCGCGGCACCGCTTGCATGCGCAGCGCTATCAAGGGGCAAATGTAATACAGGTGTAATAAAACTTAAAATTCGCGCGGTCCCCGATGCATTGTGCCACGCATCCGGCTCTTGTTTCTTACTGTTCCCGTTTATGAATTGCGCTGTCTGCTTATACGTAGGGCGTACTAATAACATTTTTTACCTGCAAATGAGCCTGACTGAATGATGCTCGCCTTTATGTGCCTATGAAATTGTCTGAACTGCGGTCCACGTAACAATAACGCACGTACAGATAAGCGACGGCGTCCAGTAATTTGGCAATATGGTCATCGCCACGAACTGTTGTTCTGGTGCACGTAACTTTAAGTGCACGCGCTCTGTGATATGCATGTGTACTTTTCAGCATTAATTACTTTAGACTATCAACACCAAAAACACGCCTTTTCAATTGCACCGCCCAGAGGCCGGGTGTACCTTGAGTAATCTCTTTTCCAGCTTGATGCTTACTATAGGCTGGTCACCAGAGCTCACTGCAACTGTAGGGGTGGTATTGAAGGCCACTGCAAGCATGCAGCAGCAGTTCTGGCTTTTGTCAACAGTGAAGAGTCAGCGAAACTTCAGCTATCGCCGAAGTTTTGCGGTACGTCGGCGGAAAAACAGCAGGAGCGTACGAAGGAGAAGCTGGATCCGTCGATGACATTCTGCCAACAAAATGTACACTGCAGACCCGAAACCATTTTGCCGGCTGCCGCTCGGTTCTGTTTGCACACTGTAAAAATACCGGTTCACTTGTGTGGAGCGTAAATTCACAGCGAACTAGCTACAACGTGTACTTCATGACCATGCACAGGATCACTTACTTCACACGCCGTACGCTGCGAATCCACCGTTCCCTCTGGTCTATAGGAGGCTTTCTCGCCCCGGAAAACGGAAGAAATTTGTTCCAGAAGGGCATTTCTTATATCTATTAGCGCAGTTGACGACGCAGCAACTCATGCGCGACATTGCAAAACTCCTCCAACGGCGTGACACGGCTCGGCGCGTGGAGCGGCTGCTGCACGTAGCACGCCAATTCGTTTCGTTCACTCCCGCATAGCGGCGCCACCAGCTCAGTGCACGTTCCCCATATCAGAAGCAAATTAACCTTTGCTACCAGTGTGGTTGTCTTGGACACCACATGGACGTTTGTTGCTACCCAAATAACAAGATTTGCCTTGGCTGCGGCACTCGGAACCCCCCCCCCCCTCTCCGCCGATCAAAGCTGTGACCCTAGGTGCCGTCTCTCATCTTACCTCGGACAAAACGGCGGCTCTCATCTTACCGCGGACAAAGCCTATACTGCTCATTATAAAACCATGTACGTCATTCGCAAGCGTATTGGGGAATGACGGGCAACCAGCCAAGCTATCGATCAAGCAGCCGGTCCCTCTATCCTCGACACCAACGCCAGGACCCGCTCCCGCAACAAGGACAATAGGAGGCGATTCCGGTAGAGAACCTCATCTGTGTCCAGGCAACAATGCTCAAGATCGCGGTCTGCAACAGCATCAGGCAGGAAATCTACTAACACTACCAAGTTGAGCTTCACAGAGATCCTCCAAGGCACCTTGCGAAAAGGTCGTAACATGAACAACACTCAAGCCGCCCCCCTCCTCCTTCGTCAGACAACCCGGAAACAGCTCAGCTCAAGCGCGAGAACGCGACCCTACATGTTCTCTTAACTAAGCTCACGCAGGAGGTTATAGCCCTCAAACAAACCCAAACACTAACCCCTGAGCCTACCGCTCAGAACGCCCCTGCCCCTAGTCAGGAGGCCCCTTTGCCTCCTGCCCCCAAAAAGAGAATCCTGCAAGATGGAGCACGGGCCAAGTCTGTTCTGAGGTTAAGGACGTGCTCATATCGCTCCAAACAGCGACAACTTCTTTCCAAAAGGCGCTCGACTCCATCCAGCACGCCCTCACGGCCATTGTTCAAAGGGTGACCAACCTGGAAAGGCATATTCTCACGCCTTCTACCCATGCTGCCCCGTCTGCGACCCTTCTGGGTCGCCTACGGCAGCGTCCCCTGTTTCTCATCGTGGCCCACACTATTCAAGGCACTCTCCTTTGGCAATGGAACTGCCGAGGCTTTCACTAGAAACCACCGGTCCTCAATCAATACCTACGTCAACAGACCCGCCGCCCTGATGGTATTGTACTCCAAGAAACCAACAACGCCCTTATCACACTCCACGGTTTTGAATAATTCCATACAACTCACCCTCTTTGTCGGATTTCTACCCTAGTACGGCGTAGCTCTCATGTCCAACATCTGTTCCACGAAATGATTCCCCACCGTAAACGGAAAGAATGCATCTTCCTTCTGAACATTTATTATAGCCCCATGAACAAAGCAAGAGGTCGATTCCTCACCCTGTTTAAGAAGGCCCTCCAAGTTACTGGAACCCACCTTCTCCTTGTCCGCGCCGACTTCAACCTTGCGCATATCGGTTGGAGCTATGTTCGCACGGAAACTGCAGCTCGGTACCTTTGGCAAGATCACCACGACTTAGACCTCACGCTTATCACAGGTCCATATTTTCCCACACGCCTTGGTACCTCCAATACCCGGGACTCTACCCCAGACCTCAGTTTTATCAAGCATATCAACAATGCACAGAAGACTAATACCCAACAGGACGACCTGGGCAGTGACCATTACACCATCATTATCTCTATACCTCAACTCGGACCTGCCCCTGCCCCCCACAAAAGAGCTTACCATTACCGACAGGGATGCATTTCGCTAGATACGCATCGGCGCTACCTCAGCGGAGAGCATCACCGACATCGACACCTGGACTCAAGCGCTACGCACTGACGTTCAGACGGCCACTTGTGTGGTAACCACAGATGCCCCGGTTGAGCGCATGGATAGCCGCCTAGCCCACCTTCTGGAGGCTAAAGCCTCTATGTAGCTCGGTGGAAGGGGCAGCGCCTAAACCGCCGCCTCAGATGCAAGATTTTTAAACACAGCCATAGAGGAGCAGTGTCAAACGCTGAGCCAGCAACAATGGACGGAGCTGTCCAACACGATGGACGGAAAACTTCACCGCCCATCCTCTTGGAAACTCCTGGAACACCTGCACGACAATACCAACGCGCGCACTTTCCTGCGGGATTGGCTGCAGAAACTCCTTTATACGGAGACCCTTAAGCAGGGCCCGCAACAGGTGCTTTACAATCTCTGTGCCACGTAAATCTCCAGGGGACGAGTCAGTCCACACAGGAAATGGACATCGCCAAAAAATTCGGCGTTGCGTGCAGCTCGCTGTCCACGATTCTGCGCTGATCCAGCGGAGCTGGAAGAAGGTTCGCCTGTAGGCGCACTTGATGACGGTACTGGTAACTGCGCCGTGCCGCAGTCACTGACCAGTGCATGGGGCGGACTTTGCGCCGTGGCAAACGAGATTCCCGATCGAGAGGCATGAAATTGCTGCATGGTAAGCTACGTCAAAGCAAACTTACTGACTTTTGGAAATGAAATGTTTTTTTTTTTGTAAATTCCATGTCTCTTCTGCCGCATTCTCGCCCCAACGAAATTCCCGCAAGAACGAAATTTGCACTTTCCCCGCCGATTTCGTTATTGCATGCTTTAACTGTACGTCGACAACTCGAACACCACAGGAGACGCCGAATTCACCATATCCGAAACACATGCTGTCCTCTTTAAGCTAAACGGTCGCTCTGCTCCAGGCCCGGACGGGGTCAAGAACAAAAGAATTGAGGCAGGCAGCTCACTCTTTTGTATCCGATCTCGCGGAACTAGAAAACGCTAGTGTAGGAGAATACGGCCGCTTCAGGGAAAGATGCTCTTTCCGCGTAGTCACCTGTCGTTGAGAGCGCAGCACGTAGAAGGGGTATACGAACCTTCAGCTCATGGCTACCGAGATAGCGCACGCGCCAGCGATCGTGAAGGCCCTCTTAGAATCAAAGTACCATGCTGCTGCTCGAGAGAACCCCCCCCCCCCTTCACGTCTTTTCATGCTCGTGCAAGACGGGCGGGGCGTTTTCTGTTGCTTCTGCGGCGGGCCTCCCGAGCGGGGTACTGTTATCGCATGCGCCTCCGAGCGACGGAAATGGGCCGGCTCGTCTGATCGCTGCTCCGGCGCGTATGTCCCCCTGCTCGCGCGCTTTTACCCTCAGTAGAACATAGAATCCGCGGGGGGATTTTATCAATTTGGACTTTATACGAGACATGACGGTGATGCTGACGGCAACGGCGACGGCAAAAGCCCGTCGAGACTGTCGATATCATTGCTATCGCAATAATACGGGAGGGGCAAGGCATGTTTATTGTTAAGACAAGGCTCCCTTGATCCGGGGTCGCATTGTGAACGAAGTCGATAATGAAGAAATTTGTGGTATTTTCATCTGTCGTCTGCGAAATATGTACCGTGAAATTGCAAAGCCATGAAGAAAATGCAAATGCGTCGATGTAATGGACACCAGCTTATTGTCTTTTTTTGTGCTTTCAATAATTCGGCATTCGCTGAATTCGAACATTTCTTCCGGTCCTGTGAAATCTGATTTGAGGAGCTTTTACTGTATAGTCCATGTAATGCTGCACATGATTCCGTTCTAGCCGAGGCTGGTGTCTTTTCCGGCATATGCTACGGCGAAAGATCGTCAGACATCTCATATAAAACGTATACTTAGGACATTTCTCTTGAACGAATTGTAATATCCTCGGTCTATGCCTAAGAATATTCATTGTAAATCTGCACGTTCGATTACAACGCGAATATCTGAGAGGTCATATTAGATGCGAATGTCATTCCATTCGAATCATACAAAACGTACAGTGCGACAGACAGATGTGAATGAGACCCGGCGATGTTGAGTGGGTGTGAGTGGTAATGATCGAAGATGGGAGCTAGTAGACGTTTAAACGCGAGTATATCTGAAACGAAGTGTATTTCAATGTGAACATCAGGTGCCGCCCGTGAGTGTAAGTAGACTTGAATGCTTGGAATGTTGAAACTTTTTTAGCGCGCACAATCAGCTTGGCATGCTCATTAGTAGGCGTGTGCGAATATTCGAGTTTCGAATTCGAATGGATATATACCTAATCGAATAATTCGATTCGACTTTCGAATAGCTGGTATTCGAAGTTTTAAATAATTCGACAGGACGAATATCTAAAACGCGTTAAAGGCCAATGGTACAACTCGGTTAGGTTGGCGTGGCTAAAACTAACGCTAACGTCGCTACAGCAGGCTTTTCGTTAAAACTTTAACCGGTATCCTGATTGAACAGCGAACACGTGTTTATTTTAAATGAGATTATCTCCTTTCCACACGTCATGGCTCCAGCAAAGACGCCCAGGGAGCAGACTGGGGGACTGTCGAACTACTAGCGTCAAAAAATAACCAGCACACTGAGCTCATGATTTAGAGTCATGAGGTTAAAAACATTTCACCATCTCCCACTAAAGGGAACCGTGTGGGGATGTGAATGAGCGCGTGGGTCGACTTAAAGTTCCGTTCATCACGGGTACCTTGCCCGATGTTATCGTGTCTTTGCATGTGGAGCACACCATTAATTCACAGTAGTTGATGTTGTTGTTACTGGTCCCGACCTCTTGTTGAGGCACGCCAAGCGGGTTCATCGCGCGTCTGCGGAATCTCGTTCCCCGACGCCATCACATGATTTCTGAGAGAGTCTAAGGGAGAGAGGCCACAGCGTCTTACCCAGCCCCTTACGCAAGCCCGAACGCACTAACGTGTGCCAGCACACGTGGTTTTGTCTGCGTTACGCCAAGCTAGGAAAGTGTACGGCAGCCCGGGCCTCTAAAGTGCGCTGGACGTCTCATCATCAAGGCAGTGAAGAACAAGACGAAGAAGACTTCTCCTTGGCTCGAGCGCGCACTCATTATGTGACAGATGGCTATGGTAGATTTTAGAAAGCGGACGGTTGCCAATGGAACTACGGACAAAGCCCAGCGCAAAAGCTTCTACGCATCTAGAAATATCTCTATGAGCCCGTGATCCCAAAAAAGGATAATCCTTTGAAATACTGGAAAGAGCATACAGCTGCACTTTAACCCGGTATCGTCAAAATTTCTTTGCGATTCCATCCATGCTTGCTACTAAATGCCCAGTAGCAACGGCGACGGCAAAAGCATGTTTTCAACTGCAGGAAACACTAACATCACGGAGAGAGAGCCTTCCACGTGACCTGAAGCCAGGTCACGTGGAACAGATGGTGTTTCTGCATGACCATTTCTATTCTTTTGGTAGCAAGCACTCACCGCGTTATGCTCGAGGACATGAGCATATTTCGTTTGTTTGTTCATTCTTCGATCCGATATTCGATTTTTCTAGCCCCTATTCGGCACTATTCGATTCGAATTCGATTCGAGAAGAAATTTCACTATTCGGACACTTCTACTCATAGTGATGTTAAGCTGTTTATTTTACAGCACTCAGCAGCCATACGTAATGGCGACAGTCATCGCCAAGTACGGACTCTCAGTGCGAGCGGCGTCCTTTGAGGAGAAGCCAAAGAGGACGACCCACTAGAAGGCGCTGGAGAGCGCAATCTATTACCAAGCTCCAAGGCTTCGCTGCAATTATCCCGGGTACGAAAAGGTAGCCGCCCGGCGAATTAAGAGCTTGCCTGTATGAGCGGCTTAATGTCCTGGAGATCTTCGAGTGGCGCCCTCTCGCGTGTGACGTCAGAGTGGGGACTCGGGTGCCGCTCTTCGAGCGCGCGTTCGCTACACGAAGGCTGCTCGACGCTACCGCCCAGTCTCTCCTGCTCGAGCTATTGAAACATTAGTTGGCAAGTTTATAAAGCAATTTATACTGAATCTTCGGGAAAAATGCCCAGCGAAATCGATCGGCGTTGCCGTCAGGAGCACGTTCAGTGTCGATTGCTCCCGGTGTCGTCTGCTAGCCATCCATGTGTACATCTGCATGTACGGTGACGATTTGTTTTCGCGACTGTCCTATGGCTGTGGCGCACTTAAAATGACTTCCGGCCCATTTTCGATAACTGATTTCAGCGTTCAGTCTTCGGCTAACGTTTCTACGTTAAAGCGCATTATACGTACACCGCGTGCTGCGCTTCTTCGGTTGCCAAGCCTGCTCCTTCAATTCAATTTCTTTGTTCAGAGTTTAAAGCGCATGATAAGCGACGTGTGATGTCATTCAAATAACCTAAATGGTCGAAACAGGCAAAAACCTTTGTTTAAATGCATGTTTTCAGCAGCTGCCGTGTAAGCGCGTCGTGGGTACTTTAACTTCAGAGACAAAATAAAATGGCTGAGAGCAGATGTCAAAAGCGGATGCACGATGGTGATATGAAATATTTCGTAGGTTGTGCGGAGTAGTTTTTTGCACCAAATTTAACCCATAACTTAATGAATCAACGTTTGCTGATTCGCCTCCGGTCATTTGAAATTATGCGGAACAGAATTAGTGTAATCCTACTAGCGTAGATAAATACAAAGTTTTCGCATGAAGTAGTACTAGTATACACTTTTGTTCAGCCAAATTCGTAGGCCGCACACTTCGACCGCCTGGCCGGCCAGTCGACGCTGTTCTTCTTCCCCTTCGGAGCCCACACACTCGAGCCAGGTGGTGATGCAAAGGGAAGGGGATGATAAGATCTGGATTTCTGAGCAGCTGGCAGTTGGGCAGTATAAACGGTAGTGTCACAAAAGTCGTAATAAGATGTATTTGCAATAACATACTGTTACTCACTCTCAACCGTTCCCTTCTGATAGGGCGTGATGTGGTTACTGTACAAAATGACTCGTAGGTTCCCTTATGTGTTTGCCTATGATGACTCGAAGGCGAAATCCATCCCCGTTTTGTTCATCGATGTTCAGTCGATGTTCCCCGCCTCCTTCCGAATGCTTTTTGGACGTAGCGTGGTTGTGTCGCTGCCGACTAGGGACGCCGACGGTGAATTTGCGCGTTTGATCAGGGATCTATAGCTTTCATAGCCGGGTAAAGAATAGCAATAACCAGCCAAAGGGGCCAAACGAATATTCAAAAAGACGTCTTTCTCCTCTTCTTAGACATATTCACCGATTGTTCCTACTGTTTACCAAGCTGTATTATCGGTGACAAATGAAACACGAACAGCGGAGCGCGTTCCCCAAGCATTAGGAACTGTATAATTTGCGCCGTCCTGTCATCACCATTGAAATGCACGTACACCCGATTACGCAGCACTGCGCAAGCGAAAGCATGAATGTGGCTCACGAGCGGCCAAACTTAAGAGCGTATCTATCTATAATGGTAAGGGTGCGAACTGTACCACGCGCACCACTGCTGCCATTTCATTAGGAGCCGATAGTTTTAATGTGCATCCAACTCGCCCAATCTACGCTGGTTGTCCGCAATAAGCTGCTGTTCGATGAAGTTATCAATTTTATTATGTCGGCAAACGTTTTTTGTACGTGACTACAATTGGGAGTGGATTGTGAACGTTCGTTCACGTCTGTTTACATAACGGTATATTTTGCGATCGATAGCGAAGTGATCGCACTTCGCTTCCAAATCAGCGCAGACTCTCTCGAACTCGCCTCGCGGGATGTTCGCCCTTTCACGTAAGCTATTTCAACGCCATCCAGCCCTCTGAGTGACACTACGAACTCGGTGGCATGATCCTGACGCGATAGCTCTGTGTATATAAAAGATGCGTTAAATCTTAACATTTCCTAACCTCCTGTAATGCTAGCAGCCACCTTAAGATTTATCATTACAAGACAAAAGAGCTAGTAGTCGGGGAACGCCGTGCGACGTGAGCCAACTGTAAAGAAAATGCTGCTGTTCTAGCTACAGTCTATGTGGCTAGAACATGAGCGCCGTTCGCACGGCGCTCCGGTGCTACCGATGGCATCACCGGAGCGCCGTTCGCAGCGCCGCCATCGGTGGCACCAGGCGAATAGTAGGGCTTGAGGCGCTTCACGTTGACAAATTTGCACCCTTGACGACGCATGTCCGAAGAAGTTTCGATCGGTTTGATCAGGTAGTTGACCGGGCATGCGCACTCGAGGACACGGTAAGGGCCTTCGTATTTCGGCACTAGCTCTGAAGAGATGCCAGTTGCAGTGGTAAGGACCGAGAGCCATACGAGCGCTTCTGGGAGACACGTGGGCTGAGATGTGGTGGTCCCACCACGAATGCTCTTCTGCCACTATTCTTCATGCGTCGTAAAGGTCTCGGCAAGCTCGCGACACTCTTCAGCAAGCCTGGCTGTGTCAGTGTTACGTTGGGTTTTTGTTTCGCACAACGTGCAAGTTCTTTTGGTTTCTTTAGAAATTCCGAGGCGTCACCTCAAAAAACTCCCCAAAAGGACGAGACTGCTTGCAACCCACTTTTAATAACAACACTAAAACCAGTATACTTAACACTAATCATTTAAGAATACAGTACTCAAATACCCAACCCTACAGCTACAGCAAGGTCACTGAGAGAGCACAAGTGACATGCTTCGCTCCTTTATACTAACGAACCGTTGGTCGCGCAGAGAAAGCGAGGATTCGGCGATGTTCTCTCCAACCTCAAGGATGAGGATGCCTTGGGACGAAGCACGTAATTCGATTAGGGACGCCGTTGCCGTCGGAGTGGAGCAGCTCGATGGTCCTCAGTATTGGCAGCCGTCCTAGGCCGCCGGTTGACGTTGAAATCGAACCGCTGGCTCCGAGGATGGGTTCCGGCCGGACAGTCTCGTCCGAGCTCGAGCCAGAAGCCCGACTGCTCACACCTCTACACAGGCACAGAAACGTTAGATCAGGAGCCGCACACGAGCGACCCATGGCCAAGAACAGCAGGTAGGTATGAGTACCCTCAGGTCACCCGTCGAGAGAAGTAGAGCTCTTGGCTTGGGTCCGAAACCCGACGGCCGAAACGCGTGGCCCGTGTACTCTCACTCCTTCCGCTGCCACCACGCACTTCCTCTTCGCTTCGCTTCCCCCTCCGCGTGCTTCGGAACGATCGCTGTGACTCTGTCGCATTGACGTTTCATTTATTTATTCATTTTGCTCTTTCAATTCCATGCAGGTTTCTTTTTTTTCATTGTCTTCGACCTTGTTCCACAGCGCGCACTTTAAGCTCCGCGCAATTCACCACAGTTAGAAATAGGCGCACACCCACACGGATCCGCCTTGTATGGAAGCATCGTGTCGATGGTGTGAGACAGGTGGCTTCCGTGAGAAACCAATAGTGATCTGAGGGGCGGTATTATAGGCGTAGGTGACGAAGGGCGAAGAATGACATCTCATTTTTTGTGATCGGCTGCGACGTATATTTGAGAGCATGTCGCCGAGCGTGCGGTTAAAGCGTTCGGTTAGGCCATTTGTCTGCTGGCGGTAAGCAGTAATATTGCGGTAAACAGCATGGCACTCTCTGAGCATGGGTTGGACGACTTCCGACAAGCAGACACGCCCTCAATAGCTGAGAAGCTGCTGGGGCGGACCGTGATGCAGTATGAAACAGTGTAGCAGGAAGGAGGCAACATCGCGCGCTGTAGCCGCAGAGAGGGCGGCAGTTTCCGCGTATCGCGGCAGATGGTCAATATCGACGATGGCGTAGAGTTCGCCAGCCGACGTCAGAGGAAGTGGTCGATAAAAATCAATGCTCACGCGCCAAAACTGACAGTTAAGGCAAGGTAATGGTTGTAGATCGGCTGGCGATCACCAGGGTGAAAGGAGTCGCATACTTCAGAACGGAGACTGCGGGGTATCACTAGTAGCTACTGGCGATCGTCGGCGTTGTAATTGCGTCGGTGCCGCAGGTCATCACGAATGGAGAAATGGTGCGATGAGGACGCAACGGGACAGTGGATGGTATTGCCGACGGATAAGTGGCCAGCGAGTGAATCCATTCATCATTGCACTGTTCGGTAGCGATTGTGTGAACGTCGATGGAAGAAGCAGCAATTTCAGATACTGAGCAGGGGGCATTGTCGTCAGGCAAGGGGGAGAGCGAGAGGACGCCAGCGTCATGCTGGCGTCTGTTGCGGTACAGTACGCGGATGTCGAAGTCTTCCAGGTGAAGGGCCCATCGGGTGAGATGGTGTGAGGAATCCTTCAATGGCAGCCAGCACTACGACATGAAATGGGCGACCATACAAATAAGTCCAGAACTTTTTAAGGGCCCAGATGATCACCAGACACTCTCTTTCTGTAATTGTGTATTGGGCCTCGGCTCTAGTAAGCGTAGAACTTGCGTATGCCACGACATATTCGGGGAACCCTGGTTTGCGCTGCGCGAGAGCAGTGCCGAGGCCTACACCGCTGGCGTCCGTGTGTACCTCCGTTGGGGCTGTAGGGTCGTATTGGCGTAGTGTTGGGGGAGACGTCAGCAAATGATGGAGCTTTGCGAATGCGTCGTCGCACTCGGATGACCAAGAATTCAGGTGCCCTTTACTTACAAGAAGCTTCGTCAGCGGCGATATGATGGTGGCAAAGATTCGTATGCAGCGTCGAAAGTGTGAACATAGTGGTATGAAACAGCGCAGCTCTTTGACGGGCGTAGGTTTCGGAAATTCGGCCATGGCCCGAAGCTTGGCCGGACGGGGAAGGATTCCGTCCTTGGACATGACGTAGCCTAGGATTGCCAGCTGCCGTGCTGGAAATCGGCACTTCTTCACATTCATTTGGAGGCCGGCATTGCTCGAACGCGTCAACTCATCCCGCAGACGTTGGAGGTGCGTGGAGAAGTCCGCAGCGAAAACGACGGTGTCGTCCAGCTAACAGAAGCACGTGTGCTTTCTGCAGTTGCGCGTAACGGTGTCCATCATGTGCTCATAGGTCACCGGTGCATTACACAGACCAAACGGCATGATGTTGAACTCGTCGATACCCCGAGCACAAATCGAGAGATGAAAGGAATTCTGCTTCTTGGAGGCTGTCAATCGCGTCGGCGATTCACGACAGTGGACGAACATCTTTGCGGGTGATCTTGTGGGCGCCGTCGGTAGTCCACACAGAACCGCACCGGACCGTCTTCCATCAAGGACAGCCCGAGGGCCCATGGGCTGTTCGAGGGCCGAAGTACATCGCCTCGAAGCATATCGTCGCATCACTCATTATTTACCCGAAATTCTGCGGGAGGCACGCGATATGGACGTTGCAGCAGTGGTGATTGGGCGCCAGTACCGATGCGATGTCTACCAGCGGACGTGTGGCCGAGAGAAGTTTGCCCGACACAGAAAAAAGAACGAAATTCTTCGAACAGGCACCGGAGCTGGGAATACTGGACAGGCGTAAGGTTGTCAGCTGTCACAAACGAGCGTGTTATAAAGCACGCGCGCGGCCGCTTTCAAGCAGCTGCGAGACAGAACCGCGCGAGCCGCGCGCCCAAGAAGCGCGAAAGACGAAAAAACAAGCATCAAAAGACGCCGGCGCTCCGCTTCCTCCTCACCCACTGGAGCCAGACGCAGACAAGGCGATCAAACGCCGGGCAAAACCTGGATGTTTCTAGAAGGAAGGGGGGACGCATTACGGAGCGACGCCACCACGAGTAGAACCGGCGTAAGAATTCTCGAACTATCCTTAGCCTTGGCTGTACTGCACGCCGAAGAACCCTCCCGACGCTTCTAGAAACCGGGGGATAAGGGATAAAAGCGTGCAAACGACGACGATTCAGACAGTCGAGTCAGTCGAGACAGGAGTGAGTCGGTCGGCCCGGATATGGTGAAGTAAGCTGTGTGTGGCAGCCAAAGAAGACGTGTTTATGATGGTGTGCGGTCAGTCGATCGTCGATCTGGAAGAATTGGATGACGACGCCGTGTAAGCCGTGACAAGTCACGACGACGGTTGAGCTACGACGATCAACGCTGGAGCTGGCGTGAGTGTTTCCTTCAAGAGTAGCATTCGATTACCGTCCAAGTACTGTGGACTGGATATGTCATTGTATATTTAAGACATTGACTGTCCTTGAATAGTTATAAAGCATGTGATTGCATTTGTAGCGTGTGATCTGTTTGTTTAGCTCCCGTTGTGTAAACACCATCTGAGTTATATTGTAAAGTTATGACTGGTACCAGCCGAGTGTGCATGTGTTTGTATTATTCGTATTGCCTTAACTGAGAATATATTTCGTTTTCGTTTGTGTTATCGACTCTCGCCTCTGACTCGGTCTTTGGACCACAACTGGGGCTCGCGGGCGCACCAAAGGACCAACTCTAAATTGTCCGCGATTTCGTGGTGCGTTCTCGGAGGGCCGTGACGGCAGCCCCTAGAATCCGCTCGGCGATTGCCAACCCGATTAACGGGATTAGTGACATCAGCAATGAAGAGAAAAAATACATCAGCGGGCGACGAAGCAGATGAGGAAGCAGCGCTGATGGTAGGGGAACTGGCACAGTGCGAGTCATCGGGTGCGTTCAGAACATGCTTGTCTTCTACGGGTTGCACTATGCCGAAACACTCCCCTCGAACCGGCATAACAATGTACGCGCATTGGTTGGTAACAAAAATAGCGGTGCTGCCCTGAGTGACTTGTACCATCGCGAAAGGCGCCAGCAACCCTGTCCTAGTACAAACGCTGTCAGATGACTAAATTATTGCATTGGTGTTGGAGAGGCCGGCGCGGTAGGCCGACACAGCCGTCGACGAGTATGGAGGCAATTTATTATCCTCTCAGACGAGGATCTTGCTCAATGCCGATGGACTGTCTGCCGGCGTCAAATGTGAGAACGGTGACAGTTCGATTTCGGCTGGTGCGCAATGAATTACGGCGTTGTGGCGCGAGAGAAAATCCTATCCCAAAATGACGCCATGATATCATGCAGCAATTATGATTAACTCGACGTCGTTCAGAATGTCCTCAATGACGACGCCAGGAGTGCCTACTGCTGTAGGATGAATGCTTTGGGAGATGGCGGTACGGAGGGACATCCCAGAATGTGGCGTCGTCGTTTTCGGAGTAAAGGCCTCACCGCGCTGCCACCGCCCGTTCGTTTCCGCTCTGTTTTTCGTGTTCCGTTCCGCCTCTAGAGCGGAGCGGAGGCTGCCGGCTTTGGCCGTACCGGCCGGACAGAGTGGTACCGCTCGCTTTCTCGGTCGCTGATTGGCAGAAAAAAAAACGGTGACCTATGACGTCTTCATGCCTGCTTGTCGAGAAACATAGCGCCCGCGTGAAGCGACGAAGCGAGAACTGAGGACTAGCAGCCGCGTGAAAAAAAGTTCATTTGGGTGTTATTGTGATTAGTGCTAGAGTTAATATCATCCACGGAGATATTCATCGAAAGGTAGCAAGCCGGCGCTACCTGCCTGACCTCCTAGGTGCCTGCCATCGCCGAGGGAAACCGACGGAGTGTGCTTGTGTTTACGTGAGGATCGGAGGCCACCGACCGCGTGTCTTTCGTGCCGTCGTTCGCTTTACTTTGGGAACTAGAATTTCATCACATGGAGGCGCAATCTGTGCATCACATGCTCATCGTACAAAAACGTCAAAAGTGTTCGATCGCCGCAAACAGCGCATGCGATTTGTATGTGCTCCGTGTTCTGGGTTCATTCCCGCGTAATGCGTACGTGTATTGCGCGTATGCTGGTGCTTTGTGTAAACGGCCAGTCCTATGCGAAGTGCGGAGTGCTGATACACTCAATTGCGATAAGTTTTATTGCCGTCATTGGACATGTTCTGCTACGAGTGTGCTGCTTGGCGAATTGCGGTGCGCTGTGATCACCGCGTCGCGGCTGAAGTGCTCGATCGTGTCCTCAGTTGACGAAGTTTGCTCACGAGATACAAGTCGGGTTATGAGCCTGCGATTTATTGCAGCAGTGCTTGACTTGAAAGTGTTCTTTGCGGCTTGTGTGTGCCCTGAAGTGTGCCGTACATGTGCGCTACCAGTGCAGTTTTCTTGTGTATCAGCCATCTATCAGCCACTTGAATTTGCTATTAGGCTCGCGTATAGTTTGTTTCGAGTTCTTTCTGCACTATGAACATTCTGCTTTTATACAGCGCTGTATTAGATATGCCCGAGAATGGTGGAGTTGTGAATGACAACTTCAGGTAGCATTCATTTCTATCATGTGGAAATAATGCAAACAGAAAATTTCAGATAAGGCAAGTCGTGATGCCAGGACTTCTTGATGGTGGCGAACCACAGAGACTGCTTACTGACGGTCATGTGGAGGAAAAATGCTTTAATTCTCTACGAATTTTCATTTTTTAATCGAGAGCCCTATGCATGAAAGAGAATGGTAAAGCAATACTCTAAGCAAAATCGTGAGTTCGATATAGAATCTGATGACGTACAACTGGCACCTTAACTTGCTTGAAATTCTGCTGACGGTGTGCCGACACGGGCTAGCTGCGGTCATGGTACAAAAGCTGGCAGAGTCACCCAAATCAAAGCTTTCCACTACTTTGCAGATCTGCCTTCGTTAATTCTATCGTTTGTGGCATACCTAGTTTCCATGATTTTTCATTTTAATGCAAACAAAATTGACACGTATTACGCAATTAGTCTGCGTAGACGCTCATTTAGGTACTCCTTGATCACCAATTCTATCTGCAGCTGATTCTGGATAATGTGTCTTAAAACGACTCGTACCGGCAAAACATTCTCGTGAGCTATTTCGCAAATGATGTTACACGTATCTGTCACTGATTGGCTGAAAAAAAAGGCAGTGACAATTTGACGTCTTCACGTCTGTTCGATGTAAACATGACACCTGCATGAAGTGACGAAGTGGCAGCCGTTGCCTAGCCGCCAGCTGCATAAAATGAGTTTATTTGGATGTTATTGTGATTATTACCAGAGTTAATCAGCATCCGCCGAAATATTCATCGAAAGGCAGCAAGGTGGGGCTAGCTTCCAGATCTAATCAACGCGTGTGATTGCCAATGAAAAAAAAATGCCAAGTGTGCTGTGTACGTGAAGGTGGGGTGCTGTCGATAGCGTGTGTTTCATTCCGTCGGTCGCTTTCCAAGTAATTCCATGCAGGTGTAAATTGAATTGCATATGGCACATGCTCATCGTACACAAACATGAAAAGTGTTCGCTCGCTGGATCCAGCACATGCCATTTGTGTGCGTCCGGTGTTCACAGCCAAATGCGTACCTGTATGTTGATACTTTCAGCGAACTACAAGGGCGAGGGTGATAATACAATCAGTAGCTACAATTTTCATTGCCTTTTCATCACCTTCGTACATGTTCTATTGCGTCTGAGCTGTTTTGCCG
The DNA here is from genome assembly GCF_013339695.2 of Rhipicephalus sanguineus. Lineage (NCBI taxonomy): Eukaryota > Metazoa > Arthropoda > Arachnida > Ixodida > Ixodidae > Rhipicephalus > Rhipicephalus sanguineus. The sequence continues at coordinate 128,532,109 of NC_051184.2, read as the reverse complement.
TTTGTTGTGCTCTGTGGTGACCGCGTAGCGTTCGAGTGAACAATGGCGTCCTTTGATGTGCATATGCAGTGTTGCAGCGGTTCTAGGTGCTAATTGTTTTATGTGTTATGCATGGTGCAATGTGTTTATATTACGAAGTGAACCATGCAAGCAATCAGTCGCGTGTTCCTGTGTTTCAAACTATAAAAGCTGGCTTTATCTGCTTCTCACACTTACTGTTTGCCTAAAAAATTACTTGTGCACTTCTTCAGGTACCTTTTTTTTAGTGAGGCGATAGGTTTGGACATGTGCTGATAGGTCTGGACACGACCCGTAGGAGGTGTTCTTAATGGTAATTTTGGGTGGCCTTCATTCTTGTAGCGGGGATGTTAGTTTGAACCGCAATATATTCATGACTGAACAAAGTGTATGTTTTTTTATTCAGACCCGAACGCTTCGCACACTAAAGAATCAGAACTCCTCTGTTCTTGCAGGTGCTTAAATGTGCAGGTGGTTAGTGCAGGCATTTGTGAGAGCAGGTGACAGATAAGCACATATTTTGTGAGCACTGTGTAGTTAATTTTAATGTTTTACATGTCTTCGTGTTCTCGTAGAAAGCTACATGTGTGTAAGCATCAAAATCAGTCATTCAAATTACCGGGCATCCTGGTGCACACTTATTTGTTTTGAGAACAGAGTAGGGTGTGTTCAGATAATCACAGTCATAGGGGAGTGCCAGCTAGATTGTTGTTTCACGAAAATTTTACATCGTCATGAGGTTGCAACTATGAACAACGCAGCAGCCAAACCGGTAAACTATAGTCTAGAATAGATTTCAGCACATAGGGAAGAGACACAAGAAGACAAGACGACTAAATGAGTTGGTAGTGGGCGCTCGTTTAGTCATCTTGTCTTCTTGTGTCTCATCGTTTCGCGCTCAAATCTATTCTAGACTATATGAACCAATGCACCAAGCAAAGCATTTTACTACGGTAAAATATAAATGAAGTCTTTATTGGGTAAATGTGTGCCTAGCAAAGCAAGATATCTTCAGAGAGTTAACGGGCAAAAGCAGCAATAATGATTATGCCGCATACTGTTAGGGGTAGTCTGGATTAATTCTTTGGGGCTCTTTAACATTACCTAAATAAATAAAAGCACTATCGTGAGCACTATGACAGCAAACACGCTATTTGCCACATGAACGTGTGGCAAATAGTCTTGAACAAGCAGTTCGGCGATTCATAGCGGCAGCTGACGGAAACAATGTGGAAAAGGCGTTCCTCTAAACCATGGGTCTCAAACACATGGCCTGCTGCCCGCAGGCCTTCTTGTAGCGGCCCCAACGTGACTGCCTTTGTCCCATATTTTTGATGAATTGTGACTGAATTTTTGGGACTTTGCTAAATTGCAATCGCATTGTTTTCCCATCTATTGCGATTAGTAAAGCTTTGTTCGGGTATGGCTATGCAGACGTGACTGGCCTCAAAAGTTTTTTTTTTCGTAAGGCATCCCGTGCAGCGCAACAAAAATCTATATACATATCAGCATTCAGATTTTAGTCATTCTGCAGACCGGTATCGATATTAGATGCGAAGTATCTTATGGCGGAGTTCAATCCGGTGGTGGTGGTGGTGTGCGGCGTGACCACCCTTACTGCGCATGCGCATACCCTCTCCACTCACCCTCTCCATTTCCCATCTCCCCTTTCCCCCTCTCCCCACCCCCTCTCCACTTCCCCTTTCCGCTCTTCCTCTGAAACGCGGGCTAGACCAACGCTAGGCATGTCGAAATTCTCTCCTGCGCAACGCCGCGATGAGCACCAGCTCATGCGAGCCCCCTCCCCCTCTCTCTCCTCTCCTACGCTGCCCCCCTCTCGCACGCCTTCCGACTTCGTTCCCCGCTCGCCCTGTGAGAATTAACGGCCAGGCTAGAGGGAAGACATGACGCGCGTAGCGTTCCTCTTCGCGTTCCACGACGCGAGGTCGGTAGCATGCCCAAAGAACGCCAACGGAACGGTATCGTGCAAGTGCTCCGGCTTCGCATCGCCTCATGGTCCCCTTTAGCGGGAAATGGTGTAATTTTTTGTTCGAATCCTCTGACGCCAAATCCCCTTCAGTAATTAAAAAAATGACCCATATATGAGAAAGGCCTAGCCTCTTTCAAATCTTTTGTTCTCGTACTATAACTGACATTGACGAGTGGTTCAGGAATGTGCTAGATACAGCCGAACGTTACACTAAAGACATACAGCTCGACGCCGATACGCCCGCAGTCGACGCGCATATCCTCGACATCTGGGAGGTTAGAATACGAATTCTAAAGAGGTGAAAGCGGCAAGAACTTAACAGGAAGCTGCAAAAACGCATCGCTCTCCTCACCGAGCAAACTCAAGAATATGCGAACCAACTTGCCAGACAGAACTGGCACGCCTTCTGTGACAAGCTACATGGGACACTGAGCACCAAGAAGACCTGGCACCTGCTACGCGCTCTTCTAGCCACGCAACCATCCAAAGTGGTGCAGAAGCAGCATCTTCAAAAGATTATCCAAAACTACTCCGGGTCGGAAGAAAATCTCCTACAGGAAATACAGAAAAAGCTTTCCGGTGATGCCCCTGCTGTCGCATAAGCTCACATCAAAGAATACGCTGGCACACCGAACCCTGATCTCGATGAGCTCTTCACGCAGGCGGCAATATACGCAGCCCTATCGAAGATGACAAGAAATACGAGCCCCGGCAAAAACCGGATAGTCAACAAACAATTACGCAACTTACCGCACCAGGCCACCATAGCTCTTCTCCGACACTACAACGATTGCTAGAAGTAAGAAGAGCTGCCTGCGGTTTGGAAGCACTCGGAGATCAGCATGATCCCCAACCCTAGCAAGCCTATCGGTATTGAGAACTTGCGCCCTATTACCCTCACCTCGTGCGTGGGAAAGCTGTTTGAACACATGGTGCATGACCGCTTGACGCAGTACTTGGAAGATGGTGGACACCTACCAGATACCATGTTCGGCTTCAGGCAGCACCTCTTGACGCACGATGTGCTTTTACTACTCAAAGAAGACCTCCTTTATCACCTCAGCCAACCTCGAAGGCGCCGGCTGTGGCACTAGGACCTACACGTACGTCAGAAGCTTTCTGACGGACCGTATGGCAACTGTGGTCATTTGGATTATCCGCAGCAAAAGCTTGCAGCTACCAAAAAGAGGTACGCCACTGGGATTGGTCATCTCACCGCTACTGTTCAACGTGGCCATGATCAATCTGCCAAAACTTCTCGATAAAATACCAGATGTGCGGCAAACGATGTACCAGGGCTTCGAACATCGGAAGACAAGAGAGCTGCTTACAAGATGCCGTAGATACCATCGAAAGGTATCTCCGAAACTGCGGCCTCCACTGTGCGCCTGAGAAGTCCTACCACCTTTTCCTCAAAGCAAGAATGAGAGGCAGGCCTCCCAAATAGGAAGATCCCGACCCTAACGTCACCCTAAATGGGACAGTAATTCCAAAAGTCGAGACGCTATGAGTGCTTGGACTTAACATCCACAAGGATGTATCGGGAGCGGCCACGTTACCGAGACTCCAAAGGACACTCTCGCAACTCACGCACCTCATCGAGAGGATCGCAAACCAACTAAACAGGCTCAAAGAACATGACACCCTACGAAAACTGCAAGCTCTGCTCACCAGCCGTATCACGTACGGCACGCCGTATCTCACATTGAAGACTGTAGAAGTAGAAAAACTTAAGATTACGATAACAAAGGCAACCAAAGTCGGCCTTGGACTACCCCCTTATGGTTTCTACTACACGTCTCCTTAAAATGGGCGTCCACGACATGTGGCAAGAGCTCCCGAAGCTCACAAGAACAGTAAGCTGGAACGACTACATCTCTGTGCTTCAGTACCTCAACTACAGCGAGACGTACATTGCCGATGTGGAGCGGAAAAAAGCGCATCCTGCTGGACGTTAGAAAGACCCTTTCCATCTCGCCTATTCCGTGCAAGATGTATCCGACATTGCACACAAGTAGACGAAAGGCTAGAACTCACGCTAATAAATGAAAGTTCAAGCAAGACCCGGACGCCCGCTACAGCGACGCTGCCAAGTATGTGCGCAGAAATGCGTACGCTGTCAGCGTCGTAGACTCTCGAGGCCGAGAGTTAGCGTCAGCCACGGTCAAGGCACAAAACACAAAAGCAGCGGAAGATGCGGCAATCGCTCTCGCCACAACCACATGTACAGACGCCGCGGTGATCTTCACTGACTCGCAAGCAGCTTGCAGGAATTATGCGAAGGGCCGCATCTCAACCGATGCACTTGACATCATAAAACGGCGAAGCACTCCACTCCCATACACCTGTATAATATGGGTGCAAGGACACAAGGGTCTACAGGGAAATGAAGTGGCCCATGCCGCTGCCCGCGAGCACGTAAGCCGGGCTGTCCTTGACCCACAGGACACACGACCCATGGCTGAAGAGGTGGAGGCTGTACAGAACACCTATTCGTCGCTACTTCAACACTACAGATTGGAGCGCCGGGTGTACCCTCCACCACATCCAAAACTGACTAAAGAAGAAAGCGTGCTCATCACACGCCTGCAAAGCAACACACACATACATAGAATATTAATGCACCGCCTCTACCCAACGAAACATAGCTTCATGTGCCCGCTCTGTAGCGTACCGGATACCCTGGAACATTTGCTCCAGGAATGCCGGTGTCATGTAAACCTCAATATGCAACCGGGGACGGAGTCAATCGAGCATCAAACATGAACAACGACCACCTAACCGAAACGTGGCAGGCCAAGCTCGCCCTCGAGGACCCGGAAGGCCAGCGCCAACTTGTCATCAGGGCCAAGCGGGCAGTTGAAGCATGACGGTTCCTGGACTAGGGAACCCTCCCACCTTAGGGTGATACCAAGCATCGCTCGGAACACTGTTCCGCAAATAAACGTTTATTTTTTTCTCTCTCATACTGCTCACGATAATACACTGGTGCTCTTGAACTCTGCCCCCATCGACATGCAGCCGCCATCACCTGCAATCAAACTAGTTTCCTCAAACTTAGCAGTGTGACACTTTGCCTGCTAAGCTACCAAGAAACTCACGTTTAAGTGATGAGTACAGTTGTCAAGAGTATGACGTAGCAACCAAATGTGCCAGGCTTTCATTAACGAGTAGCACTACATTTCAGCACGATCGCTCGTGCTTCCGTATTTGGTAACGTACTGTGCTATTTACATCGTGCTTGCAATCTTTTCAACGCTTTCCCTACCAAGTTTTTGTCCAGAAACGATGCAAAAATACCGACGCTTATATTTCCTAATTGATTCTACGTGTCTTTATAGAACAACCAAAGTATTATTGCGAATATGCAGACGATTGGCTTCACTGCACTGCACCACAGAAAGTGCCCCAACCTCTCCAGCCTTCGATGCAGAAAATGTCTTTTTGAAATAAAAAAAATTATGTGTAGGGATAAGCGAGCCGGTGAAAAAGCCTTGGATGCGCCTATAGGTCGGCAAACTCACCCATGAGTCGACTCACTGAGACTCATTCAGACTCAGATCGAGCCGTGAGTCTGAGTCTGGGTTAGCACGGGTGAGTAATATTTCGTTGAATTTGAGTCCGAGTGAGTCCGGTTGAAGAAACTTATAGTGAGTCTGAGTCCAAGTGAGTCCAGTAAGGAAAATATTGGTGATCCTGAGTCCGAGTGAACCCTAAGTGCAAACTACATATCTTGAGTGAGTCTGAGTGGGCTCCACCTTTTGTTGCCGACATATGGACCTGCCTACTCATCTTCAGCCTTACTATCAGCCGTATATTGGCTTACGTTTGTACTCAAGTCTATTCACACATGTCTCAGCAAACTAGCATTCATGCGCCACCTCAATATTTATTGATCAGAGGGGTGAGTTGGGGAAGGGGTGCCATGATCTCCCTCCGCAAATTCTTTCATGGGAAGTTGATAAAAGTATCTCGTGTGAGTCGCGTATTTTCTAAAAGTGTCCTTACTGGATCAATATATCACAATGACGATATATGATGATAACTGGTATTTGAAGGTACAAGATAAAAATGCGTATCATAGAGCACTGATTATGCGAGATATTGGCGTCAGAGCGGATTGACACCATGATTGATAAAGCTAATTTTATGCCAACGGACACATGAGTCGGCGTCTCAGGCTCACTCAGGCTCAGGTGTAGCCGTGAGTCAGGCTGAGTAATATGATGCAGAGTTTGAGTCTGATTGAGTCCGGTTGAGGAAAATTTTGGTGAGTCTGAGTCCGAGTGAGCCCTCAGAACAAAATAAATTTCTTGAGTAAGTCTCAGTGAGCTCCAGATTTTTTGCCGACCTATGGACGCGCCTGTGGGGGTTTGTTTACATCTGTCGGCGTCCACTGCCGATACATGTTGAGAAGCAGTCGTCATGTGAATCTGATAATTAAAAAAAAGTATGCTCTTCTGTGTAGTCGCCGCCACAGTCACATAAGAACTGAAATTCTTCTTTTCACAAAACTTACGCAAACATGCGTTTTCTTCTTTTTTTTTCTTAACAAAGCTGTTGCTGGCGTGCGCGTGGCACTTGCGCACAGAGGAGCATGCCATTTTCTAATTGCTGCTTCCAGAATCCAGTGCTTTCTTGATCAAAACGCATTCTATGAGCGCATCTTTAAATTATTTAGTGCACTATTTCCTCAAGCCACATAGAACTCAGCAAAATTAATCAAAGTAACCTAATTGCAGCGCTCCAAACGTATCTTTCAGTGTAGACGTGCCCAGCTCGTTTTCGGTGGGAGCAGTACAAACCTTGTCGAAGAGCTCGGCTCGTCTTTGGTATGGAAAGGGTTAAAATTTGGAAACCATTCAAGAATGTTCCGATACATGAAGGTGTGGCTTGCTACGAGTGAAAACGTGTGCAACAGTTTCAAGTTAGTGAAACACGGTCCCATCGGAAAGGGAAAAAAAGTACACATGTTAGTACTCCCCTCTGAAAAAGCATCGTCCCAATGCTGCAAACAGAACACGAAAGTGTGAATGCATGAAATCAAATAAATTAAAAAAAGCAAGTTGGAAATCACGTCCCATAGTCCATGAGCATACACAATAAGGTTTAAGCGGCAATACAAGGATGATTTCAGGCCATGTGCAGTGCCGTTATGACTGCATCATGTCATTGGGCTAAACCTCATAGTTCAGTGCACGACAATGTTTGAGTATATTATAGGGCCCGAAGTATCGTTGCAGAACCTTCTCCGTAAGGTCATGTTGGTCTTCAAGCATGTCACACGGTGCCCTGTTAATCGCTATTAAGCCCGCTTGGGATCAAATTTTAGAAGTGTGTGAATATTTAAGCTTTGAATTCGAAACGAATAATTCGATTGGACTTTCGAATAGCTAGTATTTGAGGTTTCGAATGATTCGACAGGACGAATATGTAAACACGACAAAGGCCAATGGTGCAACTTAGTTAAGGTGGGGTAGCTAAAACTAACGCTGACGTCGTTACAGTAGGCCTTTCGTTAACACTTTTGCCGATATCCTGGTTCATAAGCGAGCACATGTTTATTTTAAAGGAAATGATACCATTTCCGTACGTAATGGCTCCAGCAATAGAAGACCAGAGAACAGTCTGTGAGACGGTCGAACTGTTGGTGTAAAAAAATAACCAGCACACTGAGCTCAGACCTTATAGTCAAGAGGTTGAAAAATACTTCAATGATCCCCTGGTCACAAGAAAGGATGATCCTTCGAAATACTCGATAGTGCTATCCAGGAATCTTTAACATTTCTTTGCGACACCTTCCCATTCCTACAACTGAGGTGCCCAGTGAGCATGTGTTTTCAACTGCAGCAGACACTAACATCACAGTGAGATAGCCTGAAGCCAGGTCACACGGAACAGCTTGTGCTTCCGCATGACAATTTGTACCCTTGTTAGGTGCTCGAGTACATCAGGAGATTTGATTTCTTGGTTCTTTCTTGCAATTTTCATTAAAATATTCTTTATTCGATTCGATACTCAAGATCTTTGGCCACTAATCAGCACTCTTCGATTTGAAGTCGATACGAGATAAAATTTCACTATTCGCACGCCCCTATCAAGTTTCTCAACAGCGAATGGCTTCCCTTTTGCAGTTAGCGTAAAGCAGTCACGTTGATAAAGAAATGCGATCTAGATCAGGCCCGACCGCGATCGCTAAGTGACTGTGTGGTGTGACACCAGTATTAGTGCTAACAATTTTACTCATTGGATGTAAAAGATTTTAAAACGACTGCATATTCAACAAAATTTTCTAAAGGAATTTTAGAAGTTGTCTCATCTGCTTGTTTAGCACAACCCATTTTTCCTAGGTAGCTCACTGATGTCGTTCCATCGCTATATGGTCTTACAAATTGTTTTCAAAAGTGACTGTTGATAGTGACGTGGGTCGCGGGAAGCGTCAAAAGTATAATTTTTATCTGTTCAACATGGATATGAGCGAAAACGAATTTTCATTCTATCTATGCTAAAACAGAGCATGAATGGGTTCAGAATAAAAAGATATTTAATTACAAAGTAATTAGGAATGATCACTATAACACACATAAATGAACGTATTACATTATTTTTGTTGCAATATAATATCGATTGCCTTGAAATAACATTTCTTCCATTTGACGCATTTACAGACAGTTCTTCATAGGTGGCGCCTAAAAGGGTTAAGAGAGATAAATAGCTTCATACTCTGAGGAATGTCTCATCACCCTCCACGTTAACTAAATAAGAATAGCTTTTGTTGCCGTCTGTTGCGTTGCGATCACTGAGAGCGCGCGCTGTGCACTGTGCTCTTGTGCGTTGTGTGCGTTTTTTGTAACGTCTTGAATGATGTGTTCGTGATTTCGCCCGCGATTCACGTGAAGTGCTGTGCGGTGTGTTGGGCTGTATGCCAGGTGCGTCTTGTAAGGCTCTCTCTGCTGTCCCCGTCGGTTAGTGTACAACTTACAGTGCCGGCGATGGGTAGGCCTAGCCAACTGACACATCGGTAACAAGCTACTTCACGAGGCAGATCACAGATGGCGCCAGCAGCGTGACTTTGATCGTGGCGGTGCGCGGAAGCGGGATATTTGAGCACTAAAGGTGACCAAGAACCGTAGCAAGGGCAGAACGCGAGCCAAACGAAGCCCGTCCACTGAAGCCAGTAACAAGAGAGACAGCTGGGTGGCGTGTACAAGCTGCGATGTGTGGATTGACATTGAGGACACGCCTTTTGAATCTCTAGAGGAGGCAAGCGCGACAGCACATTATGACTGCAAGCAGTGCGTCCGGCTGAACGTCCTGCGAGAGGAGTTCGCGCAGTTGCTGCGGCAGCATAAAGAGGAGTGTATGTTGCAGCTGGGGAATACAGAGACAAGGATGAACGACGCTCTTTCTCAGCTGGACCGGGAGACCCGCATGCGCGAAGAACTCCAGGCGCGCGTTTCCCAGCTGCAGACACAGCTTGGTGACCTAAAGAGCGCGACGGAAGGGTCCCAGACCGAAAAGCCAGAAGGGTCGCCTCATGCTGCAACGGACAACGGGACGTCACGTTTGCCCCAGAAGGAACACAAGGAACCTCGCGCACAGGAAGAAGTGCCTAACCAGGCAGCTCCGGGAAGCCGCTCAGGGTCACTCGAACCGAGAGAGGAAGAGCGCAGCCAACTGTATGAGGAATGTGCCTTGGAGGTCCAGGGTTGGAGGCCCACCTTGGGAAACAAAAAGCGTAAGAAGCTAGGCAAGAGCTCGAGAGAAACGGGATCCTTCAACAAAGAGGAGCCCAAACAGGAGCGCTTCGGAGAGCCGCTGAACAAAAGTCGGTGTGCGTTCATATATGGAGACAGGAATGCCTTCAGAATGAGGTACACCACTCTACGCACTGTGAAGTGGAACAGACTTGTTCAGTTCCGCACATGGAAAATGCCACCCTCCAGAAGGTGATGTCTGAAATGGATGCTGCGGTGGACATTTGGAGCGCACCAGAGGCAGTTGTGATCGTACATTGCGGAAGCAGCGATATCGTGGACAATGATACCTCCCCAGATATCCCAATACAGGAGCTCAAGTCCAGGATGCAGACGTGGCAGGAGAGAGCCAATAAGCATCGCTTCATTGTGTACGGTGTCCCTGAACCGGAACGTTGTAATGACGTAATGCAGAAAAAATGCAAGCTGTGGAACGAGAAGCTTAGGAAAGTCTGCGATGAGCTGGGCCAACAGGTGGAGTTTGTAAGCACCACGCGAGCGCCGACAGGTGGGGTACACAGCTTGCTCTACAAGGTCGGCGCTGCTGAGAAGCTGGGCGCACGCCTGGGACATAGGCTTTGTGTTTTTTAGGACTTCAGTCGGTTGGACCTACAGTACGATGGACACGGACAAGCCGGTACTCGCACCCCCTAGCACCGCTTATGACAGCCCTCGGACAGGCGATGCTACAGATAGCAGGGAACCAGGACCAGGTGAAGCGCAGAAAGCCCCCTCGTCCTTCCAGTAAGGAGTAAAACATGTATAAACTGTCGCCGCCACCACCGTGGCAAACGTGTAAGGGAAACCAACGTGGGTCTTCTCAATGTACATGGCGCAAGAAAGGCGAGCAAGTGGGAAGAGCTATATGCGATGCTAGACAGTGAAAAAATGGAAATTTATGCGCTAACAGAGACGCACCTTCGTGGGCTGGAGGAACCCCCAGTACATCCAAACTGGGAATGGTCAGGCTCCAACCGCGAAGGGAATGCACGCAAAGGTGGGGGAATAGGTATCCTGTGGCGGTCCGGTGCGATGTGGGAAAGATAGACCTGCCCATGCACGGAACACATGTGGCTCCGTGGCAGCATCCTAGGGATTCCCGTGATAGTAGGTGTGGTTTACCTCGCAGTGACCAATGGACAGCATGACGGAAATGCTTGAATTATGAAATGTGTGTCAACAGATGTACAACGATGGGCAGCTGACAGAGAAGCTCTACTCATGGGCGACTTCAATGGCCATCTGCAGGCACTGGACGGGTTCCAGGATTTTAATGGAGACCTGGTGGAGCTGACAGCACGTGAACTAAACTTGGAAATAGCCAACCTTCGCTCTCACTGCGCGGGTGAATTCACATGGTGTGCTACGAACAGCCACTCATGCATTGACTATGTACTTATATCGCCAAAGCTGTTTCGCCACGTTACATCAATTACAATAGACGAGGATGGGAAGTTCAGTGTGGGAAGTGATCATAACCAAATCAAATTGACGTTCTCGACTTCCACATGGCGCCAAAAACGGACAGACTGTCGTGAGCCGGCCGCACGCTACCTACTGGAAGAGACATATGAAGACATCGCTCAAGAGTTTGAAGGCAGGCTCATGAATCTGGAGTCGCCTCCTTATGACCAGTATGTAGAAGCCCTGCGACAGATAATGGAAGCACATGAAGTATGCGTTAACTCCCGTGGAGGGGTGCGTCGGAAGCCATGGTGGGACAAGGAGGTCCAGATGGCATTAAGTGCTCGACGGGAGGCGAATCGCCTACACAGAAAAGCGGTAAGGACACTCCTACCACACGAATCTGCAGAGCTGTGGCACAGGTACCTGGACTGAAAAAGAGCTATGCAAGCAATAGTGCAACGCAAGATTGCCGAGCACAATGGCAAGCAGCTGAAAGCCTTAACTGAAGACAGGCGAAACGGTTCCCGGCGGTTTTGGACATATGTGTCATCGCTTGACAGGAGGACAGCCATGCCGCGGATTCGGAGCAAGGAGACGGATTTGGCCGTGTGTGATCTTTCGGAACATCTTACAGAACATATGCATCGTCTGTACCAACCCGCACAATCAGCATGCGTGTCTGCAGAGGAGAATGAAGTAAACATCCCCTGCCCGAAAAATGAGATCATGAGATAGAAAGTGACACGAAGAGCGGTGGACAGGACAATCTCACGCATTTATGCACACATGGCCAAAGGACTCGATGGCATACCCGCCGGTGTTGTAGAGCACCTGGGGGATGCTGCCCGAGATCACCTTGCCGACATCTTCTCTGGCATTGTGGCGGGTGACACAGTCCCTACAGCCTGGCGAACAGGAAGGGTGTGCCTGGTGAGAAAAAAAGGCGGGCATGCCGGGCTTCTCCGAGACTACATGCCTCTGACTGTAACAAGCGTCTTATACCGTGTCTTTGCACAGGTATTGAAGGCCTGGATGAGTGGGTGGGCAGAGAACAACAACGTGCTTACAGATTTATAGAACGGGTTCCGAGCTGACCGACGGCTGGAAGACAACCTCTTTGTGCTGATGCAAACCATAGCAATGGCTCGCAAGGAGTCCACAAACCTGTATGGTTGCTTTCTTGACGTAGCTAAGGCATACGACAGTGTCCCACATGAATCCCTATTCCAACGGATGGCAGAAGTCGGAATGTCAGAGGTGTGGGTCGGCCTTATGCGAAGGCTGTACAAAGATAATTCGGTTATAGCGTGCTTTGACGGAGCCCAGTCCAGACCAGTAATGGTAACACGGGGTCTTAAGCAGGGCTGCCCTCTCTCACCCCTGCTATACATGATTTATGTCTCTGGAGTGGAACATAAGCTCCTAGCATCCATTATCGGCTTCTCATTCACCCACCTGTACGATAGAATGTCCGTGACTTTGAAGCTGCCGGGCTTAGTTTATGCTGACGACCTGGTCTTGGTAGCCGAAAGCCCAACGGACCTGCAACAACTGGTCACCCTCGCTGCGACCCATCTGTACCACCTGGACCTGGCCTTCAATGCAAAGAAGTCTGCTGCACTACCGTTGTCAGGCTCCTACCCTACTTCCGACATATACCTGCCAGCAGGAGATCAGATACAATGGGCCGCCCAATATCGGTACCTCGGGGTAGTATTGAGCACCTCTGGTGACTTGTTGGGGTTGCATGAAGAAAATCTGCGCAAGACTTCGCAGAGAGAAGCAAACGTGCTGCGCCGGAAAAGCCTATGGGGATGCAACCGTTTCCTCCTCATCCGCGACTTGTGGAAGGCTGTTCACGTCCCAGGCCTCACATTTGCCAATGCCATACTGTGCCTCAGTGCGACAACCAGGCAGTGGCTGGAGCGTGGCCGACGGGAGGTGGGCCGCATGGCCCTTGGATGCCACGGGCGTGTTGCCATAGAGGCCATTCAGGGTGACCTGGGATGGTCCTCATTTGAGGCGCGCGAGGCGAGAAGTAAGGCTACATACGAAGGACGCCTGCGACTAATGGACGACGAACGGTGGCCCAGGCGACTGTTCAGATATGCGAGCCTAACCGGCACACAAACGCAGTGGTGCAGGCGTCTGGGCAACCTGAAAAGAAAGTTTGGCTTCTCTGCAAAACCTGTGATTGAGGACAAGATGTACAAGTGGGCCCATGCCGTGAAGACGAAGGTGTGTGAGGAGGAGGCGGAGCAGTGGCGGCGTGCCATGGAAAATAAACCCACACTGCTCACATACCGCACTCACAAGGCTGACATTGGCACGGAGCCCCTTTATGATAACAGCGGTGGCAGTGCACTCCTTTTTGAGGCACGTGCAGGAGCGCTGCGCACATTAGCATACCTTCGCAGGTTCGACACATCTGTGGACGTGGCCCGGTCCATATGCCGAATATGCGGCGTTGAGGAGGAGACCACAGAACACCTCGTCCTCCGCTGCGCTGACTTGTGCCCGGGCCACGTAGAGGGCACCAGGGGCGTAGCCAGAAATTTTTTTCGGGGGGGGGGTTCAACCATACTTTATGTATGTTCGTGCGTGCGTTTGTATGTGTGCGTGTATATATACGCAAGCAAAATTGAAAAATTTCGGGGGGGGGTTGCACCCCCGCCAACCCCCCCCCCCCTTGGCTACGCCCCTGGAGGGCACCACTTTCCCGCTGGCATTGGGATTCCGAGGAGATACGGTGAACACAGCGGTGGCCAGAGCCGTCGACGTCACAAAACAGAGATTGGTGGAGTGGTGGCGCAGAACGCGCAGACAATGCCGACGCGCAGACAATGTAGACGTTCAGACAATGTCAATGTAGCCGGTCTGAAAGGAGGCACTGGCTGGCTGTTGCAAACGTGACATTTCGTTATGTGTGTGTCTATCACTTTTTTTTTCTTTCTTTTTTGGTTAAGGCACTTGACAGCTGCCTACCCGTTAGAAAGGACAGGACCACAATTCATCATCATCATCATCATCATCATCAGAGATAAATATCTTCATACTCTGAGGAATGTCTCATCACCCTCCATGTTAACTAAATAAGAATAGCTTTTGTTGCCGTCTGCTACGTTAAACCAACAAACCCAGGTGGTCACGGCTTATCCAAATTTATTGTGCTTTCATGATATAAATGAACGGAATAAACGACTGATTGCAGTTGCAGAAGCTACGTGTCACTAAGATTTAGTTTACACTGAATTATCTACAGATAATGCTATGGCTGAATATTTCTGTATACCGTGTGCATCCACTGCCATATTCAACAATGTATCTGTCTATATTTTGTGTTTGTTAGCACTTTGATGCTACATATTTCTTTTTTCAAAGTGGTCAGTAACATTCCGACCATGTATTATGCTCCGCAAGCAACGTTTGGATTCATAACACTGCAATTCCAAGCACTGTTTCACTTTGTGAAGTACAAATGTTGTTATTGTGGCTGGAGCCCTCTTACTGCAATGTCTTCGGGTGAAACGCAGCCACCGAATAAGTAAATAAATTAATAAATAGCACATGAGTAATGTGGCTTCATAACATGCACTACATTGCATTTGTACAAATTAAGTGAAGCACATGCAGACAGTTTCGCTAGTTTGGATGGCACAGAGGGACCGACTAATTCTCCTTGAGGACATATGAATAGTAAACCGAAGGGGGGGGGGGTGGAAGCGAGATATAAACAAGGGAACCACCCAGGCCTATGAGCTCCTGCTGCTTAAATCCCCAAGAGTTCCCACAAGGATAGGCAACAGTGTGGCTGCAGACACTGCCAGATTCCACTATTACCAAATGTTAGTTGGAACAACTTGTAGAAAAGCTATGTATCAACCGCTATATCCTATACATGACTGCGACCACGGCAAAGGTCCACCTACCCTTTAGAATAGTCAGGCCCAGCTTGCAGGTTCAAACAGAACATATAGCGCATTAGTATCAAGCGTCACTCGAGAAAGTGCAGGTTTTGTTATGAAAATGACGAATGCAAGAAATGTTTTCTCGATTTATCAGCCTACCTTGGCCTAGGTGATAATAGAAGAATGAACACATTTGGTGATTACAAGAATTTTAACGAACTAATGTTAATTATGCAAACATTGCACCCTATACGTAGATACTAATATAAGTATACAAGATGCAGAGGTGCAATGACTATGCATTCAATGCATATATACAGTACTATGATCTGAATCCGGTGTGACAGCTGGTACTTAATGTTCTGTCTTGCTTCTTGTACTGCATCATATGAGCCTACTCTTATGTCATTGTTATCAGCGTTGCACTGTACTCAGTGCAAAGCTGAGTTGTTTGATTTGAGCGGGCTTTCGAATGAAGTGCAGGTAGCACTCACCTATTTATGTTACCTAGGTCATGCTCTTTCCATTTGATCAAAAAAAAAGTTCTATATTAACTGTCCAAGTTGTTCATACCTATATGACACATTCCGGTGTGGCAGTAGCTTAGGCAGAGCTTCCCATATATAATTCAGTAACATTGGTTGCCCTACACAAGCAAATCTTTGTAGTGAAAGTGATCAAATGAGAACACATACATGGGTGCTCTTGGCAACCATGTATACATACTTGGCAACCAATACAAGTGCACTTGCGAGGAACCCACTACGCTATAAATCATTGTAGAGAGAGAGAGGATTTTATTTGAGGGCAGAGAGGTCGGCCTGAGCTAGTGCGCTCTAGCCTGCTACTCTGCACAGGGGAAAAGGGAAAGGGGAAAAAAGGAGTGATGAGGGGTGATGATGGGGAGAGGAAAGAGATATGCGTAGACCACAGTCATTAGTCAATCATTCTCGGATTTCATCATTGCTGAGAGCAGCATCATGTACGCCATGGCCATGTTGTGCACTTTGATAATGTACTATGCATTGTTTATTGTGTTAAGTATGGCTAAGTATATTAAAGGGACAGCAAAAACCATTGAGACCAGCAACAAGAAATGTGAATATTATGTTAACTGCAAACACTTTACGTTGGCATCAATATAAGTATTCACTTTTACGTAAGTACTCTATTCTTGAAAGCATGTGACAAGCAGCTATGTATAACAGTCATTACATAAGTTATAAGAAATTTCATGTATACATTACTTTCACTAAATTTTCCATCAAGCTTACCACTTTGGTATGTAGGGCATTTTATGCACAGTAAAAACTTCAGGCATGGGTGGATATATTTTGTGTTTCTGGTAGAGTAGAATCATTGTGTTCAGAAAAATAGAAGTTGCAAGAAATAAATTTTCACAAGTTTGTTTTGTGCTCCAGTTTCTCTGCGTGGTTTTATATGGGAAGAAAAAGATGACAGCAAGAGAAGTGAGAAAAAAACGCCAGGCCTGCGCTGAAACCGCAGCACAGTCACAAGCGAAAGCTGGAAGAGCGGCGTTTCTAGAGCCCGTTAAGCTCTCTTGGGGCTACAATACGAGTGCACTAGAAAGGTACCCACTACGCCACAAATCACAATTTTTGTGAAGTTTTGAAGCACCTACTAAGACATTATTCGTCATTCTGCGGAGAAGCGAGGTACCAGCTACACGTCTATAAGGCATTATGTGCACATTGTTGACGCGACGACTGATGTCGATGAAGAATTAGGCTCATCCCTTTGTAATGGGTTGGAATCTTTAAACGGCCCACCGGTTATGTAATTTGCATTGGGTGACGCCCGGTCGCTATTTCCCTCTCCCGTCATGCTGTATAACATACGTTGACGTGAGAGAGAGACGGGGGGGGGGCGAAGAACTTTACTGAGACCCCAAGGAAATTGATCACGCGCTTATGGGCTTCCTTGGCAACCAATACAAGTGCACTTGCGAGGAACCCACTACGCTATAAATCATTGTAGAGAGAGAGAGGATTTTATTTGAGGGCAGAGAGGTCGGCCTGAGCTAGTGCGCTCTAGCCTGCTACTCTGCACAGGGGAAAAGGGAAAGGGGAAAAAAGGAGTGATGAGGGGTGATGATGGGGAGAGGAAAGAGATATGCGTATATACAATAATACAATAACCACGTGACGTAGTGGTTTCGCTATAGCCTTGTGTCCAGTTCTGTGCTCCTAAGAAAATCTATCAGAGCCTTGATAGCAGTTGGTGACTTTGTCTGGTCGCACATAGCTGACAAAATACCCGTCTCACTTAGTGTTGCCACACCGATTCCTGACAACGTTAAAGCAAGTGCATTACGTTGTGACACGTAAAGTGGGCAGTCACAAAATATATGTGCTGTTGTTTCATGTACTTGGCATCGTTCACAGTTCGGGCTGTCCGCACGGCGGATGAGGTGTGCATAGCGGCGAGTGAATGCAACTCCCAGACGAATCCGGTGCAGCAAACTGGCGTTGCCTCGGTTCATTCTAGCCGGGAGGCGAAAAGTCATTTCCGGATCTATTTCCCGCAGGCGCCTGTATCGATGGTCTGGCTGAGACCAATAAGTGGTTATGCACTCTCGCATGAGCAATCTCAATAAAGAGTTCACGTCACCTCGCGTGTACGGTACTTTCACGTCGGTGGGGGCGTTAGAGACAGCGGTTCTTGCTTCAGAATCAGCAAGCTCGTTGCCTACCAATCCACAGTGTCCAGGAATCCATTGCAGTGTAACTGAATGACCAATCTTCTGCGTAAGGTCGAATGCGTGAATGATTTCTAAAGCAAGTGCATAATATTGTCCCCTTCTTGAGCAAGAGTCAATAGCTTGTAATGCGGATTTTGCGTCTGAGAGTATCGTCCATTTACGTGGTGATTGTCCGCACACGAATTGGATAGCTTCCCGTATCGCAACAAGTTCTGCAGCTGTTGAAGACGACCTGTGATCTAATTTGTACTTCCGGGAGGCACCCAGATGAGGAATCACAAAGGCTGCAGTCGAAGCGCACGGAGTCACAGATCCATCGGTGTATATGTGCAGAGTGTCGTCGTAACGTTGAGTCAAATATGCCAAGGTGAGTTGTTTGAGCGCAGCACACGGAACGCGGCGCTTCTTCGTAATCCCGGGTATTTGAAGGG
Organism: Rhipicephalus sanguineus; assembly: GCF_013339695.2. NCBI lineage: Eukaryota > Metazoa > Arthropoda > Arachnida > Ixodida > Ixodidae > Rhipicephalus > Rhipicephalus sanguineus. The sequence goes on along the minus strand of NC_051184.2, from coordinate 128,513,876 downwards.
ACACCAGTGGCCTGTTCAGCGTCCATGGTGGCACTGTGGGGATGATGACTGGTGTAAAGTAAGAAGGGATGACGTGCCTGTGTGTATCGAGGCATCGTGAGTAGGTGCAGCCTGGTCGATCTCTCTGGAGCGAAGACAAGGGATGGTTTGCGTGGCGAGTCAGCAGTCGAAGGTGGACTCGAAGGGGTTCACAAGACAAGTAAACCTCTATAGGGCATGTACGTGATTCCTCTATGGTGCCAGAGGTTGTTGTACACCTTGGTAGCCCTAGGCACGTTCGCAGCGCTTTGCGCTCATTGTAATTTTACTCAGACCCCGAGGAAGTGGAGCATGCCCTTATGGGCTTCCTTGGCAACCAATACAAGCGCATTTGCGAGGAACCCACTACGCTATAAATCACTGTAATTTTGGAGAAGTAGGGCAGCAAGCACTGCGCCATTTTTCGTCATTCTACAGAGAGCGTTGGTGGTACCTTCTAAACGCATGTAAGGCATTATGCGCACTTTGTTGATGCTGTGCCTGATGACGATGAAGAATTATGGCAGAGCCCTTTGTAATGGGTTCGAAGCATTCAACAACCTACTCGTTGCGCAATTCGCTTTGTGGGACGCCGGGTTAGAGAATTCGCGTTGTGCGACGCTTGGTGCTTATTTTACTCTTCTACCACGCTATATTGCATATGCCAATGTGGTTCCTTCCCGACATGAAGCCTGTATAGGACCTTTTTGCAAAGCAGTTTCAAGCACCGGCATGGCTCAGAGGTTGAATACTGGGCTCCCACGCAGAGGGCCCAGGTTCGAACCTCGTTCCATCCTGGAATTTTTTCTTATTTGTTTTTTTTTTATTTCGAGCGATACTGGTTACGGACACCGGCGGCGGCGGCGGCGGCGGACAACTACGGCGCCAAAAACGGCCGGTGAAATGATCTCATAAGAGCTTTCGCTGTAAAAGATAGTAGTTTGTGTCCAGCAGTTTCTGGCAATAAATGGGTACCTAAATAGTGGGTAGTAACACATGGGCCCAGGGCCGTCTTTAGCCAATGGGATGGCTTAGAGTTGCTCTTTCCAGACTGACATGAGGTTCAAACCACCAGGTTCAAGCGTTATTGGTTTAGTGGAGGCACCGGCTCCCCACTTGCTGCATAGCAATTGTCGGATGCGTAGGGGTATACTGGGTTCTTCCCAGTCTGTAATGACTTTAGATCTCCCTGTAGTTAACTGTGACTAACTCTCTCTTGAACTTAGATGGAGCACTTTGGTGGCTCGTTATTGCTTGAGCAAGTTGCAGAGTGAGGTTTTGGACTTGCTGATTACATCGGACACAACCTTAATGAAAACCAGCAGATGATGAAGCCGAGCAAGGTATAGGAGACGTTAATTGTACTGTTTTAAGTGTATCACTGTATTAATTGTGATATAGATATGAAGAAAGTAAAGTGGACAAAAAGACAACTTCCTGTCATCAGGGAGTGAACCTGCAACCTTCGGATAACGCGCTCAATGCTCTACCGTAGCTCAATTGGTAGAGAATTTGGCGTGTTATCCGAAGGATTGCAGGTTCAGTCCCTGACGGTGGCAAGTTGTCATTTTGTCTATATTACTTCCTTCACATCTATATCACAATTTGTACAGTGATACACTTAAAACAGTACAATTTTTTTTTATTTGAACATACTGCAGGCTTTTCACGTCCCCTATACCCTTGGCTTCATTATGTGGTGCTTTTCGTGAAGTTTGTGTGAAGCAAAGAAATCAGCACTCAAAATTCCCTTCTTTCATCGATTACATATTTGACTCACGTGGAAGCCATTGCTAAGGCAATGAGCAATTCCTCGGCTCCTTGGGCGTTTTCAGCTCACAATGAGCCTCCCACTTCAGGATCGCCATCTGTTACAATGGACACGCTGCAAAGAGCTATGGATATTGTCACATCATTTCTGCCTTTTTATTCTGTCATTTGGTGTGAATCTTTCTAGGTAGGCCGAGTAATTATATATCTGCGTACGTTAGGGGAATATTCGCCCTTATGCTGTCTCATGCTGTGTAGTTCATTATGTCAATAATTTCATTGAGTATTTGTGTGCCCATAGGACTATGCGTGAGTCGTAATATTGCACTATCTTTAGTGATCACTATCCGTACTAGTCTTCCCGGACATTTGGAGTTTGGTACGGTGTTACACACAGCTCATGATAGTGAAGGCCTGCACTAGGCGTACCAAGTTGGCCTCTTTCATGGTAGAATGGTAACTGGATATCCTTTAGACCCAAGGTGTTCGCCAGCTATTGAATTCTATGTCACCTGATCTGATCTCGCCTGTTACGATTACCATCATATGGCACACATGGTTGTCCTTACATACATGTATGTATATGTTTAGCTTCTGTAGCTTCTCTATAACAGCTGTAGAAAACAGATTGAAGATGGAGCTGCTGACGAGGAAGAAGAGGTGGCCAGGGGCACGCTCTACATTCTTATTACTTTTTATGCTCGTTCTGACAACAATAAACCAAAGCCGTATCGGTTCTGCGGTCTCTCTGGTCCTTCTGAAACATGGTGCCGTGACCAGGATACCTGAAGACAGACGCGAAGACTTCAACCCCCTTCGCAACAACGGGTTGAAGAACGGAGCAGCGGCGTCTGGCTCAACATCGAACCGTCGCGGGATGGACCACGACAGATGACCGTTGGCAACTCAGCTACACAGGCAAGAACCCTTTCAAACGATTTCAAGCATGAGTAGAGAAGTTCTATCGAAGAAGCGCAAGACGCTTCGAGCAAATGTAACAACGCTTACGAGCGAAATTGATAAGAAGACAGGAGAAGAAGCCGATCGAGCGCAATTAATGACGCTTCTAAACCAGATGAAGAGCGTGTCACAGGCGTTAAAGCAAGTTAAGGAACAGATTGAATCGCTCATCGAAGAGGAAGACGCGGAGGCAGAATTTGAAAGAGTTTTGCATTATGAGATGAAGATCATCGCAGCAACGACAAAAATAGAGGAGCGATTACGAGAGTTGGAGCGAGCGACGCAACTAACCTCAAGAATAGTGACAGACCAGGCGACAACAATGCAAGGTACTAACCACACCTCGGACACGCAAGAGCTTGTTCAGTTGCCACGTATTGAAATGATCAAGTTTGATGGGAAAAGAACAGCGTGGCCTAGGTTTTGGCATCAGTTCGAGACATCGGTGCACAACAGATCGAACATGCCGAAGGGTCGGAAATTTATTTAACTTCTGGCGTCACCCAGCGGCGAGGCTGCTTCTATAATAGAAGGTTTACAGTTTTCTGATGAGTATTACGATCATGCATCCCACCTTGTGAACGCAACCTTCAGGCGACAAGACAATTTAAGAGATACATATATAAAGGAGCTAGCAAGCGTAGAAAAAGTGAAGAGTTCCAGAAATGTGGACGGATTGAAGAAACTATTCCAAAAGTTGCAAGTGAATACACGAGCGTTGCAGTCGTTAGGCGTGGGAATGGACAGTTATGCCATAGTGATAACGCCTGTCGTGAAATCTGCTCTACCGGTGGACATGAGGATTGAAATGAAGATGAAAGAATAGAGAAAGGCACACACAACAGTCCAGCAACGACGGCGTCGGACTCGACGCCAAGAGTGAGCACGCGTGGTTTGAAAGGAATTATCGAGTTCCTAATCATCTATATATGCAGCAGAGAAGAAACTCATGAGGAGAAACAGGCCGAGGACAAGCCACCACGTAGTACGAGAGGGACAAGAACATATACGCTTCAAAGCACCTCGATGAAAAAATGCATTTTCTGTGAACTGACTGGACATTACACGGAAGATTGCAGATTTAGTGTGAGTTAATGTGTTGTATTTTATCTTGTGTTTGTACTCACTCCTGCAATGTCTGCTGTGCAAGATGGCAGTATTTGTATATAAATAAAATAAATAAATAAAGAAGCATAGCGAATGACCAGAAGAAAGAAGCCTTGCAGCGGGAGCGAAGGTGTTTCAGATGTACGAGGCCTTACCACACGGCGAAGATATGCCGCGCCAACGTACGCTACAAGACATGCAAGGGAAAGCACGCAACATCCATGTGTCGACCACGAACATCTCGAACATCAGCTCAACAGTCAAGCAGCGGTGGCGGACAAGTACGTACAAGCGCCCAACTTGATCGGGCAGACGTCAGCAAGTCCTGCAACATCCACGCACAGCAGTCTGGTGAGCACAAGTGCATACTACTGCAGACTGCCTTGTCATGGACGGAGGGAGAAGAAAGTGGGTGCTACGCAAGGATTATGCTGGACAATGGAAGCCAGAGGACATTCATCCTCAAAAGATTGTCGGGAAACCTAGCGTGCAAAGTAAAACGATCCGAAAGCATCACCCTTGGATCGTTTGGAGGAGGAGAGGTGGAACTCGATTTGAACGACGTCGAAGTCAACGTGAAGAAGGACCCTACATCCGAACAAATCACCATTGAGGCGCTCGAGATAGAAGTGATATCCTGCGACATGCTACCATCTCCACCTTTGGCAGTACAAGAAAGAGTAAGATCCATAGGAATTTCTTTGACTGATGACAGTAAGAAGGCGGGCAATGACGGCGAAAATCTAGAAACTTCAATATTAATTGGAGCAGATTACTACTGGACGGCAGTCACTGGTCGCATTCGCGAGATACAGCCGAAAGTAATGGCAATAGAAACGATGTTGGGATGCACGGTTCAAGGTCCTGTAGATCTTCGTTCTGTTCCACTGAAATCATTGACGGTTATGGTCCTCAAGGTCAGTGCCAACTCTGACACGATCACCAATGAACTGCAGACGTTCTGGAATTTGGAAAGCATGGGATTCACGGAGAAACCCGAGACAAAGCCAAGCGGTGACCGTGTGATACAGTACATCAGAGAAACAATGGAGTTCAAGGCATGAAGGTATCAAGTGCGGCTACCATGGAAGGAAAACGTAACGTTAGGTGACAAGAAGGCAGTTGCAGAGAAGAGGCTTATGCAGATGACAAAGAAATTATGGAAAATTCGCGATGACCTTCAAGCCTACGACAAAGCTATTCGAGAGTACTTCGAGAAAGAAATAGCAGGAATCGTCGAAGAACCTGCCGGAACAGACACACGGAACAAATTTGTCTATTATATGCCCCATCAGGCTGTGATCAAGAAAGAAAGAACAACGACGAACATACGGATCGTATTTGACGGATCGTCAAGTCAAATCCCAGGGCAATAACTGAATGACAACCTGGAAATTGGGCCAAACCTTAACCCCGATATCACAAGTTTGCTGATGAACTTGTGATATGATGAACTGAGAGATAACTACTTTCTGGAATCCTTTTCATTCTGTGAAGGGAACTCGAAAAAAGTCTGGAGGAACCTGAATAATATCATGGAGCGTACCCAAACAACAGAACCCATAGAAAAAATTAATGTAGACGGCCACTTATTATCCGGTACTGATATGGTGAACGCGTTTAATGATTACTTCCATAACAGAGAAACACAACCGCACATGAGCCCTGGAACCAACCTCTCTTTGTCCTCAATCGCAAATACAATATTCTTTCACCCAACTAACGTTGATGAGATCTGCACAGTATTCATGTCAATGAAAAATTCTAAAAGCTGCGATTCAGATGGCCTTCAGATCCGTCCAATTAAACATGTTATTCATGACATAGCACCTGTTCTAGTACACATCTATAACACAGCTATTACTGCAGGTATCTTCCCATCGAAAATGAAGACTGCCAAAGTCACACCAATATATAAAAAGGCTGACAGGCTTAACATTCAAAACTATCGCCCTATATCAATTTTACCCCATTTTTCCAAAGGTCTCGAAAAAATAATTTTAGCCCAAATGTCATCATTTTGTGAAAAACATCGTATTATCACGAAAGTTCAATATGGATTTCAAAAAAAGAAGTCCACGCAATTACCACTTCTAGATCAGAAAGATCACATACTGAGTAACTTTGAAAAGAAGCAGCTAACAATAGGTATATTTGTTGACTACACTCAGGCCTTCGATCATATCAACCACGATATATTATTAGGAAAGCTCGCGACCTACGGCATCAGGGGTATTCCACTACAGTTCATTAAGTCCTATTTACATCAAAGACGGCAATATGTACAAATAAATAATTTCAAGTCATCAACTGGTAATATAAAAACAGGTGTTACTCAAGGTAGTACACCCATGCTTTTCAATTTATATATAAATGATGTTGTTCTAATCTACAACAACGCTAAATATATCATATATGCAGACGACACGAGTGTCTTCATTTCATCTCCATGTTACACTACACTAATGAAGAGCGCCAATGAGTTTCTCCGGAACATGGTGACTTGGTCAGCAAAAAATCATCTAAAAATAAATTGTGATAAAACCAAAGCGGTAATTTTTCACGCCAAAGGAACAAAAATTCCACACATTCACACCCTGGTGATGAACAACAGAAACATAGAAATAGTTAATGAAATCAAAGTATTAGGAACCTATTTTTCCAGCACATTAAACTGGGATCAACACATCGACTTTGTTACAAAAAAACTTAGCCGTATCACAGGAATGCTTAATAGGAATAGATATCGTCTACCCACATCTGTAAAACTATTAATCTATCACTCGCTATTTGCAACTCACATCAACTATGCACACCTCGTGTGGGGCACCACAACTGAAACTAACCTTAAAAAAATACATCTATTACAGAAGAAGATAATACGTATTATAGCAAATGTATCATACCAACATCACACAGAGCACCTCTTCATGCAGTACAACATCCCCACTATCTATTCCTTATACCATCGTTTCCTGCTTCGCGTATGGCACTCCAATGTAAACTTGGAAAATAGCGTATTCAACGAAATAGCTTGTCTACATAAAAATACAACTACCTATGCCACCCGTTACGGTGAACTATGGTTTGTACCAATATCAAGAACAAATTATGGCCTGCAAATGATAAAAAATAGATTACCGAGATTGCTGAATGCACTTGAAAATGCTGGATTTCTAACCTCAAACATAACACGGTCTCAACTAGTATCGATGATGCAGTCACTTTCATAGATTTCTTTTTTTTGGACATTTTTTTGTTGAACACTTGTTGAACATGTTTGTTGAGCACTTCTGTTGAAATGTCGGACATTTTTTGTAGAACATTTTTCCTGTTGTTCAAAGTTACCGCAAACTGTAAGAAGTGTATACTGTAAGAATAGTGTTACCATGTTGTCAAATCACATTGTACGATTATCTATTCCTTCCTTACCTGTACTAATGACTGCGTACTTTACATTGTTTTGTAATTTTCTGCTTGATTGTGTAATTGATGTCGTTCACTGTTGATGCAATCCTGGTTTAAATACTCAATCACGTCACATATGCCATTTCCGCCACCTGCTGCCACCATATAGCACCAGGGGCTAAGGGCTTCTCAAGCTGCCTATAGCAGCTTTTATCTTAGCCCCTGCCATTGTGTAACGATGTTTACAATGGAAACAAATAAATAAAGAAAGAAAGAACTTTCGACAACACAGGATTGCCATGTCAGCAGACGTGGAAAAAGCGTTCCTGCAGATAGCAATACAAGAAAATGACCGAGACGCACTGAGATTTCTTTGGTGGGAAGAAATACCCAGCGAAGGTGCGCCAAGCCCGGAGATAAGAACATGGAGGATGACAAGAGTAACTTTCGGCACTACACCAAGCAGCTTTCTTCTAGCGGCCACAATTCATCGACACTTGGATGACTTCGAAGAAAAGTATTATGCAGTTGTGGCGCAACTCCGAAAGGGAATTTACGTCGACGACGTCTTACTAGGAGCCGACGATTACTCGACAGCTGCTAAACTGTACAGAGAAGCAAGAGACATTTTTCATGGTGCCGGAATGAATTTAAGGAAATGGACTTCAAAGGACGCCAAACTACGAAATCTATTTGACGAAGAAGGAGAAGAGGGAGAAATCAAGAATTTGGGATTGAAATGGAATTTTGTCGACGACCTGCTGAGCTTCCCAGACACTACGTGGCGACAGGACATGGATACAAGACAACTTTCAAAACGCCAGGATTTGCAAGCTACGACAAGGCTATACGACAGTTTAAGTTTTCTGACACCATTTTCTGTTAGAGCAAAGATGTTGATGCAGAAGATTTGGATAGAAAACCTAAAATGGGACGACCTGTTACCAAGCCAGCACCGATCAGCGTGGAAGGAATGGGCAGAGGAGCTTCAGCATCTGGATAACTTCACTATTAACAGATGCTATGACTACAACAAGCAAACAGAGGCGAAAGCATCAACTGTGCACGCTTTCTCAGATGCAAGCCCAATGGCATACAGAGCTGCAGCATACCTTGTAACAGAATACTCAGATGGAAGCAATGAAGCAATTTTATTCATGGGAAAAGGTAGAGTCGCTCCAATTAAAAAGATTACACTGGCAAGAATGGAGTTGTTGACTGCCACAATATCAGTTCGATTGGCCAGTCATATAACTGAGAATTTCATCAGGAAAGCAAGAAGCGTGAGATTCTGGACTGACTCTCAAATTGTGCTTTGCTGGATCAAGTCAAGCAAGACGAAATATCTGTTTGTTCGCAACCGCGCAGCAGAAATCAAGAGCAAGTCTAAAAATAGTCAATGGGGTTATGTTAAAAGTGATGAAAATATTGCGGATTTGATGACGAGGGGCGTGAAGATGCAACATTTACTGAAGAGTGAATTATGGTGGAAAGGCCCCACGTGGATCAAGAACGCAAAACAAAGGCCTGATTATGACATCATGCTAGAATCGGACAATGATGACAACGAACACGACGAAGAGATCGTGACAAGCCTAACTACTACCACAAGTCAAGAAAAAATAATCGATGTTAACAGGTTCGGATCATATAAAAAAGCATTGCGAGTTACAGCGTGGGTGATGCGATACATTGGAAATCTAAGAAGACAAGCCAAAATAGGTGAGAAACAGCGCTAAAAAGACGGGACAAGAAAGGACACGAGACGACGGCGCTGTCCTTTCTTGTCCCGTCTTTTTAGCGCTGTTTCTCACCCGTAATCATGAACCAACCAGCCCAAATGCGTACCCTTCTAAAGCCAAAATAGGTTCGCTAACAGGAGAAGAATTGGACAAGGCAGAGTTGTTGCTGTTAAAGCAGGAGCAGAAGACGTTACAAAACGAAGTGACACGAATAAATGGCAAGACGAAACTGTACAGCACGGAGATCTTCGAAGACAATCAAGGCGTCCTAAGAGTGCAAGGGAGGTTTCAATGGAGTGATTTCAGCTTTGATGAAAAGCATCCCATTGTTTTGCCAAGGGAAAGTCGCTTGTCAGAACTCTTAGTACTGCATGCGCATCACGTTACCATCCACGGTGGCGTTGCATCAACATTGACACACTTAAGGACAAAGTTTTGGATTGTTCGGGGCCGACAGATGGTAAAATACGTTATAAAGAAATTCATCACGCGTAGGAAGTTTAATTCCCGACCAATGACGCAAGAAACGGCACCACTTCAAGCTGACAGGATAACGAAGACGAGGCCATTCGACATAGTTGGTGTGGACTTCGCTGGACCGCTAAATGCTCGAGAGGAGAAATGCAGCAAAATTACGAAGTTCTACATTGTGATATTTACGTGTGCAGTAACAAGAGCTGTACAACTAGAGTTGGTCAAGAAGATGTCATCGGAAGCGTTTATACAAGCGTTCAGAAGATTCGTAGCTAGAAGAGGATTGTGTACAACAATTTATAGTGACAATGCAAGAGCCTTCAAGAAATCCGAAAAAGAGATAAACAAAATATTAAAGATGGAAGACGAAAGGGTGCAACAGTATACCAGCAACCTGCAAGTAAAATGGAAGTTCATTGCAGAGTTAGCTCCATGATGGAGAGGATTTTATGAAAGACTCATCAGAAGCTTTAAAACGTCAATGACAAAAGCTATAGGAGCTCGACTTCTGGATGAAGAACTACGGACTGTGGTTGTTGAGGCAGAAGGAGTAATTACCAACCGGCCTCTTACCTACGTGCATGACGATCCCAACGAGCCACAACCAATCACACCGGCGGATGTTATAGGAGGCAAGCAAGTAATTAACAAGCAAGAATACGACAAACCTGGTGAAAACAGTTTCATGAATTACTGGAGTAGAAGAAAAGAGGCAATGATGACATGGTGGATCAGATGGAAACAAGAGTATTTAAGGGAGCTGAAGTGTGCTAGCAGAAAAACGGCTGGTCACACAGCTATACAAGAAGGAGATGTGCTTCTGCTTGGAGAAGCGCGTAAAAGGACGCAGTGGAAACTCTGTAAGGTGGAATAGATTTTCCCAGGCAAGGATGGACTAGTGAGGACATGCTTGCTTCGGACATCTGAAGAAAAACTGGTCAAGAGACTGATTCAGCTGTTGTATTCGCTCGAAGGCTGCATCGGTTGAATCTGGCCGGCGGGAAGATGTAGAAAACAGATTGAACATGGATCTGTTGACTAGGAAGAAGAGGTTGCCAGGGGCACGCTCTACATTCTTATTCTTTTTATGCTCGTTCCGACAACAATAAACCGAAGACATATCGGTTCTGCGGTCTCTCTGGTCCTTCTGAAACAACAGCCTTTTGTGGGATGTTGTTAAAGGCCTTCGTCAGACTCATTCTAACGATTGCTTTGGTATGCAATATCTGCAATCACACGTTTATTACGTTGGGTTCAATTTGTAGCATAATGTTGTGTGCGGACAATTTTGGCCTGGACCTGATCACGGTATGCAGGAAAAGATCGCGGTCATCAATGCCTCAAGCTACGTACGTAGCTTCTGGCTTAATATGACCATTTCAGCATGTCAACAAAATAACAATAATGCGATCTGAATGTACTTAGTCATATGAGCATTACATAATAGGCTTGCCTGTGTTCGATGTTACGGAAATAGGCCTGAGATGATCTAGTTGCACCTATTTTTTGGCTATGGTATTATTACCATCTATGCCGTTTACCACTTATGTAGGTGGCTGTCTTGCTTGCCAGCATTCAATCAGATACTAGGTGGGAGACAAGACAGAATCATCACAAAGATTTTGCCACATCTGAATGATTCTGGCGGGGCTGGGCGTGGATTACATGCAGAACCTAAGATGTTTCACCCTGTCCTCCCCTCAATAATTGGGCTGTCTAGTAGGTCCCAGTTTTTCGTTCCAGCTGTACGGGTAATTGTTCCTTGGTTGTACAACTTAAGTATCGCGACTATTTCTTTTGATGGCTTCCTCAGTATGTGACAACTGTTAACAAGAAGAAAAACATATCATGTATCCATGTATTTTATCTGGGCAAAGTAAGAAAAGAACACAGTTACTGAACAGGTTTGCACCTTATTAGAAATGAGAGGATGCCAGTGGGATGCTGTATCTTCTGATAATAAGTTACAACTTCAAATAGAAACTCATATATGTAGGCGTGCGCAGAAGGGGGGCAGGGGGGCGCCCCCCCAGTAACCTAAGAAGAGGGGGGCTCAAAGTTTGCCCCATACATTGAGTTAACATGGAGGGGGGCGCCGAAATGAACCTTCGCCCCCCCCCCCCCCCCCGAGGGGGAACATTGCGCACGCCTATGCTCATATATTGATCAGTCAGTAGGACGGCCGAGAACAGTGACAATAATTTGAGCAGGCACTCGGGCTTTGCCATGGCCGCGGGTTATGACGCAAGGTTGAACGGCTTTGGGAGAACTAGGATATACGAGTGAACCTTGTGAAAATTCTCCTACCTGCAGCTTCTTGTTATCAGCATCGTGCCTTTGTGGCTAACTGTGCAGATTATGTAGTAATAGCTGGAAAGAAAACAGACAGTTTGTGCAAGTAAGCGCTTGTTTTCATTGCATTTCAGGACGGTGCCATCGGTGGCAGGGGTCGCCGTTAGTTTATGGCACTGCATCCGCCCCCCCCCCCCTTTGCCGGCACTGCGCACTTCTATGATATGAAGAGGAAGAAATTTAATTCATGACCTACACGTCTGCACGTCGCGATCAATGGCCTGATCGTCGTGTGCAGCGCTGCTCCGCGACTGGTTCCCTACCTGAATCATCGCATTAGAGAGGTGTGCGGGGACGCCGTGTTCTTGCATGTTGACGCGCACCTTCAAACGCTGCGATGTCACGCCGGACGCGACCTAGCGCAGATGGGCTGATTGTTGCTGAGATGCGGCAGCAATAACTGAATTTCAATTATTGCACAGCTTAAAGCCCCTCTAGAGAACGTTTCAAGCGTCCATGACCGCAACCATGCAACTCGTGCCCCTGTAGAACAGAATGTAACCGTGCAAATTCTTTGTTTACGCCAAAATGCATAAAATTGAACCCACATGGGCAAAAGTATGTGTTTGAGTCGTCTGCTGGTGATAGTTGCCGCCATCGAACAGATCTGCAGTGCGGAATGGTTGCCAGCACTTCGCGAACATCGCGTCGGCCAATCAGCGCGCGCATGCTGTCCGCTCGTGCGGTCCCACCGAGGGCTGTTGCGGACTCCGCACCGCTCGAAAGGCGGAACAGAACAGAAAAACGGAGCGGAAATGGATGGGCGGCGGCAGCGCATGAGGCCTTAAGCGGCAAAGTTTCGCGTCCATAACGGTTACGGCGATAAGGGAATATGCACAAAGATCATCCACAAACACGCCAATTGCATTCCATGGACTTTGCTGAGGGCTTTCGCAGTTCAGTAGCATCGCAGCCCTTCCTCGTGGATGTCGACGGCTAGTTTTTCTGCGCTCGTGCGACTGAACGTACAGCATAGGTGACAGTGAGCGACGTCGTGGCGACGGACAACGGCGAGAGCAGGTGGAGCTGGGCGTGACCTCGATTACATATGCAGAGTCGGGTCGTAGCATGCACGGATGGCCTGGCTTGTGACAGGTGACGCGACTGGAGGCGGCCGCACGCAATGGCAATAACGTGCGATGTGACCGGCGTAACCGCATGCAAAGCAGATGGGCCGATTGACGGGTGTGCGCCGTCGGTTCGCCGGCGCAGGTCGCATCCATGTCAAAGGATGTGGTTGACGGGGCGGCTGCTGATATGAATGCATGGTGGGCTGCAGTCGGGGCTTAGGGATGGCGTCAGGTTCAGTAGCCGGCCCACCCGCTTCGAAGGAGGGAGGTCTAGCAGCGGCTTCGGCGTTACTCAGGGGGAAGCCGCATGGATGACTAGGGGCGTCCTGGCGACAAAGTCGGAGGTTGCTGGTGGTACTCAGGAATGATCTCCGCAACTGTCTGCTCAATCACTCGGTGGAGGCTAGGAAAAAGGGTAGTTGACGACTGTTGATATTGCAGCAGGTGGCAAAGGCCAGGAGAGAGCAACGGCGTACAATTTCTCCGCGCACGAATGACTTGACTTCTGCCAGCAACGCGGCCTGGTCAGATATTGCCGCCAAGCCAGCAAGCTCTGCGTCGCGTGCTGGGGAGCGAGGGGTCTTCGAACGCTGCTGGCGGAGCTCCTCGTAGCTCTACCACAGCGTTACGACCTCGGTCACTGTGCCAGGGTTTTCGGGAAGCAGCATGGTGAAGGCATCGTCGTCTATGCCTTCCATTTAGTTCCGGATCTTGTCACATTGAGACATGGTCCCTTGGCTTTCTTACACAAGTTGAGGACGTCTTCGATATAACTTGTGAAAGATTCGCTGGCCTGCTGAGCTCGTTCGCGTAAGCGCTGTTCTTCCTGCAGCTTACGAGCTGCAGTGCGGCCAAAAACGTTGATGACGGCGGTCTTGAAATCAGATCAAGTCGGAAAATTGGAGGCGTGGTTGTTGTACCACAAGCTCGCTACTCCCGCGAGGCAGAATACCAAGTTGCTCAACTTGCCTTCTTCGTCCCATTTATTGGGTGTGCTGACGCGCTCGTAAATTGCGAGCGAGTGCTCAACGTCGGTGCCATCGGCGCGTATACGAGGCACACCGGGACATAAGGTCGGTGCGAGAGGAAGCGTTCGTTGGGCGGCGTCTTGAAGCAGGGTAGACAGCAGGGTACATGATCGAATCTCCAGGGGCAACGAATGGGAGTACAGCGCTCTCCTCCAATTTGTTAAGGTGTTTATTTGCTATTTGTTGAAGTGTTTAGTGTCTATGAGCAAGACATGGCGTCAGTGTGAGCGTGAGTGAGTACGAGTAGACGTAAGTGCAATGAGTGTGTGTAGGTGTGAAAGTGAACGTGAGGGAGCAGTGATGTGGGTGAGCGCACGTGTGTATGTGAGTGCCAATGAGCATTATAGGCGTTACTGAACGTAAGTGAACACTTTTGAGCGTGAGTGTGCGTGAGTATCAAATGAAATGAGTACCGATGGCTGTGAGTTAACGTGAATGAAGCTGAATGATTGCTAATGAGCGTCAGTGGGTGTGAATATGAAAGCGAGTGAATGCCAATGGGTGTGAGTTATGAGTATGAACGTGAGTGAGTGCCTATTAGAGCGAGTAAGCGGGAGTATGAACGTGAGTGAGTACGTATGAATGTGAGTAGTGTATGAACGCGAGGGAGTGCCTATGATTGTGAATGCACGTGCGTATGAACGCGATTGGGTGTGAGTAGGTGTGAGTATGAATGTGAGGGATTAGCAATGGGTTAGATCGCGCGTGAGTATGAACATGAATGAGTGCCCATGAGTGAGTGCCCAGGCGTGAGTACGAAAGTGAGTGGTTATGAGTGTGAGTAGGCGTGAGTACAAACGTGAGTGAGTGCCTGTGAGTGTGAGTAGGCGTGAGTATGCGCGTGAGGGGGTGCGAAGGCTGACAGATATTGGGGTGAGCGAGTGTGAGTGAGTATTCTCTTACAATACCGACCTATGTGAAGGGTACTCTTTAGCAACACCACAGATTGCTAACAAGAAGTTCCCCACCTGGTTGTTTCGGAAAGCCTCTGCCAGGTTGTCCTTACGAAAGCACATAAAGGAATAAGAAAACTTGCCGAGGTATCAAACGGACGAATGAAAGGACACTAGCAGGAATATATTGGCCGGGCGTGCAGGCTGCGGTGACGCAATCTGTGCGCCCTTGTGGCATCTCACGGCGTACTGTTACAAAACACATGATGAGACGTGTTCCCCTAGGAAAAATGCCCGCGAGAGACGTGTCGTACCAACATGTGCCGATTGACAGTCAGGCCGTTTTCACCGACATCGGCAAAAGAAAATCATTTTATACCAAAGATAGTGGTTCGCGCAATGAGATATCCTGGCCAGAGGTCGACAAAACATGCAGAGCTCCCTCAGACCACTCATGAAATATAGTTTCTCTTAGGGCTCACTCGGACTGAGACACGTGAGTTGTCCGCAATCGGGCCCATTGGGACTAAGAATCCTAATTTTTTTCTTAATTTTTTCTCACACTCAGCAATATATTCCTCACTTAAAATGCTCAGACTCAAACTGGAGGCTCGAACTGAGTCTGAATAATCTCGGTCGATCAGACACATATAGTGCGGTCTATGGATTACGGGTGTAGAAAAGAGATTGAAGATGAAACTGGCGACGAGGAAGAAGACGCGAGCAGGGCCCCCTCTACAAACATATTTTTTTGGTTGGATCGTTCTGACAACAATAAAGCGAAGACGTATCGGTTCTTTGGTCTCTCTCGTCCTTCTGAAACATGGTGCCATGATCAGAATACCTGAATACAGACGCGAACACTTCAACACCCTTCGCAACAACGGGTTGAAGAACGGGGCAGTGGTGTCTGTCTCAACATCGCGGGAAGGACCACGACCGATGACCGTTGGCAACGCAGCTCCACAGGGAATGGCCCTTTCTACACGATTTTACTCATGAATAGAGAAGTCCTATCGTAGAAGCGGAAGACGCTTCGAGCAAATGTGACAACGCTTACGAGCGAAATGGATAAGAAGATAGAAGGAGAAGCCGATCGAGCACGAGTAATGACACATCTAAACCAGATGAGGAGCGTGTCACAGGCGTTAAACCAAGTAAACGAGCAGACTGAATCGCTCATCGAAGACGCGGAGGCAGAATTTGAAAGAGTTTTGCATTACGACGTGAAGAGTTTCGCAGCAACGGCAAAACTAGAGGGGCGATTATGAGAGTTGGAGCGAGCGACGCAACTAACAACAAGAATAGTGAAAGAACAGGCGAGAACAGTGAAAGGTACTAACCACACCTCGGACATGCAAGAGCTTAAGTTGCCGCGTCTTGAAATTAACACGTTTGATGGGAAAAGAACAGCCTAGGTATTGGCCTAGGTTTTTGGTATCAGTTCGAGAGATCGGTGCACAACAGATCGAACATGGCAAAAGGTCGGAAATTTATTTACCTTCTGGCGTCACCCAGCGGCGAGGCTGCTTCTATAATAGAAGGTTTACAGTTCTCTGATGAGTATTACGATCATGCATCCCACCTTGTGAACGCAACCTTCGGGCGACAAGACAATTTAAGAGAGACATATAAAGGAGCTAGCAAGCGTAGAAAAAGTGAAGAGTTCCAGAAATGTGGACGGATTGAAGAAACCATTCCAAAAGTTGCAAGTGAATACACGAGCGTTGCAGTCGTTAGGCTTGGGAATGGACAGTTATACCACAGTGATAACGCCTGTCGTGAAATCTGCTCTACCGGTGGAC
This sequence comes from Rhipicephalus sanguineus, assembly GCF_013339695.2. Lineage (NCBI taxonomy): Eukaryota > Metazoa > Arthropoda > Arachnida > Ixodida > Ixodidae > Rhipicephalus > Rhipicephalus sanguineus. Next base: position 128,497,249 of record NC_051184.2, on the reverse strand, counting down.
ATGAGGATTGAAATGAAGATGAAAGAATAGAGAAAGGCACACACAACAGTCCAGCAACGACGGCGTCGGACTCGACGCCAAGAGTGACCACGCTTGGTTTGAAAGGAATTATCGAGTTCTTAATCATCTATATATGCAGCAGAGAAGAAACCCGTGAGGAGAAACAGGCCGATGACCAGTCACCACATAGTAAGAGAGGGACGAGAACATATACGCTTCAAAGCACCTCAATGAAAAAATGCATTTTCTGTGACCTGACTGGACATTACACGGAAGATTGCAGAAGAAGCATAACGATGGACCAGAAGAAAGAAGCCTTGCCGCTGGAGCGAAGGTGTTTCAGATGCACTTGAGCTTACCATACGGCGAAGATATGCCGCGCCAACGTACGCTGCAATACATGCAAGGGAAGACAGGCGACATCCATGTGTCGACCACGAACAGCTGGAACGTCAGCTCAATAGTCAAGCAGCGGTGGTGGACACGAACGTACAAGTAATCAGGCAAACGTCAGCAAATCCTGCAACGTGCACGCAGAGCAGGCTGGTAAGCACAAGTGCATACTACTGAGACAGCTTTTTCGTGGACGGAGGGAGAAGAAAGCGGGTACTACGCACGGATTATGCTGAATAATGGAAGCCAGATGATATTCATCCTCAAAAGATTGTCGGGAAAAACTAGGGTGCAAACTAGGGTGCAAAACCGTTGGATTGTTTGGAGGAGGAGTGGTGGAACTCGACTTGAAAATAGTCGAAGTTAATGTGAAGAAGGACCCTACATCCGAACACATCACTGTTGAGGCGCTCGAGATAGAAGTGAGATCCTGCGACCTGCTAACATCTCCGCCTTTGGCAGTACAAGAAAGAGTAAGATCTCTAGAAATTTCTTTGGATGATGACAGTAATAAGGCGGGTAATAACGGCGAAAATCTCGAAACTTCAATATTAATTGGACCAGATTATTACTGGACGGTAGTCATTGGTCGCATTCGCGACATACAGCGCAAATTAATTTCAATAGAAACGATCTTTGGATGGACGGTTCAAGGTCCTGTAGATCTTCGTTCTGTTCCCCTGAAATCATCGAAGGTTACGGTCCTCAAAGCCAGTGCCAATTCTGACACGATCGTCAATAAAGTACACAAGTTCTGGGATTTCTAAGGCATGGCAATTACGGAGAAACCCGAGACAAAGCCAAGCCATGACCGTCTGATACAGTACGTCACAGAAACAATGGAGTTCAAGACAGGATGGTATCAACTGCGGCTACCATGGAAGAAAAACGTAGCGCTAGGTGACAACAAGGCAATTGCAGAGGAGAGGGTTATGCAGGTGACACGGAAATTATGGGAAAATCGCGATGACATTCAAGCCTACGACAAAGCTATCCGAGAATACTTCGAGAAAGGAATAGCAAAGAACGTCGAAGAAGCTGCCGGGTCAGACATACGGAACAACTTTGTCTATTATATGCTGCATCAGGCTGTGATCAGGAAATAAAGAACAACGACAAGGATACGGATCGTATTTGACGCATCGCCAACTTGGAAAATGGCCGAAATGTTAACTCCGACATCACAAGTTTGCTGATGAACTTTCGACAACACAGGATTGCCATGTCATCAGACGTGGAAAAGGCGTTCCTGCAGATACCAATAAAAGAAAATGACCGAGACGCATTGAGATTTCTGTGATGGGAAGAAATACCGAGCGAAGCTATGCCAAGCCCGGAAATAAGAACACGGAGGATGACGAGAGTAAATTTCGGCACTATACCAAGCAGCTTTCTTTTAGCGGCCACAATTCATCGACACTTGGATGACTTCGAAGAATATCACGCAGTTGCGGTGCAACTCCGAAATGGAATTTACGTCGACGTGGTCTTCCTAGGAGTCGACAAATACTCGACAGCTGCTAAACTGTAAAAGAAGAAAAAGACATTTTTCGTGGTGCAGGAATGAATTTAAGGAAATGGACTTCAAATGACCCCAAACTACGAAATCTATTTGACGAAGAAGGAGAAGATTTAGATAGAAGAATAAGGAAAGAAGGACAAATCAAGGTTTTGGGATTAAATTGGAATTTCGTCGACGACGTGCTGAGGTTCCCGGACAATACGTGGCAACAAGGCATAAATGGAAGACAACTTTCAAAGGGTCAGGTTTTGCAAGCTACGGCAAGGCTGTACAACCGTTTAGGTTTTTTGACATTATTTTCTGTTAGAGCAAGGATGTTGATGCAGAAGATTTGGATATAAAACCTAAAATGCGCCCACCCGTTACCGAGCAAGCACCGATCAGCGTGGAAAGATTGGGCAGAGGAGCTACCAGCATCTGGATAACTTCATTATTCACAGATGCTATGAGTACAACCAAGCAAGCTGTAGTGAAAGCATCAACTGTACACGCTTTCTCAGGTGCAAGCCCAATGACGCACCGAGCAGCAGCATAGGTTGTAACAGAATACTCAGATGGAAGCAATGAAGCCAGTTTTCCTATAGAAACACGTAGAGTCGCTCCAATCAAGAAGATTACACGGGCAAGAATGAAGTTGTTGGCCGCGACAGTATCAGTCCAATTGGCCAATCATATAACTAACAGTTTCATCAGAAAAGCAAGAAGCGTGAGATTCTCGACAGACTCTGAACTTCTGGTTTGCTTGATCAAGTCAAGCAAGACGAAAGATCTGTTTTTTCGCAATAGCGCAGAAAAAAATCAAGAACAAGTCCAAAGAGAATAAATTGGGTTATATTAAAAGTGATGAAAATCCTGCGGATTTGATGAGAATGGGCGTTAGGACGCAGCATATACTGAATAGTGAATTATGGTGGAAAGACCCCACGTGGATCAGGAATGAAAAACAATGGCCTGATTATGGCATCATGATAGAATCGGACAGTGATGACAACGAACACGACGAAGAGACCCTGACAAGCGTAGTTGCTACCACGCGTCAAGAAAAAATAATCGATGTTAAAAGGTATGGATCGTATCAAAAAGCATTGCGAGTTACAGCGTGGGTGATGCGATACATTGGACATCTAATAAGAGTATCGAAAACAGGTTCGCTAAGAGGAGAAGAATCTGACAAGGCAGAGTTGTTGCTGTTAAAGCAGGAGCAGAGGACGTTACAGAACGAAGTGGCACAAATAAATGAAAAGATGAAACTGTACAGCAAGGACACCCTCGAAGACAATCATGGCGTCCTAAGAGTGCAAGGGAGGCTTCAATAGAGTGATTTAAGCTTTTATGAAAAGCATCACATTGTTTTGCCAAGGGAAATTTGATTGTAAGAACTCATTACTCCATGCGCATCAAGTTACCATGCACGGTGGCGTTACGTCAACATCGACACATTTAAGGACCAAGTCTTGGATTGTTCGGTGCCGACAGATGGTAAAATACGTCATAAGGAAATGGACCACGTGTAGAAAGATTATTTACCGACCAATGGCGAGAGAAACATCACCACTCCCAGCCGACAGGATAACGAAGACGACATAGTTTGCGTGACTTCGCTGGACCGCTGAGTGCTCGAGAGGGGAAAGGCTGTAAAATTATGAAGTTCTACGCTGTGATATTTAGGTGTGCAGTAACAAGAGCTGTGCAACTAGACTTGGTCAGGAGGATGTCATCGAAAGCATTTATACAAGCGTTCCCAAGATTCGTAGCTAGAAGTGGATTGCGTACAGCAATTTATAGTGACAATGCAAAAGCCTTCAAGAAATTCCGAGAAAGAGATAAACAAAATATTAAAGATAGAAGACAATAGGGCGCAACAGTATACCACCAACCTGCAACTAAAATGCAAGTTCACTGCAGTTAACTCCACGGTGGGGAGGACTTTATGAAAAACTCATCAGAAGTTTCAAGACGTCAATGACATAAGTTATAGGAGCACCACTTCTGGATGAAGAACAACTACGAACTGTGGTTGTTGAAGCAGTAGGAGTAATTAACAACCGGCCTCTTACTTACGTGTATGACGATCCCAACGAGCCAGAACACATTACAGTGGTTGATGTTACAGGAGGGAAGCAAGTAATTAACAAGCAATAAGACGACAAACCTGGTGAATACAGTTTGCTGAATTGCTGGAGTAAAATAAAAGAGGCAATGATGACATCTTGGATGAGATGGAAACAAGAGTATTTAAGGCAGCTGATGTGTGCTAGCAGAAAAACGGCTGGTTGCACAGCTCTACATGAAGGAGATGTGATTATGCTTGGAGAATCGCTTAAAAGGACACAGTGGAAACTCTGTATGGTGGAAAAGATTTTCCCAGGCAACGATGGACTAGTCAGGACATGTTTGCTTCGGACATCTGAAGGAACACTGGTCAAAAGATCGATTCAGTTGTTGTATTCACTCGAAGTTTGCATCGGTTGAATCTGGCCGGCGGAAAGATATTGAAAACAGATTGAATATGAAACTGGCGACGAGGAAGAAAAGGTGGGCAGGAACACGCTCTACATAAATATGTTTTTTTTGTTTGGCTCGTTCTGACAACAATAAACCGAAGACGTATCGGTTCTGCGGTCTCTCTCTTCCTTCTGAAACAACGGGTATGTGATACATCTGTCGGGAGGAAAGAATTTGACGACCTACGCGGCAGCGTTTTCCCTTTATTCACGTCATGACCGCACAGTCCTTCATATTCGCACAACCCTCCTACCGTTTTATACTGATTTTGTTGTACGCCAAGTTTTAAAGACGCCATCACAAGAGCACCCAGATGTTGACGGCTAGATTGAAAGTTACATGCGTTGATAAAAAGGTTCAAAGTGCCTTTGGGGTCGCTAACAAATGCTTCACATTTATCAGAGCCTCCAATTTCGTGCAGCGTTATTAAGATCGTCTATGCGTGACAGCAGGTACGGGTCTGGTATAGTGGGCTTGTTCAACTGACAGAAGCCGACCCATCATCGCAGATTGCCGTGCTTTTTGTGGACTGGGACGGTATGCACCGGCTAGCAGACGGTGTGAGAATGCTGATGGCCACTATTTCTTGGATGTGTTGCTCAATTACAGTCTGCTCTCGTTCTACCTGTCTTCGCAAGGTTATGTACACCGACGGATGATTGCCTTTTGTAATACTGTGTTCTGGAACGCAAGTTCCGCAAAGCTGAGCTGTAAGCAACGCATGCCTTTCGTGTATAGCGAGGTGTCTAAATGCGTTGTCATCTGACCTTGAATCTGAGCCGAAGGCGCACTCGCGGCCATCGAACGGAGGCGGGCTCTACTTCCTTCCACAGTGAGGGGCACTCCCCTGGAACGCACGTAATCGGCCCCTGAGTCCCTGTCTACCGGCCGGTCTTTAAAGACTGGCCACGAGGACAAGAACTTGGCGCCGGCCTTTGTGTGGCGGTTCAGGATTAGGGCCCCGACCCCAAGTAGTACGCCACCACTGAGGCCCTGCAGGGGTGGCTCACTGGATGGCTAAAGGTTTTCTGAGGCTTGGCATCGACGAAACGCCGAAAGCGGTGCACACATATCGGGGAGAGTTGTAAGTTCTCTGATGCCGTTGACGTGGACCATGGGTCTTTGAAATGGGCGCATTCTATATATCATGGATTGATGTTGAATTTGTGGGCACTTGCCGTGCCCGAAACGCCCACACGTATAGCAGCCGTGTCTCGATAATGTCAGCTCCTGTGGACAGACTGTAGCCGTGCGGCGGCATGATAATCCAGCGGCGGCCCAAAGCAGACTTGAGGAAGGGGCGCAGTAGTATGTTGTTTGTTACAACACGCGATGTAGTGCTTGGTCATCTTCCACAGTCGAGGCCAGTAGAAACGTCGGCTACTGTGAAGCGTCCAGGCAAATCCAAGGTTGCATTGCCCGGAATACCAGGCATTCGCGCACGACTAGGCACAGTGGGCCGCCGTTGCTGGAGTAATTCTTCCAATAAAGAAGGCCGTCATGTATCACGAATGGCGTTGGGCGTTCAGTGTTGCGGGGCGCACCTATAATCTGTCTCAATTAAGGGTGGCGCTTTCGCTATTGATCAAACACATCCAAACTAGGGCAGTCTGAAGAGATAGCAGCCAGGTAGTTGTCGAAAGCGTCGTCACCAGTGTCCACAATTTGAGATGAAAGACCAGATATGCAGTCGGCGTCTGCGTGCCAGCAACCACTCTTGGAAGGAACAGAACATTGGTATCCTTGAAGCCACAAGGCCCCACGAGCAAATCGGCCAGCTAGCTCGCGCAGTCGGACAAAGGCACACAAAGAATAGTGATCTCTGATAATCTTGATATGTAGGCCGTACAAGTAAGTTCTGCAATTTTTTAAAGGCGAAAACAACCAAAACACGTTCTAGCCTTCGTCAAAGTACGATTTGCCTGCACAACGACGTGTTGGCGTCCTTAATGAATCAGAACAAGCACAGCGGCAAAACCGACACCACAATCCTCTGCATGCAGTGCCGTGAGTGCATCCCGATGGAAATGAGGTAAAAATGGCCCGGAAGTGGACACACAATTCAGGTGCTCGAAAGCAGCCTCACAGTGAGCGGTCCACTGGCATGGGGTGTGCTTCCGGAGCAAGTCTGTCAGTATATGAGCAAGCTGGTTGAACTCCTTTATAAACCTCCAAAAATAAGAACACAGGACCAGGAAGCTAAAAAGCTCCTTCACCGTCGCGGGTTGCTAAAGTTTCGAACTACAGTAATCTTTTGGGGACCTGGTCGTATGTTGTCCTTGTCGACGAGATATCCGAGAACAATGGCCTGACGCTCACCAAAATGACACTTCTTTGCGTTTACCACGAGCCCAGCGTTTAACACGAGCCCAGCTAACACAAGCGCCAGTCCTTGACTTTCTAGTCTTCGTGGTCCGTCTTCATTTGCGCTGAAGTTCCGTTCCTAAATACAGCTTGTTTGACACAATGATGAACGTTGAGCCGCTGGTTGTGCTCGTGGAAATTCCTTCCGAATAAAATGTAATCATCTAGATAACTCCTATGTATGTCTGCCATTGGAGACCGCGAAGGATGGAGTCTACAAATTTCCTGAAGGTTGCTGGGGCTATAAGCCAAACAGCATAACGTAAAACTCAAATAAACCAGCAGGCGTAACGAATGCAGTCTTCTCTGTGTCAGACGGATGCATTCGTACCTGCCAGAACCCAGACCTTATGTAGGCCGATGAAAAGTATGCAACAGAGTGCACGCAATGAACAGCATTTTCAATGCGTGGTAGAGGGTACACGTCTCTCTTTTACAGCGAAAGCTGTTATGAGATCATTTCACCGGCCGTTTTTGGTACCGTAGTTGTCCGCCGCTGCCGCTGCCGCCGCCGCCGGTGTCCGTAACCAGTATAGCTCGAAATAAGAAAGAAAACGAAATAAGAAAAAATTCCAGGATGGAACGAGGTTCGAACCTGGGCCCTCTGCGTGGGAGCCCAGTATTCAACCTCTGAGCCATGCCGGTGCTTGAAACTGCTTAGCAAAAAGGTCCTATACAGGCTTCATATCGGGAAGGAACCACATTAGCATATGCAATATAGCGTGGTAGAAGAGTAAAATAAGCACCAAGCGTCGCACAACGCGAATTCTCTAACCCGGCGTCACACAAAGCGAATTGCGCAACGAGGAGGTTGTTGAATGCTTCCAACCCATTACAAAGGGCTTTGCCATAATTCTTCATCGTTATCAGGCACAGCATCAACAAAGTGCGCATAATGCCTTACATGCGTTTAGCATGTAAGGCATTAGAATGACGAAAAATGGCACAGTGCTTGGTGCCCTACTTCTCAAAAATTACAGTGATTTATAGCGTAGTGGGTTCCTCGCAAGTGCACTTGTATTGGTTGCCAAGGAAGCCCATAAGCGCGTGATCCATTTCCTTGGGGTCGCAGTAAAGTTCTTCGCCCCCCCCCGTCTCTCTCTCACGTCAACGTATGTTATACAGCATGACGGGAGAGGGAAATAGCGACCGGGCGTCACCCAATGCAAATTACATAACTGGTGGGCCGTTTAAAGGTTCCAACCCATTACAAAGGGCTCAGCCATAATTCTTCATCGTCATCAGTCGTCGCGTCAACAAAGTGCGCATAATGCCTTATAGACGTGTAGCTGGTGCCTCGCTTCTCCGCAGAATGACGAATAATGGCTTAGTAGGTGCTTCCAAACTTCACAAAAATTGTGTTTTATGGCGTAGTGGGTACCTTTCTAGTGCACTCGTATTGTAGCCCCAAGAGAGCTTAACGGGCTCTAGAAACGCCGCTGTTCCAGCTTTCGCTTGTGACTGTGCTGCTGTTTCAGCGCAGGCTTGGCGTTTTTTTTTGATGGAATTAAAGCGGTGGTAGTGAACTTAAAATCTCCTTGAGTTGTCTTTCTTTTTGATGGCGATAACAGGGGCTGCCCAGGGACTGCATGACTCCTGAATAGCGCCCTTCTTCAGCATGTCGTTCACCTGCTCAGCAATCACTTTCTTTCCGAATAGGATACGGAAGCGTCTCTTCCATATCGGCGTAATATCTCCCGTGTTGATTCAGTCATGCATCCGGGATTTCGGCAACGTTGGGCAACTCTCGTCTTGCGCAAAATCAGACTACCGCGTAGTGTGCAAGTACCTCTAGCAGAACATCCTGCCCGGAAGAAGACAGTGACTTGATAATATTGCGTCATGATTTGGCCGAGTATTTGGGCGTTGTGCGACTGATGCGTGATGACTCTGCAACCATTCGGATGTCATTTGTGGTCTGCTCCTCAAATTTTAGGGGCGAAGCTCCTTAAGGCGGCACCCGTTCGTCCCTCGTAGTAGTAGTCGTAGTGCGTAACCATTCTTACGCTTTGACCTCCAAGGTGGTGCCGGTGGGAGATTTTTCCTGTGCGTTGTTGAACAATAAAAAATTCGCAGCGTGCGCGTTAACTAAAAGCCGAATTCTTCTGTCTCTCATTCCCCATTAGCAGCCATTGGCATGTTCCAGTAGGAAACGTTAGTAGAAGTAGAAGTGTAAGTGTTAGCTAAAAGCCGACTTCTTCTGTCTCTCATTCCCATTAGCAGCCATTGTTTACCTCCAAGGTAGTGCCTGGTGAGATTTCTCCTGTGCGTCATTGAACAATAAAAAATTTGTTCAAAACGCCGTTGATTGATGAAATAAACCAACGAAAGACGCCAGATGTTTTGTAAAAGCAAAACGAAAGAACGCCAGATGTTTCTAAAGCAAAATGAAAAGACGCCAGCTGCTTAACGAAAAACGCCAGATGTTTTCTAAAGCAATGATTTTCTAAACAATGAAAATTCACAGCGTACATGTAAAATTAAAGTGAGCTGCAAGTCGTCATAACTCATCGAACCTTTAGTATAAACCGCGATAACAAGATCAAGTAATCGAAAAATGAATCCATGAAACTAAATTCACCCCCACGCAGAGCAACAGATGTGTCACTAACACATCATTCTTTCTTCTTTCTAATATAGTATGCTTCCATAATTTCACGCGCTAAGACATCGTTACTCTTTCCATGAACGGAAACACTGGCAAACCCAGGCTCACACTTGCAGGAACCACAATGCACAGGCAAATGTGCTGAAAGTTTATTTTTCACCGAAAGCTCGTGCTCCCTCATCCTGTCGTTTATGCACCGGCCTGTTTGGCCGATATATACCCTACCGCAACTAAGCGGGATCTCGTACACCACGCCAACCGAGCAGGCGACAAAGGGCCTTGCGTGCCTCTTCCCACAAGGGGAGGGCCTCGGTGCAGAAGAAATTCGTGGGCACAGGCTAGCCAACTTGCGGGGCGCCGATACACCAAAGGTACATTGTACCTGTTAGCCACATTCTTAAGGTTGTGAGTAACCTTGTGCACATATGGCATAACCATGGGCCTTTTTTCCATCGGCTGCCTATTTCTTCTCGATCCCTTCAGTTTCTGAAGGAGGGTTTCCGAGACTGCAACAACGACAGAACCAGGGTAGCCGGCTGAATACAGCTTCGTGACCTGATTATTGAAAGTTTCCTGCATTCTACGAGGACAAGATTTCACCAGCGCTCCTTCCAGGCACATGGAAGCAACGGCCCTCTTGACAAGTTTCGAATGCGAGGTATCATAAGGAAGAAGTGCCTTGCGTGAACGTGGGCAATATGCCCAACATATGTGCGTCTCCGAGAAAGTGAGACTCAGGTCTAAAAATTGCAGCACACCACCAACAGGAAGCTCATGCGTGAATAAAAGACCCTTGGCGTGTTGTCTATAAACAGCTAAAACCTCATCCACTGAGTTAGTGGTTGTCAAAGCAGGGTTAGCTTTAAAAATGATTAATAAGTCGTCAACATACCTAAAAACCTTCACTTCAGCGCCACTTCTCTGTCAGCCACTTCTGTGTCAAAATTCGCTAAAAATATGTTACATAACACAGGTGCCACGCATGAACCTATGCAGATTCCTTTTCTTTGAATACAAAAATGATTATCGTGACATATGAACGTGGAACATAGATAAAATTCGAGCAACATCATAACGTTGTCAAGGGAAATGCCAGTGGCGCGCTCAAAGGCAAGAACACCATTCTGCTCAATACAGCTTCTAACAACTAAAAACAACTCTGCGTGGGGAACCGAATAAAACAAATCTTCAACATCAATAGAAAAAGCATTGCCACCTTCATTTAGGCCTATCAAGAACTGTGTAAGAAGTCAAATGATCTACTCCGTCTCCACGACATCGCTCACTGTCGCCCATGCGCCCATGTCCGGTCTCACGCGACCAGGAAAACTAGTCGTCGCAGTCCACGAGGCAAGGGCTGCGACGCTATCGAATTGCGAAAGCCCTCAGCGAAGCCCATCCAACGTGATAGACGTGTTTGTTGACGGTGTTCCTGCATCTGCCTTTGTCGACACTGGAGCCGCCGTATCCGTTATGGACCAAAAATTGAGCCGATTACTACGAAAAGTGAGGACGCCACTTTCTGGGATGTCTCTCCATACAGCCAGCTCCCAGAATATTCATCCTACAGCAATATGCACAGCTCGCGTCATCAATCAGGACGTTCTGTACGACGTAGAGTTCATTATAATTGCTGCATGCTCGCACGACATCATACTGGGATGGGATTTTCTCTCCGCCACGACGCCGTAATTGAGCTCTACCCGTTCTCACATTTGACGCCGGCAGACACTTTATCGGTATCTAGCAAGGTCCTCGTCAAAGACGATACCAAAGTACCCCCAAACTCGTCGACGGCTGTGTCAGTCGACTGCGCTGGTCTCTCCGACACCATTGCACTCACTTCGCCATCTGACCACGTTTGCGCCAGGAAAGGCTTGCTGGTACCTTTCGCGACCGTGCAAATCAATCAGGGCAGTACCGCTATTTTTAACACGAAAGTGTTTTATGCCGGGGTCCACCAAGTACATCCGTCACGGATATGACGTTGATAAAATGGACGCCAACGGGTGAGAAAGAAAAACAAACAAGAAAAACATACCCCGCTGGGAATCGAACCCACGACGTTGCGGACACGACGGCAAGCGCCCGACGCCCTCCCGACTCAGCTAACTCTTGAGATGCTAGACGCGGCGCGAATGCGCCTTATATCTTTCACACATTCTCTTTCGCAGCGGGCGGAGCGGGGCGGCGCCGCCGTCTGTGAGAGGTGAAAAGAAGTAATGCTTCACGATCGACACTTAGTAGCGCTTACTCCGAGATTGCACGCGATATCGGAGGTCATGGGTAAAGCGTCTCGATACCAGAGAGGTAGACTGGCCGCGCTGGCGTCGCCTAGGCACCCTTGACACAGTTACGTTCTTTGCCTTTGGCTTCGCGATAGCGTGCGTCGGCTCATCGGAGTAGTGCAGCTTCTACGTGCACCAACGGGATTTCTCCGCCGCCGACTGCTTCAATTGCGAGAGCACCGACTAACAAAACTGCTGCAATATGCGTTGCAGAAAGGACGCGATTTCGACGGGCGATTGTCGTGCCTTGGTGGAGCGAGAGCAGCGAATGCGAGACAGGGGTCAGCGGGTCACACGCGTTTGCGGCTCAGGCTACGAACCTCTACCTCCCGTATTGCTGAAGCGCCGTGTGTGTTGTGTATGCATGAGCACAGGCGTTGGCTACCCATTACTAGAAAGCGCACACCGTGCCGTTTCTCTCCTTAATTGACGACGCTTTGAAGAAGTGCATACCGGGTACCAGTGTTGATTATGAGCTTGGTGATATCATCCTTAAGCGGGATTCACGATTCGCTGTAACCAAATATATGTTCACACCTTCAGCTACCACAACGGTTTAATCATGATTATGGGCGTTAGGCGTCGCGATAGAGACATGCTGTCAACATGGGTGCATCCACGTCAAATGGCGCCATAGCTGCCAAACACGAATAGACATTGTACAAGCTCTCGTATATCACAACACAATAAGCACTACTTCTGTGAAGACACGTTTCACTTTCGTGTTATAATGATTCCTATGACGGAGGGAGCAGCCATGTTTTTGTTAACAAGCCATCTCCATACGTTGTTACGTTGGTGCGAGGGGATTGTCTCGGCAGAGTGGAACCCCTCGAAGACGCACAAGTTCTGGACGCACCCGATGACTCGCACTGTACCAGTTCCCGTACCATCAGTGATGTTTCCACGTCTGATCTGTCACCCGCTGATGTATTTGGTCCCACCATTGCTGACAACCTCACGTTGGTCCAGCGTTCCTAGCTTTTGTGCTTGTTGGAAGAATTTCGTCATTCGTTCGATGTCGGGCAAACTTCCCTCGGCCGCACGTCCGCTGTCACGCATCGCATCGACACTGGCGCCCAACCACCACTGCGGCAACGTCCATATCGCGTGTTTTCCGCAGAACGTCGGGTCATTAATGAGCAACTCGACGATATGCTTCGACGCGACGTTATTCGGCCCTCGGACAGCCCATGAGCGTCTCCCGTTGTTCTCGTTGCGAAGAAGGACGGTTCTGTGCGGACTACCGACGGCGCAACAAGATCACTCGCAAGGATGGTTATCCGCTGCCGCGAATCGATGACGCGATTGACAGCCTGCAAGGAGCCGAATTCTTTTTATCACTTGATTTAGGCTCAGGGTACTGGCAAGTACCCGTGGCGGATGACGCTCGACTGAAGACAGCCTTTCTCGCGCCCGACGGCTTGTACGAGTCCAACGTCATGCCGGTTGGTCTGTGTAATGCGCCCGCGACCTTCGGGCGCATGATGGACACCGTTCTGCGCACCATGAAATCGCACACGTGCATGTGTTACCTGGACGACGTCGTGGTTTTCGCTCTGGACTTCTCCATGCAACTCCAACGTCTGCGGCATGTTTTGACGCGTTTGCGCAACGCCGGCCTCCAACGGAATCTGAAGAAGTGCCGATTTGCAGCACGGCAGCTGACAATCCTCGGCTACGTCGTGTCCAAGGACGGAATCCTTCCCGATCCGGCCAAGTTTCGGGCCGCGGCCGAACTTCCGAAACCTACGACCGTCAAAGAACTGCGCAGTTTCGTAGGACTGTGTTCGTATTTTCGACGCTTCAAACGAAACTTTGCCACCATCATATCACCGCTGACGAAGCTCCTTGGAAGTAACGGACCCCTCAATTCCTGGTCGTCCGAGTGTGACGACGTGTTCGCAAAGCTCCATCGTTTGTTGACGTCTCCTCCCATACTGCGCCACTACGATCCTCCGGCGCCAACGGTGGTACACATGGACGCCAGCGGTGTAGGCCTCGGCGCGGTCCTTCCGCAGCGCCAACCAGGGTTCCCCAATTATGTCGTGGCATACGCAAGCCGTACGCTTACCAGAGCAGAGACCAATTACACAGTCACGGAAAAAGAGTGCCTGGCGATCATATGGGCCCTTATTTGTATGGTCGCCCATTTGATGTCGTCACCGACCTTCAGGCACTATGCTGGCTGTCGTCATTGAAGGATCCCTCAGGCCGTCTCGCTCGCTGGGCACTTCGCCTGCAAGACTACGACATCCGCGTGCTGTACCGCAACGGACGCCAGCATGGTGACGCCGACGCCCTCTCGTGCTCTCCCTCGCCTGACGACAATGCCCCTGCTGAGTACCCGACATAGTTGTTGCTTCAATCGACGTTCACACCATCGCTACCGAGCAGCGCAAGGAAAAATTGATCGCCTCGCTGATCGACTTGCTCACTGATCCGTCGGCAACACCACCCATTAGCGCGTTGCGTCGTCAAGCCCACCATTTCGCCATTCGTGACGACCTACTGCACCGACGCAATTACAACGCCGACGGCCGCCTGTGGCTACTAGTGAAACCCCGCAATCTGCGTTCTGAAATATGCGAGGCCTGCCACTCTGACCCGCAATGCGCGCATTCTGGCGTATCCGAAACTCACCACCGCATTCGATAGCGATCATTCTGGCGAGGAATGTACCGCTACGTGCAGAAGTTAGTTCGCTCCTGCATCGATTGCCAACGCCGAAGACCTGCAATGCACGTGTCGCCAGCAGGTCTACAACCGTTACCTCGCCCTAACCGTCCGTTTGGGCGCGTGGACATCGATTTGTATGGACCACTTCCTCTGACTTAGGCTGGTAACCGCTGGGCCATCGTCGCTGTTGACCATCTAACGCGATACGCCGAAACCGCCGCCCTACCAGCGGCTCAAAGAGTGCCATGCTGTTCACCGCAAAACTACTGCTTACCACCCGCAGACGAATGGCTTAACCGAACGATTACCCGCACGCTCGGTGTCATGCTTTCAATGTACGTCGCCGCCGATCACAACCGATCATAACAGCGGAGCGTCTGTCATTACGCATTCAGTACAATTATTCCCCGCTCATTAAGGAGCCATCCTGGTGACCTAGGGGCCAGAGAACACAGGAGGATCGTAGCACTGTTTGAGTCTGGACACGTGAACGATTTCCTGGCCACCGCGGCGATGGTCAGAAGACGGTTCCAGTGGCTCGATGAGGTAGTTCACCGGCGAAGTCTTGTGGAAAGGCCAGGAGTAGTAGACGGCACACGCAGCCAAACGAGCGAGCCAGGATCGTAGGAAGTAGTGCTAGTGGACGCGTCGTGGTGGTGCTTCTGGCGTCCCTGGTCTTGTGTTGTGAATGAGCGTGCAAGTTGGCGGCATTCTTCAGCACATGTAGCTGCTTGGGATAGAGTTGTAGACTCTGAGGCATCGGGTCGGTACAAAAGAATAGTGTCCATAGTACAAGAAGGCTCGCGTCCGTAAAGGAGGAAAAATGGGGAGAACCCAGTAGTGCTTTGAATGGCGGTATTATAAGCGAAAGCAATAAACGGTAGTACTCGATCCCAGTTGGAGTGGTCTGACGAGATGTACATAGACAGCATGTCACCGAGAGTACGGTTAAAGCGTTCTGTCACCCCATTGGTTTGAGGGTGATAGGCGCTTGTGGTGCGGTGCACGACGCGGCACTCACGCAGCAATGCTGTGATCACGTCCGAGAGAAACACACGACCGCGATCACTCAGCAACTCTCGGGGGGCGCCATGACGAAGGACGAGATTGTGGAGAATGAAAGTGGCGACGTTTTTTGCTGTAGACGAAGGAAGGGGTGGAGTTTCGGCGTACCGTGTGAGGTGGTCGACGGCAACGATGATCCAACGGTTACCGTCTGCCGTGCTGGGAAGGGGACCGTAGATGTCGATGCCGACGCGGTCGAACGGTCGGGCAGGGCATGGCAAAGGGTACAAGGCGCCGGCGGCGCGTTGAGGGGGAGTCTTGCGTCTCTGGCATGTGGAACATGGCAGAACGTACTGTCGAATGAAACGGTACATGCCACGCCAGTAATATCGAAGCCTGATTCGAGAATAAGTTTTAAGGAAACCTGCGTGGCCGCATTGTGGGTCGTCGTGGAACGTAGAACAAATTTCGGACCGGAGGTGACGCGGAATGACGATAACCACTTACGGCCGCCGGGTGTGTAATTTCGGCGGTACAGCACGTCTTGGCGAGTGGTGAAGTGCTCGGCTTGCCGACGCAATGTCCGAGAAGATGGAGGAGGGGTCCGACCAGACAGAACGTCTAGAATGGAAGCAATCCAAGGATCCTTGCGTTGCTCGGAGGGAATGTCGGAGATGGTGAGCGCGGTGGTATCGCAGGTAGTATGTGTGAAGTACAGGAGAGGGCGTCTGCGTCTGAATGCTTGTGGCCAGAGCGATACACCACGCGGATATCGTATTCCTGGAGCCGTAACGCCCATCGGGCAAGGCGACCACTTGGATCTTTTAGTGACGACAACCAACACAGGGTATGGTGGTCAGTCACTACGTCAAATGGGCGTCCGTACACGTAAGGCAGAAATTTCTCGATCGCCCAAAGAATGGCAAGGCATTCCTTTTCGGTGACAGAATAGTTGCTATCGGCTTTGGTAAGACTTCGGCTTGCGTAGGCAACGACGTACTCTTGGAAGCCATCTTTTCATTGCGCAAGAATAGCGCCGAGCCCGACACCGCTAGCGTCTGTGTGGATCTCAGTGGGTGCAGATGGGTCGAAGTGTCGCAGAATAGGTGGTAACGCGAGGATGCGGCGCAGTTCCTCGGAAGCATCGTCACAAGGGGGAGACCACGCCGAAAGATCATTAGAGCCAGCGATAAGCTTGGTCAAAGGAGCGATGATGGTAGCGAAGTTGCTTACAAAGCGCCGGAAATAGGAACAAAGGCCGATGAAGCTTCGAATCTGTTAGTTGGTGGGATCAGGGAGAATACCGTCCTTCGAAACCACATGCCCTAGGATCGTAAGCTGCCGAGCGGCAAAGTGGCATTTCTTCAGGTTCAGTTGCAGTCCCGCGGCGGAGAGGCAAGCAAGAACTTGCTCGAGGCGGGTAAAATGGGTCGCGAAATCGGTAGAAATGATTACAATGTCGTCTAAATAACAAATTCAAATATTCCACTTGAGGCCTCGAAGGATCGTGTCCATCATACGCTCGAAAGTGGCAGGCGCGTTGCAGAGGCCAAAGGGCATGACTGTAAATTCGTAAAGGCCGTCGGGCGTAACAAAAGTCGTTTTTTTGCGATCGGCCTCCGCCATGGGCACCTGCCAGTAGCCGGAGCGCAGATCTAAGGAAGAAAAGAATTCTGCGCCCTGTAGGCAGTCTAGGGCATCGTCGATGCGCGGTAGAGGATAGACATCCTTGCGCGTGTTACGGTTGAGACGGCGGTAGTCCACGCAGAAGCTGATGGATCCGTCCTTTTTCTTCACCAGCACAACTGGAGAGGCCCAGGGGCTGCTGGACGGCTGAATTATTCCACGCTTGAGCATATCATCTACCTGTTGATCGATGACACGGCGTTCGGAAGTCGGCACACGGTATGGACGCTGTCGCAGTGGTGCATGTTGACCGGTATCAATACGGTGGACAACTGCTGACGTTCGACCTAAAGAAGGCTGGTCGTGGTCGAAGGAGGCTCGAAAACGCTGGAGGAGTTGGACAAGCTGTTGCAGTTGGACAAGCTGTTGTTGGACAGGCTTTGCAGAATACGTCCATAGGAGCAGCTGTGTCAGTTGCAGAAGTGATGGCACAAGGCAGTAGTGATGCCGTGTCTCCAAGTGTTGTATTGTCACGTGGTCGTGACGTCGACGAAGACAGCAGTCGGCGTTTGCAGGATGGAACTGTTTATTTGGCTGAACTTGTGGCCGGAAAATGAGAACTAGAGCTACAGCAATACACGCTGTACAATGATAGCGGCGAACAGGGCGTCGTCCGTCGATCAACTGACAAGCGGTCAATCGCGTCGGCTTTTATACAGGCGCTATCGAACTTTCCAGCTATATCGCTGGTGGCGGCGTTATCTCTACACAAAGCTGGAACATTCGCGTGCGGGGCGCAATCTTAACAGAACGATCTACTACAGACGCGAAGCTTCTCGAACAATGCTTTGCGGACAGCGTCGAGCTTTCATAACCGTCCCTGCCGGTCAAACCCGAATACATCAAAACAAGACAAGAAGTGGGCGTGGCATTGCCCCCCTCTGAAAAAGCATCGTCTCGATGCTTGTGAAAGAACATAGACGAGAAAAAAACAAGTGCATACACAAATAAATTACAATAACAAAGGAAAAAAATAGAGTCCCCAGGCTCGCTAACGCGCAAAAAACGGCTTAAGGCGCACGACATGGACGACTTCAGGTCGTGCGCGGCGTCGCTGGGAGTTCGTAATGCCGTCCGGGATCACCTCGTAGTCAAGAGCGCCGAGGCGTCGAAGAACCTTGTATGGCCCGAAGTATCGCCGAAGGAGTTTTTCGCTAAGCCCGCGTCGGCGTTCGGCGTCCAGACCCAAACACGGTCGCCGGGCTGGTATTCCGCGAAGCGTCGTCGAAGATTGTAGCGACGGCTGTCGGTGTGCTGCTGTGTCTTGATGCGCAGGCGGGCGAGCTGTCGAGCTTCTTCGGCACGTTGTAAGCGGCGGCATGGAGGTTTTCTTCGTCGGTGACGTTGGGTAGCATGGCGTCGAGCGTCGTCGCCGGGCTCCTTCCGTAGACCAACTTGTACGGCGTCATCTGCGTCGTTTCTTGGACGGCCGTGTTGTATGCGAAGGTCACATACGGAAGGATGGCATCCCACGTCTTGTGTTCGACGTCGACATACATGGCCAACATGTCGGCGATGGTCTTGTTTAGCCGCTCGGTCAGGCCATTTGTCTGTGGGTGGTACGCTGTGGTCCGGCGGTGGCTTGTTTGGCTGTATCTCAGTATTGCCTGAGTTAGGTCAGCAGTAAACGCCGTACCTCTGTCGGTGATGAGAACTTCTAGGGCGCCATGACGCAGGACGATGTTCTCAACGAAGAACTTCGCTACCTCGGCGGCACTGCCTTTGGGCAAGGCCTTCGTCTCGGCGTAGCGGGTGAGGTAGTCGGTAGCTACGACGGTCCATTTGTTTCCGGTATTGGACGTCGGGAACGGCGCCAGTAAGTCCATCCCGATTTGCTGGAATGGCCGTCGAGGTGGCTCGATAGGCTGCAGAAGTCCGGCTGACCTAGTGGGCGGTGTCTTGCGTCGCTGACAGTCCCGGCAGGTCTTCACGTAACGAGTGACGTAGGCGGAAAGGCGCCGCCAGTAGTACTTCTCCTGTATTCTTGCTAGCGTGCGAGAAACACCCAGGTGTCCAGCCGTCGGGTCGTCGTGCAGAGCCTGGAGGACCTCTGGCCGCAATGTCGAGGGTACCACGAGAAGGCAATCGGCTCGAAGCGGTGAGAAGTTCTTCTTTAGGAGAAAACCATTGCGCAAGAAAAATGACGCCACTCCCCGCGTGAATACCTTCGGAACAACGGTGGTGCTGCCCTCGAGGTATTCCACAAGGCCCCTGAGTTCTGGATCCGTTCGCTGTCGTTCGGCGAAGTCGTCGGCACTTACGATTCCCAAGAAGGAGTCGTCCTCCTTGTCGTCCTGCGGCGGTGGGTCGACGGGGGCGCGAGACAGGCAGTCAGCGTCAGAGTGTTTCCTTCCGGACATGTAAACGACGGTAATGTCGAATTCTTGAAGTCGTAGGCTCCACCGTGCGAGGCGACCTGAAGGGTCCTTCAAGTTAGCTAGCCAACACAATGCGTGGTAGTCGCTCACAACTTTGAAGGGCCTGCCGTAGAGGTAGGGGCGAAACTTGGATGCAGCCCAGATGATCGCTAGGCACTCCTTTTCTGTTGTGGAATAGTTCGTTTCTGCCTTTGATAGCGACCGGCTAGCATAACTGATGACCCTTTCCTGCCCGTCAGTCTTCTGCACAAGGACGGCGCCGAGTCCTACGCTGCTTGCGTCGGTGTGGATTTCCGTATCGGCGTATTCGTCGAAATGTGCTAGTATCGGAGGCATCTGAAGGCGTCGTTTCAGTTCTTCAAATGCTTCGATTTGCGCCGTTTCCCACTTGAATGGCACGTCGGTCTTCGTGAGGTGAGTTAGCGGTTCGGCGATTCGTGAAAATTCCTTGACAAAGCGCCTGTAGTAGGCGCACAAGCCGAGAAAACGGCGCACGGATTTCGTGTCGGTGGGGGGCGGGAAGGCAGCGATGGCAGCTGTTTTCCGCTGGTCTGGGCGAACACCACCCTTGCTGATCACGTCACCCAAAAACAGCAGCTCCTCGTATGCAAAGCGGCACTTTTCAGGCTTCAAGGTGAGGCCAGAAGTCTTGATTGCTTGTAGTACAGGGTCAAGGCGCCGGTGGTGTTCGTCGAAGCTTGAGGCAAACACATTGACGTCGTCCATGTACACAAGGCAAGTCTGCCACTTCAATCCAGCCAGGACGGTGTCCATAACGCGCTGGAACGTCGCAGGTGCCGAGCAAAGACCAAAGGCATAACCTTGAACTCGAAGAGGCCGTCTGGTGTTATAAAGGCAGTCTTCTCTCGGTCTCTCTTGTCGACTTCGATTTGCCAATAGCCGGTCTTGAGGTCCATCGACGAAAAGTACCTCACGTTGTAGAGTCGATCCAGGGTGTCGTCTATCCGTGGGAGAGGGTAGACGTCCTTCTTCGTGATTTTGTTCAGGCGGCGATAATCGACGCAGAAGCGTAGGGTTCCGTCTTTCTTCTTCACTAACACCACGGGTGACGCCCATGGACTCTTCGACAGCTGGATGATGTCGTTGCGTAGCATTTCGTCGACTTGTTTCTTTATGGATTCGCGTTCTCGCGTTGAAACTCTGTACGGGCTCTGCCGGAGTGGCCTGGCATTTTTCTCTGTTATCATGCGATGTTTTGCGACTGGGGTCTGGAGGATTCTTGACGATGACGAAAAGTAGTCCCTGTATTTGAAGAGCAGGGTTTTGAGCTGTTCTTGTTTATGCTTCGGAAGGCTAGGATTAACGTCGAAAACTGGTTGAGAAGCTTGGTGTGTCGGTGTTGGCTCGGAAGAATCGGCGATGGCGAAAGCCATCGACGTAGCCGTGATTTCTTCGATGTAGGCGACTGTCGTGCCTTTGTTTACGTGGTTATACTCGTTGCTAAAATTTGTGAGCATCACTGTTGCTTTGCCTCCCCGCAACTCTGCTATTCCTCTTGCGACGCAAATCTCGCGGTTAATCAACTGGTGCTGGTCGCCTTCAATGATGCCTTCCAGGTCTGCTACTTTCTGAGAGCCGACGGAAATGATGACGCTGGAGCGAGGGGGAATGGTGACTTGGTCTTCCAGCACATTCAAGGCATGCTTCCCTGGCGGCGTGTACAGCGGTAATGCTTTTTCTGTAGATAGTGTTATCGACTTCGCTCTGAGGTCGATGACTGCACCATGAAGGCCTAAGAAGTCCATACCAAGGATGACATCTCGGGAGCAATGCTGAAGGACTACGAAGCTTGCGGGATAAATCCGGTTGTTGATGGAGACCCTCGCTGTGCAGATTCCTGCCGGCGTTACTAGGTGACCTCCCGCTGTGCGGATTTCGGGGCCTTCCCAGGCGTTCTTGACTTTCTTCAGCTTCGTCGCGAGCGGTCCACTGATGACAGAATAGTCGGCTCCAGTATCGACGAGAGCGGTGACGTTGTGGCCGTCGATGAGAACGTCGACGTCACTCGTTCGTCGCCTACCGATTCGATTTGGTCGCGGCGTCGGATCACGGCTACGTCGGTTTGTCCCGCTGTTTCGACGTTGCGTCGTCAGGTCTTCTTCGGGCCGTGAAGTTTCGACGTCAGGGCTTCGTTCGGCTTGCGGCGTGTTCTTTAGATTTCGTTGCGGCGTTGTCGTCGGTGGCGGAGGATCTTCGGCATTTCGTCGTACAGCAACCGCACCTCCATCGGTTGCTGCCCTTAGTTTTCCGGATACGGGCTGGGTTACCGGCCTCGCGTTGGGCCAGTGTATGGTCGGCGTTGGGGGGAGACGTAGCGGCCTGGCGACGGCGAACGGGAAGGTTGTCGGGGCGTCCATTGCGTTCCCGCGAGGTAGTCGGCGAAGTCGCGTGGTCTTTCCCCTCGCTGTGGACGCGGCGCGTCGATGGCGAACCCACGCAGTCCCATCTGCCGGTACTGGCAGCGGCGGTAAGTGTGGCCAGCTTCCCCACAATGGTAGCAGGAGTGGGCGGTGGTCCGGGGTGCGCCAAACGTCGCTCTTTCTCGGCGTGTATAGCTAGCCGGCTGGCGGGCGGCATGACGTCGGTGGCGGCGGCGGAACTGCTGGGGTGGCGCGGCGTCTTGACGTGGGCGAGGAGGTGGGGCGTTGCGTCGGGCTGCAGCGGCATAGCTCACTGCTTGCAGTTGTGGCTGCGCTGACTCGGGGGTGCCCAGAGACTGCTGTATTTCCTCTCGGACGATATCAGCGATCGAGGCAACTTCAGGCTGCGGTAAGGGTAAAATCTTGCGCAGTTCTTCCCGCACGATCGCTCGGATCGTTTCACGCAGGTCGTCGGAGCCGACGGCATGAACAGCTGGGCTGTCTTGAATCGATCGGCGATTGTACTGGCGGTTGCGCTTTTCCAGGGTCTTCTCAATCGTCGTCGCCTCTGAGATGAATTCTTGGACTGTCGAGGGTGGGTTCCGCATCAGCCCAGCGAAGAGCTCTTGCTTTACCCCTCGCATGAGCAGCCTGACTTTCTTGTCCTCGGGCATGGCTGGGTCAGCGTGGCGGAACAGTCTGGTCATTTCCTCTCCAAGATGGCAGCACTTTCATTTGGAAGTTGGACCCGCGTCTCTAGCAAGGCTGCGGCCCTTTCTTTTCTGACGACGCTTGCAAACGTCTGCAGAAAAGCGCTGCGAAAGGCGTCCCAAGTTCGAAGAGTGGCCTCCCGATTCTCGAACCAGGTCCTTGCTGCGTCTTCGAGGTAAAAGTAAACGTGACGCAGCTTGTCCTCAGAGTCCCAGTTGTTGAATGTTGAGACCCTTTCGAAAGTCTCGAGCCAGGTGTCCGGGTCTTCGAATGACGACCCGCGGAAGGTTGGCGGCTCCTTGGGCTGACGGAGTAGGATCGGCGCAGGCTGCACGGGGTCGGTCATCGTCGCTGCGGTGGGTGTTGGAACCTTGGGCTGCCTGGTTTGTTCGAGAAGGAGCCCGGGCTCTGGCTGCAGTCCCTTCTGCCTGCGGCTTGTTCGACGATCCGGGTATTCTTTGCTGTCGTCCTCCTCGCGGGTTGGACTTGGGTCAGCGCTTCGCGGCGGCGTCCGGATCATGGAAGAAGCAGCACCTCCACCAGATGTCACGTGGTCGTGACGTCGACGAAGACAGCAGGATGAAACTGTTTATTTGGCCGAACTTGTGGCCGGAAAATGAGAACTAGAGCTACAGCAATACACGCTGTACAATGATAGCGGCGAACAGGGCGTCGTCCGTCGATCAACTGACAAGCGGTCAATCGCGTCGGCTTTTATACAGGCGCTATCGAACTTTCCAGCTATATCGCTGGCGGCGGCGTTATCTCTACACAAAGCTGGAACATTCGCGTGCGGGGCGCAATCTTAACAGAACGATCTACTACAGACGCGAAGCTTCTCGAACAATGCTTTGCGGACAGCGTCGAGCTTTGATAACCGTCCTTGCCGGTCAAACCCGAATACATCAAAACAAGACAAGAAGTGGGCGTGGCAGTATCGTCGAAAATGTCAGCAAAAGTAGTGAGGCTCCCCAGACATTCGCCGCGAAGTACAAGAGACGGGACAGCAGAGACGTTGCACGCGTAAAGTGCCGCGGAACCATTGCAAAGTTTGATGACGGCAAACGGGAGGATCAAGGTTCGGTGACGCGCACTCGGTACAGATGGCTGGAACAAAACAGTAGAGTTAGTGGCAGCAAGCGAAAACACAGGCACTATGACGGCGGACAAAGGCGCGATACGGACGTCAGCTGCGGCAAACACTTTAGGGGGACTGCGGTCGTCGAGGTCAGGGCACAGATTCGACAACGTGAGTTCAGCACGAGCGCAGTCTACGAGGGCCTGATGGGTAGAAAGAAAATCCCATCCTACAATGACGTCGTAGGATGATCGCGGAAGAACGACAAACTTGACGGCATACCGAACATCTTGA
The DNA here is from genome assembly GCF_013339695.2 of Rhipicephalus sanguineus. Classification (NCBI taxonomy): domain Eukaryota; kingdom Metazoa; phylum Arthropoda; class Arachnida; order Ixodida; family Ixodidae; genus Rhipicephalus; species Rhipicephalus sanguineus. Next base: position 128,473,357 of record NC_051184.2, on the reverse strand, counting down.
ATCACAACACGAGCTGTGCACTGAGGCGAAGGCGTGATGTAATGCGATGTCGCTGTACGCAGGGCAAGATTCTTAAGCGGTGTGGTCACTTTTCTCAAACTGCGGCACAGTTTCTCACGAATGACAGAAACTACGGCTCCTTTGTCGACAAGTGCACGTACGGCGATACCTTCTACTATTATATCAGTTTCGTTGGGCGGATAAAGAGGAGGTCTTGGAGAGTTCGACGACAACGCAATTCTTGCCTCCGGAACTGCGGCTGTCAGTTTTCATCTCGTGCGGGGCTAGGTCGTCGAAGCATGGGGGAGATGGATCGGCGACGGGGCGACGACGAACGGCGTGAGTCGAGAGAGCGTCGAGGGGAAAACGAGTGAGCGACAGCCGAAGAAAGTCGTTGGGAATGCTGGCCAGCCGGATAATTGGAGGAAGGCACACCGTCCTGAGATTGGAAGCTGCGACGTCGACAGTAGCGGGCTATATGCCCTGCCGAAGCGCACGCGAAACATATTGGCCGATTATAAAAGGTGCGCCATGGGCTAACGACAGACGGTCCGGAGGGCGAAGTAGGATGGGGTACCACCGTGCTTGTGGGAGGCGGCGGCGTCGTGTGGAAGGACCCGGTGGCCCGGTAGGCGCCAGAAACTGATGGAGCCTGCGGTCTGGCAGCGACGGCCGCGTAGGTCAGCGGTGTAGTGGCAGGCGGTGATGGTGGTAGTGCCTGCGCGACTTGCGCCTGAATGACCTGACGAAGACGTGGTTCCAATGATGTCACTGGTTCAGGTAATTGGGCGACAAGGGAAAGTTGACGCGCAACTTCCTCACGGATGAACTGCTTGATCTGTGGCAGTAAAACGGTGTGATCAGCAGGGACGTCATCGACAAGGGCGGAAACCTCAGCTGTAGCCTCGGCAGCGTGGCGTGTCGAGACACGCTGCTTTCGCAACTCGTCGTACGACTGGCAGAGTTCCGAGCGACAAGCATCTGAAACGTGTCGTCGTCGACTCCTTTCATGATGTGCTTTATCTTGTACATTTCGGCGAGAGATGGGTCGACGCACTTGCATAGGGACAATACATCTTCGATATAGCTCGTAAACGTCTCGTCCCGGCGCTGGACTCGGCTACGCAAACGCTGTTCCGCGCGAAGCCGGCGCACGGCGGGACGACCAAAGACCTCGGTGATGGTTGCCTTAAAGGTCGACCAGGTGGTGATGTCAGTCTCATTGTTTTTAAACCAGAGGCTGGCCTAATCAGCTAAGTAAAAGTGCACGTTGGTGAGCTTGTCGCAGTCGTCCCATTTGTTGGAAGCACTTACGCGTTCGTACTCGACTATCCAATCCTCGACGTCGTGCTCGTCATTGCCGTGAAATACGGGCGGGTCGCGTTGCCGTTGCAGGCCAGCACAGAAGACTGTCGTTGTGGCGGCAGCAGCTTGCAAAGGGCCAGGTGCAGTTATGTTGAAAGGCGATGGTAGCGTCCGATTGCGAAGTTGCAGGATGATGGGAACCCCGGCTCCTCCACCACTTGAAATAGAGGTGTTGTACGTGAAGAAAGGGTCAGACGTTGCTTTGTGAAAGGCTCTTTATCAGGCAGCTCCGGCTACCAGCGAGCACGAGCGCGAGCGACAACCACAGTCACCGATTTTCGTCTTCCTATTTCATAACAGCGGAGCGTCTGTCATTCCCATTCAGTACAATGTATATGTACGAAGGAAAAAATACGACTCTTAAGGGCTCGTTTTGTTTGTTAGACACAATAATTATGAGAACTAACAGACAATAACGCCAAGGAAAGTATAGCGGGTGTTATCTGTAGTATTTAGAATATACGTGAAGAATATATATATATATATATATATATATATATATATGACGGTTCAAGGGTGAATGAGGGAAAGGAAGAGGAGGAAGACGAGGAGTTAGATTAAAATGGCGTTCTGACTGACGCCATGTCTCGTCCGTTACGGTAAGTCGACAGGATCTACCTCAACAGTATCATCAGCCTACCAAGAAGATGATCAGCGTGCCGAAATATACCGGAGCTGAAGACGACGTCCCTGTGGACAAGTAGTTGCGTCTCTTCGAAATGAAAGCGAGCAACGCTACCTGTTCCGAACGAGATCGCATCGACTGCATCAGCGAGTACCTGGAAGGTGAGGCATTCCGGTGGTACCTCACCGAGATTTTCGACTCCGAAGATTCGTGAGAAGGCATCAAAACGAGCATGATAGCGCGAGTTGCAGCCCCCGTCAGCGACCCCTTCCGCCAATTAATACACTTCAGAATCAAAAGAGAGCAGCGCATCAGACACTATTACGAAGAGAAGACGCGCCTTGGTCGCCTTGCAGAGTTGAAGGACGTTCACATAGTGTCAGGCTTGACCGATGGTGTACCTGAGGATATTGAAAGGCGCCTCGCTGGAATGCCGCTCGCCACCCCGGCCAAGTGGCTTGCTGCTGCGCTCCGAGCGGAAGACTATCCAGAGAGATGCTTCCCAACGCTCGTCGAAGCAGCAGCTCGTGCAACGGGAGCCTCATCCTACGCGACGATGGACTGCAGAATCGACAAGCACCCCGCGCAGTGAGGGCCGACGGTGTGCATCTGCTGGTTTGCCAAATCACTTTCACTGGCACAATGAGTGCCCTCGTCGTGAAATGCTGTCTGCTCTAGCTGACGACCAGGGAAACGAAGAGGGCGGCCCAAAGCTGCACTAATGCGTTTTTGTGCGCTTGTGAACGGACACTTGGTCAACGCAACTCTAGATACAGGAGCCACTATTGCATGTATCAGTGACGCTGTGTTCAGAAAACTCAAGCTGCAATTACTCAAGGATCCATGCATCAGTGTCCAACAAGTCACCTCAACGACAAAAACTTTGGGCCACGTACACATACAATTGGAAATAGGGAAGATAAAGCAGGCAGTCCAAGCACACGTTCTCGAAAGCATGAAGACTGAATTCTTTCTAGGCCTGGACAACGCCTCCTTTTTCAAACTTTCGCTCAACTTGAATACCATGACTTTGCTTCAAGACGACGAAGCTCTACACAACACCTTTGAAAATCAAAAGTGTGTCTTCAGTGCTGGTACAACCCCGCTCCAGTCTATTGACGTCACGTACCTTTCAACGTCACAAGCTGCTTTGAGAGATGTGTTTCACAGTTACGAGGACATTTTCTCAAAGTCTCAGATGGACTTCGGATGTATTGCGGATGAACGACATCGCATTGTCCTCAGCAACACGTCCCTATTCACAGACCACCATATCAATGCTATCCGGCAAAGAGGAAATTGTCAGGCAAGTGGACCTACTGCTGAAGCAAAGTGTGGTGCGTCCCTCTTTTTCACCATACGCCGCTCCTGTCATTCTTGCAAAGAAAAAAGGCGAAGGGCGTACGCGTTTATGCATTGATTATCGAAAGCTTAATGCTGTCAGTGTGCCCGACTACCAACCTATTCCGCGCATAGATGATGTGCTGGACTACCTGGGAAAATCGAAATATTTTTCTACATTGGATATTACCTCAGGCTATTGGCACGTTAAAATGAACCCAGCGGACATCCCAAAGACAGCTTTCGTCACGCCAAACGGCCATTAGGAATGGGTTGTTATGCCGTTCGGTTTGAGAAATGCTCCCGCTACATTCGAAAGAGCTGTAAAATCAGTGATCAGAAAACATAACTTGCAGAATGTCGTTAATTACTTTGATGATATCGTAGTCTTCTCCGACACATTTTCTGAGCACCTACTCCATCTAGAAGCTCTACTGCAAGCTCTAAAAACGGAGAACATAAAACTGAAACTGAAAAAAGTGCCACTTTGCCCAAGCTTCTATTGAATATCTGGGTCAAGGGGTGTCGAACGGTACAGTATCGCCAAAACGAAACAATATAGAAGCAGTATTGAGATTCCCAAGACCAAAATCTCCGAAAGAGCTGCAGCGTTTTCTTGGCACCACGAACGTTTACCGCCAGTTTATACCGCATTTCAGTGACAGAGTTTACCCACTTACAAAACTGTTGAAGAAGGACACGCCATGGGAATGGGATTCCTCATGCGAACAAGCTTTTGAGGAAATGAAAAATCGTCTCATCGAAGAGCCAATATTACGAATAGTTTCGTGCGAGAAACCATGCATTCTTTATTGCGACGCATCTAACGTAGGCATCGGCGCAGTTCTGAAGCAACGAGATTGTGATGGTAAAGAACACCCTGTCGCTTATCAATCGCGCAAGTTACTCACGCACGAATTAAATTATGCCATCACAGAGCTTGAATGTCTCGCTATAGCTGACGCTGTTGAGAAATGGCACTGCTATCTCCATGGAAGTCCATTCACTGTTGTCACCAATTACGCTGAATTACATTGGCTCAAAAACGTCAAAAATCCCCAGGGCCGTCTGTTTCGATGGTCTCTGAAGCTGTCTATGCATGACGTCAACATTCCACATCAAAAAGGCAGCGAAAACATCGAAGCGGATGCATTTTCTCGGAGTCCTGTGGTTCAACTCCTTTCATTACCAGAACTTCAAGGTTACCAGGATGACCGTCCTCGCTGCAAGTACACCACTGAAAACGGGGTCATTATCGTGACACGTAAAGGAATTCACAAAGTGCACGTGCCTCACAAGCTCCGACTGGGCCTTCTGCAGAAAGCACACGGCCAGTTCGGACATGTCGGAGTAAAGAAAACTCTCGGGTTGTTGTCACCGTACTACTATTGGTCGGAAATCATCACAGATGTTTCGTCCTACGTCCACCACTGTGACATATGTCAGCGCTGCAAGAAGCCTAAAACCAAGAGATTCGGATCACTCGAGTCGCTACCACCTGCAGAACAGCCCTTCGATCTTGTAGCAATGGACACCATAGGTGGCGTTTCTGGATACGACTCCACGAAGATGTTTATTGACTTGGCAATCGACCACGCTACGCGGTATGTCTGGCGTTTGAAAATGAAACTTGTGACGCATACATTTCGTGCCTCGCCACCATCTTCGCTGCAGGGATGCAAAAGAAGTTCCTCTCTGAGCGTGAGCCAGCCTTCACTGCTGGCAAGCTCAAGCAATTCCTAAAACGCAACAATGTCCGCCAATTGTTCGCGTCCTCACAACACCCTCAATGTAATGGCATGAACGAACGTATGAATCAGACTATTGTGACCCGGTTGAAGTGCAATATGAATGAGCAGCCGCAGAAGTCTTGGGTCAAACATCTTTCGGACGTTGTCCAGGAATACAATAGAACTCCACATGAAGTAACCCGATATCCACCATCCTACCTGATGTATAGAATACCTTCATACGATACCATTTAGACACGCCGATGGAAAGTGTGCAAGAAGCAAGGAAAAGTGTAGTCAAGAACACGCTAGCTTACCATGAGAAGAACAAGCTCATTCTACGACAAAAAATTCCTACCACAAGATCTTCAACCTGGCGAACTGGTGCTCTACCAAACACCTTGGCACCCAAACAAAGGAAAGCTCAGCTCAGTCATGGAAGGGCCTTACACGATCCTTCCTAGAATGTCTCCAGTGAATTATGACATAGATCGATGCATGGCACCGTTAAGCAGAACTACTGACATTTTGCACATCAGCAAACTGCGCCTCTACTATTGTCCCAATAAGTTGACGCTCTCTTGGGGGAGGGGGAAACGTGTTACGGTTCAAGGGTGAATGGGGGAAAGGAAGAAAAGGAAGACGAGTAGTTAGATTAAACTGGTGTTCTGACTGACGCCATGTCTCGTCCGTTACACATATTATATATATATATATATATATATATATATATATATATATATATATATATATATATATATATATATATATATATATATATATTGTAGTGAAGAGCGACGCTCGGGCACGGGCGCATGCTAATGCTAGGCTAGAGAAGCAGAGGAGGAGAAATAGAATAGAACAGCCGGCCCAGCGAAAGGGCGTTGTCTCTGTTCTGTCTTCATTAGAAAGGCGCAGTCGTCGGAAAGGAAGCCTTGAGGCAGAAGACGCCTGTGTTCGTCCGCCTTCGCCATTTGTCATGTCGTATTTTAGGATCGTCACGCCGCAGAGCGTGTGACGCGTTGCAGATGGAGGAGACGTTGGCTGATTGTACGAACCACATGACAATTATATTTGGACGCACACACACGAAATACATAAGGTGAACACGTACATCGTCCCACGTGGCGGTGCTAGTCCGGGAAGCTGTGCGCTGCTAGCGTCCCGGCGGTCACGTAGTCGTGCGTGCTCGGGCGTGGTAGTGAACTCGCAGCAGCAAGAGTCATGGGGCGAGTGGGCGACCCACCACTCGGTCGACGGTAGCCGCCATTGACGATAACTCCCCGCGTCTCTTCAGCTCCAGGCGAGATCCCGCGGCGGTCGCTGTCCTGACGACGCCCGGCAGGATGAACCACGCGCGTGGATGCGGGTTCCCCGACACAGAAGGCCACGAACAGGTATGGCGACTTGAAGAACGTGAGGCGCTCGCTGTCCCGAAGACAGGCGCCTCTGTGCACGAACCCCGCTCGTCGATGCGGGTTCGGTCGACCTCCGGTCTGTTCCGACCGTGTTCCACGAGCCACTAGACTGCGCGAGCCCTTTTTCTTCGCTTCTGAAGCACGAGCTGTTTCTTCTTCCTCGGCTTCCAGCGATCGGCCCAGGGGCGTAGCCAGAAATTTTTTTCAGGGGGGGTTCAACTATACTTTATGTATGTTCGTGCGTGCGTTTGTATGTGTGCGTGCCTATATACGCAAGCAAAATTGAAAAAAATTCGGGGGGGGGGGGGTTTGAACCCCCCAACCCCCCCCCTTGGCTACGCCCCTGGATCGGCCGCTCCGTCGTCTGCTCTCGCGGGGTCGCCTTTACGTGCTTCTTCACACCATTCAAGGAACGCCGTCAGCGCTTCCTAGGACATCGAAAACGCATACCTGCCGCCGGAGGAAGGACAACTCGGGGACGGCGTCCAAGCCTCCCCGGCACTCACTAACCTGCCGGCGCTACAAGCACCGTCCGGGGAAGACGTCCAGTCCTCCTCGGAGACTCGACGGTACTATACCGGCGCTCCCATGCATAGTGTCGACCACGTTTCTTTGATTCACGATATCGCCGCGCTGAGTGCTGCGACGACTGCATATTCCGCGGCCGCCGCCACTGGTTCTCCGGGCGGTTCACCCGACGATGCAGTGGAGATCATCCGTACTGCGGCGAGCCTGTCGCAGCGGCTTGCCTGCATGACATCACCTCATTCCGGGTTCTCGACCACCACCGTGAGTGCCTCGGCCCCCGTAATCTCCGCGGACACCACCCCTGGCTCTTCAAGCTCCTCGATTGACCACCTCACGGACGTCATGCGGGCGACATCCCTGTTAGCTAAGGAGCTAGACCATTTTGCCGCGAGAACTTCCGGGTCCTCGCAAGGCACATTACCATCAATGGCTCCATGGGAACTACCGGTGTTCCGGAGTTTTCAAGATGACGTCTATGTGTGGGTGGCTACCATCAATGCGCTTGGCTCTCGCCATGCCTGGCCGGAAAATCACAAATGGCTGGTGGCCATCGGCCGCCTTCGCGATGCCGCGAAGGCATGGCATGCCTACGAAGGCGTCAGGCAGCGGTCTTGGCCTGAATGGTGCGCCAAGCTGATAAGCCTTTTTCGCCCGCTACCACATGCCTGCGACCCCATAACTACCGACCCACTGTCTGCCGCAGATGGGAGCTGTGAGAAGTAAACGCTCGACGGTGCAGCTCGGGCCCCCACTACCATGCCCTCCCTCCGTAACCGAGATTTTCAAAAACACTGTACGGACGGTGTACCTGTGCCCTCTCAGCACCTTCACAGCAAGCTTCGCGCAAGGCCCCGCGGCAGGTGCAGACACCGACGCAGGCCACAAGGTGGGCTTCGCGGTCGAGAACTTAATCGTCTCGTCGCTACCCACCTCACTACGTTCCTTACCCGAATCCAGGACCGCCTCCAAGCCCCAAAAATCGATTATGGGGGTCCCAAGCTCCTCATCACTTGGGCACGTGGAGGCGCCGGTTTATTTTGCGACGACGCCAATTCTACATCAGCGAATAAACAACGAAGGACAAGGCACCCCTCCCATGTTGATGCACCATCGAGAGGAGAGCGCTGGCGCTCCTGGTCCAACGCAGACGGAGAAGCGGCCCCCTGTCTTGCCTTCGCTAAGGCACATGCAGGTGCCACCTTCTGTCGTGTCTGAGACGCTACCGGTGAAGGAACTCGAAGAGCGTATAACAACCATCACCGCTCATGCGACCAATCAAGCTGGCGTAATAATAGACCTGTCAGTACAGCCCAAGTTTTCCGGAGGTTTGGATGCTGACCTCCGCTTTCTTGAACAGGGTAGCCCTGCGACATTCGACGTACCGGCAGACATAAACTCGGCCTCACAGCTAAAGCCTGCCGAGCATCTCACAGTTGATGAGGTTATCTTTCCTAATCCTGTGATTTCGCAGCCGGCCACCTTACAGTCTCAAGGACCTCCAACAAAGCGTTCAGAACTGCGACAAGACAGTCATCGCAGGCACCTTCGACCCTCTCTGAAGGGGCGCACGCACCTTCGGCCCTCTATGAAGGTTCAGTGCAGCCCGCTAACGCTACCTTCTGCAGAACACAACGCCAGGTCGCAGCGTGGCCGAGACTTGCAGCCACAACGAGACAGCCAATGTCGCCCACCAGTGTTCGGAAGCCCAGCAAGGCAGGTCGGGGCGGCCACCCAGACACAGCCAATCCCGCCCGCCTGAGACGTTTGCGCTTACGGTGCGACGACCGTCACGACATAGCCAATGGCGTCCACCAGAACCATCAGAGCCTGACTTCCAGAGCAAGTCACCGCGAGGCCGTGACCGGGCTCCGCGAGGCAGCCAATTGGGCCCGCCAGAGGCATCTGTATACTACGGAGAACCTCTGAATGTTTCCACGTGCGAGGAGAGGACCACCGCCATAAAGGGGCGATTTTTGGCAGGACTCCATGCTCGCAGCGTGGCCGAATGTAGTTAAGAGCGACGCTCGGGCACGGGCGCATCCTAGGCTAGAGAAGCAGAGGAGGCGGAAGAGAATAGCCGGCCCAGCGAACGGGCGTTGTCTCTGTCCTGTCTTCACTACAATATATATATATATATATATATATATATATATATATATATATATATATATATATATATATATATATATATATATATATTGTAAAGCAAAGACACAGAGAAATAGACACAACGCCCGTTGACTAGGCCGGCTGTTCTATTCCGCTTGCTTCGTCGTTCTCTTTCTTCGCCCAGCCGATCTCGCGCAGCGCCGCTGTCTTCTTTACACTCGGCCACGCTGCGAAATTACATAACGAGCTGCAGAAATGGTTTCGGGTGGACGACATTGGCTGTGCAGCGCTGGTAGTCGCAGGCCCACAGACCCTAGACGCTGAAGTGAAAACGTCTCTGGCGGGCGGTACTGGCTGTGCCTGGGTGGTCGCTCTTTTGCACGCCACGACGTGTCTTGCAGAATTGCCGAAGACTCCGGCGGTCGACTTTGGCTGCCTCGTTTTGGCTGCAGGTCTCGGCCACACTGCGATTCGGTTTGGGGTTCTGCCGAAAGGGTGTGTGGAGGGCAAGACTGGTTGCATCGCAGAAGTTGGCCTCGGCCACGAAGCGACTTTTTGTGGGCAGGTGCCAGCCATACATCCGGCAGTCGACTCAGGCTGTGTCGCGGAGTAACCGGCAGACGCGGCATGCTCGAAGAAGGTTGCCGGAAGAGCATCCGAGGAGGCACAGTGGGTGGCGTAGCTTCTCGACCCCCCTTTTCCGCTTCTTTGAGGACGTCTGTCACATTCGCATCATTGTCAACTCCGGGAGGACGGTCACGACCTTCGTCAGCAAAACGAAGTTTCAGTGGCAGGGGCTTTGGGAAAACGGAGAAGTCCTTTTCCGCAGATACAACCTCCATGTTAGTATGAGGATGCTCATCGCTCATTTTCCTCTTCTTCATCATCGTCCGGCACTGCTGGCGGTGTCCGGCCGGCACAACGGGTGACCTGGCTGTGGAGTCCATCGCAGGCTTCTTACGAATAGTTGATGGTACATCAACGGGCAGTGGAATCAGCGAGTCGGCAGCTTCCTTAGGCTTGCCCGGGAGACCCTTCTCGCTGGGTGGAAGGTGATCGAGTGCGAACGACTGCTGTCGAATCTGTGGAAGCGGCTCCGATGAGTCTGTGAGCGTCTTTATTGTTGACATAGGCTCTCCCAGTTCTGGTGGCGTGTCAGGCACGACAGGAGCTGGCATCTGCACGTGCACCTGCAGCAAAGGCGCAACTGGGGGCCCATTATCTAACTGAGTCGAATGAGGAGTGCCAACGCAGGCCGTTCTACGGTGGTGGTGAGCTTTATCTCTGAAGGAGGGCAGGTTCGTGGACGCCCGAGTGGCACCGTCGTGGTGGTGTGTCGCAGAGTTCCCATCCGCGGTAGAGTCTGGGTCGGCAGAGATAGGGTCGGAGGAATCGAAAAGTGGGCGAAATACATAAGTAAACCTGGCGCACCATTCAGTCCAGGATTGTTGTTTGACGCCTTCGTAGTTGTGTCATGCCTTGGCAGCATCGCGAAGGCGGTCGATGGCCACCAGCCATTTCTGATGATCCGGCCAGGCATGGCGGGTGGCGAGGTCGTTTACTGCTTTGATCCACAGAACGGCATTATCCTGGAATCCTCGGAACTCCGGTAGTTCCGATGCAACCGCTGATGGAAATGTGGACAGCAAGGATCTGGAGGCTCTGGCGGCGAAACGGTCTAGTTCCTGGGAAGCAAGGATGTCGCCCGCATGACGTCCGTGGGAAGGTTGAGCGAGGAGCCCGAGGAGCCAGGGGCGATGGCCGTGGAGAATACGGGGCCCCCGGTACTCACGGCGGCGGTTGAGAACCCACAGTTTGAAGGCGCCAAGCTGCGAAGCTGTTCGGACAAGCGCGTGGCTGCGCAGATGATCCTCGTAGCATCGTCGGGTGAGCCGCCTGGAGAACCATTGGCTGCGGCCGCGGAATATGTTTTCGTCGCAGCAATCAGCATGGCGATGTCCTCAATCAGGGAAGCGTGGTCAACACGATGAATGGCATCACCGGTAGAATACCGTCGAGTCGCCGAGGAGGCCTGGACGCCTTCCCCGGACGGTGCTTGTAGCGCCGGCAGGTAAGCGGGTGTCGAGGAGGCTTGGACGCCGTCCCCGCCGAACTGTGCTTCCTGCGGCGGCAGGCTTGCGGTTTCCATGCCCTAGGAAGCGTGGACGGCGTTCCTTGACTGGCGGCTCCGCAAAGCCGAAGACAGACGAGCACAGGCAGTTTCTGCCTTAAGGCTCCGTGTTTGACGACTGCGCCATTGTAAAGCAAAGACACAGAGAAATAGACACAACGCCCGTTGACTAGGCCGGCTGTTCTATTCCGCACGCTTCGTCGTTCTCTTTCTTCGCCCAGCCGATCTCGCGCAGTGCCGCTGTCTTCTTTACAATATATATATATATATATATATATATATATATATATATATATATATATATATATATATATATATATATATATATATATATATATATAATGTCCAGAGGCGTTCTGGGTGACCAAGCCCTCAGATGGTAGAGCCGAGCAGCGAGAGATGACAATCGGGACAACACCGAAACGTAGCTTTTATGAATAATCTCGTCGTCGTCTTCTCCTTCCAAGCCAGATCCCCACTACCCATTATTTCCAGTACAGTTATCTCCCCCGGGGAAAAGAAGCCGTCCCGGCTACCTAGGGGTACGATAGCACAGGGGGATCATAGTAACGCTTTAAACGTTCTACATGCACAATTTCGCGGTTGCGACGACGCTTGTCCGAAGGTGGTTCAAGAGGCTCCACGATATAGTTCACGGGAGATGTTTGGTTCACTACACGGTAGGGACCCTGGTAGTTTGACATGAGTTTCGGGGACAACCCAGGGGTCGAGGCAGGCACCCAAAGCCACACAAGGGAGCCAGGAGAATAGGATGCAGGCGCGACCGCGGCATCACGGTGGTGTTTCTGGCGCTGCTGGTCCTCTGACGTCAACATACGGGAGAGCTTTCGACACTCTTCTGCGTGTGCAGCAGCCTGGGACAGGGTGGTAGATTCCGAGGCATCAGGGCGATACGGAAGAATTGTATCCATGGTGGAGGATGGTTCGTGCCCATAAAGCAGGAAGAAGGGGGAAAATCCTGTGGTGGCCTGCGTGGCGGTATTATAAGCATATGTGACAAATGGGAGAACATGGTCCCAATTGCTATGGTCAGATGCGACGTACATGGCCATCATGTCACCAAGAGTGCGATTGAAGCGCTCAGCCACCCCATTAGTCTGCGGGTGATACGCAGTTGTTGTACGGTGAATGATACGGCATTCTTTGAGAAGAGCTTCTATGACGTCGGATAGAAATACACGCCCTCTATCACCGAGTAATTCTCTTGGGGCTCCATGGCGAAGTATGATGTGGCGCAGAAGAAACGAGGCAACATCACGCGCAGAGGCGCTGGGCAAAGGTGAAGTTTCCGCATAACGCGTAAGATGGTCGATGGCCACGATAACCCAGCGGTTGCCGTCTGAAGTGCTTGGTAGAGGGCCATAGAGATCGACGCCTACGCGATCAAATGCACGTCCTGGGCAAGGCAGAGGTTGCAGCGGGGCAGCTGAACGACGAGGAGGATCTTTGCGGCGTTGGCACGCGAGGCATGAGAGTACATAATGACGGACGAATCTGTACATCCCACGCCAATAATAACGAAGGCGGAGGAGTGTGTAAGTTTTGAGTACCCCTGCATGCGCGCACTGTGGATCATCGTGAAACGCCGCACAGAGATCCGAACGGAGATGCCGAGGGACCACAAGTAACCATTTGCGACCGTCCTGGAGGTAGTTACGGCGGTATAACAGCCCATCGCGAACGGAAAAGTGGTGTGCTTGGCGACGTAATGCACGGCTGCGGACAATGCACCGAGAAAACGTGACTTCACGAGACGGCTCCGCAGGAGTAGCGTCAACGCCGACGGCGTCAACCTCGACAGAAGCCGGGTTGTCAGGCACAGTATAAACAAAGCTTTGGTCAAGTTCGTCAGCATGACCGAGACACTCAGCGTGGTGCAAGGTAGCAGGACAAGAAAACATGTTCACAACATAAAGAGCGCTGACACCCTGTCGAACGGTAAGAAGGGCAAAAGGGAGCAAGAAAGGATGACGGTGAGTAGCAAGCTTCGACGGTGTGAAAAGAACTGTGGAGTCCGAAAATGCAGCGCAGGATACGGGTACAAGGGTGGAAGAGAAAGGAGGAACGTCGGTGTCGCTGGCGACTAACACCCGAGAAGAGGCGCCGGAGGAATCTTCGAAAATGTTGCCGCCGAATGGAGACAGCGAAAGTTCAGCACGGGCGCAATCGATAACGGCATCATGAGATGACAGGAAGTTCCAGCCTAAAATCATGGCATGAGAGCAGCGAGTCAGAACGACAAACTCGATGTGGTACAGGGCATCGTCTATAGAAACCCGGACGGTGCACGCTCCCAATGGGTCAATCGGCTCGGCGCTTGCTGTACGTAGCGAAATCGCAGAAAACGGCGTCGTGACTTTTCTGAGCTTAAGACGAAGCTGGTCAGAAATAACTGACACCGCTGCTCCCGTATCGACAAGCGCATGAACGGCAATACCTTCGGCAAAAACGACAATTACATTGGTCGGGAATAAATGAGGACTTGCGCAGTTCGCTGATATCGCAGTTCTTGCCTCCGGAACTGCGTCATTCAGTTTTCCTCGTGGACAGCTTCAGGTCGGCGGATGAGGGGAGACAGAGAACGTCGACGAGGGGATGGAGACCGACGAGTACTGTAGCCTCGGGAAGAAGGCGCGGCGTCGAAGTGTGGACCGGCAGGAGCCGAACGGTAAGTGTAGTCCGGACCATTGCTTTGTGGTCGTGCAGAGTCGGAATACCAAGCACGGCGGCGGCAGAATCGTGCTACATGGCCAGCACATCCGCATGAGAAACAGATGGGCCGGTTGTCTTGGGTGCACCACGGATTGAAAACAGGGGCCGCAGATTCAGCGAGGTATTGCCGAGCCGGGTGAAGGGGCTGCGGTGGTGGACCGTAGTTTCTTGTCGGCGTATAGTTTGCGGTCGCGGGTAAAGGTGAAGAGAAGGTGGGCGTAGGTGCGTATTGCACAGCCGCAGACGGCGGCCTCGGCTTGGCGGCGGCTGCAGCGTACGTAAGCGGAGCTGTCACTGGAGCCGGCTGATGAGCAAGTGGTACGATGCCTGCGACTTGTTCGTGTATGACCTGACGGATCTCGGGAGTCAGGAGCGATTCAGACGCTTGGGCGGCTGGCAGAAGTGACAGCTGGCGCGCGACTTCTTCCCGAACAAATTGCTTGACCTGGTCGAGGAACGACGAGTCGGAAGCAACAGCACATGAACTGTTTGTTAAAGCCGAAAGCGTGCCGTCTGGTATTAGAGCTGGTCGTGTGGAAAGCCGTTGTTTGCGCAGTTCTTCGTAGCTCTGGCATAGTGTAATCACTTCGTTGACCGTCTGTGGGTTTTTCGCCAAGAGCATTTGGAAGGCGTCGTCCTCTATGCCTTTCAGGATATTCCTTATCTTCTCGTCTTCGGTCATGGACGGGTTAATGCGCCGGCAAATGTCAACTACATCTTCTATGTAGCTGGTGAAGTTTTCACCTTTTTGTTGAGCACGACTGCGCAGCTGTTGCTCAGCCCGAAGCTTGCGGACGGCGGGGCGACCGAATACTTCTTGAAGTCTAGCTTTGAATACTGTCCAGGTGGGAAACTCTGATTCGTGGTTGTGGAACCAAACGTTGGCGACTCCGGAGAGGTAGAAGCTGACGAAGCTGAGTTTATCCGCGTCATTCCATTTATTAGAGACGCTGACTTTGTCGTACAATGACAACCAATAGTCCACGTCTTGATCTTCAGCTCCACTGAAGATGGGAGGGTCTCGTTGGCGTGGCGTACCTGAACAGACGACTGCAGGTGACGCCTGGGGAATAGTGCTCTGCCCAGCATCGTCAGGCATGGTTGGCACGGGAGGGATCGTCCGGTTTCGGAGTTCCAGGTCTGGAAGTAACCCGCACCTCCACCAAATGTCACGAGGCGTTCTGGGTGACCAAGCCCTCAGATGGTAGAGCCGAGCAGCGAGAGATGACAATCGGGACAACACCGAAACGTAGCTTTTATGAATAGTCTCGTCGTCGTCTTCTCCTTCCAAGCCAGATCCCCACTACCCATTATTTCCAGTACAATATATATATATATATATTGTAAAGGCGTTTATTGACGGCTGGATTGACGGCGACGATGCACGACAGTCACGACGAAGCGCAGACTCTCACGAGCACGAGGAGCTCTTCGTCTCCGAGAAGAGACGAAGAGGGCGACCCACTAGAAGGCGCTTGAGAGGACGGCCCATTACAACGTTCCAATGCTTTTCTACAATTACCCCGGGTACGAAAAGGGAGCCGTCCGGCGACCTAGCAGCTGGTCACTATGAGCGGGTCATGGTAGGGCTTGAGGCGCTCCACGTTGACAATGTCGCGCCCTCGACGGCGCATGTCGGAAGATGGGTCGATGGGTTCAATCAGGTAGTTGACCGGGGATGTGCATTCTACGACACGGTAGGGGCCTTCGTATTTGGGCAGCAGTTTCGAAGAGAGGCCAGCTGCAGTGGTAGGGACCGAGAGCCACACGAGTGCTCCAGGTAGGAACGTGGGTGCAGAAGTGTTGGTCTCACCGCGGATGCTTTTCTGCCGCTCTTGGTCCTGCGTAGTAAAGGTCTTCGCAAGCTCGCGACACTCCTCAGCAAGTCTGGCTGTGGCAGAAATAGGCGCACACTCAGATCGATCCGGCTTGTATGGAAGGATTGTGTCGATTGTGTGCGACGGGTGCCTGCCGTACAATAGGAAAAATGGTGAGAAACCAGTGGTGCTTTGAGGGGCGGTATTGTAGGTGTAGGTGACGAAAGGTAGAATGGAATCCCAATTTGTGTGATCGGCGGCGACATACATCGAGAGCATGTCTCCGAGCGTGCGGTTAAAGCGTTCCGTGAGCCCATTCGTCTGCGGGTGGTAAGCAGTAGTTTTGCGGTGAACAACGTTGCACTCTTTGAGGATGGCTTGGACGACTTCCGACAGGAAGACACGGCCTCGATTGCTGAGCAGCTCCTGGGGTTGACCGTGGCGCAGCATGAACCGGCGGAGCAGAAAGGAGGCTACATTGCGCGCTGTAGCCGCTGGGAGGGCGGCAGTTTCGGCGTATCGCGTAAGGTGGTCTACAGCGACGATGGCCCAGCGGTTACCAGCCGAAGTCAGAGGGAGTGGCCCATACAAATCGATGCCAACGCGCCCAAACGGCCGGTCAGGGCAAGGTACAGGCTGCAGACCTGCTGGTGACTGGTGCGTTGAAGTTTTGCGGCGCTGACAATCGATACAGGAGCGAACGAACTTCTGCACGTAGCGGTACATGCCTCGCCAAAAGTACCGTTGGCGAATGCGGTGGTATGTTTTCGATACCCCAGAGTGCGCACACTGCGGATCAGCGTGGAACGATTCGCATATTTCAGAACGCAGACTGCGGGGTATTGCTAGTAGCCACTGGCGGCCGTCGGCGTTGTAATTGCGTCGGTGGAGGATGTCGTCGCGAATGGCGAAATGGTGGGCTTGACGACGCAACGCGCGAGTGGATGGTGTTGCCGAAGGATCAGTGAGCAAGTCTAGCAGTGAAGCGATCCATTGATCCGTGCGCTGTTCGGTAGCGACAGTGTGAACGTCGATGGAACAAACGGCATTGTGAGACATTGAGCTGTGGGTATTGTCGTCAGGCAAGGGGGAGCGCGAGAGTGCGTCGGCGTCAGCATGCTGGCGTCCGTTGCGGTACAGCACGCGGATATCGTAGTCCTGTAGGCGAAGTGCCCAGCGGGCGAGGCGGCCTGATGGATCCTTCAATGATAACAACCAGCAGAGTGCATGGTGGTCGGTGATGACATCAAATGGGCGACCATGCAAATAAGGTCGGAACTTCGTAAGGGCCCAGATGATCGCCAGGCATTCCTTTTCGGTGACGGTGTAATTGGTCTCGGCTTTGGTGAGCGTACGACTTGCATATGCCACGACATATTCAGGGAACCCTGGTTTGCGCTGCGCAAGGACAGCGCCAAGGCCAACACCGCTGGCGTCTGTGTGTACCTCTGTAGGGGCCGTAGGGTCGTAGTGGCGTAGTATGGGAGGCGACGTCAACAGACGACGGAGTTTCGCGAAAGCGTCGTCGCACTCTGACGACCATGAATTGAGGGACCCGTTACTTCCGAGGAGCTTCGTCAGCGGTGATATGTCAGTCGCGAAATTTCGAATGAAGCGCCGGAAGTAGGAACACAGTCCTACGAAACTGCGTAGTTCTTTGACGGACGTAGGTTTGGGGAACTTGGTCACGGCCCGAAGCTTGGCTGGATCGGGAAGAATACCGTCCTTGGACACGACGTAACCGAGTATTGTCAGCTGCCGTGCTGCAAATCGGCACTTCTTTAGATTCAGTTGTAGACCGGCGTCGCTCAAACGCATCAAAACATGCCGCAGGCGTTGAAGATGCGTGGAGAAGTCCGGAGCGAAAACAACGACGTCGTCGAGGTAGCACAAGCATGTGTGCCATTTCAGGTTGCGCAGAACGGTATCCGTCATGCACTCAAAGGTTGCGGGCGCATTACACAACCCAAACGGTATGACGTTGAATTCGTACAAGCCGTCGGGCGTGACAAAGGCGGTCTTCGGTCGAGCGTCATCAGCCATGGGTACTTGTCAGTACCCTGAGCGCAAATCGAGAGATGAAAAGAATTCTGCTCCTTGCAGGCTGTCAATCGCGTCGTCTATTCGCGGTAGTGGATACACGTCCTTACGAGTGATCTTGTTGAGTCGTCGGTAGTCCACACAGAACTGCACATAACCGTCCTTCTTCGCAACAAGAACGACAGGAGACGCCCAGGGGCTGTTAGAAGGTCGAATAATATCGCGTCGAAGCATGTCGTCGACTTGCTCGTTGATTACACGGCGTTCTGTGGGAGATACGCGATATGGACATTGCCGCAGTGGCGGCTGGGCGCCAGTGTCGATGCGATGCGTAACGGCGGAAGTGCGGCCGAGAGAAGTTTGAGCGACATCGAAAGAAGAGCGAAATTCGTCCAATAGGCCCAGAAGCTGGGAGCGCTGGACTGGTGTAAGGTCGTCAGCAATGGAGGAACCAAGGACATCAGCGGGTGATGAACCAGACGTCGAAAGAGCGCTGAGCGTACTGGAACTGTGGCAGTGCATTTCATCTGGTTCGTCCATAACTTGTGCGTCTTCGAGGGGTTCCACGCTGCCGAGACATTCCCCTCGGACCAACGTAACACTGTACAGAGATGGGTTGATAACAAAAATTGACGTACTGCCCTGAGTGACTTGCACGGTCGCGAAAGGCACCAGCATGCCTTTCCTCGTGCAAACACGGTCAGATGGCGAGAGAAGTGCAACGGTGTCGGAGAGACTGGCGCAGTACACTGACACCGCCGTCAACGAGTTTGCAGGCACCTTGGTGTCGTCTTTGACAAGTACCTTGCCCGCAGCCGATGGACTGTCTGCCGGCGCCAATTCAGAGAAGGGTGAGAGCTCTATTTCGGCTGGTGCGCAATGAATGACGGCGTCGTGGCGGGAGAGAAAATCCCATCCTAGGATGACGTCGTGAGAGCAGGCGGGAATTATGATCAATTGGACGGCGTACAGAGCATCCTGAATAATGACGCGAGCTGCGCACACCGTTGTTGGGTGAATACTTTGGGCGCTGGCTGTACGGAGGGAGAGCCCGGAAAGCGACGTCGTCACTTTTCGCAGTAATCGGCTAAACTTGGCGTCCATAACGGATACGGCGGCTCCAGTGTCGATAAGGGCAGATGCGCGAACACTGTCCACAAATACGTCAATCACGTTCGAGGGGCTTCGCTGAGGGCTTCCGCAGTTCGATAGCGTCGCAGCCCTTGCCTCGTGGACTGCGACGACTAGTTTTCCTGGTCGCGTGAGCCTGAACGTGGCCGCATCGGCGACAGTGAGCGACGTCGTGGAGACGGTGAACGGCGGGTAGATGGTGCGAGGCGGGACGTCGGTGACATAGGCGGTGCTTGGTCATAATAAGGGCTGCTTGATGAGCTGGTCTGGGTTGATGCGACCCGAGGCGGCTGCACGCGATTTCAGTAGCGTGCGACGTGACCGGCGCAACCGCACGCAAAGCAAATGGGGCAGTTGTCGGAGGTGCGCCAGCGGTTCGCGGGTCCCATCCATGTCGCAGAACGGGATGGACGAGGCGGCTGCTGATATGAGTGCATTGTGGGCAGCAGTCGGGGCCTGGGGACGACGTCGACGTATGTGGGCGGCACAGCCGCGTCGAAGGCCTGTGGTCCGACGACGGCTTCGGCGTAACTCCGCGGGCCAGTCACAGGAATCGCTGGGGGCGGCCTGGCTACAGCTTGCGCGTAGCTTAGTGGTGCAGGCACTAGAGGCGGCTGGTGGTATTCGGGAAGGTCCTCCGCGATTTCTTGCTGAATCGCTCGGCGGAGAGGAGGCAGAAGTGTAGTTGGCGGCTGGTCAACATGCTGCGGTGGAGTGAAAGCCAGTAGAGAGACCTGGCGGGCAATTTCCTCACGCACGAACGACTTGATTTCGGCGAGCAAGGCGGAGTGGTCAGGAATTGCCGACAAGCCTGCGAGATCAGCATCGCGTGATGGCGGTCGACGGGTCATCAAGCGCTGCCGGCGCAGCTCCTCGTAGCTTTGGCACAGGGTAATGACCTCTGCCACTGTGAGAGGGTTTTTGGCCAGCAGCATAGTGAAGGCATCGTCGTCGATGCCTTTCAGAATATTCCTGATTCTGTCAGACTCCGACATGCTCGCGTCGGCTTTCTTGCACAGGTCAAGGATGTCCTCGATGTAGCTCGTGAACGATTCCCCTGCCTGCTGAGCTCGTTCTCGTAAGCGCTGTTCGGCTTGAAGCTTACGAACGGCAGGGCGGCCAAACACGTTGACGATGGCTGTCTTGAAATCGGACCACGTCGGGAAATCGGATGCATGGTTGTTGTACCACATGCCTGCCACACCCGCGAGGTAGAAAACCAAGTTGGTCAACTTGCCTGCTTCGTCCCATTTGTTGGGGACGCTCACACGCTCGTAGATCGCGAGCCAGTCCTCGACGTCGGTGCCATCCGCGCCGGTGAAGACAGGAGGGTCGCGGATACGGGGGACACCGGGACAAGCGGTCGGGGCAGGAGCCGGCGTTTGCAGAGCGGCGTCTTGCGGCATGGTAGATGGCACGGTACGGGATCGGACCTCCAGGGGCATCGAATGGAGACCGAAGTTGTGGTGACGGTACAGCACTCTCCACCACTTTGTAAAGGCGTTTATTGACGGCTGGATTGACGGCGACGATGCACGACAGTCACGACGAAGCGCAGACTCTCACGAGCACGAGGAGCTCTTCGTCTCCGAGAAGAGACGAAGAGGGCGACCCACTAGAAGGCGCTTGAGAGGACGGCCCATTACAACGTTCCAATGCTTTTCTACAATATATATATATATATATATATATATATATATATATATATATATATATATTGTCACGTGGTCGTGAGGTCGTCGAAGGCAGCGGTCAGCGCGTCAGAGAAGAAACTATTTGGCGGAACTTGTGGCCGGGAAACTGAAAACCAATACGCTGATAGCGGCGAACAGAGCGTCGACCGTCGATCAACTGACAAGCGGCGAAGCGCGTCGGCATTTATACATGTGCCGTCGAATATTCCAGCGTTATCGCTGGCTGTCGCGCAAGTTCTAGAATCAGCTCGAGTGTTGGCGTCTTGCGCGAAATCTTGCGCGGAATCTTGCGCGAAATCTTGCGCGGAACCACCTTAGCATATGCAATATAGCGTGGCAGAAGAGTAAAATAAGCACCAAGCGTCGCATAACGCGAATTCTGTAACCAGGCGTCACACAATGCTAATTGCGCAGCGAGTAGGTTGTTGAATGCTTCCAACCCATTACAATGGGATCTGCCATAATTCTTCATCGTCATCAGGCACAGCATCAATAAAGTGCGCATAATGTCTTACATGCGTTTAGCAGGTACCACGGCTGTCCGTAGAATGACGAAAAATCGCACAGTGCGTGCTGCCCTACTTCTCAAAAATTACAATGATTTATAACGTAGTGGATCCTCGCAAGTGCACTTGTATTTTTTGCCAAGGAAGCCCATAAGCGCATGATCCATTTCCTCGTGGTCTCAGTAATATTAAAATGATTTAGAGCGTAGTGGGTTCTTCGCAAGTTCACTTGTATTGGTTGCCAATGAAGCCCATAAGCGCATGATTCATTTACTTGGGGTCTCAGTGAAGTTCTTCGCCCCCCCCCGTCTATCTTCCACGTCAACGTATGCAATACAGCATGACGGGAGAGAGAAATATCGACCGGGCGTCACCCAATGCAAATTACACAAGTGGGGGGCCGTTTAAAGCTTCCAACCCATTACAAATGGCTGAGCCATAATTCTTCATCGTCATCAGTCGTCGCGCCAACAAAGTGCACATAATGCCTTACAGACGTGCACCTGGTGCCCCGCTTCTGCGCAGAATGACGAATAATGGCTTAGTAGGTGCCTCCTAACTTCACAAAAATTGTGATTTATGGCGTAGTGGGTGCCTTTTTAGTGTACTTGTATTGTAGCCCCAAGAGAGCTTGCAACGGGCTCTAGAAACGCCGCTCTTCCAGCTTGCGCTGTGACTGTGCTGCGGTTTCAGCGCAAGCCTGGCGTTGTGTTTCCCGTATCTTGGATTCCCCCAAAGTTCCGAACTTGCAACGCTGTGCATTTAACTGCAGGTTTCTCAAGAAGCTTTGAAAAGGTTCGCCATCCGCCTGGACACGCTTCCGAAACAAACACTGTTGGAAAGTCTCATTCGTGCGAGGCTGTCAATAGCTTTCAAACTTTTGAAGAAGCGTGTCATAGCTCTCGTTCTCTGTCGTCGTGCAACCAAAACTGTCGAATACTTCGATAGCTTGTGGCCCTGCGACATGGAATAGCGACGCCGCTCTCTGCTTGTGACTGCGTTCCTTCTCGCTTTCCGTGGCTTCGAGGTAGAGTTCAAAAGGCTGACGAAACTTTCGCCAGTTTTCAGCGATATTCCCGGAAAATACGAGATGGTCGGGAGGGCGTAGTCCTTTCATGGCTTGAAGAAGCGTTTAGACCGTACAATTCTCACATCATGTATCCGACGCTGGGCCCAAGCCATGCTCTAGCAACAGACGAACCGAGACATGAGAGACCACACGACGATACGGCACCTGAAGCGTCTCATATGCATGTACCTGTGTATTATTAGAGCACTCGGAAGGGGACGCAGCCCAAGGTCGCCAGACAACTATGTAATGTCCGCTGCACCTGGTGTTCCAGCTATCTTTAGCGAAGTGTTAAAGTTAAAGTAATAGAGGCAGGCGATGAAATCAGTTGCAAATTGCTGGCATTCACCCTGCGCACTACAGGCAATCTTTTTGTTTTGTAAATAATTAAATTCTTAACCAGCATTACTTAACTGAATTGCTAAATATTCACTTTAGGGAAGAAATGGGACTTGCAAAGTTCGAGAGCGCCTTCACAAACCCCCATCGCATTTTTGCAATAAAAAAGTCTCGCGTAAACCATTTTTTTCCAAGCTGCAAAGAAAGCCCACCAAATAAAAAAAAAACGTGTGACTAGCGCATTCGGGCGCAGCGAAGGTGCTGCTCTCAGCCGTGGTTTGAGCAAACGAAATCACCTGCCACCACGACTCGCCGGCTACACTGCAGCGATAGGCTGATAAGTAAACGGTGGTTTCTTGGCACCCGCGCACTAAAATTTGCACCTTCACGCACGCCAACTAACTCACGCCGGCCAAGAAACCACTGCCAATGATCTAAAACAATCATGAACCTTCGGACACATCGCGGCGTGGTCTGAGCAGAGCGTTGCATACCGTCTATGCGGGTGAAGCCCGAAGACATCAAAATAACACGTGTGACAATGCCCGCCTCTGAAAAAGCACTGTGCCGATTCTGAAAACACAACACAAAATAGAAAACACGCATGTAATGCAAAAGAAAAATATTACAGCTAGCATAAACTGGAGTGCACAGGTTCCTAACGCGCATAAAAAGATTTCAGACACACTACATGCAGGACCTTGGGGCGTGCTCGGTGTCGCTGAAAGTTCGTATTGTTGTCCAGGATAACCTCGTAGTTAGTTCGCCAGGATTGCGAGGTAGCCTGTATGATGATAAGTATCGTCGAAGAAGCTTCTCGCTAAACAGGGCTTGTTGCTGGGCTAGTTGATTCATAACTTGAAAAACTGTACTGACCTAAAGAAGACGGGTACGAAGCGAAAACAGACAGACAGACACCTCTGCGTCGGTGTATTAGCGTCCAGACCCAGGCACTGTCGCCAGGCTGGTATTCTACGTGGCGTCGTCGAAGGTTGTATCGACGTTTGTCGATCTTTTGCTGGCTCTGGATGTGCAGATGGGCGAATTGCCCGACTTTTTCGCCGCGCTCAAGGTAGACGGTGACGTCGAAGTTTCATTCTTCGGATACTTTGGGTAACATGGCGTCGAGCGTTCTTGCGGTGCTCTTTTCGTTCACCAGCTCGTCAGCAGCGTTGTTTCTCGCATGACCCTGTTGTATGCGAAGGTCACATTACGGAAGGATGGCATCCCACGTCTTGCATTCGACGTCGACGTACATGACCAGTCGGCGATGGTATTGTTTAGCCGCTCGGTCAGGCCACTGGTCTGTGGATGGTACGCTGTGCTCCGGCGGTGGCTTCATTGGCTGTATCTCAATATTACGTGGATTAGGTCAGCAGTAAACGCCATACCTCTGTCGGTGATAAAGACCTCCGCGGCGCCATTATGCAAGACGGTGTTTTCAACGAAGAACTTGGCTAGCTCAGACGCACCGCCTTTAGGCACAGCCTTTGTCTCGGTGTAGCGGGTGAGGTAATGCGTAGCTACGATGATCCGTTTGTGGCGGGAAGTCGAGGTCGGGAACAGCCCCAGTAAATCCGCACCAATTTGCGAGAACGGACGGCTAGGTGGCTCGATAGGCTGTAGATGTCCGGCTGGCCTAGTCGGTGGTGTCTGCCGTCGCTGACAATCTGGGCAAGACTATGAAACGAGCGACGTCGTCTCTAAGGCGCGGCCAGTAGTACATTTGCTTTATTCTGAAGAGCGTGCGGCAAACACATAGGTGTCCTGCCATCGGGTCGTCTTGTAGAGACTGGAGGACATTTGGTCGCAGTGCTGATCCCAACATGAAAATTTACTTGGCTCGAAGTGCCGAGAAGTTTATTTGTAGAACGCCGTTTCTCAAGAAAACGCCAGTGCTCGCTTGAATACTTTCGAGACAACGGCGGTGCTGCCCTTGATATATTTCAAACGACCACTGAGTTCCGGGCCGGGTTGTTGTCGTTCAGCGAAGTCGTCGGCACTTATGTTTCCCATGAAGGACTTGGGAACGACGTTCCGTACAGCACTGCTCATTGCAGTGAAACCTTGGTGATACGGTCACAGCTCATACGAATTTCGGGGTGATACGAATTTTTCGTTGGTCCCGGCCAAGGCCCATTGGCCTGCATTGTAATAGAGTACGCTTGTTACGAACCGATTTTCACCCAGCGTCGTTTGATACGAACTTACGCTACCGCCCCGGTACGAAGAGGTGCTGTCCGTGCTGTCGCGGAAGACGCGCCAAGCACGTGCGAGCGAGGGAACGCAAGCGTGGGCATACGCGCAGCACCGCCAAATCGTCAGAATCACAGTGCAAAAAAAAACACTTTTCTTACGGTCAGAACAAAACCTTCAGGGACGCGTCACGGCCTCCGAGATTGTGTGCGCGAATCTTTGAGGCTCTTATGTGCCTCCGTGTGCCTTCGCGTTTAGATTACAGAGGACATTAGCGCCATGCTTCTTTTTTCTAACGCGTCGACGCGGGCTGCTGTCGATGTACTGTGTTTACACGTACCTGCCTCGTGCATCAGACATCCTATGAAAGGTGGACGAGGACCGAAAGAAGGCGAGGACGGTCTTGGCGAAGGAGTCGGGCCTCACAACCTCAACATGCGCGACCGTTGTGGTCGCACTAGTGCGGGCGCGGCCGTAAATCTCCCAAGAAACATCCCCAACAGCTCCGCAATAACAAAGTCATAAGACAGGACCGTGGTTTTGTAATTTTGTGGCCTTGATCCATCGCGTCAAAGCGCTTTTTTTGTTACTTTCGCTGCAGTACTCTGATGTCATGCAAAAAAGCATACTAAAATTTGGAACGGGCCACTGCTGTCGTGGGTCACAACGCACCTGGTTCTTTAATTAAATACGCGTGTACGGGCCGTATATTTACGAGTGCTGGTATGATTGCGACATGTAAAAACTTAACTGACAATCACTCAGGGATTCCCCTGACGTTGTTGCGGCCCTGAAAAACAATAAATGAAAATGTACGCCAGCTTTCTTTTGTTGCATGATAATTTTCCGTGCTTCCTGGTGATACGAATTTCGGATGATACGAATACTTTTGGTGGTCCCGTGAGATTCGTATCACCGAGGTTTCACTGTATCGTGGTCATCATGAGGGGCCACGAGACAGCAGTTGGCGTCGTGGTGTTTTCTTCCTCACTTGTAAATCGCGGTAACATCGAATTCTTAAAGTCTCAGGCTCCACAGTGAGAGGCGACGCGAAGGGTGTTTCAAGTTGGATAGCTAACACAACGCGTGGTGGTCGCTCAAAACGTCGAAAGGTAGGCCGTAAAGGTACAGGCGAGATTTCGGTGTAGCCCAGATGATGGCAAGGCACTCCTTTTCTATTGTAGAATAGTTGAATTTCGCATTTGATAGCGACCTGCTAGCATAACTGATCACGCTTTTCAGCCCATCAGTGTTCTGCCTGAGAACGGCGCCTAGTCCTACACTGCTTGCGTTGGTGTGTACTTCTGTTTCGGCGTATTCATCGAAATTCGCAAATAACGGAAGCGTCTGAAGGCGTCGTTTTAGTTCTTGAAATGCTTCCTCGTACCACGTTTCCCATTGGAACTCGACGTCGGTCCATGGCAAAACGAGTACGTGGCTCGGCAATGAGGGAAAAGTTTTTGACCAACCGCCTGCAATAGGCGCACATGCCGAGGCATCGACGCAGGGCGTTCTTGTCGGCGGGTGGCGGGAATGTAGCGATGGCGGCTGTCTTCTGCGTGTCGGGGCGTACTCCGGTCTAAGTACACGAGGCAAGTGTGCCACTTGAAGCCAGCCAGTACTGTATCCATGACACGTTGGAAAGTCGCAGGTGCCGTGCAACGAACAAACGGCATGACCATGAACTAGAAGGCAGTCATTTATGAAGGCAGTCTTTTACCGGGCTCTTTCGTAAACTTCAATGTGCCAGTAGCTGTTCTTCGTCGATGAAGGCGAAAGCATTGCTGGCTTCCACGAATTCATCTATTTAGGTGACCGTCGTAGCGATGTTCAGGAATCTGTCTTCGTGGCTTAAGAATGTCAGCAATAAATAACCTTTGCCGTCAGGCAGCTCGGCGATGCCTTCTGCGACGCAAATCGGACGGTTCAGAAGCAGGTGCTGGTCGCCCTCGATCACACCTTAGAAGTGTGTGGGTTCTTCGGCGACGCCAGCGGAAATAATCACGCTGGGGCCAGGCGGAACGGTGACCTGCTCTTCAATCACATTTGAAGCATGCTGAGTGATTTTCCTATCACGCGGGATGGTGTTTTCCGAAGAAAGCATTATTGACTGAGATCCTAAATCAATGAATGCGCCGTCCTCTTTGAGGAAATCTCCCTAGAAAGACGTCCCTTGACAATGCCGTATCACCACAAAGCTTCCCACATAAGTCTGACCGTCACTCGTGACTCTCGCCGTGCAGGCTCCAGTCGGCGTTGTTAGGTTGCCTCTAGCTGTCCGGCTTTCGCGTCCATCCTAGTGGTCTTTACTTTATTCCCCTTGGTGGCAAAAGGGCCACTAATGACGGAGTAGACTTACACAGCCGCTTACACATGCCCGAAAGCGCTAGCGAGTGCCAGCTTGTTCTGACTAGAATACAACGCGTTGTTCATCGTGCGTCTGCAAAATCTCGTTCCCCGACACCATCGCATGACTAATGAGAGAGTGTAACGGGGAGAGCCCACCACGTCTCACCCAGCCCTTTACACAGGACCGAACGTGCTAGCGCATGCGAGCACGCATGGTTCTAAGGGGGAGAGGCCACACCGTCTTACCCAGCCTCTCAGCCTCTTACACAGGCCCGAACTCTCTAGAGCGGGCCAGCAAACATGGTTCCCGAGCGGACGGTCGCCAAAAAAAGTCCGGACACTGCCCCGAGCAAAAGCTGTTTTGCAAAAGCTGCGCGCTATTTCAATAGGACCAATATGTTGCGGCAGTTTATCTATATATATATATATATGTATATATATATGTATATATATATATATATATATATATATAGGATTGAAGAAAGAGATTACGACTTTCGTTTGTTTGGCACTGTATATTTTCACTAACGTTTCGTCTGGGCCACCAGGCGAAACGGTAGTGGAAATATGCAGTGCCTAACGAACGAAGGTCGTAGTCTCTTCATTCCTTATTCTATCGGGGTCCACGTGATTCTTTTCCCCCTACTATATATATATATATATATATTGTCACGTGGTCGTGACGTCGACGAACACAGCAGTCGGCGTTTGTAGGATGAAACTGTTTATTTGGCCGAACTTGTGGCCGGAAGATGAGAACTAGAACTACAGCAATGCACGCTGTACAATGATAGCGGCGAACAGGGCGTCGTCCGTCGATCAACTGACAAGCGATCAAGCGCGTCGGCTTTTATACAGGCGCTATCGAACTTTCCAGCAATATCGCTGGTGGCGGCGTTATCTCTAGACAAAACTGGAACATTCGCGTGCGGGGCGCAATCCTAACAAACCGATCTACTAAAATCGCGACGCTTCTAGAACACTACTTCGCGGACAGCGTCGAGCGTTGATAACCGTCCCTGCCGGTCAAACCCGAATGCATAAAAATAAGACAAGAAGTGGGCGTGGCATTGCCCCCCTCTGAAAAAGCATCGTCCCGATGCCTATGAAAGAACATAGAAGAGAAAAAAACAAAACAAAACAAGTGCATACACAAATAAATTACAATAACGAAGGAAAAAATAGAGTCCCCAGACTCGCTAACGCGCAAAAAACGGCTTAAGGCGCACGACATGGACGACTTCAGGTCGCGCACGGCGCCGCTGAGAGTTCGTAATGCCGTCAGGGGCAACCTCATAGTCGAGTGCGCCGAGGCGTCGAAGTACCCTGTACGGTCCGAAGTATGGTCGAAGAAGCTTCTCACTAAGTCCTCGTCGGCGTATTGGCGTCCATACCCATACACGGTCACCGGGTTGGTATTCCATGTGGCGTCGTCGAAGGTTGTAGCGGCGGCTGTCAGTCGTCTGCTGGTTCTTTATCCGTAGGCGGGCGAGCTGTCGTGCTTCTTCGGCGCGCTGTAGGTAGGTGGTAACGTCGATGTTTTCCTCGTCGGTCACGTTTGGTAGCATGGTGTCGAGCGTCGTTGCCGGGCTCCGTCCGTAGACCAACTTGTATGGCGTCATCTGCGTCGTTTCCTGTACGCCCGTGTTGTACGCGAAGGTCACGTTCGGAAGGATGGCGTCCCACGTCTTGTGTTCGACGTCGACGTACATGGCCAGCATGTCGGCGATGGTCTTATTTAGACGCTCGGTGAGGCCGTTGGTCTGTGGGTGGTACGCGGTGGTGCGGCGATGGCTTGTGTGGCTGTATTCCAAGATCGCCTGAGTTAGGTCAGCCGTGAACGCCGTACCTCTGTCGGTGATGAGAACCTCTGGGGCGCCGTGTCGAAGGACGATGCTCTCAACGAAGAACTTGGCTACCTCAGCGGCACTGCCTTTGGGCAGGGCTTTTGTTTCGGCGTAGCGGGTGAGGTAGTCGGTAGCCACGACGATCCATTTATTTCCGCAAGTCGACGTTGGGAACGGCCCCAGGAGGTCCATCCCGATCTGCTGGAATGGTCGCCGAGGAGGCTCGATCGGCTGAAGGAAGCCTGCTGGTCTTGTGGGCGGTGTCTTCCGTCGCTGACAGTCTCGGCACGTCCTTACGTAGCGAGTGACGTCGGCGGCAAGGCGCGGCCAGTAGTACTTTTCGTGTACTCGTGCGAGCGTTCGGGAAAGTCCGAGGTGTCCAGCCGTCGGGTCGTCATGCAGGGCATGCAAAATTTCTGGTCGCAGTCCCGAAGGTACAACGATAAGGTAGCTGGCTCGGGCCGGAGAGAAGTTCTTCTTTACGAGGACGTTGTTTTTCAAAGAAAATGATGCCAATCCTCGCCTGAATACTTTTGGGACAACGATGGTCCTGCCCTCTAGGTATTCCACTAGACCCTTCAGTTCAGGGTCGGCTCGCTGTCGTTCGGAGAAGTCATCGGTACTTATGGCTCCCAAGAAGCTGTCATCATCCTGGTCGTCGGGCGTTGGTGGGTCGACGGGGGCACGAGACAAGCAGTCGGCGTCGGTGTGTTTCCTTCCGGATTTGTACACGACAGTAATGTCAAATTCTTGAAGTCTCAGGCTCCACCGTGCGAGGCGACCTGAAGGGTCCTTCAAGTTAGCTAGCCAACACAAGGCGTGATGGTCGCTCACAACTTTGAAGGGCCTGCCGTATCGATAGGGGCGAAACTTTGACGTATCCCAGATGATGGCGAGGCACTCCTTTTCTGTTGTGGAATAGTTGACCTCTGCTTTAGACAGCGACCGGCTAGCATAACTAATAACCCCTTCCAGTCCGCCCGCCCGCTGCACAAGGACGGCGCCGAGTCCTATGCTGCTTGCATCGGTGTGAATCTCCGTATCGGCGTATTCGTCGAAATGCGCAAGTATCGGCGGTGTCTGCAGGCATCGTTTCAGTTCATGAAATGCTTCGACTTGCGCTGTTTGCCACCTGAATTCGACGTCGGTCTTCGTGAGCTGCTGAGTGGCTCGGCGATCCGTGAAAAGTCTTTGACAAAGCGTCTGTAATAGGCGCACAAGCCGAGAAATCGGCGCACGGCCTTCTTGTCGGTGGGTGGCGGGAAAGCGGCGATGGCAGCTGTTTTCTGCGGGTCTGGGAGCACTCCAGTCTTGCTGATCACGTGACCCAGAAACAAGAGCTCCTCGTACGCGAAGCGGCACTTTTCTGGCTTCAGGGTGAGCGCGGAGTTCTTGATTGCTTGAAGTACGGATTGAAGTCGCTGGAGGTGTTCGTCGAAGTTCGAGGAATACACAACGACGTCGTCCAAGTAAACAAGGCAAGTCTGCCACTTCAAGCCAGCTAATATAGTATCCATGACTCGTTGGAAAGTCGCAGGTGCCGAGCAAAGACCGAAGGGCATGACCTTGAATTTGAACAGGCCGTCCGGCGTTATAAAGGCGGTCTTTTCTCGGTCTCTCTCGTCCATTCAATTTGCCAGTAGCCGGTCTTGAGGTCCATCGACGAAAAGTAATTCGCGTTGTGGAGTCGATCCAGGATGTCGTCTATCCGTGGGAGAGGGTATACGTCCTTCTTTGTGATTTTGTTCAGGCGACGATAATCGACGCAGAAACGTAGGGTCCCATCCTTCTTCTTTACTAACACCACGGGAGACGCCCACGGGCTGTTGGACGGCTGGATGATGTCGTCGCGCAGCATTTCATCGACTTGTTTCTTAATGGCCTCCCGTTCCCGCGTCGAAACCCGGTAGGGACTCTGACGGAGTGGTCGAGCATTTTCTTCTGCTATGATGCGGTGCTTAGCAAGGGGCGTCTGTCGGACCCGCAGCGACGACGAGAAACAGTCGCTGTATTCCTGCAGAAGGCATCGAAGCTGTTGCTGTTGGCGAGCGGGAAGACTTGGGTTTACGTCGAAGGGTGGCTCAGGGATCGTCGTCGTAGCTTCGTCAGAATCTGAAAAGGCAAACGCATCGCTGACGGCCAAGACTTCTTCGATGTATGCAATCGTCGTGCCCCTGCTCAGGTGTCTGTATTCCTGGCTGAAATTCGTTATCATCACGCTTCCTTTCCCTTCATACAGCCGAGCAATGCCTCTTGCGACGCAAATGTCACGGTCTAGCAGCAAACCCTGATCGCTCTCGATGACACCTTCGATGCATTCAGCCGTTTCGGTGCCGACGGGAATTATGATGCTGGATCTAGGAGGAATGGTGACTTGATCCTCGAGCACGTTCAGGGCATGTTGACATGGGTTCGTATCCGGTGGTGTCGCTTTCTCCGACGATAGGGTTATCGACTTGGTTCTTAAGTCGATGACGACGCCGTGGACACTTAGGAAGTCCATTCCAAGTATCACATCCCTGGAGCAGTTTTGTAGGATTACGAAGCTCGCAGGATAAGTCCGCTTGTTGATAGTGACTCTCGCCGTGCAGACATCAATCGGCGTTATTAGATGGCCTCCAGCGGTACGGATCTCGGGGCCTTCCCAAGCAGTCCTAACTTTCTTCAACCTTGCTGCGAACGGCCCACTTATGACGGAATAGTCGGCTCCAGTATCGACGAGAGCGGTGACGTTGTGGCCGTCGATGAGAACGTCGAGGTCGCTAGTCCGCCGTCTTGCGTTGCGGTTACGTCGCGGCGTCGGGTCACGGCTACGTCGGTTTGCACCGCTGATTCCGCGTTGCGTCGTCAGGTCTGCTTCCGGTCGCAAAGTCTCGTCTTCAGGACGTCGACGTCGTTCGGCGTGCGGCGGGAACTGGGAACTTCGTCGCGGTGTCGTCGTCGACGGCGGAGGATCTTCAGCATTTCGTCGTTCAGCAACCGCACCTCCATCGGTTGCTGCCCTTAGTTTTCCGGATACGGGCTAGGCGACCGGCCCCGGTTTGGGCCAGTGTACTGCCGGCGGTGCGGTGACATGTAGCGGCCGGGCGATGGTGAGCGGGAAGGTCGTCGTTCTTGCCACTGTGTGCCTGTGAGGTAGTCGTCGATGTCGCGAGGCCGTTCGCCTGGCTGCGGGCGCGGCGCGTTGACGGGGAATCCGCGTAGCCCCATCTGACGGTACTGGCAGCGGCGGTACGTGTGGCCGGCCTCCCCGCAGTGGTAGCAGAGCGGGCGGGGCACGCCAATCAGGGGCACGCCAGACATCGGTCTTCCTCGGGGTGTAGCGCTGGCCGACAGGTGGGCGGTAGGGCGTCGGTGGCGGCGGCGGCGTCTGGCCGACAGGTGGACGGTAGGGCGTCGCTGGCGGCGTCTGGCGACGGTACTGCGGCGGTGTGTCGTCTTGCGTGGGCGTGGAGGAGGAGCATGACGGCGGGCTGCAGCAGCATAGCTCATAGCTTGCGGCTGCGGCTCTGCTAGCTGAGGCGCACCGAGTGAATGCTGGATCTCCTGGCGCACGACGTCGGCGATGGAATCCACTTGAGGTTGCGACGAAGGTAGAATTTGTCGCAGCTCCTCTTGCACGATTGCTCGAATCGTCTCACGCAGGTCGGCGGATCCTAGTGCTTGAACGTCGGCGTAGCTTGTGGTCGAGAAGCTGCGGCTGTATTGCCGTGTTCGCATCTCAAGCGTTTTCTCGATTGTTGTTGCTTCGGAGACAAATTCTTCGACGGTATTCGGCGGATTCCTCATAAGTCCAGCGAAGAGCTGTTCCTTTACTCCTCGCATGAGGAAGCGGACTTTCTTGTCCTCGGGCATGGCAGGGTCAGCGTGGCGAAATAGCCGGGTTATTTCCTCTGCAAAGATGGCCACGCTTTCATTTGGAAGTTGGACCCGTGTCTCCAGCAAGTCTGCGGCCCTTTCCTTTCGGACGACGCTTGTGAACGTCTCCAGGAAAGCGCTGCGAAAGGCGTCCCAGGTTCGAAGAGTGGACTCCCGATTCTCGAACCAGGTCCTTGCTGCATCTTCCAGGTAAAAGTAGATGTGGCGCAGCTTGTCCTCGGAGTCCCAGTTGTTGAACGCTGAGACCCTTTCGAAGGTCTCGAGCCAGGTTTCCGGGTCTTCGAATGACGACCCGCGGAAAGTTGGCGGCTCCTTGGGCTGCCGGAGAAGTATCGGCGCAGGCTGCACGGGGTCGCTCATCGTCGCTGCGGTCGGTGTTGGGTCCTGGGGCTGCCTGGTGTTTTCGGGAAGGAGCCCGTACTCTGGCTGCAGTCCCTTCTGCCTGCGGCTTGTTCGACCATCCGGGTTTTCTTTGACGTCGTCCTCCTCGCGGCTTGCGCTTGGGTCAGCGCTTCGCGGGGGCGTCCGGATCATGGAAGAAGCAGCACCTCCACCAGATGTCACGTGGTCGTGACGTCGACGAACACAGCAGTCGACGTTTGTAGGATGAAACTGTTTATTTGGCCGAACTTGTGGCCGGAAGATGAGAACTAGAACTACAGCAATGCACGCTGTACATTGATAGCGGCGAACAGGGCGTCGTCCGTCGATCAACTGACAAGCGATCAAGCGCGTCGGCTTTTATACAGGCGCTATCGAACTTTCCAGCAATATCGCTGGTGGCGGCGTTATCTCTAGACAAAACTGGAACATTCGCGTGCGGGGCGCAATCTTAACAAACCGATCTACTACAATCGCGACGCTTCTACAATGGCGACGCTTCTATATATATATATATATATATATATATATATATATATATAGAAGCGTCGCGATTGTAGAAGCGTCGTACAAGCCCTAGAAGCGTCGCGATTGTAGTAGATCGGTTTGTTAAGATTGCGCCCCGCACGCGAATGTTCCAGTTTTGCAGAACCTATATATATATATATATATATATATATATATATATATATATATATATATATATATATATATATATATATATATATATATGTATAGAAGAGAAGAGACACAACTAAGCGGTTGTCTTAATTTTATTTGCCAACGGTTTCGACCGGAGGACCGGTCTTCGTCAGGGCTTATGAGCAAATGCAGCGCTATGCGAGCATCCAAAATAGTCGTGGTCACTCTTTGTTGAAGGAAGGAAAGGGAGGAAATAATAAATCAGTCAAGTTGTCAGCGGTGACGTATAGTGTGTCAAACAGTTCCCCTCGGCTCATTCTCTAGAGCAAGCAAAGAAGAGAATGGGGAAACGGGTAACAAGCGCCGTTTCGGCGGAGTAGAGCAGGTGCTGTAGATGTGGGAGGAGGAAAAAAAAATGAAATGGCAGAAGCGCAACAAAACGCAGAGCGCGGCTTCCGCGGCGCGCCTTTGAAGGTCGTGGGGAGCATTGTTGCTTTGCTTGCGTGGCACCAATTACTTGCTGCGAGGGGTGCATCCGTGGCAGAGTAAGCCCGATCCCGCGCCTTTTACGGTCACTTCCAGAGGGAGAAAAAAAAAGAAGGGGGGGGGGGGTCGGTGTTCGTTTGACGCTTACCCGTTGCGTGTGTGTGGGGGCACAGATTGTGCATGCGCACGAGGCCGTTTGTGAACTACACGTTAATCCTCGTGTCTGTGTCGAAGTGGCGGCGTGAGTACAAGAATCCTGCCCTGTTAGCGCGGCTCTCCGAGGCGCCTGTGGTTGAAAAATGTAGTGCGGGTCAGCCTATCCCATTTAAAAAATGAATTGATAAGTTAAGCAAAGTGGTTAAAATATAGAAAGAAAGGAAGAAAATGAGAATAAAACGAATAAAACGTTGAAAAATATAATAATAAAAAGGCAAAGGTAAGATGTGGGAAAGGTATACATTGAATACTGAAAAGTCGGAAAAAAATAAAACATACAAAAGCACATGTCGACAAAATTGCGCAAAAGTACAGAATATGCAAAGGTTTCCGGTGTGTATATATATATATATATATATATATATATATATATATATATATATATATATATATATATATTCGTCACAAGAACACGTGAGATGGGGCGCTTTATAGGGTGTCACTCCGGCTACATTTCGTCGCTGCATGCGCTCGGACGAGCTTAAGGGGGTCTGTAAACCTGAGGCTGACATTGGCTCAGGGCATGCTAACCTTGAACTGAACCCTCTCTAGAGATAAGCTTGTGAGCACAGGCCACCACGTCCGAACACAGGACGTTGTGCCCTGTGCTCACTGGCTTATCCCTAGGCGGGGCTCAACAGATGGCTGATAGCTTTGCACATGCGCTCTCATTGCATAGCTTGCGTTGAAGCGATAGCGCACACGAAGTTCACTTTGCTCACTGCAGCGGCCGCGCTTACTAAAGAACTGATCTGCTGCCCTTTCGGTGTATAGCATTCCAATTTGTTGCCATCGTATTCAGTGTTTCGCCCTTCTGGCAAAACTGACTTTTTTAGTGATACTGGAGATGCACGACTGTACGTACTTAGAAAAGATTCGAAGCGGGGGGTTACCTTCCATAATAAAATAATGTTCACAAAAGTAAAATGGGATATCGCGAGATTTGCACCTGTAATGAAAAGTGTATTCTTTTCAGGAAAATATGGTTCTTGTAGGGATTCTTTGCATCTTCTTGACGTTGGCAGACCCGCTACATTTTATGGCACAACGTCCAGCAAAAACAGAACTTGATATAATGCTGCCAGTAACCGACCATGACTGTTCCCATGATGTCTGCCAATACATACAATGCAGTAGCATTGACGAAGCGACCTGTGACGGTGTCATTATGCCTGGAGGGTTCTGCAACTGTTGCGATGTCTGCATTTTTATCCCTCAAGGTAAGTAGTCTTCATAGCTCTTCTTTCAACAAGCCTGCTGTAATACTGCAGTTTTTAAGCTGTATCTCTGCCCACGACCAGTATTTATGCGATAGCGTGAAACAGCTCGTTTCGCAGAAATTGCGGTGTTGGAGTCGGCGTAATTGGTTGTGAGTGAAAAAATATCTTACCTGTGACAAAAACGTCGGGTAAGGTGCAAATATAATCAATAACACAAATCTTCGGTTCGAATGAAAATTCAAAACAGGCCGCCTGCGTGGGAAGCAGGCGTTCTACCACAGAGCTATGCTACTGCTTGCAACAGTTTCGGAAAAAAAACTATATATACGTCGTGTAGTGGAAGTAGTCTCTTTAACGCGCATAACATTGCGTGACAGAAGCACAGAATCCCGCCAGCTGCTAAGGTGTTTATTGGACGGCACTCAGCGACAATGCGCAATGGCCGCAGTCGAGGGGAAACACGGCCTCTCAGCCCGAGCGGTGTCCTTTCAGTGGAAGCCAAAGAGGACGGCCCACTAGAAGGCGCTGGGAGCGCTACCCATTGTTAGTCAGTTTCAAGGCTTCTCTACAATTACCCAGGGTAAGAAAAGGGAGCCGCCTGACGACCTAACATCTCTTCACTATGAGCGGGTCATAGTAGGCCTTGAGGCGCTCCACGTTCACATTGTCGCACCCTCGACAGCGCATGTCCGGAGATGGTTGGGTGGGTTCGATCAGGTAGTAAACCGGGGCTCTACAACACCGTATGGGCGTTCGTATTTCGGCAGTAGTTTTGAAGAGGGACCAGTTGCAGTGGTAGGGACCGAGAGCCATACGAGCTCTCCAGGGAGGAACGTGGGCTCAGAAATGGTGGTGCCACCACGAATGCTTTTCTTCCGCTCTTGTTTGTGCGTTGTAAAGGTCTCGGCAAGCTCGCGACACACTTCAGCAAGCCTGGCTGTGTCAGAAATAGGTGCACACTCATATGGATCCGCTTTTATGAAAGTATCATATGTCGACGGTGTGCGGAGGGTGCCTTCCCTGCTATAAGAAGAAAGGTGAAAAAGCAGTAGCGCTCTGAGGGGCGGTAATATAGGTGTAGGTGACGAAGGACAGAATGGCATTCCATTTCGTGTGATCGGCGGCGACGTACGTTCAGAGCATGTCGCCGAGCGTGCGGTTAGCGTGTTCGGTCAGGCCATTCGTCGGCGGGTGGTAAGCAGTAGTTTTGCGGTAAACACCATGGAACGCTTTGAGAATTGCTTCGACGACTACCGAAAAGAAGACACGGCCTCGATTGCTGGGATGCTCCTGAGGTCGACTGTGACGCAGTAGGAATCGGTTTAGCAGGAAGGTGGCAACGTCGCACGGTGTAGCTGCTGGGAGTTTCGGCGTATTTCGTTAGATGGTCAACAGCGACAATGGCCCAGCCGACGTCCGAGGAAATGTTAGATGAACATCGATGCCCACGCACCCAAACGGACGGTTAGGCGAAGTTAATTGTTGTAGAACGGCGTGAGGCACGTGCGTTGATGTTTTTCGGCATTGGCAATCGACGGAAGAGCGAACGAATTTCTGCAAGTAACGGGGCATTTGTTGCCAGAAATATCGTTGTCGATTGAGACTGGTAAGTTTTGGATACCCCAGAACTTGCGCATAGAGAATCAGAGAGAAAGGACGCGCATATTTTAGAACGCAGACTGCGGGGTATCACAAGTAGCCACTGGCGGCCACCTGCCTTGTAATTGCGTCGGTGCAGTAGGTCGTTAAGAAGGGCGAAATTGTGGGCTTGACGACGCAACGCGCGAGTGGTTGGTGTTGCCGGCGGATTAGTGAGAAAGTCTACCATCGAGGCGGTCAATTTAGCCTTGCGCTGTTCCGTAACGATGTTGTCAACGTCAATGGAAGAAAGTGCAATGTTAGATATTGAGCAAGGGCATTGTCGTCAGACAAGAGGGAGCGCAAGAGGCTGTCGGCGTCAGCATGCCGGCGTACGTTGAGGTAGATCACGCGGATGTCGTAGCCTTGCAGACGTAGTGCCGAGCGGGCGAGACGGCCCGATGGATACTTCAATGACTGCCAGTATAGTGCATGATGGTCGGTGGAGACATGAATTGGGTGACCATACAAAAGAGGTCGGAACTTTGTAAGGACCCAAATGATCGCCAGGCACTCTTTTTTCCGTGACGGTTTAATTGGTTTGGGCTCTAGTAAGCGTACATCTTGCGTATGCCACGATATAATCGGGGAACCCTGGTTCGCGCTGCGCCACGACAGCGCGGAGGCCTACACCACTGGCGTCCGTGTGTGCCTCCATTGGGGCCGTATGTTTGTAGTTGAGTAGTATGTCAGGAGACGTCAACAAAAGATCGAGCATTGCGAACGCGCCATCCCACTCGGACGACCATGAATTTAGGTGCCCGTTACTTCCATGGAGCTTCGTCAGCGTCCATATGATGGTGGCAGTTGCGTGTGAAGCGTTGAAAGTGTGAGCACAGTCCTACAAAACTGCGCAGTTCTTTGATGGACGCGGGTATGGAAAATTCGGCGATGGCCCGAAATTTGGCCGGACAGGGAAGGATTACGTCATTGGACACGACATAACCTAGAGTTTTCCGCTGCCGTTATGCAAATCGGCGCTTCTTGAAATTCAGTTGGAGGCCAGCGTTGCTCAAAGTCGTTAAAACATGCCGCAGTCGAAACAGATGCGTGGGGAAGTCCGCAACGAAAACTACGACGTCATGCAGGTAACAAAGGCACATGTGCCATATCAACTTGCGTAGAATAGTGTCCATGCGCTCGAGGTTCGCGGGCGCACTACACACACCAAACGGCATGACGTTCAACTCGTTCAAGCCGTCGTGCCTGACAAAAGCTGTCTTCGGTCGAGCGTCATCAGCCATGGATACTTGCCAGTAGCCCGAGCGCAAATCGAGAGATGAAAAGAATTCTGCTCCTCGGAAGTTGTCAATCGCGTCATCGATTTGCGGCAGTGGATAAGCATCCTTGCGAATAATCTTTTTGAGCCGTCGGTAGACCACAGAGAACCGCACAGAACCGTCCTTTTTCTCAGCGAAAGCAACAGGTGACGCCCATGGGCTGTCGGAGGGTCGAATAACATCGCGTCGAAGGATGTCGTCGACTCGCTCATTAAAGGAACACTAAAGGCAAATAACAATTTATGTAAGAGTGAAATGTGAATGTGTGAAAACGTCCAAGCCGTTAATATTATCTACAGAAGTGCTCTAGTAATCGAAAAATTAAGGTAAATGTAGGACAGAATGTGCGCCACGAGTGGGATATTTGGGAAACGATCCGATGATGTCAAGAGTCCCGAGTACAATCAACCACTAATAATCAAACTAGCTGCGGTAAAAAAATTACCTTCCCTGCATCACAAGATGTAATAAACTGCTGCTTTTTCGTTTGTCTTTGATTCATGGAAAAACGAAGCCTTTGGCTTTACCATGGAGAACGGCGCGAGGGGTTCTAAAGTTTCGTTTTTGCCGAGCAGTGCGTCTCAGTATTAGTTTTGGTATCGCGTACTGTTGCATGTACATGGCTCTCGCTATTTTTGCACTGATGACACTCTACTGCTGCTGCTGGCCAATGTAAACTCCGTTACAATGAATTATACAGTGTCGGAGTGTCCGATGGCTGAGTCTTGGCAAAGATGATGGCCGCTGTTGCACAAGAAACCGTAACGTGGGCGACCGGGCAGTAAAGGCTGGCAACGTTGGGCATGGCGACTGCTACTGCAGAAGGCCTGTTCAAGCGGGTGATATGAAGTGCGCTAATGCCATGCGGACCACTGAAACGTGATTTTCTTGCAAAATAAGCATTTTCTTGGCACAAAACAAGCACTACGTGGTTTCTGGAACGCTATTTCAACGACGAACGCCGACTTCATATTTGCCTTGAGCGTCCTTTTTTTACCCGACATTCTGCGGCAGACACGCGTATGGACGTGGTGTGGTGACTGCGTTGCACAGGCGTCAAAACATGTCAACTGCGCAACGAATGGGTGTCTCAAAGACCCACCCATTACAAAGCGCTGAGACATAAGTTGTATGTTATGATCATGAGCAGCAAAAGCTT
The DNA here is from genome assembly GCF_013339695.2 of Rhipicephalus sanguineus. Taxonomy (NCBI): domain Eukaryota; kingdom Metazoa; phylum Arthropoda; class Arachnida; order Ixodida; family Ixodidae; genus Rhipicephalus; species Rhipicephalus sanguineus. The sequence goes on along the minus strand of NC_051184.2, from coordinate 128,433,488 downwards.
GAACAAAGTGAATAGCTTCGCAAGTTAACGTGTTGCTGTACGGATGTGTAGTGGGCCCTTCGCTGATTCGCAAAAGGAATAACTATGGCGCAGTGGGCACTTAATAACTGTACTTACAGTAGGCCTTCCAGGATACTTTAAAACGAGTAATCCTACGCACACAGTCGTTCGATTCATCAAGCCACGGTTGAGGCATGCACCGAGAATCGAAACCAGGCTTGTAATGGAGAAGGCGATGCGCACGGGGCCCGATTACGTTCTCGCGTTCTACTCTTCATGGCAAAGCTCAAGTGTCCTCCATGTTTTGATTGATTACGTTGAATTTAATAAAACTAACGCATCTTGGAAGGTTATTTGTTCCAAAATAATTTAGTGGTTGACCGCATTATGTATTAATAGCAGTACTGACGGCGGTATTTTTCATAGTTGCTACCAAGAGGCGCCACCTACTTTTCAATACCATATGCAGTCACTTGATAGATTTCTTTGTTCTATAATGAGGGAGTGCTAGGCTCGTAACTGGCGCTCGTGCTCCGGACCTGTACGTAGCTTTGCGCTTGGTTCTGGCACTAATCAGAAGTGCAGGACATGTGCATTGGTGCACCTGTTAGAGTGTGCTGTGTCCTCAAAACATCCATGTTGGAAATGCGATCTCACACATTGCCGTCACTAATGCTCACCGGCGCATTAGAGGAAGTGCTCCTCCAGTACCGCCTGTGTGCTCTAGCCTGTTTAGCAAAAGGGACCCTGCATCTTCAATGTGTATGGACGGCATTGGTATGGTGGGCTGGCTCAAGGTGCACTAGAAGTAAAGCGTGCCAAAAGGTTTGACGAAGTCGCAAAACTGAGCAGCGTGCAATTTAATATTTAATGTGGGACCAAGGTATTTGGTACACCGCACATAATATGGACATTCTGAATACGTAGTGTTTAAGGACATCTTCTATGGCTCATCTTGGTTGCCCTATCATTTTGGAAGCTTTTGTGAAGAATCCTTTCTGGGAACGCCCGCAGGAGCTGTTTGAATTCTTCGCGGTTTACGTAAGACATGTTGCTGGGAGAGTTGGTTGACATCGAAGGGGTACATTTTAGCGCAAACTATGAAATAAACGAGAAAGAAGTAGACGGAAGCAGACATGTCGGGCGCTCGACCTATCTGCTTCCTTCTACCTATTTCTCGTGTCGTTTTCCCATAGTTTGCGATAAAATGTACCTCTTCGCAGGTTAGTTGTAGTCATTCATCTATTGCGTGAAAAAGACGGTGCGGCCATTTTGGAGTCGGACAGAATCAAGCATGCCATGAAATGAATACAAGACGATTTGAAACTTTGAAACTTTATTCATTCCAACAGTCCCTAAATTAGGATGCTGAGGGCCGGGGTCAAAAAGCCTCTTCACGGGCTTGACTAGGACCACGACCCCGTACAAAATGGCAGGGATAGGCACGCGTACAGGTCAATAAAACAATGTGCAGACTGAAAAAACAACATATCTAGTTCAAATTTCAGCGAACATGAACAGAAATAGCTCAGTGAAATCCTTTTTAGGCGAAAATACACAAATAGCCACTGTATTTAGAATTTGCCAATATATATATATATATATATATATATATATATATATATATATATATATATATATATATATATATATATACATATATATATGGACATACCTACACATACCAAAAGCAATGCATGTGGAACCGAGATATAAAGCGGCTAGGAAATTTGTCAACTTTAATTCGATAATCACATAAAATGCAAGAAAACCTTACAAACGAAAAACACAAAATATTAAACAATATGTAAGCCAAAAAAGTATTTTTAGCAATATTTTCATATTGTTATTTGATTTACGTAAAACGGCAAGAGAAAGCGCAGCATTTCTTTGCCATATTTAGTGCGCGTGCGTGGAAGAAACCACGTGTGAACATGACGAGTGTTGTAAAGAAGGGTCCGCTGGTTTATTCGAGCAAGTGTGCCCAAAAAGTTATCACTTTTTATTCCTGCGTGGTAGCGTTTTCATTTCATCAAAGAGCGGGGAAGTGTGACTTCCATACGGAACACCTACAATGACGCGAACTGCCCTTTTCTCTATTACACGCAATTAATGAGTGTTCGTTAATGTTGTCGTACCCCAAACCAGATGACAATAGTGTATGTGCGATAAAAGCAAGGATTTATAGATCAGAAGCTTAACTTTTTTAGGAAGCAGAAAACGCACCCTAGAAAAATTCCGGTTATCCTGGACACACTCGAAGACAGTTTTTCAATGTGTGTATTCCATGACATATGTTCATCGAAAATTCATTTCTAGGCCTAAAGTAGACAGCTTTTCTTTTCGAAGTGTTTCATTTTAAAGAAATAATGCATGTCCAAGAAGCCAACTTTAATGATACTTGGTTCGCGTCATTGATCAGATCTTTATAGTGTTGCGCAGTGAGAAGTAAGGTTGCGTCGTCCGCATATATAACACACTTTACAGAGGCGTCAATGTTTACAATATCATTTATTTATATGCAGAATAAAAGGGGTCCCAGGATACTACCTTGGGGCACACTTGCTGAAATTGCTTGTAAATTGGAGGTGTGATTGTTGATGACCACCACCTGCTGACGATACTTTAAGTAAGATTGAAATAATTTTAGAAAGACACCTCGGAAGCCGTAGTGATTGCATTTCTGTAAAAGTGTAACATGATTTATGGTGTCGAAAGCCTTTGAGTAATCTATAAAGATACCAATTGTGTGCAGTTCGTGTTCAAAGCATCTAATATGAATTCCTTCTGCTCTAGGAGAGGATGCTCACTTGCGCGGCCTTTAGTGAAACCGAATTGCGAAGAAGTGATGATATGGTGCTTATCTAAAAAAGAAGTCATACGTTTCTGAACCAGTTTTTCTAAACCTTTTGATATCACTGGCAATATGGATATAGGCCTGTAATTGCTCAGTGAATTCTTATCTCCTCCCTTCTACAACACTATTACTTTCGCCACTTGTAATTTTTGTGGAAAGATTCCAGTTGAAAAAATGAGGTTGAAGATATGTTCCAATAAATCAGCAATGAGATCCAGCACATGTTTAATGGGTTTAATCTGAATATCGTGTGCGTCGCAGCATGTGCTGTTTATTACAGACGAGAAAGCGTGCGCGATTTCGCTGGCTGCTGTCAGCGCCAAAAACGCGCTCTCAAAGGTACTGTCCGATAAATATGTAGTACAAGCTGGATTGTGCGCTTGCTTTGTTAGGGAAACAAAATAATCATTGTTAGGGAAACAAAATAAATCAGCATTGCGAATAGTGTCACCATCTACCACAAGCTCAGTGGACCTGAACTTGTTACCATTACGGCCAAGAAACTCATTTAGCATTGACCAAGCTAACTCCGATTTGTTCATTACGTCATTGTTGAAAGTGCTGCTTAGATACTTTCGCTTTTCGTGATGCAGCATACTGTTAACTTTGTTTCTTTGGTCTTTGAAACGTTTTAGCGTGTCTTCATTTTTATTTTTCAAAAACAGTTTGAAAAATTTATTTGCCTGCCACATGCCGCTTTTCGAGAATCCTTCGGAAAAACTTACACACTGTGGACAATGCCGCGAAGGCCTCACAGCAAGCGATGGTTGACGGCCCCCCGTCATCACACTATGAACGCTTGGCTGACCTATCTGCAATTTTCTGACTAGCCACACATTGCTCTCAGATATTCTCTTAGTTATTTAACAAAAAATTTGCAATCTTAAAGAGGAAATAGCACGCGTGATAAACAAATGCGATATCCTTAAATTCAGCCAATTTTTAAATCACAATACACGTGAAGTTGCCTGAGCATAGGAGGTTGGTAAGGTGTGCAAATAACGTATATAAAGTACAACGTAGAAGGGTATACGAGCCGCCCGCTGTGATGGCTCTCGAGATAGCGCGCAAGCCAGCTATCGCCAATGCGCCCTCAGCATCAAAGTTCAAAGTGGCTGCTCGCGCGACCACCCACGCCTCCCACATCGTGTCTTTTCATGGTCGGTAAAGACGGGCGGGGCGTTTCCTGTCTGCTTCGACGGCAGGCCTCCCCAGCGGGTTGACCTTATCGCACGCACCCTCCGAGCGACGGAAAGGGGCCGGCTCGTTTGAGCTCTGCTTCGGCCGCGTTCGTCGCCCCCGCTCGCGCGCTTTTAGCCGAGTAGAGCATACAATACGCGGGGGATCTCATCAATTTGGACTTCATACCGGAAGGACGTGACGGTGACGGCGACGGCACAAACCGGTCGAGGCTGTCCATTTAATTGCTGCTGCAATAAAAATGTCGGCCAGCATTTCCTCAGGACGTTTCCTATCACATCATACCACATCATATCACAGGACATTTCCTATCACACCATCAGTAAGCAAGAAATCACTAAGCCTTTGAGCACCGCCAACACAATGCGACGTGCGCTTTCATGTAACCGAAATGCTGCATGTATAACCACTGTCTTGGGCACGGCGCACCGGAATGTCGAACATTCCTGATTGCTTTCGATTTTAAATGCGAAACATTTCTTAGCGAATCTAAGGCACTTTGAGCGTTTCATTCCTTCTTTCTTTCTTTCTTTCTTTCTTTCTTTCTTTCTTTCTTTCTTTCTTTCTTTCTTCCTTTCTTTCTTTCTTGCTTCCCATCTATCTATCTATCTATCTATCATCTATCTATCTATCTATCTGTGCAACCAACCGCCTACGTCTGGGTGCTGTCGTGATTGCTGGTGTTTTGTACGTCCTTCAACGCCGTCTTCAGTTCGTTTTTGTAAAGTTTGCGCAAAAAAACGTGGATCATGCGCAACCAACTAGCCCATTACCAAGTCTTTCTTGCCTCCTTAACTTCGTGTTGACCAGAATTGGTATAGGAAGGTAAAACAGTTTCACGAATATGACTGTCTGGTCATGCCATGAATAACGTGAAAATCCCGTCGTGTACGTCGTCAAACCCTTTCCTGAAGACACATGTGGCACATACCCATATGCCACGGGCTGCGGTATACGGGTATACGCCACATGTGATTGACAGTTTATATCTACCCAGGAACTGTGAGAACAGACAATGGCAATTTAAATGCGAGATCTTTAAGAGAAACCGACATTGGCAGCGTTGACCTGACGAATGTAAAGAATAAAAAAGAAAGAGAAAAAAACCATGTAGGGATGCGAAGGAGCGCATGGGTCGACATAAAGTTTCGTTCATCACGGGCACCTTGCCCGATGTTAACTGGTCCTTGCTGTTAAGCACACCATGAATTCACTGTAGTTGATGTTGCTCTTACTCGTGCCGACCTCTTGTTCAGGCAGGCCACGCGGGTTCATCGCGCGTCTGCAGAATCTAGTTCCCCGAGGCCATCACGTGATTGCTGAGAGAGTGTAAGGGGGTGAAGCCACAGCGTCTTACCCAGCCCCTTACCCAGGCCCGAACGCGCTAGCGCGTGCCAGTACACGTGCTTTTGTCTGAGCTACGCGAAGCTAGGACACCATACGGCAGCCCGGGCCCCTAAAGTGATCTGCACGTATCATCATCAAGCCGGCCGAAGAACATGACGAAGAAGACTTCTCCTTGGGGCGAGCGCGCGCTCAATATGTTACAGATGGCTATGGTAGGTTTTAGAAAGCGGACGGTCGCCAAAGGAGCTACGGACAAAGCCCAGCCCAAAAGCTGCTTCGCATCTAAAATAAGGATGCGAGCAGGAATCGCCCCAAGCATTCTGCGTGGCAGTCAGGTATTCTACGAGAGAGCCATGCTAGGTCTTGAAGCTGCTTTGGAAAAATACCCGATGCAGGCGTAATGTCAATGCAACGTCATTAGTGGTTGCAGCGCAGGTTGTCTAATTGTATAAAAAGCATTAATTACGTATTTCCTCCTATCATGTAGGCTTCATAACGAGTTAACGTCAATTATGGTTTCAGGGTTCACTCCGTTTTTATAGCAATGCATTAAACATTACATTTGCATTCCTATAATTGAGCAACCTGTATTCAAGCGTTGCTCTACCTTGAAGGAATACGGTAACAGCAGTTAATTATGATATTCGCATCATCGCACCACAAAATGAACTTAGTTTCGATAATACTGATGTCTGTGCTCTAACGTGAGCGCTGACGTCACATCAGACTGTAAATTACCCTTCAAATTCCAGTGTACTCGACGTTCCTAGTAAGGCCACGATGTGCACAGAACTACTACACTTACAAAAACGCTTCGATGTACATCCTAACGTTTGGCTCAAAGCCGAAAAATGCTGCCTATAGAATCACTGGCCGGGTGTTTTGAATGAAACCGAACTTTCGCAAATTTATTAAATGACTTTTCTCCTCCATGTTTAGCTTCACGTGTCGTTCTATACATGCGTTATTGCATTGTTTGCATGTGTTATGAGAGAAAAATTTTCATGGGCAACATGTCTAACTGATATCTCAAGTATCTTACCTGAGGAGCTTCTGCAGATGTTTCTTCAACGAAAAAAAAAACGCGTCGAGTAAAATCTGGCGCAAGATTCGCAATACGTTAGCCAGCTTTTCTTTGGCCCTGCTGGATTTCCGATGAGCAGCACACACCGTAGAGGCTAAATAAATTGCAACATGAAAATACGGAAGCGCTTTCGAACGCTTTCATGTTGAGGGGCGGAGAAGTAGCAGATGAAAGTGGGCGCGCGCCACCCTTTTGATTCTATGCGCATGTACCCAATTTACAAATATCGTTGCCTGTTAGCGCCGCGCGGGCCGCTGGCCATGCGCTCGGGCATTCCTTCAGAGAGTGGACCGTACTCTAGAAGTGCCAACGCGCCTTACCTCTCATCAGATCACTCGACGACAGATGACTGCTCTCGCCGATGTCAGTGTGCAGTGTGAATCGCTTGCACGCTGGCCTTTCATTTGCTGGGCACAAGTTCATTTCAATAGAGCGTTCCTAATTACCGGCCTTGATGCAGCCTTCTCCACCGTCACAACCACGTGGCATCCGCACACCCATGAAAAGCCGTTAAGAATGCGTCAAATTCGTCCCAATTCAACGGGCTAGCCACAGGCAGGAGGGACTGATACAAGAATGCGAGCCTTTACTCAAACGGATCAGAATGACCTAGGTCATGATCTCTACACAAGCGATGATGACATCAGCCATGGGGCCTACAGCTGTGCTGCTACAGAAACCAAGGAAGCGTGTATCTTTGCGCGGATCATCTTTCAAGACCCGGGAAGTTTTCTGAAAACGTACGACTGTGTCGCCATGTTCAACAGCTATGGCGCCCCTTCGAGACGTTGCGTCACGTTTATTTCTACTTGGAAGACGCAGCAGGGACCTTGTTCGAGAATTGTGAGCCGACCATTCGAACCTGGGGTCTGTCTCGCAGCACGTTCCTGGACACACCTTCATGAGCATTGTCCGCAATGGAAGGGTCGCTGCGTTGCCGGACACAAGAGTGCAACTGCCGAATAAAACGTCACCATTTTTACTGAAGAGGTTAGGCGACTTTTCCGCCTGACCGAGAGCTTGCGCCTCGATCTCTCAGCATGAGCTGCGCGAGAGCTGCGGTATGGCGCCGGCAGGAACGATGATGGTGATGACGGGCGATTATTATGACGCTACACTGCTATCCGCTGTCACGTCCCACCCCCGCGACACAGCCAAGATGCCGCACCACCGCAATTCTGTGGCCGCCTCCCCCTACCGCCGTCTTAGCCATCTCGTCCATCTGATCACCTGTGCTATACGCCTAGAAAGACCGATGTATGGCACTTTCATGGCTACTGCCCGCTTCGCTATCACTGTAGGGAAGCCAGCCACACTTACTGTCGCTGCCAGTACCACAAGATGGGACTACGTGCATTGCCTCCTAATGCACCACGTCTGCAGAGCTGTGAACGACCACGCGACATGGCGGACCACCTCGCAGGTGCGCAGTAGATAAACTGACGACCTACCCGCTCTCTCTCACTAGGTCACATCTCCCCGTAAAGCCCGCTCTGCAACGGCCTCGGTGTTGTTCCACCAGCCAATATCTGCTAAAGTAAAAGCAGCAACCGATAAAGGTGCGGTTCATGTTCGTCACAACACCGAAGACCCTCCGCCACCGACAACAACGCCACGGCGAAACCTAACGAACTTTATCCATACTGCAGCCACTGTCTCCGTTATGGACGCACAACATTGCCGCTTACTCCGAAAAGGGATGAGGCCACTTTCTGGGATGTCCCTCCGTACCGCGAGCTCCCAGAGTATTCACCCTACAGCAGTATGCACTTGTCGTGTCGTCATTGAGGACGTTCTGTACGACGTGGAGTTCATCATAATTACGGCATGCTCTCACGACGCCATCCTGGGTTAGGATTTTCTCTCCCGCCACGATGCCGTAATTCGCTGCGCACCAGCCGAAATCGAACTCTCACCGTTCTCACATTTGACGCCGGCAGACAGTCCATCGACAGTGAGCAAGGTCCTCGTCAAGGTCGATACGAAAGTTCCTACAAACTCATCAATGGCTGTGTCGGTCTACTGCGCCGGTCTCTGCGATCGCGCCGGTCTCCGGTCACACCTTTCTCCATCTGACCGCGTGTGCAATAGAAAAGGGTTGCTGGTACCTTTCGCGACCGTGCGAATCACACAGGGCAGCACCGCTATTTTTTTTACCAACTCATCCCCGCACATTGTTACGTTGGTTCGAGGGGAATGTCGCGGCAGAGCGGACTCGTTGAAGACGCACAAGTTCTGGACGCACCCGATGACTCGCACTGTACCAGTTCCCGTACCATCAGTGCTGTTTCCACGTCTGATCCGTCACCCGCTGATGTATTTGGTCCCTCAATTGCTGACAACCTCACGTTGGTCCAGCGTTCCCAGCTTCTGTGCTTGTTGGATGAATTTCGTCATTCGTTCGATGTCGGGCAAACTTCCCTCGGCCGCACGTCCGCTGTTACGCATCGCATTGACACTGGCGCCCAACCACCACTGCGGCAACGCCCATATCGCGTGTCTCCCGCAGAACGTCGGGAAATAATGAGCAAGTGGACGATATACTTCGACGCGATGCAATTCGGCCCTCCGATAACCCATGGGCGTCTCCTGTTGTTCTCGTTGCGAAGAAGGGCGGTTCTGTGCGGTTCTGTGTGGACTACCGACGGCTCAGCAAGATCACCCGCAAGGATGTTTATCCACTGCCGCGAATCCACGACGCGATTGACAGCCTCGAAGGAGCAGAATTATTTTCATATCTCTATTTGCGCTCGGGGTACTGGCATGTACCCATGGCTGATGACGCTCGACCGAAGACAGCCTTTGTCACCTCCGACGGCTTGTATGAGTTCAACGTCATGCCGTTTGGTCTGTGTAATGCGCCCGCGACCTTGGAGCGCATGATGGACACCGCTCTGCGCAACTTAAAATGGCACACGTGACTGTGTTACCTGGACGATGTCATCGTCTTCTCGCCGGACTTTTCCACACATCTCCAACATCTGCGGCCTGTTTTGACACGTTTGAGCTACGCCGGACTCCAACTGAATCTCAAGAAGTGCCGGTCTGCGGCACGGTAGCTGACAATCCTCGGCTACGTCGTGTCCAAGGACGGAATCCTACCCGATCCGGCCAAGCTTCGGGCCGTGGCCGAATTTCCCAAGCCTACGTCCGTCAAAGAAGCGCGCAGTTTTGTAGGACTGTGTTCATACTTTCGACCCTTCATACAAAACATTGCCACCATCTTATCGCCGCTGACGAAGCTCCTTGGAAGTAACGGACCCCTAAATTCGTGGCCGTCCGAGTTTGACGACGCGTTCGCAAAGCTCCGCCGTTTGTTGACGTCTCCTCCCATACTACGCAACTACGATCCTACGGCCCCAAAGGAGGTACACACGAACGCCAGCAGTGTAGGCCTCGGCGCTATCCTTGCGCAGCGCAAACCAAGGTTCCCCGAATATGTCGTGGCATACGCAAGCGGTACGCTTATTAGAGCCGAGACCAATTATACCGTCACGGAAAAAGAGTGCCTGGTGATCATCTGGGCCGTTACAAAGTTCCGCCCTTATTTGTATGGTCGCCCATTTATGCCGTCACCGACCATCATGCACTATGCTGGCTGTCGTCATTGAAGGATCCCTCAGGCCCTTTTGCCCGCTGGGCACTTCGCCTGCAAGACTACGACATCCGCGTCCTGTACCGCAACGGACGCCAGCATGCTGACACCGACGCCCTCTCGCGCCCCCCCCTTGCCTGACGACAATGCCCCCTGGTCAGTATCTTACATTGCTGTTTACTCCATCGACGCTCACAGCATCGCTACCGAACAGCGCAAGGATAAATGGATCGCCTCGCTGATCGACCTGCGACTGATCCGTCGGCAACACCATCCATTCGCGCGTTGCGTCGTCAAGGCCACCATTTTGCCATTCGTGACGACATAGTGCACTGACGCAATTACAACGCTGACGGCCGCCAGTGGCTACTAGTGATACCCTGCAGTCTGCGTTCTGAAATATGCGAGTCCTTCCACTCTGATCCGCAATGCGCGCACTTTGGGGTATCCAAAACTTACCACCGCATTCGACAACGATACTTCTGGCGAGGGATGTATCGCTACGTGCAGATGTTCGTTCGCTCCTGCCTCGGCTGCCAACGCGAAACCTTTCAACGCACGCGTCGCCAGCCGGTCTCCAACCATTACCTTGCCCTAACCGTCCGTTTGGACGCCTGGACATCGATTTGTAGAGATCACTTCCTCTGACGTCGGCTGGCAACCGCTGTACCATCGTCGCTGTTGACCATCTAACGCGACAAGCCGAAACCGCCGCCCTCCCAGCGGCTACAGCGCGCGATCTTGCCTCCTTCCTGCTACACCGATTCATGCTGCGTCACGGTCCACCCCAGGAGCTTCTGAGCGATCGCGGCCGTGTCTTCCTGTCGGAAATCGTCGATGCCATTCTCAAAGAGTGCCATACTGTTCACCGCAAAACTACTGCTTACCATCCGCAGACGAATGGCCTAACTGAACGCTTTAACCGCACGCTCGGCAACATACTCTCAATGTACGTCGCCGCCGATCACACAAATTTGGATGCCATTCTGCCCTTCGTCGCCTATGCCTATAACGCCGCCCCTCAGAGCACTACTGGTTTTTCACCCGTCTTCGTAATGTACGAAAGGCACCCGTCGCACACCATCGACACGATACTTCCACACAAGCTGGATCCATCGGAGTGTGCGCCGATTTCTGACACAGCCAGGCTTTCTGAAGAGTTTCGCGAGCTTACCAAGACGTTTACGGCGCGTGAGCAAGAGCGGCAGAAAAGCATTCGTGATGGCACCACCACTTCTGCGCCCACGTTCCTCCCTGGAGCGATCGTGTGGCTCTCCGTCCCTACCACTGCAAGTGGGCTCTCGTCAAAACTGCTGCCGAAATACGAAGGCCCCTACCGTGTCGTCGAGCGTACAGCCTCGGTCAACTACCCGGTCGAACCCATCGAACCAGCTTCAGACATGCGCCGTCGAGGGCACGACATTGTCAACGTGGAGCGCCTCAAGGCCTACTAGGATCCGCTCATAGTGACCATCTGTTAGGTCGCCGGGCGGCTCCCTTTTCGCACCCGGGGTAATTGTAGCGAAGCCTTGGAACATAGGAATGGGTTGCTCTCTCCAGCGCCTTCTAGTGGGTCGTCCTCTTTGGCTTCTGAAAGGACGCCACTCGCGCAGAGAGTTCGTGCCTTGCCTGACTGTCGCCATTACTCATTGTCGTTGAGTGCCGTCTATTAAACACCTTAACGATATATGTCTATATATATATATATATATATATAGAGTCACGACGATGAGTGGCAGCCTGGCTTGGGCCCTCATGCTTGACCGGCACGAAGTAGAAAAAGACGAGGCAGAATAAGAACAGCCGCCCCAGCGTACGGGCGTTCTCTTGTTTCTGTCCCTGACAATGGCGCAGTCTGCGACCATCGAACCGTGCAGCTGCAGCGTCCAGCTGCAGCGTGCAGCCGCAATAAGCGCAAGTTGAGGACGGCGTCCAGGCCTCCTCAGCACCTGCTCACCTGCCGGCAGTGCCACCACCGTTCAGCGACGGCGTCTAGGCCTGACGGCTCCGCACCGTTTCGCCAATGCCCTGATACCTGTTCACGAGTAGGGACGGCGTCCACGCGTCCCTGACCATGGATCCATCCGCGGTGAGGACCGGGGTGTCCACGTACCCTGTGGACACCGCCCATGACTCGTCGGGAGCCTCAACTGACGAAGGCGTCCGACAGCGATCCTGGTCGGAGTGGTGTTCGAAGTTGACGAGCCTCTTTCGCCCGCTTTTTCATGCCTGTGACCCCCTGCCTACCGACCCATTCTCGACCGCGCATGGGGGCTGCGAGGCACACCACCTCCACGGCGCGGCTCGGGCATGCACAACCTGCCCTCCGGCCCAGATCAAGCTCGCAAAGCACAGCGCTTCTGTGGTGCAGTTGTGCCCTTCACCAACGTGCCCTCTCTCGGGCATCGAGCTCAACCCTCTCGGGCTGCCCTGAAACTGACGTCGGACGCCGGTCCTGCACCCCGCTGCTTGTCCCCGCCTCAGCGCCGGTACGCGACACCTTAACATCACTGAGGGAGGCCGAGATCACTCCTCGTCTAGCCCAGTTGAAGGAGCCGGCCCCAGCATCTTTTTCACTGGGGCACATGCAGACACCCGCTCCTGTTATGCTTGACACGCTTACAGGGCAGGCGCCGGAAGAGCCCAAGGTATCCATTGCTGTGCTCAATGACGAGTTTCATGAGGGACACAACCTCGGCGCTGAAGACACTCGCAGCAACCTCTTCAACGAAAGCAACGCCGAAGGCCGCGCGTCGAACACCGTCACCGGCCACGAGCAGGGTTTTTCGCCTAGTATCTCGAATTCCGCGACATTGCCAGATACCACGACCACGTTCGCGCATGTGCCAGCACCTCTCGTGTCTGGGTCGCCTTCCGCGCAGGTACCGGAAGAGTCCATGACACACACCAGTGACACCACTGTGCTCGCAGAACCACCGGAGCCGCTTCTGCTGCTTTGAGAGCATTCTTTGACCGAATGCGCACCCGCTCACCTCATGTTGAGTGAAAATGTTCTCCGGAACAAGCGCAAGAATGTTGCCCTGTCGATAGTCCCAGAGCCCATTGAAATGCTATCTTCTATCCCGGAGAAGCCTGCTGTAGAACCCCCAGCCGAGGCACCTGGTGTGCCTTCTTGAATGTTGTTCCAGCAAGCTTCCTTGGCAGTGCCGCGTCTGCCACTTTGTCCACGACACAGGCGAAGCCCGCCGCCAAATGTATCTATGGCAGCTGTCCACTAAAAGCCCCTGCGTGGCAGAGACCTACCACAACGATGTAGCCAGTCTCGTCCTCCGTGTACACTTTTGCAGATCGCCGAACGAAATCGCAGCGTGGCCGGGACAGACCAACAAGATGCAGTCAATGCCGCCCACCAGAAGCGCCATCGACTAGGCTCCAAGCGAAGCCCCAGCACTGTAGCGAACGACCACAGCGACACAGCCAGCATCGGCCACCAGATACATTGTCGGTGGCTTCGCTCTTTCGCAGTCATGGCCGAGTGTCATGACGATGAGCGGCAGCCTAGCTTGGGCCCTTGTGCTTGACCTGCACGACGAAGAGAAAGACTAGGCAGAATAAAAACAGCCACCCCAATATATATATATATATATATATATATATATATATGGAGGGGTGAAATTCAATGGATCCGGTGGAAAATGCAGTAGAAACAAAAACTCACTCAGACGAAGGCAGGCCCTCTTGCCGAAACGTTAGTAAAACTTGTGTTTCGGGCGTTTGTCGACCTCTTTTTCAGTATGTCTGCCGATCTGCCGCGGCTATCGGCAGACATACTGGTGCCGGCATGCGCCCAGCTGTGCGCCTCCGTTGTGCAGTGGCCGTGTGAAACTGGGCCGGGCGTTGGAGCCATAAACCCCGCAACGTGTTACGGCACTGACCACCGAGCCGTCTTTATGGCAATAGAGAAATGGCGTTGAGCAAAAGATGAATATACATCTATCATATATTTCGAATGCCGTGTGTACGTCATTGAAGCAGCAGTAAGCATGATAATCAAGCTAATCCTAGACAACCAGGAGAGCTGATAATATTCAGCTGAACTTTACCACACGCTACGAATATCCTGCCATACCCGATCTATGTAACTACAATTTTCCTCTCACATCACCCAATTATATATGCTTCCAACTATGCGCACAAACAGGGGGCGCAGCACAAGCGACTATCACACCACGCAATCAGAAAAAAAACCTATCGCATAGCACTATCTAAAAATAGGCATTCATTCTTGTACAAAGTGAGCGAAAAGACACTGACGCATTCATCCCCTTTCTTCTGTATGTGACATGCCTCAAGTACTTCACTGTGCTAACGTTTCCCTGCTTCGTCCTATCACACCAGTTTCTCCGAACAGTGGTGGGCGGCCGCACGAAGCACAATGAAATGGCAGGTGTGAACCCACACCATTCTTAATTGATAGTATATGCTCTATAATGCGATCATTAATACAGCGGCCTGTTTGGCCTATGTACGACTTGCCACAGCTAAACGGAATTTCATAAACAACGCCCACCATGCAACGCAGAACTGGCAGGGCGTCTTCTTTTCGCATGATAGCTTGGCATTTCATGAAAAAATGCTGGCACAAAGCTTCGAGAGCTTGTTTGTTGCTGAAAAATCCACTGGAACGCCTTGCTTGTTTGCAACGTTTTTTTAAATAGAGGAAAATCTTGTGCATGCAGTGTGTCGATGCTCTGTCACCATACCCACCGGAACAAGAGTCGAGCTATCACGTGAAATGCAGCGATGAAGCCTAGCGGTTGGTTAGCCTCACGAAAGCTTGCAAAGAGGTTCACTTCGTCGATCGTTGATCTGCAACGAATGGGACTGCGGCTTGCGTAATGATGATGATGTCATCTGATGAGCGGTCCCAATGCTGACCTCTGCTCGGTAACATGCACCGGTGAGAGGCCGTCGTTAAAGACATGGGCGCAGAAAAGACGGGTGTTAAAGACATGGGCGCAGAAAAGATGGTCTCAATTCCATTCCCGCATTGGGAACAATGGTATTCACTTACCGGTAAATCCCAAATGCCTCCTCTTCAGAAGACGCGCCTACGACTAATTCCTCTGCAAGATTGACCGTTCTAAGCGGGCGGCAATGTCAGTATTTGTCTCATCCATCTTTAGAGGTTGTGCTGCCGGGTTGTCGACCGCAAGAAAGGGCTATAAGACGCTCCGAAAAGAACCTTTGTCAAGCGTGACTCGATTATTTTCGGGGCGATATGCTCAAGTCGGTAGTTGGTCAATGCACGGGAAACGAAGAGTGCTTCTATCTTGCCATCGGATGTATATCTGGAGAAAAGCCTGCCGGCTGTCTGCGGTTAGTACGAATTTGCTGCTCCTAAAGTGCAAGAACAGCTGCAGCACTTCATCCCCCAGTTTCATGTCTTTATTGGGCATGTCCAAACATGGGTCACCATAATCATGAACTCAATCATCGAACACGACGCGGACCTTTGTAGTCACGGCCTCACGTTTGACTACCGCATAATGAGTCAAGTAGTAGACGGTCTGTGTAAGGGGTGCAGATATCACTACCCTCTTCGCATGGGACTCCTTAAAGTACTCGCTGACGGTGGCATGATACTCCTACAGAACCTCAGGACATGTTCGAACCGCAGAAGCCAACTCTTGAGTCTGTTTCAGTCACACTTCGTTTAGTACGAGACGTGAGACCTGGCATCTTGATAATCAGCGGCACTATGCAGCGACGTGTGCTCTTCTGTGCTGCGCTAGGATATTTGATGAGTGCTAGCTGACGTTTTCATGCCTATTAGTTAAAGCGGTGACGTCCAAGTGCGACATCTCTAAGTATCTAGGTTGGACTTTAATGCGCCAGTCATCGGAACAAGGCAGTTGTTCTGATGTTACATGGTGACGAAGGATGGTAGGTTTTCGCGCACATTCCTTGAATCGCACGGCGAAATATGGTCTCTACAGCACATAGATAGTAAGCGAAACGCTCGAAGATTCTAGTCACTACCCTCCAAATAGTTGGAACCGATCGAAACGCTTATCGTGGAGTCTTCAGGGTGGCACCTTTGAGATTCATAAGCCAATTCTAGATTCCGTTGAGGCATCACAATAACAACGGTCGACTCTTAAACGGGGCTCGTTTATATTTGCAACGTCGATTATATTCAGCTTTCACCTGACTGTCAGTCTGCAAATATCTTGGGGTCGTTATTTGAAGCGGATTCAGTTGCAAGCGTCACTGCTGCTCCCATCAAAAGTGTACTGTAGTGTCTTAGCCACAACGTAATCTGACGAGATTGCTGTAAACGTTTGAAGGATTTAAATCATGTCCTCATTGAAGTGCACAAGCCACTTGAAAGGGAGCCGCCGAAAGAGCATCGTGAGATCAACGCATTTCATGAGCGATGCTTTTGAATACATTGCAAGACAATTCAAGAAAGATTCAAATACAAATGCCAAACTGAAGGCAGCCAACAGCTCTCTCACGGGTGTACATGCTGCGACATCAGCGGGTACGGAGAAACTCAGCCAGAAATCATCGCGCCCCCATGCTCGAACGTGTTCGTTACTTCTCTGCCTTCACTGGGTGGTCGCGTTTATTTTTCATCTTTTCTACATGCTGCTCCGCCCAGAAGTAGTAGGCCTTTCCAGGTGATGCAGAGCTTGAGGAGGCCTTTTGAGTGTATTTTCTGCCGTCTTGCGTTTTGATAGAGCTAGCGTGCACTAGTCCATCGCGACCGGGATATACTTACCATGCACGAGCCAAAACAACCATGGAGTAAACATCGCCTTGCAGCAGTTCGACACCGTCTAATATTACACACAGCTTAGATCCTAGAGGGCAGCCATACGGAGGTCAATTTCAAGAGATAGTCGTTTTCGAACTTCCCAACGATGGTTGCCCTGACGGTATGCTTCCTGATGACATCTTTCGTAGTAGTCCGATGCCAACTTCATGTGTCACTGGAATTGTCATCTGGATGGGCGAGGATTGAAATTCCAACCAGTTAGTGTGCACAGCAAATCAGAGAGGGACTGAAGATTCTGGAAGCTACTAGCAACTTTACTACTGCATTTCAAGAGAATTACAAGTAATCTTCCTTGGTGTTCCAGCGCACACCTAGAGCTGCTGCGGAACTCTTGTCACATTCTCGTATGCACACTTCGTTCTCTGCAAGAGCTGTCGGAATTTCACTGTCATTTGTCTACCATTTCTGAAGGTTCATTCTAGCTTCTTTCAAGGTCGACCTTGCCTTGTTTTTCATGTTAAGACTTTCTCAAAACTGTTGGCTCCTACCAACAAGTCGTCCACGTAGAAACTCTCTTTTAGTGTTCGGTCCAAATTGCTTTGCCCTCCTTTTACGTTATCCAGGAGGTGGTGGCGCATTATTGCCATGAGCATAAAAGGGATTGATGAGGCAAATGGCACAGATGTCACTCACATTTCGACGATGTTGTCGCACGTTATCATTAGAAAGGTAAACAGGTCGGCAATGGAATTAAGTAAAAGATAACTGGAGGATTGATGGCGGAAAAGTAGGCAGACAATAGAAATATATATTGAAAAACTAATGTGAATCTGCAATAAGGCGCCGAAAGTAGGGCTGTGATTTTATAAGCTTTTGTAAAGAAAGAGACACTAAGTTGAGCTGGACATGATTAGGCCGTAATGTAATATTAATATTCCCTCGAAGTATTCCTGCACCTAGCCTGGTTTTAGCGCGATTGCCTTAAAGAGCTCGTTTCGCAAATATTCCGGTGTGGGCGTCGGCCTCAGTGTCGTTGTGAGCGAAAAATCATCATCTTATCGTGACCGAAAAATGAAGCAAGATGCAAATGAAATAAAATAATAAAAGATGTTCGGTTCGAGTGACAACCAAACCCAGGCCGTCTGCGTGCCAAGGAGGTTTTCTACCACGGAGCCACTCCATTGGTTGGAACTGCACTGAAATTACCTTTAATGCTTCACAAACATTCGCGTCCTGTGTACAGGCGTCGTAGTACAACATGTAATATCGCAGTACAACGGGCTAAAAGCGTATATTCCCATCGGGCGTCACACCATGTGAACTGCATAACGAGTTGGTGGTGTAATGCCGGCCACCCATTACAAAAGGCACACACATTACTGCACTTATTCCCTTAAGTACACTTAGTGGGTGCATCGGAGCTTCGAAAAAGTATCACGTGCGTAATTGCTGCTGGTTCAAAGCACGCCACCCATTACAAAGGGCATACACATTAGTGCGCGTTATAATACACACAAGTAGTGGATTCACTGTTGTCATAGAGTTCCATACAATACCCTAGAGAGGAAACTGGCACTGCGATCGTTCAACCACCACAGGCTTCGGATTCGATTTATTTAGCTAGCGAACAGCCTACGGATCTTTTTCTACAGTTTCAGTTTCGTTCTTTGCGAGGCGTGGGCAGTGGGGTGCGTTGCAAAGCACTCAAGCAGTGGCTTTGTTGTTCAATGAAGCTGAAGACCGTTACGTTTCTTGATTTGCGGCCACATTGCAGCTTTACAGGTTGCTTTTGACAGTTTTAGCAAAGCGTCGTGCACTTACCGCTGCGCATAGATGTAGCGTCCCATGCCACTGCAGGAAATTGCCTAGAGTTCACGTTTGTTTCATAAGCACGTGTCGCCAAACGCGTTCAAATCGGCTGCAAAAAAACGGCGAAGCTAAGTAGACGCGCCGTCACGCTCCTCTGACTTCACAACTAAACGAGACATGCGTTGGGGGCAGATTACTTGGACACACGCACCTGGCCGCAGCAGATGATACGTTAAGTGTTTATCACTCAATACGGTACTGTTATTTCCATAAATAGATAACGCGTATTTTCGGTGGAAAAACAAGCGTCTTTGTTTTAAGTGTTGTAAAGAAATTAAGTAATTAAATTGTGATGCCAAATATCGAGCACACTTGCAGAGTAATGCACACCCTGGCGGTTGAACTTGTTCAGGTTTCTGTTCCACCTCACGGTCACGCAAACATTTCGCAATAAGTTTTACGTACAAAAGAATAAAGCAAGTTTTAATTGAAAATAACTTGATATCGCTTCGTTTTACACTCAACAAACAAGCGTTGCGAATCTCAGGAACCTAATAAATCCGAAGCCTGTACTTCCCATCATTCCCATGGTTGTTGAAGCGCAACTCAAAGAGCCCGCCTAGACACTAGCGCCAGATTCCCGTCTATGTATTATTGTAAGAAACACTATGACTGTTGTCATAAAAGTGATGTTGAAGAGGGCGGAAACCGTTACCTTTTTTATAGTTATGTCGTGTGAGCGCGTTTTTTGTTTGTGTGGCTGCCTGGGCGACTAAACATAACGGCAACCGATGAAGATGGGGCCAGATATCGCTGTCGCGTTCAGCTCTTCAAAGGCAAGCTTAAGCATGTGCTGGACCTCTCGCGCCTCCGGTATGGGCTCACCTATGACCAACTGAGGGTGTCGTGATGACGTCACGTTGTGATCTCGCTGGGACCTCACTGTTACATCATGATGACATCACACATTCTGCCAATTTGACATCACGATCACGTCGTGACGTGACATCGTTAAGTCATGACAATTTTTCGCATAACTCGCTTGACAGCGACGGACATTTTTCGTGTTTGATGAGGCATCGCATGCTTTCGTCTTAATAAGTGGAACCGATTGCCGTCACAAAATTTAGTAGCCCCTCCACGCAACGAACGAATAAGAGATGAAGGATAGGTAAAAAAACACATGAGAAAAAAACAACAATGTTGAGACAAGGATACGTGACGTAAAATATTTCGTGTCTGCCATATACTGGTGACAAGTGCATTACGCGATTTAGTTTTCGTAGCTGTTCAAGAATGTAACCCTCGCATATGTCGGGCGGATCGTGTACACTTTTCGCTGATTAATGGCGAAGAAAATGTAGAAATTGCCCGAAGTTTTACTAGCACATAATATTATCGCCCGCCTACACCACGCTGGCCAAAAAATTCCGAAAGTGCTCTTGAATAGGGTAATTACCGTACGGTTGGCAACACTGCTAATGACGCGTCCCATTTTGGAACACTGAGTGTCTAAATCCACCCCAAAGCGAAACAAGGCATGGAGGCTGCTACGGGGCTCACCGATAGTCGATAATATTCACAGTTTTAGGAGCATAGAGTTTGAAGTCTAAAGAAATCACCGACCGGCTAGAAGGGAGAGCGGGCAGAAATTGTTTTCTGGCATCAATTCATACACACATGAGGCTAAAGTCTAAAGATTATAGCGCCTGTGTGTGTCGCATTCTCCTGTCTTTCGTCCCTGAAGTTAGCGCTATTTAACTGGTGAACTAAAGTCTGCAACACGGTTTGTAGGGTAGCAGGATGGCAAGCATATTCACTCACTCTAGTTAACACACAAAGCGACAGCTTGGAAGACCAGGCGAACTTCATCGGAGCACATTTCGAACAGCTGTCGAACTCGTGGCACTATACTGAAGCTTTCCAACGGTACTAAACAAGAATGGAAAAACATAAACTAGAGCGCAAATCCACAAATCACGAGATATACAATGAACCTTTCCGCATAGCTGAGCTACAGGCATCGCTTAACTGCTGCAATAAATCCGCCCCAGTACCAGACCATGTAATATATGAAAAGCTGAAACACGCGCCCTCTGAAACTCAAAAAGCACTCATTTCTGTTGTCACGAGGTGTTCTGGGTGACCAAGTCCTCAGGCGGTAGAGCCGAGCAGCGAGAGATGACACTCGGGACAACACCGAAGCGTAGATGAATACTCCCTCGTCGTCTTTTTCTCCTTTTTAGCCATATCCCCACTACCCGTTATTTCCAGTACACTCTGTATATTACTGTTTGCTTTCCCGCCGAGATCCCTTGTGTTTGAAAAGAAGCCACAGTTACTCCGATTCTAAAACAGGGCGAAGACATACCCTTAGTTTCAAACGGCAGGCATTTTGCCCCTACAGGCTGTCTCTTCAAGTTTTTTGAAAAAAAAGATGATAAACAGGCGACTGCTACTTTTCCTTGTAACGAACCATCTACTTGAGCCACACCAGTGTGGGTTTCGAGAAAGTAGATCCACGATTGACCGCCTGTTACGTATTGAGGCCCAAGTTCATGGCGCTTTGGTTCATAAGCAATTCTTCCTTTCTGTGTTCTTCAACGTCGTAAAGGCCTATGCCACCAGATGGCTGATTGCCATACTTAGGAACCTGTCCCACTTAGGTGCACGTGGAAAAATGTTGTCTATAATTGATAGTTAATTGTCAAGTCGTTCACTCTGTGTGCGAATAGGCAAAGTTTTGTCCCGAACATTTGTCCAAGAAACAGGAGTGCCGCAAGGTGGTGTATTGAGTTGTACACATTTTGTTATTAGAATGGATTCCTTCCGACTGTGCATACAGCGTAAGATATTCTATTACGTGTGTGGAAGATGTGTACGTTGGCTATAAGTCTTGTAATCTTGTAATGTGTGATCGGCAGGCTCAGCTTGGTTTGAACAAGGTTACCAAATGGGCAGAGAAAAATGGTTTGGGACTTAATCCACGAAAAAGCACGTGCGCCGCATTCTCCAGAAAGGGAGGCATTCCTTAGATCCTGACATTGACCTGCATGGTCAGCGTCTGTCTGGAGAGAGTGAACATAAATTCTTAGGTCTAATGCTTTACGCCAACTTACCTTCACACCACACATCCAGTATATAAAAAACAAGTGCTTAAAAACCATAAATATTCTGGAAGTGTTGTCACGCACTGCGTGGGGTTGTGACAAGAACTGTCTGATTCATCTTTATAAAAGCCTTATTTGCACGCGCCTCGATTACGGGACGATAATGTACCAGTCTGCGACACCAAGCGTCTTGAAGATGCTTGACCGTGTTCACACTTTAGGTATTCGCCTTTCTACGGGTGCCTTTCGCACCGGCCCCGTAGAAAACCTCTACGCTCAATCGAAGGGGTGATCACTCCACTAGCAGAGATCCTACATGGCGTTTGTGTATTTTCTCAAAGTGAACGCGGACAAGGAAACCCTTTACAGTAAACTCTACGATTATGATATGTCCAGTTCTGCCCTGTTGCTCAACCGTCCTTCGTTGAGACAGCCCTACTTAGTTCGTGTGAGGGGCCTAGCTGAGGAAATAGGTGTGCCAGTTCTTGAACACTCTTTGGTAGCCCCGGCTTCATATCTGCCGCCGAGGCAGTGGCAGCGATGTATCATTTGTGGAAGTTACTAAGCACGCGTTTACTGCACATATCCGCACACACTTCTTCGAACTCCAGCACAAATACACTTTCCAGAATTCATTACCCATGCCTCAAAGTGTGGCACTTTAGTGTCTTACGCAGCGTTTGGTCCATCATATTCAGATGTAGGCGTTCTGCACCCCAGTACAAGCCTGTTCAACAGCAGGGGCATACCCGATATTTGCGTATACGCACATAATACAGAATTAAAGCTAAAACGTTCAGTGACATGCACCGATTTCCTAAGCATGGTAAAATCTCTGAAAACTTAAAAGCTAAAGATCCTTGTCGCTGTCTATTCACTTTTATGCATGGTCTACGCACTCAAACATGTCCTAGTGTGCTGGGCGCAAGGGCAGCGCGATATACGAGGAAACAAGACGGCGGACCAGCTAGCTGCGTCCGCCGACGAAAACGCTGCCGCCAATACATCCATAGCGTTCCCTGCACTTGACCTTGCACTTGACAGGGTTAATGCATTGTCTTTTCCGACATTGCATCTCTGGGTGTCATCGCTGTCGGCGCATGCGGCATTCTCTGGCTAATAGTGGCACTGGTTTTCCATAAATTGTATTCTAGGACTGTCTTTGTATGAGCGTGACGGGTGAGATCATTGTGATTGGAGTTAGTAGATTATCATATTTGTTTCCAAAGAATCATGGTTTATTGTTTACCGCTTGTGCTGCCGACGTCTCTGTCTGTTGCCTCTATCTGATGTGCTAGGAGGTTCTAGGTCGCAAAATCAACGAATATGCGGATCTTTCAGATATCATTCCAAATGGTCAAACTATTTCTGGAGTCGCCCCGTCAAGGTGGTTTAGTGGTTTAGGGGCTCAAACTGCTGACCCAAAGGTCGCGGGATCAAGTCCCTCCACTACGGCGTCCCTCACAATCATATTGTGGCTTTGGGACGTTAAAACACAGACATTATTATTATTTTGGAGTGTCCATTGCAGGCAAATTTAACAAATATTTTATCTCTCCAGCGCCAACAACCATAGCTCGCAGCGCCGGCAGAACCTGAGTACGCCATTATGTCGCAAAAACGGAAACTCTTCTGACGCTAATGGCTTCTAGATACAAACGGTGAAACACGTATTGGATATAAGAGGGCCCATGTTCGAACGCGTCTTTAATCTTGTTTTCTCGCATGTGCGTTTCCCTGAGAAAAACAGAAGGCGAAGGTAATATTGTCACACAAATATGGCCACGCTAATGAGATCTCAAATTGTATGCCAATATCTCTTCTGCCAGTATTTTTTTAAATGTTTGGCGTCAAGCATTAGACCATAGAATTTATGTTCACTCTCTCCAGACAGACGCTGACCATGACAGACAGACGCTGTCTCCAGACAGTCCCAAACCAGTTTTCTCTGCCCATTTGGAAACCCTGTTCAAACCAAGCTGAGCCTGCCGATCGCACATTACAAGATTACAAGAATAATAGCCAACGTACACATCTTCCACACACGTAATAGAATATCTTACGCTGGATGCACAGTTGGAAGGATTCCATTGTTATAACAAAATGTCTACAACTCAATACACCGCCTTGCCGCACTGCTGTTTCTTGGACAAATAATCGGGACAAAACATTGCCTACTCGCACACAGAGTGAACGACTTGACAATTAACTATCAATTATAGACAACATTTTTTCCACGTGCACCTAAGTGGGACAGGTTCCTAAGTATGCCAAACAGCCATCTGGTCGCATAGGCCTTTACCACGTTGAAGAACACAGAAAGGAAGAATTGCTTATGAACCAAAGCGCCATGAACTTGGGCCTCAATACGTAACCCACACTGGTGTGGCTCAAGTAGATGGTTCGTTACAAGGAAAAGTAGCAGTCGCCTGTTTATCATCTTTTTTTTCAAAAAACTTGAAGAGACAGCTTGTAGGGGCAAAATGCCTGCCGTTTGAAACTAAGGGTATGTCTTCGCCCTGTTTTAGAATCGGAGTAACTGTGGCTTCTTTTCAAACACAAGGGATCTCGGCGGGAAAGCAAACAGTAATATACAGAGAAATGAGTGCTTTTTGAGTTTCAGAGGGCGCGTGTTTCAGCTTTTCATATATTACATGGTCTGGTACTGGGGCGGATTTATTGCAGCAGTTAAGCGATGCCTGTAGCTCAGCTATGCGAAAAGGTTCATTGTATATCTCGTGATTTGTGGATTTGCGCTCTAGTTTATGTTTTTTTCATTCTTGTTTATTACCGTCGGAAAGCTTCAGCATAGTGCGACGAGTTCGACAGCTGCTCTAAATGTGCTCCGATGAAGTTCACCTGGTCTGCCCAGCTGTCGCTTTGTCTGTTAACTAGAGTGAGTGAATATGCTTGCCATCCTGCTACCCTACAAACCGTGTTGCAGACTTTAGTTCACCAGTTAAATCTTCAGTGACGAAAGACAAGAGAATGCGGCACACACAGGCGCTATGATCTTTAGACTTTAGCCTTATGTGTGTATGAAGTGATGCCAGAAAAAAACTTATGCCCGCTCTCCCTTCAAGCCTGTCGGCAATTTCTTCTGTCTTCAGACTCTATGCTCTTAAAACTGTCAATATTATCGACTATCGGGGAGTCCCGTAGCAGCCTCCATGCCTTGTTTCGCTTTGGGGTGCATTTAGACACTCAGTGTTCCATCATGGGACGCGTCATTAGCAGTGTTGCCAACCGTACGGTAGTTACCCTATTCAAGAGCACTTTCGGAATTTTTTGGCCAGCGTGGTGTAGGCGGGCGATAATATTATTTGCTAGTAAAACTTCGGGCAATTTCTACATTTTCTTCGCCATTAATCAGCGAAAAGTGTACACGATCCGCCCGACATATGCGAGGGTTGCATTCTTGAACAGCTACGAAAACTAAATCTCTTTTAAAAATAAAATTGTGAATCGCGTAATGCACTTGTCACCACTATATGGCAGACACGAAATGTTTTACGTCACGTATCCTTGTCTCAACATGCTTACTGAAAAACCAAAAAGACGCGTACCCTCAAGGAAAAAAGTAAGGACAGGACAGAAAGGGCGTCACTCGCAACTAACTTTATTCCCAGAACATCAGGATCATATATAACCACAGCGACCCTGCGCGCGCACATCGCCTCACAAGCTCGTCAAAAACCCGCGATAACAAGATGAACTAATCGAAAAATGGATCGATGAAACTAAATTCACGCCCACACAGAGCAACAGAAGTGTCACTAACACAGCATTCTTTCTTCTTTCTAATATAGTATGCTTCCATAATTTCACGCGCTAAGACATCGTTACTCTTTCCAAGAACGGAAACACTGGCAAACCCAGGCTCACACTTGCAGGAACCACAATGCACAGGCAAATGTGCTGAAAGTTTATTTTTCACCGAAAGTTCGTGCACCCTCATCCTGTCGTTTATGCACCGGCCTGTTTGGCCGATATATACCCTACCGCAACTAAGCGGGATCTCGCACACCACGCCAACCGAGCAGGCGACAAAAGGCCTTGCGTGCCTCTTCCCACACGGGGAGGGCCTCGGTGCAGAAGAAATGCGTGGGCACAGGCTAGCCAACTTGCGGGGCGCCGTGAACACCAAGGGTACCTTGTACCTGTTGGCCACATTCTTAAGGTTGTGAGCAACCTTGTGCACATATGGCATAACCATGGGCCTTTTTTCATCGGCTGCCTATTTCTTCTCGATCCCTTCAGTTTCTGAAGGAGGGTTATCGAGACTGCAACAACGACAGAACCAGGGTAGCCGGCTGAATACAGCCCCGTGACCTGATTATTGAAACTTTCCTGCATTAGATGAGGACAAGGTTTCACCAGCGCTCCTTCCAGGCACATGGAAGCAACGGCCCTCTTGACAAGTTTCGAATGCGAGGCATCATAAGGAAGAAGTGCCTTGCGTGAACGTGGGCAATATGCCCAACATATGTGCGTCTCCGAGAAAGTGAGACTCAGGTCTAAAAATTGCAGCACACCACCAAAAGGAAGCTCATGCGTGAATAAAAGACCCTTGGCGTATTGTCTAAAAACAGCTAAAACCTCATCCACTGAGTTAGTGGTTGTCAAAGAAGGGTTAGCTTTAAAAATGATTAAAAAGTCATCAACATACCTAAAAATCTTCACTTCAGCATCGTCAATAACCTGAGCCACTTCTCTGTCAAATTCCGCTAAAAATATGTTACATAACGCAGGTGCCACGTATGAACCTATACAGGTTCATACGTGGAATGAACCACGTATGTTCCACGTTCATACCACGTTCATACGTGGAACGAACCACGTATGAACCTATACAGGTTCATACGTGGTTCGCTTCGAGGAACTGATGGCTTTTGAAAGAGCGTGAAGCTGCGGATCCTTGCAGAGCAAGATCGCCTTAGCTTTTACCTTGTTTGGCTGTGTCTTCGTTCTGGCAAAGTTCTTGGCTATAGCTTGTTCAGCTTTTTCACGAAACGCCTCGGCCGACAGGACGACAAAGCCACCCTCTTTGTCGGACTGCAGAAGTTGGAGGTTATTTTCCTGAAGTAAGTGACCACTTGCCCAGTCGTATCCTTGGGAAGAAGATGTGTACGCTGCACAGTCTTCAGCAGGCAATCAACACCCTCCAATAGCCATCTAACTCAGTGGATGAGGTTTTAGCTGTTTTTAGACAACACGCCAAGGGTCTTTTATTCACGCATGAGCTTCCTGTTGGTGGTTTGCTGCAATTTTTAGACCTGAGTCTCACTTTCTCGGAGACGCACATATGTTGGGCATATTGCCCACGTTCACGCAAGGCACTTCTTCCTTATGATGCCTCGCATTCGAAACTTGTCAAGAGGGCCGTTGCTTCCATGTGCCTGGAAGGATCGCTGGTGAAATCTTGTCCTCATCTAATGCAGGAAAGTTTCAATAATCAGGTCACGAGGCTGTATTCAGCCGACTACCCTGGTTCTGTCGTTGTTGCAGTCTCGGAAACCCTCCTTCAGAAACTGAAGGGATCGAGAAGAAATAGGCAGCCGATGGAAAAAAGGCCCATGGTTATGCCATATGTGCAAAAGGTTGCTCACAACCTTAAGAATGTGGCCAACAGGTACAAGGTACCCTTGGTGTTCTCGGCGCCCCGCAAGTTGGCTAGCCTGTGCCCACGCATTTCTTCTGCACCGAGGCCCTCCCCGTGTGGGAAGAGGCACGCAAGGCCTCTTGTCGCCTGCACGGTTGGCGTGGTGCACGAGATCCCGCTTAGTTGCGGTAGGGTATATATTGGCCAAACAGGCCGGTGCATAAACGACAGGATGAGGGAGCACGAACTTTCGGTGAAAAATAAACTTTCAGCACTTTTGCCTGTGCATTGTGGTTCCTGCAAGTGTGAGCCTGGGTTTGCCAGTGTTTCCGTTCTTGGAAAGAGTAACGATGTCTTAGCGCGTGAAATTATGGAAGCATACTATATTAGAAAGAAGAAAGAATGCTGTGTTAGTGACACTTCTGTTGCTCTGCGTGGGCGTGAATTTAGTTTCATCGATTCATTTTTCGATTAGTTAATCTTGTTATCGCGGGTTTTTGACGAGCTTGTGAGGCGATGTGCGCGCGCAGGGTCGCTGTGGTTATATATGATGCTGATGTTCTCGGAATAAAGTTAGTTGCGAGTGACGCCCTTTCTGTCCTGTCCTTACTTTTTTCCTTGATGGTACGCGTCTTTTTGGTTTTTCAGTAAGCATGTACCAACTAGCCCAACAAAAAGTTCTATTGTCTCAACATTGTTGTTTTTTCTCATGTGTTTTCCCTATCAATCATCTCTGATTCGTTCGTTGCGTGGAGGGGCTCTTAAGTTTTGTGACGGCAATCGGTTCCACTTATTAAGACGAAAGCATTCGATGCCTCATCAAACACGAACAATGACCGTCGCCGTCAAGCGAGTAATGCGAAAAATTGTCGTGATTTAACGATGTCACGTCACGACGTGATCGTGATGTGAAATTGGCAGAATGTGTGACGCCATCATGATGTAACGCCTGCGATGTCACAATGTGACGTCTTCACGACACCCTCAGTTGGTTATAGGTGAGCCCATCTCGGAGGCGCGAGAGGTGCAGAAAGCTTGCCTCCGATATCCGAGGCAGGACTAAAATTGGCACACGCTTAAGCTTCTCTTCTAAGAGCTGAACGCGATAGCGATATCTCGCCCCATCTTCACCGGTTGCCGTTATGTTTAGTCGCCCAGGCAGCCACACACACAAAAAACGCGCTCACACGGCATAACTATAAAAAAGGTAACGGTTTCCGCCCTCTTCAACATAACTTTTATGACAACAGTCATAGTGTTTCTTACAATAATACCTAGAGGGGGATCTGGCGCTATTGTCTAGGTGGGCTTCGGATTTGCTTCGGATTTATTAGGTTCCTGAGATTCGCAACGCTTGTTTGTTGATTGTAAAACGAAGCGATAAGAAGTTATTTCCAATTAAAACTTGCTTTATTATTTTGTACGTAAAACTTATTGCGAAATGTTTTCGTGACCGTGAGATGGAACAGAAAGCTGAACAAATTTAACCGCCAGGGTATGCATTACTCTGCAAGTGTGTTCCATATTTGACATAACAATTTAATTACCTATTTTCTTTACAACACTTAAAACAAAGACGCTTGTTTTTCCATCGAAAGTGCGCGTTATCTATTTATGGAAATAACAGTACCGTATTGAGTGAGAAACACTTAACCTATCATCTGCTACGATATCAGGTGCGTGTGTCCAAGTAATCTGCCCCCAACGCATGTCTCGCTTAGTTGTGAAGTCAGAGGAGCGTGACGGCGCGTCTACTTAGCTTCGCCGTTGTTTTGCAGCCGATTTGCACGCGTTTGGCGACAAGTGCTTATGAAACAAACGTAAACTCTAGGTAATTTCCTGCAGTGGCATGGGACGCTACATCTATGCGCAGCGGTAAGTGCACGACGCTTTGCTAAAACAGTCAAATGCAACCTGTAAAGCTGCAATGTGGCAGCAAACAAAGAAACGTAACGGTCTTCAGCCTCTTTGAACAACAAAGCCACTGCTTGAGTGCTAAAGAAATCCAATCCGAAGCCTAGGGTGGTAGAACAATCGCAGTGCCAGTTTCCCCTCTAGGTTATTCTATGGAGCTCTATGACAACAGCGAACCCACTACTTGTGTGTATTAGAATGCGCGCACAATATGTATGCCCTTTGTAATGGGTGGCGTGCTTTGAACCAGCAGCAATTATGCACGTGATACTTTTCGAAGCTGCGACGCACCCACTAAGTGTACTTAAGGGAATACGTGCAGTAATGTGTGTGCCTTTCGTAATGGGTGGCCGGCATCAAACCACCAACTCGTTATGCAGTTCACATGGTGTGACGCCCGATGGCAATATACGCTTGTAGCCCGTTGTACTGTGATATTACATGTCGTACTGCAGCGCCTGTACACAGGACGCGAATGTTTGTGAAGCATTAAAGTTAATTTCAGTGCAGTTCCAAGCAATGGAGTGACTCAGTGGTAGAAAAGCTCCTTGGCACGCAGACGGCCTGGGTTTGGTTGTCACTCGAACCGAACATCTTTTATTATATTATTTCATTTGCATCTTGCTTCATTTTACGGTCACGATAAGATGATGATTTTTCGCTCACAACGACACTGAGGCGACAACATCCTCGAAATGTGAGTGACATCTGTGCCATTTGTCTCATCAAGCCCTTTTATGCTCATGGCAATAATGCGCCACCACCTCCTGGATAACGTAAGAGGAGGCCAAAGCAAATTGGACCGAACACTAAAGGAGAGTTTCTACGTGGACGACTTGTTGGTGGGAGCCGACAGTTTTGAGAAAGTCTTGACTTGTAAAACAAGGCAAGGTCGACCTTGAAAGAAGCTGGAATGAACCTACAGAAATGGTAGACAAATGACAGTGAAATTCCGACAGCTCTTGCAGAGAACGAAGTGTGCATACGAGAATGTGACAAGTGTTCCGCAGCAGCTCTAGGTGTGCGCTGGAACACCAAGGAAGATTACTTGTAATTCTCTTGAAATAGAGTAGTAAAGTTGCTAGTAGCTTCCAGAATGTTCAGTCCCTCTCTGATTTGCTGTGCACACTAACTGGTTGGAATTTCAATCCTCGCCCATCCAGATGACAGTTCCAGTGACACATGAAGTTGGCATCAGACTACTACGAAAGATGTCATCAGGAAGCATACCGTCAGGGCAACCATCGTTGGGAAGATCGAAAACGACTATCTCTTGAAATTGACCTCCGTATGGCTGCCCTCTAGGATCTAAGCTGTGTGTAATATTAGACGGTGTCGAATTGCTGCAAGGCGATGTTTACTCCATGGTTGTTTTGGCTCGTGCACGGTAAGCATATCCCGGTCGCGATAAACTAGTGCACGCTAGCTCTATCAAAACGTAAGACGGCAGAAAATACACTCAAAAGGCCTCCTCAAGCTCTGCATCACCTGGAAAGTCCTACTACTTCTGGGCGGAGCAGCGTGTAGAAAAGATGGAAAATAAACGCGACCACCTAGTGAAGGCAGATAAGTAGCGAACAAGTTCGAGCATGGGGGCGCGATGATTTCTGGCTGAGTTTCTCCGTACCCGCTGATGTCGCAGCATGTATACCCGTGAGAGAGCTGTTGGCTGCCTTCGGTTTGGCATTTTTATTTGAATCTTTCTTTAATTGTCTTGCAATGTATTCAAAAGCATCGCTCATGAAATGCGTTGATCTCACGATGCTCTTTCGTCGGCTCCCTCTCAAGTGGCTTGTGCACTTCAATGAAGACATGATTTAAATCCTTCAAAAGTTTACAGCAATCTCGTGAGATTACGTTGTGGCTGAGACACTACAGTACAGTTTTGTTGGGAGCAGCAGTAACGCTTACAACTGAAACCACTGCCAATAACGGCCCGAATATATTTCCAGACTGACAGTCAGGTGAAAGCTGAATTTAATCTACATTGTAAATATAAACGAGCCCCGTTTAAGAGTCGACCGTTATTATTGTGATGCCTCAACGGAATCTAGTATTGGCTGATGAATCTCAAAGGTGCCACCCTGAAGACTCCACGATAAGCGTTTCGATCGGTTCCAACTATTTGGAGGGTAGTGACCAGAATATTCGAGCGTTTCGCTTACTATCCATGTGCTGTAGAGACCATATTTCGCCGTGTGATTCAAGGAATGTGCGCGAAAACCTACCATCCTTCGTCACCATCTAACATCAGAACAACTGCCTTGTTCCGATGACTGGCGCATTAAAGTCCAACCTAGATACTTAGAGATGTCGCACTTGGAAGTCATCGCTTTAAATAATAGGCATGAAAACGTCAGCTAGCACTCATCAAATTTCCTAGCGCAGCACACAAGAGCGCACGTCGCTGCGTAGTGCCTCTGATGATCAATACGCCAGGTCTCACGTCTCGTACTAAACAAAGTGTGACTGAAACAGACTCAAGAGTTGGCTTCAGCGGTGCGAACATGACCTGAGGTTCTGTAGGAGTATCATGCCACCGTCAGCGAGTACTTTAAGGAAACCCATGCGAAGAGAGTAGTGATATCTGCACCCCTTACACAGACCGTCTACTACTTGCCTCATTATGCGGTAGTCAAACGTGAGGCCGTGACTACAAAGGTCCGCGTCGTCTTCGATGATTCAGTTAATGATTATGGTGACCCATATTTGAACATGCCCAATAAAGTCATCAAACTGGGTGATGAAGTGCTGCAGCAGTTCTTGCACTTTAGGAGCAGCAAATTCGCACTCACCGCAGACAGCCGGCAGGCATTTCTCCAGATATGCATCCGATGGCAAGATAGAAGCGCTCTTCGTTTCCCGTGCATTGACCAACTACCGACTTGAGCATATCGCCCCGAAAATAATCGAGTCACGCCTGACACAGGTTCTTTTCGGAGCGTCTTATTGCCCTTTCTTGCGGTCGACAACCCGGCAGCACAAACTCTAAACATGGAATAACAAATCTCTGACAATGCCGCCCGCTTAGAACGGTCAATCTTGCGGAGGAATTAGTCGTAGGCGCGTCTTCTGAAGAGGAAGCATTTGGGATTGACCGGTAAGTGAATACCATGGTTACCAATGCGGGAATGGAATTGAGAAAAGCGTGCCCCAAACACCCGTCTTTCCTGCGCCCATGTCTTTAACGACCGCCTCTCACCAGAGAATGTTACCGAGCAGAGGTCTTGGTCAGCATTGGGACCGCTCATCAGATGACATCATCATCTGATGTTGTCATCTGATGATGATGTCACTGATGCCGCCAATACATCCATAGCGTTACCTGCACTTGACCTTGCACTTGACAGGGTTAATGTATTGTCTTTTCCGACATTGCACCTCTGGGTGTCATCGCTGTCGGCGCATGCGACATTCTCTGTTTAATAGTGGCACTGGTTTTCCATAAATTGTATTCTAGGACTGTCTTTGTATGAGCGTGACGAGTGAGATCATTGTGATTGGAGTTAGTAGATAATCATATTTGTTTCCAAATAAACATGGTTTATTTGGAAACGCTTGTGCTGCCGACGTCTCTGTCTGTTGCCTCTATCTGATGTTCTAGGAAGTTCTAGGTCGCAAAATCAACGGATATGCGGATCTTTCAGATATCATTTCAAATGGTCAAACTATTTCTGGATTCGCCGGTCACGGTGGTCTAGTGTGTATTGGGGCTCGACTGCTGACCGCGGGATCAAGTCCCTCCACTACGGCTTCCCTCATAATCATATCGTGGCTTTGGGACGTTAAACCCCAGATATTATTATTATTTCTGGAGTGTCCTTTGCAAGAAATTTAACAATTTTTTTATCTCTCCAGCGCCAGCAGTACCTGAGTACCCCATTATGTCGCAAAAAACGGGAACTCTTATGACGCCAATGGCTTCCAGATACAAACGGTGAAACACGTCTTGAACGTAAGAGGGCCCATGTTCGAACGCGTCTTTAATCTTGTTTTCTCGCATGTGCGTTTCCCTGAGGAATTACAGAAGGCGAAGGTAATATTGTCACACAAGTATGGCGACGCAATGAGATCTCAAATTGTATGCCAATATCTCTTGTGCCAATATTTTTTTTTAAATGTTTGGAAAAGGTAATACAGAGCAAAGTGATTACTTTTATAGAAAAACAACAAATTATAATAGACATGCAGTTCGGGTTCAGGAAAGGACATTCTACTGAAGACACTATTCTGTTACAGAAAGAAATCATATTACACTCTTTGAAGCAAGATATGTGTACACTTGGCGTATTAGTAGACATTTGTAAGGCTTTCGACAACATAAATCATTCTACATTGCTGAAAAAGTTAAGGAGATTACGGTTTTCCTGGGGTGTTTCTGGAGGTGCTCACTTCTTACCTAAAACATTGCCAACAACAGGTATACATATTGATCATGCCTCAGATTTCAGGACACTAATATTGGTAACATAGTCAGAATTGAAAATTCCGCAAGATTCATAATATACACAAATTACACTACACTATTCTTCACCGCACGCGATACAGCTGATGCAGTAAATGATGTCAATCACACATTATCGAAAGTATCATCATGGATTGCTGACCATTCTATCAAAATAAATGTTCTTAAAACAAAGGCTGTTTTGTTCAGAGCCAAAAACCGCAAAATAGACGCTCAGACTGGATTATACTATGAACACTCACATATTGAAATAGTGCTTTCTGTAAAGAGCCTCGGTGTTTTGCCTGAAGGGCATGACTTGCATAAGCACACTGAATAAATCATAGGCAAAATTTTATGGTATGTGGTATGCTCAATACATGCCAATACTACTAGCCAAAAGATATTAGGATTTTATTTTAAACAGCCTGTCTGCATCGCATATAACATACTGGTACTTAGTGCGGAGTGCGACAACTCTGGCGAACATCAGAAGTCTTCACATAATGCAGAGGAAAAGCAATTCATGCTATTATGAATGCGCCAAGTAACAATCGCCGTGAACTTCTGTTTCTTCAATTGAACTTACTTCCGTTTCGACTACTGTACAAAAAGAAGCTGTCTAAACGCTATCATACTGGTGTCGCATGGAAGAACAGCTTCTTACGCAACCTTTATTGACTCGAAGACAAGTAAAAAACTACGCATGACAAGCCTTACTGAAGAATGGGAACTTCCTCGCAATCGAACTCACTAATATAAACAGATATTCCACTACAAATCGTCATACCATATAAATGACGTACATTAGCTTCTGCATTTTCTTGTGCACGAGGAAGAGGTTAGAAAACATGTCAAGAGGAAGGGGGGGGGGTATTATCGCGCGCTGTATGTAAATCTATTTATCTCTTTTCTTTCTTTTCTTCCTTTTTTTCATTAAAACTGTTCACATTTTTTTAAATTCATTATCAACTTACACTTGTGAGCGTAGTAGCAGGGTTGCATGAGCTGCAATGTAATAAAACAGTCTAACATTGTACGTTAGTATGCGTCTCTCATGTACAATTGCATTACGTTGTGTGATAACCCGTTCATTTTAGGTAACATGTGACTTTCTTTTCTTTTTTTTTCATTGCATTTCTTCCTTTGTGATTTTGGGGGAGAAGAACAATAGCTTAATTTTGCTATTCGATGATGATATTGCATTCTCTTGGTGCCAAGTTCTAGAGACCGTGAGCCTCGTCAAGCTCTTTTGTGGCTTTCAGATCACGGCTGTATCCTGTATTTTTCGGAGACAGATGTTGAAATAAAATGATTCTTACTCTAAATATGAGGTACGAAAAATAAATAAATAAATAAATAAATAAATAAATAAATAAATAAATAAATAAATAAATAAATTAGGGTAATAGAAAATCACACCATCTCCCGCTAAAGGGGACCATGAGGCGATGTGAAGCAGCGTTTGGGCATGTAGAGCCCGCGTTTCAGAGGGGGAGGGGAGAGGAGGTGTGTAGAGAGGGCTTGCGCATGCGCAGTAAGGGTGGTCACGCCGCATACCACCAGCACCGGATTGAACTCCGCTATAAGATGCTTTACATTTAAAAAAATTGGCCGCGTGTCTGCGTGCTTCGATGCAAATATCGTCGAAAGACGATAGAGGAGCGCTGCGTTAGAGTTACTGTATATGCTACCTTTGGGCAGCAGAGTTCCCCATATGTCTTGCTAGCAACCATGGCTATCTCGCGAAGACTCACTCCGTTTGTGCAGGCGACATGCCTACCGGGTCACCGGTCGACATGTCTGGCGTGCCGAAGACCGGTGATTTACTTTAATTTGAATGACTAGTGTCAATCCAGTTCGCTGCAGCGACGCCATCGAGAAATACAAAACTTGGCCCCAGCGTCAGCTTCTCCACAGCGCATGGTTGCTAACAGCGTTTGGAAGACAGGTGTGCAACTCTGCTACCTAAAGGTAGCATATGCGGTAACTCTACGATGCGTGAGATATGGGCGCTATCTAACACTTACCAAGTGATGCTGCGCCTCAGATATGCGTAATATTTACTTTTTGATATACAACTTTCACAAGTA
Source organism: Rhipicephalus sanguineus (assembly GCF_013339695.2). Taxonomy (NCBI): domain Eukaryota; kingdom Metazoa; phylum Arthropoda; class Arachnida; order Ixodida; family Ixodidae; genus Rhipicephalus; species Rhipicephalus sanguineus. The sequence continues at coordinate 128,397,688 of NC_051184.2, read as the reverse complement.
TGAACAGCCGTACCAGTTCAAGCTGGGTGGACGGTAAGCCAGTGGTTCAACTTTGGCCGGTTGGCTGAATCGGGTGACAGATAGACAATTAGACAGACCAAAATTTCCGCGTTTAAATTCCCCAAGAAGGACTATCGTCCTTAAAACACAACCAGGCGTTTCCTTCGATGTGGCTTGCGCAATTCGCGTCGTCACTACGTTGCCGAACTTATTGTGGATGCCACGCAGAGACAATTCCAGCAACCGTAGCGCAGCTAAACCTGTCGACTGCGCTTGCATCGGCGGTGATGGCTGCGCTATTGACGAGTTTACGAAGGCTAGCGGTGCTGAGAAGTTTAACATCAGCTTGCCCGTACCTGACTTGATACCAGGTGCGTCGAATGTTGGATGGTACGAATTATTTCATAATGCGCTCGCCTAAATGGTGCCGAATAATTAACAACATGTTTCATGCAATCATAATTTTATTAGAATGTATTTCTAAGCTGTGTGTATTTCCCAAAGAAACTTCTCGTCGAATGAGCTCATGAAGTAGAGCACAAATTGAAGGCAGCTGTGCTACTAGTGAAACGCTATCTAAAGTCAAAGTGTAAGCCGAGGTATCGAAACACAAAGTGCAGATCGATTTTAAAGCGGAACCTGTCGTAAGCAGGCCGACTCGCGTTTCGATAGGTGGACCTAACGTGCAACAAATGTCAAAAGGCTCATTGTCATCATTGGCCGGTGGGTTTCATGTGGGTTACTGCTCACGTAAAGGAAGCCGCAGTACGAAGGTGGCGTGTTTTATGGGTTAGGCAGAAGCCATCATAGGTAGAAGCCAGTCAAGGTGGCGCCGTAGTTTACGTCGAATCGGGAATGCAGTATGGCCACGAGAACAAAACAGGAACAAAATAGCAAGTAAAGATGAGAATAGAAAGAGGAATAATATCTGCAGTGGAAGATTCCTTGGATTAACGAGTGGATTAACATGGTCGTTCAAAAATTCTGTAAGGCATAGAATTTTAAAAGAGATGAAAGAGTGGTGGTCCGAAATATATATAATAAATGTAGCAGTAGTCGCAGTAGAAAAAGCAATTTTAACAATAATAAACAATATTAACAGCAATTCATTATTATAAGTAGTAGGTGAGAAAAATAAAAAAATGAAATGGAGCGAAAATGACAATGAAAGGCGTGAAAATCAATGCTTGATATTCTCCCTATGGTTGACATCAGATACGAATTTTTAGCTCGCATTATTGCTATATTAAATGCAAAATTGTAAACACATTTAGCAAGATAAGGGCAAAGCGTTAAATATTGGACAGCGGCTTCGAGACATTTGGTACAATAAAACATGCGTACCAATGAGCAATCACAACAGATGGCAACCAAATAGAACGTCAGAATAACTTCCTTTTGCACATACGTATTTTTTGTGATTCTTCTATTTATTTTCAAATGCCTTGGCACAGACAAAATGTAAAAAGAAATCACTAGTTTTGTCAAACACATGACTTCTTTTCTTGTAGAAGACGGCAAACCATGCAGTGATACATGTGAAGACGACGGTTCGTGCAATCACACAACTGGTTTATGTGGAAATTTGTTGACATCAACAGCCACAACTACGGTGGCCTCAACGACCACAAGGTAAATTCTGCTTACTGTACGCGTTTGATAAAGTGTTATGTTCCGCTAAATACCTCCCGCGAGGGTGTAACGTGGTGGTTTTTCGGTTTCGCACAACGTGCAGCTTCTATGTTTCTTTGGAATGTCCAAGGTATCACCTCAAGAAACTCCCCAAAAGGACGACACCGCTTGCAACCCACATTTAATAACAACACTATAACCTAAACACATAACACTAACACAAACCTAAGACTGCACTACAGAAATATACGACACTACCACTGAGGCAAAGTCACTAATAACGAGATAAGCAACATGCTTCCTTCCTAATCATTCAGTTCCGGATTACTCAGTTCCTATAGACTATAGTTGGTTGAGGACAGAAGTGAAGGCACGATGCTCATCTCACCAAGGTCAGTGATAAAGATGCCTTGGAGCGAAGTAGGCAGTCGATGAGGAACGTCGCTGCCGTCACAGTTGAGCAGCTCGAGGGCCTGCTGTATCGGTAGCCTTCCTACGCCACCAGTTGACGTTGAATTCGAAGCGCCGACTCCGAAGATGTGTTCCGGCCGGACAGCAGTGTTCGAGCTCGAGCCCGAAGCCCAACTACTTGGACCTGTCCACAGGCACCGGAACGTTCTCCCAGCAGCAGCAGCACACCAGAGACCCACGGCCAGGAACAGCAGGTGCCCAGAAAGTCGCTCACGTCTCAGTTAGACGAAGGTAGACGCCGTGGCTCGGGTCCGAAACCCGACGGCCATGACGCGTGGCCTGTCTTCCTTGCTGCTTCCCAGCTACTTCTCTTCCTCTTCGCTTCCCTCTCTCTCCGCGTGCTTTGGAACGATCATTGTGATTTGCTCCAACTGGCGTCTCATTTATTTGTGAAAATGTACTAACAAACGCGCCCTCGACTCAATACTGTTTGCTTTGATGAGTGCTTCTGCCTGCTCATCCGGCTCTCTCAGAGAAGTAGCATCTGCGATATCCCGAGAAGTCACACTCTTTCTCTTTAAAAGGTAGTTATTCACTTGATCTTTGACCATGCTTGTGGCGCCTGATACCACATCCAGCGCTTCGCAAGAATACGCGGCCACCGTATCGGAGCCTTCTTTATGGCATTCGCCGCCATAACCCTGGACACCTGACAGAGCTCTTTCAACAGAGCTATTTGGAGGTAATCCTACGTCTTCAGTAAATGTGCTCGGCCTCTGAGAGGTTCCAAAACAGATCTTATTCCGAACGGAGCTTCCTTCTTCCATGCTCCCGAAGCTTTCGTCTGCCCCATCAAGCTCAACCACATTGTTCCTAGCTTTCTGACTACCCACCTCCATGCCATTCACTGCCTGAGTTTCTGGCTCTAACGAGAGACTATGGCAAGGTTCGAGGTCTGCCTTACTGAAAACTACAATCACTTCCACAAAAACTGGTTTGGGAGCACGCGTGAAGCACTTTCTCACACCTCCGCCTGTCCAAACCCGTCTTTTTATCCACTGCGAGTTCCAGCCGCCTCTTAAGTGCTCTCCGTTCTGCTTCGAGCTGCTCCTTCTTAGCCCTTAGTTCCAATTCGAGCTTCTCCTTCTCTGCCCTTCGTTCTGCAGCCCTCTGCTCAAGCACTCCAATTTCTCGCTCCTCAAACCACGATTTCAACTCCGTGCCCTCTAAACCCACGCACAATGCCAAGGTTGTTAAATAGTCTACGCTCATCTTTCAAGAATAGCTTTGACCCGCGAACACGCCAGCAACAGCAGCAGCAACGCACCAGACCCACGGCCAGGAACAGCAGGTATCCAGTAGGTCGCTTAGGTCTCAGGTAGACGAAGGTTGAAGCAGTGGCTCGGGTCCGAAACCCGACAGCCGAGACGCGTCGCCTGTCTTCCTCGCTGCTTCCCAACTACCCTTCCTTTTCGCTTCCCTCTCTATCCGCGTGCTTCGGAACGATCGCTGTGGCTGTCTCTCATTCACGTTTCATTTATTTATTCTTTTTGCTCTTCTAGGCCCGTGCAGGTTCTTTTTTTACGTTCTGTTTGATCTTGTTCCACGGCGCGCACTTTAAATCCACGCACTTCACCGCAAAAGATCACATATATTGAACATAAATTAAAGCGTCACCTATCGATTTGTGCAATAATAATAGTCTTATTGACAGCACAATTACGAAATAATACTTGTTGTCTTTTTTGCGCATTTAGAGGGTACCCGTTTTTTTCTGTTTCATGGCTGCAGCTCTGCAGTAGGCTTAAAGCGGCAAGCAAAAAAGGACCCCAATATCTCTTCTGGATATTTCGATGAGACATATAATTATCTAGCATTTTTAACGTAGAGTGATGGGGAAACATTCTTCATGACTCCCACAAATGATAAGCCGTTTTTGTGAACAGACCAAGGTTTGTACAGTACTTTTCTGTGGCGTAACTCTTCAGGCCTGCAGTTACCAACAGTTGGCTTTTTCGGCTTCTCTTATGATGCAACAAATTGCCAAATGCCTGTCATCACATATTTGTGTTCATTTTATTTATGAATCGGCGAAACGTTCAATGAATCGGCCAAACTGTACGTTTCAGGAACCGTAGAAACTAGGTATCTATTCCTCGCGAATTCATTTATCCCGGACGCACGCATTTCATTGCAGAGACTAATCCTTTAACACTTTATTAGTTTTCTATCTCCCGTTCTTTGCTACAAATTCAAAAAACATTTACCTTCTAAATAAGCTTCCAGTATGAAACACAACGGGTGGTATTCTAAAGAAGATCTTACTATGCTGGCACAGTTCACCAAAACTCTGTGACTCGATCTCAGTGTTACCTGAAGTACTCCCGACAGCGAAAGTTTTGTTCTCGACATTTTTACAGTTTTTTGTAGCTTTGTGTCTGGTAATGCCGGAATTGAATCGGAAATGATCTAACACATCGTATAATTAATGCTAATGACGTTAAATGACAACAATTTTGCGTCAGTTCAAAACGCCCGACTTAATGTCATAGGAAACCAGCGCCCCCCAGCGGGGGAGCGCCCAAAATCTCGTGCACAAGCTTTGGTGTCGTTCAAAGCGCATTTTTCAAATCGGGGCCCCGCACGCGGCAGTGAATGAAACGATGCGGGTGCGTGGCCCCCACCCTCTCCCAGGGAAAATAAAAAAGCATCTCGGGCCGAAGCAGCCAGAACTACGTTGAGAGCAGCCCGAGAACAGAGTGAGAGGATTGACTGACAATAGTCCTCGCCGGGAGCCAGTCGCGGTATTGTGCGCGCCCCTGCAAATCGTCTCTGACGTCGACAATACTCGCTTTGCTCTTGGAATGCCACGCGGGGCCTCGGTGTACTTCATACAAGCGGCGATGTCGCGAGGTGCTGCCAACTCAGATGAGCACTCACGCTTACTTTAAAACCAAGTTATCTGCTAGCTGACGTCCGGTACTAATATTCGGTCAGAAGTGCCCCCGTATACAGGACAATCAAACAACACAAACATCTTCAGGTTTCAATTTTTGTTTCAGGGGTCCTTTAGGTGGACTGAATAAGTCTACCAAAAGGGATGGAATCGGAATGCGCACAACGTTTTACCCTACGGGAAGTCGACTTTACTGGGAGTACTTGCTTACCATCTGAGGTTAAATCTCTGCGCTTATTTTAAGCACCAATATGCTTATATACAGCACTCATTTTTATCAATAGTTAGATGTGGGTTGCTGGTTGGTAGTAAAGCAACAAAGTAAAATATCCTAAGCTTGCCGCGCTGAAAAAACGTGTGGTTCGGCTAATATATCCATATGCCTGTCACACCGGTGACATTCCTATAAGACACAACATATCCCAGCATAATACATCTCTAAATATAAGATATGAATTGAGTACAAATCTGGTTTAGTGAAAATACTAACGCTTTAGGAACTTATCAGGACTACAAGCACTCTTTTCAAAACGCAATACGGGCAAAGCGCAAGAATGGCACTTTAAAACAGAAGGCACACAATACGAGGAACACACAATGCGGTTCATGCTAGTAGCACTACAAAATGCACACAAGAGAGCTCGTTTCGCAGAAATTCCAGTGTCGGCATCTGCGTCGTTGGTTGTGAGCGAGAAATCGGCGTTGTCTGTGATCGAACAATTTATACTCGCGAACAATTTTTCTTGGCAATGAAGGAAAAGTTACGGGGCGGAGCGTCTGCACATGTACTGCTACGCGAAGTAGTCCGCTTTGGCGCGCGTCTCTTACAGCCGTGAAAAGTGATGGCTAGCGTTGCATTTCGACGCAAGCGCAGCTTAGCGTCTAAGGTACGGGTAAAAGGCGCGTCTTTTTCACGCACGCAAAAAGGCAAAGTGAGCAAGTATAAAGTAAAATAAATACATATATCTCGCTTGTGAGCGCTGCGTTCCGTCTCAAAAAGCTACATGTAGCAAATGAAGGAGTATTTAATATATCTCATGCAGAAAATGCGGACGCAAGTGTGGGACCAATTCATTAGCGGTAGGATACGTGCATTGTGGCTCTGTAGCTTTCGCTTCATTGCCAAGAACAGTTGTAAGTTTATGCAGCGTACCAGCATGTACATACATCACGGGCCGCTTTTCTTTTGCTATCGCATTCATCGCTTCGCCCTTGCGGCGAACCTGTGACTTTTTTCATCTAATGACAGACGGGCAAGAACGGCCAATTGCATTTGTCTAAGGAGCTCTGACAGAGCGAAATTATGCTCAATGTGGAAGGAGAGCGCTCGCGATGATTTTTGTGCTTCAGCAATTTCACAAGTTTCTCTGTGGTCGCCAGTTTGTACTCTACACCGACCGTCAGCAACTTCTTGGTATTCTTGGCCAAGACAAACCGACTGCCTCCCTAGCTGCGGCTAGACTACAAAGGTGGTCGTTAATACTGGCAGCACATCGGTACACCTTAAATTATCGAAAGGGCAACGAAACCGAAGTGGCTGATGCGCTGTCAAGACTACATTTGAGCTGCGATTCAAAATGAGATGAAGCCCAGAGTTTACCTGTTTTTGAGTGTACGCCACTTACGGCGTTGGATGTGGCTAGAGCGAAAGCCAGAGATGCTATACTCTACACTGTTCGCGGGCACACCCTCTCGGGACGCCCTGCAGGCGTACGAGAACATCTGCGACCGTATTACATACGGCGTTTTGAGCTCTCCATTGAGCAGGACTGTGCTACCTGGGGGTCAGGAGTAATTGTGCCGGAGCAGTTGAGAATGTCGGTACACAGCACCTGTTCAATCTTGATGCAGCAAATGACGCCAAAATGACGCAATGCGTACTGACCACTCATGGACGACTACATAAAAGATAAGACAATACACAATTTTCAATGCCGAATATCTTGGCCATTCTTTCTTCGCCATTCGTCAAAATTTTTAGGTATGCCTTAAATCACGTCCTTGTCACTCGACATCACAAATCAGCGAAATCTCGCAGTGTAAAAATAACGTGTGCACACTAAGCAGCACATTATTATGCTGAACAATACCTGAACATTTCTTGGAATAGCCGGACAGAGTCTCATTCTGAATGCAATTCAAGAAGGCGACGTCAACAGCGCGCGAGCGACACAAGGACAAGGAAGCGACGAGGACGAAGGCTGCCCTCCTATCACATTGGCTGTGGCTACTTATATCAGCGGGCGAGATGGATTCATGTGATTATAATAAATATTTTCAGTTGTAGTACGGCGTTTTTGAGCTGTTTGTGCGCGTAAACAACTCTGTGAACTCATCCTTACTGAGAGAGGGAGGTAGGGAGAGAAACAAACAGCGCTGCACGTGTGTGCCTCTTTGCCGTCGGAGTTTGCCACCAGTCCCAGTGCCTCCATTGCATGTAGTCCCAGTATCGCATGTTTGCTCTTCTCGACTATGAAGAAGGTAAAGGAGCCGGACGTGTCATTCATGACCACTGGCAAGGTTGCTACGCCGAAGTGTTTAAGGACGTCGCCCCGGTGCGACCGAAGGACAGAGCTGCTGGGCATCAGGTCACCATGCGCTTGGAATTTGCGAAAGACAGAGTACGGAAGCAAGTTGCCCTGGGATCCAGTATCTACTTTCAAAACAACCCGCCGGTTGGCTACTTTGGCAGCGAAGATCCAGTCAGCTGTCTATTCAATGGCGCACACTATGAGATTGAGGATGCCGAAGTCGTTCTCGTCGTGTAATACGGCACCGACGACAGGTTCTTTCCGGCAGCACGCCACGAAGTCATTGGCACCCTTGTACGCAAAACATGTGTTATGAGACGACATAGCCAATCCTGTGGCACACGGCAATAAATACTCAATGCGTAGTACAATGAACTACGATCGTTTATTGGCGACATAGAATCGCTTTATTGGCGACATAGAAGAAGAAAAACACGTCCGTTGTGGGTTCGTTCTTCGCTTCGTCTTTGTCGTCTTTTCTACGTCCCAACATCTTCCGGGGCCTCAGTTGTGGCAGCGCCGATCTCCAGGTACTGTATCTTCTGCGCGGGTCTTTTCAAAACTTTTCCGCTACCCAGGCGTAACAAGCAAGCGCGAACACTTCGGTCATTGCCGAGGTAAACTTCTTCAACTCTTGCCATAGGCCACATAAACTTCGCTTTGTTGGGTGTGTCCACAATCACGATGTCTCCAACTGCTAGGTTGCGGGAAGAAGACGCCGTGAATATTCCTTCGCACCGCTGTGGTTCGCTGAATCTTTTGCTCAGTCGCCATCCGGCAATGTGGTAAATTATTGGCCTATAAGAAAATGTGCTGGCGTGATCGCGGATGGCTCACCAGCTTCGAGGCAGGCGTAAGTAAGTGGCCGAGAATTAACCACTGCCTCGACCTCGGTAAGTAGCGTCCCGAGTTCTTCAGCAAAAAGGCTGTTTCGTCCAATAACTATCCGCAGTGACGTCTTCACTGATTTAACCAGCCTTTCCCACCAACCGACCCACCACGGCGCCGCATCCACAATGAATTTCCATTTAATCCGCTGTGTCATGATGAACGACTGGAAGTCGGTCTCTTCGATTCGGTCCATTACCTCCCTGAGTTATTTATATGCTTTTTTGAATGATCGAGCGTTGTCTGAGTAAATGACGCTGGGCAATCCTCTCCTAGCAATAAATCTTCGGAATGCCAGCAGGAAGCATTTCGCAGTGATGTCGCTCACCAACTCCAAGTGTATCGCCCGCGTTTGATGCACAAGTAAAATTACAATGTACATTTTTTGGTCGCATTATCCGGCATTTTTGGCAAAGACTGGTCCTGCGAAATCCACACCTGTAGTGTCGAATGCCTTGGATCGTTCAATCCTGCAGGTCGGAAGTGGAGCTTGTGGCGGCGAGCTTGCCTTCGCTCTATAGCGAGCACATAACGCACAACTGTTTATCACCGTCTTCATGGTTCGGCGAGCTCGTATCACTCAGAAGCATTCTCTCAGGTGGTTTAGCCTGGCGGTCATGCCTCCATGCATTGTGCGAACATGGGAATCTTGAACCCCAAGAAACGTGAAGTAATGGCTTTCATTGAGGTTTTGTAGCTTCCCACCAATTCGAAGTAGGTTTTATCCATCTAGAAATGGTCGCAAGTCATTCACCTTTGAACTTTTAGGTAGAACCTGCTTCTTAAGAAGCGAAAACATTTCATCACCAAAGGCTTCACTTTGAACTTGCTGTATCCAGTAACGCTCAGCTGCCAATATTTCCTCTGTCTTCAGACATCCATCCCTCGGGCAACTTTTATTACCGTTATGCATGAAGCGCCGTACCCACGCCGTGACTCTCAGCAGTTTGATGAGAGAACTGTGCCTTGTTACGCCAAAGAAAACGCTTATGCGTTTTGTCACCTACTTGAAGGGCTATATGTGCCGAGTTGATTACATCCTGATCCTCATCAGCAGCTAAGAGCTTCCTGAGTGGCCATTCAGGACTCAGCCGCAGCCAACTCGGTCCTTGCCACCATGCGTTCTTTTGTCTCAAGGCCTCTAGCGATTCACCCCTTGTAACAAAACAGCAGAAGTTTCTTCACCTGGGCAATGCTGTCAGCTCCAATCCCGTATTTGAGTCACTGCTTTGATTTCAGTGATGCGCGTTTTAACGAAGACTTCTTGCTTGCATGAATCTGCTTGAATCCAATTCAGGACAATCGTAGAGTCTATCCATATAAAAGAAAGTGGTGTATCAAAAAAGGAGTATATGCTTCTTCTGTATATTTCACCAATCTGCTGCTTATTAGCGCTCCCATTAGCTCCAGGCGTGGTAAAGAGAGAGGCTTCAATGGGGTGATTCTTGATTTTGCAGCAATGAGACTTGTGCTGATGTCGCCGTTAGCTAGCTCAGCGCGAACGTATGCGCATGCTCCACAAGCTTTCGTCCTTGAGTCCACAAAGACGTGTATTTGAAGGTCACTAATATCAGCTCCCTCTGACATCAAACGTGGGGAACATTGACCTTGGGAAGGTGAACCAAATCACTTCTCCAGCTCATCCACTGTCGTGCTATATCATCTGGCAGCTCTTCATCCCAGTCGACTTTACGGACCCACAGCTGCTGAAATAACATATTTCGTCGTGCCACGAAAGGAGCAACTAGTGCCAGTGGGTCATAAACTCTCGACACTGTTTGCGGAAGAAAGCGCTGTGTATCTTGAGCCTTCTCCAGGAATGACAATATATTTTGAGAGCTGTAAGAAAGGCTGTCGGTCTCCATGTTCCATGTCATTCCGAGGACTTTCGTTGTGCTTGACCTTTGTCCGTTGCTGTTAGGTATAGCTGGTTCGTTTGAGTCGAATATGTCCTGCAGCTCTTGACAACTTGTTGTCCATTTTCTGAGTGGCATTCCAGCGTCATTCATTATTGCCTTTGTGGTGACGTAAAGTTCTACAGCTGCTTGTAAGTTATTCGCCCCAATCAGCAAATCGTCTGCATAGAATGACTGCAAGTAGTTGGGCCACTCCGTGCTGCTCGTTGTCTACACCTGTTTTGAGGTGATGTTGAATGTTCGCTGTAAGCATGAATGAACTTGACGTCGATCCGAAAGGTACTCTTGTCATTCGCCAGACCTGTATGTCGTCTTCCCTGAATGGTAACGTCGGCTTCTCAGCAAACCACAAGAACCTGAAGAGATATCTGCCTTGTGGTCTAACACCAACCTGCAGAAAGGCTTTTACAGCGAAAGCTGTTATGAGATCATTTCACTGGCCGTTTTTGGCGCCGTAGTTGTCCACCGCCGCCGCCGCCGGTGTCCGTAACCAGTATCGCTCGAAATAAGAAAAAAACGAAATAGGAAAAAAAAATCCAGGATGGAACGAGGTTCGAACCTGGGCACTCTGCGTGGGAGCCCAGTGTAAAATGAAAACATTTTATGGTCAGTGCAACAGATTACACACTTACCGACTGTGTGCCCAATCTGGCAGTCTCATTGGCCTCAATTATCTTGCACCTTAGCTCGGAACTGTACCGTTTTACCACGTGGCACTTGTCAAATAGAGGCTTCCAATGTGTGACATCGCACGTGGTACAGTGAAGCTCTAAGTGTCCACTGTTAATCTGGCAAACATTATTTTTATGTTCCCGCAAACGATCGTTCACACACCTATATGTCGGCCAACTCACTCATGAGTCGACTCACTCGGACGCACTCAGATTCACATCGTACCAAGAGTACAATTTTGAGTTAGTGCTGGTGAGTAATATATTGGTGATTTTGAGTCCGAGTCAGCCTGGTTCAGAAGTTCAGTCAGTTTGTGTTTGACCAAGTCCAGCTGAGGAAATTTCTTGGTGCGTCGGAGTCCAAGCGAGCCCTAAGAGCAAAACAATTCTCTTGAGTGAGCTTGTGTGAGCTCTCCTTTTTTTACCGGTATGTGCGCACACCTGGTGAGTACACTACGTACTGCTTTCTGCGCTTTAGAGGAATTTCGTAAACTGCAAAATTAGTATATGCGGTGTCTCCCATGCAATCTTTCACTTGTTCTCGCCTCCCTGGCGAAGTGGTTTTATACTGAACAAATATATTGTAATATACTGTTTTATTCTCTTCCACGTGATATCGACTTGGGACTCGTTGAAAGGATCATTGATCAGTTTAAGGCGATTTCATTTCAATACTAGACGGGAGTAGGTGTAAAAGAATTTCGGTACTTATTTTCTCTACTTGTGCTCCACTTTTTTATCATGGAAGGACAGCATCTACCTACAAAAAATAGTTATGTGCACTTGGTAGTGCATTTCTCTGGGACTCAATAATTTCGTTTTGGCCCAGAGTGACCAACATGTTGTGAATCTTTCGTTACGCTGACAATTTCTAGGTGTTCGAGTGCAAACAATCAAAAGGCCAGTGAAACTTCACAGGTCTTTAGCAAATGGTTATACCGCTTAATTAGAACAAACGAAAAACTTGTAAGCAATTCAATGCTTTTCATCTACAGTGGTTTGCATCGCCGTCAAGATTATAAGTGCTAGGCTTATGTAGCGTGTGCTTGGAAGCGGCTTTTGCTCTCTCACTCGGAAAACTCCAAACTAGTGAAAATGGGCATAATTAATCTTTGCTTGAATAATAGTCTCGGGAAGTCTTGCGCACGCCCCTTACATGACTATTTCGCGCTGGAAGTCTATCGAATGAAAAAGTTGGAAACCCAAGACACGTGGTAGCGTGTGTTGCCTAGGCCGTGCAAAAATGTACAAAGTCCTATCAGCCCCATGCTAAGGTGCAAATTCCACTTTTGAGAGCCGGAAGAAAACACGCATGTTGCCGTACATTCACATTGTGTCACATGTTCTACTGCGAGTTATGGTTTTCCATAAAATGTTGGATCGCATTCACATTTTTCATGCGTTGCCACATTACGTCATATTAAAACATGCCAACTCGTGCAACGTGCACTCCTTGAAATAAAATGTGGTAAGTGAAGCAAATTGATGGCAGCAAACAACTTATAGATCTCTTCCTCGCATTGAACATCACGTTGAGCTTGATGTACATCGACAACAGTACTAAAGCAATGAACATGTATCCGACACCGTCTCATGCATATTATATGTAATGTTGAAGAAGAGATATAAAATAATCAATCAATAAATCAATCAATCATTTATTTAGCGTGCCCAGAAACAACCGTGAGGTCTTTGTGCTGGTGCACGCAACAAACAATAAAAATAAACAATACAATACAGACAGTTTTCAGAAATAAAAAGAGCAAAAACACTTAGACAAAGAGAAATGAACGCAAAAGGGGAGGAGTAAAATAAGACAACGCGAGAAATATTGACGGGAAATAAAAAACTAGATTGCATATATACAACTATGTGGAAAGACTGAGAGGGGAAGACTTTGTACATTGTGCCACACTATGTCACAACAGTGCGAAGCTCAGATAAAAACAATGATTTTGGTCTATGAAAAACGTCAAGATCAAGAAAATAACATTATAGAGACTTTGTATTCTGTGAACGGTAGAGTGTGGGAAGAAGCAGGCGGGTACATTCAACGGTCTGTTCTCTCTGGTTAACTTAGCGGAATTCGAAAATTAACACAATTCGGAAGTACAGGGCAGGTTAGGATACCGTGGACTAGCTTGTAAAGAATAAGAGATCAGAGCGATTTCGTCGGCAGTGAAGTGGTGGCAGTGATAATAATTCAGCAGCATTTGAACGAGATCCAGAGTCATTTTCAGCAAAGCGATGGTTATATATGCTGAGAATTGTTTTGTGGACTCGTTCAATGGCGTTACCGCTGGATTGAGCAATGCCATTCCTTATCACGGACGCATACTCAAGTTGTGGAAGACATATTGCCGTGTATAATTTCTGGAGGGCTATGGGAGACCTGAATTCTCCAGATATTCTACAAACACATCGAGAGAAGGAAGGCCCCGCATAGCAGCACGCTTAACGTGAGCAGAAAAGTTTAACGCGCTGTCAACAACAACACCAAGATCACTGATCTCATAAACCTTGCATAAGGACACAGAATTGACAGAGTATTGAAATTACACCTAGATATTTTGCGAGTGATAGACATGAATTTTGTCTTCGAGGTATTCAGAGAAAGGTTATTACCGTTGCAAGATGCGAAAAAAGAGCGCAAGTCTGACTGCAGCAAGCGACAGTCGTTAACTGAATGAGTTTCCTTAAAAATCTTGATGTCGTCGGCATAAAACAGGAAAGAAGAATTACGAATGGCAAAAGAAACGTCATTAACGTAAATTAACAATAGGAGTGGGCCTAATACCGACCCTTGAGGGACCCCAGTAGTCACTTTATACAAAGAAGACGTTTGGCCATTTACGGCTACATAACAATATCTATTGAGCAGATAGCTCTACAGGAGATTCAGAATTGACAAGTCAACATCAAAGTGCGCAAGTTTAACCGTAATCAGTGTGTGGGTGACTACGTCAAAAGCCTTGCTCAGGTCACAGTAAATTACGGCAACCTGTCCTCTCTGAGAAATAGGTGTGGAGATCTGCGTCGTGAAACTAGCAAGATTTGTGGTAGTTGAGCGGCCAGCGAGAAAACCATGTTGATTAGGAATCAATGAATTTTTGATGTGGCACATAGTAGAGAAATCGGGCGATAATTAGAAGCATTTGTTTTAGAGCCCGACTTAAATGCTGGAAAAACACGAGCAGTTTTCCACATGCTAGGAAATGTGGAAGTGTCCAGGCAGTTATTAAATATCGTAGTCAGTACTGGGACAAGTATACTACCATAAGCTTTTAGTATGGCGGAGGGGATGCCATCTGGCCCACATAAGGATGGTTTAAAGCGCTTAATGCATTCGCTGATAAGATTTTCATGAAGCGACAAAGCACTGGATGATCTAACCACCTTGGGCTGTTGTCTGATATCAGTGCTAGAGTCTAAGGCCTTATAAACGGATGAGAAATGCGTGGCAAAACAGTCAGCGACGGCATGCACTTCTACCCCATTTGAGTCCAGTAGTCTGAAGTGCTCTCCGCTTTTGCTAGACCGTTTACGTACATACTTCCAAAACTCAGCCGGCCTGTCAGAGGCGCATTTTTCTAAGAATTCAATATACAAACTATGATCCCGTTTATATAGGCGTTTAGAGAGAGTTCGAAAGAAGCTGAACTCTTCCGTGCACTCGCTGGATGGAGAACATTTAGATTTCCTGTGTGCGTGATCTTCATGCTTCAGTGCACTGATAAGTTCAGATGAGAACCAGTGGGGATATTTACGTTGTTTAGGTGTATATTGGGCAATAAAATTACGCATGCTGCTCCGTACAAGCACCGTAAACCGATCAACCTGCTCATCAACATTTGGTTGGTCAGTAATGTGTGACCACTCAACGGTGGACAAGTAATGATAGATGCCCGTATAATCACCTCGCTTGAAGGCAAATCTCGGAGATTTGTTTACGTAACTGCTGTAGCTCGTTGTTTCGGCTGACGCAGATAATCTTACCTTAAGTGATGGGTGGAATTTGTCAGGACGTACAAGAGAGATATCGGAGCGAGAAACTTCAGTGGGTTGATCGTTTGACACACACAGGTCTAAGACGTTGCGACTGGAATGGACGACTGAGCTATGTTGCATTAAGGAATTAAACGCCAGAAAGTCCAAGAGCAGGCTGCACTTTTTCTCTATGAAATGATTGTAATGAGAAAAGATAAGCGTGCTCCAGCCAATTCCAGGTGCATTGAAATCCCCTAGAACAATATTTATGTGCCCACTATGAGAAGATACCACAAATTCAACGGAAGACATGACATCATGAAACGAGGCAGGGGACATGCTGGGCGGTAAATAGAAACATCCAATCAACAATTTTTCACTGTGTTCAATGTTGGTTTCTAGCCAATTGGATTCTTCGATAGTTTGTAGGTCTTTCCGTCTAACGGATCTCACTGAATTGTCAATGGCAATCAGCACGCCGCCGCCTTTCTGTTTGGTTTCAGTGAAACCTCGGTCACGGCGGAAGGTTGTGTAGGTCGGGGGAAAAAAGTCAGATGAGGGAATTCCAGTGCCTATCCAGGTTTAAGAAATAGCAATATTAGGAAAAGAATACGAAAGAATATTAGTGAAAAACTCGCGTGTCTTTGTATGTAGACCATGAGCATTTTAGTAGAATATGTCCGCGTTACACGGCACTTCCAATTCCAGTCACTAGCTCAGAGGGATGAAGCATGTCATCGCGCAGCTCCCCAGGAAATGGCTTGAAGAGGCATCCGAGGGGCCACATCGAAGGGTCATTAAGGCGTTGTAGTTTTTCCTCGTCAACTTCGATATAGAATGAAGAATATGACTCTAATCTCGGTTGAAGTCGCCGGCAGGAGATGGGAGACATATCCAATGAAGCAATGTTTTTTGATGTCAGCAGCACTAGTGTCCCGGCCCTGCTTCGGAATAATAATAATAATAATCAATCAATCAATCAATCATTTATTTAACGTGCCCAGGAACAACCGTAAGGTCTTTGTGCAGGCGCACGCAAAAAAAAACAATAAAAATAAACTATACAATACAGACAGTCTTCAGAAATAAAAAGAGCAAATACACGTAGACAAAGAGAAATGAACACAAAAGGGGAGGAGTAAAATAAGACAACACGAGAAATATTGAAGGGGAATGAAAAATTAGATTGCATATATACAACTATGCGGAAAGACGGAGAAGGGAAGACTTTGTACATTGTGCCATACTATGTCAAAACAGTGCAAAGCTCGGATAAAAACAATGATTGTGGACTATGAAAAATGTCAAGATCGAGAAAATTAACATTATAGAGACTTTGTATTCTGTGAACGGTAGAGTGTTGGAAGAAGCAGGCGGGTACATGAAACGGTCTGTTCTCTCTGGTTAACTTACGCGGAATTCGAAAATTAACACAATTGAGAAGTACAGGGCAGGATATGATACCGTGGACTAGCTTGTAAAGAAACAAGAGATCAGAACGATTTCGTCGGCAGTGAAGTGATGGCAATGATAATAATTCAGCAGTATTTGAACAAGATTTTTTAGCAAAGCGATGGTTATATATGCTAAGGAATTTTTTCTGGACTCGTTCAATGGTGTTACCGCTGGATTGAGCAATGCCATTCCATATCACGGACGCATACTCCAGTTGAGGAAGACATAGCGCGGTGTACAATTTTCGGAAGGGCATAGGAGAACGGAATTCTCTAGACAATCTGCAAACACAGCCTAGGGTGCGAAGACCCCGCAAAGCAACACGCTTAGCGTGAGCAGAAAAGTTTAACGTGCTATCAACAACAACACCAAGATCACTGATCTCATAAACCTTGCACAAGGACACAGAATTGACAGAGTATTGAAATGACACGCTAGATGTTTTGCGAGTGATAGACATGAATTTTGTCTTCGAGGCATTCAGAGAAAGGTTATTAGCGTTGCACCATTCGGAAAAAGAGCGCAAATCTGACTGCAGCAAGCGACAGTCGTTAACTGAATGAATTTCCTTAAAAATCTTGATGTCATCGGCATACAAGAGGAAAGAAGAATTATGAATGGCAAAAGAAACATCATTAACGTAAATTAAAAATAGGAGTGGGCCTAATACTGACCCTTGAGGGACCCCACTAGTCACTTTATACAAAGAAGACGTTTGGCCATTTACCGCTACATAACAATATCTATTGAGCAGATAGCTCTGCAGGAGATTCACAACCGACAAGTCAACATCAAATTGCGCAAGTTTAACCATAAGCAGTGTGTGGCTGACTACGTAATAATGAATTACTGTTATTATTATTATTATTATTATTATTATTATTATTATTATTATTATTATTATTATTATTATTATTATTATTATTATTATTCTTTTCTGGGGTTTAAGCGTCCCAAGTTGAAGAAGCCATGCCTAGTGGTGTTATCAACGTTTTGCGTCTGACTTTAAGCTGTCACAGTAGTGCCTTCAGAATTTCCATTTTACATTTATTTTTTAGTGCAGCATAATAGTGTGCGCGTGTATTGTGGATGGGCATATCTAGGCTCCCCGCTTTTCTAAGTCTTACATTTGTTTGTACTATAGAAAACGTCCAGATACCCACAGTGAGTTCTTATCACTGGCTATATGTTGCAATACATACATGCGATCAGTTTATCTCTCTATCAATAAAATCTAAATGCTTCTTGTTTATTTGTTTTTGATAAACATCTATACCACCGGAGATGCTGAAATGAATGCTTTTGTTAAAATATGTAGCTTAGCTTTGAAAGATTTGCAGACTTGTCAGATACAAAAGTGTAGCAGGAAAAGTGCGGAAGAGTGTGTCTGCTTCGGTAGACTTTGTAAGCGTAGCACATGCGTGATATCAATATGCGGCAAGTTTATTGCTATTAGTATTTTAAGTACTTTACTTGCTGGCAATTGGTTGCAACTGGTATACAATGACTTCATTGTGCGAGCTCCTAGAATGCATCGTCGCAAGATAGCACGCACTTACAGCGGGGACAAGGGGAGAAGAACACGACAACACAAGCGCTATCTTTCAATCTGAATCTGCGCCTCAATGAACATAGGAATGCAGTCAAAGGTCCTACATTTTCGACACACCTTGGCATGCATTGCAGGGACTGCGGGTGCTCTGCGGATTTCACAGGCACCACAGTTTTATTCCGTCACAAGGACAAGACTACACGGGAGATCTGTGAGGCCTTCCAAATCAAAAAAGAAGGACATAGATGTGTAAGCCAGACGTCATTGGCACTAACAGATAAAGAACTGTCTTTTCTTGGCCTTGCAACGGTGAACAGATTGGTTATCATCTACCATGTTGTTAGGCTTTGATATTATGTGTGGCTTATAATTTAGTTATGTTTTCTGCGTAGTGACGCATGCGTGGTATCTTGTGTTGTTTTCTCCTCTTCCTTTTTTCCTTGAATAAACTTTAGTTGAAAGCTAGCGCTTGTGTTGTCGTGTTCTTCTCCCTTTGTCCCCGTTGTAAGTCGGCGCTATCCTGTGACGATGAACACATACCAACTCGCCCAGTTTTCTGCTTTGTTATGTGCAATTCCTAGAATGCAATCACACTAACTGTAAAATATACGCAATTTGACAGTTACACTAAATATTCTGGAGATCTTCGGCCTTTCAACATTCCCGCAGTGCGTCCTCTCTGAACATGAGAGTATTCGCCTGAAATAAGCCGTGCTAAACCGTTAATATGCTTACCAATATTAAAAATGTAGCCTTAGAAAAATGCAAACATGGCTTCCGTTTTTGTGATAATGTGTCCTAATCACACTGAAGAGAAAAAGAATGCTTCAGGGAGAAATATTTCGGCTCCAGTAATTGTTTCTATTCAGGGTGGCAAGCATTCCCACGAGGGGTAACGTAAACTTAGGCTTCACCAATGCTGCCCAATCTCACATAAAAGAACAATAAAAAGCACAGCTCGCACAAGGTCGCGCGAGGCTGGTCTACAACAGGCTGGTCTACATCAGCCATAAAAGCTCTGCTGTAAAAAAAAAACTCCTAAAGCGCATATATACCACAAAATTTGGGCAAACCTCACTACCCATCACACAGCTTCACTAAGAGCTAACATGGAAACAAAGATGTGCCGAAAACCGGTAAACGGTCGCACGTGGCAGCGTCACTTGTTAACCATCTGTACCGAGTGCTTGGGCGGTGATTGAGCGTATGCCGGTTTGCGATGATGGTCATAATGGTAATTAGCGCAAACAGTAGACAACAGACAAAGGGAGGACGTAGACCGCAGCGCATTCTTCCCACAAAAATGTATATATATATATATATATATATATATATATATATATATATATATATATATATATATATATATATATATATATATATTGTAGTGGGGAAGAGAGACATCGAGACAGCATCGAGTAGGAGTGGAAGAAGACGAAGACGAAGAGCCGATCGAGAGCGCGCGTTACAGTGTTCGACACCGCTGAACCCAGGCCTGTGGTTTTGTTAATAAACCCCCTTATAATTTGGTGGAGGTGCTGGGTACCCTTCGAAGCTGGATCTACGAAGCCGCACCTTACCTCCAGTGTCAGCAATGCCGGAAGAATCCACCAACCAAGGTACCTCCCAGATTCCAGCCACTGCATGTCCCGGCGTGTTGCCACTGCGTCACCCGCCGATCTTCAGCGGCACTGACGACCAAGACGTTGAGGAGTGGTTGGCTACATACCACAAGGTGAGCGCAGCTAACAAGTGGGACGATGCGGCTAAGCTGACTTATGTTAGCTTTTACTTGGCCGGCGTCGCTAGTCTCTGGCTGCGGAATCACGAAGCTGATATTACCAGCTGGGCTTCGTTCAAGACGGCCTTTTCAGAAGTCTTCGACCGCCCCGCTGTACGAAAGCTCCGCGCGGAACAGCGACTTCGTGAGCGCGCTCAACAGCCAGGAGAGAACTTCACCAGCTATATTGAGGACGTCGTCGACTTGTGCAAGCGTGTGAACCCATCGATGCTCGAAGCAGACAAGATCAAGCAGATTCTCAAGGGAATAGCCGATGACGCATTCCAGATGTTGTTAGCCAAGGACCCACAAACCGTAGCCGAACTGGTCAGTTTGTGCCAGAGCTTCGACGAGTTGCGCAAGCAACGCGCCCAGACACGACGCTTTCTGGAACATCGTGACTCGATCGCAGGTTTGACTCTCGGAGACCAGAATTCCATGTTGGCTCAGATAAAACAGTTTGTGCGTGAGGAGGTCGCTCGGCAGCTCTCCATTTTATCAAGCACGCCCGAACCAGCACAGACACATCATCTGGCCCCAGCTATACGACAAGCTATCCAAGAAGAGGTAACTGACGCTCTGCCTTTCCCTCGTTCACCACCTCTGGAGGCTGCGCCCTTGACGTACGCACAGGTCGTCGCAACGAGAGCGCCCCGTCAGCCAACTTATTTTCCCTCGCCGGTGCCTGTTCAGTCATCACCAGTTCCGTTCGGCCGACCCGTCGCTACGTGTCCTAACCCGTGGCGCACCGCAGACAACCGCCCTATCTGCTATTCTTGCGGCTATGCAGGGCATGTGGCACGTTTCTGCCGCCGCCGCCGTCTCGTCCACACAGATACATTGCCACGTTCTTCGCACGACCCTCGACGGTTTAGCAGCACGACACGGCCACAAGAATCTTCTTCACCCGACCGCCTTCCCTCAGTTAGCCGCCGATCTCCATCGCCCCGACGTCGCTCCTTGTCACCTATGCGCCGTCGACCCTACCCTGCAGACACGGAAAACTAGATGCCGCAGTTCCCGAGGCACGAACTGCGTCGTCGTCGAAAGAATCAAGTCCTCGCATTTCTCCGGCAAACCTCATCGAAGTTCAACATCAACAAAACCACAGGCCTGGGTTCAGCGGTGTCGAACACTGTAACGCGCGCTCTCGATCGGCTCTTCGTCTTCGTCTTCTTCCACTCCTACTCGATGCTGTCTCGATGTCTCTCTTCCCCACTACAATATATATATATATATATATATATATATATATATATATATATATATATATACACGAAACAAATGTCCAAAGAGAAAAGAGAAGAACAGAGAAAGAAAAACCCTGAGAGTGACAATAAACGATACAACCAAAAATGTTCCCACTGCGAAAAGAATAAAACGTCAGCGCCGTGCCGTGGTACCGCCCCCATCCCTACGTCGCGCCAGAAACAAAAGTTCATTGTCCGAAAGGTGCAGCGATGGTATGCTTACGCATGCATCGTCGGACCGTGCGATTACCTCAGCCTCATGAGCTCCCTCAACCTTGATCCTGGCTGCGTGCAAGGACCAGAGTGCCTTCGAAGACAGAGCTACACTCGGCATCCCGCACGTGGATGTCGAGGTGCCCCGATACCGTAGTTAGGATGCTGTAGCGGTGCTCACGGAGCCTATCGTTCAGACTGTAGTTCTGCTGAAAAAACGCACAGAGGGGTGTCTTTGCGGAAAGCGACGTACGCCTACCGCAGTACGTGCTACGAACGCTCAGCTTGGGACCAAATTCGCCGTTGAACCAACGAGGTCGAGCTCTGAACTGTTAGGGTTTGTTAGGAGAGTGTCGTCTCGGGTGGATGAACCAGACAGTGTTATGTTGCGTATCCGCAGGTGTTGACGTGTTGTTTTGGGCTTAGCTGTCGCGTGTTGTAACAAGGGCCGTTTTTGGCGCCGTAGTTGTCCGTCGCCGCCGGTGTCCGTAACCACTATCGCTCGAAATGGGAAAACAAATAAAATGAGAAAAAAATTTCCGGGATGGAACGAGGGTCGAACCTAGACCCACAAGGCACACTGTTAACAGGAAGGGGTTGCTAGCCTCACGGAAAAAGAAAAACCTATTTACCAACTGTTTCATGAAACGATGTGCCAGTCCAAGGCCGCCACTCTTTACCAGTCTATACAAATTTGTATGACTATTGAAAGCAGCAAACAAAACAAAAAAGTGAGAAAGCGAGTAGGTGGAGGACAAATTATCTGTCCATGTTTGCTAGGGCTACCGTATGCAACTGGTTTTTTGTGTCTGAGCTATGCAATGTGCAGAAAATGCATGGGGTGTTTGAGCCATGCCGGTGTTTGAAACTGCTTTGCAAAAACACCCTATACAGGCTTCATGTCGGGAACGAACCACCTTAACATATGTAATGTAGCGTGGTAGAAGTATAAAATAACAACCAAGCGTCACACAACGCGGATTCTGTAACCAGGCGTCACAAAATGCGAATTGCGCCACGAGTGGGTTGTTGAATGCTTCCAACCCATTACAAAGGGCTCTGCCATAATTATTCATCGTGATCGGCCACAGCATCAACAAAGTGCGCATAATGCTTTACAGTTGTTTAGCGGGAACCACGGTTATCCGCAGAATGACGAAAAATTGCATAGTGGCTGTTTCCCTACTTCACAAAAATTATGATGATTTATAGCGTAGTGGGTTCCACGCAAGTGCACTTGCATTGGTGGCCAAGGAAATCCATAAGGCTTCCATCATCCGTTTCCTCAGGGTATCAATAAAGTTAATTCCCTATCTCTCCCTCTGTTGTAAAGCGTGGTGGGAGAGCTAAATAACGACCGGGCATCACACTATGTGAATTACGTAACTAGTGGGTCCTTTAAAGCTTCCAACCCAATACAAAATGCTCAGCCATTATTCTTCATCGTCATCAGCGGTCGCATCACCATAGTGCACATAATGCCTTACAGTTGATGCATCGCTTCTTCGAAGAATGACGAATAATGTCGCGGTACGTGCTTCAAACTTCACAAAAATTGATTTGTGGCGTAGTGGGTACGTTGCTAGTGTACTTGTATTAGTAGCCACAAGATGTTTCGGCTTGGAACCTTGCCTGAGGAAAAAGCTGGGGGATTACTGGCAGCGTACATGGGACCAACAACTACATAAAATACGTGTAATCAAGCCTTACCTCGGTGACTGGCTACCAAAATCAAAAACACGCCCACAGATGTAACACTCTCTCGGCTACGTATCGGTCACACACATAGCAAACACGCACACCTTTTGTCCGGTGGTCATCCGCCCAAATGTGAAAGATGTGGAGAACCACTTACGGTGCTTCACGCGCTTATTCAGTGCAAAGAATTAGACGCATTGGGAAAGAAGCACTTTCTATTACGCTACCGACAGCAATTCTCACTGCATCCTTCGATGTTCGTCGGTAGGGATCCGCTTTTAAATGCGAAGCATTTCTTAGCGAACTTCAGGCACGTTGGGCGTTTCCATCTACGTATCTAACTATCTATCTATCTATCTATCTAGCCGCCTACGTCTGGGCGCTCTCCTGGTGGCATAGCATAGGATGAGTGTATGAAGAACATGATTCGCTAGGGATGACATGAATAACGCAAAATACCTGTCGCGTACGTCATGAAACCCTTTCTCTCAGTCACGTGGGGCACATACCCGCATACCAGAGTTCATGTAATGCGGGTATGTGCCACAGGTGACAACAGAGTCTCAATCAACGCAGTAACCCCGAACATACACATTGACACGGAAGGAAAGTGATAATTATAGTAATTGTTGTGGTTTTACGTCCCAAGACCACGATATGATTATGAGAGACGCCATAGTGAAAGGTTCCGGAAATTTTGACCATCTGGAATTTCCTAAACTGCACTGACCTCGCACAGTAAACGGACCTCTAGCATTTCGCCTCCATCGAAATGTGACCGCCACGGCCGGTGTCGAACCCGCGACCTTCGGGTCAGCAGCCGAGCGCCGTAACCACTACACCACTGCGGCCGACGCAAGGAAAGTTAGGGAGCTGAAGTCAGAGCAGCCCTGGAAGGCGCTGGGCTACCATCCACTCGTCCACCTGGTCCACAACGTTGACCACGTAGAATACGCAAAAACCGGGGTCAATGCTTTCTGCAGTAACTCTGCAGAGATGTCCATGTCCCTCATAATTGCCGATTACTTTAGCATTGATTTATCAAAACCCAAGAACGCTTGGTTCATAGACGGCATGAAAGACGGCTTGGATGTGGACAGGGCATCACAAGACCTCGGCGCCGGATCTAGGACAGAAGGCATCATAGATCACTTCTTCGTAAAAGCCATCCGCGGTTTCCACCAGCTCTACTGTACCTCGCACTTCACTACACTTAGAACGTTCGTAGTCGCGATCACGAACGGATCTGATAACAAGTCCTGTCCAGCTGCTTGTGCTCACTGATCCCGGTGATGATGTCCTTATTCAAGAACTGCAAAGAACCCCTTCCACACAGACACACCGGTTCGTGAAACGTGTGTGCGTTCTCCGTCATAACGGAGAAGTTAAGCATAACAACTGTAACGCAACTCTAACTGCAACTGCGACTGTAACGTACGTGGTGCGCCTGCGCGTGCCACTATAATCTAGGGAAACTTTTCTGAATAAAGCTTAGTTGCGAGAAGCGCCTGTCCTGTGCATCTGCGTTCCTTCATTGTCCTATTCGAACTCGTGCTATCCAGTACTGAAGAATATAAGCACTACAATCAGCTTACTGCCTTAAGTGTTGGCAACGCATATGTTGCTTCTGGCATCGTTAAAAAACTGTACACAACTGGTTATATAATACATGGGCGAATCTTCAAAATATGTGTGTGCGTATACCATTTTCACATTTCTCTAGCGTCATTCCGTAACGGTTCGCTCAATGTGACAAATTGCTACAAAATCACCATCCTGTGCATGCTTCGCATAACATCGATTCCCACGGTACGCGGGATCTGCCGAATTTTTTTTAAATATGATTCATTGCTCGCGCTTTTCAACGACGGGCGTAGTTTTCATGTGATATACCCATGAAATCCACAGCGCGACCTCTGAATAGAGGTCGCTGCTGTGGTAGCTACACGCAAGGAGCACCTGCCTGGCGGCCCTTGGAACCAAGGGCGTTGACGTGGCACTCGTGCTTATGCCATATATCTACACCATAGCTTTATCCCTACGAGCACTGCCATTTATTCCCGCTACACACATTTCACGTCATGTCCATGATTTTATTGTTTATATGTTTTAACCATCAAAGCACGCGGAATTTTAGGCCCGTATACAGCCACGTAACACTACATAGCTCACATCCCTGACATATCGTAAATCACTGGTCATTGCCACTTTTTCACCACTGTTCATGGCGCTCTTTGGCAAAGAATGGCCCTTGCGCCATTAAAACACACATATCATCATCATCATCATCCTGGGATGGTGATGTGTATTTGCAACGGCAGGGCATTTGTATAGGGCCGTGCATCGCGCCGATCGTTAGCCATTTGTACTTGACACACATCAATAGGAAAATAGATGATAAGTTGCAAGGCTCCAGCGTTTTAAAGGTCGGTGGATCATTTTCTTGTATTTCATTTAGCAGAACCAGTAGGCCACGAGCAGGATTTCTTGTCTATTTTAATGTTGTTTAGGATGAGCTCCGACCCCTTGAGGCCACGCATGAGCTTCCTGAACGTGGCACGAGCAAGTTTCTGGAATTGAGGCTGTTTTTTTTTTTCGAAATAGAACACCTGTTGGCGATACGAGCCCCGTGCTCGTGAATCATTGCTACCTTTCTCGTCAGGACACTCCAAGCTGGTGAAGACGTTGCGCACTCGGCCATGTAGAAGGCCCTTTGCAATTCGTGCCATCACAAGGAGAAGGATGCATTTTCGGAGCAAGTGTCCCGACTCAACGTTGCAGGTTTCACTCAAGACGTGGTGACATCTGTGGCTGAAGGCCTGCTTAGGGATGTGAAAGATCCCAGGCGTAAAGAGGAGCGCCGTGCCAGATCGAAGGCGCAAGATAGCAGGAAGACAGCTGTTGTGCCTTATGTGCATGACGTTTCAGACAGGCTCAAGAAGATATGAGAAAGCGCTGGGATTCGGGTGGTTTTTTTCCGCCCCTCAAAAGCTATCTGGCCTATGTAGATCGATTTCTCAGAAGAACAAGTAAATAGGCGGCAGCACAGACCATAGGCTCAACTTTGTGTCATGTGTTAAAGGCAATGTTTACGCTATTCATCTGACGTGAGGTAGAAGAAACGTAGGCCAGACGGAGCGCTGTCTGAACCATAGGCTCCGTGAGCACTGCTACAGCGTCCGAACTTCGGAATCGGGGCACCTTGGCATCCACGTGCGCGATTGCGAGTGTAGCCCTATCTTTGAAGGCACTGGGGTCATTGGCCGCAGCCGGGATCAAAGGGTGATGGAGATTATTGAGGCTGCGGAAATCGCATGGTGCTGCGACGCATGCGTAAGTATGCCATCACTGCACCTTTCTGACAAAGAACTTTTGTTTCTGGCGTGACGTAGCGATGGACGCGGTACCTCGGCACGGCACTGACGTGTTATTCTTTTCCAAGCGGACACATTTTTGGCTTCAGCTACTTCTTCTTTTAACTCCCAGGCTTTTTCTTTTTCTCTTCTTTTCTTTTTTCTTTGGACGTTTGGTCCGCGTATGTATATCTGTGTTGCTTTCGAATAGATTTTAGTTCGAAAAATGCGCTGCGTCTACGTCCTCTCCTTCGTCTGCTGTGTAGTGCTTGCGCTTTATGGCTGACTTGTTCCAACTCGCCCAAGAAGCAACGTTGTTGATTTACGATGATGATCATTTTCTATATACGACACACGGCAGACCTCGACCCTAACAGCTCCGCTGCAAAACAGCGTGCTCACATTCGTAGAAAAACTCCCGTTCTGTCCTTTAAAACACTTGGAAAGGGGCTCAACACCCTGGCTCGCCCGAAAATGCCTCAAAGTAGGGACGATATATGTACCGTTGTGTTTTTCACAAGCAAACTGGTAGTTAGTTTCTCTCCCAATCTGCGCCCTCTTTGTACTATATGCATGTGCCATCTTTCAAATGTGCCATAGAGGCCGTCCCGATAACAAATGTGTCATTATATTCAAATTCCTTGAATGAGCAGTTTTATAATTTTCGCGTGCAAGAACGGACAGAGCAAAACGCGCACCAGTAACATTTTAATGTATTTTCTGTATGCGTTTTAAGTTGCTATCAAGTGAAGGTCTCCTCTGGTAGCTTGCACATCAGTAATTTGAGTATTAGTGTGTAAATTACCTTGGAGTGCTCGAGGTAATAGCGCTAAAATTAGAACTCCTATTATGATGTTACAGGGGCTCCGTTTCAGGCTACCGAGTTAACTAACGCGCGCAAGCTGCAGGATATCCTCTAAGCCAAAGAAATTATGTATGTTTGCACGACACAAACAACATAATATAAAGGCAAGGTTTTTTTACTATGAAGAGTCAATAATGATCCAGCACCGCCAAGGATTCAATTCTTATCATAAAATCACTTTAGGGGGTTTCTCTGTGTGTATAACTAACGGCCTTTCACCCCAGAAGAAAAACGCGTTTTCATAAATCAAAACACTTAGCAAGAGTGCAACACTGTGAAACAGAAAAAAATTACACCAATCCCCGCTAAAGGGGACCATGAGGCGATGCGAAGCCGGAGCACTTGCACGATCGCGTTCCGTTGGCGTTCGTTGGGCATGCTACCGACCTCGCGTCGTGGAACGCGAAGAGGGACGCTACGCGCGTCGTATCTTCCATCTAGCCTGGCCGTTAATTCTCACAGGGCGAGCGGGGAACGCGGTCGACAGGCGGGCGAGAGGGGGGCAGCGTGGGAGAGGAGAGAGAAGCGGAGGGGACGCGCATGCGCTCGAGCTCATCGCGGCGTTGCGCTGGAGAGAATTTCGGCATGTCTAGCCAACACCCTCTGTGTTGGTCTAGCCCGCGTTTCAGAGGAAGAGTGGAAAGGGGGAGGGGAGATGGGTATGGGAGAGGGAAAGTGGAGAGGGGAGATGGAGAGGGGAGAGGGAAGGGGAGAGGGAAAGTGGACAGGAGGTGTGTGGAGAGGGTATGCGCATGCGCAGTAAGGGTGGTCACGCCGCACACCACCACCACCACCACCACCACCGGATTGAGCTCCGCCTTAAGATACTTCGCATCTAAAATACATCTATGCTAGTGAGCTTGAAGATGATATCTTGGGTTTGACGTCCCAAAACTACGTTATGATTATGAGAGACGCCGTAGTGTAAGGCTCCGGATATTTCGACCATTTGGGGTTCTTTGACATGCACCTAAAACTAAGTACACGGGCCTCAAACGCTTGCGCCTCCATCGAAAATGTAGCCGCCGCGGCCGGAAGTCGATCCCGCTACCTTGGGGTCAGGAGCCGAGCGCCAGTACCATTAGACCACCGCGGCGGTGGGCTATGCTAGTGAGGAAAGAACCAGGTACATCAGGATCGAAGGAACGAATTCGGCACCTTTACACCCATCCATTCACGCAACCATAGCAGCAAAACAACAAATACACAGGCCGGTCGCATACAGAGCCAAACACAAAATCCTGGTATAAATAGCCGTGTTATCTTCAACAACTTTTCAGCGCCGGGGATATTCTTGTTCACCATATTTAAACGATAGGCATTTACAGACGGTATAATTTTGCGATGTCCTTGCGTGTAGCCCTAAAACTGAGATATTTGTTGATATAAACACTCTAATATTGAACGCTCCTTTATTACCGAGTCCCAGTTATCAGCTCGAACTCTGTTATACGGGTCGCGGGATTTTGACAACATATACCACCCTTATCCTTTAAGGTATGAGACCAAGTGCAAAAAGCAACTTTTTTTTTTTCAAAATGTCATTTTTTGTTGCTTTTCTTTACGTTAAATGCGGAATTTGTCGCCCATCAGTTTGCTGCATACACTTTCCTCCCAAAGATAGAACCAAGAATGCTAGACCACCCATGTAAGAATGGCAGACTGGGCTTGTTGGTTTAACATATTTGAAGTTTTAAGGTGCGAATAAGACACGGACAAAGAATAGGAACACACACACGGGGCGCCACTTCCAACATAGATTTATTTCGAAAGAGCACAGAACATATTTATACACCACGCGCGCCGTCATCGTGCATCAGTGCGCAGTCGCATTCAAGTAGCGTAACTCTTTTGGCGATAATGAAATGGAGGCAACGCTGACGCATAGATCACCTGATTCGATTATTTTCATAGCCTCAATAATTAGTCGTACTGATTTATCAGGACTTCGGCCGACTACCGCGCAGGCGCTAAAGTTCGGAACGCAATGACAATCCCGGCAATGTATCGCGAGGTGGCCCTCTCTGCCATTTCTGACGTTATTATTATGCTGTCTTAGCCTGTCATTCAGGCACTGTTCGGTCTGGCCAACGTAACTTCTACCACACGACAAGGGGATCTCGTAGACCACGCCCTTCTGACAGCTTACATACTTGTTCTTGTGGTTGATAATGCAGGCCGGAGCTTTCCTGGGGAAAGGGTTAGCCATCCTGCAGAGCCTGGAGAGTTTTAACGGGGCAGAGAAGACCACCTTTACATCAACATGATCGGCAATCTTTTTCAAATTATGGGATACGCGGTGTACATAAGGAATCACAGCAAGTTTGACATTGCTCTGGGGCGGCTCCTCACTACGTGGCGGTTCCGCGACTTCCTCAACATCTTCTCCGCCACAGACATCAGAATGTGCTGTGGGTAGCCTGCCTCCTCAAGACGGTCCACCTGCTTGAGGAAACTGTCAGCTGCTCTGTGTTGGCAGGATTTCTTGAAAGCATTCAGCAGGCACATGTTGGCGATGCTACGTTTGACAAGTTTGGAATGGGACGAGCTAAAAGGCAGCAGTTGTTTGCACGAGGCTCATATTGCCAACACGCATGGTCAGTTGCTAAAAACAATCTTAGGTCTAAAAATCTTATAGACGAATCTACCGAAAGTTTGTGTGTCACTGTTAAGGGAGATAAAACATGTCTAAAAGTTGTCAAGGTGTTAGTGACGACTTGGTCGGTGTCCATGAATTTTTTGTCAATGAGGACTAAAAAATCATCTACGAATCTAAACACCTTAATAACACCGCTACCTTCGAGAAGGCTAGAAATGGTCCTGCCAGCGCGAGCTAAAAACAAGTCACTTAAAAAAGGCGCTAAACAGGAACCTATACAAACGCCGCTCTTTTGCAGGTATAGGCTACCGTCCCACTCCACATAGGTCGAACTCAGATACAGTTCTAGCATTGCCATGAATTTTCCTTCTGGGATACCTGAGTCATTTTGAAAAGACAGAGGGCCGTATCGGTCTATGCTGTCCTGGACGCACTGAAGCAACGCATTTTTCGGCATGGAATAGTACAAGTCTTTCAGGTCAATATAAAAAGCGTCCAGGGCTACCCCTGCTTGACCGGAAAGAAAGTTAACTACTTCACTGGAATCTTTCACCCGATAGGGATCGTCAACCGTAAGAAGCCGGAACTTATCGAGCAGGAAGACGGCGAGACCTTTCTGCCAGGTGTTACGTTCTGACACGATAACTCTGAGGGGGCAACTCTTCTTGTGGGTCTTTTCACTGAAGAAGACCTCGAGAGTATCTGATTTGCTACTTTTGATGTCCCTAACCAACTTTGATAGGTTCATGCTCTCGCCGAGCTTCTTAGCTTCACTTTTTAGCTTTTTGATCAGGACGTTCTCGCGGCACTGAAACACAGAACTCAACGCTTCAAGCGCTCTCACCTTGTAAAGGTCCCGTGGAAAGACGGCGAAGCCACCTTCCTTGTCCGATGGAAGTAGGCAGTACGAGTTCGTTTTCAGGTAGGACGCCAAACGACGAACAATAGGGCGCCCTGGTTCCCGTTGGTCACGTAGAAGTACATCTACACCACTAGACACACACCTATCCATTTCACTCGCGGGAGCCAAGCCGGACACTTTGTACACCAAGGACAGCAGCTCCGGGCCGGTGTTCCGAGGCTGCACGGCGAACTTTGGCCCTAAGGCGAGACCCTTGCTGACATCCTCTGGTAGCGTGACGTCACCCTCGGTATAGATCCTGTTCCCTTGTATCGTTCTCACTTTTGGACGATACTGTGCTCGCAGTTGCGACAGTGTACACTGCCAGAGGGATTCGGTTGTCCGATTGGCCAGATGCCTGAAATGCCACAACACCCTCCTTGCTCGCTCCGCTCCCAATGAGCTGTGTAGCTGGGCTTCCAGGTGTATTCGGTACAGGCGTGCCTGCCTTGACCACTCCGACTTGAGGATGCTGCATATGCGCTTCCCATGACCCATAGAAGGGTTGAAGCCTCCGAACCTGAGGACGTGAGGCTACTGTGAGGCACATCAAATGTGAGCACATTTGATATCTTTGAGCAAGTTGGCATAGAGCCTGGAGTCTACACTACAAAAGTTTGCCTCGCAAATCATCGCTGCATCGCGAAAGCATCGCATCACGGCACTAATTTTGCAAAGAAAGCTCGACGAAAAAAGGCATGTTGCCGCTCGAGCAAAGGCACAGAAGAGTAAAGTCCAGGATGGAACTAGTTATTAATATCGAGGATTTTAGGACTCTTGACCACTTTGCGTAAACGCTGCACGTATTTCAAATATTTACTGTGGTAGGAATTATTTGGACACTCTCGGATGATTTTTGCCGTCGCCATCATGCCCCGGATATGTATATGCATGTATATATATATATATATATATATATATATAAGTTAGAAAGAAAGATAAAGCACAAGAAAAAAAACTGAACTACCCGACAGCGGGTTTTAAACAGCAACCCCTCGCTCCCCAGCGCGATGTGTTAGACAACTCAACTACACGCCTTGTATGCGCCGGCGGAATAACGGCGAGCTATTTATATACATCATGTAGCGCGGATGGTAAGCAAATCTCGGAGGAGTGTGAGCGTGTTTTCTATCACGTAACGCTCCTCATTTTCTTTCAACTTGAAAACAGCCCTTGAGACGCGCACGACAAAGTGGCCCTTTTCTGTACCCACTTGTGATGTGGAAGGGAAAAAACAAAGAACACCGGGCACACCTTGCATCAGACGCCCCTGTGGGGCTGGAGACGCAGGGGGTCACTCCACGCGCCACAGTTTAAAAGAAAAGAAATATCTAAGAGCGCCTGATTCTCCCTTGTCGACACATGCACACGAAGCGCTCCTAATTTTCTTTCCATTCAAATACTGCCCTTGAGATGCACACGACAAAGTGACCATTTTGTGTACCACTCTTGGTGTGGAAAGAAAAACACAAATAACACCGGCCACACCTTGCATCAGACGCCCCGGTGTGGCTGCAGACGCAGGGGGTCACTCCACGCGCCACAGTTTAAAAGAAAAATAAATATTTAAGACCATCTGATTCTCCATGGTCGACACTTGCAGCGCGTTGCGCAAGCACATAGACCTAGCAAACGCGAGAGTTGTTAGTTCGCGCTTGCCCTGTGCTTGTCTGTGCGTTCTTTTAGGGCGTCCTTCTTTCTGCAAGTATCGTCTGCAAGTATCGAGCTGCTTCTGGTTCTTCGTGTGACATTTCAAGTTCTTGTCATCGCATTCATTGCTTCGCCCTGGCGGCTGAACTGTGACTTTTTTGTAGATTTTCTGAGAACTTATAATTGTGGTTGTATATAACGAGGACCCGTGGTCGTTGACCTGGAACACGTCTTTACATCATGAAGGCTAGCTCCGAATCCTACTTCGTTCTCTTCCCTCATTTCCGTCTCTCGCGCCTCTCCCCGAGCCCGTGTCCCACTTCTTTATTTTCAACATCCTCCTAGGGGACGGGACGAACGTGTTGTAGGTTGTTTCGTTTCTGACACCATGCACAACCTATGTACAGGGCTTCAGAACCTGGTCTTGGTCAAGGCGAACGAAAGATCTCTCCCATCCAAAGTCTGCAATGCATGGCAGTGTAGCGATGTCACTCGATGGCAGAAGCGTTCTCTTCTTGCACCACTGCCGCGCCTCTCATGTAAATCTGCGATGAACATCGGTCCGGGACGCAGCTTGTCGATCTGGCGTGGAAATGGTGTGCGTGTTCCCATCTCCGACGTTTCCATCCCGGCACGGCGCTGCTGTTGCGCTCCGCCTTCGGGTTCACCTGCAGACACTTTGCCGCCGCGTATTGCCGTGGTGTTCTCCACGAAGTGCATGCATGCCTGCAGCGACCTTTGTTTCTGTAGCACAAACATCGCGACATCACGAATTTGGAGACGGATGTCGAGATGGACGCATCTTCTTTTGATAGGTTCAACATATCAGGGGCCAGTCTCAGAACGTGGCTATCCCTCTGCTCCCAGGGAATAAGCTCGTTGAGGTGCTCGGGCGCATGGATCGCACTGTTTTGCTTCGGCGACGTCCGCAGGGCACTGCACTTCACTTCCGGAGGCAGAAGCAGTGCTTTCACTTCTTTGCCTAGGTGATCAACTTGTTTGGTCACAACCTTTACTAGTTCCACGAAGCTGAGCGGAACAAAATCCTGACGTTCAGGCTGCGCAACCAACGATGAGGACACCACAGGAAGCACAGCGGGACTGTTAGCTTCGCCGACCAGCAGATCGAAGGAGTCATCGTTGCGGGTGGGTAAGCTATCAACAGTGATATGAGGCTCCGGAATCATGAAATGCTCTTGGTAACATCCACTTTGTCTGCTCAGAGAAGGCTCAAACATATCGAGTTCTTGTGTTTTCTTTGGCATCCGGTTGTCAATACCAATAGTGTCGAGGCGCCACATAGCCGATTCATCGCACTCTTGATGAGAACCACCAGCCGATAAGAAAAGGGCACTAGTTGCTGTAGTTCGTAGTGCGAGCTACTGCCCTGCACACTCCACCCTAACGACGTTTCCACGGCAGTGAGTTGCTCGTTGAGGCGACCAATCTTTCCAGTGGCGAACTTTCAATAAACGTCCGAGCCAATTAATATGCTGACGTCCTCTGGGTGCCAAGTTTCTGGGTGAAACATGTCCGCAGCACCGTACCTCCGGGCGCTCAATAGCTCGAGCACTTCAATGTTCAGAGGTGGACTTGTCACGGTGCACACTTCTGGGACTTCCAGTGCTTCCAATGTGACGGTGCTGCCGTTAAATCGTCCACGCAGCGTGACAGAGACGCGTCGACAACGTAAATGATTCCGTGGCTTGGCATTTCCAAACGTCAGCAATGACGGCTCTTCCGTGCCAATGACTTTACACTGCAATCTCTTTGCAACGTCGGTGTGGATGAAAGAACGCTGGCTGCCGCTGTCAAGCATCACACGCACCAGCAGCTGTCGCGCTCCGCTCTCCGCCCAAGCACGGCCCGTCTGAAGCAGCACCGACTTGGCTTCTGTAGCGCCGGTTGACGCCGTAGTTACCGTCGGTGAGGTAGAGCCGGACGAGCTGCTCTGTACTGTTGGTGTAGGAGCAGCGGTCGTGGTGACGGCTCGTGACAGCTCACAAAGGACTGTTAGTTCTCCGGCGTTGGCACTTGTTGCACGTAAGGTTCAGGGAGACACTGCAAAACCGTGCGGCATGATTGCGCATTACGCACTTGTAACAGCACAGTTAAGCAACCTGGCCCTTTTCTCAACGGCGGATAAGTCGACCGTACACTCTGCCAGGCTGTGACCTCGGCTCTCACACAGTACACAAGGCATGCGCTGTTGTAGGGATTCCGTCGCCGCTAGCGCGGATGCCGATGGAATGCCCCGTGAAGATCTTGTCGGCGAGCTCATGTCACCAGGTACCGTGATCGAGTTGCAGGCATACGATGATGCCACTTCTTGCTTCCCTTCCTCACGCACTTCAACCTGGATCTTCAGGAACACTAAAATGTCGGTCGCCTTGTGCGTTCTCGCTTCAGGGGGTGTGGGCTCTGCTGATGCATTAGTACCGCGCGTGCTCACCTCCTTCTTCTTCTGTCGGGACATTATCGCCACGTCTTCTGGCAAGCACCTCATTAGC
The DNA here is from genome assembly GCF_013339695.2 of Rhipicephalus sanguineus. Lineage (NCBI taxonomy): Eukaryota > Metazoa > Arthropoda > Arachnida > Ixodida > Ixodidae > Rhipicephalus > Rhipicephalus sanguineus. The sequence continues at coordinate 128,362,870 of NC_051184.2, read as the reverse complement.
ACCCGATGCAGCACGACAGTGTACTACTCAGGCGGTACACCAAGACCTTCGAGCGCACTTACGCGGAAACGCACAGTGTCATGCAGCACCCGAAGCTTCTCCACTTCCTTGGAACTCCTCACGGGTGACAGTGCAAGAAGTTGGTCGATGTACTCGTTGACTAGTAATTCTTGTCGATCGAAGCGCTCTTTGAGTGTGGTCACGGCAATTTCATAGTTGTTATCAGCCAGCCTGATGCCTTCGATAGCTCGCTTGGCCGCTCCCGTCAGGTACGTCAGCAAATACCTAAATTTCTCGATGGGCGGCAACTCGGTGTTCTCGTGAATCGTGGCTCTGTAATGGTCCCAGAATTCTTGCCACTGACGTAAATCTCCGGCATACGTCGGGACCTGAAGCGTCGGAAGCGCGACCGACCGGTAGCGTGGTGTACTGACGGGTCCTGGCGGCGCCCCAGCAGATCCGATGTTGCTCTGGGTGGCTGCTACCCGGTCGTCATTGGGTTCACTCTTAGATGGGCCGCTGAGACCGGTCGCCTGTTGGCGCTGTGACAGGAAGAACTGCGCATCAGCAATCGCGTGCAGAATCTTCTCGTGGTAGTCGCTTGTGCCCTCGACTTCTCCTTCAATAGCCTCGTCTTCCGTGAGATCAAGAATGTCCTTGTCTAGCTGGCAGAGCTCAGCTTCTTTCGTCTTTAAAACAGCGACTTGCCTATTGACCTCACGTGCCTCGGTGTCGGGGTCCTGCAGCAGTCCTGTCAGGAGCGTAATATTCCGGGAGACGCTGGCCCTGACAGTTCCACGCAACTTCTGAAGACGCTCTGTCAAATACATCGTTGTCCAGCACTGACCAGTTCCCGGGTTTCACGGCACCAAATGTAAATAACGAGGACCCGTGCTCGTTGATCTGGAACACGTCATTACTTCATGAAGGCTAGCTCCGAATCCTACTTCGTTCTCTTCCCTCCTTGCCGTCTCTCGCGCCTCTCCCCGAGCCCGTGCCCCACTTCTTTATTTTCAACAATGGTATTTTTACGTACCCGAACATTCATAGCGTTTGTGCTAATATAGATTTTTCATTAAACCTTCGCACGCTTCCTTATTACATTAGTGCGTGTGGAATGAACCTCAATAGGCACGATAGTAACAAATTATTTATTATGGCTTCTTGTTATACGAGGGCATCCCTAGTGTTAGTGCACAGTTTGGTTATTTAATCACTATAATTTTATTATTCATCTGATAGCATTTGTTTTGGTTCATTGCACTGGCCAAAGCTTTTTTTATCTCTGCAAAAAATAGGTAATTTATTGCGTGGAATTTGAGTTAGGAGTGTTCGCCTAAGGCCCATTTTATTGTGGTGTTTTTGAAAAAAAAAACAAAAGTAGGACTTGCATTGGAATGCTCACATGTGCCTAAAAAGGTGTGCTTTATAATGTTGGCTAATAATCTCCAGTGATTATTACTTTAAAAGAAATTCCGACAATTGGTCTCATACCCTAAATGCTGAGTTAGATAAAATATTACCTTCCACACAAAACAAAAGACTATTTGGATCATCACAACAGCCTCACACACTATCTAGTAATTTCTTGGTAGGCAAAAGGGCGTTTTGCTTGCTCGAAGCCACTTTATGGGTGCAAAGTGGTTTGCAGTGTATGCAAAAACTCTGAATGGTTGGTAATGGCTCCCTACTCTCCATTGGTTCACATTTCCTACAGTGTACATTCACCTTGAGAAAGAACAATTAAAAATTTCTCCCCTTCTCGTCTAGGTTTTCTCCGCAGGTTTACCAGAACTTTCACTTTCGCACAAATACGCACCTGTATTAATAAAGTATATTTTGCGGTTTTAATGGCTACACTTCTGAGTTTAAATATAACTATCATTTCATACAGGAGCGCGCCTACATCGGAATATTGCCCACCAGAAATATGCAGCGTAATCATCTGCGACACTTATGATACGTCCTCCTGCCATGGGAGAACTATAAAAGTGGGCTACTGTGACTGCTGCGAAGTATGCGATACATTGTATGGCCGTGAGTACTGCCCCGCTGTCCTCTTTTGCGCTAACAAATTCTGCAGGTGTGTTGCGTTAGAACCTTCCTAATTTCTGTTATTCGGAGTTCACTTTGTGTGATGGTGTTTATATAACCATTATTATGTCGGGCAGACCAACCCGACCTGACTAACATAATTTATCGTCGTCGTAACCATAAATATTAGCCTGCATATGTTGAAAAATAGTTCCAACGTGTGTTTTAATTTCGCAGCTTGTACATTTTACCTATAAATAACAGTGTATTATTTGGCAGTGTTTCGTGCTGCCGCAGCTGAACCGGTGTACATGAAAACTACACTTCTGAAAGACATGCGTAAGAAGTAACGAATTTCAATTTCAAGTAAACCTCCAAAAAAGTAATAGAGAAAGTACTCTAAACTTATTCATTACTTTACTTCGCACGCTACTTTGATACTTCTTTATTACAGTAGCATACATAATATATATATATATATATATATATATATATATATATATATATATAAACATCGAGAGGCGTGGCATAAATAGAGAGCCCCATTGTAAATTGTGTCTGAGAAATCGAGTCTGAGGGGCCTGTCACATGTGTACCTCAAACTTTCGTCAAAGGTTATTTGATTGGGCAAGCCACCATATCACATTTCAAAGTTCTGGTTAAAATTCTACGCAACCATTTGAGGCACGTACGTGTAGGTGCTGGTTTGCCTCGCCATATATGCCACGATATATTCTAAATAGGTGTTCGGCATTTATAAATTTCATGTTTAAGTTCTCTACACCTTCATGAACTCCAGAAGCAGTTGCATCTCGAAGTTTCAGTTGGTCATTTTCCTGCGCCTACTCGTCAAGACTTCTGCTGCAACGTTGAACATCCTCTCCGCGGACACACTCGAGGAAAGTGTGCTGCTGTGCCATAATAACACTTTGAGCAACAGTACACGATTGCGTTCCTCTTCGATACCTGCATCTGCGTCGTCCAGGGTGCAATGTGCGTCAGTACTGTTGGAACTTGGAGAAGGTGCCACACGAATCGAAAGGCTGAAGAAACCTTATCATACAAGATACGCCATCTACGCATGCCTTCCCAAGAAATGGTGGCCCTGTTGACATATTTTCGGCTGATATTTCATATGTGATTCACTTTGTAATATTGTTATTCATTACAAGAAAAAAGGCATTGCATTACCTTTACCATCGCAATCGTACAAATAATTCATACACTGCTGATTCAAACTAAAATGTAAAGATCTCGAGTAACTTCTTGCTTATAACGCGATACGTGCAAGTTTGGTTACAGCTAGCATTCAAGTGAGAAAATAGAGTTCGGTTCCGAATTTACCCTGTGATTCAGTGTTATAGTGAACTGTACTACCACATAGTGAGAGGAGTGCTTTATACTGCTACGGTTCCCAGACTGTACGAGGTGAGCGCACGAAATGGCATCAACAAAAGAAGAGACGTACAGACGCTGGCGGTAAGGGTTCCCAGTCGAAAACACCATATATATCAAAAAAATTGGAAAAGCTTGCCAGAATTTGCCAACTAGAAATAAGCGCAGCAAGATTATCCAAAAGGAGCCACGTGTGTTTGTATACATCTGCGACGGACTTATCATTGCGATAGGAACTAGGTAAACACTATCGGTGAATCTTGCCGCCGCCGTTGCCGTAATGTTCCGGACATACGCCGACAGCAATCCTCCTCACTGTTGAGATCCGAGGCCCCTTGGTTGGGCACAACCAAAACATATGATGAAGTAGACACGGAGTGTGTCAAGAACGTTTACATTCGCGGGAAAATCCCCGTCAAATTTGTTAAGCACAAAGGGTGTGGGATAGAATTTGGTTTGGATCAATCTTAATGTGACTGCCTGAGCTCGGGTAAGCTTCTGATGGGGGGAGCAAAGATTCTTCTACCGTCCCTGTAGTATGAGGTGATCTCATGAAAGAGTGCTAAGAAGTCTTTGTAGGAGCCGCGGTCATCCTGGAGCAATTCTTGATCTGGTGCGCTGTCGGTTGCTTCTGGAGTTTTTACAGCGAAAGCTGTTATAAGATCATCTCACCGGCCGTTTTTGGCGCCGTAGTTGTCCGCCGCCGCCGCCGGTGTCCGTAACCAGTATCGCTCGAAATAAGAAAAAAAAAACTTAAATAAAAAAAAATTCCAGGATGGAACGAGGTTCGAACCTGGGCCTTCTGCGTGGGAGCCCAGTATTCAACCTCTGAGCCATGCCGGTGCTTGAAGCTACTTTGCAAAAAGGTCCTATACAGGCTTCATGTCGGGAACGAACAACAATAGCATATGCAATATAGCGTGGTAGAAGAGTAAAATAAGCACCAAGCGTCGCACAACGCGAATTCTGTAACCAGGCGTCACACAATGCGAATTGCGCAACGAGTAGGTTGTTGAATGCTTCCAACCCATTACAAAGAGCTTTGCCATAATTCTTCATCGTCATCAGGCACAGCATCAACAAAGTGCGCATAATGCCTTACATGCCTTTAGCAGGTACCACGGCTCCCCATAGGATGACGAAAAATGGGACAGTGCCTGCTGCCCTACTTCTCAAAAATTGCAATAATTTATAGCGTAGTGGGTTCCTTGCAAGCGCGTTTGTATTGGTTGCCAAGGAAGCCCGTAAGCGCATGATCCATTTCCTCAGGGTCTCAGTAAAATTACAGTGATTTAGAGCGTAGTGGGTTCCTCGCAAGTGCACTTTTATTGGTTGCCAAGGAAGCCCATAAGCGCATGATCCATTCCCTCGGGGTCTCAGTAAAGTTCTTCGCCCCCCCGTCCCTCTTCCACGTCAACGTATGTTTTACGGCATGATGAGAAAGGGAAATAGCGCCGGGCGTCACTCAATGGAAATTACATAACTTGTGGGCCGTTCAAAGCTTCCAACCCATAACAAGGGCTGAGCTATAATTCTTCATCCGCATCAGTCGTCGCGTCAACAAAGTGCACATAATGCCTTACAGACATATAGCTGGTGCCTCGCTTCTCCGCAGAATGACGAATAAGGGCTTAGTAGGTGCTTCCCAACTTCACACAAATTCTGATTTATGGCGTAGTGGGTACCTTTCTAATGTAATTGTATTGTAGTCGCAAGAGAGCTTACAACGGGCTCTAGAAACGCCGCTCTTCCAGCTTTCGCTGTGACTGTGCTGCGGTTTCAGCGCAGGCCTGGCGTTTTTTTTTCACTGCGCAGCTCGCTGCCTTAGACAATTGCGCCATGCCTCATTCCTTCTCTTGGACACTAACGGCCGAATACACACCTACGCGGCGTTGTGTGAAAAGCACGGGACGCCACACGTGGCGAAACCGTTGCCCTCACTGCGTTTGCGTCGTATCGCTGGCCACCCACGCTAGTTTTTAATTTTGGGGCTGTAGTACCACGCCACGGAAAAAGAAGAGTGTCCCGTGGCTCGTGCTGGCGTGAGCTAGTGGGGACGCTTTGGTTCTTGTAGACTTATGCCGGGAAGAAACGAGACTGCTCAACCAGAATCACATTATATTTGTTACACCGCTACCACAATCCCGAGGTTTAAATTACAGCGCAAATGCACAAGTCATCCACGAAGAAAACAAAGCGGCTCAAGGCCTTCCATGGCCCTCTCATGTCTGACTTTGTGTCGGCGTCATCACGACGGCTGACGCCCAGGCATTCGGGCTACTTAGCGCATCCTCATCTAGCACTATGTCTGGCCCCAAATTAACGGGGAAGAGCATGTTTGGATGAGCATGTTCCTGCCCTGCAAGGTGACAAATGTCTCCTGTCATACGAAAACGCCTCCGCAAGCCCTCTTTCCGCCCAGCCGTCGCTTCGACCATGCCCATCTTGACATCGTGGGTGCTCTACCTGCATCTTAACATTACCGATATATACTCACTATGGTCGATAGTTTCACACACGTACCCGAAGCTATTCTCTCTCATGCTATCACCGCTGAGACTGTTGTCCGCACTTTCCATTTCACGTGGGTTTGTCGTTTTGGCTGTCCTGACACCTGACATCATGACAACATACCACGTCAATATAAATGGTCCCTGTTTGCTTGCCCTAATGATATTCTAAGGTACAGACACTGCCGTATCATTGTGTATCATCCCTGTGCCCACTATGTGGACGAACGCATTCACAGACAACTGAAGACCACCCTGACTCCCCGCCTTAATAGCCACAATTTTTATTGAGTTAGATCACCTATGCACATAAGAAATCTCACTAGGTTGGCTACCCCCCACCCCAAGTGTAGGGTAGCCAACCGAGCCAAAGGTTGGTTGCCGTGCCCGCCTCTCCTCTTCGTTTCTCTCTCTCTACTACGTTCGTTTTGTGGTGGTGTGATTACGATTATCCGTTGCCTTCAGCCTAGCTCTAGCTGTTATTGCCACTTTTTCACAGGCTCTCGTTACAAACCATGTACGATGTGGTGCTTTTTTGCCTTGACATTGGCCATGAAAAACTCTGTTGCATACTGTGGTGGCAGAATTTAAATAAATAAAACTGAACGCTTGAAACACTGATACCAATTTTACTACTTTCGAATTATCAGATGAAAACCTAATTAAAGCCTTATCTGCACTGAGAATACTCCTAACAAACATGGCCTCTTGAAGGAAATCTCAACCTTTAGTCTAGAAGTTTGAACTCCTTTGCAACAGGCAGTTCACACGTAAAACTTGACCCTCACCGCGTTCTATGAACACCTTTATAATATCAATTACTCTTCTTTGCACATCACATTTTTACAATACACAAAAGGTCTTCGATATGCCCCACAACATTCTCATCCAAGTGTGTAACATGCGGTTTTATTTTTAAGTGCACATAAGCTAAAAAATGTTACTATGAATATGCGCTACGCTAGATCATGCATACACCCGATTTCTGCAAAGCGTTGAATTCAAATAAGAAGACAAAACATCTATTAATCTACGGATGGAAAGGTGGTATTTTTATTGAATCACCGCTCGTCACTGTCATCAGTTATACAACTATTGTAGCACTGCAAAAACGTGTTATAAATTAAGGAAGAGTACATGTGTTGCGCATTACCGCCAAAGCCAGTAGCAGGCCCAGGATTACAATCATTCTAACATATTACCAATGCGCCAGACCCTGAAAACAAAAAATGAGTCATAGTATATAAAGCCGACAAATAGGCAGAAGTCACTTCGAAACTACGTGCTGCGACGTGTTCGTTTCTGAGACTCTGGGGCTGAGAGAGACGTCAGGTTTATGGTTGTTCGCTGTGAAGAAAACATCTAACATGTCAATATTGGCCTTCTTGGTCACCCAAACGGGCTATATAGCTCGGTCTTTCACCTTAGCTTCATGAATACTAACTTTTTGAAGTTTTTCCCCACAGTATTTATGGCATTTTCAGAAAACACCCTCCGACGCAAAATCACACTTACCCCTCTTAGTCAGCTAACGCAGCATTTAGGCATCTATAAACAAGATACCTCCCGACAAAAAGCAATGGGTTTCTTAACCTCTCATATTTTCCAGATTTCGCACACGAATCTATGCACTCCGATACACAACGAACATTTTGGTCGTTCGTTAATGTCCTTGCAAACAGCTGTTTCAAACGCTCCTTTTTCGGCCAGGTCAAGCGAATGCGCGAAGACATGCTCAGGACCAATACAAAATACCTTTTTTCGCTGGTTCAGGCAAGTCAAAATGTCCAACTACTTAACAGTAACTTGCCTTCACTGCGGGTGTCCTTCGTCCTTTTGGTAGGGCTGGTCGTGCCGTGTTTTGCAGGAACTCAATCAGGTGGCTTGGCGTTAGAAAGTACCCCAGGAAAGTTTTCCTGTCGCTTGCATTCGTTTGGCCACCACACAACGCCCGCAAACTGTCCTTGTAGTAAGGAAGTTGGCGCCAACATTCAAAACGCAGAATGCATTATTCCTTGAGATGGCATTTACTCCATCAGAAGAAAGAATGTAGCAGTGATTCCCTAGGTACGTGGGCTGTCATGCAGAATAAAAATGCGGAAAATGGGTACCAGGTTGGTGTGCTTTTTCAGTGTTGGCCACAAGTTGTGGTAGGAATGGCCAGCTGCACACGTATATGATTGCAAATCAGCATAACCGACAGGAGGGGACAGAAGAGAGGACACAGAGCGCTGACCCCCTCCAGTAGGTTCCGTCCCGTCCCGCCGGTTGCGCTGATTTGCAATCATAATCACGCTGGACCAACACGACCAACCGTACAGTCAGCGGAACAGAAAGGTAAATGGACCCAACGTAGTCGACTATGAAAGCGGTGAACTGTGGCGTGACACAAGGCAGTATTCTGGGACCGCTACATTTCAACATGTATATTATTACTCTGGTCACTATTGATGCTAATGCTCGTTTCGTAATATATGCGGATGAGACCACTGTATTTTCTGATGGTGATAACTTTAACAACTTAGCATCACAGGCAAATAATTTTCTAAAAATTGGAAATATGAAGTGATAGAAGTGGGCTGAATATTACTGCTATTAAATCGTTGTCAGTCTGTTTTCACACTAAAAACAAAAAGAAATGTGACGTTACCAGTAGCTTATCATACAAAGGAGAAACTACAGAAATAGTTTAGTCTTTTGAATCACCAGGAGAGTAATTTTCAGTACATATTGCCACGTCCTCGTGATGTTGACGAAGGCAGCAGCCAGTGTGGTGAAGACGAAACCTTTTTTTTCATAAACTGAAAGGTTCAAAGTACAAGCAATTGAAGCTATACACTGATAGCGGCGAACAAAGCGTCGGCCGTCGATAATCTGAGCATCGCCAAAACCCGCAGTCTTTTATACAGTAGTCATCGAGCATTCCAGCGTTATCGCTGGTGCTCTCGTAAGCTCTCGAATAAGCTCAAATGTTGAAGTCCTTCGCGTAATCCTAACAGATCGATCTCAAATAATTGCGAAGCTTCCAGAACATTGCGGCTACGGTCAGCGCCGAGCGCTGCTAACATTTCTTGTGGGTGAAACTCGAAAATACGTGAAAATAAAGCAAGAAACCTGCGTGGCAATATGCCTTGGAACCAACCTAGCAATAATATTGCCCCGAAAGCCTCCCAAACTATAGGCTAGGTAACATGACACAGATAAGGTCTGCCGTGCAAAGTAAAATTCCTTTCCTATAACTCCGTATTCTGTTCCTATCTAAACTATGGCACAGATATCCGTCCTGCGAAAAATATTTCTTCGTAGTGCATACAATATGCCCTATGCGAATGGAACTTAACACTTGTTTAACGAACAGAAAATCATAAATACATTCAATTTATGTGCTTACAAACTGCTATGCAGTTATAGAAAAGAACAAAGGAAATCATTCCAGGTCATATCAAATTTGCGTCTTTCGGCCCGTGCAAATCTCCGTATCCACTCCGAGAGATGACAGCTTCGATACTGCCTACTGTACGGATAATTGCGGCTGCCAGATGATTAGTCATAAATTACCACTGCTTCCAAATGAACTGCACAGCGCGAACATTTTCCTGAAGAACACATCTAATATGAAAGGCGCGAAAATGAACCACTGACGAGTCATTTAGAACACACACACAAAGACCTGCTATAGGAATCTACGCAATTATGTAACTGGTCTCCGCGTCACGTAAACACCTTTCCAACATTGCACACAATGTCTGTTTAAGCGTAGACACATCCCACAAATTCCTATCTACTGACACTATTACATACGTCATCTTTATAATTCATCACCTGTTGTCATTCTATCTTTATTTTGTTCCAAATCCTTGCCAATGGCATGTGCACATACGTATTGGTAGTCTTGCATTCCTCATATATTTGTGTACGCTCCCCGTTAGTCTAGGGGTTATCGTGCTCTACTGCTACGAGAAATTTGCGGGATTGAATGCCCGCCGCATTTTCGATGGAGGCGACAATTACTGAGACCCGTGTACTTAGCTTAAGGTGCACGTTGAAGAACCCCAGGTTGAAATTTCCAGAGCCCTCCACTACGGCGTCTCTTATAGTCACATCGTGACTCGGGATGTTAAACTGCAGATATTATTATCATATATTTGTGTAACGCATATACCCAAAATGAAACGCCTTGAAATGCATCTCACTTATTATTTTCGTTCTGCATGGGTCTCCTTATTTTTTTTTGTTTTCACCCTATATCTCTCTTCTTTTGCTTTCTTCTGAATACATATGCAATATATACGATGTTGCCTGCTGCTGCCTGCTGTGAAAGGTTTGAGACTAGTCCAGCGTTTCTCGCTTTTAGTGTAACACCTTCAATTAAGCTTAATTGTATTGAGTGAAAATATAATAATAATAATAATAATAATAATAATAATAATAATAATAATAATAATAATCAATCAATCAATCATTTATTTAACGTGCCCAGGAACAACCGTGAGGTCTTTGTGCAGGCACACGCAAAAAAAAATCAATAAAAATAAACAATACAATACAGACAGTCTTCAGAAATAAAAAGAGCAAAAACACGTAGACAAAGAGAAATGAACACAAAAGGGGAGGAGTAAAATAAGACAATATGAGAAATATTGAAGGGAAATAAAAAATTAGATTGCACATATACAACTATGCGGAAAGACGGAGAAGGGAAGACTTTGTACATTGTGCCATACTATGTCAAAACAGTGCAAAGCTCGGATAAAAACAATGATTGTGGACTATGAAAAACGTCAAGACCAAGAAAATTATTATTATAAAGACTTTGTATTCTGTGAACGGTAGAGTGTTGGAAGAAGCAGGCGGGTACATGAAACGGTCTGTTCTCTCTGGTTAACTTACGCGGAATTCGAAAATTAACACAATTGAGAAGTACAGGGCAGGATATGATACCGTGGACTAGCTTGTAGAGAAACAAGAGATCAGAACGATTTCGTCGGCAGTGAAGTGATGGCAGTGATAATGATTCAGCAGTACTTGAACGAGATCCAGAGTCATTTTTAGCAAAGCGATGGTTATATATGCTGAGGAATTTTTTCTGGATTCGTTCAATGGTGTTACCGCTGGATTGAGCAATGCCATTCCATATCACGGACGCATACTCAAGTTGCGGAAGACATATTGCCGTGTACAATTTGTGTAGGGCCATGGGAGACCTGAATTCTCGAGATATTCTACAAACACATCCGAGAGAACGAAGGCCCCGCATAGCAGCACGCTTAACGTGAGAAGAAAAGTTTAACGCGCTGTCAACAATAACACCAAGATCACTGATTTCATAAACCTTGCATAACGGCACAGAATTGACAAAGTATTGAAATGACACGCTAGATGTTTTGCGAGTGATATACATGAATTTTGTCTTTGAGGTATTTAGAGAAAGGTTATTGCCGTTGCACCATTCGGAAAAAGAACACAAATCTGACTGCAGCAAGCGACAGTCGTTAACTGAATGAATTTCCTTAAATATCTTGATGTCATCGGCATACAAGAGGAAAGAAGAATTACGGATGGCAAACGAAACATCATTAACGTAAATTAAAAATAGGAGTGGGCCTAATACCGACCCTTGAGGGACCCCACTAGTCACTTTACACAAAGAAGAGGTTTGGCCATTCACGGCAACATAACAAGATCTATTGAGCAGATAGCTGTGCAAGAGATTCACAATCGACAAGTCAACGTCAAAGTTCGCAAGTTTAACCATAATCAGTGTGTGGCTGACTACGTCAAAAGCCTTGCTCAGGTCACAGTAGATTGCGTCAACCTGTCCTCTCTGAGAAATAGGTGTGGAGATCTGCGTCATGAAACTAGCAATATTTGTGGTAGTTGAGCGGCCAGCAAGAAAACCATGTTGATTTGGAATCAATGAGTTTTTCACACTAAAAGACAATATTTTGTGAAGAGCCAGTTCGAAGATCTTTGATGTGGCACATAGTAGAGAAATCGGGCGATAATTAGAAACATCTGTCTTAGAGCCCGACTTAAATACTGGGAAAACACGAGCAGTTTTCCACATGCTAGGAAATGTGGAAGTGTCCAGGCAGTTATTAAATATCGTAGTCAGTACTGGGACAAATATAGTACCATATGCTTTTAGTATGGCGGAGGGGATGCCATCTGGGCCACATGATAAGGATGGTTTTAAGCGCTTAATGCATTCGCTGATAATAATAATAATAATAATAATAATAATAATAATAATAATAATAATAATAATAATAATAATAATAATAATAATAATAATAATAATAATCACAATTGAATTATTATTATTATTATTATTATTATTATTATTATTATTATTATTATTATTATTATTATTATTATTATTATTATTATAGTCCCGCACCATGGCTCCCAGTCGGGATGCATGCTTGCTATGCTCCTGCCCGTTTTTCGGTAAGCAGCAGTTTTTCCGCTGTGAAAGTTGCTCTAAACGCGTTCATGCGAAATGTGTAACCTGGCCTGATGAAGAGCTGCAACTCCTGAAGTCTGGATCGCGCTCATTTTGCTGCAATTTATGTGATCTGAGCCGTGCTTCTGGTAAGCCTAGCGAAAGCAACTCGTCGGGGTGCAGCGGTGAGCATTGCAGTTCTCAAACCGGTTCCCTCTCCACGTGTACCCCTCCGGGTGACGAACTCGCCGGGCTGCGCCGCCTCCTCCTCGACGCATTGGAGGGAATCTCGTTCCTCAGCGACGAGGTATCACAACTACGCGAAGACAACGAGCGGCTCCGTAAGGATCATTCCCGCGGTGTTGAACAACAAGCTCGCGTGGTCGCCTCCCTTCGTGCAGAGGTCCGCTTCCTGCGTGAGGAGCTGACGCGCCGCACGGCCGCCGTGGCAGTGAAGGCACCTGTGAAACCCCCAGCGCATGTGACCGTTGACCCGTCTGTGACCTCCAAGCAACCTGCGTTCTCCGAACAACCCCTCTCCAAAATTCTTTCATCTTCGACTTCGCCGCCAGCTGACGTAGACACGTCGGAGCGTGTCAGTGTGATGCCTGTGACAGCCTCTTCTGCAGCGGTGACTGTGGGTGAAAGAAAGAAGAAACCCGCCTCGTTTGGAGTTATGAAAACATCCACTATATCTGTAGCTCAACGGCCACAAAGGCCACAATGGCCAAAGGCCATTTTTGTTACGAAGCTGAGCCCGGACACCACTACTGCTGACATTAAGAAACATATTGCTTCATTGGATCTGTCTCCCATCTCCTGCCGGCGACTTCAAACAAAGTTCCAGTCATATTCTTCATTCTATATTGAAGTTGACGAGGAAACACTACAACGCCTGAATGACCCTTCGATGTGGCCCCTCAGATGCCTCTTCAAGCCATTTCGTGGGGAGCTGCGCGATGACATGCTTCATCCCTCTGAGATAGTGACTGGAATCCAAAGTGCCGTGTGACGTAGACATATTCTACCAAATGCTCGGGGTCTGCGTACCAAGACACTCGAGTTTTTCTCTAATGTTCTTTCGTCTGCTTTTCCTATTATTGCTATCTCTGAAACCTGGCTCGGCACTGAAATTCCCTCATCGGACTTTTTTTCCCCCGACCTACACCACCTTCCGCCGTGACCGAGATTTCAGTGAAACCAAACAGAAAGGCGGTGGCGTGCTGATTGCCATTGACAATTCACTGAAATCCGTTAGACGGAAAGACCTAGAAACTATCGAAGAATCCATCTGGCTAGAAATCAACCTTGAGCGCCGTGAAAAATTGTTGATTGGATGCTTCTATTTACCGCCCAGCATTTCCCCTGCCTCGTTTCACGATGTCATGTCTTCTATTGAACTTGTGACATCTTCTCATAGTGGGCACAGAATTATTGTTCTTGGGGATTTCAATGCACCTGGAATTGACTGGAGCACGCTTACCTTTTCTCATTACAATCATTTCACAGAGAAAAAGTGCAGCCTGCTCTTGGACTTTCTGGCGTTTAATTCCCTAGTGCAACATAATTCAGTCGTCAATTCCAGTGGCAACGTCTTAGACCTGTGTGTGTCAAACGATCAACCCCTTGAAGTTTCCCGCTCCAACATCTCTCTTGTACGTCCGGACAAATTCCACCCACCACTTAACGTAAGATTATCTGCATCAGCCGAAACAACGAGCTACAGCAGTTACGTAAACAAATCTCCAAGATTTGCGTTCAAGCGAGGTGATTACACGGGCCTCTATCATCACTTGTCCACCGTTGACTGGTCACAGGTTACTGACAAACCGAATGTTGATGACCAGGTTGATCAGTTTGCGGAGCTTGTACTGAGCAGCATGCGTAATTTTATTCCCCAATACACACATAAACAACGTAAATATCCCCACTGGTTCTCATCTGAACTTATCAGTGCACTGAAGCATAAAGGTCGCGCACACAGGAAATCTAAATGTTCTCCATCGAGCGAGTGGAAGGAAGAGTTCAGCTTTTTTCGAACTCTCGCTAAACGCCTATATAAACGGGATCATAGTTCGTATATTGAATTCTTAGAAAAAAGCGCTTCTGACAGGCCAGCTGAGTTTTGGAAGTATGTACGTAAACGGTCCAGCAAAAGCGGAGAGTCTTTCAGACTACTAGACTCAAATGGGGTAGAAGTGCATGCCGTCGCTGACTGTTTTGCCGCACATTTCTCATCCGTTTATAAGGCCTCAGACTCTAGCACTGATATCAGACAGCCTAAGGCAGTTCGCTCACCCAGTGCTTTGTCGCTGGATGAAAATCTTATGTGCGAATGCATTAAGTGCTTAAAACCATCCTTATCATGTGGCCCAGATGGCATCCCCTCCGCCATACTAAAAGCTTATAGTAGTATATTTGTCCCAGTACTGACTACGATATTTAATAACTGCCTGGACACTTCCACATTTCCTAGCATGTGGAAAACTGCTCGTGTTTTCCCAGTATTTAAGTCGGGCTCTAAAACGGATGTTTCTAATTATCGCCCGATTTCTCTACTATGTGCCACATCAAAGATCTTCGAGCTGGCTCTTCACAAAATATTGTCTTTTAGTGTTAAAAGCTCATTGATTCCTAATCAACATGGTTTTCTCGCTGGCCGCTCAACTACCACAAATCTTGCTAGTTTCATGACGCAGATCTCCGCACCTATTTCTCAGAGAGGACAGGTTGACGTAATCTACTGTGACCTGAGCAAGGCTTTTGACGTAGTCAGCCACACACTGATTATGGTTAAACTTGCGAACTTTGACGTTGATTTGTCGATTGTGAATTTCTTGCACAGCTATCTGCTCAATATATTATGTTATGTTGCCGGAAATGGCCAAACCTCTTCTTTGTATAAAGTGACTAGTGGGGTCCCTCAAGGGTAGGTATTAGGCCCACTCCTCTTTATAATTTACGTTAATGATGCTTCTTTTGCCATTCGTAATTCTTCTTTCCTCTTGTAAGCCGATAACATAAAGATATTTAAGGAAATTCATTCAGTTAACGTCTGTCGCTTGCTGCAGTCAGATTTGTGTTCTTTTTCCGAATGGTGCAACAGCAATAACCTTTCTCTGAATACCTCGAAGACAAAATTCATGTCTATCACTTGCAAAACATCTAGCGTGCCATTTCAATACTCTATCAATTCTCTGTCGTTATGCATGGTTTATAAAATCAGTAATCTCGGCGTTGTTGCTGATAGCACGTTAATCTTTTCTGCTCACGTTACGCGTGCTGCTATGCAAGCCCATCTCTCGGATGGGCTTGCAGAATATCTCGAGAATTCAGTTCTGCTATAGCCCTTCACAAATTGTCCACCGCGATATGTCCTCCACAACTTGAGTATGCGTCCGTGATATGGAATGGCAATGCTCAATCCAGTGGTAACATAATTGGCGGGTCCAGAAAAAATTCCTTAGCATATATAACCATCGCTTTGCTAAAAAGTCTCGTTCAAATACTGCTGAATTATTATCATCGCCATCACTTCACTGCAGACGAAATCGTTCTGATCTGTTATTTCTGTACAAGCTAGTTCATGGTATTATATCATGCCATGTACTTCTCAATTGTGTTAATTTTCGAATTCCGCGTTAGTTAACCAGATAGAACAGACCGTTTCATGCACCCGCCTGCTTCTTCCAACACTCTACCGTTCACAGAATACAAAGTCTCTATAATGTTAATTTTCTTGATCTTGACATTTTTCATAGTCCACAATCATTGTTTTTATCCGAGCTTTGTACTGTTTTGACATAGTATGGCACAATGTACAAAGTCTTCCCTTCTCTGTCTTTCCGCATAGTTGTATATATGCAATATTATTTTTCATTCCCCTTCAATATTTTTCGTGTTGTCTTATTTTACTCCTCCCCTTTCGTGTTCATTTCTCTTTGCGCGTTTTTGCGCTTCTGATTTCTGAAGACTGTCTGATTTGTATTGTTTAGTTTTATTGTTTTATTTTTGAGTGGGGCTGCACAAAGACCTTGTGGTTGTTCCTGGGCACGTTAAATTAATGATTGATTGATTATTGCGATAATAATAATAATAATAATAATAATAATAATAATAATAATAATAATAATAATCAATCATCAATTAATCAATCATTTATTTAACGTGCCCAGGATCAACCGTAAGGTCTTTGTGCAGGCGCACGCAAAAAAAGAAAACAATAAAAATAAACTATACAATACAGACAGTCTTCAGAAATAAAAAGAGCAAATACACGTAGACAAAGAGAAATGAACACAAAAGGGGAGGAGTAAAATAAGACAACACGAGAAATATTGAAGGGGAATGAAAAATTAGATTGCATATATACAACTATGCGGAAAGACGGAGAAGGGAAGACTTTGTACATTGTGCCATACTATGTCAAAACAGTACAAAGCTCGGATAAAAACAATGATTGTGGACTATGAAAAATGTCAAGATCAAGAAAATTAACATTATAGAGACTTTGTATTCTGTGAACGGTAGAGTGTTGGAAGAAGCAGGCGGGTACATGAAACGGTCTGTTCTCTCTGGTTAACTTACGCGGAATTCGAAAATTAACACAATTGAGAAGTACAGGGCAGGATATGATACCGTGGACTAGCTTGTAAAGAAACAAGAGATCAGAACGATTTCGTCGGCAGTGAAGTGATGGCAATGATAATAATTCAGCAGTATTTGAACGAGATTTTTTAGCAAAGCGATGGTTATATATGCTAAGGAATTTTTTCTGGACTCGTTCAATGGTGTTACCGCTGGATTGAGCAATGTCATTCCATATCACGGACGCATACTCCAGTTGAGGAAGACATAGCGCGGTGTACAATTTTCGGAAGGGCATAGGAGAACGGAATTCTCTAGACAATCTGCAAACACAGCCTAGGGTGCGAAGACCCCGCAAAGCAACACGCTTAGCGTGAGCTGAAAAGTTTAACGTGCTATCAACAACAACACCAAGATCACTGATCTCATAAAACTTGCATAAGGACACAGAATTGACAGAGTATTGAAATGACACGCTAGATGTTTTGCGAGCGATAGACATGAATTTTGTCTTCGAGACATTCAGAGAAAGGTTATTAGCGTTGCACCATTCGGAAAAAGAGCGCAAATCTGACTGCAGCAAGCGACAGTCGTTAACTGAATGAATTTCCTTAAAAATCTTGATGTCATCGGCATACAAGAGGAAAGAAGAATTACGAATGGCAAAAGAAACATCATTAACGTAAATTAAAAATATGAGTGGGCCTAATACTGACCCTTGAGGGACCCCACTAGTCACTTTATACAAAGAAGACGTTTGGCCATTTACCGCTACATAACAATATCTATTGAGCAGATAGCTCTGCAGGAGATTCACAACCGACAAGTCAACATCAAATTGCGCAAGTTTAACCATAATCAGTGTGTGGCTGACTACGTCAAAAGCCTTGCTCAGGTCACAGTAGAGTACGTCAACCTGTCCTTTCTGAGAAATAGGTGTGGAGATCTGCGTCATGAAACTAGCAAGATTTGTGGTAGTTGAGCGGCCAGCGAGAAAACCATGTTGATTAGGAATCAATGAGCTTTTAACACTAAAAGACAATATTTTGTGAAGAGCCAGCTCGAAGATCTTTGATGTGGCACATAGTAGAGAAATCGGGCGATAATTAGAAACATCCGTTTTAGAGCCCGACTTAAATACTGGGAAAACACGAGCAGTTTTCCACATGCTAGGAAATGTGGAAGTGTCCAGGCAGTTATTAAATATCGTAGTCAGTACTGGGACAAATATACTACTATAAGCTTTTAGTATGGCGGAGGGGATGCCATCTGGGCCACATGATAAGGATGGTTTTAAGCACTTAATGCATTCGCAGATAAGATTTTCATCCAGCGACAAAGCACTGGGTGAGCGAACTGCCTTAGGCTGTCTGATATCAGTGCTAGAGTCTGAGGCCTTATAAACGGATGAGAAATGTGCGGCAAAACAGTAAGCGACGGCATGCACTTCTACCCCATTTGAGTCTAGTAGTCTGAAAGACTCTCCGCTTTTGCTGGACCGTTTACGTACATACTTCCAAAACTCAGCTGGCCTGTCAGAAGCGCTTTTTTCTAAGAATTCAATATACGAACTATGATCCCGTTTATATAGGCGTTTAGCGAGAGTTCGAAAAAAGCTGAACTCTTCCTTCCACTCGCTCGATGGAGAACATTTAGATTTCCTGTGTGCGCGACCTTTATGCTTCAGTGCACTGATAAGTTCAGATGAGAACCAGTGGGGATATTTACGTTGTTTATGTGTGTATTGGGGAATAAAATTACGCATGCTGCTCAGTACAAACTCCGCAAACTGATCAACCTGGTCATCAACATTCGGTTTGTCAGTAACCTGTGACCAGTCAACGGTGGACAAGTGATGATAGAGGCCCGTGTAATCACCTCGCTTGAACGCAAATCTTGGAGATTTGTTTACGTAACTGCTGTAGCTCGTTGTTTCGGCTGATGCAGATAATCTTACATTAAGTGGTGGGTGGAATTTGTCCGGACGTACAAGAGAGATGTTGGAGCGGGAAACTTCAAGGGGTTGATCGTTTGACACACACAGGTCTAAGACGTTGCCACTGGAATTGACGACTGAATTATGTTGCACTAGGGAATTAAACGCCAGAAAGTCCAAGAGCAGGCTGCACTTTTTCTCTGTGAAATGATTGTAATGAGAAAAGGTAAGCGTGCTCCAGTCAATTCCAGGTGCATTGAAATCCCCAAGAACAATAATTCTGTGCCCACTATGAGAAGATATCACAAGTTCAATAGAAGACATGACATCGTGAAACGAGGCAGGGGAAATGCTGGGCGGTAAATAGAAGCATCCAATCAACAATTTTTCACGGCGCTCAAGGTTGATTTCTAGCCAGATCGATTCTTCGATAGTTTCTAGGTCTTTCCGTCTAACGGATTTCAGTGAATTGTCAATGGCAATCAGCACGCCACCGCCTTTCTGTTTGGTTTCACTGAAATCTCGGTCACGGCGGAAGGTTGTGTAGGTCGGGGGAAAAAAGTCCGATGAGGGAATTTCAGTGCCGAGCCAGGTTTCAGAGATAGCAATAATAGGAAAAGCAGACGAAAGAACATTAGAGAAAAACTCGAGTGTCTTGGTACGCAGACCCCGAGCATTTTGGTAGAATATGTCTACGTCACACGGCACTTTGGATTCCAGTCACTATCTCAGAGGGATGAAGCATGTCATCGCGCAGCTCCCCACGAAATGGCTTGAAGAGGCATCCGAGGGGCCACATCGAAGGGTCATTCAGGCGTTGTAGTGTTTCCTCGTCAACTTCAATATAGAATGAAGAATATGACTGGAACTTTGTTTGAAGTCGCCGGCAGGAGATGGGAGACAGATCCAATGAAGCAATATGTTTCTTAATGTCAGCAGTAGTGGTGTCCGGGCTCAGCTTCGTAACAAAAATGGCCTTTGGCCATTGTGGCCTTTGTGGCCGTTGAGCTACAGATATAGTGGATGTTTTCATAACTCCAAACGAGGCGGGTTTCTTCTTTCTTTCACCCTCAGTCACCGCTGCAGAAGAGGCTGTCACAGGCATCACACTGACACGCTCCGACGTGTCTACGTCAGCTGGCGGCGAAGTCGAAGATGAAAGAATTTTGGAGAGGGGTTGTTCGGAGAACGCAGGTTGCTTGGGGGTCACAGACGGGTCAACGGTCACATGCGCTGGGGGTTTCACAGGTGCCTTCACTGCCACGGCGGCCGTGCGGCGCGTCAGCTCCTCACGCAGGAAGCGGACCTCTGCACGAAGGGAGGCGACCACGCGAGCTTGTTGTTCAACACCGCGGGAATGATCCTTACGGAGCCGCTCGTTGTCTTCGCGTAGTTGGGATACCTCGTCGCTGAGGAACGAGATTCCCTCCAATGCGTCGAGGAGGAGGCGGCGCAGCCCGGCGAGTTCGTCACCCGGAGGGGTACACGTGGAGAGGGAACCGGTTTGAGAACTGCAATGCTCACCGCTGCACCCCGACGAGTTGCTTTCGCTAGGCTTACCAGAAGCACGGCTCAGATCACATAAATTGCAGCAAAATGAGCGCGATCCAGACTTCAGGAGTTGCAGCTCTTCATCAGGCCAGGTTACACATTTCGCATGAACGCGTTTAGAGCAACTTTCACAGCGGAAAAACTGCTGCTTACCGAAAAACAGGCAGGATCATAGCAAGCATGCATCCCGAATAATAATAATCAATAATCAAACGTTTATTTAATGTGCCCAGGAACAACCGTAAGGTCTTTGTACTGGCGCACGAAAAAAACTAACAAAAAAACAAGAAAAACAAAGGAAACATTCATAATAAAATATCAGGGATAAAAAACGTTACAAAATTGCACATATACAACTATGCGCAGGCAGAAAAAAAAATATCAACAGTGTACAAGGCTATGTAAGTACAGTGCAAAGCTCGGAGCAGAACAACGACTGGGAGCTGTGAAAAACATCGAGCTCCAAAAAGTAAGCATTGTAAAGACGTTGTATCCTGCCAATGGTCGAATGTCCACAGAGGCAGGCGGTTACATGAAAAGGTCTCTTCTCTCTTGTCAGCTTACGTGGAATTCGGAAATTAAGACAGTTAATTAAGACAGTTAAGACTTGTAAAGAAATAACAGATCAGCGCGATTTCGTCGGCAGCAAAGTGATGGCAATGATAATAATCCAGCAGCGTAAGAACGAGATCCAGAGTCATTTCTAGCGAGACAATGGTTGTAAATGCTTAGGAATTTTTTCTGGACTCGCTCAATGGCGTTGCTGCTGGAATTAGGAATGCCATTCCAGATCACAGATGCATACTCTAGTTGAGGAAGACAGCGCGGTGTACAATTTTCGGAAGGGCACAGGAGAACGGAATTCTCTAGACATTCTGCAAACGCAGCCTAGGGTGCGAAGACCCCGCAAAGCAACACGCTTAGCGTGAACAGAAAAGTGTAAGGTGCTATCAAAAAGAACACCTAGATCATTGATCTCATATACCTTACACAACGACACAGAGTTGACAGAATATAAAAATGGCACACTAGATGTTTTTCGAGTGAAACTCATTACCTTGGTTTTTTGAAATATTTAGGGAGAGGTTATTGCTCGTGCACCATTCAGAAAAAGAACACAAATCAGATTGCAGCAAGCGACAATCGATAACTGAATGAATTTCCTTAAATATCTTTATGTCATCGGCATACAAAAGGAAAGAAGAATTCCGAATGACAGAAGAAACATCATTAACATAAATTAAAAAGAGGAGTGGGCCCAGTACCGACCCTTGAGGAACCCCGCTAGTAGCTTTATACAAAGAGGACGTTTGGCCATTAACGGCAACGTAACATAATCTATCAAGAAGATAGCTATGGAGGAGATTCACAATTGAAGAATCAACATCAAAGCGTGGAAGTTTATCCACAAGCAGCGAATGGCTGACAACATCAAAAGCTTTGCTAAGGTCACAGTAAATAGCGTCAACCTGTCCTCTCTGCAAAATAGGCGTGGAGACTTGCATCATGAAACTGGCAAGATTAGTGACAGTTGAGCGGCCAGCGAGAAACCCATGCTGATTCACAATCAATGAATTTTTTACATCAAAAGACAATATTTTGTGAAGAGCAAGCTCAAAGATTTTGGATGCGGCACAAAGAAGGGAAATAGGGCGGTAGTTCGAGACGTCACTTCTACAGCCAGACTTAAACACTGGCAAAACACGAGCAGTTTTCCACATGCTAGGAAACGTTGAAGCATGCAGACACTTATTAAATATGGTAGTCAATACTGGGACAAGTATACTGCCACAGGCTTTTAGTATGGCAGAGGGGATGCCATCTGGGCCAGCTGAAAATGATGCTTTCAAGCGCTTAATGCATTCGTAAATGGAATCTTCATCTAGCGACACAGCATCAGCTGTGCCAACTGCCTTAACCTGTCGACCGTTACTAGCTACAGAGGCTGGAGACTTATAGACAGATGAAAAATACATGGCAAAACAGTCAGCAACGGCTTGAACTTCTACTCCATTTGTGTCCAGTATCCTGAGCGACTCGCCACTTTTGCTCGACCGTTTGCGCACATACTTCCAAAACTCAGCCGGCCTGTCAGACGCGCTTTTTTCTAAAAATGAAATATATAGACTGTCATTCCGTTTATAAAGGCGTTTACAAAGAGTACGAAAACGACAGAATTCTTCCTTCAAATGAGTTGATGTAGAACGTTTATACTTCCTGTGTGCACGATCTTTATGTTTCAGTGCACTTATAAGTTCTGATGAGAACCAGGAGGGATATTTACAATGATGAGGTGTATACTGGGGAATGAACTTGCGCATGCCGGTCAAGATATGCTCCGTAAACTGATCGGCTTGATCATCAACATTGGGTGTGTCAGTTACCAGTGACCAATCTGTGGTGGACAAGTCATGGTACAAGCCAACGTAGTCACCTCGCTTGAAGGCAAATCTGGGCGTTTTGTCGATTTTTCTGGGAAAGCTTGGTTTTTCTGGTGAAATACAGAGTGTTAGTTTGAGTGGTGGGTGAAATTTGTCAGGACGAACAAGAGAGATGTGAGAGAGTGATACTTCGATAGGTTGATTATTAGAAATACACAGATCTAAGACGTTACCACAGGAATTGGCAATACTATTGTGCTGCTGTAGGGAATTAAAAGCGAGAAAATCTAACAATACGCTGCATTTGTTCTTTAAGAAATGATGATAATGAGAAAATTTAAGTGTGGTCCAGTCAATTCCTGGTGTGTTAAAATCGCCAAGTACAATAATAATAATAATAATAATAATAATAATAATAATAATAATAATAATAATAATAATAATAATAATAATAATAATAATAATGTAATAATAATTGTTATTATTATTATTATTAAAAAGTGACAAACGGCTAAGATGGATGGTAAAACATAAGAAAAGATAAGTTGATTGTCAACCTAATGTAGTATATGAAAGTTCATGTTTTTTCGATAATTTTCCATGGGGCTAGCTAGCCGGTGTATAAATATCACGATCCACGATCACGCGCTTAATGTTAAAAATGGCAAAACTTCCAACGGTATAAAGCAAGAGTAGAAACACAGAAACAAGAACGGAAGTACGCGAAGTACGAGGTATACAATGAACCTTTCTTCTTGGCTGAGAGCTAGGCTTCACTAAACTGCTGCAACAAATCCGCCCTAGGACCCGACCGCATAATACATGAAATGTTGAAAACCTATCTCTCTAACCAAAAACCTACTTTCCACGTACATTTTTATAATGTTTTCAGGCGAGAGTCTTTTTTCATGGAAGGAGGCTATTGTAATTTCTTCTTTTAAAACAGGGCAAGGATCCATCCTTTGTCACAAGTCACGGGCCCGTCGCACTAGCAGACTGCGCAAACATGCGTCGCAATGTCACAGTCTTTCCATCCACCTGAGGGATGCGAGCTTCGGTAGGGTTTGTCTACCGTCTCCCGCCACCTTTGACCGCAGCAAATAAGCGTATTCAGGTTCCGTGTCTATCTCTCCGCGCTAAATTGTAGGCTACTATCATTTCCTTATCTCACGGCTGACTCTTCTCATTGATCGAGTATTGAATACGAAAGCGTCACGTTTCTTCGGCCGGACGGAGAGCGATAGAGTAATCCATATTTCATTGCCATGGCTATTTTATGGACACTCTTGGCAGGTTTTTGCAACAGCAGCCGTGATGATGATCCGTATGTAGTCCAAATAGATAACATTGCCCCGCGCATCGTATGATCGACACACTAGTAAAAGTGCATGGGTCGTGGAGACGAGCCGGACACCTCCATCGCACGAAGGGGTGCATGCGATAACATCACTGGTGTTCGAAGCATGGACTCAATGGCTCCTCAAGCAGAGAGGAAATGTCCATCCGTGTTTCGTCCGCCAAAGTAGCGTGAAGCGGTGCTGGATGAGAGCTGTATTGCTCGAGCAGCAACTCTGAACTTTAATAGTAAAGGCGCGGTCGTGAGCGTTGGAGCGCGCTATAAGGGTAGCCAATGGTGGCCACTTTTCGCCGAATTGGCGAATTTGAGGGGCCCGTGTCAACCTAAAATTATGCATGGCGACATGGCGAATTTTTGGCAATTTTCGGCTTAGGTCTCCACTGAGTTATACATCCTAAGCTCAGTGTCTTCGAAACGAATGAGCGGCAACATTCACTGTATTTTTCTTGGTTTTTGGCCTAAAGGCCCGAACACACGTACGCGTTGCAGCGCGTCAACGCGTGACTTTCTGACGCGGCGCCGCGCCCTCTCCCTATGTAGAGGGAGGGCGCGTAGCCGCGCGCCCTCTCTCCCCATAGGGAGAGGGCGCGGCGTCAGAAAGTCACGCGTTGACGCGCTGCAACGCGTACGTGTGTTCAGGCCTTAAGAGTAGAATGTGCACATTACGCGTCATTCCGTATGCCCGTCCTGTAACTCGTGTGTATCTTCTCAATTCATCTAGAAACAGGAGGTACGGGAACGTCCCCCAGAGACATTCTAGCAAAATGTAAACCGCGAGGGGGCAGTGTTTGACCATAATTTAATAGCTTTCGGTGCTTTAAGCTTCTCTAAAGTTTCGCTTCTGAAGGGGCTAGGCGACGGCTTGGCCGCGTGTTCCGACCATTTGTTCCGCCAAAGCTCCAACTGTTCTGAACAGGGTGTCGGAACGAAATGTTTTTGTTTCGGTTATAGTTTCGTTCCACCGCAAAAAGTTCCGTTCCGTTTCGGTTCCGGAACGAAAAAAAATGTTCCGTAACGGTTCGTAACGTTTTTTTATGGAAAAATTTGAAGCTAAAGTAATCATAAAAAACATTTCATTTGTGATGTAGTTACTTGCCTTCCTCCTAAGAAAGCGGGACAAGGGTAAAACATGTTCTTCAGAGGAGCGGAAGTAACTGTATGATAACTGTATGATGAATTCCTACCAACTAGCACAAACCAGTATACCCTTCAAAGTCATAGTATTTATTTCTTCCAAATTCAATCACGATTTTTAGTGGGCTCAGTGCTTTGTGTCAAGGGAGTGAGCACGATCTCAGAAGCAGCACGTCACGAGCGCACTCTGTGATGTGCGAGACCGCTGTTTTGATAAAAAGATTGCCAGGCCTGCGCGGAATGCGCAGCACAGTCACAGCGAAAGTTGGAAGAGCGGACTTTGTAGAGCCCGTTGTAGAGTCTCTTGGGGCAGCTGATACAAGTACACATGCAGGGTACCCACTACGCCATAAATCATCGTAATTTTTCTTAAGTACCGAAGTTCCCACTGGCATTTTTCGTGATTCTTCGGAGAATCGTGGTAACCGCTACACATTTGGAAGGCATTATGTGCGCTTTGTGCTGTGGCTGATGACGATAAATTATGGCTGAGCACTTTGCAGTGGGTGGGAAGCATTAAACCACACACTCTTTGCGGAATTAGCATTGTGTGATGGCTGGTTGTCGTTTTACTCTTCTGCCACGCTGTATTACATATGTTAACACGATTCCTTGCCCGACACGACGACTTTATAGAGTATTTTTGCGAAGGAGTTATAAGCACCAGCGTGGCACTGTGGTGGAAGACTCGACTGCCACGCAGGGGGCGTGGGTTAAAATCCCATCCGATCCTATAGATTTGTTTCTCATTTTATTTTTCTTACTTCACGCGATAGTGGTCACGGACACGGGCGGCGGCGGACAACTATGGTGCCAAAATCAGCTGCTGTGATCTCATAAGAGCCTTCGCTGTAACAAACTTCAGCGCCGACAATGCGCTCTCCACTTTGGTCTGCGTGACAGGCCCGCAAAAGTCCACTTGCTCTGATATTAACATCTCTGGTTGCCACTGTTTTCGTTTTTCGCACAATTTCAACATATCTTTCCTTCGAATTCCTGCCTGAGGTACGCGCTAATGCTGTACCCTGAGATATGCTCACATTGCATGAGCTCAGTTGTTCCGGACTGCGAAGTTTTCTCGTGAACCGAAAAACGATTGGATAAATTTCGGTTTCACTCCGGAACGAAATAATAGATAAAGTTTCGGTTAGGTTTTCGTTCCCGTCAAAAATATCGTTTTTTTCGTTTTTCGTTTTCGGTTTTCGTTCCGTTCCGACACCCTGGTTCTGAATAGCTTGGCGACTTATTCACTGTTGCAGTACCCCCCCATTCAGCTGGTAAAGACTGTTTTGGAATAGCGAAGAGGGGAGGATACGCGGCTATTTGTGCAATAAAAAATATTTATTGAGGCATTTTCCACTGTTCTCGGTGAGCGTGTGCAATGACAACAATTGCTATGCAACATTTTACATTGCCTTCCCGTTCATTATAAACGCATCGGATTGACACGTGTAGATATAAGTGACTGTAAGAAAGGGTCGGTAGCGTCCGGTATCATATTAGTTCACATTCAAAAGGTGTAAGGCTCACTAATGATCGGTTCTGTGTAAGACTTCTGTCGTGTTACCTTCAATAAACCTTTTATAATCCTTTTAATTCATATAAGGGTACGTACAGCTGTCTACAAACAACGCTTTCAAGGTTTTCGCCCAAGGTTTACGACACTTTTACCTTTGAAACGAGCGGACAGGGATGGAACGATATCATGAGCGTTTCATTCATTCACCCTTGCGCCACCACGCACACCTTGCGGCTAGTCCGAGAAGCAGCTTCAAGCACTCCTATGGTAAAGCGGGCGATACGACTGGCATTGAGAAAAGTCAATTCAATATATATAAGCCAACCGCACTGCTGTCTGGTTAACCTCCCTGCCTTCTCCCTTTTTGTGTTCCTATGGGGCTATACGTGAGAGGAAATATTTATTACTAGGTATGAATGCGCATATCTAGAATGGCGACACTTTTGGAGAGGTTTGTGAAAAAATGGCGACTTTTGGCCACTTTTTGCTCGTCATTTGGCGACATTTACTCGAAAGTGAGTGGCAACCCTGCGCGCTATCTCGACAGAATTCAGTAAAAGGCTCGTGTACGTACTGTGCTCTCACCGCTTACTTCCCCTTGAGACGAAAGACAGCACGAAATCAGGCAGCTTCGGTTCCTGTGGTGGCCAGATACGCTTAAATGAGCGTTTTTTCGAGTTACGCGAGATATAAAAATAGTTAACTGCTGGTCTTACTTCGTAAACATTCCAGGTTCTTTCTACAGCATCCATTGCTTCGCACTTCCGGCGAAACAGACTTTTTTTCCGGCTGCATTTTTCCTTCATGCTGTAGTGAGCCTGTTAAAGGGTGCTGCTTCCAGATGCCTGCCGAAGTGTAGCCATGTGTCACTTTTCAGGTTTCGCAGAATTATTTTTTCTCAACTGGGAAAACAGAGCACGGAATAGCGCCGTTAGGCGCCTGACGGCGCTCATGGCGTTATATTTAAAATAGCGCTATTAGGCGCCACTTGAAGATGCCTACATATGCCTCATTGACATTGTGATTATTACGTGAATGGTTGTCGATATGCAAATAAAATTGTAACAAAATAATTAAACATCTTTAACGAAAAACTAATTAGTGGTTACTCCAGTGCACAGGGAGTTCTAGGTTTTCTTTGCGTAACGCTGTTCCTGTTTTTGTTTGATTTCCTGCGTCATACTTGGAAAACCCTGTATATTTACTGGCATAGTCTAGACACATAATAGACGCAACAAGGGAGATAACACTGCCTTGAATGCCCCTACACCTCCTCCGATATTAAATATTCAATCCCTTTAGCTCCCGCTGTCGGCTGCTTTAAAGTTATCTCGAAACAAATGCCAATGCATTTATCGTGGCACACAAACGAAGAGATCCTTCTTCTCGCACGCGACAAAACGGCACCATATGCATACGGGCTCGTAGCCAAATGTTCAAAACAGCGTTGTCTCTGGCATGGACCATTTATACAGGACATTATTACTTACATTAGTTGGCGCCCAAACAAGTTTTAAAAATTATTGCTTCCGAGTCCTTGCTACTATTTGTTCCAATTATCACTGAAGCTGTAATGGCTCGTACTGTGGCATTTTTTCTGCGCTTTCCTATGGTGACGTTTCCAAGGCGGATAAAACTTCAGTTTCAAAGACAGGTCCTCTGCACCACAAAATAATTTTCATCTTTTCGTGCTGAGACCGGGTGATTTGTGCAGACACCATGAAACACAGTGCATTCACGGTGCGCACAAACAAAAAGAAAGCACAAACCGCAGCGCTGACTCACAAGTGAATATTTATTGAAAGCACATTACCGAAAATAATACTCCTACCATCACACCCATGTGACCGCCTTAAAGAAAAAAAAAAGACAAATCAGTTAACATCTTGAATACGAAAATAAAGTGCGAAAATACCACTTGTACGCCCCAAGGCCAGGAATATTAAGATACCGTACTTTCTAAGAAAGCAAGCTCTCTATCATGTAGGGGAATAGAAGGTACGCTGACGCATTGTTCACCCCCTTTTCTATTGCTGTAAGCCTCAGTTATTACTCTCTTGATTTGATCTCGGTGTAGCGATAGTATTTCAGCTTCATGAAACCTAGGTGAACACTTGCACTGCACAACTTGTTGGGACACATGCGAGTGCGCATTTCCCTGCAGCGAACGCCTATGTTCCAAAACACTTGTGCTGATGCATCTTAATGTTTGGCCTGTGCAAACTCGACCATGTGAAAACGGCGAGAGTTACACAACACCTGCTTTTCACTGCACAAAGTAGTCAAACCTTCTACCCTGCAGTATTTTTGCGGGAGATTCCGGACACACGTTTCTGAACTTTACGCTCTATGCTCCCACAGATCTTACTCAACCTACTAGGTGCCGAAAAAAGCACCCTAACTTCAAAACCGCTGCCAACATTCTTCATGGTATAGGACAATTTATGTAAATGCAGAAGCATCGCTGGAAATGTCTTCTGCTCCGGTACTCAAATTTTGGGTAACTGGAGTGTGGGAGGCCAACGCGAATAATTAAGTTTTTTAGAAGAACTTCTTGATGGGCGAGTTGGTGCATGTTCGTGGTGGGAATCGTTGTGCATTCAATCTGACGAACACAGGAAGGAAGGACAGAGTAAACGGAAAGAGCGCAAACTATCAACTGGCTTTATTCATTTGGCCGCTGCATATATATGCACTTTTTATCACACGTCCCAAATAAAACGAAAGAAGGGGAGAAGAAACGAGGAGGAAACATGTCAAGGATACCTCACGTCAAAAACAAAAGCTGCGCAGAAAATTGCTTTCTGCGCTATACAGAGCAACAGAAGTGTCACTCACGCAGTTGTCGCCTAATTCCTTAATTTAAAAAGCTTCTAACAGCTCACGACCCACTCTCTCCTTGCTCCTTCCTAGAATTTTTACCTTTTTGAAGTCCGGCTCACACCCCATGCATGAGCTGCAATGCGCGGGCAAGTTCGCTCCTTCTCTTCTCGTAATCGACGCAGCATGCTCCCCAACGCGCCCATTCACGCAGCGCCCTGTTTGGCCCACGTACGAACGTCTGCACGTGAGAGGAATTTGGTACACCACTCTTGTGGCACAATTCAAGAACGTTTCGGCATGGTTTTTACCGCAGCCGCTTCGCCGTTGTCCGTTCCCGCCAATCCTTGGGCATAAGCCGGCGAGATTTTTTGGCGCAGAAAAGACCACTTGGACGCCATGCCTATCTGCCAGTTTTTTCAAGTGATGCGCAACTTTGTGCATATATGGTACGACTGTGATATTCCAGCCACGCAGGCGCTCTGTGTTGCTGCCAAGATATTCTTTTTTATCTTTTTGAGAAGATTCTCAGCGACAGCCGTGATGATCGCGGTGGGGAAGCCTGCTGAAAGCAGCCTATTGATTTGATTATGGAAGCTCTCATGCATGGCATGCGGGCATGACTTGGTAAGAGCTGATTCCAGGCAGGAGTTTGCAATTGCCCTCTTGACTATCTTGGAATGCGCAGATTCAAAAGGCAAGAGCTCTTTCTGCGCCCTTGCTGCATATCGCCAGCAGATGTGATGTGCACTAAAATTCAAGTTAATATCTAAAAACTGCAGTGATCCGTTAGACGGGACTTCATGCGTGAACACTAAACCTTTACCACATTGTGTAAAGTTGGTTAAAATTCTGCTCACTGAATCAGCGTGGGTCATGGTTGTTTGCTCTGAGATAACAATTAAAAAATCATCTACATATCGGAAGGCCTTAAGGACCCCTTGATCAGCAAGCTCCCGACTAAGGGAGCGGTCCACGGCGGCTAAAAATATATTACATAGGACCGGGGCAACACATGATTCTATACATATGCCCTGCCGCTGAATGTAAAAGTCATCGTTAAAGGATATAAATATGGCTTGTAAATAAAATTCTAACATGGACATGAAACTGTCGACCGTCACTCTGGTAGAATTTTGAAAGCTTATCACGCTATTTTCCTCGATGCACTCCCTGACTGCCACGAACAATTGATCATGAGGCACTGAATAAATATTCTATATCCACAGAAAAACATAGCCTACACGTTCACTGGACTTGAAAAAATTAGCAACGTCCCGAGAGTTTTTTGTGGCGAAAGGATCTTCAACCTGTAGGACATTCAAATGTTTCTGCAGATATCGGCTGATTAGGGACTGCCACGTGCCCTTTTCACTAACGATCGTTCGAAACGGCACAGCGTCCTTAAGAGTTTTTGCACTGAAGAAAACCGAAAGCGTTTTCGTCCTACAGCTAGTTATTGAACTAGCAAGCTTAGTCAACTCAAGATTCTTGCACATAGCTGCAGCTCGGCGCTTGATCCTTATGGCACTAGGCTTTACGCGCACGAGGTTCTTGGCGACTGCTTGTCCCGCCTTGATGTTGAATTCCTCTTCTCTTAAAACGAAGAAACCTCCAGTCTTGTCGGCCTGAAGTAGCCGTAGATTATTTTTCTCGAAGAACGAAACGACGCTTTTAGTGGGGTCTTTCGCACACTTGGTGGCCTTCGTGTTCACCGTTTTCTTGAGGGCTTCTACTCCTTCAAGAAGGCATCTTTCCTGAGCCTCTTGGTCTGCTTTGTTCGAAACGTTCCGGTTAAGCGCTAAGAGGTCGTGAGCTGAAACCACAGGTTCGTAACTGCACTTCGGGCGCTTATTTAATATGCAGGCAACTTCTTCAGGGAGCACAAGACCTCCGAGGGCTACAAGGCCTCTTGGACGACTCATCTTGCTCTTCGATCTAGAGCGGATAAGCACTTCATTGAGGCACCGGCCCCGCCAAAACTACGTCAGATGAGCAGCAAGCATTCTCACACAGCGCACTTTCAAATCTGCAAGCCAAGCCGGTTCTGACGCATAGCAAACCATACGTAACAGATCTTGCATCCTGCGCACCTGGTGCCATAGTTCCGCATGGCGTCCAAGTGGTTTTTTCTGCGCCAAAAAGCTCACCGGCTTATGCCCAAGGATTGGCGGGAACGGACAACGGCGAAGCGGCTGCGGTAAAAAGCATGCCGAAACGTTCTTGAAATGTGCCACAGGAGTGGCGTACCAAATTCCTCTCACGTGCGGACGTTCGTACGTGGGCCAAGCAGGGCGCTGCGTGAATGGGCGCGTTGGGGAGCATGCTTCGTCGATTACGAGAAGAGAAGGAGCGAACTTGCCCGCGCATTGCAGCTCATGCATGGGGTGTGAGCCGGACTTCAAAAAGGTAAAAATTCTAGGAAGGAGCAAGGAGAGAGTGGGTCGTGAGCTGTTAGAAGCTTTTTAAATTAAGGAATTAGGCGACAACTGCGTGAGTGACACTTCTGTTGCTCTGTGTAGCGCAGAAAGCGATTTTCTGCGCAGCTTTTGTTTTTCACGTGAGGTATCCTTGACATGTTTCCTCCTCTTTTCTTCTCCCCTTCTTTCGTTTTATTTGGGACGTGTGATAAAAAGTGCATATATATGCAGCGACCAAATGAATAAAGCCAGTTGATAGTTTGCGCTCTTTCCGTTTACTCTGTCCTTCCTTCCTGTGTTCGTCAGATTGAATGCGCAACGATTCCCACCGCGAATAAGTAAGTTGCGCTGCCTCGGAGAGTTAGCGCTTCTCTGTGTAACCTCGCAACGCGTATTTTGTTAAACGAAACGAGACTTGATGCATTGATTGATTTTATAGATTCATCACAATGCATGTGATCGGAGGCGAAGGAAAAAGCCATTTGAATGGCTTGAGGGAGTCCTTCGCCCCCGTACAAAGACAGCAACTCAGTTACAAGCATGTTCTTGACACTGTTAATACAAGAATTTGTAAGGAATCATGTTGAGCAAAATATGAATGGAAACGAAACACCAAGATATACATCGATTGTTAGTTACCCTTTTCAGAACGTCCTGCATATTTTTACATCCTGTTTAGATCTGCGTGATGGACCAACACAACACTTCATCACTACTATAGTATTGCATTAGTGACAATTTAAGTGTTTATTTATATAGAGTCAAACATTCCTCGTTTACATCTTACATGACACTGAGTTGAAAACATGTTCATTCGAGTTCGACACGCTTTCAGGCCTGCTCCGCGTAGTGTCCGCATAGGCTAGGCAACGCCCAAAGGTTTATACCCCATAGGCACAGGAAACAATGGCATGCATACATACCAGTGCACATCATGGCGTGCTGTGCCATTGCGAACACGGACAACACCCATAGAGAGGCAGCCATTTTTTATTTAACATTCCTGGCGAACACCACATAAAGTTCAGAATGCCGTGAAAATCATCAGTGCCGCTGCAGCGCTACGCGCGCTGGCTGCGCCAGAAAAATAAAGACAATCCGGTACTCCTCTTATAATAATATCTGTTGTTTTACGCCACAACCCGTACTCATTTTCGGGCACTTCTGGTATCCACTGCGCACGACGTGATGTCACAAGGGTGCATGGGGTCATACCACCACGATGACACGCTATCTGTTGGTCGCACAAGAACCTGTTTGGTTGCTAGCCGCTAAGGTTGGTCTTGCTCTTCCTCGTTTATATATGATTCTGTTAAGAAATAAGAAGTGGGGTTTGGTATGCACAATAACTGTCTCTCAAAGAGGACACCTCAACCGGTACACACACGGGGAAAGGGGATGAAAAGGAGACAGAGAGGAGGAAAGCCACAAAAGGAGGGCTTGCAGGAGGGTAGGACGAGGGTTGAACTATACTGCGTGGCGTGTTGGGTTGAAAGCCGCTCGCCGAGGCCAGCAGTCTCGATGACGGAGAAGGGCGGCAAGGGCATTACGACGACGATCGCTGCAGCCGGTGGGGAAAAGGATGTCCTCGAGGGTCTCACCGGGCAGGCCGAGAAGGCGGTAGCGGGTGGCTAGCTGCTTCCTTGCGCAGGCAGATATGGGGCACTCGCACAGCATTGAACAAGTGTTTCAACAGCGCCGCAGTCGATGCAAGCTGACGAAGGAGCTCCCCGCAGCCGCTGTTTTCGTTCCCCCGTCCATGCCGAGCCAGTCCGCAGGGAAAAGAAGAGGGCGCGCTCTCGCCTGGAGGAACCAGCCATGGGGAGAAGAGGAGGGGGGCGTTCATCGGCGACCCGCTGGTTTGGGTGGTCGCGCTGCAATTCTCGCCTAAAATTACATCGCGCGGTATCGAAAGAGTTGGCTTATGGTGTCAATGGAGTCGCGGGAGAATGCGCCTGTTTAGCCAGATCGTCGGCAGCCACATTTCCCGCCCTCGGCGTTCGGCGAGGACGTGTATCAGATGAAGAGGAAAAACAAGCCCACTGGCAAAACGTAGCGGAGGAATAACCGAAACAAACAGGGACCACGTTTAGATCGTCGATTGCGTGTAACTTCACTGTTACGACACAATGTTGAAAATGTTTGCGACGCCGGGTTCGTTTTTGACTCCCTCACCACTTCAACGCCGGAGACCAATTTTGACCTCTGGGTGGTTTGCATATACGGGTTTTACAGCGAAAGCTGTTATGAGATCATTTCACCGGCCGTTTTTGGCGCCGTAGTTGTCCGCCGCCGCCGCCGGTGTCCGTAACCAGTATCGCTCGAAATAAGAAAAAAAACGAAATAAGAAAAAAATTCCAGGATGGAACGAGGTTCGAACCTGGGCCCTCTGCGTGGGAGTTCAGTATTAAACCTCTGAGCCATGCCGTTTTTTTGTCTTTATTGCAACCTCTGAGCCAGGTCCTATACAGGCTTCATGTCGGGAAGGAACCGCATTAGCATATGCAATATAGCGTGGTAGAAGAGTGAAATAAGCACCAACCGTCGCACAACGCGAATTCTGTAACCAGGCGTCACACAATGCGAATTGCGCAGAGTAGCTTGTTGAATGCTTCCACCCGATTACAAAGGGATCTGCCATAATTGTTCATCGTCATCAGGTACAGAATCAACAAAGTGCGCATATTGCCTTACATGCGTTAAGCAAGTACCACGGCTCTCCGTAGAATGACGAAAAATGGCACAAGGCCTACTGCCTTACTTCACAAAAATTACAATGATTTATAGCGTAGTGGGTTCCTCGCAAGTGCACTTGTATTGGTTGCCAAGGAAGCCCATAAGCGCATGATCCATTTCCTCGGGGTCTCAGTAAAGTTCTTCGCCCCCCCCCCCGTCTCTCTCCTACGTCAACGTATTGTCGACGTCAGTTCTACTCTGTCACCCTCTGATGGGCAGCGCCTACTGGAACTGATACACCAGTTCGAAGATTGTTTTTCATGTACATCAAAGGTCAGGTTACACCATTGACCAAGCACCGAATCGTTGTTGAAGATAACACGAGACCAATCCGACAAAATCCCTACCGTGTGGCTCCGAAAGAACGCGAGGAGATTCAAAAGCAAGTACAGAAGATTCTCCACGATGACGCCATACAGCCTTTAAAAAGTCCTTGGGCATCTCCCGTGGTATTGTTTAAAAAGAAAGACGGCAGCTTGCGCTTCTGTATAGGTTACCGCAAGTTAAACCAAGTCACGAAGAAAGACGTCTATCCGCTGCCACGCATAGACGATTATCTGGATAGACTGCGGCATGCACGCTATTTCTCATCAATGGACCTACTAAGCGGCTATTGGCAGATAGAGGTCGACGAGCGCGATCGTTAGAAAACTGCATCCGTGACGCCCGACGGTCTTTATGAATTTAAAGTCCTTCCATTAGGGTTATGCTCAGCGCCAGCCACTTTTCAGCGTTTGATGGACACCGTGCTATCAGGCCTGAAATGGCAAACATGCTTGGTATATCTAGACGATGTTATTGTCTTCTCAGCTACAATTGAAGAACATCTAAACCGGTTATTCACAGTTCTCCAAGCTATACGTTCGGCTGGCCTGACGTTAAAACCAGAAAAATGTCATTTTGGCTTCAGTGAGCTTTCCTTCCTCGGCCACGTCGTAAGTCACGAGGGTGTTCGACCTGACCCAGCCAAAATAGACGACAAGAAAGCAGTGAGGCGCTTCTTAGGACTACGTGCCTATTACCAACAATTCATCGCGGACTTTTCGTCTATTGCGGCACCTTTGACACGACTCACACGAGAGGATGTTCCCCTTCTTTGGGGCGAAAATGAAAAATTGGCATTTACCGACTTACGTCAACGCCTCCAAAAACCTTCAATTCTTGCGCACTTTGACCAGGAAGCGCCAACAGCACTTCACACCGACGCCAGCAATGTAGGCCTGGGCGCCGTACTGGCACAGTGGCAAGACGGCACTGAAAAAGTGATTGCCTATGCCAGCTGAGCTACCTCTCGCACCGAGGAGAACTACTCGACTACCGAGAAGGAATGTCTCGCTGTGGTGTGGGCAGTAATCAAATTTCGTCCATATTTGTACGGGCGCTCATTCAAGGTCGTCAGCGATCACCATTCGCTCTGCTAGCTCACTACCCTGAAAGACCCATCTGGCCGTTTGGCGCGCTGGAACCTTCGGCTACAAGAATTTGATACGAGCATAACTTATGAACCCGAAAAGAGGCATACTGACGCCGACTGCCTCTCGCGGTCGCCCGTCGAGCCTGCCGCTATTGATGACGAATCTATGGACGCCGCATTCTTGGGAGCCGTCAACACGGCCACTATTTCACAAGAGCAGCGCGGCGACCTAGAGCTGCTTCCGATCATCGATTTCTTGGAAGGACGACGTAAACACGTGCCGCGAATTTTTGCCAGAGGACTGCCGTCTTTTTGTTTACGGAACGACGTTCTCTACAAAAAAAACTTTTCTCCAAGCGGCAGCGCGTACTTGCTCGTCGTGCATTCATCACTGCGAAAAGAAATTTTAGAAGCCTGCCATGATGAGGCCACTTCTGGTCACCTAGGCTACACCCGAACGTTGTCCCGACTGCGATGAATGTACTACTGGCCAAAACTACCTGCTGCTGTAAAACATCACGTTCAGACTTGTGCTGACTGCCAAAGACGCAAAGCGCCCCCCCCCCGTAAACCAGCGGGCCTATTACATTCTGTAGCAGTACCAGCACGGCCACTCGCCCAAATTGGAATGGATTTCCTGGGCCCATTCCCAACTTCTACTGCAGGGAGCCGATGGATCATTGTCGCCACTGATTACCTCTCTCGCTACGCGGAGACTAAAGCTATGCAGAGAGGCACAGCAGCAGAAGCGGCTCACTTCTTCATCGAAAACGTCGTCCTTCGGCACGGCGCCCCAACAGTGGTCATCACAGACAGAGGAACTGCCTTCACGGCGGAACTTTTGGAGTCGGTTCTCAGGCTCAGTGTTACAGCTCACCGGAGAACAACTGCGTACCATCCCCAAACAAACGGTGCTAACGGAGCGCCTTAATAAGACCCTCGCAGACATGCTCTCCATGTACATCGACACGGAACATAAAACCTGGGACGAAATATTGCCTTACGTGACCTTCGCCTATAATACCGCTCGACAGGAAACTACTGGAATGGCACCGTTCAGTTTAATCTATGGTCGCGAGGCCACGACAACGTTGGACGCTATGCTGCCGCACGAGGGTGACGACATTGATACCGACGCGGAAGAAATTACTCAGCGCGCCGAGGAAGCCAGACAGCTTGCCCGCGTACGCATCTGTCATCAGCAACATAAAGATGCGAAACGGTACGACCTGCGACACAAATTCGTTTCCTACACACCAGGCGACAAGGTATGGGTCTGGATCCCAATACGTCGACGCGGACTTTCTGGAAAACTGCTGAGACGATACTTTGGTCGATACAGAGTCATCCGACGCTTGAACGACGTGAACTACGAGGTCGTTCCCGACAGTGATTGCGGTTCTAGTCGCCGGAAGCATTCACCCGAAGTCGTGCATGTCGTGCGGATGAAACCGTACCTGTCCAGCTAACTCTGATTGGGTTCCAGTGCATATGTGCGCACTGTTCTAAGTAGAGCGCCTAGGCTGCGCATCGGGACGATGCCTCTTTCGGAGGGAGGCAAATGCCACGTGCGAGCTATGAGAAAGACGAAGACGACAGCGAAAAGGCTCATACGCTTTATACAGGAGCCAGAATGAAGAAAGAAGAAGAACTCGCTGGCGCGCGGTATTAAAGAGACCGACCTGCTGTTCTTCTCTCGATCTTGGCGTTACGACCTCTCTCTTGACGTCGCGACAGTATGATATACAGCATGACGGCAGAGGGAAATAGCGACCGGGCGTCACCCAATGCAATTTACATAGCTGGTGGGCCGTTTAAAACTTCCCACCCATTAAAAAGAGCTGAGCCATAATTCTTCATCGTC
Organism: Rhipicephalus sanguineus; assembly: GCF_013339695.2. NCBI lineage: Eukaryota > Metazoa > Arthropoda > Arachnida > Ixodida > Ixodidae > Rhipicephalus > Rhipicephalus sanguineus. The sequence continues at coordinate 128,324,767 of NC_051184.2, read as the reverse complement.
ATCAGTCGTCGCGTCAACAAAGTGCATATAATGCCTTACAGACGTGTAGCTGGTGCCTCGCTTCTCCGCAGAATGATGAATAATGGCTTAGTATGTGCTTCCCAACTTCACAAAAATTGTGATTTGTGGCGTAGTGGGTACCTTTCTAGTGTACTTGTATTGTAACCCCAAGAGAGCTTACAACGGGCTCTAGAAACGCCGCTCTTCGAGCTTTCGCTGTGACTGTGCTGCGGTTTCAGCGCAGGCCTGGCGTTTTTTTAGGTCGTATCGTGTGGGTTGTTCTATATATATTGTAATTTCCTGCAGAATAGGAGCTTTGTTCTATACCGTAATATTCATGGCGTATGAAACCAATAACCTAATTTTGTTCTTGTTTCCACAGGGGATGGAGACCCATGTTCATATGGCTGCATGAAAGGCTTCACGTGTGACGGCGAGTCAAAGCGGTGCAGAAATATTTCCATTTACCAAAAATAACGAGCGATGGAGCAGCTTTACATTAAAAACTTCCTTCGTTCAGGAAATCGGTTTCTGGAATTTTGTTTCTATAAGAACGAAATCTAGTTCGGAATAAAAAAACGAACACTTTCATCGCAGAAATATACTTTGGAACATTCAGCCTGCCTTTTCGTCTGAACTTTACTTTGTGATTTAGCACATCCACGCTCTCTGGAAAGAATGGTATTTTCTTCTCTGCCAACTCGCATTATCTGGTTTTATTGAATGGTTATTCTAGTTGCAAAAGCAGCAATATTACACTGCAAGCAGTAGCGATTGTAGGTTTACCTGTTACTTAGAAAATAAAACACTCTCATGTACATGGCAGGTACAACCGTCTTTTTCGGAAGAGGAACAGTTAGTATGCGGTCGATAACCTCCCTGCCCAAATGTCGCCTGGCTTCTAAGATGCGTTATCGCCTCTACCGCGCAGGAAGCTCACCACTGGAAAAGCTGGCGCCGCCGTTCGCGTGTTGTGTGTTCCGCCACAGCGGCCGTATCATGTCCTTGAGCAGTACTGTATACAAATTTGGAAAGGCAACATTCGCGACGGTTCTGATTAAGTGGCGAGGTTTTTCCGGTTGGGCTGTGTGCTTGACAACAATTGAAAAAGTTATAATGCGTTGTTGCCATCCATGAGAGCATCGGGATTTTGGATTTATGTACCGAATGTGCGCACGTGTGTACTGGTTCCTAACAGAAAAAATACTGCCGTTTAATTTGAACACTAAGCAAGTTTCGCCCCGAAGCACCAGAGGCACCTAAGTGTGGGGATCAGTAGTGTGCCTGGATGCATGTGTCTCCTTAGGGTGTGCCCCCTTAGCGTGTGCCCCCTTAGAGTTTTGCCATTCCTTGACGGAGCTGACGTAGCCGAACCGCCATTTTTTGGCCAGCGTCCCGTGCCTCTCAGAGGGGGCGCCGTGCCATGGTCAAACGCTGTGAGGACCAATATGGCAGCGGCACCGTTGGAGACGCTGCTAATGACGCTAGCCTAAATTGGACAAAACAAGCATGAAGGCACCCTAATGAATATTGCCCCGCTGCCAAGGAAGCGCAACGCCTAATGACCGTAAGGAAGGGGGTATTTATTTCAAGAAGTAACCAGGGAAACACCGGGGCTTCCCTTTTGATAACACGCCTCCTGAGAGACAATGACCACGGACACTTGATTGGCGGTTAAACTCTTCCTTCAAGACCTCTCCCCCCTCCCCTCAGATTGCCAGTAGCTAAGAGATGGACGAAGGTAGAAAGGGATGAGTTAATATTCAAAATGGACTCGTAACCGTTTTGCCTGAATGCGAGAACTGACCCATCACATTGCATCATTATTTCTATGTCACCGCATACGTGTAAACGGGAGTAATGCACCAGGAAGGCAAATCGCAATAATGCATGGTTTAATTGATCTAAGCGCACACAAACAATGACCAAAAAGGTAAAGACAATATGACAAGGGATCACATAAAACTAAAAGATTTTTTGAACAAGGAAGCCTATAAATACCACAAACAACTAATTGGCGCATGCGTGGCAAGAAAATTTTGGTCAACTATGGCGAAAAACTATCACGAAATGCTATCAAGGAAAAGGAACACTTCCTTATGCAACAAAACTGAATGTTGGCTGACACACTGATCTACTCTTTTTCTTATATGAAATGCTTCAGTCATCTCGGGTTACCTGATTGCTGCTTCGAAAAATTATTTCATTGTCATGTAAAACAGGAAAGCAGCCGCACTTCGTGCAATGTGCTGCAAGATGTGAAGCTTTTGAAGACTTAACCATTGATTGGTGCTCTCTTGGAAGTACATTGATGCAGTATCCCGACTGTATACATTACCACAGCTAAAAGGGATCATGTACAAGATTCCCAACGCGCAGTCCACAATTTTTTTGCTGTGCATAACACAACATTGAGGAAGTTCCTTGCGGATGCGTGAACAAAATAATTGGAGTTTATTTTATGCCGAGAAAACCACCTCTACATTAAACCTATTATATATTTGCTGAGCCCTTCTAGCCCTGGACTTTTTATTTTTGTCGGAGAATATTTTTGTACGTACTCTCCTAATAGTTATGACCTCATAAGACCACAAACAAAAACTGAGTCAGCGGTGAAAGTATTTACGGATTTACAAACATGTCATCAAATTAGGTCCTCTCAGTAGTCGTTAAATGAGAAAAACAGATTCTTTGTTTCTGGTACTCACTGGAGCACATAGGTTCTGCACGAACGTCGCATTTAGCTGTGTGGAGGTCCTTGAATAAACTTCGAGACTTCGTCCCGAAAATGGCGCCTACCCACCTCAGTTTACTCACCTTCAACGGCGCTTAGTAACAATTTTTGTGCCTCTAAAATGTAAAAGCTCAGCAAGGTCGACAGCTGGGCTAGTTGGTTAGGTTCCATAATACTTAAAACAAGAGGACAAGAAGTTGACACAACGGACAAAAAGCGTTCGTTGTGTCAACTTCTTGTCCTCTTGTCCTGTCATTTGCGCTGCTTAGAATATTATGTAATAACTCAAAAATAAAGAATAGTGCTCGTTCCTTGCTTCTGGACATGTATTGCGAACGTTTGGCTGCCTTGCTGAAATCCGCTAAGCGTTCTGAACTTGATATACTTTTTTTCTACCAAGACGCACAAGCCCAATTTGCCATTAAGAGCGATTGTCTCTGGAAGAGACACGCGGGAAACTGCTTTATCTAGATATTCGCAGAAGAATTCGGAGCGTCTTTCTGGCTTGGATCCTTTTCGTGTTAGCATTTCTGATGCGGTAGCCAAGTATTTTAAGCGCTGATAGTTTGAGCTGCCATAGTGCATTCAGTATAGATATAGAACATTTATACTATTCCATACCAGATGACCAATTTATGGCGTGCGTTAAAGGCTGCATAACGCTAGGTAATGATGAGCTATACATTAGCTTGAATTGTGTAATATCGTTTGCTACATTTCTAGAACTACTCATGTTCTACTTGAAGTCAACGTTTGTGACCTGTGGGGGGGGATCTTTACTTTCAGTGATCTCGTATATGTATAGGGTCTTCAGTTGCCCCAATATTAAGTGAATTATTTCAGGGGGAGCTAGACGCAGGACTTCAAGGGTATTTGCGAGGACTGGTACTTCGTGTATTCAGATATGTGGATGATTTTTTTGTAGTTACTTGTTCCTCTGATTTGACGCAAGATGTTGTCAATATTTTAAAAAAGGTCAGAGAAAGAGACGATAAGCTAAAATTTTGCTTTTGATTGCCGGGTCTTAACCAACTACAATTTGTTGACATTAACTTGGTCTTTGAACCGCAACATGTTTGCTGGTATTATTGCCAATTGCTTTGCTCAATGAAATCTATACTTAATCACATGTAGATCCCGTCAAAGCTGGCCAAAGGAGCATCAATAACACTAGTTTAGATTTTGCTGTGAAAAAGTCTTGCCAACAGCTTCGACAACCAGGTCAGGAAGCTTGAACAAGCAGGGTATCCACAAGATGTCCCTAGGTCAGTGTGTAACAACATTGTTAGGAAAGAAAGAACGCAAGGGGATCATTTGGGCAGTCGTGATAATTTTCGTAAGGGCAGGAAGCTAGCAGTTATTCCTTAGCTACATAGGACATCGCACCAACTTAAACAAATAGGCAATATCTTTATAGTAGACGTGCCTTTCTCGGCAAAAAATAAACTGCAATCATTTTGTTTACTCATCCGCAAGGAACTTCTCAATGACGCGTTAAACACAACAAAACATGTCTAGACTGCGCGTTGAGAATTGTGTACATGATCCCGTTTATCTGTGGTAAAATATTGTCACGGGGTCGTGACCTCGACGTAGGCAGCAGGCCGCGTGTCGAAGATTAAACTCTTTTATTTGGCCGAACTTGTGGCCGGAGAGAAGTTAAACTGCAGCAATACACACTACACTGATAGTGCAGAACAGAGCGTCGGCCGTCGATAAACTGCTTATCGCTGGGACGCGCCGTATTTTCTACATGATGCACCGAACTTTCTAGGTGCCTCAGCAAGCTCTTGAATAATCCTGACTATTCGCGTCATGTGCGCAACCTTGACAAAATGATCGACCACGATGTGGAATGTTCCAGATATTCTGTTACACAAACGAGTTACACAAACATAGCAAAATAAGCGCGCGTGGCATTGCCCCCTGTGAAGAAGCATCTTACCGATGCTTCTTAAGAGGGGGCAATGCCACGCGAAAACATCTGGCGTCTTTCGATGGGTTATTTCATCAGTCAACGGCGTTTTGAACAAAATTTTTATTGTTTATTCACGCACAGGAGAAATCTCACCAGGCACTACCTTGGAGGTAAACAATGGCTGCTAATGGGAATGAGAGACAGAAGTCGGCTTTTAGCTAACACTTACACTTCTACTTCTACTAACGTTTCCTACTGGAACATGCCAATGGCTGCTAATGGGGAATGAGAGACAGAAGAATTCGGCTTTTAGTTAACGCGCACGCTGCGAATTTTTATTGTTCAACAACGCACAGGAAAAATCTCCCACCGGCACCACCTTGGAGGTCAAGATCTTGTACTAGCGTTACGACTGGTTACGCACTACGAATACGAGGCACGAAAGGGTGCCACTTTAAGGAGCTTCGCCCCTAAAAACGGCTTAAGGCGCACGACATTGGCGACTTCAGGTCGTGCGCGGCATTGCTGGGAGTTTGTAATGCCGTCCGGAATGATCTCGCAATCTAAAGCATCGAGACGTCGAAGCACCTTGTATTTCATTTCATTTTCATTTTTATTCCTAAAGACCCCATTGAAGGGGAATTACATTAGTCATATTTTAATACAGATGTACCGCCGAAGAAGTTTTTCACTGAGTCCACGTCGGCGTATCGCGTTCAGACCCAACATGGTCGCGGGGTTGGTATTCCACGAAGCGTCGTAGAAGAATGTAACGGTGGCTGTCGGTCATCTGCTGATTCTTCATGCGCTGGCAGGCAAGCTGTCGGGCTTTTTCGGCGCGCTGAAGGTAAACAGTGACGTCGCGGTTTTCTTCTTCGGGGATGTTGGGTAACATGGCGTCAGCGCCATTGCCGGGTTCCTTCCGCAGACCAACTTGTAGGGCGTCATCTGTGTAGTTTCTTGCACGGCCGGATTATATGCGAAGGTCACGTACGGAAGGATGGCATCCCAGGTCTTTTATTTGACGTCGATGTACATGGCCAGCATGCCAGCGATTGTCTTGTTTAGACGTTCAGTGAGGCCATTTTTCTGTGGGTGTTAGGCGGTTGTGCGGCGGTGACCTTTCTGGTTGTATCTCAGAATCGCCCGAGTTAGGTCCGCAGTAAAGGCTGTACCTCTGTCCGTGATGAGGAGGCCGGATGCCGTGTCGATGGAAGGACGCATCCCAACATAAAACATAACGACTGTTTATTAGCGTTGTAGCAGCAGCGGGCCGAGCATACCGACGCTGCGCTCAGTCGGGTAGCGAAGGAAAACACAGTTTCGCCGCAAGGGCGAAGCAATGAATGCGATAGCAAGAAAAGCGGCCCATGATGGACGCGCTGCGACTACCCTTGCGTCCATCACTACTCGGCAGCTACTAGACAGTTTTAATAACGAGTTTTAGTATAGCGGGAAACGCTTACGTTAGCGTGCGTCTCAACAGAAACGCTTAGCGTAAGCGGAAATGCCTTCCGCTGTACTAAAAGACCACCAGTTGACACGTAGCGCGTTCCGTTTTAGCGTTAGCGTTGAGACGCACGCTAACGCTAACGTAAGCGTTTCCCGCTATACTAAAACTCGCTGTTTTATCGGCGGTACACGGTTGGCGAAGCCTCATTACTCAAATCTAAATCAAATGCGAACATTATTTGAGAATGAATGAGTTTAATAATGCAGGACGACGACTAGAAAGATTCGAAGTGGACGGCTCTCGCTTCAACAGGAACCGCCATCTTGCCCTATGTACGGGATCTCTTGCGTGCGTTAGCGTTGAACGCTATATTCCAGAAATAGCGTTCCTACGTAAGAGCTCGGGCTACGTTTACGTTCTGCTCATGTGCGGTTAAGAGCGCGCAACGCTAACGCTAACGCTAAATCGTTGCGTTTGCTGTTTCCCGCTATACTAAATCTCACTAATTTCACGTACGTAGGGACTTCTTATACGCAAACGCGAAAAGTACACGTACGTTACGTGCACGACATCTGAAACGCTTTTAGCTACACGCACACAACGCGCGGTGAGAGCTACCACGTAGCTCGATCTGCTGAGAATCATGAACACTGCGGTAGTTTGTTCGAGCGCCCGCGCGAGCAGACAGCGGAACGGCAAGGTTCTCGCTGCGCAAATATAAGAAGAAGCGAGAGAGCTGGCCGACGCCTTTAAGTGCGCCCGCGCGCTCCTAGCGCCATCTCGCTGGTAATGAAGAAATGCTTATAAGCGCCTCCGTCTCGGAGGACTGCAAACGGTAAATGGTGTGTATATAACGCTCGCCGTTAGGTGCCAGAGGGATGTACGCGCTTAGCGCACCGCGCTGCGAATTCAGAGGTCGCTGGTTCGATCCCGCGCTTCGGAAGCGTTTTTCTGATTTATTTTTCTTTGGGATATTGATGTGTATATACATACTTATACATATACGCAGCTAGACGGCGGCGACGGCGACGGCAAAAATCAGCCGAGACTGTCCATATAATTGCTATCGCAATAAAAGATCATTTCCCAGCTTGGTTTTACAGCCATCGTCGGTGACGTAAGCCTCCGGTGACGCTGCGGTGGCTCCTCTGGGGCGCCATGACGTAGGACGATGTTCTCAATGACGAACTTGGCTACCTCGGCGGCGCTGCCTTTGTGCAGGGTCCGTCTTTCGGCGTAGCGGGTTAGGTAGTCGGTAGCTACGATGAGCCACTTATTACCGCAAGTCGACTTCGGGAACGGCCGCAGTAGGTCCATCCGAATCTGCTTGAACGGTCGCCGATGTGCCTCGATCGGTTTAAGAAAGCCTGCAGGTCTTCTTGGCCGTGTCTTGCGTCACTGACAGTCTCTACATGTCCTTACGCACTAGTGACGTCGGCGACAAGGCACGGCCAGTAGTACTTTTCCTGTATTCCTGCCAGCGTTCGCGAAACCCCGAGATGTCCTGCTGTCGGGTCACAGTGCAGGGACTGGAGGATTTTGGTCGCTACTATGAAGGTACCACGAGAAGGTACTTGGCTCGAGGTCTTGATAAGTTCATCTTTTGGATAACGCCGTTGCGTGAAAAAACGATGCCAGTGCTCGCTTGAATACTTTCGGAACGACGGCTGTCTTGCCCTCGAGGTATTCCATAAGGCCTTTGAGTTCCGGCTCGGATCGCTGTCGTTCAGCGAAATCGTCGGCACTTAAGCAGTCATCATCCTGCTCATCTTGCAGCGGCGGCTTTACGAGGGCACGAGACAGGCAGTCGGCGTCAGACTTGCGGACTTGTACACGACGGTAATGTCTAATTCTTGAAGTATTAGGCTCCATCGCTCGAGACGGCCTGAAGGATCTTTCAAGGTAGCTAGCCAACACAAGGCATTGTGGTCGCTCACAACATTGAAGGGCCTGTCATAGAGGTAGGGGCGTAGCTTTGACTTAGCCCAGATGATGGCAGGGCACTCATTTTTTAGATGCGATGTATCTTAAGGCGGAGCTCAATCTGGTGGTGGTGGTGTGCGGCGTGACCACCCTTACTGCAAATGCACATACCCTCTCCAGACACCTCCTCTCCACTCACCCTCTCCCCTTCCCGTTCCACTTTCGCTCTCCCCTTCCCCTCTCCACTTTCTCTCTCCCCTTTCCCTTTCCACTCTTCCTCTGAAGCACGGGCTAGACATGCCGAAATTCTCTCCTGCGCAACGCCGCGATGAGCTCGAGCTCATGCGCGTCCCCTCCCCTTCTCTCTTCTCTCCTAAGCTGCTGCCCTCTCGCCCGCCTGTCGACCGCGTTCTCCGCTCACCCTGTGAGAATTAACGCCCAGGCTAGATAGAAGAGGGACGCGCGTAGCGTCCCTCTTCGCGTTCCACGACGCGAGATCGGTAGCATGCCCAACGAACGCCAACGGAAAGCGATCGTGCAAGTGCTCCGGCTTCGCATCGCCTCATGGTCCCCTTTAGCGGGAGATGGTGTAATTTTTTTTGTTGTTCAATAGTTCGCTTCTGCATTGGATAGCGACCGGCTAGCATAAATGATGACCATTTCGAGTCTGTCAGTCCTTTGCACAAGTACGGTGCCGAGTCTTACGCTGCTTGCGTCGGTGTGTATTTCCGTATCGGCGTATTCGTCGAAGCGCGCAAGTATCCGAGGCGTCAGCAGGCGTCGTTTAAGTTCTTGAAATACTTGAACTTGCGCCGTTTCCCACCTGAATTCCACGTCGGTCTTCGTGAGTTGCGTCAGTGGCTCAGCGATCCGTGAAAATTCATTGAAGAAACATCTGTAGTAGAAGAACCGACATTTGGGCGAGTTGGATTGCGTTAAACATGATGAGTGGTTTTCAGCGCAAACGACGAATACACAGAGTACGGCCTTCTTCTCGGTGGGCGGAGAGAAGGCAGCAATGGCAGCTGTTTTACGCGGGTCCGAACATGGCCCAAGAACAAGAATTTGTCGTACGCGAAGCGGCATTTTTCTGGCTTGAGGGTGAATCCGTAGGTCTTGATTGCTTGAAGCACAGCTTCAAGGCGCCGGAGGTGTTCGTCGAAGTTTGAAGCAAACACGACAACGTCATCCAAATACACAAAGCACGTTTGCCACTTCAATCCAGCCAGCACGGTGTCCATAACGCGCTGGAATGTCGCAGGTGCCGAGTAAAGACGAAATGACATGACCTTGAACTCGAAGAGGCCGTCTGGTGTTATAAATGCAATCTTCTCCCGGTCTCTCTCGTCGACTTCGATGTGCCGGTAGCCGGTCTTCAGGTCCATTGATGAAAGGAACCTCGCATTGTGAAGTCGATCAAGGGTGTCGTCTATCCGTGGGAGAGGGTAGACGTCCTTTTTCTTAATTTTGTTCAGGTGGCGATAATCGAGGCAGAAGCATAGGGTTCCATCCTTCTTCACTAAAACTACGGGTAACACCCATCGACTCGTGGAAGGCTGGATGATGTCATCACGTAGCATTTCGTCAACTCGTTTCTTTATGGCCTCGCGTTCTCGCGTCGAAACTCTGTACGGGCTGTGGTGGAGTGGTCTGGCACATTCCTATGATATGATGCGGTCTTTTGTGACTGGGGTCTGCCGAATTCTTGACGAGCAAGGCTTTGAGCTTTCCTTGTTTATGCTTCGGAAGGCTCGGTGAGGGCGAATACACTGATGGCTTGCACAATTTCTTTGATCTAGACCTTTCTGCAAGCGCTTGTACTCGTTGCTGAAATTCGTGAGAACCACTGTTGCTTTCCTCATACGCAGCTCGGCTATTCCTCTTGCGACGCCAGTCGCGGTTGATTAACAAGTGCTGATCTCCTTCAACGACGCCTTCCAGGATTGCTCTTTTTGAGTGCTGACGGAAACGACGCTGGTGCGAGGGCGCAGGGTGACATGATCCTCCAGCACATTCAAGGCGTGCTTTCCTGGCGGCGTGTGGGGTCGTAATGCTTTTTCTGTGGACAGTGTTATCGACTAAGATTTCAGGTCAATGACTGCACCATGTAACCCTAAGAAGTGCATACCAATGATGACGTCTCTCGAGCAATGCTGTAGCACAACGAAGCTCTCGGGATATATCTGGTTGTTAAAGGTGACTCTCGCTGTGCAGATTCCCGCCGGCGTTACTAGGTGTCCTCCAGCAGTCCGAATTTCGGGGCCTTGCCAGGCGGTCTCGACTTGCTTCAGCTTCGTGGCAAACGGTCCACTGATGACACAATCGTCGGCTCCGGTGTCGACGAGAGCTGTGACGCGGTAGCCATCGATAAGAACATCGAGTTCGTTAGCTCATCGTCTTTCGTTGCAGTTAGGTCGTGGCGTCGGGTCGCGAATACGTCGGTTTGTTCCGCGACTTCCTCGTCGCGTCGTGAGGTCTTCAGGCCGAGAAGTTTCAATACCAGGGCTCCGTTCGGCTTGTGGCGTGTTATTTAGATTTATTTGCGGCGTCGTCGTTGGCGCGCCAAACGTCGATCTTCCTCGGCGCGTATTGCTTGCCGGCTGCGGGCGGTATGGCGTTGGTGGTGGCGGCGGTGGTCCCTGTCGACGAAACCTCTGCGGCGGCGCGTCGTCTTGGCGAGTGCGAGGAGGGGAGGGGGGGGGGGGGGCGTTGCGTCGGGCTGCAGAAGCGTAGCTGATTGCTTGCGGCTGAAACAGTGGCGTTTGAAGGTTGCCCATCGACTGCCGGATTTCTGCTCAAACGATGTCTTCGATCGAGTCCCCTTGAGGCTGTGGTGATGGTAACAGCATATCCGCCTGCACGATCGCTCGAATTGTTTCGCGCAGGTCGTCGGAGCCAAGGGCATGAATAGCTGGGCTGTCTTGAATTGATCGGGGATTCTACTGCCACGTTCGCATTTCTAGCGTCTTCTCGATGGTCATTGCTTCCGAGACGAATTCTTGAACTGTCGATGGGGGGGGGGGGAGTCCGCATCAGCCCGGCGAAGAGCTCCTGCTTCACTCCTGGCTTAGGAAAGCTTTCTTGTCTTCGTGCGTAACAGGTTTGCATCACGGAAGAGCCTTGTCATCTCTTCCCTGAGCATTGCCACGTTGTCGTTCGGCTTCTGCACGCGGGTCTCTAGCAGAGCCTCACCCCTCTCTTTGCGGACAAAGCTCGTGAATGTCGCGAGGACCCTGGTGCGAAAAATGTTCCACGTTGTCAAGGTTCGCTCTTGGTTCTCGAACCAGGTACGAGCGGCGTCTTCCAAGGCAAAGTACACATGTCGTAGCTTGTCTTCACTTGTCCAGGCATTGAAAAGGGCGACTCGGCCGTAGGCTTCCAGGGCTGGGCAGTATCGCGATACAAGTGTATCGCGATATTATTTCAGAGATACTTTTGAGTATCTGTATTTCTGTATCGAGATACATTTGAAAAATGTATTTGTATCTCTGTAGTGAAATACTTTTACGATGTATCGTTCGTATCGCGATAATATGCAGGACACGATTATCCGGTTACATTGTTTTGTCGGGAGGGAGTGGAGGCGTGTTTCCAAGGGGAGAATGACGTTTTTTTTTGTTTGTTTTCGTGCCAAAACAAGCAAAGGCGCGCTGCCGGTCGCCGATAGAAAGGGCGGCGATTGTTTCACGCGCTACGTATCAACGGCGTCGCATCGCATTACTCGGGATGCACTAGAAAAGGTGGTGCGCTACCGCCGCATTCTGTCCCACTCATGTAAACAAGGCTATAGAACATCTGCGCTGCTCTGCCTCCGACGTCATGTGGGATAGTTGCTGGGGGCCATAGCTGTACTGTGAACACTTTTCCACTCAGCGCGGTGCATCGATCGTGGTGGTGACTGATACCTTCAGTTGTCGGTTGTTATGCTCGACCATGCCGTTGCCCTCTGGGTGGTAGGCCGTCGTGTGATGATGGCACATACCGTTTATTATTGTCAGTGCAGAAAAAAACGGGATTTGGAAATATCGGCCTTGGTAGTTGTGCGTGCATGGCAAGCCTGCAGCGAAACCCACGTCGCAAAGAAATGAGTTCGTCACTCCTTTGGCGTCATGACGTCTTGAAGAGGTGTCGCCGCAGGCCACTTTCTGTACCGTTAGACATACGTCAAAAGGTGCGTGAAACCTTGGCAGAGTAGAATTGATTGCAAAACAGACTTTGAATTGAATGCAAAAGAGAAACTCTCAAGAGAGTTTACATTTTTCATTCAATATGCTTGTCACTGTATGCAAGGTGTACACTACAGCAGCTGTCGGCGATGAGCTAAAATTTAGCTCACCGCCGACAGCTGCAGCTCTGCAAAACCAAAGAGTTTGCAGACTCACGGTGTGCCCGTGAGTTACAGTCACGTCATGCAAAACCGATTTTTATGTAGGGTTAGCTAGCGAAACAGCCGCGAGCGCCCCATGAGCATGACATGTAAACCATGCCCTACACGAAATGCATATCACAATTTTCATGTTACTGCCTGTCACTTATAATCGTGTATACAGTCACGTCACCAAATTCCAGTTTTGGGGTATTCCAAGTTAGCGAACCGACCGCGAGCGCACCATGAGCATGACATGTAAATCATGCTGCACATGAAACGCATATCGTGTTTATCATGTTACCACTTGTCATTTGTGTTCATCGCACAGTCACATCATGCAATACCAATTTTCGTGTTTATAAAGCTAGAGAAAGACTGCGAGAGCACCATGAGCGTGGCATGAAAATCGTGTTCTACATGACATGCAAGTCATGATTTTCATGTTACCACCTGTGATATCTATTCTTCATACAGTCAGGTTATGCAATACCAAGTTTTGTACATGTGAAAATTGAAAAACTGCCGCAACCGCACCATGAGCAGGCATGTATGTCATAGCGTACATGACACGCATGTCATGATTTCTTGTTACCACCTGTCATTTATGTTTGCCATTCAGAAATGCTTCGTCGTGCCAATTTTGGAAAGATCCATATAATTAAATGGTCGCGAGCGCCCCGCCGCGCCGCCGCCGCCACCTGTTTTTGGTCACGCCGCTCGCGCCGCCGCCGAAGTCCCAAGAGAGATCACACTGCCGCCGCCGCCGTGCAATAATTGCGGCGCGCCGCCGTGAGCGTTTTCTTTTATTTCGAATGGGGAATCTCGAAATAAAACACAGCACTTCGCCGGAGGAGTTCTTCTCCATGTGTCCATGTAATGAACTGTCCATTTCAGCGGCCGCTGAATAGCGGGAGCTTGGCGAGAAGCGCGCCCCTTATTTCTGGCTCTTGTTCAGCAGCACCATCATGACATCACGAAGCTTTCAAACTCTCTCGACACAAAGGATATTTATTTATTAATATATTTATTTGCATACCTAGATATACAAGGACACAGGGAAAAGAGGGAGATAACAAGCTGGCAACTGCCACTTAGAGGGGCAATACGCCAGCCTACTCTTTCGGAAGGCGGGAAGAAACAGAGGAAAGGAAGTTAGGAGGAGAGAAAGAGGAAAGAAGATAGGAAAGTAAAGAAACAAAAATGACGAAGTCTTGGCTAGAAATAGGTAAAAACAAACACACACACATAGGGACGCAATGCGCTTCAATGCAACGAACGCAGCCCTCAGAGATCCGATTTTCGGTGCACATATCTTTTGATCGTGTTAGGCATCGATTTAGCTTAAATGCGGCCACTCGTCTAACGCAGCTGTAAGCTCGGTACGCATTCCCTGTATCGTTCTGAAACATCTGGGACACATTCATATGCAAATTCAGACTTGAAAAGTTCCTGTTTCTGTGCATTTCGTTCATTCTCTTCTTACGATAGGAATGTGTTGCCGGGTTCAATGCGGCGACGTGGTCAAGAGCGAGGGGACATCACGGCTCACCGCTTTTTCGAATCACTGAATGCACTTTCCACCCTTTGGATGAATGCATCGAGAATAGCTCCTCAGAAGTAGTTGTATCTTTTTCTTTTCCAGAAACATCACGAGTATTGCCTGACCTTAACGCTGCCGCGCCCTCTAGCCTTAAAGGGCGACGACCCAACTCGCTGGAGAGCATATGCATGTAATCTTGGACCTAGTACACTGTGCATAAATGAACAGAATAGATAAGTACTATATATATCTCGGTGCGTTAATACACTTTTTCCTTTCATTCTTACTCGAGTAAATCGATAAATGAATACAGAGGTAAAGAGAATGGCAAACTTAGAATATAGCTAAGCTAGTTGGTACGTATCTTGTTAAGAAGACATGACGTGGAAACACGGACATAAGAGAAAAGTCGAGAGAGTGAACAGCTACCTCTCACGTAGACCACTACTCCCACTTGATAGGTATGGCCTTTTACGTGGGAATGCGCAGATAAATGTTTGCGTCTACCTTCGGTTCCGCCGCTGCGTGATTTTTCAGTTGTTAGCGGCGTTTCTGGTGTCTTGACTACTCTCCTGTGTTCGTGTTTGCAGGATCTGTTTTTATAAAGGGCCCCTAAGAGCCTCTGAAAATACAACAAAAAAAAAAACAAAAATAATGAGCGCGTTATTCTCTCTTGTCTTTTGGTGCACTTCGTGATGCCAGAACAGTGATCCACTTGACGTCATCAGGGTACATACTCTTCGCTGGTGCACAAACGAGAAATAACAGTTGTGAACTGTCTGCCATACTGCTTTGCTCAGCAGCCGCCCACCCGCTCTTGCTTCTCTCGCACGACTATCGTGCGCGATTAACTGATTTCGCTCCATTTTGTGCGTTTGCGACCGCGCATGCAGAGATAAGACTGTAGCCGGCAAGCGCGAAATCATGATAGGTTCAACGCTTAGTGCTGACATTGTACGCGTGCTTTATGAAGAAATAAGTGGCGAGGAGGTGTCCCCTGTAAGAAGGGTATTGAAGGCGAGAACGAAGCTAATGGAAAAGGCGCCGGATTATACGACTCTTCCGACGGACGCACTCTTTACAGCGTAGGCGTTGTAGCTTTCCATGAAAAAGGCGAGCCCGTTTCGACAGTTTTCTGTATATTTTTATTGCATTAGCCATCGTATGGACACTCAGGACAGCTGTTCACCGTCGCCGCCACGTTCCGTATAAACTCTAAATTGATAACATCGCTCCACACATGGTATGGTAGCTCGCGAGCGTGGCAAGGAACATGGCTAAAGCAGAGATAAAACAAGCTGGCCATCTCCGTCACACGGCATAACATCAACCCGCGTGCGAGGCCTGCCGTCGATTGCTCCTCAAACAAAGGAAACGCCCCGCCCGTCACTTGCTGGGCGAAGGAGCAGGAAGGGATGTTTGGGGAGAGGAACTGCGTAACTCGAGCAGCAACTGTGAACTTTGGCACGGTCGAGAGCGCTGGCACGTGCGCTATTTCTGCAGACATCCCCCAGCGAACGGCTCGTATACCTTCTACGCGCTGTGAGCGCTGTGAGCGCTGTGATCTCACTGCTTCGCGCTCGGACTGCTGATACGACAAACTGACAGAAAACCGCTGCTTTCCCGGGAGCGCCCGTATTGCCATACACCAGCGTTTTGTAGAGGTAAGTGAGATCGGAGCAAAACCCTCCCCACCCCCCTCCGCCCGCGCCGCTGCCGGTCTGTCGAACCCCGCGCCGTTCACGCGCCGCCGTCGGAGGTGGAAACACCGGCGCGCCGCCGCCGGTGATTTTGGGTCCGGCGCACATGTCTAATGTCATGTAAATCATGCTTCATGACATACGTGTCACGATTTGCACGTTAGGACCTGTCAGTTATGTTTGTCAGACAACGTTCTCACGCCATCCCAACTTTGGTATATATCACGTTAACGAAACGGCCGCAAGAGCACCAAGGCAGGGTCATGTAAATGATGCCGTCCATGACATGCATATCATGATTTTTATGTTACGACCTATGATGTATGTTCATCATACAGTCCTGTTGTGTCATACAAGTTTTGGCGTACGTCCCATTAACGAAACTTCCAGAACACGAAGACGTAGATAGATAGATAGATAGATAGATAGATAGATAGATAGATAGATAGATAGATAGATAGATAGATAGATAGATAGATAGATAAGCTCAAAGTTGCAGAAGATGGCTAAGAAATGACCTGGAGTAATACTGAAAGGCGAGCTAGTTAGTACATATACATCTTAATAACTTTTTTCTAGTGCAGACTGACACATGGACAAAGAGACACCAGCGCTGAGAAATGCTTCGTATTCAAAATCTTAAAAAACATCAAGCCCGCCTTCAATTTACGAAATGAAAGTGCAAAATATATAACTAAACCTAAGAAGCCAAACAAGCCATGACAGTTACACGAGCCAAAGATAAAAACGGGGTAAAAAGAGCCATTGAAAACGCAAGCGCTGTAGGTAGTGTACTTCATTCTCGGACAGGGACAGTGAGTGCCTGCTGACACATCTTTCACCAAGTCTCTGAATTTCTTAACAAGATGTTGGTTCGAGCTAGGTGGTACTCCAGGGCCACCTACTTCATGCAGAAATTTTCTTGGACAGAGGGCGAAAGAGACACGGACATGGTCAAGCTTCCAAGTGAACTTAATAACAAAATGAGACTATATATATATATATATATATATATATATATATATATATATATATATATATATATATATATATATATATATATATATATATATACGACACGGTAGATGCCTTCGTATTTGGGCAGTAGTTTTGAAGAGAGGTCAGGTGCAGTGGTAGGGATCGAGGGCCATACGAGCGCTCCAGGGAGGAACGTCGGCTCAGAAGTGATTCTGTCACCGCTAATGCTCCTCTGCCGCTCTTGGTCATGCGTAGTGGAGGTATTGGCAAGTTCGCGACACTCCTAAGCAAGTCGGGCAGTAGCAGAAATCGGCGTACACTCAGACCGATCCGGCTTGTACGGAAGCATTGTCTCGATTGTGTGCGAGGGGTGCCTGCCATACAATAAGAAAAAGGGAGAAAAAGCAGTGGTGCTCTGAGCGGCGGTATTGTAGGCGTAGGTGACGAAGGGCAGAATGGCATCCCAATTGGTGTGGTCGGCGGTGACGTACATCGAGAGCATGTCGCCGAGCGTGCGGTTGAAGCATTCGGTGAGGCCATTCGTCTGCGGGTGGTAAGCAGTAGTTTTGCGGTGAATAAAGTTCCACTCTTTGAGAATGGCTTCGACGACTTCCGACAAGGAGACACGGCCTCGGTCACTGAGCAGCTCCTGAGGTGGACCGTGACGTAGCATGAATTGGTGGAGCAGGAAGGAGGCCACATCGCGCGACGCGCTGTAGCCGCTGGGAGGGCGGAAGTTTCGGCGTATCCCGTGAGGTGGTCCACAGCGACGATGGCGCAGCGGCTACCAGCAGACGTCAGATGAAGTGGCCCATACAAATCGATGCCAACACGCCCAAACGGCCGGTCAGGGCAAGGTAGAGGTTGCACACCCGCTGGCGACAGGTGCGTTGAAGGTTTGCGGCGCTGACAATCAATGCAGGAGCGAACGAACTTCTGCACGTAGCGGTACATTCCTCGCCAAAAGTACCGTTCGCGGATGCGGTGGTAAGTTTTCGATACCCCAGAACGCGCACACTGCGGATCAGAGTAGAACAACTCGCATGTGTCAGAACGCAGACTTCGGGGTATTACTAGTAGCCACTGGCGGCCGTCACCGCTGTAATTGCGTCGGTGGAGGAGGTCGTCACGAACGACGAAATGGTGGGCTTGACGACGCAACGCGCGAGTTAAAGGCTGCATAACGCTAGGTAATGATGAGCTATACATTAGCTTGAATTGTGTAATATCGTTTGCTACATTTCTAGAACTACTCATGTTCTACTTGAAGTCAACGTTTGTGACCTGTGGGGGGGGATCTTTACTTTCAGTGATCTCGTATATGTATAGGGTCTTCAGTTGCCCCAATATTAAGTGAATTATTTCAGGGGGAGCTAGACGCAGGACTTCAAGGGTATTTGCGAGGACTGGTACTTCGTGTATTCAGATATGTGGATGATTTTTTTGTAGTAACTTGTTCCTCTGATTTGACGCAAGATGTTGTCAATATTTTAAAAAAGGTCAGAGAAAGAGACGATAAGCTAAAATTTTGCTTTTGATTGCCGGGTCTTAACCAACTACAATTTGTTGACATTAACTTGGTCTTTGAACCGCAACATGTTTGCTGGTATTATTGCCAATTGCTTTGCTCAATGAAATCTATACTTAATCACATGTAGATCCCGTCAAAGCTGGCCAAAGGAGCATCAATAACACTAGTTTAGATTTTGCTGTGAAAAAGTCTTGCCAACAGCTTCGACAACCAGGTCAGGAAGCTTGAACAAGCAGGGTATCCACAAGATGTCCCTAGGTCAGTGTGTAACAACATTGTTAGGAAAGAAAGAACGCAAGGGGATCATTTGGGCAGTCGTGATAATTTTCGTAAGGGCAGGAAGCTAGCAGTTATTCCTTAGCTACATAGGACATCGCACCAACTTAAACAAATAGGCAATATCTTTATAGTAGACGTGCCTTTCTCGGCAAAAAATAAACTGCAATCATTTTGTTTACTCATCCGCAAGGAACTTCTCAATGACGCGTTAAACACAACAAAACATGTCTAGACTGCGCGTTGAGAATTGTGTACATGATCCCGTTTATCTGTGGTAAAATATTGTCACGGGGTCGTGACCTCGACGTAGGCAGCAGGCCGCGTGTCGAAGATTAAACTCCTTTATTTGGCCGAACTTGTGGCCGGAGAGAAGTTAAACTGCAGCAATACACACTACACTGATAGTGCAGAACAGAGCGTCGGCCGTCGATAAACTGCTTATCGCTGGGACGCGCCGTATTTTCTACATGATGCACCGAACTTTCTAGGTGCCTCAGCAAGCTCTTGAATAATCCTGACTATTCGCGTCATGTGCGCAACCTTGACAAAATGATCGACCACGATGTGGAATGTTCCAGATATTCTGTTACACAAACGAGTTACACAAACATAGCAAAATAAGCGCGCGTGGCATTGCCCCCTGTGAAGAAGCATCTTACCGATGCTTCTTAAGAGGGGGCAATGCCACGCGAAAACATCTGGCGTCTTTCGATGGGTTATTTCATCAGTCAACGGCGTTTTGAACAAAATTTTTATTGTTTATTCACGCACAGGAGAAATCTCACCAGGCACTACCTTGGAGGTAAACAATGGCTGCTAATGGGAATGAGAGACAGAAGTCGGCTTTTAGCTAACACTTACACTTCTACTTCTACTAACGTTTCCTACTGGAACATGCCAATGGCTGCTAATGGGGAATGAGAGACAGAAGAATTCGGCTTTTAGTTAACGCGCACGCTGCGAATTTTTATTGTTCAACAACGCACAGGAAAAATCTCCCACCGGCACCACCTTGGAGGTCAAGATCTTGTACTAGCGTTACGACTGGTTACGCACTACGAATACGAGGCACGAAAGGGTGCCACTTTAAGGAGCTTCGCCCCTAAAAACGGCTTAAGGCGCACGACATTGGCGACTTCAGGTCGTGCGCGGCATTGCTGGGAGTTTGTAATGCCGTCCGGAATGATCTCGCAATCTAAAGCATCGAGACGTCGAAGCACCTTGTATTTCATTTCATTTTCATTTTTATTCCTAAAGACCCCATTGAAGGGGAATTACATTAGTCATATTTTAATACAGATGTACCGCCGAAGAAGTTTTTCACTGAGTCCACGTCGGCGTATCGCGTTCAGACCCAACATGGTCGCGGGGTTGGTATTCCACGAAGCGTCGTAGAAGAATGTAACGGTGGCTGTCGGTCATCTGCTGATTCTTCATGCGCTGGCAGGCAAGCTGTCGGGCTTTTTCGGCGCGCTGAAGGTAAACAGTGACGTCGCGGTTTTCTTCTTCGGGGATGTTGGGTAACATGGCGTCAGCGCCATTGCCGGGTTCCTTCCGCAGACCAACTTGTAGGGCGTCATCTGTGTAGTTTCTTGCACGGCCGGATTATATGCGAAGGTCACGTACGGAAGGATGGCATCCCAGGTCTTTTATTTGACGTCGATGTACATGGCCAGCATGCCAGCGATTGTCTTGTTTAGACGTTCAGTGAGGCCATTTTTCTGTGGGTGTTAGGCGGTTGTGCGGCGGTGACCTTTCTGGTTGTATCTCAGAATCGCCCGAGTTAGGTCCGCAGTAAAGGCTGTACCTCTGTCCGTGATGAGGAGGCCGGATGCCGTGTCGATGGAAGGACGCATCCCAACATAAAACATAACGACTGTTTATTAGCGTTGTAGCAGCAGCGGGCCGAGCATACCGACGCTGCGCTCAGTCGGGTAGCGAAGGAAAACACAGTTTCGCCGCAAGGGCGAAGCAATGAATGCGATAGCAAGAAAAGCGGCCCATGATGGACGCGCTGCGACTACCCTTGCGTCCATCACTACTCGGCAGCTACTAGACAGTTTTAATAACGAGTTTTAGTATAGCGGGAAACGCTTACGTTAGCGTGCGTCTCAACAGAAACGCTTAGCGTAAGCGGAAATGCCTTCCGCTGTACTAAAAGACCACCAGTTGACACGTAGCGCGTTCCGTTTTAGCGTTAGCGTTGAGACGCACGCTAACGCTAACGTAAGCGTTTCCCGCTATACTAAAACTCGCTGTTTTATCGGCGGTACACGGTTGGCGAAGCCTCATTACTCAAATCTAAATCAAATGCGAACATTATTTGAGAATGAATGAGTTTAATAATGCAGGACGACGACTAGAAAGATTCGAAGTGGACGGCTCTCGCTTCAACAGGAACCGCCATCTTGCCCTATGTACGGGATCTCTTGCGTGCGTTAGCGTTGAACGCTATATTCCAGAAATAGCGTTCCTACGTAAGAGCTCGGGCTACGTTTACGTTCTGCTCATGTGCGGTTAAGAGCGCGCAACGCTAACGCTAACGATAAATCGTTGCGTTTGCTGTTTCCCGCTATACTAAATCTCACTAATTTCACGTACGTAGGGACTTCTTATACGCAAACGCGAAAAGTACACGTACGTTACGTGCACGACATCTGAAACGCTTTTAGCTACACGCACACAACGCGCGGTGAGAGCTACCACGTAGCTCGATCTGCTGAGAATCATGAACACTGCGGTAGTTTGTTCGAGCGCCCGCGCGAGCAGACAGCGGAACGGCAAGGTTCTCGCTGCGCAAATGTAAGAAGAAGCGAGAGAGCTGGCCGACGCCTTTAAGTGCGCCCGCGCGCTCCTAGCGCCATCTCGCTGGTAATGAAGAAATGCTTATAAGCGCCTCCGTCTCGGAGGACTGCAAACGGTAAATGGTGTGTATATAACGCTCGCCGTTAGGTGCCAGAGGGATGTACGCGCTTAGCGCACCGCGCTGCGAATTCAGAGGTCGCTGGTTCGATCCCGCGCTTCGGAAGCGTTTTTCTGATTTATTTTTCTTTGGGATATTGATGTGTATATACATACTTATACATATACGCAGCTAGACGGCGGCGACGGCGACGGCAAAAATCAGCCGAGACTGTCCATATAATTGCTATCGCAATAAAAGATCATTTCCCAGCTTGGTTTTACAGCCATCGTCGGTGACGTAAGCCTCCGGTGACGCTGCGGTGGCTCCTCTGGGGCGCCATGACGTAGGACGATGTTCTCAATGACGAACTTGGCTACCTCGGCGGCGCTGCCTTTGTGCAGGGTCCGTCTTTCGGCGTAGCGGGTTAGGTAGTCGGTAGCTACGATGAGCCACTTATTACCGCAAGTCGACTTCGGGAACGGCCGCAGTAGGTCCATCCGAATCTGCTTGAACGGTCGCCGATGTGCCTCGATCGGTTTAAGAAAGCCTGCAGGTCTTCTTGGCCGTGTCTTGCGTCACTGACAGTCTCTACATGTCCTTACGCACTAGTGACGTCGGCGACAAGGCACGGCCAGTAGTACTTTTCCTGTATTCCTGCCAGCGTTCGCGAAACCCCGAGATGTCCTGCTGTCGGGTCACAGTGCAGGGACTGGAGGATTTTGGTCGCTACTATGAAGGTACCACGAGAAGGTACTTGGCTCGAGGTCTTGATAAGTTCATCTTTTGGATAACGCCGTTGCGTGAAAAAACGATGCCAGTGCTCGCTTGAATACTTTCGGAACGACGGCTGTCTTGCCCTCGAGGTATTCCATAAGGCCTTTGAGTTCCGGCTCGGATCGCTGTCGTTCAGCGAAATCGTCGGCACTTAAGCAGTCATCATCCTGCTCATCTTGCAGCGGCGGCTTTACGAGGGCACGAGACAGGCAGTCGGCGTCAGACTTGCGGACTTGTACACGACGGTAATGTCTAATTCTTGAAGTATTAGGCTCCATCGCTCGAGACGGCCTGAAGGATCTTTCAAGGTAGCTAGCCAACACAAGGCATTGTGGTCGCTCACAACATTGAAGGGCCTGTCATAGAGGTAGGGGCGTAGCTTTGACTTAGCCCAGATGATGGCAGGGCACTCATTTTTTAGATGCGATGTATCTTAAGGCGGAGCTCAATCTGGTGGTGGTGGTGTGCGGCGTGACCACCCTTACTGCAAATGCACATACCCTCTCCAGACACCTCCTCTCCACTCACCCTCTCCCCTTCCCGTTCCACTTTCGCTCTCCCCTTCCCCTCTCCACTTTCTCTCTCCCCTTTCCCTTTCCACTCTTCCTCTGAAGCACGGGCTAGACATGCCGAAATTCTCTCCTGCGCAACGCCGCGATGAGCTCGAGCTCATGCGCGTCCCCTCCCCTTCTCTCTTCTCTCCTAAGCTGCTGCCCTCTCGCCCGCCTGTCGACCGCGTTCTCCGCTCACCCTGTGAGAATTAACGCCCAGGCTAGATAGAAGAGGGACGCGCGTAGCGTCCCTCTTCGCGTTCCACGACGCGAGATCGGTAGCATGCCCAACGAACGCCAACGGAAAGCGATCGTGCAAGTGCTCCGGCTTCGCATCGCCTCATGGTCCCCTTTAGCGGGAGATGGTGTAATTTTTTTTGTTGTTCAATAGTTCGCTTCTGCATTGGATAGCGACCGGCTAGCATAAATGATGACCATTTCGAGTCTGTCAGTCCTTTGCACAAGTACGGTGCCGAGTCTTACGCTGCTTGCGTCGGTGTGTATTTCCGTATCGGCGTATTCGTCGAAGCGCGCAAGTATCCGAGGCGTCAGCAGGCGTCGTTTAAGTTCTTGAAATACTTGAACTTGCGCCGTTTCCCACCTGAATTCCACGTCGGTCTTCGTGAGTTGCGTCAGTGGCTCAGCGATCCGTGAAAATTCATTGAAGAAACATCTGTAGTAGAAGAACCGACATTTGGGCGAGTTGGATTGCGTTAAACATGATGAGTGGTTTTCAGCGCAAACGACGAATACACAGAGTACGGCCTTCTTCTCGGTGGGCGGAGAGAAGGCAGCAATGGCAGCTGTTTTACGCGGGTCCGAACATGGCCCAAGAACAAGAATTTGTCGTACGCGAAGCGGCATTTTTCTGGCTTGAGGGTGAATCCGTAGGTCTTGATTGCTTGAAGCACAGCTTCAAGGCGCCGGAGGTGTTCGTCGAAGTTTGAAGCAAACACGACAACGTCATCCAAATACACAAAGCACGTTTGCCACTTCAATCCAGCCAGCACGGTGTCCATAACGCGCTGGAATGTCGCAGGTGCCGAGTAAAGACGAAATGACATGACCTTGAACTCGAAGAGGCCGTCTGGTGTTATAAATGCAATCTTCTCCCGGTCTCTCTCGTCGACTTCGATGTGCCGGTAGCCGGTCTTCAGGTCCATTGATGAAAGGAACCTCGCATTGTGAAGTCGATCAAGGGTGTCGTCTATCCGTGGGAGAGGGTAGACGTCCTTTTTCTTAATTTTGTTCAGGTGGCGATAATCGAGGCAGAAGCATAGGGTTCCATCCTTCTTCACTAAAACTACGGGTAACACCCATCGACTCGTGGAAGGCTGGATGATGTCATCACGTAGCATTTCGTCAACTCGTTTCTTTATGGCCTCGCGTTCTCGCGTCGAAACTCTGTACGGGCTGTGGTGGAGTGGTCTGGCACATTCCTATGATATGATGCGGTCTTTTGTGACTGGGGTCTGCCGAATTCTTGACGAGCAAGGCTTTGAGCTTTCCTTGTTTATGCTTCGGAAGGCTCGGTGAGGGCGAATACACTGATGGCTTGCACAATTTCTTTGATCTAGACCTTTCTAGATCAAAGCGCGAGTGGATGGTGTTGCTGATGGATCAGTCAGTAAGTCTATCAGTGAGGCAATCCAGCAATCCTTGCGCTGTTCAGTAGCGATAGTGTGAATGTCCATGCAAGAAACGGCAAGGTGATACACTGAGCTGTGGGCATTTTCGTCATTCAAGGGAGAGCGCGACAGGGCGTCGGCGTCAGCATGCTGGCTACCGTTGCGGTACAGTACACGGATGTCGTAGTCTTGCAGGCGAAGTACGCAACGGGCTAGGCGGCCTGAGGCATCTTTCCATGACGACAACCAGCACAGCGCATGACGGTCGGAGACGACATCAAATGGTCGACCATACAAATAAGGTCGGAACTTCGTAAGGGCCCAGATGATTGCCAGGCATTCTTTCTCCGTGATGGTGCAATTGGTCTCGGCTTTAGTAAGCGTGCGCCTTGCATATGCCGCGACATATTCCGGGAACCCAGGTTTGCGCTGTGCAAGGACAGCGCCGAGGCCAACAACAACGCCACTACGACCCTAGGACCCACTTCAGTGTTCCAAATTTTCGCTACAATATATATATATATATTATAAAGAGGTTTATTAGCGGCGACGATACTCAACAGCGACAGTCGAGGCGGGGCCGACTCTCAGCGCGAGTTGCGTTCTCTTCTAAAAGAGCCGAAGAGGGCGACCCACTAGGAGGTGTTCGAGAGGACGACCCATTACCAAGTTCGATCGCTTCGCTACAATTACCCCGGGTACGAAAAGGGAGCCGCCTGGCGACCTAGCAACTTGTCACTATGAGGGGGTCGTGGTAGGGCTTCAGGCGCTCCACGTTGACAATGTCGCGCCCTCGACGGCGCATGTCCGAAGATGGTTCTATGGGTTCGATCAGGTAGTTGACCGGGGATGTGCGTTCGACGATACGGTAGGGGCCTTCGTATTTCGGCAGTAGTTTTGAAGAGAGGCCGGTTGCAGTGGTAGGGACTGAGAGCCATACGAGCGCTCCGGGGAGGAACGTGGACTCAGAAGTGGTGGTGCCACCGCGAAGGCTCTTCTGCCGCTCTTGTTCGTGCGTTGTAAAGGCCTTTGCAAGCTCGCGACACTCTTCAGCAAGCCTGGCTGTGTCAGAAATAGGCGCACAATCAGATGGATCCGGCTTGTAGGGAAGGATTGTGTCGATTGTGTGCGACGGGTGCCTGCCATACAATAAGAAAAAGGGTGAGAAACCAGTAGTGCTCTGAGGGGCGGTATTGTAGGCGTACGTAACGAAGGGCAGAATGACATCCCAATTTGTGTGGTCGGCGGCGACGTACATCGAGAGCATGTCGCCAAGCGTGCGGTTAAAGCGTTCGGTGAGGCCATTCGTCTGCGGATGGTAAGCAGTAGTTTTGCGGTGAACAACGTTGCACTCTTTGAGAATGGCTTCGACGACTTCCGACAAGAAGACACGGCCTCGATCACTGAGCAGCTCCTGGGGTGGACCGTGACGCAGCATGAATCGGTGGAGCAGGAAGGAGGCCACATCGCGCGCTGTAGCCGCAGGGAGGGCGGCAGTTTCAGCGTATCGCGTGAGGTAGTCTACAGCGACGATGGCCCAGCGGTTACCAGCGGACGTCAGAGGAAGTGGCCCGTACAAATCGATGCCAACGCGCCCAAACGGCCGGTCAGGGCAAGGTAGAGGTTGCAGACCTGCCGGCGACAGGTGCGTTGAAGTTTTGCGGCGCTGACAATCGATGCAGGAGCGAACGAACTTCTGCACGTAGCGGTACATTCCTCGCCAAAAGTACCGTTGGCGAATGCGATGGTAGGTTTTCGATACCCCAGAGTGTGCACACTGCGGATCAGAGTGGAACGACTCGCATATGTGAGAACGCAGACTGCGGGGTATTACTAGTAGCCACTGGCGACCGTCGCCGTCGTAATTGCGTCGATGGAGGAGGTCGTCGCGAACGGCGAAATGGTGGGCTTGACGACGCAATGCGCGAGAGGATGGTGTGGCCGAAGGATCGGTCAGCAAGTCTATCAGTGAGGCAATCCATTGATCCTTGCGCTGTTCGGTAGCGATGGTGTGAACGTCGATTGAAGCTACAGCTATGTGAGACACTGAGCTGTGGGCATTGTCGTCAGGCAAGGGAGAGCGGGACAGGGCGTCGGCGTCAGCATGCTGGCGTCCGTTGCGGTACAGCACACGGATGTCGTGGTCTTGCAGGCGAAGTGCCCACCGGGCGAGACGGCCTGAGGGATCCTTCAAGGACGACAACCAGCATAGTGCATGATGGTCGGTGACGACATCAAATGGGCGACCATACAAATAAGGTCGGAACTTCGTAAGGGCCCAAATGATTGCCAGGCATTCTTTCTCCGTAACGGTATAGTTGGTCTCAGCTTTAGTAAGCGTACGACTTGCATATGCCACGACGTATTCCGGGAACCCAGGTTTGCGCTGCGCAAGGACAGCGCCGAGGCCAACGCCGCTGGCGTCCGTGTGTACTTCTGTAGGGGCCGTAGGGTCGTAGTGGCGTAGTATCGGAGGAGACGTCAACAAAGTACGGAGCTTTGCGAAAGCGTCATCGCACTCTGACGACCACGAATTGAGGGGCCCGTTGCTGCCAAGGAGCTTCGTCAGAGGCGATATAATAGTCGCGAAGTTGCGGATGAAGCGCCGAAAGTAGGAGCATAGTCCTACGAAACTGCGCAGTTCTTTGACCGACGTAGGTTTGGGGAACTCTGACACGGCCCGAAGCTTGGCTGGATCGGGGAGAATTCCGTCCTTGGACACGACGTAGCCCAGTATTGTCAGCTGCCGTGCTGCAAATCGGCACTTCTTTAGATTCAGTTGTAGCCCGGCGTCGCTCAAACGCGTCAACACATCCCGTAGGCGTTGAAGATGCGTGGAGAAGTCCGGGGCGAAAACTACCACGTCGTCGAGGTAACACAGGCACGTGTGCCATTTCAAGTTGCGCAGAACGGTATCCATCATGCGCTCAGAGGTCGCGGGCGCATTACACAGCCCAAACGGCATGACGTTGAATTCGTACAAGCCATCCGGCGTGACAAAGGCTGTCTTCGGTCGAGCGTCATCAGCCATGGGGACTTGCCAGTACCCTGAGCGCAAATCAAGCGATGAAAAGAATTCTGCTCCTTGCAGGCTGTCAATGGCGTCGTCTATTCGAGGTAGGGGATAAACGTCCTTACGGGTGATCTTATTTAGTCGTCGGTAGTCCACACAGAACCGCACAGAGCCGTCCTTCTTCGCAACAAGAACGACAGGAGACGCCCACGGACTGTTTGAGGGTCGAATAACGTCGCGGCGAAGCATGTCGTCGACTTGCTCGTTAATTACACGACGCTCTGCTGGAGATACGCGATATGGACGTTGCCGCAGTGGTGGTTGAGCGCCAGTGTCGATGCAATGGGTGACAGCAGACGTGCGGCCGAGAGGAGAACGAAATTCTTCCAACAGGCATAGGAGCTGGGAACGCTCGACCGACGTAAGGTTGTCAGCAATCGAGGAACGAAATACATCAGCGGATGACGAATCAGATGTGGAAACAGCACTGAGCGTACGGGAGCTGGCGCAGTGCGTGTCACCCGGTGCGTCCATAAGTTGTGCGTCTTCGAGGGGTTCCGCTCTGCCGAGACATTCCCCTCGCACCAACGTAACCATGAACGGGGATGGGTTGGTCACAAAAATATCCGTGTCGCCCTCAGTGATTTTCACGGTCGCAAATGGCACCAGCAAGCCTTTCCTAGTGAAAACGCGGTCAAATGGAGAAAGAAGTGCAACGGCGTCGCAGAGACCGGTGCAATAGACTGACACAGCCGTTGACGAATTCGCAGGAACTGTGATGTCGTCTTTGACGAATACCTTGGTCGCAGCCGATGAACTGTCTGCCAGCGTCAAATGTGAGAATGGTGAGAGCTCTAATTCGGCTGGTGCGCAATGAATGACGGCGTCGTGGCGGGCGAGAAAATCCCATCCCAGGATCACGTCGTGAGAGCATGAAGAAATTATGATGAATTCGACGGCGTACAGAGCGTCCTGAATGATGACACGGGCTGTGCATACCGCCGTCGGGTGAATACTTTGGGTGCTGGCTGTACGGAGGGAGAGCCCGGAAAGCGGCGTCGTCACTTTTCGTAGCAGGCGGCTTAGTTTAGCATCCATAACAGATACGGCGGCTCCAGTATCGATAAGGGCAGATGCGCGAACACCGTCCACAAAAACGTCTAACACGTTCGATGGTCTTCGCTGAGGGCTTTCGCAGTTCGATAGCGTCGCAGCCCTTGCCTCGTGGACTGCGACGACTAGTTTTCCTGGTCGCGTGCGACCGAACGTGGCCGCATCGGTGACAGCGAGCGGCGTCGTGGTGACGGTGAACGGCGGGTAGATGCAGCTGGGCGAGACGGCGGCGACGGAGGCGTAGGTGGGTCGTAATACGGCCGGTTCGACTGGATTGTGGCAGGCGACACGTCTCTACGCGGCTGCACGCGATTGCAATAGCGCGCCACGTGGCCGGCGTAACCGCATGCGAAGCATATGGGGCGGTTGTCAGGTGTGCGCCATCGGTTCGCTGGGGCAGGGCCCGCCCATGGTGCAGGACGGGATTGACGGGGCGGCAACTGATAGGACTGCATGGTGGGCTGCAGTCGTGGCCTGTGCGTGACGTCGGCGTAGGCTACCGGTACATCAGCTTCGAAAGAGTGAGGTCGAGTGGAGGCTTCGGCGTAAATGTGTGGGGCAGCCGTAGCGATTGATGGGGGCGGTCTTGCGACAACTTGGGCGTAACTCAAAGGTGCAGGAGCCGGATGGTGCTGGTGGTACTCGGGCATGACCTCCGCGATTTCCTGCTCAATTGCTCGACGGAGGGGAGGCAGAAGGGTGGTCGACTGCTGTTGAGCGTACCGAGGGCGAGCAAAGTCCAGCAGAGAGAACTGGCGCGCGATTTCCTCGCGCACGAAGGTCTTGATCTCTGCGAGCAACGCGGAGTGGTCGGGTATGGTCGACAAGCCAGCAAGCTCGGCGTCGCGTGATGGAGAGCGACGGGTCATCGATCGCTGCCGGCGCAGCTCCTCATAGCTTTGGCAGAGCGTGATGACCTCTGCCACTGTGCTAGGGTTCTTGGCGAGCAGCATGGTGAAGGCGTCGTCGTCGATGCCTTTCATGATGTGCCTGATCTTGTCAGAATCGGACATGGTGGCGTCGGCTTTCTTACAGAAGTCTAAGACGTCTTCAATGTAACTGGTGAATGATTCACCGGTCTGCTGAGCGCGTTCGCGTAAGCGCTGTTCGGCCTGGAGCTTACGAACGGCAGGTCGGCCGAACACGTTGATAATGGCGGTCTTGAAGTCGGACCACGTCGTAAAATCGGATGCGTGGTTGTTGTACCACAGGCCCGCCACACCCGCGACGTAGAAAACCAGGTTAGTCAATTTTCCGGCCTCGTCCCATTTATTGGGGACACTCACGCGCTCGTAAATGGCGAGCCAGTCCTCCACGTCGGTACCATCGGCGCCAGTGAAGACTGGAGGGTCGCGAATACGAGGGACACCGGGACATGTCGGTGCGGGCGGGGTCGTTTGCTGGGAGGCGTCTTGAGACATGGTAGGCGGCAAGGTACGGGATCGAAGAGCCAGGGGCATCGAACGAGGGCCGAAGTTGTTGTGAAGGCTCAGCACTCTCCACCAAATTATAAAGAGGTTTATTAGCGGCGACGATACTCAACAGCGACAGTCGAGGCGGGGCCGACTCTCAGCGCGAGTTGCGTTCTCTTCTAAAAGAGCCGAAGAGGGCGACCCACTAGGAGGTGTTCGAGAGGACGACCCATTACCAAGGTCGATCGCTTCGCTACAATATATATATATATATATATATATATATATATATATATATATATATATATATATATATATATATATATATATATATATAGTCTCATTTTGACACTAAGTTCACTTGGAAGCCTCGACAATCAGTGGTGCGCGCTGATCCCCGTTATAGAAAAACCACTGCACTGTTCATACAATGGTTTGCATCCACACTCGCGGCAATGAATGGCCAAATTTCCATCACTGCTCCTTTCCACCCTGTTCGCACACTCACGCATGCTGTGCTACCCAACCGACCTGTCTGCCCAATGTAAGGTCGTCCACACGAGTGGCAACTTGACAGGAGCTCCCTCGTGCAGTCAACGTACTTGTTCCGGTGCTAACACCGCATTTTTCTTATGTATGCATGGGCTTGTGGCGATGCAGAGCTTGAAAAGTTTTTGGGGCGCAGACATAACAACTTGTACGCCGACGTTTGCACCTATCTTTTTAGGATTGTGTGCGATTCCGTGCAAGTAAGGAATCACCGCTATGTTCCTAGGTCGCGATGTCTCCTGATTGACCACCTGGTAGCTGTCCTTTAAGCGGTATGATATCGCTAAAACCGGGCGTCGTAATAAGTGACCGCACACCCGCCGAATTTAATGGTTTAAGCAGCATCGTCTGCATTCTCTGCGATTGAGAAGCACTGCTTACCTCTATGCTATGAGTGACCTCCATTCCTTAAAGAATTCATCACCTATAGTGTTAAACTTAAAATTTGTGGTGTTATTTAAGATCTTTCCGTAATTAAAGATACACTAAAGAGCAACACGAAGTTGATACGGGACGAAAGATCGGCATTCAAGAATGCGCGCAGGTTTTGTTCGGTGCAAAAAGATCACTTATATTGGAGAAACTCATAATAAAATACTGAATATCTCTTCCTCAATTTCTCTCGACTCAAATGTACCGCTACAGCTGTGTCGTCACTCATTTCATTGCTCTCAGCGAATCAGAGGCCGCTATGATACGTCGCCGCATGAGTAAGCGGCCGCTGCCGCTCGTTCATGGTTGCGATGAAACCTTGCAACGAAGACCTTGCAAAGGAAACGGGTTTACATTTCAGCGACTTCAGCCAAGTGGAGCGCGATATGCATCGAGCTCGCGCGGCTAGTGTTTCAGCGTGCGCCGTCGGAGAGCGAAGCCTTGTTTTCGTCGACGGAAGGCGAGGTGGCCATTCAGCCAAGCGACGTCGTGGGTGAAGAGCTTCATTCGCGCCTCAAAGACACTGACTGGTAAGTGCTAAAGCGTTTAACTGTTCAGCTTTTTCTTCCGTTCAGGAAAAAGAAATGGTTCTTTTGCTAGGTGCCGCGGTAGTAGGATGGTGCGTCTACGCTTCGAAGGGAGGGTTCACCTCTGGGGATATAATTCCGTCCGCATGCGCAGGAGAGATTCTCCTGCGGCTTCTTATTTATGTAGTATCAGGGCGATGTCTTTAAGCCCAGTCAGCAGCGGTGTCGACGCCGTCGTGTCTACGAATGCCCAAATTCGCGCTGAATGTTTCTTCACACGGTGCAATTTTAATCAATTTCGAGTCGCAATAACGACCGCAGCAGAGAAATAAGCCGGGCGTGGTCAAAAATCGATTCCGTTTGGACTCGATAACTGTCAGAAGCGCGCCGTGCGACACCTAGCTGTATTGTACGTCAAACGACACCAACTCACCTAGACCAGGATAGAACCTCTTTATTACGATTGAAACCACAAGGAAGCTATGCCTCAAGGAAATAAATTTTGATCAAGAAATTACATCTTAATCGGATTCCTCCTCGACCGAGTGATCCCTGTTAGGTTGTCATGCGCAGCTCCCGACCAACGGTGCCTTACGCAAAAAGGCGCCTCCAGCAGCTATGTATTGCTTGCACTATCTGATGAACGCCGCCCAACATGGAATTTTTGAACGCTTGTTTGGTGCTGTTTCAGGTCCCCCTGCGCCCATTGCGTGGTACTCGACAACTTCAGCGAGAAGCAGTGCCTCGGCTGTCGACAGATGGGAGACCCTGTCACTGCTGTGCAGGCTGAAGGAGCCATCGCAAAGCACTCGTTGTTCACACCTCGTGTCTAAACATCGCTGTGCTCCGTGTTGCGTACATCGAACAGTTTGTTGACCGAAATTGACTGCACCCAGTTTCTAGATTTTAAACTGCATTTCACCGACACACTCGATTGCTTGTCGTACAACCCAAGGCGTAACAAAGTATGTTCTCTTACAAAAGCGCACACTCCAAACTCATGGAACGCGGCATCATCATGTTTAGCTTCCTCTCAGCCCTACACAAATACTGTGCACAAATGGTTTTAGCCAGTTTCAACACTCAGGTTGAGTGCCTGTTGTCCACCGGTTACCCAGATCACCTAATCAGCAGCACTTCTGAAGGCCTACTTCAGCAAATAAAATCTACAGAAAGAAAATGGCAGCACTTGATCCAACAAGCACCTTAAGTTATGCCATATTTGCATTTCCTATCACACAACATCACAAAAGTAGCAGAAAGGCGCGGGATTTACGTCGCGTTTTAGTGCCAGGCAAACTTAAAAAAGGGTGCCCTCTGATGACTCAAGAAAAAATGAGCAAGGCACGTGGACCAAGTACCACAAGAATGAGTACACAAAACGCATGGCAAATGTTATTTAATAATTTTTTTTGCTTTGTGGTCGGTCGTATATTGGTCAACCTGGCCCCTGCTTCAATGAACGCGCGCAGGAACACAAGCGATTCATGCACACTGGTTCAGGCAGTAATCTTGCCTTACAATGCATGAAATGAGACATTATGAGCTCTTTTCCTCAGCTGGAAAAAAACTAAATTCCTTTCTAAGGCAAAAACGAGAACAGAAAGAGAGGTCATTGAGGTTTTATTCCTCGACAGAAAAAGGCAAAAAAGGAACTAAATTTCTTAGATCCGCACATAAGGACCCTTCTGGGATTGTAACGCTCACGTGGTCTTGCCACACATTCGCAGCCTGTCGTTGGCTTATCGGTGTGATTGCTCTCTGTCAGCTCTTATAAATGTTCTACCTTCAAGACATAAACACAGTTAAACGCATGCGCTTCATGTATGTTCGTGTTATCTGTTTCAAACGTGTCGTCGTCTTCCACTATCCAACTATCCAACTTCCACTAACCAACTATCCCAACAACATGCCTTACTTGAGAAGAGGGGTGTTGGGTATCGGCTGTCTCAGCTTACGGCTGCATCTGCGCAGAGCTGATACAAGGAGTGGACTAGGCGACGGTGAGTTAAGGCAAATTTATATACGTATAAACAGAGGCGTTACACATTCGGCACTGGGGCCGACAGCGTATTGGGCTCGCACAAAGGTGCGACGACGACCCGGGATTTATTCGTTCGCTCTCCCTCTCCCCGTGCAGCTTGGTTCTTTTATAGCCCTGGCCTATTGCTTGCATCAGCGAGTAGTTCGAAGCCTACAGTCAGGAACCGCCGTTGGTCATTGGCTGGAATAGGATCCGTGGATGAGAGGGCTTGCCGCACGTTGCGTGAGAAATTGCCGTCGGTTGCGTCAGGCGCATGGCAGGAGTTGCCGGCGGTTGCATGAGACTCCCGCCTTGGTTGGCACCCGTTTGCATCAGGCACCTCGCTGGTGTTGACGTTGGTTGCATCAGGCAGTTTATCGATGTTGACACTACTTGCGTTAGGCGTTCTACCAGCTTCAGTACCTTGCTGAAGAAGGAAGTTTGGGTTGGGAGCCCTGGCATAACAGGGGTTACTCAATGATTACTTGGAGGCCCATGAAACTCATCATTCGTAGTTTGGAGGCAACGCTAGATCTAGAAAACAGCAATGATGTGGCAAAGTCAATGTTCCCCGATAGCTTATCGCCAACGAAAGGTGGACATCCTATGTGTACGTGTGTGTGTTAGGGCACTCGACTCTTGCAGTGATTCGAGTGTCAGAGTGTCGAAGCTACACAGTGCAGGCAGTGGAAAGGCATGTGTGGGAGAGGTTCAAGAGCATTACCAGACATGTATGAAAGACGATGTAATAACTCCAAGGCTGAGCGTCTTCCGTGTCCGCACCGTCTGAAAAAGAATGGGGAAATTGTGAGTCCTAAATAATCCATAAATTACATTAAAAGGCTGGGCAATCATTTATTAGTGCAATTGCCATGCTCCTGCAGAAAATATTGCTTACCATCCAAGCATGGACTATTGCTGTACAACCACCTGCTCAGACTCAGCGCCATCTGAGTCTCGAAATATGAGTGTAAGGGCTCTGTTCAAAGTTATCTATGTATCTTAGAATAACAGAGAGCTGAGCTAGTTGGTAAGTATTCGTTCTAAAAAGACAGGACGTGCAAACACGGACACAAGAAAGAAGTGAGGACACAACAAACGCCGACTAACAACTGAATAGATGCATGCAACGGCGGAAAAGAAAGAAGGCACGAAAACTTATCTGCGCATGCCCATGCAACAGGCGAACCTATCAATCCGGCACGCGTGGGGGCCTACGCGAAACAGTTATTGTGTATGCCTGTAAATAGAATAAGTTAACTTATGTTGGGAAATTCTTACGCCTGTGTGAGTATTCGAGTTTTTTTCGAATAGCTAGTATTGGAAGTTCCAATTGTTCGACAAGACGAATATCTTAAACGCGACAAAGGCCAATGGTGCCCCATGGTTA
Source organism: Rhipicephalus sanguineus (assembly GCF_013339695.2). Lineage (NCBI taxonomy): Eukaryota > Metazoa > Arthropoda > Arachnida > Ixodida > Ixodidae > Rhipicephalus > Rhipicephalus sanguineus. The sequence continues at coordinate 128,290,025 of NC_051184.2, read as the reverse complement.
GGGCGCGGTCCTTTCGTTAACAGCAGACCTTTCGTTAATACTTTTACCAATATCCTGGTTCAAAAGCGACTGCATGTTTATTTAAAAAAGGAGATTATGTCATTTCCATGCAGTCATGGCTGTCCAAACTTCGCTTCCGAAACGATTGCACGGACTTCTTGCGTAGTTTGGTTGCGCATGCCTCAAACGCCGTAAAACATCCCGACTTCGGCCCATGAAAGGCTCGGCGATTGGCTTCACATGTGAAAATTTGTTCCTGCTATGCAGTCACCACTGCCGCACCGTACCAATCGTTCAGAAATTCCCATCCTTCCATTGCGCTGTTAAAACGCTGCTGTGAACGAGCACCCATGGACTTTTGGGCACCGAGCACTCATGATAATGAAACAAAACATTACCGTTTTCAGACGACGCACGCTACACGATCATATGCGAAAAAAGGGACTAGCTACCGTACCCCCTTCTTTTAGCCGTTAGGAGGTTAGGAGTGCCGCTGCTGACTAGAATGGAGGCCCCTCTATCAACATGCCTGCACGCCCATAAAATGTGAGAAAAAAAGTCACAGTTTCGCCGCAAGGGCGAAGCAATGAATGCGATAGCAAGAAAATGCTATACGAAGTGAGGCTCGCCAATGGATACTCTCAGTTTGAACAGCGTTCCTGTTGCAAAGGTGGCCGAAGCAGCGAAGGAAACTAGCGTGCTTCAACTGTCGAGCTGTGACACTTGATAGTTCGCGCTCATCTTCTGTTTGTTCGTTTAGCGGCGTCCCTTCAGCTCGAGTGACTTTCGTACGCTCGGTAACATGAGCGCGGACATCACGGTGAAAGCGTGAAACATTCCTCTTCCCCTCACCGCGAGAAAACCGCGCGAGCAGACAACGGAAGGGCAATGTTCTCGCTGCGCAAATATAAGAAGCGAGCGAGCTCGACGACGACTTTTAAATGCGCCCGTCGCGCTGCTAGCACCATCTCGCTGGTAATGAAGAAAGCTTATTATCGCCTGCCGTCTGTGAGTCCGTCCAGCGGTAAAGGGTATGTATATAACGCTCGCCGTTAGCTACGTGGAGGATCTGCGTTTCGTGGCGTAGTGGATAGCGCCACTCGCTGCGGAACAAGAGGTCCCTGGTTCGAAATCCGCGCTTCGGAAGCATTTTTCTGAATTATTTTTCTTTGGGGCTTTTATATATATATATATATATATATACATACTTATACATATACGGTGCATGACGGCGACGGCGACGGCAAAATCCAGCCGAGACTGTCCATATAATTGCTATCGCAATAAAAGAAACCTTTCGAACAAGCGTGTAATAAAGCTGTCACTGCTCCGTAGAGTCCCTAATTTTTCCTTTGTTTTGCCGTAATTGGTGGTACACTTTTCGTGTGACTAAGATAAATAAATAAGGGTAGCCCAGTCAGGGCATGTTTTAAACTGCAGGAAACACTTAATGTCGCGGCGAGAATACCTGAAGCCAGGTCATGTGGAGCAGGTCGTGTTCCTGGACGACGATTTAGAGGCTTTCGGTAGCAGTCACTCACCGCGGTATATGTTCGACGACATAAGCAGATTTCATTGCTTTGTTCTTTCTTTCAATACTCAATCAATATTTTGTCTCCAATATTCATATTTTTGTCCACTATGAAATGTGTGGCGACGGCTTGCGCATGCGCAGTAAGGGTGGTCACGCCGCACACCACCACCGGATTGATTTCCGCTATAAGGTGCTTCACATCTAAGAAATTTCGCCGAATATAACCTAACACGCGGTTAGTATTGCTAATTAGCTTTAAATTGTGAGCAAGAGTGAGAGAGAAAGAGAAGAGGAAAGACAGGCAGGTTAAAAGATGAACCTCCGGTTTGCTACCCTGCACTGGCGATAACAGAATGGGGAAGAGAAAAAGAGTAATGACCATGAAAGTGTCGAGGTTACGTAGACACCAAGGTACTTGTACAATGCTACGGCTCCTCGGGGAATGTCATTACTATATTCGGGGACAACTTTCTGTGAAAATGCAGTAAAGGCTACAGAGCCAAACCACGCTGTTTCATCAGTGTGGCTGCGCAGCTGGAAATAGTTCCGCAAAAAAGTTTTTTGTGCGTATCCTAATTATTTCAAAAGTGTGCAGTTACAATTTTAGCTGCTAATTGATAATGCCAGAAAATTATTAGTGATATTATGTGAAATAGCGCTAAATTTTAGATTTTTCGTGTTTTTTTATTGCCGCGTTCCCCACTGGCGTCGCATAGGCACCCTTCCTTCACGAGCACGCTTCAGAAAAAAAATGGCCTCCGCCTCGCCTGTGCCTTCTTCCTCCGGTTGCTGACCAATTTTCTCGCCGCACTGGATATTCAAGCAGCTTGAGTACCAAAAGCTGTCGAAACAAATCAAGCAAGTGGTCTGTAACGTGTACGCCCAAGTGAGACTGACGCAACCGGGACTCTCCGTCGCTTCTGTGTTTCGATCGGTAAGCCAGCCTACCGGCGTGAGCGAGCGTACTGTCGCACGGTTCAAGGCGGATGTTTTATAGGGTACCGTGAAGTCCCCAAAGCGTAAAAGGTTTCGTTTCGCGGCTGAATCACCAGCAAAAGTTACTGGAAAGACAAGAGTGTAGCGGTGCCATCGTTTTACCCTGTCTGCTCTTCGCCGGAAAGTTACATCAGTACTACATTCGCAACGAGGCGCCAACGGCAGAAAAGATCCCCAGCGAGGTAATCGGCGACACCGACATGAGGCTACCGAAGCAGCTGAGTGTCAGAACGATGCGCAGGCTTCTGAATGACATTGCATTTGGTCTTCGGCAGCGAAAACGTAACTGTGCTCTGGTGGAAAGGGACATCATCGTGTGGCGGCTGAAATATCTGCGAAAGGAGAAACGATACGTACAGTTACTGTTTCGATTTGTTGGACAGATATATAAATGTGAACAATGTCAATTAAAACACAAACGCCGCATGCCAAAATTCAGAGTTCAAAGAGTAGGAAGAGTAAAGAACGATGGAGTAAAGAACGATGGAAGTTCTCTTACCGCTAAATATTTAATTTTTAATTCACCCGTCCTCATACATTTTGCCGTTCATAAAAAAGCCAAAAAACGAGAACTCTTCCGCAAACGGAGCCCATTGTAGTTCAGTAGCTTCGCGTTGATCTTTCGTTTACTCAAGTTAACAGAAAGCCTTCTGCGTTTTCAAGTTATTTTGATAATGGGTCAAATGTACCAAAAATATTGATTTCGAAATATCATGAGTTAAAGAGGAAAAACAAGTTTATTGCGTGCCCTGTTAAAAAAAATGTGCTGAACAGCACATTTTTTATTAGCAACTTGCCATATAGTCATCACCCGTGTCAGGTTTTCACTTCTTTTCTCGTTTTCTTTGTTTCCTGGCTTCTTTCATCATATATTCTGTGTCTCTATTGGTGAAATACTGTTGATGGTGGCTGATTTCACCCAACCATGCCGCAGTGTTGCGCTTCGGTGATATCCCAAACTACGTTGAGAAAGTTTACTCGGGCGATGAAGGCCCTTTAGATAAATTAGAACGGTTTCAAACGTGGCATTTCTGATGGTTTACATTCCAAGGAACTCGATCCATTGTGTTTTCTACGAGTGCCATGGTTCCTGCGCCATATGTGCGAAAAAAGTTACACGTGATCACGGTTTGTATAAGATGTAAATAAATCAAAGCGTAACCACTGTCAGAACAGGTAACATTTTGTCCTTGCGACAATGCGGAACGAGGACAAGCTTACTTGCTAGAGTGCTCGCTGAGTGCTGCCGGTCTCGTTTCAGTTAGTAGCCAAAGCGTGTCAATTTGCAATTCTACTGTGGTATCTAAACAGTTTCCTTGATTTCTCAACGTGAGAACACACTTTGCCGCCGCAACGAAATCAACAAAGGCTCAACTATACTGAAAATAATTGCGCAGAACCCTGTCTCCACGCGAGTCTAACACACACAAGGCAAGTTACCTCGGTAAATGCCACGCGCGTTAAAAAAAACAACTGCACCATGAGCTTTTAGTAGCCGGAATACTTTTCGTATGCCTGCTAACCTAGCGGAAAATACCAGCTTCAGTTTACCGAAGGTTTACTTCACACGGAAAGCCCAGATTGTGAGCAGTCTGAGAAAAGGGGGATTGGCTATTCGTCAATTGGCTTCGAAAACTTGGTGCTTTTGGCTCAATCGAAACGTGCAAAAACGTGTGGACCACTGGATATTGTTAAGGGAGGGCTTATCGTTTCAAACAAGCATAAAACAACATTTTGATTTTCTTTTTTCAAAATAGTTTACCCCATTTGGGACCTTAACGCATGTAAAATTGTGTGGCAGAAGCATAGAATTGCGCCAGGTGTTAAAACATTGTAGTTTGGTGTTTTAAACGAGTGGGTGTTTTAAAGGCGCACCCTTTCGAAAACTCTCAGACATATTAAATCCTAATCATAAGCAACAACATAAACAAAGTGAACAGCTGCGTAGCTTCGTGTTTTGCTTTACGGATTCATAGTGGGCCCTTCGCTGATTCGCAAAAGGAACAATTATGGCAGAGTTATTGCTTTACTCCTAGCATGAGGCACCAAGCTTTCCTCTCTTCTTGTATTTCAAGGTGTGCTTGGAAAAACAGTGTGCCGTCATCTTTTTGTTGACAAGGGCCACGTTTCGCGAGCAATATAGAGGCTCCAAACGAGTTTCGAACTGAGCTGTGGCCCTCTGTTTAGTGACATCTTTTAGCCGCGAAAGAGCACAACACAAAGGAAAGAAACACACAACGACAGGACGGGCGGCACTTCCAACTGAATTAGACTGAGCGCAAACCCAGAAATAAATATACAACATACACACATGCGCAGTCTCACACCACCTTAGACTATCCAGCTATCAAACAATCTCTTTTCCGATCCATACAACGTCACCGACGTATCACTGACACACCTTTCTGCTTTCTTTCTAATGTAGTAGGCTTCCATCAACTCACGCGCAGTCTGATTCTTGCTTCTGCCTAAAATCTTGATCTCTTTAAAACGTGGCTGACACTTGCAGGTTTTGCAATGCATAGGCAAATGCGCCACGCCGTCCTTCATTAAATTCAGTTCATGCTCCCTGGCTCGTTCATTAATACAGCGCCCGGTCTGTCCTCTGTTTGCGGAGGACGCTCGAAAATGTGGGAGAAACCTCGTGGGAAAATGTCCCACATTTTCAGTGTTGGCGCTGTGTCCTAAAACAATGTCCTAGAGGTGAAGTAAGCATGCCGTAGCTTGTCTTCACTGCCACACTGATTCAAAATAGAGACGCCACAGTACCTTTCTACCCAGCTTTTGGGGTCTTCGAGTTATTATGCACGAATGGTTGGTGGCTTTCCGCGATGTACCACAACTCTCGCGAATGACAGCGCTCAGCATCACACCCTTTCATTGTTCGCCGTGGCCTATAGGTTACTATAGCCTATCGGGTAAGAGTACGTAGTCTGGCGGAAACACTTGCTGCTTATATCTAGCTCGATGATTCAGAATATTTTGCCACGTTCGTCACTGCTTAGGCTACATTAACGGCTTCACGTGCGCGTGCTGATCATGAGTAGAAGAGCCGCTCCATCAGATGTAACGCCATCGTGCACGTTTGACACAACCATTTTCTTTCTGCTTTTGCGAATGGGCTCTCACGAGGCACCCGGTTCTCATATCCGTGAGATAGTGTAGAACAGCAGGGCAGGGGAGGACTAAATATAATGTTGCATGAATAACCCGAGGATGAGAGAAAGATCTGTCTCAGCTGCCGTACCCACGCACAAGGTCCGGGAGACTAGCAATGTGCATGACGCATTATCTTCAGGTGGTCATAACACTGAAGGAAGCAATAGTTTAGTCGCTGAAGATGAAGTACTTCATTCCTTGAACTTGTGCCCAGGGAAGGAATGACACTCATGTTGCAACGATACTGGCGCGTACAATGATCGGTTTTCAATAAAAGAGACGAGCAGATAAGCCGCGTCGGTATTTATATATGTGACACTGAATGTTTATGCGTTATCGTTGTTTCCGCGCTAGTTCCACAATATAACGACTATAACCGACAATATAACCGACTTTCACCGACTGCGTTGCCCGCAGAGCCGTATCAAAAGCGCCTAACTTAATCGGAAAAAAATCATAAGCATTCTGACGCGATCTGCTCAGAGGAGTGGGTGGTCAGCCACATGCGTAACAGGCCGTCTACATAAAAAAAACGAAAAGATGTGACCGTAAAATTACCTGGTAAGGAGTGAAGTAGAAAGCATTTTTTGTTTCGCTCATACTTATCAGGACACTCCACCGGTTTTCGTTGTTCGCGTCACCGCCAGCGTAATTTTTTCCGTAATCCTCGACTTAATGACATGGCGCAGCGCATCGCATGTTGTGCCCACGAGAAAACTGGACGCTCGCAAAAAACGCCAATGAAGCGTGGCTGAAAAGAGGCGGCAGTCTCCATCGCAGGAAGGGCGAATGAGATAACATCATCCCACAGGAGAGACATGCCTTAGATTGCTCATCAAGAATAGAGGAAACGCCCCACCCGCATTTCGTAAGGAGTATGAATGGACACAGGAAGAAGGGAGGCGGAGGGAGGAAAGATGACTGCGTCGCTCGAAGGGCGCCATCCGTAGCGTGCTACCTCGGGAGGCATACGGAGATGGCTCGTAAACTTGCTGGGCTCACAGCACTTACTTCGGGCTTAAAGAGCCAGCAGGAAACCCGCTTTAGTCCCTCGAGCGGCTACATTCCTCTAAACCACCGTGTGGATTCGCTAAACATCATCAGATCCAAAAGAGTTAGCTGCTACCTTTACTTCCTATAACATTAGAAATTGTTGCTTCGCGCTAAAATGACACTGTGACTTTTATATTCGAGACAGAAACATTTCACCGAAGCAAATACTCTGGTAATGGCACACAGCAGTGCTTGAACAGGGCACCTGACGACACAGGTCAGTATTGTTGCCAACTAATTCCGCCCTATTTCTTGTGATGTGATGACTTTAGCCTAGGCAATCCGCTATTATCCTTGGGTGTATATTCCTTGGAATGGCATTTATGTGAACACGTAATGCTTCTTCCGAATTCTAACCTAATGTTCTTTATTGGTTTATTTTCAGGTCAAAAGTATAATTTCAAAATAGAAAGAGGCTTTCCCCCAAGCCACACGGCATATCCACCGTACAGCTTCGATACCGTGATGCATAATAACCTGTTCGATTGGTCACAAAACAGTCAAAAAACTATACAAGTAAAAAATACCACTCTATTCCCTGAAAGCAAACGTTTCCGCTCTATCCATGCCGTTGATATCGACCGGATTAAGGGCCTTTATGTTAAGCTCCTCTTTGTGGGAATCCAGACTGCTGGCGGCAAAACTACGTCCTTGATGTTCGCTCGTGCTCTCCATAGGCGAAGCAATGTTTGCTGCAGAAACAGGGTGGACATGTTATATGGATTTTCATTATTGTATAATAAACAAATGTGTGTATAAGTGTACTTGAAAGCGTATTGCACTGATGTTAACAAGTAACACGGAGTCATCATTACCATAATGGTTCCAAAGAAGCAATATTGTAGTTGGATGGATGGATGCGAAACTTTATTGTAAGTCCTGAGGTGCACGGCTCAACGCGCAGCGGGCCGCTCCCACGATGGGACAGTCAGGCCAAGCCCGACCGCCGCATCGTGGGCCCTCTGGACAGCCCATAGTTGAGCCCCGACATCGAGGCACTTTATAGCGGATAGCCACTTGTCTTCATTGGATTGGTCCGTAATTTATACTAAAATAATATGGCCGCTAATAAATACTTGCGAGATGGCAGAGCGAAACGATGCCGGGAGAATGACCAGCAACCACCGTTCCTCCAAGCAAGATGACGTAGATTATCTGCTGTAATTATCTCCGAATACAGACCTGGCTTTCCTTGACGCACCGTAGTCCCTTGTCCTGTTATTTCCACATTCCGGCAATATTAGCGAATCATCACGCATGCAACTGCACACAAGCGCGCCTTTTGAAGTGTATTCTTGCGTTCGCGTATACTAAAATAGCCAGGTGGATAAGCAGGAGCGACAGGCAAATAAACTCATGGACAAGTGGCGAGATCATAAACATAAAAAAACATAAATTGCACAAATTAATTGCATCTAAAGAAGGTCATAGTTTCGTCAACATAGCAAGGTTACTCGAATTGAATAGAAACAAACTCGATTACTATCCAAGGAGTGGCCAGCCGCTTCAGTAGCACTACGAATCCTTAACACGAGTACTGAGAAAGGATAGTGCGGCGCGGTTAATATTACAATGAAAAGGTGGCAGTCAGACTTTTGAGGATGAAACTTGCTGTGCGAAATTATGCCAAGAAAATCACGCACAGTCACTGCCCAAGTGAGCAAGGAGAACGCGTTTCCTTTTTAGAAAAGTGATCGAAAACGCAAGCATATTTGCTGTGGATTCAGTTAGCTCCAAAATTAACTAGGCTACTCGTGTCGCGTGCGCAATCTCATGAGAACAGTCTAAAACAATCGGATAGTTTCCCAAACATTGTTGTGTGGCATGCGCGCAGTGATGCAACAGTTTTTGTGGATGAAACCCGTTCACATCAACACAGACAAATAAGCATGCGTAGCAGTGTCTCTCTAAAGCTGCATCGCCTGGACGCTGAACAAAGAATGCATGAATATGCATGCATTTCATATTTATGCATACATAAATATGCAATGCAATGCATACATAAATATTAGGAAGATTATTTTCGAAAAAAGATGTCACAGTTTCACCGCAAGGGCGAAGCAATGAATGTGATAGCCAAAAAAGCGGCCCGTGATGGACGCGCTGCGACTACCGCGCGTCCATCACTACCCGGCAGCTACTAGACAGTTTTAATTTCACGTACCTAGGGACTTCACGTACGCAAATGTGAAAAGTACTCGTACGTTACGTGCGCGACATCTGAAACGCCTTTAGCTACACGTACGCGACGCGCGGTAAACCTACCACGTAGCTCCATCTGCTGGAAATCATGAACACTGCGGGTGCTTGCTCGAGCGCCCGCGCGAAGTTGTCTACGTGCTCAAGAAACGCACGCAAAGAATCGAATCTCACGTACGTCCGTGAGACCAGCGCGCAGCCGCTGTGCTCTGCGCATGCGCGCTGCTTACACGTAGAAGCTCTACGTATGCAAAGCCTCTACGTACGCGAAACTAAAACTGTCACTACCGCGCGAGCAGATAGCTCAAGGGCAAGGCTCTCCCTGCGCAAATAATATGGGCGTTCATTATACACATCTACCCTCTTCGTATATGTTCATCATCATGGCTGTTCGTCGTCTTCGTCGGTTGTGGGAACTCGGCTTGATTGTCATCTGTGCCTCGGGTGTGGTCGCTCCACCGTGCCTTCGGCACCTAATAAAGGTCGCGTTTGCCGTTGCGTCACAAGTGGTGGAGGCTGCTCAGTGATCTTCCTCTCCCAACCTACTCTATCTCGTGGAGCTCCGCTGAGGCCGCCGTCTGTACTAGGTGTCCGGTAACATGCCTCACAACGAGCCAACCGGCGCATCTGCATCTACCTCCAAGGCCCAGACTACAGCGGCCTATGCACCCTGGATTATCAGTGGACACCAGCGTGATTCCCGATGTTTGCCATACTTCGAGGTGAAGATGTGGAGGATTGGTTGGACCACTACGACTGAGTGGGTTCAACAAACCACTGGGATGATCCGGCCAAGCTTCGCCGTGTTTCTTTCTACCTCATGGACGTAGCGGAAATGTGGTGTTTCAATCACGAAATTGATTTCACGGACTGGACCCATTTCCAGCAACAGCTTCGCCAAATTTTCGTTACTCCGGCAGGTCGTTCTGCCCTCGCAAAAAAGACGTTGGACGCTCGCGAGCAACAACTCGGCGAATTCTACACCTGATACATTGAGGATGTGCTTGCACTTTGTCGCCGTTTCAATACCTCCATGACTGAATCGGAGAGGGTTCGCCATCTACTGAAAGGCATCGGCACGGTCGCCTTCAATGCGTTGGCCATGCAGAACCCGACAACAGTCGCCGACTTTGTTGCCACATGCCAACGGTTATAGGAACTCGAGTCGCAGCGGTTGCCACCGGACAGCCCTGACAACACCGCCACCGCCGATCCCTCGTTCCATTCTATGATCCGCGCGATTATACGGAAAGAGCTGAAATATCTTGGCCTATCAGTGACCCCCAGTCCGTCTCACGCCTCCAGCACTCTTTTGCGCGACGTGATCAAGGAGGAGTTGCCGTCCATGGCCGCTCCAGCGTATGTGGACTCTCTGTCCCCTCGACTCCAGCCAACGCACGCACAAGTCGTCGCTGGTTCACCAGGCGTCGTGCAATCGATGTCTGCACCTTCGACGCCTGTCCACCTGGCTTCGATGACATCGAGTGCGCCTAGCCAGCCCTTTCACCCGCCATGGCGATCGCCTCGTCCGGTCTGCTATTACCGAGGGTATCGCGGCCACTACGCACGCTTTTGTCGTAAGCGTCAGCAGGACAAGCGCCATGGATTCGACGCCTACGAACGGGATGATGGTGCCGCCGGGGCCACGTTTCAACGTCGTCCTTACGCTCGGCCGCCACGTCGCTCTCCGTGACAACAGCAACATCCTGCAGCAGCAGCAAGTTACCGCCCCACTAGACGTCGCTCACCGTCGCGCCTTCGCCGCTCTATGTCACCACTGCGGCCTGTCTCGCAGTTCAGCGACCATCGCCCGGAAAACTAACCTCTGAAGCTCCTGGAGGAAAAGCTGCATTGAAAAGCTGCTGCCCAACATCAGCTCAAAGCGGAAAACTACAAACACTCCCGTGCCTGCTGGACCCATTTGAGGTAGTTGGAATTGATCTGTACGGTCCGCTTCCTATGACAGTCACCGGTAATCGATGGATAGTTACAGCTGTTGACCATCTGACACGCTACGGCGAAACAGCTTCTGTGGCGTCACAAAACACCTTCCGAAGTTGCTGATTTTATACTCCGTGCCCTAATCCTTCGCCACGGTGCTCCGCGTCTCATCCTGAACGACCGTGGAAAGGCGTTTCTTTCGAAACTCGTTGACAAGGTGCTCACGGCATCCGGCACCACCCACAAAACCGGCTCCAGTTACCATCCTCAAACGAACGGGCTGACTGACCGCTTTCATCGTACGCTGTCAGACATGATAGCCATGTATATGAAACCGCACCAGAGAAACTGGGACACAATTTTGCCATTCGTGACTTTCGCATACAATACCACCGTGCAGCGCACAACCGGTTACTCGCCATTCTACCTCGTCCATGGTCGTTTCCTCTCTTCTTTCCTCGACGTTTCCTTCTTCTCTGCGCCTGTTAAACCATCTCCATCCACCAGTGAAGAATAAGTGTCCCGGCTGCTTCACTGCCGCCAGCTGGCCCGCGTCAACATTGAACCAAGGCAACACGACCCAAGCTTGACTATGATGCATCTCATCGCGCCGTGTCCTTCAGCCCTGGCGATGAAGTGCTGCTGCTTACACCTATTCGCACTCCTTACGCTTTATTGGCCCCTACACGGTCTTGGAGCAAACGTCTCCGTCAACTATCGCGTGGCACCCGTTGTTCTCCCAGCGGACCGCCGCTGCCGGGCCGCGGAGATAGTCCACGTATCACACATGAAGCGTTTTCACAAGACGTTCTTCTTCGCTCTAAACTGCGGTCAGGATGACCGCTCTCGAATGGTGGGGGAAGTTAGTGTGGGCGTTCATTATACACATCTACCTTTTTCGTACATGTTCATCATCATGGGTGTTTATGGTCTTCATCGGTTGTGGGAACTCGGCTTGATTTTCATCAGTTCCTCGGGTGTGGTCGCTCCGCCGTGCCTTCGGCGCCTAATAAAGGCCGCGTTAACCGTTGCGTCACAATATTAGAAGAAGCGAGCGAACAGGCCGACGCGTTTGAGTGCGCCCGTCGCGCTCATAGCGCCATCTCGCTGGTAATGAAGAAACGATTATAAGCGCCTGCCGTCTCGGAGGACTGCCAGCGGTAAATGGTGTGTTAGCTACCTGAGCAATCTACGCTTTGTGGAGTAGTGGCTAGCGCCACACGCTGCAAAGAGAGAGGTCGCTCGTTCCATTCAGCGCTTCGGAAGCATTTTTCTGATTTATTTTTTTCTGGGACTTATATATATATATATATATATATATATATATATATATATATATATATATATCCTTTTAAGTATACGCAGCATGGCGGCGGCGACGGCGACGGCAAAAACCAGCCGTGACAGTCCATTTATTTGCTATCGCAATAAAAAGTATCACAGTTCGTCAGCGTGCATAGAAATGTTTAGGTAAGCTAATGGATGATTTCGGGTCGCGCAAGGCGCCACCCACTGATAGTTGGTGACGCTAGCGGGGATAAACTCAGAGTTTAGAGATATATTAAATGGTGAGATTTTACGCACCCAAAGTATGGCTATGGCTATGAGGCATGCTGTAGTGGGGGACTCCATAACGTCGGCATACATGGCCAACATATTGGCATTGATTTTAATGAAGCACTCTGTCAGCCTATTCGCTTAGGAGTGGTAGGCGGATATGCTACTATCAATGGTGCCATTGTGCCGCAAGGTGGCCGTGTTAAGTTTGGATGTCTGGGTTCCAAGACGATCCAGGAATATGTCTGCCACCAGCGACGCCAGCGCGAAGTCGGCGACGGGATGGCAGCAGGTTAGTTCGTTCCGTACGTAAGCAGATACAGTGAAGAGATCAGAGACGTGGGAAAACAAAACAAAACAACTTTACTCTAAGGTTATTGCGGCACAAGAACTCTAATACAGCACTTATTACAAACTAACGACTACATACAAACTCAATAAATCAGATACAGGAGAGAAGGATTATAAACTACACAAAACTAACAAACACTAAAAACTAGTGATGCGAAAGTTCGAAGATATAAACAGGGGAAGGCATACGTGTGATGACCGGCAGCGTTGGGTCCACGACGATCGGCTGCGAGAAGTCACAGAGAGTTCTGGCACGACTGCGATGTCGGTGGTGTTGCAATGCTGGTGTTTCCGGGAGGCTAGTGCTTGAAGGCGATCTCGGGCAGGTTGAGCTAACCCGAGAGGAAGCTCCGATGCCTACGATGCGGACGTTAATTTCTCGTCACATCTAAACGAACGGCTAAGTTTAGGTGGCCAGCCGATACAGAGCCACACTAAAAACTTCCAGAAGGGATACTTGTTGATCTGCTCCTACACCATGTTGGTAAGCGACTAGACTGCTTAGCAGGGCCAAATTCCTCGCTTAAATCATCCTCGTGTGGCCTCATCCTTTTCCTAGGGGAACAAGGGACCTCTTCCTGGGTCCAATCATGCGCGTTTCATCGTTCGAAACTCCGCCCTAAAATTACACTGACCACACCCCCTTTTAATTAGGAGAGCGTCCTCAACTGAGCGAGGGTGACAATCTGTTGGGGTGCTACCATACGGCTTGTCCACCAGAAGTTTTTCCCGTGGGAACGGTCAGTTTGCTTGGCTCTCAGCCGGAGCGTCCTGAAGTGAAAAGCTTGTTCGGAGTACCTCGCGGCCTTTGCAAGATCCTGCCGCCGCCGCCGTGGGTACAAAGGATCAATCGTCCGCGGCGACGTTCGAATACGGACACCCCATTCAGCACTTCCCGGCTCTTTTCAAGAGTACGCGGCTCCCACCGGTCAGCGGGGACGAGCGGCGCCCGTTAATTCGCTGTGACGCCGGGTCGCAAAAATCGCAGTCCGTGACAATGTCACTGGGCAAAGAACATGCTTCAATACGGCATGCACACCGGAAAGAAGATATACAAAGCATGCGCACACGGCACGGTAAGCTTTCTTTTTTAAAGCTTCTCCATCACGGGAGGGGCGGAAATCACAGTGGTATAAACGCAAGAGCCCCTCCGCATAAAACGGCACCAAAGAGGACGAAAAAGGGGAATGTTTCACACGAGCGGTCAGCAGACACTTAGACGAACTCTTCACAAAACCGCACATTTGAACAGTGTCAGCAGTTTCACAGGAGTTTCAAGAATTTCAGCGGTTTCACCGGACGCAAAACAGAGATAGCCCCGATATGCTGAGACGATCGAGATCACTTGGCGATAGATGTGGGACGGGCATTGGCCGCCTTTACCACAGGTGAGACTCAGTTTTCAGGAAACTCGTTACTCGAGGCCTCGATTTGATGGGCCCGTCAATCACAGAGAGAGACAATGAGACTGGTAGCACGCCCTCTTTTTTGCGCCATTAGGAGCTAGAAGCGTCGCAGAGGCCATGAGTCTCGATCCAGCAGCTTTGGAGTGGCCAGACAGTGAAACCCTTGCAAGCACCGCCAAGGGAGAGAAAGCTCTTTTCTGACCAGTGCATCTGTGTGCACTTATCATTTGGTATGTTTAACCGTAAACGTGTGTGACTGTAGGGCGAGGCTCAAATGTAACAATCGGTCATCCTTTTTTGGTCTATGCTGATCCATGTTAGCCGCCGATTATTTACAATGAAACTGAGTTCTGCACCCGACAAGTAAATTGAAAGTTTCACTACAGGGCTAACTATACATGCCCATTCTTTTTTATGGTACTGTAGCATTGTTCTTGAGCAGACTGTAAAAATATGCGGTACGCCCGATAGCAAATAAAGTAATCACATGAACATATTGTGCCATGCGGACGTGAAGTGGAAGTGATTTTTGCGTGGATGTGCAGTGTGGTGGCGAAGATGAATGCAATATAGTGACAGAGCGGTGGTTCGTGATGGACGGCCTCCAGGGAGCACGACTCATGATATCGGCAGCGTGCGAGGTTCGTAGGCGTTCATTTTCAGAGCTACCTCGCTGGGTGTCCGGCCAATAGGTGCAATCAACGACCTACGTCAACGACATTCCCACCATCTGAGCGGATGCTTCAGCCCTTATGCTGCCCGACTGCTTCGGGATGGCTGTCACGGTGTGTTCGAGCTAGTCATCCAGCCGGACGATCGCTCCAGGAAAGCTGGTGCCGGGATTCTGATAATGTCTCTTCTCCCGCTCCAACAGGGCGAAACCCCCTGTCGTCAGGAGGCTGGGTGCGCACAAGCTCCTGTTCACTGACTGTAGCACAGAGCGACCTGAGCTCTTCGCGGCTACCCTGCTGCTTCTGCAGTCTGAGAACGCTGCAACCACACCGACTTCATCACTGCAAGTTTCAGACCCGGCCACAACGACAACGCAGCAGGCTTTCACGGTACGGCTTTGCGATTAAGACGCCCGGATTTCCGGAGATTGATACCCTGTGATCTTTAACGTGCACTGAAATTATGTGCATGTATTTCGGCTGCATTGAAACACGGTACCTCCTCCCAGGATGAAGAGTGGGTTTCTCCACTCGCAACAGCCGAGTGCTCTACCTACTGAGCCACCTAAGTTAGGCATTCCGAAGTCTTGACCACGCATTTCGAGGTTCACTGAGCAAAGCCCTATATTTTACGTGCTTAAAACTGGTAAGGCCATGCGCACGGGTGTAATGTCTGGCTATCTTTGGAAGTCGGCGTAATAAAATCCCCAATCTAATGCAAAGGCACTGGCGGATCGCGCTGCATGCGACATTGAATGTGACAACCGATCTCATGGAAGTAAACAACGCACCACGTAAATAATAAAAATTGGAAGTTTTCGGTTTACAATAATAAAGGGACCCTGAAACAGTATTTTCAAGTTTTGTCAGCGTTTAGGCCAGAGCGTCCCTAAACCATTCGCACCAGAAATTAAGCGACCCACCGTGTACCAAGGCCACTACGGACAACTATATATCAATACCCTCCTCCTCATCCTACCTTGCACCCTCAACTCACACACGCTGGCATCACCGGCGATCGCAGCGCTCTCATGAGTGCACTCGATGGTTTGAGCTTCACCCAGTCATGGCCTCCGATATTCCGCGCCGACAGGTTGCGCGCAATCTCCTAGGCCCAGTGTGCACGGCAGCATGCCGTCTGGCAACACAGACGAAGCTCGCGGTGTTGTTGATATCTGCTCCGACAGGTGCCGCCACACTACCAGCCGGTCTTATTTTGTTCTCCTGTACTGCGACACCTACAAAAGCATGCGGACAAACAAAAATAATTCGAGAACGATCACCGATACACGTAAACTCGGGCAATGTGGTTGTGTCTTCAGGGGTGAGGTTACAGCAGTACACACGTGGTTCGTGGCGGTGAACGGATAGCGAGACCGCGACGCTCATTGCAGCGACGAGCCGAAGGGATTCCGCTCACCAGATGCCTCAGAAACATTGCATGGTGTCGCAGCTTTACAAGTCACCAATTGCTAGATATGTGGTACACAACAGGGCTATGGCAATTCATTGTGTCCAAGAAAAGAAACCTCGAGATTAACACTGTCGCTCAGGTCACGTCAACACGGAGCACGTTGGAACACAGGCAGATTACGCTCGCTGCCCACATGAGGTTCAGTGACGTGGACTGGGCATATCCAGTCAGATGAGCCGCATGCGTGACGTCGCGCTTCCAAAAACGACACGCACTGGAAGTGGGCGGGATCACAGCTGAGCCGCTGCATTCGGTGGCAATTCGCAGCTTTAAAGCCTAGTAACAAGTTACACAGTTTACGCACATAGCTGAAATCGGTCTGTTTATGATCCTTATCACTTGCTTTACCGGCCCAATGTGTTCGTACAAAATCGTCAAAACCGTTTCAGGGCCCCTTTAATGCACATGTTTGCTTATATATGGGAAGCATTTCTTGCAATATTAAGCCCGCTCAATGACAATATATTTGGCCGGAGGCTGGTGCCTCTACAACAAAAGCGTAAGCTTGAATAGTTAAGAAAACAGGGAATATCACTCGAGCCCACGTTTGCACAATTGGCTTGCCTTTGTTGGGTGTCAAGGCTTCCTTTGCGCCCCTATGCCTTGATGAAGAAAGGTCCCTTCGTCGAAACGTTGCCTCTACCTACATTCTATGTTCAACAATTTCTCACCATTTATAATGGGTAATTCATTCTTGTGGCCTCAGCTGAAAGCTCTTCGCCAACACAGGTCTTTGGGGACAGGCGAAATGTAGCTCAAAACGTTAAACAAGCGTAAAGAAAGTTAAAGACAAGAAACAATTTGTTGCTAATACGACCACAGGACTTGTAGTGTTGCGCGGTCGCTTTCTTTTGCATGTGGGGTCTTTTCCCGATGTTTACATCAGGACAACAGACACGAAGACCAAGGTCGTGGAACGAAAATACACGCAATATTACTAAATCATCGTCGACGCAAGATGCAAGAACACTTGTGTGCACGTAATTTCAGTGCAGGCTAAAGATCACAGGGCTTCAATATACGGAAATCCGCGTGCATCAATCGCAAAGCCGTACCGTGAATTCAAGTACCTCAGACCCAGTGAAACCACTCCTCAGATGTTTGCAGTAATGCATGCACTGCACTGCTGTTATGCTACTACAAAAGTCACAGTTTCGCCGCAAGGGCGAAGCAATGAATGCGATAGCAAGAAAAGCGGCCAGTGATGGACGCGCTGCAACTACCACGCGTCCATCACTACCCGGCAACTACTAGACTGTTGTTGTTTCACGTACGTAGGGATTTCACGTACGCAAATGTGAAAAGTAGTCGTACGTCACGTGCACGACATCTGAAACGCTTTTAGCTACACGTACGCGTCGCGCGTTGTGAGCTACCACGTAGCTCAATCTGCAGTGTTAAGGTGTTCATTTCACGGCACTCAGCGGCAATACGCAGTGGCGACAGTCACTTGCAAAAGCACGAGCTCCGAGCGCGAGCGGCGTTCTCTCAGGAACGACCTGAAGAGGATGATCCACTAGAAGCCGCTGGAGAGCGCAACCCATTACATAGTACCAAGGCTTCGCCACAATTACCCCGGGTACCAAAAGGGAGCCGCCCGGCGACCTAACAGCTCGTCACTATGAGTGCGTCATATTAGGCCTTGAGGCGCTCCACGTTCACAATATCGTGCCCTCGATGGCGCATGTCCGAAGATGGCTCATTGGGTCATTGGGTTAGATCAGGTAGTTGACCGGAGATGTGCTCTCCACGACACGGTAGGAGCCTTCGTATTTCGGCAGTAGTTTTTGTAGAAAGGCCAGTTGCAGTGGTAGGGACGGAGAGCCATACGAGCGCTCCCGGAAGGAACGTGGGCTCATAACTGGTGGTACTACCGCGATCCTCTTCTCTCGCTCTTGCTCTTGCGTCGTAAAGGTCTTAGCAAGCTCGCGACACTGTTCAGCAAGCCAGGCTGTGGCAGAAATAGGCGCACACTCAGATGGATTCGGCTTTCATGGAAGTGTCATGCCGATGGTGTGCGACGGATGCATTCCGCACAGTAAGAATAATGGTGAAAAACCAGTAGTGATCGGCGGGGCGGTATTGTATGCGTAGGTTACGAAGGGCAGGATGCCATCCCAATTTGTGTGATCTGCGGCGACGTACATCGAGAGCATTTCACCGACCGTACAGTTAAAGCCTTCGGTTAGGCCATTCGTCTGCGGGTGGTAAGCAGAAGTTTTGCGGTGAAAAGCATGGCACTCTTTGAGTACGGCATCGACGACTTCTGACAAGAAGACACGGCCTCGACCGCTCAGAAGCTCCTGGGGTGGACCGTGACGCAGTATGAATCGGTGTAGCAGGAAGGAGGCAACATCGCGCGCTGTAGCCGCTGGGATGGCGGCGGTTTCAGCGTATCGCGTAAGATGGTCAGTAGTGACGATGGCTCAATGGTTACCAGCTGACGTCAGAGGAAGTCGTCCATACAAATTGATGCCCACGCGCCCAAATGGACGGTTAGGGCAAGGTAATGGTTGTTGGCCTGCTGGTGACACGTGCGTTGCAGGTTTTCGGCGTTGGCAATCGAGGCAGGAGCGAACGAGATTCTGCACGTCGCTGTACATCCCTCGCCGGAAGTATCGTTGTCGAATGCGGTGGTAAGTTTTGGATACCCCAAAGTGTGCACATTGCGGATCAGAGTGGAAGGACTCGCATATTTGAGAACGAATACTGCGGGGTATCATGAGTAACCACTGGCGGCCGTCATCGTTGTAATTCCGTCGGTGCAGTAGGTCGTCGCGAATGGTGAAATGGTGGGCTTGACGACGCAACGCGCGAGTAGATGGCGTTGCCGACGGATCAGTGAGCAAGTCTATGAGCGAGGCGAAACATCGCTGTTTGGCAGCGATGGGGTGAACGTCGATGGATGAAACGGCAATGTAGGATACTGAGCACGGCGCGTTGTCAGGCAAGGGTGAGCGCGAGAAGGCGTCGGCTTCAGCATGGTTGCGTTCGTTTCGATACAGCACGCGGATGTCGCATTCTTGGAGGCGAAGTGCCCAGCGGGCGAGACGCCCTGAGGGATCCTTCAATGACGACAACCAGCATGGCGCATGATGGTCAGTGACGACATCAAATGGGCGACCATACAAATAAGGTCGGAACATTGTAAGGTCCCAGATGATCGCCAGACACTCTGTTTCCGTGACGGTGTAATTGGTCTCGGCTCTCGTAAGCATACGACTTGCATATGCCACGACATATTCGGGGAACCCCGGTTTCCGCTGTGCATGGACAGCGCCGAGGCCGACACCGTTGGCGTCCGTGCGTACCTCCGTTGGGGCCGTAGGTTCGTAGTGGCGTAGTATAGGAGGAGACGTCAACAAACGACGTAACTTTGCGAACGCGTCGTCGCACTCTGACGACCACGAAATTAGGGGGCCATTACTTCCAAGGATTTTCGTCAGCGGCTACATAAAGGTGGCAATCCTTCGTATGAAGCGGGAAAGTACGAACACAGTCCTACGAAACTGCGCAGTTCTTTCATGGACGTAGGTTTGGGAAATTCGGCAAAGACCCGAAGCTATTTGGATCGGGAAGGATTCCATCATTGGACACAACGTAACCTAGGATTGTCAGCTGCCGTGCTACAAATCGGCACTTCCGATTGAGTTGGAGGCCGGCGTTGCTCAAACGTGTCAAAACATGCCGCAGACGTTGGATATGAGTGGAGAAGTCCGGAGCGAAACTCATGACGTCGTCCAGGTAACACAAGCACGTGTGCCATTTCAAGTTGCGCAGAACGGTGTCCATCATGCGCTCGAAGGTCGCGGGGCACATTACACAGACCAAACAGGATGGCGTTGAACTCATACAAGCCGTCGGGCTTGACAAAGGCTGTCTTCGGTCGAGCGTCACCCGCCATGGGTAGTTGACAGTACCCCGAGCGCAAATCAAGTCATGAAAAGAATTCTGCTCCTTGCAGGCTGTCAATCGCGTCGTCGAGTCGCGGCTGCGGATAAACATCCTTGCGAGTGATTGTGTTGTGCCATCGGTAGTCCTTCTTCGGAACCGTCCTTCTTCGCAACGAGAACAACGGGAGTCGCCCATGGGCTGTCCGAGGGCTGAATAACGTCGAGTCGAAGCATATCGTCGACTTGCTCAATAATGACCCGACGTTCTGCGGGAGACACGCGATATTGACGTTACCGCAGTGGTGGTTGGGCGCCAGTGTCAATAGAGCATGGAGGACCTAAACACATCAGCAGGTGATGAATCAGACGTGGAAACAACACCGAGTGTACGGGAACTGGGACAGTGCGTGTCATCGGGTGCGTCCATAACTTGTGACTCTTCGAGGGGTTCCACTCTGCCGAGACATTCCCCTCGCACCAACGTAACAATGTATGGAGATGGGTTCATAAGGAAAATGGCGGTGCTGCCCTGAGTATCTACATGGTCGCGAAAGGTACAAGCAAGCCTTTCCTTGCGCAAACGTGGTCATATGGCGAAATGAGGGCAATTGTGTCGGCGCGACCGGCGCAGTCGACTGACATAGCCATGACGAGTTTGGAGGCAATTTGTTATCGTATTTGACGAGGATCTTGCTCGATACTGTGATGTGCCCAATCACTCTCCACAGACCAGACAGCTTTGAAGAATGTTTCACAACAGACGCTGACACCCGGCGCAGGCTGTGTTTTCCATCACAAATGTTGGAATCTACATTGCTGCTCTCGGCAGCGGAGACCACCACTTTCATGATGCACTGCAGTTGGCAATGTAGCATCCAAGCTCGCCAGTACTTTAACAAGTGTAGGTGTCAGCTCCTGTTATGCCCGAAGTGTTACAAGTAAACTCCCACTAATACCGTTAATGGGGGCAATCGCCGGGCAGATTCTAACGGCTGGAGTCTCGGGCCCTCGAAAATGCACCACGAAAGCGCGGACAATTTAGAGTTGGTCCTTTTAGTGCGCCAGCTAACGCCGGTTTTGGTCCAAAGACCGAGTCACAGCCGAGAGTCGATAACACAAGCGAAATATGTTCTTAGTTAAGGCAGAACAAACATCACACAAAATCATGGATACTCGGCTGGTACCAGTTACAACTCAAGATATACCTAACTCAGATGGTGTTAACACAAGAGGAACTAATCAAACAGATCACGCGCTACAAATGCAATCCCATGCATTACAACTGTTCAAGAACAGTTAAAGTCCTGAATATTCAACGGAGTATCTAGTCCACAATCTTAAACAGTACTTGAATACTTCTCTTCTAAGAAACACTCATGCTAGCGCCAGCGCAGTCTGTCGTTGCTCCCTGCGGTCAGTTCCGATTGTTTCTCTTGCAGGAAACACTCCCGTAACTTCTCAGTGCTCCAACGGCGTCATCATCTGATTCTTCCCGATTGACGATCGACTAACTGCACAACATCATAAACACGTTTTCTTTGGCTGACGGAGTCACACTGAACATAACTTCACCATCTCAGGGCCGACTGACTGACTCCCATCATCGGCGCACGCTTTAATCTCCTCTCCCTTAGGTTCCAGAAGCGTCCGGAGTGTCTCCGGCGTGCAGCACAGCCAAAGCTAGAGAAAGAGCCAGTCGTTTCTCGATCATTCTAATCGCAGCGGCGTTATCGGTGTTGCGTCATGCTTTCTTTTCAGAAAGTTCGAGACCATGCTGGGCGTTTGTTCCGAGACTGTTGGTTACCGGTGGTGGCCGTTCGCTGGGGGAAAAGGATGAGATCCGCCGGCGTTGTTTGATGCTTGTTTTTCGTTGGGTGCGCTTGTTCGCCGCTCGGCTATTGCCGTGCTATCCCGCTGCCGTTTGAAAGCAGCCACGCGCGCACTTTCTTGACGCGCTCGTTTGTGACACCGCGTCCCACTTCAAGAATATTATCACATAATATTCAAAGAACACAAATGAGCGGGCACCAAAACGTCCCATATACAAAGTCCATAACGCAGTCCGCCACGCAATGCGCGTCACATTCACAATATAACTCTCAATAAAGTTCACAGGGTATTTCAATGTCACGACATATGAAAGATAAACACACGTACATAGTACAATACTCCATCACACATTTCGTGCGAAACAATGCAAACGCACAATGTTCGGCATATACAACATTGACACAACTTCTGTCAATAGTATTGCACACATAATGTTACGCAAATGACACTTGGCTCACTAGCTATACACACTTGACACAGGATATCACATTACAACACATTCAAACTCGAAACACTTCAAACAAATTCAATTCAAACACCCTATCCTGTGTACATAGTGTCGCGCTTTCGCCCCTTCTTGTGGTGCTCGCTCGGTCTCTTTTTGTTTCTCCTCTTTGTCTTCCTGCAGTGCAAATGAACAGCATTTTGGGCGAGTTGGTAGTGCCTAATGGAGCAATGTAGAACTCGACAGGATCGAACATGTTTTGTATTTGTAATACACCCCTTGTGAGCACGCGTTTTCTTTATTTCTTATTGACTGACAGGAAATAAATCTGCACTTTTGTGGTGAGTGGTCGAGCCCTTTGAGCTTTCGTCTTCAATGCTACATTTGTTTGCAGTCCACCTATTGCATTGATTGGGGAAAAATGCTCAAGAGTGTATTGCTTAATTATTAGTAAATTTTAATACGATTTTCCTTGCTGAGATTATTGATTCGAGCACGAAGAAAACGCAGATTTAGTGATCATTGCATAGCAGTTAATTTTTGGACTTCCGTGGGATGGACCTACCCGAACCACGCCTGTTGCGCTTTAACATTCGCGCTGAATTTGCTGCTCGCTCACATTTATGATAAGGCTGAAAGTAAACAACAACATCATGTGCGCTACGGATGTAAACATTGAGAAAAAGGTCCGTGAAATGCATGCTGCAACCGAACCACCTCGAGTAAACAGATTGACAATGTACTGTATTGCAAAAACAATTTGCGGCTTGAGCCGAGAACCTCATTTCGACGCGGGCAAGGTGCAAAGCACAGCCGTATACTTAGATTTTGGCGCACGTAAAGAGCCCCAAGTGGTCGAAATTTCCGGAGCCCCCACACTACGGCGTCTCTCAAAATGATATCATGCTTTTGGGACGTCGTGAAACCCCAGCAGTTAATATTATCTGAGCCGAGCAGCTGCTTCCCAGCTCCCTCCTCCTCGCTTCGAGTATGCGGCGACGCTGGTAGCGCCTTACAATCTCGCCTCCAAGATTAATGTCTACTGCCCGTCTCTCAGGCCGTCTTTGCCATAGGCGCTGTCACAATGGCGGCGATGACGTCAAGTCCGACAGCGTCGGAAGTGAAGTTTGTTCAGGCCGTGGCCACTGGGGGGGGGGGGGGGGAGTCGCCGCTGTCGTCCTCCCAGATTTTTCTTTCCTGACATGGCGGCGCGCTGCACACAACGTGGTCATGGCGTGGTGATTGTGTTTGTGCTGATGCGGTTGATTTTTGTGCGTGCCCGTGCTTTGTGTTTTATTAGGCGGAACATCTTGAATCAGTATGATGCGCGGTACACGGCAGACTAAGTGAGCTGCAGGCGCCAGCTTCCCAAGTACGATTCCTTTGTTGGTGATCCTCATCGATGAAGAGTGCTGGAATAGTTTCTCGCAACGCGCGCTGTGGCATGGAGAATCGACGTGACAGCACATGGGAACTCACCATATTGCCTCTAGACCGACGGATGCATGCAAACGGGGTGGTCAGCCAACGCCACCTCGTCACGTCACCTGAAGACCGGCGGACGTCGCAACGTGTACGCTGCATGTTTTCTTGAGAAAGGTAGGTGGTTTTGAGTGCTACTCTGTGCACGTTATGCATTAATATTGCTGTATGTGTATTGCCAAGGGATATTGAATACGGTGGTGCTGAATGTCTTTGCAGTTGTGTTGAAGCTGCTCCCGCCCGATGTTTGAGAACAGCTTAATCGCTACTGTAACAAAGTGCTTGGATATGTGAGACGGGCGCACTACCCGCCGTAAAACTGAAAGTATAGATGAAATTTTCGACAGAAAGAATTTTCGACAGAAAGGCGCTCGTCTTACACAGGTATTTAACAACCATCACTGCATTTGTAATCAGCAAACTAAAACCGTTATTGCTACTGCCACCGGGTTGTGCTGTGACTGGTAATAGGTGAGGCGCGATAAGTTGCATTTGGTGATGCAATAAACAACACTGATTATGCAGCACCCTTGTGCACTCATAAGTTTTTACGTCGGAAATAACGGGCATTTGTTCAGAATCCGCCCCGGAAGGACGATATAATGTGGTAGGTGGGCTTCTGGGGAAGGCGGAATGGGGCGGGGGTTCGGCACTGCAGCGATAGCGTCAACTGCCGGCTGTGTATCCCCGTTGCCTGGCCGCCGGCATCGTCCAATGTGAATTTCTTTTGCCGCTGCAACGTTTTAAATTTATAGGCTGTGGTTTCGGTATGTTTTTTTTTCTCTTGCTCAACGCGGGCTAGCGAATCGCGCGTTCATTTTGCGAGGGGTAGGTAATTTGCTGCGAGAACTGATCCACTTGTGGTTTTAATAAGATTTTTTTCAAGGGCTACCATCACGTGAACGCTGCCGACCTGTTGCGAGGGCAAGTAATTGTCCCCGCACGGAATGCCGGCACTGTTTCGCTTAGGCAACTCGCGAAAAAAATAATATAACAGCCGGTAGTACCTCACCAGCTGTAGTGATTTGTAGTGCACTTCTCCTGTATTAATTAAAAAGTCACTTAGTCTTAAGTTCAGCAGACACGTATAAGCTGCGCGAAGACGAGCGAAGCGCAGAGAACACACACACCGTGCGCTTCGTGTGTGTCTGTTTATTTCTATGTTGTAACGTGTTGTCTTCGCCCAGTTTAAAGGTGTCTGCTGTATCTATGAACCAACTAGCCCAACAACATGCCCTACTTGCAACAAGGACTCACTATAGTATCTATTTATTTGTATGAAAGGAGCAGTGTAAGACGCATCAATATATTGATTACTAAACAAATCATTTATATTTAATGGTGCTTTTTAAATATTTTTCAGGTTGCTTGGAGAAATGCATCTCTTTTAGCCGCTTCAATTATAGCCACCGAGGAACTACCGTGATGTAGTGGTGAGGGTTTTCTACAAGGGTTTTCCGCAGAAGCTGCTTGTCGAGGCAAAGGAGGAAGCATAACGCCAAGAAATGTAGAAAAAAGAATAAACTTATTCACTGAGCCAGTCTGTTTTTTGCTTAGTGCAAACATGGTATTATGGTGCCTGTTTTTCCTGATAACACATTGGAACCAAAGCTGAGAGTTACCAATTGGCTTTCTGTGGTTAACCTGCATGCCTTGTGTAACAGGTAAATATGTTTGCCTTGCATTGAAAGGGAAATAGCATTGAAAGGGAAATAGTTCAATAGAACGCCATCTCCGTACCTGCCACGTACCTTGCACACAGCATAATTTTTACCCACCAAGGCTACCGTCCACAATCTGCCCACCTAAACTACTGTCCACTATCCACCCACCTTGTCCACCATCCACCACCGTCCACCATCCACCCACTAAATTAATCCACTATAATGGTGGATGGTGGTTTCCACCATGTCCACCATTTTACTTTTTCCAATAGGGTAGTGTTTCTTAGGATGCGCCGAAAATGCTAGTGTATCTTAGGATGCACTGAAACGGCGCAGAAATGGTCGGTAGAAGACTATTGTCTTTGGACGACGCAGCGAAGCACACAGATACGCGGCCACTTTTAATCTGAGGTTTCCATGACGCTGGGCAATTAAAAATACTCCTAAATTTTAAAGGTCTACAATTCCAATGGCCGCGCTACGCATACGTAATCTACTGTCTGTAACATGTTTCCATGAGTGAAAGCAACAGCTTTTCTGTGTGTTCTATTAATTAGTAAGGAATTTCGTTCACTCCATGCGCTTAAACTCAAGTGTTTATAAGTGTGCTCAGTGTGGTTTATAAGTGTTTATGAGCGATGGAAAGGAAACTGATAGGTGTAACCTTAAGAGACAGGAAGATAGCAGAGTGGGTCAAGGAACAAACGGGGGTTAAGGATATCATAGTTGAAATCAAGAAGAAGAAATGGATATGGGCCGGGCACGTAGCACGTCGGCAGCATAACCGGTGGTCATTAAGGGTAACTGACTGGATTCCAAGAGATGGCAAACGCGTAGGGGGGAGACAGAAAATTAGGTGGGTAGATGAGATTAGGAAGTTTGTAGGTATAACGTGGCACAGAAAACACAGGACCGGGTTCATTGGCGGAACATGGGAGAGGCCTTTGCCCTGCAGTGGGCGTAGACATGCTGATGATGATGATGAAGTCTGGTCATGGCATGCATACTCTTACTTGCAAAGAAAACGCTAGTGTCTTTTGCATACATTATGTACTTAGGTTTATCACTGATTGTAACCATGTTTTTATGTATAAGTTAAAAAGCAGCTGCCATAAAACGCTGTCTTGCGGAACCCCTGTATTTAGTGCCGGAAGTGAAGGTAATGAATCGTTAATTTTTGCGCATTGCGAGCGGCACTTTAAGTAAGATTTCAAGAGGAAAAGTGGGATGCCGCGAATACCGTACCTTTCTATTTCTGCAAGCAAAGTATGTGTTATGACTACGGCATGCCTCATAATCGTATCGTAGTTTTCGTCCGTAAAACCCCACAAATTATATTATTGTTAAGTGTGCTCCAGGTGTGTGCTGCACATACTTGGGGTTGTCAAGGTATATGTGCACAACATACAGATGATATAGAGTGTGTTCAGATAAGAACGCGTCGATGCAAGTCCGCAGACCCCCTTTAATGTCGCCCAAAAAAATATATTTTTCTGTCCGATTCCCCAGGGCCTCGGAACCAATCTTTGTCTTCGGAAAAAAAAATGTTTGCCTTCTTCAAAAATTTACACCATGTTCCGCTAAAGGGGACCATGAGGCGATACGAAGACGGATCGCTTGCACGATCGCGTTCCGTTGGCGTTCGTTGGACATGCTATCGACCTCGCGTCGTGGAACGCGAAGAGGAACGCTAGGCGCGTCGTGTCTTCCCTTTAGCCTGGCCGTTAATTCTCACAGGCCGAGCGTGCAACGCGGTCGACAGGCGCGCGAGGGGGGAGCGTAGGAGAGGAGAGAGAGGGGGAGAGGACGTGCATGCGCTGGCGCTCATCGCGGCATTGCACCGGAGAGAGGGAAGGGTAGTGGAGAAGGGGAAGAAGAGAATGGGAAGGGGAGAGGGTGAGTGGAGAGAAGGTATGAGGAAAAGGTATGCGCATGCGCAGTTAAGGTGGTCACGCCGCCCACCACCACCACCGGATTGAACTCCGCAGGATGCTTCACAACTAAAAAATTCACAAGTCTCCACTCAGCAGAAGCGCTTTTTGCGTCAGAATGGGGCATATCGCTAACACACATGGACGAGGAATAAACAACAGGACAGGCGCTAACTTTCAACTCGTTGAACTGAGTTGATAGTTCGCGCCTCTCCTGTTGTCTCTTCCTCGTCCGTGTGTGTTAGCGCTATGCCCCATTCTAATGCATATAACCAACTCACCAAAAAAGCCACGTTGGCGCTTTTTGTGATTTGCGTTAAAGTGAGACTCTGACGAGATCACAGAAAAAACTATTGCAGCTGTGAGTCTCAAGATATTTCTTCGCATACTAGCCAGATTATTCATTTAGAAAATTTTATCCTGCAGTTTTGTTGCCAAGGTAAGAAAAAAATCGCAAATACGGCGCACGGCTCAATAATGCTCCAATTTCAGATTTCGTTTGCTCCGCGTCTATAGTGCTCAAAATTTCTACAGTTTCCCAAAGCATTGCCACACATTTGATTAACAATTATGCTAAATATGATCGCCTAGAATGATGTCAAACACAAACCAAAAATACATAGCTGAAGGCATATCTCTAAAAATGCAATATTTTGAAATTCAACTAAAAAACACCTACCTCGATTTTCTTTTACCTCCACAGAATTGAAGCCGAGTGCGTGCTGCAACTTATTCTGGAAAAACGTGTTGCATTATTTTTGTCAGGTCGGAGTTACAAAGCCGCCAATGTGTCCAAATTGAGGTTCACGCACAACCACTTAAATGAGAGAGGATGTAGCGATAGTTGCCATTGTCGTGATCTTCAGATCTTATGCATGTTCTCTCGTGTTCACGAAACATCAAATTGACAGGAAAAAGACGGAGTTGCTTTAATGAGCGAATTTGTACGTTTGCGTGTTTGTGCTCGTCGTAGTATTGTTCATGGCGAAAGCAGTTATCGAAAATAAGTCAGGCTAGATGCACACCCGAGTCGGGTTTTCAGATGCAACAGTTTCTTCAGCCCTATCGCTCACTAGACGCGAGACAGGCATTGAAGGAAGACCGGGTCCATGCACAAAGTGTGCTGGAGACCGCACGCGCGATCTCCGCCTTCTTGCACTTGCCGTAGAACATCCGACAAGGACGTTTCCCCTTCACCGCCATTTTCAGAGGAGGAGTTTGTGTTGCGTAAACGACTACGTTTAGACCAGAATAAAGGAGAGCTGAGCTAGTTGGTAAGTATTCATTCTAAAGAGACAGGGCGTGCAAACAGGACACAAGAAAGAAGTCAGGGCACCACAAACGCCGACTAACAACTGAAGAGACGCACAACGGCGAAAAGAAAGAATGCCCGAAAACTAATCTACGCATGCCCATGCAATAGACGAACCTATCAATGAGACAAGCGTGGGGGTTTACGTGGAAGATACGTAGAGCCCCACGCGTGCCAGAAACGAACGATACTACGTTAAGGCATTTGATTTAATATTTATGGAAGTTAATTGACGGTTGCCTCAAGCATGCGCTACCACTATTCTAAATATGCCATGCCTCAATCACCAAGCGCGTTTCCTCATTTCTATGCCGGTACAACACTCCGCATTCATCGAATTTTGTCGTGCACAATGCGAAGGGTATTGGAAGGTGAGCCTCCGGTTAGCGATCTCTTATGTAACAGTAGTCTGTGGTTAATACAGCGGCCTGTCTCTCCTACGTGGAAACGGCCGCAGCTGAAAGGGACCTTATACGCCACACTTGTACGGCAATCAGTGAAATTGTTGATGTGTTTTACGAAACAAATATCGGTCCACTTCTTGTCTTCTACTCGCTCATTCTTCCTCTGCACAGCGGCACAAATCGTACCTAGCTTACTGGCAGCTGTGAAAATAACAATAATGCCGTATCTAGTTCCCTATTGAAAATCGTGGGTTGGTGGATGTGGGAAATCTTGGTGGACATGGTTGAAACAATAGTTGACAAGGTGGAAAGAATAGTGGATGGGGTGGAAGCTGTGGTGGTCATAATGGCTGATGATGGCGAGAGTGGAAAAAATGGTGGCAGATGGTGGTGGTGGTGGTGGTGGCGAGCTTCTTTTGAAGTGGAAAATGCTGGCTAATGGTGGCGAGCAAAACATGTTTTGGTGGATGACTTGGTGAACAAGCTGGATGACGGTGGCAGGATGGAAGCATGGTGGACGACGGTGGCATGATGGAAGTGCACGTGACATTATGTGAAGTCGCTGTCAGTTCTAATGTTTTCCTCTTGAATGTGCAGAAATATATGCAGTTCAAAGACGCCAACACCGATCACTAAGCTTTCCAGCACTATTTTTTTATTCATGCGGCGCCAATAACGGCCACAAGTTTTCTGGAGCACAGCAGCCGTGAATGTTTACATTTTACGCACGTACTTATCAAGTTAACATCCGCGATGTGCTGCTGCATTTTGATGTTTACAAGTCTAGAAGTGTCGGTGTGAACAGCGACAGTAACTGCGTTACATCACCGCGCATTTGCCGAAAAGTAAATGAGTCCTTCCAGCGGGGAGACCAGAAAACAGCATCCGCTTGATACCGCCACGCTAGAAACGCAACTCTGGCAATTCTTGCACACTCACTTACCTCAGCGGCACTTTAAGGTAATAGTGAATATGCATGCAAAGCTAAAATGCACAAACGTTTACCTTCGGCCTGCGTCGAGATAAGCCCCACCAAGTATGGCTTCCACCATCGTATTCTACCACCATGATTGCCAGCCACCAAAGATTAGGCATAGCGTAGCGACCGAGCCCGTCTACGTGTCATCGGCGCTTCTGGGTTTCAGTATACACGATTCCGATGAGTACGAAAGGCTTTACAGCACAGTTGTGGCATCGCCTAACCTAAGAGTAGCATTTTTTCTTGTGTACGGTGTCCGCAAAAGAAGCGATGAGCATGGATGCGACGCGCTTCCAGCAAACGCCTCCGGTCACCAACCGCCGCCGGTTGCACCCGCCGGCGCTTCTCTGACACGTATGCGAGAACATAGACTTGTCAATTCGTACGCCTTACTGAACCAATATGATGGCATATTTTTCCCGCGCGCACTTGTTTTGGCCCAGCTGTTATGCACTTGTAGCTAATGATACAGCGTCAGATCAGTGTGCTGGCACGGCTGCGCTGTACGTTGCGCGAAAAACAAATCATCACAATCCTCAATCAATTGTACGTGCGTATTTATCGAATGAGATTAGAGTCGACAGAAAGCCTCTGCACATGTCGCACTTTGGAAAAAGCAAGAGACGGCTATTAAATCTTCGCAGTAACACCCGGTTGACTATACTCGCGCTACTCGCTCCACTGGACATATTTTTTTGGAGTTACGTTGTGAATTGTAAAAGAAAGTTAGCGCTGTTGCCATTATCGACGTGCCATTCATTACCGGCAGCAGTTTGTTTGCGTATAATAACTGCGAAATTTTAGTAGGATGTGAAGATCGCGTCTGTCTCCAGTATGAGACATACAAAGCTGAAGCCAAACGGTGTATTAGTATGTTGACTAGTCATTTTGCAAGTCGCCAAGCAAGTGTCAGGGTGGCGTAGTGGTAAAGTACTCGGCTCGGGATCTGCAGGTCGGACGTTGGATTCCCGGTGGCGGAAGTTTTTTTAATACGGTTTTTTGTACTAGTGCTTTCTACATCGCCTTCTATACAATTATTTATGTGTGACGGCTAGGCACGATGGTGCCGACGCTGTATAGCCGTTTTACGCTCCGTCATTCTCCAGCATCCATCATACGCCAGCATCCAGCATACACCACGTACCACCATCTTCCAGCACCATAATCCGCCATAATGGTGGATGGTGGAATCCACCATTCCTCATGGTGGATGAATTTTCAATACGGTTCCTACTTTCTTTAGCCTGTGAAATACGCAATGAATATACGGTATACCTACGACACGTTTCTTCCTATCGCTATCTGCAAGCATGCTCGGACTTCACATAATGGACTTCTTTAAACGTTCAGCGACAGTGGCCACAACATCACGAGGATATCCTACATGTAAAAGACACGTAACCTGTGCGTTAGAGCTATCACTCATTTTGTGCTCACACGACTTGGTGAGCGCTCACTTAAGCACAAGACATGGTGATACCGTTTTTTACAACCTTTGAGTGTTTCGACGATAGCGGTTTCGAAGATCTAGAAGAATACTGCCAGCACACGTGATTCTCCTGAAACGTTAAGGAAAAGTCTAGAAATTGCATTCCATTCTTAAATGTCTAGAAATTGTATTCCACCCGCACGGGTGCCGGGTTGATAGGTTGGGCTATTGCATGGGCATGCGCAGGTAAGTTTTCGTGCCTTCTTTTTTTTCCGCCGTTGTGTGTCTTTTCAGTGGTTAGTCGGCGTTTGTGGTGTCCTGAGTTCTGTACGCATCTGTACATTTTACACTGATATGTTTGAAGAGGCTGAACGAGTTAATTTACAAAACGGAAGGAGCTTCTTCTGTCATAAAGCTCATTAACAGGGCGTCATTCAAATCTCCATCAACAAGTGAAGCCAAACCATTTTTTTTATATGCTGCTGGTGGAACAGTGGCTGCAGTGCCCGGCTGCTAACACGAAAGTCGTGGATTTGATCCCTGCCGCGGCGGTCGTACTTTTGATGAAGGCGAAGTGCTAGATGCCGGTCTAGCTATATTTAGGTGCAAGTTAGAGAATCTTAGTTGGCCGAAATTTTTGAAGCCCTCCACAAAGGCGTGCCTTGTAATCATGTCGTAGTTTTCGCACGTTCATCCTCAGAGTTAATATATTACTCGCCCTCGACACGTGATCTGGTATTATATATCATTATTTCTTCGTGAGTACATTCGCTGCCACGTTCATGCATACTTTCGTCCTTGTCTCAGTAGTTTCATCATGGTGCAACACGCATAGCCAGATCACACAACATTGTTGAGGCCCGTGCACTTAGATTTAGGTGCATGTTTAAAGAACCCCGGTGGTCGAAATTTCCGGATCCCTCCACTACGCCGTCCCTCACTATGATGTGGTGGTTTTGCGATGTTAAAACCCAAGTATTATTATTATTATTAGATCGCACAACTTTCACATTGCCAAACAAATATGTCTCAATTGGATTAAGAAAAGTTGTCATTGAAATAATCGAACAGTATGAGAATACCTGCGGTAATTATCTCGTTATACGTCGAAATTAACTTTTAGCAGTCCTAAATAATCTCATCATTCTTGGCAGGCTTCAAGATTGAAATAATAAAACTAAAAGTTACAAAGACATGTTCGCTGGTGTCTCGTGAATACACAATAACCAACCAAACGTTAGTTTCATCATGGTGCAACACGCATAGTCAGATCACACAACATTGTTGAGGCCCGTGCACTTAGATTTAGGTGCACGTTTAAAGAACCCCGGTGGTCGAAATTTCCGGATCCCTCCACTACGCCGTCCCTCACTATGATGTGGTGGTTTTGCGATGTTAAAACCCAAGTATTATTATTATTATTAGATCGCACAACTTTCACATTGCCAAACAAATATGTCTCAATTGGATTAAGAAAAGTTGTCATTGAAATAATCGAACAGTATGAGAATACCTGCGGTAATTATCTCGTTATACGTCGAAATTAACTTTTAGCAGTCCTAAATAATCTCATCATTCTTGGCAGGCTTCAAGATTGAAATAATAAAACTAAAAGTTACAAAGACATGTTCGCTGGTGTCTCGTGAATACACAATAACCAACCAAACGTTAGTTTCATCATGGTGCAACACGCATAGCCAGATCACACAACATTGTTGAGGCCCGTGCACTTAGATTTAGGTGCACGTTTAAAGAACCCCGGTGGTCGAAATTTCCGGATCCCTCCACTACGCCGTCCCTCACTATGATGTGGTGGTTTTGCGATGTTAAAACCCAAGTATTATTATTATTATTAGATCGCACAACTTTCACATTGCCAAACAAATATGTCTCAATTGGATTAAGAAAAGTTGTCATTGAAATAATCGAACAGTATGAGAATACCTGCGGTAATTATCTCGTTATACGTCCAAATTAACTTTTAGCAGTCCTAAATAATCTCATCATTCTTGGCAGGCTTCAAGATTGAAATAATAAAACTAAAAGTTACAAAGACATGTTCGCTGGTGTCTCGTGAATACACAATAACCAACCAAACGTTAGTTTCATCATGGTGCAACACGCATAGCCAGATCACACAACATTGTTGAGGCCCGTGCACTTAGATTTAGGTGCACGTTTAAAGAACCCCGGTGGTCGAAATTTCCGGATCCCTCCACTACGCCGTCCCTCACTATGATGTGGTGGTTTTGCGATGTTAAAACCCAAGTATTATTATTATTATTAGATCGCACAACTTTCACATTGCCAAACAAATATGTCTCAATTGGATTAAGAAAAGTTGTCATTGAAATAATCGAACAGTATGAGAATACCTGCGGTAATTATCTCGTTATACGTCCAAATTAACTTTTAGCAGTCCTAAATAATCTCATCATTCTTGGCAGGCTTCAAGATTGAAATAATAAAACTAAAAGTTACAAAGACATGTTCGCTGGTGTCTCGTGAATACACAATAACCAACCAAACGTTAGTTTCATCATGGTGCAACACGCATAGTCAGATCACACAACATTGTTGAGGCCCGTGCACTTAGATTTAGGTGCACGTTTAAAGAACCCCGGTGGTCGAAATTTCCGGATCCCTCCACTACGCCGTCCCTCACTATGATGTGGTGGTTTTGCGATGTTAAAACCCAAGTATTATTATTATTATTAGATCGCACAACTTTCACATTGCCAAACAAATATGTCTCAATTGGATTAAGAAAAGTTGTCATTGAAATAATCGAACAGTATGAGAATACCTGCGGTAATTATCTCGTTATACGTCGAAATTAACTTTTAGCAGTCCTAAATAATCTCATCATTCTTGGCAGGCTTCAAGATTGAAATAATAAAACTAAAAGTTACAAAGACATGTTCGCTGGTGTCTCGTGAATACACAATAACCAACCAAACGTTAGTTTCATCATGGTGCAACACGCATAGCCAGATCACACAACATTGTTGAGGCCCGTGCACTTAGATTTAGGTGCACGTTTAAAGAACCCCGGTGGTCGAAATTTCCGGATCCCTCCACTACGCCGTCCCTCACAAGATGTGGTGGTTTTGCGATGTTAAAACCCAAGTATTATTATTATTATTAGATCGCACAACTTTCACATTGCCAAACAAATATGTCTCAATTGGATTAAGAAAAGTTGTCATTGAAATAATCGAACAGTATGAGAATACCTGCGGTAATTATCTCGTTATACGTCCAAATTAACTTTTAGCAGTCCTAAATAATCTCATCATTCTTGGCAGGCTTCAAGATTGAAATAATAAAACTAAAAGTTACAAAGACATGTTCGCTGGTGTCTCGTGAATACACAATAACCAACCAAACGTTAGTTTCATCATGGTGCAACACGCATAGCCAGATCACACAACATTGTTGAGGCCCGTGCACTTAGATTTAGGTGCACGTTTAAAGAACCCCGGTGGTCGAAATTTCCGGATCCCTCCACTACGCCGTCCCTCACTATGATGTGGTGGTTTTGCGATGTTAAAACCCAAGTATTATTATTATTATTAGATCGCACAACTTTCACATTGCCAAACAAATATGTCTCAATTGGATTAAGAAAAGTTGTCATTGAAATAATCGAACAGTATGAGAATACCTGCGGTAATTATCTCGTTATACGTCCAAATTAACTTTTAGCAGTCCTAAATAATCTCATCATTCTTGGCAGGCTTCAAGATTGAAATAATAAAACTAAAAGTTACAAAGACATGTTCGCTGGTGTCTCGTGAATACACAATAACCAACCAAACGTTTATTTAATGTGCCCAGGAACAACCGTAAGGTGTTTGTACTAAGTTACTACTACTACTACTGCTACTACTACTACTACTACTACTACTACTACTAATAATAATAATAATAATAATAATAATAATAATAATAATAATAAAAGCTGTAGGGGTTTTACATCGCAAAATTAAGAAAGGATTATGAAAGATATTGTAGTGGAGGGCTTCGAAAATTTCGACTACTTGCAGTTCTTGAACGTGCACCTAAAACAGTCACACGGGCCTCTAGCCTTTTGCCTCCATCAAAATACGACGGCCGCGGCCTTCTTGGCTATACTTTATAAGAGAAGCTAACTTAGCTTCTTTTATCAGGAATAAAGGGAAAGTGCCCAATGTATCACAAGCAACACTGTCCGGTCTACGGATTTGTATGTAAAAAGACAGATTGTAAACTAAAAAAAACTATTTAGATCTCATTGCAAAATATGATAACAAAGGTGCAGTGGTATTTCATGATTCATTTAGGACATTTAGGTTCACGCCACAGCGGTCCGCCAATAAGTGCTCCTGCCACAAAGTCCGCATTGTGCCCATTTTGTGCTCTTTGTACCATGAAATACGGGGGTCATCATGCAAGTGGCTACAATCTTCCTAGTTGTCCCAGGAGTACTAAATTCCGGAAATGAAACAGCGCTTGCCCATAGTGCACCCTGTAGCACCAGTATTAACACTTCGGTTTTCTACACACATTCATAGTTTCCTCTAATTTATTTAGTTTTACTTTGAGGTAATGAAACAGGTAGACACATTAGTGGTTTTCCTAAGGAACTCTGCTAACTTATGCCACAAAAATATCTTGTTCGTACCCGAAATTGCGTCACGCCGGCTTTGAAAAGAAAACTCGCGATGGAGCACACCGCTACAACAACCCACCGCTACGGCAGCGCAGAAGCCAAGAAAAAAGCGCAAATAAACAAACAATTCGCTGGATGCATCGCGGGCGCGATTATCACGGCCAGACATCTCATGCGCAATGCTGCCAACGGTACGTCTAGAAAAAGTCACAGTTTTGCCGAAAGGGCGAAACAATGAATGCGATAGCAAGAAACTAATGCTAAAGAAGTGAGGCTCGCCAATGGATACTCTCAGTGTGAACAGCGCTCCTGTTGCAAAGGCGGCCGAAGCTGCGAAGGAAACTAGCGTGCTTCATGTGTCGAGCTGTAACACTTGATAGCTCGCGCTCATCTTCTGTTTGTTCGTTTAGCGGCGTCCCTTGAGCTCGAGTGACTTTAGTACACTCCGTAACATGAGCGTGGACATCACGGTGGAAGCTCGAAATATCCCTCTTCTCCTAACTACGTGAAAACCGCGCGAGCAGACAGCGGAAGTGCAGGGTTCTCCCTGCGCAAATATAAGAAGAAGCGAGCGAGCTCGCCGACGACTTTTAAATGCGCCCGTCGCGCTCCTAGCGCCATCTCGCTGGTAATGAAGAAACTCTTATAAGCGCCTGCCGTGTTGAGTCCATTCAGCGGTAAAGGGTGTGTGTATAACGCTCGCCGTTAGCTACGTGAAGGATCTGCGTTTCCTGGCGTAGTGGTTAGCGCCACTCGCTGCGGAGCAAGATGTCCCTGGCTCGATTCCGCGCTTCGGAAGCATTTTCCTGTATTACTTTTCTTTGGGGGCTTTTAGATATATATATATATATATATATATATATATATATATATATATATATATATATATATATATATATATATATATATATATATATATATATACGGTGCATGACGGCGACGATGACGGCAAAATCCAGCCGAGACTGTCCATGTAATTTCTATCGCAATAAAAATTGTCAATTGTTTGCCAACCGACACCTGCACGATAACGCCGACACACAGCGCTCTCCTTTCTGCGCACTGCGATGAAGCGACAGTTTCAGGGCGTGTGTACTTTATCTTTTTTATTCTCTCTTATTCAATGGATAGTCACCGCCTACGTCAGGGCGGGACTTTTGAATTCTTTTAGATATGCCACGTGGTGCCGTTCACGCAAATTAAATCGCGGGTGTCCACAGAAACCTGCATATGATTCATCATAGAATATTCAAGCCATTCCTGATGGTGTACGCATTAGTGACCCCGGTCAACCAAGACAGGCATGCACACACAAAAAATAGAAATTTTGCTAATTAAGCCGCTGAAGTTAAAGGTTGGTGTAATCAGTTCTCCACAATTTTAAAACTGGTGATTATGGGGTAGATGAGATCCATGTCGCGTGTCGGTAAATTGAAGCTCTCTTAACGTATGTCTATTAATAATGTATCAAGCGAGATCGAATGGAAATTTTCTAATCCCCCGCGGAATAAATTGTTATTGAGTGGACACATTAGAATTTGGCTTTCTATTGACTACCTATACGCTTGTGTCGTCGGTTTCTTCCTATGTCGACGTTTTTCGCGCAGTTTTCCACATAATGCATTAACAACTCGCCCAACAGTCTGTTCTTCTAAGTTCTACCTATAGACTCAAAAATTTGATCCGCAGTCGATTGAAAGACAAGGTGCGTTTTTGCCATGAATGCAGAAGAATTTTAGTTTTCAATGTCAGCATAACACCTGCAAGCTGTACTGACATTTTGTTTTAAATGCGGAGCATTTCTTAGCGAACCATTGGCATTTTAAGCGCTTCTATCTATCTATCTATCTATCTATCTATCTATCTATCTATCTATCTATCTATCTATCTATCCGGCCTCCTACGTCTGGGTGCTCTCATGATCGCCTCCTTAACTTGGCGTAGACCAAAATCAGCATTGGAGGGTGAGAAGATTTGACGAATATAACTGTCGGTTCATGACATGACCAACGTGAAAATCCTGTCGCGTACGTCGTCATACACTTTCCTCTAGGCCCCTGTGCCACATACCTGTTTACCAAGGGCCGCGGTGTACGTGTATGCGCCACATGGGACTGACAGTTCATA
The DNA here is from genome assembly GCF_013339695.2 of Rhipicephalus sanguineus. Lineage (NCBI taxonomy): Eukaryota > Metazoa > Arthropoda > Arachnida > Ixodida > Ixodidae > Rhipicephalus > Rhipicephalus sanguineus. Next base: position 128,251,534 of record NC_051184.2, on the reverse strand, counting down.
TCTTCCCTGAAACGCCGAGAAGAGACATTGGTAATTTAAATGCGAGAGTGTTAAAAAAACCGACATCGCCAGCGTTGACCCGACGCATGCAAATAATAAGAATTAGGACCCCAGCAGGAATCGAAGCCAAGCGTTCTGCGTGGCAGTCAGGTATCGTACCAGAGAGCCACGCCAGCTATACAAACTGGTTTGGAGAAACAGCCTATGCAGGCGTAATGGCGGTGCATTGTCAATTGTGGTTGTGATCTTGCCTGCCTATTTTTACAAGAAAGCAATATACACTACATATGTACTCCTACGATACAGGCCTCATAACAGATTACCGTCTGTGGTTACAGTGTAGGCTCCGCTTTTATAGCAGTCTAATAAACATTACATTTGTATTCCTATGATTAAGCAATATTGAAGCAATGCTTGACCTGGAGGAATACGTTAACGTAAGTTACGTATGGTATTCACATGATTGCACAGTAAAGTACACTTAGTGTCGATAATAGTGACGTATGTACTCTAACGTGAGGGCTAACGCTACGTCGCACCATAAGTTCCCCTTAAACGCCAGTGTTGTCGACGTGCCTGATAAGCTCAGGATGTGCAAGCATCTACTATACTTACAAAACCGCGTCGATCCGCCTAGTAACTCTTGGCTCAAAGGCATTAAATACAGCAATGAAGTACTCGCTGACTGATTCGCATGAAACCGATTCCCACAACGCATGAGATTTGCCGAAGTTTTTAAAAGTACAGCCTCGAAGCTCCCATTCCCCATACCACCATAGTAAATTACAGCTGAAAATAATCGCAGATGTGTGTGATTAAGCAATCTTCCCCTAAATCCCGTTAAATAAAATATGAAGCATGCAGCCATCACAATTGTTGATTTTCAGCAATTTTGCCTTGTGGAGTGCGAGCCAGAAAGCTACAATTAGACAATTTTCTATTGAATCATGTGTGGCTGTGAACAATAGAAGTTGCTTGAATGGTATTTTCATATAGCACAGGTATACATATGGAGGTGGTTAATGATAATAGCGAGGTTTGGGAGGTTGCATTTATTTTGATGTGCCGGTGGCATTGCGCCCTTGTAAAAAAAATATTTCGTATTGTGGGAACCACAAACACCTGGTAACTTGAGATAGCGCCGTGTAATGCGCAGTGGTGGTGCGCGTGGCCCACCTGGGCGGTGTAAAAGGGGTAGCCTGCGCGCTGGCCAGGGGAAGGTGCCTTGTCCGCCAATAAGCACGGACGCTCTCGCCGGCGCTGGCTGCTCGCTGCTGCCCGAGATCATGGTCTCCACCTGAACGCAGCATATCCCTGAGCCTTCCCTTTGTATCTGCCGTACTTTTCAATAAATTGTTGTTGTTTGTTTCGACTTCAAGCCTCCGTCCTGCTTGCCTAACTACGGACGGGACGTAGCAAGTTCAATACCCACAGTTGGACCAACGTGGTTTTGCTCCCACTCCTAGGAATAGTGCGATGAACGTAGGTCCGGTATTTTGTTTTGTTTGTCGAGGTTCCTTGTAGCGCGTTCTTGTGTGTGTTCAATTGCTGCGCCATATCTTTTCCCCGATGGCGCAGGCAGATGGAAAGCAGTTCTGGTAGAGGACTATGTTGCCTACCTACGGCAAGCAGGATGGTGCGCTCGAGCAGGCTGAGCAGCTCATTGCGCAGCAGTTTCAGATATTTTAGCGTATCGTTGCGTTGTGCAACACGGTCATGGACCGCATGAGCAGTCTGGCTGTAAAGCCACAGACAGCGCCTCTACGCCGACCTGAGGCCTAGCTACCCACGTATACGGGCTATGATCATGCGAAATCGGTGGCTTATTTCTTAGGTGAAATTTACAGCTATGTAAAAGTTACTGGTGTTTCGGAAGCGTACGTAATGGCTCGAATTCTGCCACTGGCTTTACGAAATGCCGCAGGACGTTGGTGGAGGCTACAATTGCTTCTCATCTCTTGGGCAGAATTTCAACAGCGATTCCAAGAGGAATTTCTGTCCCCTGGATACTAATTGCGTCTTCAGCGTGAGCTCGTATTGAAAGCCCACCATCCGGACCAAATCTTGCTTGAGTACGTCCGCGTCACCTTTGTAAGTCATGCACATACGACAGGATCCGCCGACACTTGCAGGGTCCAGCAGAAGGTACGTTGCGGTGTTTGAGAAATGTCACTTTCCCAAAACACCATCTACGCTTCCCGCCGGATGTCCTCAACAACTCAAACTTTCAGCAGAACTGTTATATTACATTGGCTTAGACTTACTTGTCCCTTTTCCGCTGTCTTCTTCGGGCGACACTTGGATAGTTGTGGCCACAGATTACACCGATTTCCTGCTACACGACGTGATGTTGCAACATGAGCTTCACGGCAGCTGCCTACGGACTGACCATGGCTGCACATTCTTATCGAGAAGTCATTGTGGGCATGGTACAGTCATGTGCAACGAGGCACACGCTCACTACGTCATACCATGCGAAGACAAATGGCCTCAGGGAGCGCCTAAACCGAACGCTTACTTCCTCTACCATACCCGACATTTGCTTGCAACATTTCGCGCTATACGCTGCCTGTTACTCCCCATTTTTTCTGTTGCTCGTGCGAGAACCAACATTGCCCCCACATACAGTCATACCGTTTCCCGCCGCACCCACCAGTAAATATATCCTTGACGCTGTCATCCGAACTGCTCATGCTCGAGAAACAACCCGTACTTGCATTCTGACCTCTCAAGAAAACTAACGGCGTTTGTAGGGACGACGACACCGATACACAGTTTTCGCCTGGTTCTTTCGTTCTGCTTTGGTCTCCGACCGATAATGTTGGGCCGTCGAAAGGTTGCTCTCTCGGTACAAAGGCCCCTACCGTGTGCTCCATGCTGTGACTCGTAACATATTATATCACTCCTGTCACGTCGTCGTCTTCATTCTTCCTGCAGGTCAGTGAGATTGAACACGTCGCGCGTTTGAAGCCCCAACACTCTAGTGGGGTAGGCGTCGCTACCACTTAGCGTGGTAGTGACGCCTACATATAGGTGGGCCGAGACGGCGCTCTGGGCGCCGGGGATTGTGCTACAGGTGTAGCATCATCATCATCGCCCATCAATATCATCATCATTTTCCTGCCACCGCGCCGCGCATCTTGCGCAGGTCATGCCGAGAGCGCGAGGCGTGAGCCAGTGAGGAACGCACTCACACTCCTGGTGGCGCATCATCGTCATTATCACTTCCCTGCCACCACACCGCCCCTCTAGTGCAGCTCATGCCGAGAGCTCGTGGCGGGAGCCAGTGAGGAACGCACTCACACTCCTGGCGGCCCATCATCATCATCATCATTTTCCTGCCCCGGCGCCGCGCTTCTAGCGCAGCTCACGCCGAGAGGCGCAGGCATGAGTCAGTGAGGAACGCTTTAACAGATATGCACTCCTGGCATCCCATCATCATCATCATAATTTTCTGCCACTGCGCCGCGCCTCTAGCGCAGCTCATGCCGAGAGCTCGAGGCGTGAGCCAGTGAGGAACGCACTCACACTCCTGGCAGCCCATCGTCATCATCATCATTTTCCTGCCACCACGCCGCTTATCTAGGGCAGCTCATGCCGAGAGCTCGAGGCGTGAGCTAGTGAGGAACGCACTCACACTCCTGGCGGCTCGGACGCCTCCATGCGCCGCTGCTTCGGCAGTTCGCCCTATAATGAATTAGCGATATAGTCCAACGTTCGACGAAAACTCATCAGGCGAGGGGAATGCATTGGAAGAAATGAAACAGGCACTCGCCTTGTTGAAAGAAAAAAATTGGCCGCGTATCTGCGTGCTTCGCTGCAAATGTCGTTCAAAGACGATAAAGAGGCGCTGCGTGAGATATGGACGCCATCTGGCAATACGTCGGGAGACATGAGTGCTGTGTTGCGGACTGGTAGTCCCGGCGCAGCAGCAGGCGAAGACCGGCGGTGACCAACGCGACGGGCGGGGACGCCAACCAGCCCGAACACGCGGTTTGGCGCGAAGCGCTGAAGCAGAAGAAACGTCCGCACTCAACGAGTACTCTCCACACACTCTTTTATTTACACGTCGCCTGGGTAAAACAAGAATGCCAGAGCGGCGCCTCATGGCATTCGTACAGTGCAATACTGAACCGAAACCGAAACACAACAATGAGCACGTGCGGAGGGCACGGAGGAAGGCAAGTTTCAGCGCAGTCGCATTTTCAGCGCAGCTTAAGAAACTAGGGTCTTTAGAATTACGTATGTATGCATTTTCTATTAAAGGAACACACCACCTAATACTTACCTGGTGATGTTGTGCCTCAGATATGCGTAATGTTTGCTTTTTGATCGACAATGTACACAAGTATGAACCTAGTCAGCCGTTCAAGTTGGCTGGCCCTTGGGCGAGTGGTTCAACTGTGGCCGAGTGGCTAAATCGAGTGACGTGCCGAAAAACAGAAAGACAGACAGAAAGACAGACCAAAATTTCTCCGTTTAAGTATCCCAAGAAAGACTATCGTCTTTAAAACAAACATATATTGACGTTTCGGGGCCGCTACGGGTCCCTTGTTCACAATGAAGAGCATGCAAGAGGGCGTATTTATTTATGGGATGGGTGGCGCAGAGTGTGCGTGTATATCTCGGGGAGATTACCCCGTGTACTGTTAATCGCGTTTTTGGTCGTTTGAATGTGCTGTGATTCTAAAAGTAGCTGTGTCGATAGGCGCTTCACTGTCGCAGTTATGCTCGCAGAATCCCAGTCGATGATGTGGTTACTGTTTAAATGATGATCCCGCCTTCGCGGATCATCATTAAACTACTGTTCTTCCCACGGCGACTCCCCAGGACGTCGCAACTTTCATCGGCAATCGTTTTACCGCCATAGCGCTAAACTGCTCGTTGCGCAGAAGTTCGGGTGTCGGTGCCGGTGATGTCGGCGGCGGCGTCTTTGGCTGTGAGTGAAAAAAGCAGGGTTTGCCGTGAGCGAAATTTCGAGGTAGATACCAATAAATATGGCAGGCGGAGGGTGTTTGTACTTTGAATTTCCTTGGGGCGGTTTAGGTCGTCACCGAGAAGCGAAGGCAGGCTAGCGCCTGGGAAGGAGAAAGTGCGTGTGTGTGTGCGCGCCTGCGTGTGTACGTGCGTGCGTGTGGATATTCCTATCGCGTTCAACTCCTAAAGACGAGGCTTAAGGGTCCCCCAATTACTGTGCTCCATCATGGTACTGTTGACGAACACCTCATCGACCGTGCGCGTCTATATAATGCGAAGCAATACTTAGCGACCCTCGGCCACTTCGAGTCCGCTGTGATATGGTGCCCTCACGCCGCTGAAAAGACGACGAAGCGGCGCCGAAAACACGCAAGCACGTGCACTAAAAAAAGCGTGGTTCGTCAATCTTGGAGATAACTCCCTGCACGTGGCGGGTGGCGCGAGAAAAAAAGAAAAGGAACAGGCCACGTAGGCAGATCAGACAGAGACAGCAACTGGAGCGTGGAAGACGCGTTGGCCTGGTCCATGTCCGGGAGGCCAGCATCTGTCGGAGGGACCTGGTCAAGCGTCAACGCCCGAGGGACCTCGCAGCGACACGTCTTCTGCCTCGGCGCCCAGCGGACGCAGACAAACCTGCGACATCCCACCTGGTCCTTCTCCACCAAGAGCATCAACGCCGCCTCGACCGCCGAGTCAAGTCCCAAACGCATCAGCGCGTAGTTTGTTCGAACTGATCTCTGAAGACGCTTTGCATTTCATTGTGATTGCTGTGATTTGTATATGTGTCGTTTGCTCATTTTTATGTCAGAATATGTGTTAGTGTACCCTTCCAGTTGCGTCCTTTTCCTTGCAGCCCTCACAAGCGTCTTTACACCACACATTAAACCTGCTTTCCGAACCCATATTGTCACACCTGCCTATCTATCTATCTATCTATCTATCTATCTATCTATCTATCTATCTATCTATCTATCTATCTATCTATCTATCTATCTATCTATCTATGTAGCCGTCCACAACTTCGTCCTCTGGTGGCTTTTTGTTAACGGGATGCATACCAACCTTGGTATGGCGTGACATGACTGTATGGCGAACATATATGACAGTTCATGACATGCAATCATTACATACATGTCCTGAACGGCATGACTTACGTGCTGTGGTCTTGGGGCTCTCTCGGCCGTTTCGTTAATTTCATATACGCCAATATTTGTATCGCGTGACATGAGTTATGACGCACATAACTGACAGGCCATAACGTGGGAATTATGATGTGCTTGTGACGCCATCTTATGGCGTTCATTTTGCTGACGTATTTCCGTGACGCAAATACGCCATGAATGTCCTGCTGGAACCAGGCATAAAACGCTTTCGTCTTAAAATTATGTTCTATCTAAATAAGGCTGTTGGAAATCATGCTCACGCGGCGCTTAGATGAAGCAGAGAAAGATGTGATGCGCGCGACTAGAAGAACGTTGTGTGGTTTGTGACCGATCTGTTGTCAACATGTTCGGACGGCTTAGCGCTCTGCGGCAATAAACCCGACAGAAGTGTCTTTTTCCCACATTGTATTTTGATGCCCAACGACCCGGGAAGCCAGCTTTGCAACGTGCGACTTCTTTTGGGAGAGACCTCTGCATCAAGCCGCCATTGAGCGGAACAAGAACAAGCGGGCCGCTCGCTGAGCGCAAAGCACGAAGCTCGTGAACGAGGTAAAAGAGGTCCTTCAATCCGGACAGCTTAACTTTCTCCACTTCCTGTCCTGCAAAGCCGGTTGAAGGCGACGAGGTCGGAGTTAAACGTGCTCAACGCCGAATTGGAAGCAGTCATGACCGTCGAGCAAGTAATAGAAGATTATGATTCCGTCATGGAATACGACGAAGCTGCTGTCTGCGCGTTGACATTGCTCGAGCACAATATCGCCATGCTCAAGACTTCCTCTTCGCTTCCGACAACAGAGCCACCGACCGCAGATGACGGGAACCGACCGACTGAACCCTCAACGATCACGACACTCTCACAACGTGAATTTGGAGCCAGGTTGCCGAAGGTAGAACCGAAGGTAGTGCCGAAGGTAGAACTGTGAACGATCACCCAATGGCAGCCATTCTTGGACATGTTTCGGCATTCTGTCCACGAGAACCCGAAGCTCTCTGACACGGACCGCTTCCATTACCTGCTTTCTCTGCTCGACGGAGCTGCTGCTAAAGCTGTCGCCGGAATCCAAGTGACGGAGTGAAGTTACAACGACGCCCTTGGAATATTGAAGCAGCGCTACGGCAACGCCAAGTAGATTGAGCAGAAACTCTTGGAAAACCTACGCATGATTAGATCGGTGACATCATCGAAGAACGTTATAGCTTTACGGAAGTTATTCGACGACATTGAGCTCAACCGAAGAGGACTCGCCAACCTTGGGGTGGGCGCTTCATCCTACGCTTCAATGCTATGCGAAATACTCCAGGAAGCTATACCCCAAGATATTGTAGTACACTATTACAAGAGCGAAAGCATCGTGTCCAGTTCCTCATGAGTAGCCACACACAGCGGTGCGGATTCAGCTAAACAGGTGTTAGAGCGCCTGCTCAAATTTCTTCAGGTAGAAAGTGAATGTAGAGAGAAGTGCGCTCAGACTAGGACACCAAGGCTGAATGAACCACGCCCTAAACAAATTCCAAGCTTAAATATGACATCGATTTCTGTGGCAAGGGTTCTTCACAATAAGGCAGAAGTCTTAACAGAACCATTCTTCTTTTGCTCTGCCAAGGACCATAAGACTGAGTGATGCACCAGTGATGTTAGCCTCGAAGACAAGCGCAGTATGCTCAGGAAGGAAGGCAGATGCTTTGTGCACCATGAAGGGACATCTTGTACGGGACTATCTCGCAGTATCCAGTGTACAGCATGCAAGCGTCGTCGTGCTTCCACTATGTGCAACACTGACGTTCCCAAGAGCTCAGCTTATGCAGGATCGACAAAGGCACCGAATGTCGCCATGCACGTTGCAACGAACAGTACCCAGCATCGACTTGCCACAGAGGTTCTCCCCCAGACGTTCCGTGCCTGGCTGACGACTCCTACTCATTCACGACTCCGCGGTGTTTTGGACAATGGCAGCCAACGAACATTTTTGAGGGAAGATGTATACAAAAAACTTATCTTCCATCCGAGATATGGATGTAGTGGCTTGCATGTTTGGACGGGCTTGATCGCGGGCTAAGGTAGTGAGCATTGCACGATAATATCTCAGTAGAGATAGAAGCGAACGTCGTGCCGCTCATCTGCGAACATATGATCGAAGTGCCAGAGGATAGCAACTTGTTCCGCGCCATTGTTGCGGAAGGCAAACCAAGTCTCTTGATCGGTTCCGACCAGATGTGGAAGGTCATGCAGAGTTCAAGTGAGGAGAAATGGGACAACGAAAACCGATCTCTGGTAGCGATCAACACGAACTTCGGATGGACTCTTCAAGGACCCATGGCGTGCTCAGAAGACGTTAGTTGGAAGACAAGCAGTCACATATGTGTTTTACGAGTAGACGCATACGACAAGGAAGCACTATCCTTCCCGTTACCAAAGATTCTGGGAAATGGAAGCAATCGGTATTGTGGATACACCATCAACCAAACAAGAAGAGGTTTTGACGAAGTTTAATAAAACCATCAAGTTTCAAGTGTCACTACCATGGAAATCAGAGGGACCAGAAATGAAAGACAATCGCAAAGTCGCGCTTTCTAACCTGTATTCTTTGGTTCGACGGCTTTCCGCAAACGATGAACACTGGAAGGCCTATGACAAAGCCAGTAGGCATTATGAGAAGGATGGCCATGCGGAGAAGGTGACGGACGTAAATCATCGCGAGGAAACGTTTATTACATGCTGCATCATGAAGTCATTCGCGAGACGTCCGCTACTGCAAGACTGTGCGTTGTTTTAGACGCATCGTCGCATGGTACAGCGCTATGCAGTCTGAACAATAAAGTTGAAAAGGGACAGAACCTGAACTCCGACCGTCAAAAGATGTTAATAAGGTTTTGTTTGTATGTATTCAGACTTACAGCGAATGTACAGAAGGCCTTCCTTCGTATATCTATCGAAGAAGACAGGGATGCACTCCGCTTCTTGTGGTTTGAGAAAGTGACGACCAAGAACGAACCGCTCCCACGATTCGATAATAATAATAATAACAATAATAATATCTGGGGTTTAACGTCCCAAAACCACGATATGATTATGAGAGACGCCGTAGTGGAGGGCTCCGGAAATTTCGACCACCTGGGGTTCTTTAACGTGCGCCTAAATCTAGGTACACGGGCCTCAAACATTTTCGCCTCCACCGAAAATACAGCCGCCGCGGCCGGGATTCGATCCCGCGACCTTCGGGTCAGCAGTCGAGCGCCATAACCACTAGACCACCGTGGCGGGGCACTCCCACGACTCGAGGAGATCAGGATGACTCGGGTGCCTTCCGGAATAACGTCGAGCCCATTTCTCCTGTCCGCTACGCTTCGGTATCACTTCAACCACATAGATTCGAAATACGCACAAACAGCTGTTCAGCTCAAGGAAAGCTTCTATGTGGATGATTTAGTATTCGGCGCTTCAACGCCTGAGGAGATCTGCCACTTGTACGACCAAACAACCGAGATCATGAAATTAGTAGGAATGAACATGCAGAAATGGTCGACCAACGAGGACAAGCTGCGACAGACACTACAGGAAAACGGAGGGTCAGCGATAGAGAATACACCAATGAATGTACTCGGCCTAAACTGGAACACAGAGGAAGACAGACTTCGTGTAAGCCTTGAACCACTCCTGGAAATTGTCAAGGACGGAAAACCCACGAAGCGAACGGTGCTCCAAGCGACGTCGAGAATTTTCTTCAAGATATTTGGTAGCAAGGAATAGATTGGAAAGAGTCACTTCCGAAGGCTCTCGAAGATGAGTGGAAGACGTTTACAGCAGTGGTTGAAGACATAAAAGATCTAACTTTGAAGAGGGGCTCACTGATCAAAATCAACACGGATGAAGCTCACTTCCAGTTTAATGTCTTCTCTGACGCAAGTCCGCAGGCATACGGTGTCGTCGCCTACTTAAGGGTCGAAGATAGATCGAGAATCGTCTATGTCCAACAGCGGCTCGTGAAAGCTCGGGTCACTCCCATCAAGAGGCTGACATTACCGCGCCTTGAACTCGTCGGAGCTTGCCTGGGTGCACGGATAGCAACGTTTCTACGAGAAATGCTACCGAAATGTGACGAATACTTCTGCTGGACTGACTCGAACATCTGCCTATGCTGGACTCGGTCTTCACCCACTAAGTGGAAACCTTTTGTGTACAACCGAGTGATGGAAGTTCAGGAGCGCACCGATCCTAGTCACTGGGGTCACTGCACCGGGAAAGTCAACCCAGCTGATTTCCTAACACGAGGTCTGTCAGCCCAGAACCTTAGCACGAATTCGCTATGGTGGCTTGGCCCCGAAAGGCTCATTACACCTCAAGCAACTTGCCGAGACAAGAAGATAACTTCGAGAACTCACCTCAAATGTTACTCGGCGAAAGAAACCCAACAGAAAACGTGGTTCTAATGGCCCAGAGCAGGACGCTGGAACCTCTATTCGAGGTCACTAAATACAGTCGCTAGAAGACAGCCCTTCGAATCACGGCTTTGGTGGGGAGGTTCCTTCACAACTGCCGAGCAAGTAATATTACGAGAAGAGAAGGTCCTCTGTCGGCTCAGCAGATTGTAGAAAGCGAAGACACGTGAATCAGGACTTTGCAAGCACAAAGCTTTGGAAAGGAAATTGTGGCCCTAACCTTTAAGAAAGCTCTCGACAAACCGTCGGCCATACGAGACGTTCACCCTTTCGTGGATAACAAGGGCATCATCAGGATGAAGACTCGCCTAGGCAACATAAAAGCTTCGGAAAATGTGAAATGCCCCGTGCTGTTACCCGCAGATCATCGTTGCACGCACCTCATTGCAGACAGCGAACATCGACGTCTTCTGCACAGTGGTGTCGGTGTTACACTCACCGAGCTGTGTGAGAAGTTTTGGATAGTGCGCGGCCGTCAATGTGTTAAAAGGGTGATTGATCAGTGCGGTGCTTTTGCGAGGTTTCGATTGAAAGCCGCTTCAGCTCTCACAGCCCCGCTACCTATCGGCCGAGTCTCGAAGTCTCACCCATTTGAAGTCACGGGCGTAGACTTGGCTGGCCCAGTTTTTGTAAAGGAAAGCCGCTCTGCGAAAATATTCACTGTGGTGTGCACCTGTGCTGTAGTGAGAGCAGTTCACTTAGAACTTGCGAGTGACATGACAGTGAATTCTTTTTAATTGGCCTTTCGTCGTTTTATTTCACTTCGTGGCTTGCCAAGTATAATTTATTCTGACAATGATCTAACGCTTAAGGCATCCAGTCGTGAACTAAATCTGTCATATGGACTACTACTTGATGTACAGCTACACAACTTTTGTGCATCCAGTAATATCACGTGGAAGTTCATTGCTGAGCGCGCTTAATGGTGGGGAGGTTTTTGAGAACGAATGATTCGAACGGTTAAAAACTGCCTCAGGAAAACTCTAGGAAAAGGATGCTTCAGCTTCGAGCAGCTTGATACGTTACTATAGGATGTCGAGGCAGTGATACATTCTAGGCCACTGATATATTTCTGATGATACTGCCGAAGCAGAAGTACTGACTCCTTCGCACTTTTTGTCAGGTAGACGTCTCACGGCCCTTCCACAAGCACAAATTAGCGAGAACTCGGGAGGCCACACAGAGACGCTGCGCGCATGGAGACGTAGACAACAAAAACTGAATGAATTTTGACAGCGCTGGTACAAGGAATACCTACTGACGCTAACAAGCGCGCACAGCAGGTCACAGAAGCTCGGAAACAGTTTAGTATGCGGTGATGTTGTCATTAATAGAGATAACAAAGTGCCTATCAAGTTTTGGAAATTACCAGGAGTTGAAATCTTAAAGGGGAACGATGGGCACGTCAGAGCATGCAAAGTCAGACTAGCAGACGGCACGGAACGCACGAGACAAGTTCAACTTCTTTGCCCTCTGGAACTCAGCAAGTGACATTGTTGGCTGCGGAGGATGTTGGAAACCATGCTCGCGCGGCGCTTGGATGCAGACGAGAAAGATGTGATGCACGAGACTAGAAGAACGTTGTGTGGTCTGTGACCGATCTATCGTCAACATGTTGGGACGGCTTAGCGCTCTGCGTCGATAAACCAGACAGAAGTGTCTTTTTCCGACATAGCCTAGGACAAAATTTTCCCTACAGAAGCATCGTACGCTTTTGACCTAAAATAGGCTTCACGAACGTTTATGCTTTTTGGGTTTATATGCGATATGGACAATATGGCACATACTGGGGATTTTGTCAGATAAAGGCGACATTCAGTGAAATCAAATATGTTGTATTAACTGATCACCAGGAAGTTTACTGCAGTCGGCAGCCAAAAAATACCATAAAATGCGCAGCAAGCCCCCCACTCCCTCCCGCTCCTCCCCTGCGGCCACTTTTTTTTTTCAAGATGAGCATCGCTTGTATAAAAAAGAACCACAAGAATAAGTACACTGAATGCGTATCTAATGTTGTTTATGAAATTCCATTGTCACGTGGCGGGTCGTATAATGGTCGAACTGGTTGCAGCTTCAATGGTTGACAGTGTCCGGGAAAATAAATAAATAAAAGAAAGTAAATAATGCATTTCAATAGAAACAGGGATGAGCATTTTTTTATTTTAATGGCTCCCCTGCCGCCATCTTGAATTTCGGTCCGGTACCGAGCAAGCGCCCCCTCCTCCAAATCTAGTCTGATTATCCTTCACCGTAGGGGGGGGGGCGCTTTTTCGGCATTTCACGGTAGCATAAGACGTACATCGCATGAAATTGTGTGTACAGCTGGCGACAAGGTTGCAAAAAAGTTCATTTACACAGGTTTAGTCATAAATTTACATTGTGGTGATCGTAGCAAAATCATGATAAACAACGTATTTACTAGGAAAATTAGTTGTCTTCTGACTGAGAAAGTTTCATAAAATTACTTTTTCTTTTAAGCTAGAAAAATATTTTTGAACTTGTGTCCTGCCCGTGTCTGTTCTTGCTCGTGTTTTCTCTTCGCAGGAAAGCGTCCAGCGGTATGTACTACCTACGTGGGCTCGAGGTTCGCCACGGCACAGCTAGACAACATAATAATGTTTGCCCGTGCTTATTTGAATAATTTACTAGCGAGTATTAGTCTAATTAAACAAGAAATAGGAGCCTCGCTAGTGCCAATTTAACCACATACAGCTGCCCATTGAAGGCTGCGATAGTGTGCTTACGCAACAGTGGGAAGTGACACCGATGCGTGCAACACCCCGTTGCCTGCGCAAAGATTTAAAAGTGGGAAGTTTTACGATTAAGAAAAATGTATATTGCTGTAATACGAAATACATGTACTGTAGCACCAATTCACGGTCACTGGCCAAGCATCATCACTTACATATTATTCACTAATAAATATATTCATCAGTTATATACGATTATGTTGGTTAATAAGTGCAACTTATCCGCTGTGTTAAAGCAACTAATCTGTTTCTTTTACCACCTTTAAATTTTTGCTGGCTTAAAAAAAGGTAATTTGATAAAACTTGCTCAGTCTGTAGACAGCTAATGTTGCTGGTAAATGTTCTATTCAGCATATTTTAAATGCGAAGCATTTCTTAGCGAACCTCTGGCAGTTTGAGCGTTTCTATCTACGTATCTATCTATCTATCTATCTAGCCGCCGACGTCTGGGTGCTCTCATGATCGCCTCCTTAACATGGTGTAGACCAAAATTTGCATGGGAGGGTACGACGATTTGACGAACATGACTGCCGGGTCATGACATGACTACCGTTAAAATCTTGTCGCGTACGTCGTCAAACCCTTTCCACTAGACACGTGTGGCACATACCCGTTTACCACGGGCCGCGGTGTATGGGTATGCGCCACAGGTGATTGACACTTTATATCTACCCAGGAACAGCGAGAACAGACATTGGTAACTTAAATGCTAGAGCGTTAAGGAAAACCGACATCGGCAACGTTGACTCAACGAATGGAAAGAATGAAAACTGGAATGGAAAGAATGAAAATGAAGTGATCCACGCCAGGTCTATAAACTGGTTTGGAAAAACATCCTACGCAGGCGTAATATCGGTGCAACGTCAATTGTAGTTGTGCTGCTGGCTATCTAATTTTACAAGAAAGCAATAAACACTACATGATACTGCTACGATGTGTATTCCTACGATACAGGCGTCATATCAGATTAACGTCTGTCATTCCAGTGTTGGCTCCGCTTTGAAAGCAGTCCAATAAACATTACGTTTGTATTTCTATGATTCAGCAAGCTCTCTTGAAGCATTGCTCGACCCCGGAGGAATACATTAACGAAAGTTACATATCATATCCACATCACCGCACCGTAAGGCGGACTTTGTCCACCAGAACGACGCAGTGTCCTCTTCATTTCCTACGAGGCTGGGCGATGGCCTCATGCTGACCGAGGATAATGCCAGATTGATTGACAGCCGCTTTGTATACTAGGCTACGTAGGCCACATATGCCCAGGTAGTCTACGAATACGACAAACACCAGCCACTGATGCTGGTCTACATAGCACTATTCAGGCCTACCGGCCTCGACGACCTATACCTCAACAACGCGAAGGGCGGCTTCAGGTTCCCACATGTCGCCGGCTCTGTCGACAGACAATTTGTCGACGAAATGACCGAGGCATCCACGAATTCCAACAGCTCTACTATACCACATACTTCACAACACGCGGACCCCTCGTCACCACGATCAAGACCGGATCCTCTAACAAGTCATGACCAGCTGCTGGTGCTCACTGATCACGGTGATGATGCCCGCGTTCAAGAACTGTCAAGAACTTCTTGCACACATGCACACGGGTTCGTGAAACGTGCGTGCGTTCTAGGAAACGTAAAAGCACTACATATCAGCTTACTACTTCGTGTGTTGGTAATACCCACGTTGCCATTGGCAGCGTTACCCAACCGTAAACAACTGGTTATATAACACATATGCGGCTTTTCAACATATATATGTGAGCGTATAAAATTTATACAAATCTCAGCGTCATTTTGTAACGTGTCGCTAAGTAATAAAAGTTACGCCACAGTCACCTTGCTGCCGCATGCTTCGCATGCCATCGACTCCCACGGTACTTGTAATCTGCCGATTTTTTTTTACTAGGGTCACCTCAATGGTAAATATACGATTAAACTTGAGTAAATGAAATTTTTTGCAACTCCAGCTGTACACACCTTTTCACGCCATATACGTCTCAAACTATTTTTTTGGCCACTGGCTGCAGGAAAACTTCCTGGCTATCAGTTAATACAAAATATTTGATTTTACTGAATGTCTTCTTTATATAACAAAATCCACAGTATGCGCCATATTGTTCATATCGCATAAAAAAACCAACGAAAGCGTAAATGTTCGTGAAGGTTATTTAAGTGAAAAGCCTGCGACCGTTCTGTTGGGAAAATTTTGTCCTAGCCGAATTGAGAAAGGATAGAATCATAACACGAAAGAGTTTCATGCCGGGTTCCACCAGAACATTCACGGCGTATTTCCGTCATGGAAATGTGTCAGCAAAATGAACGCCATCAGATGGCGAAGAAAAAAGACAAGAAAACGTTCCGGTGACAGGAGTCGAACCCAAGATATCTCAGTCGGCGACGTTGGCTGGCGGGCGTTTAGCTCAATGAGCTACCGCCAAACATATAACGAAGGCAACATGAACGTGCCTTTCATCTTTCACACTTTCCTCTCACATTGCTCTTGGATGGATGGATGCTATGAGCGTCCCCTTTTAACGGGTTGTTGACATGTCTGCCACCAGGCTCGAAAAAAAGACGCGTCAATGCTACGACTGTCCAATTGCATAGAAGTGCAATTCCCAATTGCATAGAAGTGCAATTTCGTCAACGCTTTCACAAACCGTGAAGTTGGGGCTTTAGCCCAAGCGTCGGTCATAGCATCCATTCATAACGAAATATAGCTATCCGACGCTAGCATGGCTGTCGCACCGCACTCCCTGCTCACTGTGTGAGAATTAACGGCCAGGCTAGAGGGAATACATGACGCGAGTGGCGTTTCTGTTGGCGTTTCGCGACGCTTTGAAGGAGTGCATATCGAGTATCAGTGTTTATTATGTGCTTTCAGATGCCACCATTGCGTGGGATCCACTATATGCGGTGTCCACGTATGTGTTAAGAACTTCAGCTACCGCAAAGGTTAAATCTTGATCATGAGCGGTAGTCGTCGGTACGGAGACGTGCCACTAGGCGTCAACATGAACGCGTCCGCATGAAGCGGTGCCAAACAACAGTATACATTGTACAAGCTCTCACATACTAATGCACTATAAACCTTCAACTACCTCTTTGCATGTTACTTTCGTGTTATACCGAATTGCTGTGACAGAGGGATCAGCCATTTTTTTTGAAAACGCGTTTTACGAGCCATAGTTTCGAGCTTTTCGAAAAGGATTCACATGCGGTTTGCGGCACTGAAAAATTTGTTTTCGCCCAAAGTATTTTGGCGGCAGACGTCTTGCTTTGGATAGATAGTCGTCGATTTCATTACTTGAAATCGCTGATTGTCGAGCGCCAAGGCTGGAACAGTTTCCTGGAATGACCCATATACGATAATTGGTGTGGCGTGACATAACTACATCACGAACATAATGACAGGTCATGCGTTTTATGTACAATAGACGTTTCATTAGCATCGTACTTATCAGAATGTACATGCATGCATGAATGACAAACTTGTGATAGTGAACGACATGCCATAACATGAATGCCTTCATTTGCCTCGAAAACAACTAATGCGATGTATGCAGCTCTTTGCTGACGGCGTCGTGTTGCATCGATTTCGAGAGTGCGTAGAATCTGCCGTTTTCTTTTTCTATCCGATATAATTCAAGCACTTGTGCACCAGTGCTATGCCGTAAACCGGACGAGAACTGCCCACCACCCTCATACGAACGGTGTGAGTGAGCGGTTTATTCCTACCCAGGGCGACATGTTTGCGACGCGTTTTGCATATGATGAAACAAACTGGGACCTGATGCTTCCATTCGCTGCAGACGCGTGCACCACGCTACGCCCGTCACAGTCGGGTTTTCCCTCATTTTTTTCTTCGGTAGGTTCGCCAGCTGTCGCACACTATTGGCATTTTGCCCTCGTACGCACCAGATAACTCTGATTGTACGCCCGTGTCGGAAGCCGCCCGTTCCGGTGAAGAAGGCCGCCAACTAGCCAAGAAACTTACTACGGCCGATCAAGAACGCCAGAAAGAGGCCCGCGATGACGAGCACCCTCCAGCCGCAAAGTTTGCTCCTGGGGCCCTTTTATGGCTGCGTGTACCATCATGTCCGTCTAAACTACTCTGAGAGAGAGAAAGAGAAGGAATATAAGAAAGGTAGGGAGGTTGACTAGACTGCGTCTAGTTATCAATTTAGCATGGTCCCTAACACGTGTTCCAGCGTGCTATAGCCGTCGATTGCGCCACTGACGCTCTTATTCCGCTCAGCGAACGTTGTCCACGCTGACGCGATATCCCGTAGACCACCTCAGGCCGTAGTTAGACACGCTAGTTCGAACCAATTTGATCGCCAAGGTGGCTTCATCTCTCTCTAAGCGGGAATGAGGACAATGACATCACGGGCTCAACTATCATCATCACGAGTGGAAGGCACGAGTTTGGCGTTCGAGCCCCACCATCTGGTCCTCCTTCCGTACTCTGAGCAGGCTCCCGTTCGTTAGGCTCGCCCAGTAAACCTCTGGAGACATGCACCATACTTTTGCGTGACAATGCAAGCCTGCCATCAGTCCATTCTTTATAACACATTTGTCTGCTGGCGAAATTTTCAAAGATTCCCCACTTGTTTTGAAAAAAGTCTTGTCATTATTACCTTGTGAACAGTTTCTCACAAAGGCAAATATCTTGTGGGGCAGCAACAAGTTCAAAAACATGGCTGATCCCTCCGTAATAGGAACCGGTATAACGCGAAAGTGAAACGTTCCTTCACAGAGGTAGTTGAGTGATTATTGTGTATGGATATATCAGAGCTTGTGCAATGTCTGTTGGTATTTGGCAGGCATTGCGCCGCCTGATGTAGACGCATCCACGTTGACGCCTAGTGGCACACCTCCGTCTTGATGACTAACGCTCATGTTTATGATATAACATTTGCGGTAACTGAAGTCGTTAACCAATACTTGGACATCGCATATGGTGAATCCCGCGTAAAATTGACCTCAGCAAGTACCAGCGCATAATAAACACTGGCACTCCATATGCATTCCATCTAAGGGCCGTGAAACGCGAAGAAAAACGAAACGCGCGTCGTGTCTCCCTTCTATACTCCCGGATAACTTTTCTTGGCAATGAAGCGAAGGCTACATAGCCTAATCGCGCGTATCCTACCACCAGTGAATGTAGTGGGGACACTTCTCTGATGGCATTCATCAAGCGACTGGCATAGTCAGCAACGTCCAAATGGTGGTACCGGTGATACGTCGAAACACTGACCAGGAATGCCATTAGAGACGTGTCCCCTATTCCGATGCATCAACACTGACACGCATTTTTCATCAGTCGCGCTCTCCGCGATTGCACACATGTCTTCGGACGGCACGGTGCAATTAGACCACCACTGCAACCGCCTTACGACGGAACATTGAAAGGACCCTGAAACGATTTTTTATAAGTTTTGTCAAGGTTTAGGCAAGAGCATCCCCAAAACATTCGCACCACAAATTAAGCGACGCACCATGTACCAAGGCCGCTACGGACAAATATATCTATACCCTCCTCGTCACCACTGCCTTGCACCCTCAACTCACAAATACGCTGGCATCGCCGGCAATCGCAGCGCTCTCATGAGCGCACTCGACGGTTTGAGCTTCGCCCAGTGATGGCCTCCGATATTGCTTGCCGACAGGTTGCGCGCAATCTCTGAGGCCCTGTGTGCCCGGCAGCGCGCCATGTGGCAACAGCGACGAAGCTCGCGGAGTGGTTTATATCTGCTCCGACAGGTGCCGCCACACTACCCGCCGATCTTATTTTATTCTCCTCTACGGCGACAACCTGCAAAAGCATGCAGACAAACAAAACGAATTGGAGAACGATCATCGATAAGCGTAAACACGGGCAATGTGGTTGTGTCTTCAGGGGTGAAGTTACAGCCGCAGACACCTGGATCGTGGAGTTGAACGGATAGCGAGAGGGCGAGGCTCATAGCAGTGATGAGCTGAAGGAATTCCTCTTGCCACATGCCTCACAAACATTGCACGATGTCGCAGATTTACAAGTCCCCAATTGCTAGATATGTGGTACGCAACATGGCTAGGGCAATTCATTGTGTACAAGAAAAGAAACCTCTAGATGATATAACTGTCACTCAGCTTACGTCAACACGGAGCACGTTGTAACACAGGAGTCTCAGTGACGTGAACTGGACATATCCAATCAGATCAGCCGCCTGCGTGACGTCGTGCTTCCAAGACAACACGCCCTGGAAGTGGGCGGTTTGAAAAACGCGTTTGGCTGAGCCGCTGTAATCGGTAGCGATTCGCAGCTTTAAAGGTTTGTAATAAATTACGCACATATCTTAAATTGGCCTGGCCTGTCAATGATCCTTAGGACTTGCTCTACCGGCCCAATATATTCGTACAAAATTGTCAAAACCATTTCAGGGTCCCTTTAAAGTCATCGAGCATTGACCGTAGCATTTCGTCCTTCTGCTTAATGGACGTGAGGAAAGTGCCTCCATTAGCCGCATAAAGCTGGCCTTCCTAGATACCGAAGCTGTCCTCACAGAGGACAAGCCATCCATAAACACCAGATGAACGCGCTTCGGGACAGCAGAACCTAGCAGGTGCTCTTAAGGATCGCGCCTTCGCACACTGGCTGCCTCGTTAGAGGAGGGGGGTGGGGCTATGGCGAGCCGTGAGCGTCTGGAAGAAGACGACAAGGTTGCGCCTCAGCTGCTCTGCACGTTCGTGCCGAGCGCGAGTGAAGAGGATTCTGGCAAGAACGACAGCATCTGTGTTTGTCCATGACCGAGTAACGATGAATAAAATATCTGGGAAAGCAAACGACCCACGTCTTCCCAAAAAATACAATAACTCTAGAATCATACTTAAAAATACTAGATATAGGGGAAGCCATATACAGATTCTTAACACGAACGTGTCTTATGCCGCGGTCCACCAAGATTTTAATGACGTATTTCCGCCACGGAAGTACTTCAGCAAAATGAACGCTATCAGGTGGCAAAGAAAAAAGTATAAGAGCAATTTCTGTTGACGGGAGTCGAACCCTTGACTTCTCGGTCCGCGGCGATGGCTGGCGGGCGTTTAGGCCCCTGAACATTCGCCAAACGCATTACAGAGGCTACATGAACGCGCCTTTTACCTTTCACACTTTCGTCTCACAGTGCTCTTGGATTGATGGATGGATGTTATGAGCGTCCACTTTATAATGGGGCGGTGACATCTGTGCCACCAGGCTAGAAAAAAACAAACAAAAAAAACGCGCCGTTGTTACGACCGTCCCATTCGGAGCGTTTCCGATACAAGTTTAATTTTGCCAATGCTTTAACGCACCGTGAGGTGGCAGCATTAGCCCATTCATCCATATCATGCATTCATACATATCGAAGAATAGCTCTCCGAAGCTCGCCTGGCTGTCGCACCGCGTTCCCAGCTCGCCCTGTGATGAGTAACTGCCAGGCTACAGGGAAGACACGAAGCGCGTAGCGTTTCTCTTCGCATTTCACGAAGAAGTGCATATCGAGTATCACTGTTCATTATACGGTTGTTGATGCCATCTTTGAGGGGGATTCACCATATGCGGTGTCCTGGTATATGCTAAGAACTTCAGCTAGCGCGAGGGTTAAATAATGATCAAGGGCGTTAGTCGCCGTTGCGGAGATGTGCCACTAGGCGTCAACGTGAGTGAGGTGCGTCCATATTAGGCGATGCTATATCTGCGAAACAACTGTTGGAAATTGTGCGCGGCGCGGACTGAAAGACGAGGAAGCAGAGTAGTGGGTCTAAGGCTGGGGGGGTTTTGGACTGTTCTTACGTACGCCATGTTGGGACGGTATCGCGCAGTGCGCCAATAAATGCTACAAAGAAGATTTCCCACAGCAACAATATACATTATGCAAGCTCTGATCTGCAGATGGACTAAAGCAATAAACTACTTCGGTGACGACACGTTTCACTTTCGTGTTATACCTATTCCTATGACTTAGAAATCAACCATCATTTTTTTTCTTGTGTGTGACTTGCACCGTACAATGCACATCAAGGGGCTCGACACCACAGCAATGGTGCCACGCTTACCGCCGTTATTGTTACAGGCTGTCGTTACCTGAGTGACGTGCCGTGGTTAGCTCCGTTCTGGGCAGCTGCATCTCGTGGACGACCCTCCAAAATGGTCTTTTTCTGAACGCCGATTGACGCACGGATCCTCCGCGATCGTTTCCTGCCACAACGTTTCGTGTTCGACTAGTCCACCCCTGACGGAACAGATTTGCTCTCTGATGCCACGCTTACCGCCGTTATTGTTACAGGTTAGATACCTGAAGTCAGCCCTATGTATAGGGTCTAGCAATTACTGTCTTCTTGCGGTGTCATACCCACCAGAGTTGCTTGATCCATTGAACCGATATTTTGCTTTTTTAAATCGCCTGCGTTCTTGTTTATCTGGTCTGCTGCTTATGCTTTCCGATGACGTGGAAAGAAATCCAGGTCCCATGAGCAAGGCGTAGGCGGATGTCTTCGCTTCTGCTATCCAAAAGATTGGTAAACTAGGAGGGGCGGGCTAATTCACTTGCCGAATTGATAAAAAATAAGGAGAAATATACCGCTGCCGAGAAATAAATTAGGCGCCTGAATGCCAGAATAGCAGCTTTGAAACGCGTAGCAGATCATCACAGCAAACTGCCAAAGATAACCCTACGGTATCTATCTTTCGCATTGTTACTGACCAGTTCTCGAACATTTCGTCTAGATGTGATAAAGCTGAGAACTGGATGCGACGTTGTAACCTTCTGTTTTTTGGAATTGAAGATTCCCACATAAACACTGGGTAGCATCTGAAAAATAATAAGGTCTGCTCGGAGAAGCTTCGTATTACTATGAAAAACAACCAATTTTAACGAATTCATAAACTGGGCAGGTACAGTGACGATAAACGCAGACTAATCATAGCAAAACTCACCATTTTCAAGGACAAAGAAAATATTTTTCCATCGGCACGCAAACTCAAAGGAACGCCTTTTGCGCTAAGTGAAGATTTTTCCCCAGCTACACGGCAGGCAAGAAGGAAGCTGATTGCGGTCGCGAAGACACATGAAAAGCTTTCAAACTGATGCCTGACAGATTGCGCAAAGATAACAACACGTAGATATTTGATACCACTACTAACACGATGATCTCCTCAAGTAGATTGCTTAAGGGCAGCAGATGCCGAGAATGCCCCAATCGGTATAACTCCTTTCCAGGGCTGGGCAGTATCGCGATACAAGAGTATCGCGATAGTATTTCAGAGATACTTTTGAGTATCTGTATTTCTGTATCGAGATATATTTGAAAAATGTATTTGTATCTCAGTAGTGAAATACTTTTACGATGTATCGCTTGTATCGCGATAAAATGCAGGACACGGGTATCTATCTCGTTACATCTTATTTTTGTCGGAAATGAGTTGACGCGTGTTTCCAGGGGGGTATGACGGTTTTTTTTCCTTTGTTTTTGTGCCAAGACAAGCAAAGGCGCGCCGCCGGTCGCCGACAGAAAGGGCAGCGATGGTTTCCCCCCAAGCACAGAATGGCCCATGTGGTAAAGCGCACGACGCCGCAGACGGCAGAATCGCGGAGGCAGTGTTGTCGGCCTCTGCCGACGAAAGTCGATGTCTCTCAAGGCCAGTGTAGCTCGCCTAGTTTTTTTCGGGTGGCAAACCATTATTCGTGACCACCCGCGCGGATACCGCCTTGGAACAGAGGCTCTGCAATGCTTCGCGGGCTTTCAGTTCTCAAAGCGGCGGCACTTCTAAAAGCAGTTCCCATAGTCACGGCGGAACTGACTAGAAGATGGCTATCTTTGTCGCGCTTCCAGCCACCTCTCCAGCTTGTCAGGGTGCGTTCCTAGTTGATCACAAGCGTGAAACGGTCTTTTGTGGTACCAGGCTCCGCCACCGCCAGAGACGACTTCGCCTGTTGCGGCTTGCTGAAATGGGTGCTGGTAGCGTCGGTGGTGGTGACACCTTTATTGAAGAGTGCTTACTGTGGTTTCTGATGGGGCGCTCTGAGCATCTGTCCCTGATTCCACGTCTGTTTAGAGATCTTGAAGGAACGACTTGGGAGGGCTTACACCCTCTCACCCCCAAAGAACGTGATTTTAGGAAGCCAATTTTTGGATTGTGCAGTTTCGACATATTGGGCTCCATTGCGCGTATGTAATTATGACCGGCCTATATGGGCAGCGGAATCCTGAGTCGTCTGACCCGGCGCCGACCGGGCCAGACGGCTGAGGATTCCGAAGATGGGGGCCGACTTGGGCTTCTGAGCGGTCAGAACAACCCACGTGAGGGAGGAAGTGTTTCACACAGCAACCTACTCAGCAAAGCCGAACTTATGTGCAAAGTAAATGTATACTTTTTCTCAATTCACTGGTGTTCATTAGTGATTCGAGTGATTTGCTTAAACTATGCTATTTCTAGAATAGCTCATTTAGTTGTCACCAAGCATGTCGAATTCGGTGCCCAATGCTTGTTACTGTTGCTGTGAAATAGTGTACTTTTTTATTGCGATTGACATGTGTAATTATGTCATTACTACTAATTATGTACTTTGTAAGCCACACCCCCTCTGTGATGTCTTAATGGCGCTGAGGGTACTGTAATAAACAAATAAACTAAAAGGTTCAATGCACTGCAACTTTATTTAAACCATTATGCTGCACTTATAAATGTCCTTGCGAAGTACGAGCATCTTTGAAATAAAAAAGAAGTTTCTAGTATCGGTATTGCAGTATCTGTATTCCGGAATACTTTTTTCGCCATATTGCAAAAGTATCTCCGAAATATCCCGTTACGCTAAAGGCAAATGTATCTCAGCATCCGTATTTTAGGCTTCCGGTCCATGTATTTCGATACCTGTATTCCGGAATACTTTTCCGAGGATCTCTGCCCAGCCCTGCTCCTTTCATGCCTTTCCTACGGTATCATTATCGTACGCTAACATTCGAAGCATGGTGCGCAAACACGACCAGCTTTCTTCCTTTTTGAAGACAGCAAATCTGACATAGTAGCATTTACTGAAACGTGCTTGTACCTGGATATCGCTAACAACGACTCTGTTGAGAACTACAACATATACAGGTGCGACCGAAAAAATAAGGTGGGGATGCCCTTGTTGGAATAAAAACGGCGCAGCCGTTCAACACGATTGACTCAAATGCTAACCTATAAATTATCTAGGCTGCATTTAGGTTCTCATCCTAGCGCGTATTGCTATGCGTTTGTTACCGGCCTCCGAATTCTAATTCTTCATTTGTTAACGACTTATGTCACAGCATAGAATCAGGGAAAAAATTTCACCCGTATGATGCCATCTATATTCTGGGAGACTTCAACTTTCCTCTAATCGACTGGGTGAACTTAACTTCATCGTGTAACACATCAACATAGTTTATCAATTTAGCCTTAGATTTTACCGGTTTCCGGTTGTTGCGCAACCTACACCTGGTAACAACACCTTCGATTTAATTCTCACGAATGCACCAGAGATAAAAGATCAAATTGGTTCTTTGGATGGGCCTAGTGATCATTCCTTACAACAAGTAACGCTCAACGTTCCCTCATCTTTTACAGCCTTTGCCACTTAAAAAACGAAATTAAAATAAAGCCAATTACAGCCATATAAATTGCGAATTAGATTTATTCTTTTCCCACGTGTTACTACCTTCATATAACAGCCGATCGGTTGAGGATAATTGGACTCTCTTCAGGAATATGACAGCTGCCCTAGTTAATGAGTACGTCCCTTTTATTAAAAGAACTAGCGACAAGTCTAACCCATGGTTCACCAGATCACTACGTTTACTACGCAAAAGAACAAAAACGACACTACGATGGCTCTAAGCGCTTGCTCGTGCAAGCAGCCTGGGACAAGGAAAGCCTAGAAGTTTACTGTTCTGCTCTATCTTTAAGCAAAGATAAATACTTCACTCATGACTTACCATTGCTTCTAAAATCTAACCCCAAAAATTTCTGGCGCATCATAAGCCCAAATGACGACCACACTAGCATTTCTTAGAATAACAGAGAGCTGAGCTAGTTGGTAAGTATTCATTCTAAAAAGACAGGGCGTGCAAACACGGACACAAGAAAGAAGTCAGGACACCACAAACGCCGGCGTTTGTGGTGTCCTGACTTCTTTCTTGTGTCCGTGTTTGCACGCCCTGTCTTTTTAGAATGAATAGCATTTCTTTACACGACGATAATAACACTCCCCTCCCAGATGTTCCCTGTGCTTCAACTTTTCCTATTTGTCTTCTATATTCACCACAGAAGGCCAGTCTGAACATTCGGAAGTATCGGAAAAAACTACCAATATACGTCACCTATAAAAGTAACAGTGGAATGTGTCGCATGCCTAATAAATAACCTCAAGCTAATTACATCCTTTGGCGTCGACGATATTAATTGTAAAATCCTCAAGAACACGGTGATAGCGTCCACTCAAATCTGACACACATCATACAATCATTAGAGACAGGCATGCTACCCTTAGACTGGAAAATAGCGATGATTATACCTATATTTAAATCAGGTAACATACTCACCGCCCAATTACCATCAAATATCATTAAAATATATCTGCTGTAAAACT
Organism: Rhipicephalus sanguineus; assembly: GCF_013339695.2. NCBI lineage: Eukaryota > Metazoa > Arthropoda > Arachnida > Ixodida > Ixodidae > Rhipicephalus > Rhipicephalus sanguineus. Next base: position 128,225,561 of record NC_051184.2, on the reverse strand, counting down.
CTAGAACATATAATGGCATCTAATGTCTACAGCCATCTGGAAGCTAACAAATTTTTCTTCATAAATCAACACGGATTTCGAAGTTTTATCATCCGAGAAACAATTATTCGAATGAACAACCGACTTACATGTAAACATGGACGAGGAACTACAAACTGGTTCTGCTTTCCTAGATTGATTTTTCAAAAGTGTTTTATCTCGTAGCACACCACCGCTTGCTTTTGATGTTATCCGTTCTAAAACTAGACTTTCTCACCTTCACATGGATCCGTAATTTTTTGTACAATCGTAAGCGATTCACAGTAGTTAACAATTTTTCATTTTCTCTTACTAACGCTACTTCAGGTGTACCACAGGGATGTGTTCTTGGGCCGATATTACTTCTAATATACATTAATGACTTACCTAGTAATATTTCCTCGCACGTGCCTATTGTCGCAGACGACTGCAGTCCTATTAAGGCTAATGACGATCACCAAGCGACCCAGAAAGATCCTGAACTTGTTCTCTTTTGTGTAACACTTTGCTAATGAAGCTTAACGTTTCTAAATGTAAAATCATTTCTTTTAGCCGCAAACATACTACATCTTGGAGTTAACTACACAGGTGGGCTGGTTGGAATTGATGCATATTGTAAAGAAGTCAGCGCAGACAAGACGGAACACAAGAAAGAAAGGACACAGTACGAGCGCTGACACAGTGTCCTCCCTTGCTTGTGTTCCGTCTTGTCTGCGCCCACTTTTTACGACACTACACCTACATTTTTGTACCATATACATAACACATATTGATGTTTATTTACCTTCTACACTTCCATGGTCAACTCAAGTTGAATAGATCTACGCCAATGCCTCGAGACCATTAGGCTACATACGCCGCAACTTACATCACTCTACTAACGATATTCGTAAACTAGCTTACCTAACATTTGTACAGCCTCAACTTGAGTTCGCAGCATTCATTTGTACTTCCCATCAGAAATATCTAATCGAAAAACTGGAGTCTGTGCGAAATACGGCTGCGCGTTTCATTTCACGTTGTTATGACTATAACAAAAGCATTACGCAGAATAAACTCGACTTATCACTTCATCCTTTGCGTGATCGTCGGGATATCGCCCTGCTATCATTGTTCCATGAATACATCTATAACACAGCGTCATCATTTTTGCAGCTTGAAACTCCACAATATAGGACACATTGTCTATACAATCAGCTTAATTTCATGTGTATCTGCGGGAAGATTATTTCATAGAACTATTCCGCTCTTCGAAGAGTCATTCGCATTTGGAGCAACTTTCCAAACACCGTAGCGTACGAAAGAAATCATGATAACTACAAGCATCTACTAACCCCATATTTGTTTAATTAAGGCTTGATACCATACCTATTACACTCTTCTCTTCATAGCCTTTATTGATATTTGTGGGCAAGTTTATGTTCAATGCTTTTTGTAAAAGGCAAGTTGTGTTCATTCTTTACTTTTATTGCTCGCGTTTTAATGTGCAAATTTTATTGTGTAAATGAGCTGTCGTGATTCACAGTGTATTATTTCTTTTCCTATCTTTATTGTGTTTAATCTAATTTAATGTTCACTACGTTCTCGCATATGTTACAGTAATATTTTTTTTTCTTCTCAATCCCTTATGAATTTATACCCGTTCATTTGGTACACTGTTCGCGTTGTAACATTTTCTTGAATTAGCACCATTTAGACAATCCGTCTATGCGCCTGCAACACACTTTTAAATGAAGTAAATAAATAAATAAGTAAACGTCAGTAACAAAGTTATACAAACACTACGATTCTTGTTATATGTTTACCACCATGGAATTCTTTTGGCAAAATAAAAATTATAGGTCTACACTCTGAAAGAAAATGAAATCGCACAAAAACTAGACGATTTACAACGTTAAAAAGTTAGCTTGTATTTACAAAAAAAGATCACAGGCCCTTTAATAAGAAGCTATTTAAGTGACTGTACTTATTGATAACCGTTGGACGAGTGTATTGCAGGGTTTGAGATTTGTACTTATTGCGAAACCTTGGAACACACCAAAGATCACTGTTTCTGCTTCAGTAGCATCTTTTAGTTTGCCATGCTCTGTTTATAATGAAATGTTTAAAAGAAATTCAAGAGAAAAAGCACGATCGCTGAATGCAAGAGACATACATGTATTGAACATTAATAACGTCATGGTCCCGACACACGAATTGTGTTGATGGCAAATAATCTAGATTGGCTATTTCTAAAATAACTTGTCTCTCTATATGTGAAGTTTCATTATGTTTGTTTTTGTCGTGGCCGCCCACACGAAATTACAATAATTTATGCGTGAAAGAAAAAGATCATGATGTATTTGGAATTTCAGCTTTGCGGCTAAGATGTCTACAGCGAGCCAGTATACCGCCTACACTAGAGCCTTTTTTGCAGATGTCAATGACGTGTAGGCTCCATCTGATATTTGAAGAAATGTAATGAAATATAACTTCACCTATTAACTCAACACGAGAGACTCCATCTTGTTCTATCGAACTTCTTCTTTATTGTCTTCTCACCTCTGCCCCTTGTTTTGGTGTCTTGCTTCGACTTCTTCTAGGTGTAGGCCGCTCGGCTTGCTTCATTTTCCCCAGCATTGTTTACATTCCTCCCGGGATGATACTTGAATCTTTTTCTATCGGCAGCGGATTCCAGTGTCATAGGTCCCATGTTACATATGGTCCTCAAGTGTCCTTGTTGACTTGCCGTCTTTATAACGTGAAATAGCCCCTTGTAGGCCGCGATGAGACTCTGTCCTCTTTTCACCAGCACTAAGTCACCGACGTCGAGTTCTTGTAATGTTGTATTTTGTCGCTTCTCGAATTTGTTTTCGTTCTTTCATGGCACCTTAATACACTTTTTTTATCTTGCCGCTTCTTGGAGGTTTATGATCATGTCAATGTCAAGGCTTACGTCCGCAGGCAGATATGTTGGTCTCCCAGTTGCAGGAAATAGAGGTGTACAACCCAGTCCGGTTGTGTATGAACGGTTGTGGTGAGTTACTGCCGCTTCCGCACAACATTTCCAACCACATTTAAATGCTGGACACAGACTAATGTACTGTTTAACGTCTCTGATCGCCCGTTCAGCTAACCCATTTGCAGCAGGATGATAGGGCGCAGTGAACCGCGACTTCATGTTACGTTTTTTAAGCGTAGCCAACGACTTCGGAAGGCAGGTGTATTGTCTGAGACAATTACCTTTACGTTGTCGAACATCTTCCTGCTCAAAAAAAGATCACGTTGCGAGCGTCTTCTTTGCCCGGCCTTGCTGCGATCATGCTGGTGAACTCATCAATGCACAATAGGAAAGCTTGTGTCCTCTGAACTCCTTCAGACTTTTTCCGTAGTTACGCAAAGTCCAGATGAACTACTTCAAATTGCGTGTTAGAATGTGCTGGTATAGTCATTTTCTGCGCTGGGTGCTTAAATTTCACTTGGTAATCTGGCATTTGTGACAGGATGATACATAGGTCTTTGTGTCTTGCTTCATGCGAGGCCATGTGAACGCCTTTGTCAATTTTATGTAGGTTCTCCAAAAGCCATCGTGTCCGCCTGATTCGGGGCTGTCATGATAAAGTTTTTGGAACTACATAGGTAGGCACGGCAACTCTTCCATGTTCAGTTTGCTGCAAAACCTCAGTTCATTCCAATATCTTCGCTGCATTAACTTCTTCGTCTTGGAGCACGATGGCTAATCGCGGCATTGCATCCGCGTCCTTCATGGAGGCTCCGGGGTGATGAGTTACCTTAAGGTCAAATTGCTGAAGTTCACCCACCCAACGGGCTATCTTTCCTTTCAATTCAGTCATATTAAATACATACGTTAGGGCTTCAAGGTCTGTATAAACCTTGAACTCCTCGCCTTCCAAATGTGAACGGAAGTAGCGGACGGCCTTTAAAACGGCAAGAGCTTCTTTTTCTGTTGTCGTGTAGTTTAATTCGGTCTTGTTGAATGTCAATCTGCAGTATCCAACTACACGAAGCTGTTGGTTTTGCAGTCGTGATAAATCTCGGTGATACAAGGCGGATAAGTTTCCTACCTGTGTAAAATGTGAGAAAGACCTCCACTGCTTGTTTTTCACCAGGAAAGCCCACAATATTAGTGAGCCCTTCTGTCGTTTTGTTCAAAAACATAGGAAACAGTCAGTGCGGGGTTTCATGCATCTCTGGCTGTTTTTTGTTGAGAAATATAGACCCTTTGAGATAAAGGAAAAAATGTCACTGCAGTAACGAATCATACGTATATGATAGGAGGGCCGAAGGAGCTGGTTCTATCCGGCATGTTTCAGGAGTGTCGAAGTTTACGAAAGAATTCGTTCTTCAGAATGACGCAGTCCAATTTCTGCACATTCCTTAACACTTCACGACAACCACGTGAACTGACAGTACTCTCCTAAATGTTGGAAACCACTGTCAAAGTTTTCGTCCAAGCATCCTAAGCCTGCGAAAAACGGTATTGGTATGGCCATGTCATGCCTAACGTCTTCTCCTACCAAGTCACGTGTGCCCCAAATGAACGCACCTCAAATGCACAGGTTACATATCTATTAGATATAGGTTATTCTTGCGTTGCAGTAGCCTCTGTCACTGAACATTTCAAGAAGTTCATTTTCTTACATGTGAACTTGGTTGCAGATATGAATATCAACAAGCGTGTCGTAGGTATTCCTTAGATTGAACAATTATTTCACCGGCTAAAGTGGGAAATAGACATGTGGCTAAACTTGTCTATACGGCTGCGAATGAGCTAGTAAGATTTGCATCGCCGTGCAGAGGAATTACGAGTGGCTAACAGACAAAAAGCAAATTGATATTTATTTCGTAAACCACAGTCACAAATTCGCCGATTACTGTACAGCTGTGGCTTATAATGTTCCTTGTTGTTGCAGCCACTTCTATGTAAAGCAGACGGGCCAATCTGCTATCCATAGATCGATAGAACATAAGAGGTTTTAAACCGGAGGCTCACAATTTAATATACCTTTACATTCTTTAGAGTGTAAATGCATGTCTAAATTTGATGAATACGTAGTTCTATATAGGGGCAGAAATAAAGAAATGCATCTAATGATAGAGTACCGGTATATCGATAGTGGTGGAATCAGATATGTAAGCCAGGTGTTGACTGGCCGACATAAAAAAATAATGAAATGCCTCAGCAATTATCTCTCACGCAACGCTCGGTTTGTGCTGGAATAACACACCTCGATTTAATTGGTTGATGATAACAAGTCGAAAACAGCGCACACTTGACGAGGACGAGGTCCTGTGTTCCCTTTGTCTATCCTCGTCAAGTGTGCGCTGTTTCCGCCTCCATTTGTGCCAGATTGATCAGTACCGGCCCATGCCTGCGCTTGCTCAAGTTGCTGCATCTACTTTGTTTTCAGCCGCTGTGTGCCATGTCAATTGTTAGTGTTTCTGTTGTACCAACTTCTCTCTTGTGTGGGTATTTGCACACCTACTTTCGTTGAAGATGGTGAAGAATGACATGACTTTTCTTCCCAGCTGCGTTCGAGAAAACATCCCAACTCTTGCTAAGTGGGTTTGTGACAGCTACACATTTCACTCATTGATAGCACAGTACCATATTTACACGATTCTAAGTCGGCTCAAATGTAAGCTGAACCCCGTGAAATTGCACGGCAAAGAAAAAAAGAAAGCGCGAGCACATTTCCTAAAGGAAACTGATTTATGATGTCGCTGAAAAAAGCTCAATTTCTGGCGTGCAAAGATCGCTTCACGGCAGTATTTTGAAGCTATCTAACAAGGCTTAGCTTCGTGGCAACGTGCGGCGGTAGTTTTAACGAAATTTTCTGCGAATCGTTGCTGATGGTGTGGCTTATGCACGAGGAAAGATGGTATATCTTACAGGTAGAGGGGGAACGTATGATTGTATCCATGCCACGAGGTCCCTGATTTCTTGTTTGTTTCCCTTTTGTTGCGAGTCAACAGTTCCACCAAAAGTAGTTTTGGTTTCGGTTGTAAGTCGACCCCCAACTTCGGATTTCAAGTTTTGATAAAATGGATCGACCTAAAATTGTGTAAATACGGTAGATTCCGGGAAGCATCAGAGATAAAGTAGCCGGCCCATCTCAGTCACTCGGAGGGCGCATGCGATAACATAACCCCGCTCGGGAAGCCTGTTGTTAAAGCAGAGGGAGAACTTTTTACAATGCGAGCATAAAAAGACGAAAGAGGGGGGGGGGGGGGGGGTTGTCGCTCGAAGAGCGAGTTTGACACTGACTCTAAGGACGCGGTCGCGATCGCTGGCGCTCGTCCTATCTCAACAACCATCAGCGGCCGGCTCGTATACCCTTCTACATGCTGCGCTCTCAACGTGAAGAGACTGTGCAGAAAGAGCATCTCTCCCTGGAGCGGCTGTATTCTCCTACACCAGCGTTTTGTAGACTTACGCGAGATCGAATCCAAAAGAGTTAGCTGCCAGCCTTACTTCTTACAACATTACAATGTGCTGCTATCGCATTCATTGCTTTATCCTTGCGGTGCTTTGCCCATGCGATGTCCGGGATGTGAACAATTCCGATTTAAATCAACAGTTTAATGACCTTTACCAGTTCGTCTGCCATCACCCCTTACCATGAGCCACCTTTCTCCGCATAGGGTAGCATTCCAAAATATGTGTCGAATCATATTTATTTGTAATTTGCACATGGTAGTGGTGAACTCCTGAGTGACAAAAAAAAGAAGAATATTGCGCACAGCTGTAAAACGTCTCGCACCGCTCCATAGCGCGGGGCCGAGGTCTACTCCAGGCTGACTTCTTGGCGTGAAGAGAAGCTTCGCAGCCAGTCCACACATCGTGCCTAAACGACCTGTGGACCTTGCACGCAACGAAAGTACCTCAGATTTCGCACAAAGGTGGGCAGCTACGCACGCGCAGCAGGAGAGAACAGTTGAGGCTGTAAACGAAATCAACCGCTGAATGGTTGCGGATATCCCGGATTGGCGCAAAACATCGCCGCCGTCAAAGTTTGAAGCTTAAGTTCTCTCATTGTCGGACTCAAAGTTCTTCTCCTTTCCACTCAATTCAGGTGTGTTTGCAAGGTTGTTTCGTTGGGCGCGCGATCTCGCGGCGGCGGTGCACCCATGTGTGCGTGACGCCGCTGCTATGCAATCGACGAGCGATGCTAGATGCGGGCCGCCTTCTGTCGGATTTAACAAAAGAAGCGAAACCGAAACTGCTGGAAACTGACTGAAAAGGCTTTCTGCACACCTTATACGAGCGTCGGACTTGAGACATAAGTTTTTGTACAATAAATGTTCCCTGTCTTCAAATAACAGTTCTAGTGTACAGCTTGCGTAAATTTCGAGGAAATATTGCCACTCAATACTGTCACATATCGAAACGTACACGATAATTTGATATTTGACGTGCAAGCATTCGTTTAAGTACAGAACTTTGATATTGTGACGATGGAAAGCGTTTATTTACAAGATGGGAAAAAGCAGAGGTGTAGCTCGGCCAAGAGTCAACGGCGTCGCTCGCGAGCCAGACCAGCCTCGTTCTCCTTTTCGTCGAATCTTCGCTCGCGCGTTTCAGTTCCCGGTTCGCAGACGATGCCCTCTGGGCGAGTCACTCAGATGGTTGATGGTAGCGCGGTTTAAGGCGCGCAACGTGTGCCAGCTGTGTTTTGCTAGAGCGGCGACCATTGCTTTTGACGCTTGAGATTACGTACGTGACGTCGCTGAGGCGGTCAAGAATGACGAATGGACCTGAATAGTGGGCCAAGAACTTCTGGCACAAACCACGTTTGCGAACTGGTGTCCATAATCACACAAGATCGCCCTTAGTATAAGATACGGAGCGATGGCAGGCGTCGTAACGTTTCTTAGAACGCTGTTGGGATGCCAAAGTTCGAAGGCGTGCGATGCGACGGGCTTCTTCTGCGCGGCAGAGCGTCTCGGCTACCGAGGTTTCCACGTCTAGCGTGAAAGGTAGTATAGTGTCGAGACAACATCGTGGAGAACGAGCGTACAACAGGTAAAATGGAGAGTAACCTGTAGTCTCATGCTTCGCGGTATTGTACGCGTATGTGATGTAAGGTAGCACTTCGTCCCAGTTTTTGTGCTTGGAATCGACATAAATACACAGCATGTTCGTGAGAGTCCGATTCGTGCGCTCTACGAGGCCATTGGTCTGCGGGTGATATGGTGTGTCATGGCGGAAATGGCAGGCAGACAGACGCAGGGTCTCTTCAACGACGTCGGCAACGAACTGTCGTCCGCGGTCGCTAATGACAACGCGTGGAGGACCATGGCGGAGAATTATAAAGCGAAGCATAAACTGCGACACGTGCATGGCCGTTGCAGCAGGTGTTGCAGCACTTTCTGCGTAGCGCGTCAGGTGGTCAACACAGACGACGATCCATCGATTGTTACTGCTCGATCGTGGAAACGGACCGAGAAGATCGACACCAACTGTCTCGAAGGGAGAGTTAGGAGGTGGCACAGGATGGAGAAGTCCTGGCGGTGTAGCCGTGGGACGCTTGTGTCGTTGGCATTGTTTGCATCCAGCAACGTATTTTTCCGTGTCGTGTCGTATCTTGGGCCAATAGAACCTTTGCTGGATTCGTTGAAGCGTTCTGACGAAGCCCATGTGGCCGCAGGTTGCGTCGTCGTGTTAGGACTGAAAGACGTGAGCCCGTAAAGTGCGTGGAACAACTAGAAGCAGACGGGCGCCTTGTCCGGAATAATTCTTCTTGTAAAGGACGCCTTCATGAACCACGAAACAGCTTGGGTTTGCGTGTTCATTCGCGGAGGCGAACAGAGAATCTAGGGAGCGGTCCTCGTGTTGGGCTGTCCGGAAAGTCGCGAGGTCAGGGAAGTCGGAGGTAATAGCGTCGATATACTGGTCGAAGTTGTCAGCGTCGCACTCAGTCGTCGGTAGAGGAAGGCGCGATAGGCAGTCGGCGTCTGCGTGCCGGTTACCGCTCTTGCAGCGTACAGTGAAGTCGAACTCCTGTAAGCGCAAAGCCCATCGCGCCAGTCGTCCAGATGGGTCTCGGAGGCCTACCATCCAACATAGAGAATGATGGCCGGTGATTACCGAGAAGCGACGGCCGTAGATGTATGGGCGAAACTTGTGCGCGGCGAAAACGACGGCGAGGCACTCCTGTTCTGTGACTGTGTAATTTCGCTCTGCCTTGCTCAACGAACGACTCGCATAAGCTACCACGTGTTCAGCATTGTCATTGCGTTGAACGAGCACAGCACCAAGGCCGATTCCACTGGCATCTGTGTGAATTTCCGTTTCAGCAGAAGGATCGAAATGGCGTAGTACCGGTCGTGAAGTCAGTATGAACCGAAGCTTCTTAAAGGCTGCTTCGCAATCCGGTGTCCAGTGGAAAGGGACGTCCGTTTGCAGCAAGTCAGTCAGTGGTTGTGCATTATCAGCGAAATTCGGGACAAAGCGGCGAAAGTAAGAACACAGGCCCAGGAAGCTTCGCAGCTTCCTGAGGGACTGCGGCTGCTTGAAGTTGCTGACAGCGGCGACTTTCTGCGGGTCAGCTCTCACGCCATTTTTATCCACCAGGTGACCCAGAACCAAGGTTTCACGTTCTCCAAAGCGACATTTTTTTGAGTTCAGTGTAAGCGCAGCTTCCTCCACACAGGTTAGAACGAGGTCAAGGCGATGATTATGTTCTTCGAATGTTCGGCCAAAAATCACCACATCATCCAGGTAACACAGGCAGATTTCCCATTTGAGGCCCCGCAAAACGGTGTCCATATATCTTTCAAATGTGGCGGGGGCATTACACAAGCCGAATGGCATAACATTAAATTCAAAGAGACCGTCGGGTGTAACAAAATCCGTCTTTTCTTCGTCATCCGGATCCATGGGAATCTGCCAATACCCGGATCGCAAGTCCACCGATGAAAAATAGGACGCTGAATCCAGGCAGTCGATGACATCATCGATGCGTGGAAGCGGGTACACGTCCTTCTTGGTTATAGAGTTGAGACGTCGGTAGTCAACGCAGAACCTCCAGGACCCATCTTTTTTCTTGACCAAGATAACAGACGCGGCCCAGGGACTTGAAGATTCTTGAATTACGCCGGAGGTTAGCATCTCGCTGACTTGCTGTGAAATTACCTTGCGCTCTGACGCAGAAACTCGATAAGGCTTCTATCGGAGGGGGTGCGCAGATCCGGTGTCGATCTTGTGACGAGTGCGTGTGCTGGGCGCCTCAGGTCTATGCGACTGCTGCGCAAAATCAAATACTTTAGCGTGCCTGGCCAACAGTGTAACCAACACTTTGCGCTTATGCGAGGGAATAGGCTTGCTAACCATTTTATAAAATTCTTTTTCCGTGCCGGAGACATCAGCATAGTCTGAATTTGCCGCACTGCTGAGAGCTCCTATGCAGATACTGCACTGCCTTTCAAACATGGCAAGGCGCCTTCCCTCTGGTAGTACAACAGACTCAGACGAGCAGTTCACTATCCATAATTTAGCTTTTCCCTCGGTAAGAGACACAACGCAGCGCGGCAGAAAGACGTTTTCTTCACGCAAGGTAAAGGAAACGGCTCAATCACAATGTCAGGAGAACTGAAACTCGAGTCGGCATTCGAAGCAGCAACGAGCACGCTGGGCGTAGACCATGGCGGTAGAGTAGCGTCTTTAACTACAACGAGGTTGTCGTCTCTGCTACGCTGAGGCTGCTGGGCGAGGGCAGACAACAGAACCTCGCCTGCCCCGCAGTCCACAGTCGCACGGCGCTCTTGCAAGAGGTCAATTCCAAGGATAACGTCATGCGTGGAATGAGCGAGCACTGCGAATTCTGCCTTGAACGCCTTGCCAGCAACACAGACTGACACAGTGCACACACCTACTGGACACAAAGCCGTGCCGCGCATTGCTCGAAAGGTAGCAGATTTATCCCAATAAAACATAACCTTGCGGCAAAGTCTTTCTTTGAAAACTAAACTCACAACAGAAACAGTTGCACCGGTGTCTACCAGAGCCATCGTGGGAATATCGTCAATGAGTACGTGAACCTTGTTATGAAGCATTGAAACTAAAGAGGCATACATGTGTGCAAAGCGGTACGTCCAGCGACCTGGCCTCCATCGGCCGCGCCGGCTAGTTTCCCGGTGGCGGAGATGAAAGCCGCGGCCGGGGTCGGGGGGATGGTGACCGTCGCTGGCGCGTAGTAGGTGGAGTCAAGCTCCTCACAGAGGCAGGCGAGTCACTGCGGATGTTCGGCCGGTGCACGTGCTTCTGGGCAGTTGAATCCGAAGGCCAGTAGGTGTAATCCGGCTGTTGGCTTCGCCGTGGAAGCATCGCTGGTTGGTCAGAAAACGTCGTGCGTGGGCGACGTCGCGATGGGCAAAACCGGGCGATATGTACGCGAACGCCGCACTGGTAGCACACGGGGCGTTCACGAGGCACACTGAATGCTGCGGCGTGATGAGAATACTCAGGGAACTGTTTCCACTCGGACACAAACGAAGGTGGTTGGCTGTCGTAGCTATAACTGCTGCGGGGCGCATAAGACGACTCGACGTAAGTAGGCGTTGGTGGCGGAGCCCTCAACCGTGGACTGCGGTTGGAGTAGCTGCGCTCGTCGAAACTCGCAGCATTGATGCTTGCGGACGGTGCACTACACTTCGGGCCTCCAGCTTGCATGGGAGCAGAGACATGGCGACGCAGTTCCTCCCGTACAATCTGACGAATGGTGGAGGAAAGGTCGGCAGGCAGGGAATTTTGGCAGACATCGACGGTGGCAACAGTCGTGACGTTGGCCAGACGTCCGAACTTCGATGTGATCCGACGAGTTCTAAGGGCCTCGAAGGTTCGGCAGTGGTTAATCACGTCGGCCACACATTCCAGGCTCTCCTTGCCAATGAGGAAGTGGTAGACGTCATCGGCGATGCCCTTGAGTATATGGCCCACTTTGTCTTCTTCCGTCATGTGGGCATCCACCGACTTGCACAACTTCAGGATCTCTTCAATGTAAGTTCTGCATGTCTCACCGGTGACTTGAGCCCTCAGCGACAACGTCTGCTCGGCGCGTTTCTTCTTCGTTGCTGGGTCTCCAAAGCATTTCTTAATCTCCTCTACAAAGTGGTCCCAGGTTGTCAAAGTGTCTTCGTGGTTCTCAAACCAGACCAGCGCCGTGAAATCTAGGAAGAGCCCCACGTGAGACAGCTGACTAGCCGCATTCCAACCATTCGATCGGCTCACCCGCTGATAGTGGCTTAGCCATTCGTCCACGTCATCGCCGGGTTTCCCTGTGAAGGTCCGCGGCTCCCTGTAGTGGTAGGGCGACGTCCTTGCGGATGGTTGCTGGTTGTCTCCGTCGGAGCTCATTTCATGAGGTAGTGGTGCCAAGCCCGCTAGTCGACGGCAGCGGCGCAGCTCGTATTGTTGCGGTTCCGTCGTTAGGGGACGGTGTCTCTCCGGAATCACTTGGTAGTAGCCGGCTTACCCAGCACCTTCCACCACAATTGTGACGATGGAAAGCGTTTATTTACAAGATGGGAAAATGCAGAGGTGTAGCTCGGCCAAGAGTCAACGGCGTCGCTCGCGAGCCAGTCCAGCCTCGTTCTCCTCTTCGTCGAATCTTCGCTCGCGCATTTCAATATCACCGTAGCGTAACCATGTGCGGTACGCATTTCTCTCAAGTCCATCGGCCACGCCCACTTCACCATCAACACACTAACGTCGGTCTGCGAGAAGGTCACTGAGGAATAACTACACCCCCAATGTGGGAAAAATTGAAACCAGTTCTGGAAGTTAAGTGCCTGGACTAAGCACTAAGAGAAGCTAGGTGCACGGCAAACAAATCCCGCTGCAAATTGCGCATGCAGCCAGCTTTTACGCGAGTAATATTTCTGCTTCAGCGGAAATCTGCGATGTTAGGTGAGTATACCAGAATGCACTCACTGGGACACTCATACAGCTATACTGGCGTGCCTGTTGATTTTTTATTGTAAAATCCAAGCGTTGGTTTAGTAATAAACTGAACAATTTGCGCTGTGTGTTATATGTGATACAATAATCACTACACATGCCGTACTTTATTCTCGCAAACTTCCTCGATGTTGTGAGCCTATTCAGGTATTTCTGGTCACTAAATATTGCTCAGCTAAACAGAATGTTCTGAAATGCTCATCGCGTTACAAATATACATATACACATATGTGTATCGATTTTCATAAACTATTCGGTAACTGTCACACAGTTTTACACTGAAGTGACACAAACGCTCATTGCGATATTCAGTTCCCTAACGTGGTATGATTTTCGCTATACATTGCCAAGCTTAATGTAACGTAACTGTATTCTTTGTCACTTTCTTAGAATTGCAATATTATTTATATTTAAGCATGTCATCCTAATCAGTCAAACCGCACTCGCGATACGCGCATGTGCATTGGTATGGCAATTAGAACCTCCCTTCATATTTTCTCGCGCGAAAGTCGCCGTTAAACCACGCGCCTTACGTTTCTCGAGTTGAGCATGCGCTGAGAGGATTTGCACAATGTTCCAAGACACGAAATCTCTGTTTTTAGAAATGAATTCTACTCACCGTCTTTCGCTTGTCAAATCACCCGCGTCGCTCCTACACCGGTTACCGAACTTCATCCATCAGACCCACCTTGCCATTGCCGTCAAAATCGGTGGGACTTCTTCATTCAGGAACCTGGCAGGCTCCACTCACGAACGACTCCTATCGGAAGCCGTTCACGTCGAATCTAATTCACCCGACCGGAATACTAAGCGAGTATTTTACTTCATAAAGTTCACAAAATTTCCTCCTGCGGATGTGAAATTCGGGAACTGGCCGTGGCAATTTTTTAGACGTAGTGTATGCGAGAAAAGTGACTGTCTGGTCCGCTTCGGAGAATGACGAAAACATGCTCACGACAAATTTGATTCAATATATTTCATTTATCAATCTTCTGTGACCCGCACATACAAAAAAAGCATGGTTGATCCCTCCGTCATAGGAATCGGAATAACACGAAAGTAAAGCGTGCCCTTGCAGAAGTAACTGAATGTTTATTGTACATTGATATAAGAGAGTTTGCACAATGCATAATGATGTCTGGCACCTAATGGCAACGTTTAACGTGTATGCACCCACTTTGATGATTGGTGGTACATCTCCATCCCCACGACTAACGTCCATGTTGAATGATTAAACAAACTCTTGTGGCAGCTGTAGTAGTTAACGGTGAATGCGTAATCAGAGAACGAGGTGTGATAGCCAGAAGAGCGTCGCATATTGGACCCGGAACTTGGTCACCGTCCCGCGACATGTTAGAATGTGATTGAACACCACGGCAAGACTAGAGCGAAACGCAAAGCGCGTCGTGCCGCCCCGGTAGCCCAGCCGCGATTTTTCTCGGGGCGAGCGCGTGAGTGTGGAACGCGGTGTTACAGCCTGGCGAGGCAGGCGCGCGTCGCAGAGCTATTTTCGGTTTGTATTAAATGAGCGAGGCCGACGCTTTTACGACGCTTAGGCAAAGATCACCACCTCGCGGTGTGTTAAGGCACTGAGAAAATTGAACTTCTATTGAAAACGAGCCGAATGGGACGGACGTGTAACGCGTTGCAGGTGCTAGTCGCGGAGGCCACAGTAATGACGAATTACTTTACCTTACCGCTCCCAGAGGGCAACACCATCCCGCCGATTGTCTGTGACCGTGGCGCAGTGGATATCGTGCCCGGCATCTGTTGTTGCTGACCAAGCGGTCGTGGGTTCGATGCCCGTTAACGGTACCTTTTTTTCTTTGCCATCTGATTGTGTATATTTTTTCTATGTCATTTCCGTGACGGAAATACGTCACTGAAGCCTTGGTGGACCCCGGAAGGAAGCACTTTCGTGTTAAAAAAACTGGAATGAACATAACTGTCTTCTGCTCGCATAGCGTTTCAAAATTTCAGTGGCCAGTCGGCGCTCGACCATGTCGTTCGGTTTGGTTTTTTCTGGGACTGAAAAAGTCGCGCTGATTCCTCTTCACTATGCAGAATCAACTAGCCCGAAGCTTCACATTACTAAGTTACATTTCTTTTACTCCGTCACGCTGACATTATTTCGAAACTATTGGGATGTGCCCATCTGCAGCCTTCGTTGAGTGGAGGGTGAGTTGGGTAGGTGCTCGACAGGAAGATGGTACTGCACGTGAAGTTCCGGCGTACTCTCGCGCCTGACACAGCTGATGCTAGGACTGCAACTGTATCCTTGCTGCAACGGCCACATATTAAAAGACAGCACGTTGTGCATGCAATGAGGCGCGATACACGTGGAGCTCTGAACGTGATTTATGCACCGAAGTTTCCGCATGCCTCATTCTTTGTAGCTTTAATAAAAGGTGACGGGTGATTTCATCGATACGGCGCGCGAGCTCAGGTGTAGGCTGTGGGGCACCTACGGCATGGACGGTGGGAGACGGCGGTGGCAGAGAGACTTCGACGACTCGGTCTGCGAGGTGGGCGTGTTGGTCCAGCGGTAAATTTGACTGCACCTGGATGCTGGCCTGTGCATGTGTGGGTGGACGCCGAAGCCAGATGCTTCGGAGGAGGGAGCCGTCAATCGGCGTGCTGCTCACGAGGGCACGGATATAGCGCAGGAGCTGCGATGGCTTGCGGTCACCGAGCTCTTCGTGATGGAGGAGTTCACGCACGTTCTCCTCTGAAGGTGAAAGCCGTCGGATCAGTTCCCTGTTGAGTTGGAGGCACCAGTCGTCAGCCGGAGGACTCGCGAGCACGTAGCGCAGCTCAGTCGCATAGCAAGAGTCTAGATGTGCGACGGAGCAGGCATAGTGCGCCCGGTCCTGCGCCTCGGCTGGAGAGAACCACACCTCAGCTGGTTCTGTCCAAGCAGTGGTAGCTTGACGGTGACGCGACAGACGTCCCTCTCGGCGGCGGCCGCAGCAGTCTCAGCGCCAAGGTTGGCAGCGACGCTGGAACAAAGCTTTGGGGGGCGTGGCCCGAGCGTGGCTGTGCGGACGTAACATGGCTGAAATCACACAGGTAGGACAACGCAAATTCACGCACATAAAAATTAGGCGCCATTGTTAGAGCAAAGCTCTGTGGGAATTCCGTCCATAGCAAAAATCACGCTGGTTACGTGAGTGACTGTTTTGGTCGTGTTGTCTTCGAGGAGTTCAGCTTCGATAAAGTTTGAGAGGGCTTCGTAAATGCAGAGGTACCGTGCAAATGTCACCGTGGTTCGCTGCAAATGTCATCGAAAGAAGATAGTCTTCTGCCGGCCGTACTACATGAGTCCTCCTCCTCCTCTATATTGAATCGCTGCATCTGGCTCATAGCGTCGCCACGTCGCGTTTTCAGCGCAGCCCAAAAAACACTAGTATTTCCTGCGCAGCCTAAGAAAGACTATGGTCTTTAGAATTACGCATCTATGTATTTTCTAGTAAACGAACACACGACCTAATACGTATTGATGTTGTGCCTCAGATATGCGTAATATTTGCTTTTCGGTCGGCAGTGTTCACAAGTATGAATCCCGTTACCAGTTCAAGATGGCTGGGCGTTCAGCAAGTGGTTAAGCTTTGGCCCAGTGGCTGAGTCGGGTGACAAACAGAAAGACTGGCAGACAGACCAAAATTTATGCGTTTAAGTTCCCAAGAAACACTATCGTCTTTAAAAATTTCAATCCTGGCGTGGAACCACGGTTAGTCAGGCGCAGAGCGCATCAGTAGAGGCTCTCGAGCCTGGCTATATGCTTACTTTTTGCAGATAGAACATGTCTGGAGGATTGATTCTATATCAGAGTTCATTCCCGCCCAAAGAAAACTAGTCGTCTTACCTTTGCTTTTTCGTTGTTGATTCCTAAGTGGCCTTGGTGAAATCTCCGCCACGGTGGTCTAGTGGTTATGGTGCTTGACCCGCAAATCGCAGGAACCAATCCCGGCCCCGGCGGCCGCGTTTTCGATGGAGACGGTTCAAGTTTCCGGCGCCCACCGCTGTGGCGTCTTTCATCATCAAATCGTTATTTCGGGACATTAAACACCAAAAATTATCATTATTACTAGGTGAATTCTTTCCAGTGTCTCGTTGTTCATGCTAGCCGTAATAACAACTTTGCAGCTTTTGAGCGGGACTTCTTTCACCTGTGAAAACTCTCCGTCGAATTGTTTCCACAGCGCTTCTAAGGATTTTCGAGCTTCTAGATCTCGCAGTGGGTTTCTTAGCTGGTCATCTTGCGCTGCTTCCGTAGCTAGCCGCCTCCATGTGCCCTCGCTTACAGGTGAGTAGACTGTACTCACGGCATGTACCTCTACATCGTTGCTGTCGAGGTCGCAGGCAGTTTTCATTGTGGCACGTGACAGCATGTCAGCCAAGAGGAGCTGCTTATCTGGACCATGTTTTCACTGAACGTCATAACGCAGCAATCTCAGAAAAAAAAAATTCGACAGATCCCACGTACCGTGGGAGTCGATGTTTTGCGAAGCATGCAGCGGGTAGGTGACTGTGGCGTAACTTTTTTTACTGAGCGACACATTACAAAATGACGCTAAAAATTTGTATATATTTTATACGCACACATATATATGTTGAAGAGCGGCATATGTGTTATATAACCAGTTGTTTACGGTTGGGTAACGCTGCCAATGGCAACGTGGGTATTACCTACACCAGAAGCGGTAAGCTGATATGTAGTGCTTATACGTGTCCCGAGAACGCACGCACGTTTCACGAACCCGTGTACATGTGTGCAAGAAGTTCTTGACAGTTCTTGAACAAGGGCATCATCACCGTGATCAGTGAGCACCAGCAGCTGGTCGTGACTTGTTATAGGATCCGGTCCTGATCGTGGTGACGAGGGGTCCATGTGTAGTGAAGTATGTGGTATAGTAGAGCTGTTGGAAGTCGTGGAAGCCTCGGTCATTTCGTCGACAAATTGTCTGCCGACAGAGCCGGCGACATGTCGGAACCTGAAGCCACCCTTCGCGTTCGTGAGACATAGGACGTCGAGGCTGGTAGGCCTGGATAGTGGTACGTAGACCAACATCAGTGGATGGTGTTTGTCATATTCGTAGACTACCTGGGCATATGTGGCCTTTGTAGTCTAGTCTACAAAGCGGCTGTCAATCAATCTGGCATCATTCTCTGTCAGCATGAGGCCGTCGCCCAGCCTCGTAGGAAATGAAGAGGACACTGCGTCGTTCTGGTGGACGAAGTGCTCTTTACGGTGCGGCGATGAGGATATATTATGTAACTTTCGTTAGTGTATTCCTCCGGGGTCGAGCAATGCTTCAATAGAGCTTGCTGAATCATAGGAATACAAACGTAATGTTTATTAGACTGCTATAAAACCGGAGCCAACTCTGGAACTTCAGACGTTAATCTGATATGACGCCTGTATCGTAGGAGTACACATCGTAGGAGTATCATGTAGTGTTTATTGCTTTCTTGTAAAATTAGATAGCCAGCACCACAACCACAATTGACGTATTACAGTTATTACGGCCGCGTAGGCTGTTTTTCCAAACCAGTTTGTAGACCTGGCGTGGCTCACTGGTAGAATGCCTGATTGCCACGCAGAATGCTTGGGTTGGATTCCTGCTGGGATCCTAGTTTTCATTCTTTCCATTCGTTGAGTCAACGCTGCCGATGTTGGTTTTCCTTAACGCTCTAGCATTTAAGTTACGAATGTCTGTGCGCGCCGTTCCTTGGTAGATATAAACTGTCAATCACCTGTGGCGCATACCCGTACACGCGGCCCGTGGTAAACGGGTATGTGCCACACGTGTCTAGTGGAAAGGGTTTGACGACGTACGCGACAAGTTTTTAACGTTATTCATGCCATGATCCGGCAATCATATTTGTCAAATCCTCTTACCCTCCCATGCCAATTTTGGTCTACACCAAGTTAAGGAGGCGATCATGAGAGCACCCAGACGTAGGCGGCTAGATAGATAGATAGGTAGATAGATAGATAGATAGATAGATAGATAGATAGATAGATAGATAGATAGATAGATAGATAGAAACGCTCAAAGTGCCAGAGGTCCGCTAAGAAATGCTTCGCATTTAAAACGCCAGGTCTGCGCCAGCACAGTCACAGCGAAAGCTGGAAGTGCGACATTTCTAGAACTCGTTTTAAAACTCTCTTGAGGCTACTAAAACAAGTACACTAGCAAGGTACCCACTACGTTATAAATCACATTATTTGTGAAGTTGGCAAGCACCTGCAACGCCATTATTCGTCATTCTGCGCAGAAACGGGGTACCAGCTACGCATCTGTAAGGCATTAGGTGCACTTTGTTGACGTGACGACTGATGACCATGAAGAATTGTGGCTCAGCCCTTTGTAATGGGTCGGAAGCTTTAAACAGCACACCAGTTAAGTAATTTGCATTGTGTGATGGCCGGTCCCTATTTCGCTCTCCCACCATGCAATATAATATACGTTGACGTGAGGGAGAGGGAGAGAGAGCGGGAAGAACTTTACTGAGACACTGAGGAAATGGATCATGCGCTATGGGCTTCCTTGGCAACCAATACAAGTGCACTTGCGAGGAACCCAATAAGCTATAACTCATCATAATTTCTGTGATGTAAGGAAGCAGCTGCTATGCCATTTTTCGTCATTCAGCGGAGAGCCGTGGTATCCGCTAAAAACATGTAAGGCATTATGCGCACTTTGTTGATGCTGTGCCTGATGACGATGAAGAATTATGGCAGAGCCCTCTGTAATGGGTTGGAAGCATTCAATAACCTACTCGTTGCGCAATTCGCAATGTGTGAGGCCTGGTTACAGAATTCACGCCGTGTGACGCCTGTTTGGTATTTCACTCTTCTCTCACGCTGTATTACATAGAGTACTGTGGTTCCTTCCGGAAATGAAGCCTGTATAGCGTCTTTTTGCAATGCAGTTCCAAGCACCGCTATGGATGTGAGGAAGAACACTGGGTTCCCATGCAGAGGGCCCAGGTTCGAACCCCATTCCATCCTGGATTTTTTTTTCGTTTTCTTTTTCCTATTTCGCGCGGTAGTGGTTACGGACACCGGCGGCGGCGGACAACTACGGCGCCAAAAACGGCCGTTGAAATGATCTGATAACAGCTTTCGCTGTAAAAAATCTTTACAACCTCAGGGGCATGTCACCTATCGCCTTCTGGTAGTTAGCGATGAAAGGGCGGTGGTCCATTTCAGCAGTTAACTAGCAGCCGTATATGAACTGGTTAGATATTTAGCAGTGAAAACCACGGTCATAGCCTGTTTTTCAGTTTTAAAATAACGCTCTTATGTTTCCGTAAACGCTTGCGACGCGTACGACACGGCCTTTCATTTGTCGCTTTGAGGAAGCAGCAAAGCTGCACCGATTCCGTCCCGGGATGCATCAGATGACACTTTTGTTCCTTTGCCCGAATCGAATACCAAAAACAAAGGCTGTGTGCTACAGTAGTCGCATAGTTCTTTGCATGCTTTCGCGTGGTTATCGGTTCATTTGAAGACGGTATCTTGTCGGATCAAGATTATCAAGAGAGCTGTTCTTTGAGCTAATGAAGGGATAAACTTGCTGAAATGTTTGACGATGCCCAGCATCCTTCGCGCCGCGAGCTTTTCTTCTGGGGTCTGCACGTGAAGCACACAGTTAATCAGCGTCGGGATCGGCCTTATGCCTTCTTTATCGAAGACATCTCCAATGAACTCCGTTTCCAGTGGACGCCGACATTGCACTTACTAGGGTTAAAGGTTAATCCGGCTAGTTGTTCGGCAAGCAACACAAATTTGCGTACTTTAACCGACGAGCCCCATACCAGAATGCCGTCCACGTATAATTTTACGCAGGGAAGACCTTCGAAAATTTAAATACGCGTTTTTGGAACACTTCTGAAGGCGATGATATGCAGAAGGGCAATTCTAAAAAGCGCTAACGACCAAATTGGGCAGAGAGCGAGTAAGTCCGCGATGGGGAGACACCCAAGGAGATTTGGCGAAATCTAATCTTAGTGTATAAGCGGCATAACGCAGTTGCACAAGCCAACTCGGCTTCGATATCCTCTCGTCGGGACATCATGTAGTACTGCCTCTTCATGAACTTGTTTATTTTCCTAGGGTCAAGACAGAGACAAATTTTCCCTTTCTTTTTCCGAACATTCAGCATGGGACTCACCCAAGCAGTAGGCTCCGTAACTCTCGTGATGAATCTGGCGTGCTCCATCCTCTCGAGCTCGGCCCGTAATGGTCCTGTCAGGGCCAACGGCACACGTCCAACTGGTTGAATGACTGGCACGGCGTTCTCTGGAAGGACCATGCGATACACTTTTTTTAAAGCAGCCAGTTCCAATGGAAAGGTGGAGAAACTCACAATTTCTTCACAGCCGTACTGTGATACTCTGTGAACGCGCGAGAGCAATACAATGCGTTCGGTTGCTTGTATGCCCAGAATTCCTAGCAGACCTTAGCCTACTACAAAAAAAAATTGAGAGGAAGAGTTCGTTCGCCCAGCGTAACTGCCGTAACGACGGCTTCAAGGTGTTTGATTGAGCCTCCGCGGCATGAATATGGCACCACGCTACTCTGCTTCATTTCAGGTATTGGGCGCATCCTATTGTATATTTCAATGGGCAGCAAGTTCGCCTGAAATCCTGTATCGACTTTTAGTTCGACCGAAACGTTGTTGAAGTTCATTGGAACAGTTCAATTGCGTTGGCTTATTACTCCTCTTGCAGACACCGCTAAAGCGCTGAAGTCATCTTCGTGATCATGAATTTCGCCCACCAGCGCGCAGCATCTGCAGCAAATCGCAAAGTGCTTTCTGCTTTGTCATTTTCTGCACGTTCGTCCTAACGCGGGACTGTTTCCAGGCTGATGTGCGCGCGCACACTTGGAGCATTTTTACAGCTCGGATTGCGCCATTTTGGGGTTCGAGCCTGCATTGCAAACGGCGTTTACTTAATTTCGACATCGTTCTCAGGTTTCTTGCGGGGAGCCGATGTTTAGGCTGCCTTGCTGACGTGTTGAGCCTTCTGCACGCTCAATTCACAGTTCCTTAGCAGCTTTTCTCTCAACCCGTCGTCATTGGTTCAGTACAAAATCTGGTCTCGGAACATAGAATTCACAAGTGTGCCGATGTCGCACGCTCGTGCTTGTTTCTCCAGGTCCCGCAGACATTCCTCAAATGGCTCACCTTGGCTCTGAAATCTCTTCAAAATGCGTAGCGTTCATGTACTTCGTCGGTCTGAAGCGTGAAATCGTTGTCAAATTTATTGATGAACGTCGTATAATCGGCCTTGCCTTCGCCTTCTGTGAAGCTCAGCGTATGAAATATCTCGATGGCGTCCTCACCTGCGACACTGAGAAGGAGTGCTGTCTTCCATGACACCGATCGCTGCTTATCATTTGGTTCCGATGCGGCAAGGAATAGCTCGAATTTCTGCATAAATGCCTGCCAGTTCTTGCTTGCTTTTCCCATCGTGTTTAACGGACCACGCTGCCTCCACAAAATCATATCGTAATCCTTGCTGCGCTGCCTGTCGAATATCAAAGCCGTGCTTGGGTACACATCCCACTTTTGACACTATGTACCATAGCGTTCAGGAATACAAAATGCCGTGCCGGGCAGTGGGGGAAGACAGGACGGGCTTTGCACACGTGTAAATATTGTCGCGTCGCGAATGATTTCGAAAGGGGTGTGTTTTTTATGCCGCTAACAGATAAGCTGTTTGAGTACAACTTTCAGCACATGCGATTCGCTTGCGCGGCAGACGTGTAGCGCTCGGCACCCAAGATACGATAAAGTTTTGTCTTTCCTTTCTTTTTGTACGCGTATGTGTTTCACCTTTGAATGTGCAGACGCTTCTGCTGCTCTGTCTTTTTTTAAACAAGAAAATGCTTTAGCCGGGGTCCACCAAGACTTCAGTGACGTATTTTCGTCACTGAATTGACGTCGAAAAATCTACACCACCGGATGGCAAAAAAACATGCGAAGGTTCCGCCAACGGAGTCGAACCCATGACCTCTCGGCCGGTGGCAACAGATGCCGGGCACGCTATTCACTGCGCCACGGTCTTTTGTTTTTCTTTATTGCCTGGTGAAAAAGATACACTAAGATCAAGATACAAATACATTAGTGTCACACTGATGCAACGCTGTCTAGTGAATAAGTTTTTCAAATCGTCACGTACGTCAAATATAGAGACCCAGTCTGGGCTTTGATAATTTCCCTTTTTGCACAACACTACGATTGAAATTGTCTCTCGAAAATTTTTCATGCTCATCTGCGTGGCGTACCTACATTTCACTTTCCACGACCCATGAAGACCCAGAATCATTATCATGTCCTATGGACTTTTTATTGGTACAAACTTCATAGCATAAGCATCGAGAGCCAATTCTTTCTTGAGAGTGCGCTGGAGCACGTCCCAACAAAATACCGCACATCGACAATCAAAGAGGAATGTTCGGTAATCTGTTGTTTTTGGCATAGTAGGCAATCGGTTGCCCAAGGAACAAAGATGCCTTTTTCCAGAGGCCATGTTTTTGCGGGAAGTGTATTCGTATGTAATTTGAAAAAGAAACTTTTGGCACTTGGCGTTACTGGTATTTTCATAACCCTTTTTAAAATGTCTTGTCCTGGGTAACCACGATATCGCAATCGGTATATAGGTGTCTGGAGGAGGACTTCGGTTAGATATTTATAAAGTGTCTTTTTTGTAGCATCACTCAAAAACTGAAAAGCAAATGTAACTTTCAACTTTCTCAAACACTTGGACGCTTTACAAACGCGCCTTTTATTCACAATGCACACGTACGGTGGTGCCGCGTAGTGGCGGGTAAGAGCAGTGCTTCAGAGAATATAGGCGTAGTGTTGTCATGTGGCTCGCGATGCGCGGACGCCTTTGAGTTTTCTTAATATCAATCATTTCTGCAGTATTACGTGCCGAAACCCAGATATGATCATGAGGCACGCCGTAGTGGAGGACTGCAGAAAATTTATACCACCTGGGGTTCTTCAACGTGCACTGAGATCGCACACTACGTGAGTCTCTTGCAGTTCGTCTCGTCTGTGTTTGGTTGACAGGTTTTATCTATGTCACGTCAAAAAATAATTAAAAGCAACGTTACGTGTTTCGTGCCTCAGTCCATCAACCAAGCTGTGGTGGATGAATGAGCTCCGTTTCTCAACACTGTGATTGCATCTTATGAATTCAGCAGGCCTGTGTCAGAATTTTTATCCCCGCCGCGGCAGCTATATTTTCGATAGAGGCGAAAATGTTTGAGGCCCGTGTACTTAGATTTAGGTGCACGTTAAAGAACCCCAGGTGGTCGAAATTTCCGGAGCCCTTCATTATGGTGTCTCTCATAATCATATCGTGGTTTTGGGATGTTAAACCCCAGATATTATATTACGTGCCAGAATTTTGAGTGTATACGTGTTGATTACCTATTACAAATCCAATATATTTGTGTAAGTACAGATGTTCAACACATAATACATGCGCTGTTTTCTAAGGTAGGTAGTACGACACTGCGTTGAAATTCGTATTTCGCAATTCAGTGAACAGCGATGTCTGATAGGCCAAGCCACCCTTTCGTGCTACCCGCCGCCTACATTGTTTTTTTTTTATCAGTGGGAGGCAAAGCATGCAAAAACAAGATATCGACATCGACAACGCGCTGACGCGCGTTCTTCAACTCGCCAGGCTTATTTCATCGGGACGTAACAAAGTTCGCAGCTGCGCGCCAATCACTAGCTCTGTAGAATACATGCTTGCACTGACCCTTTTGGAAGCAAGTATAACTTGAAAACACCATCAGCGTAATTTTTGTGCCTTAAACGCAGGACGTTGCACTCAAGCCATAGAGTTCGTTCTAGATACGCTTTGCGTTGCAAAAATAATTTAGATAATTAAGGTAAAGCGCGTCATTCGCTGTAAAATAACAAACACATATCTATTTCTGGTTGTGTGCGCTAAGCATTTATATTTACTCGGGGCATGAAGGTAAGCACCCTGTGGACCTATGTATGACCATTGCGGCTGCAGCATACAAGAAAAATCTCACATGAGTAATTGAAAATACTGCTTCCGTCAAAAGTAAACTTCAGTTCGTGAGGCTTCCATCTAACCTGGGAGGTCTGTGAACTGTTCTTCAATCGTAACAGCGGAACACTGCATTTCTTGACGCCACAGCAAATTAGATGGCTGCAACGTTCAAAACTTCTTCGCCTTCGACTACACACCGGATCCTTTATTTCGTAACTTTCAAGGTGGCCCCTGATGTTTCCTACCGATAGCAGCTTCATAAAAGGCAGCATAATTTCGCAGTCGAATTGAATAAACCTTGAAAATAAGAACATAATCGACGTACTACGAGAAGTTTGAAAAAAAAGCCCAACGTGCCACGACACAGGAGCGCAATCAACGGTTTCCTACTCTTACGGTCCGCCATCTTGAATAACCTCGCGCGCCACCTATAGCCCGTGTGCATTGCGAATATCTCACACTTTCCCCAATGTAGTGTTCTTGGTCGGTGCGGTGGTGTGGGTGTCTAGGGGCGGTAAAGTGAATCATGACCGTGAATTACCTCCTGCAACGCGTCATTGCTACGCGTCCGTCCCATTCGGCGCCTTTCCAATAGGAGGAGTGCAATTTTGTCAACGCCTTAACACACCGTAAGGTGGCAACCTTGCCGGAAACATCGGCCTTGCTCATAGCATTCATCCATATTAAAAAAATTGCAGTGGCTTAGCGCGGTTATGCCAGGATATACGTAACGTTAGCAAAGGTTCAGCTGATTATTCTTAGCTTTCCAGATTGTCTAGGATTAGCTTGATTGTCATGCTTACTGCTGCTCCAATGACACACACACGGTATACGTATTATGTGGCACATGCATATTTATTTTTGCTCAATGTCAGGTTGCTTCTTCATTCTTCCTATGCTGAAGCGCTAATTGCCAGGCAACTACTTCGGAATCCGATGACATAAGCTTCTCGGCTCTTCTGCGCCCTTCAGCAGCATTTGCGCTCTCCTTCGCCATGGCGTTACCCACCTGCAAACGCCAGTCAGACTCGCTATCATGCGGCACCAGCGCATTGTCAGACGGCGACTGCACAGCTAAGGCGAATAGCTGCGCGCGCCATGGCTATGTCGTCACCCCTCCCGAATGCGCAGAGCAGCAGCGGCTAAAGTCCCTTAATATATAGAAAGCAGCGACACTCTCCTCCATATCTTCTCCAAAGTGTCCAACCCTCCTCTCATAAGTGTCCAAACCTTATCTATATCCTCTCCCAAACGACGACCGTGCGGGCGCCGGCCCTATAACCCGGCTCGCGCCACTTTCATGTCAAGAATGCTATGTCACGCTGATAACGCGCGCGTTTCCCGCGTGATGGCCCGTGAAGCGAGGAGGTGGAAGGCGGGAGAGGAGGGTGCTCAGCGTGGCGGCTCGGTTAAAAGAAAGACGGTACTTTCCCAAAATATCCAGGGATTTTAGCAGCGGCTAAAGTCCCTTAATATATAGAAAGTAGCGACACTCTCCTCCATATCCTCTCCAAAGTGTCCAACCCTCCTCTCCCAAGTTCCAAACCTTATCTATATTCTCTCCCAAACGGCCACCGTGCGGACGCCGGCCCTATAACCCGGTTCGCGCCACTTTCCTATCAAGAATTTTATGTCACGCTGATAACGCGCGCGTTTCCAGGGCGACGGCCCGTGAAGCGGAGAGGTGGAAGGCAGGAGAGGAGAGTGCTCGGCGTGGCGGCTCGGTTAAAAGAAAGACGGTACTTTCCCAAAAATATCGAGGGACTTTAACAGCGGCGAGTTGCGCGCGCCGCCGCCAGTCTGTCTGCCCAACTATGACGCCACTCCTCCTGCTCTCCGCCACCAACAGCGGCGAACCGCGCGCGGCGGTGGTGGAGAGCTCGTGAGATGCCGGCTCCGGTGACCCAGCTGTGTGACATCACTGATCCTCGCGCATGCGCAGCACGGCTCATGACGCTCTACGCGAAATCGGCTCCGGCTAGGCAAGTGTAGCTAACGCTGCAAAACAGCTCTGCGACGCGCGCCTGCCTCGCCTCGCTGTAACACTGCGTACCCCGCTTCAACTCGTCCCGCGAAAAATTGCGACCGCGCTAGAGAGGAGACAAGTCGCGCGTTGCGTTTCCCTTAGTCTGGCCGTGGTGTTCAATATCTCTTTATATGCAGAGCGATGGCGACCTTAGCCCAAATTCTGCGTTACTAAGCGACGCCATTTTGCCTGTCACACCAGTTTCTCTTATTCCGCTCTCCCCATTATCCGCTACGGGTAACGCGCAAAGCTTTTGTTTCATCACTGACCATAGATTTTAGTCGTCGGTATCGAGATGTACCACCATGCGTCAAAGTGGGCGCATCCACGTTAAACGTTGATATAACTGCCAAACACCGAGGTACATCGTGCAAGCTCTTTATGTCAACGTAAAATAAGCATTTGACTATTTTTGTAAGGACACGTTTTACTTTCGTGTCATGCCAATTCCTATGGCGGAGGAACGAACCATGTCCTTTTTTTTGCTGCATTGCGCCTCGTGCACTTCTCAAGCGACCACTGTAGCTTTTTGCTCGTGGCCGACTTCCTCTATTTCGCTGGAAGCAGCATTGATTGATCGATTGATTGACTGATTGATTGATTGATTCATTCATTCATATACGACAAAGACGGCGCGTCTACCGAATGTTCACGGGCAAAGGACCGTCGCGTGCTCAGGCGCACATATGGGAGAAGGAGACGTACCCTTTATGGGGCGGTGCACCACGGCAACTGGCAACTCCACGAAGAAAGGCTGAGCAACGGCTCCCATTGAGGAGCGAGCGCTCGCATTAACATTGAAAACAACAATAGTGGGAGACCATATTACTGCGGAGCACATGCCTTGCCGTTTCGCCCATCAAATGATGGCGTTATGCATGAGTGCATATCGAGTAGCAGTGTTGATTACGAACTTGTTGAGGCCATCTTTGCGCGGGATTCACTGTATGCTGTCTCCAAGTGTATGTTAGCTACTTCCTCTACCACATGGCTTAAATAATGAACATGTATGTTAGTGATCGCGATGGAGGTGTGCCTCTAGGTGTCCACGTGGGTGGGTCCAAACCAAGCACCAATAACCACTACGCAAGCTCTCATACACCAGCGTGCAATAAAGAAACAACTACTCTCGTGCAGACACGGTTAACTTTTGTGTTACACCGATTACTATTCGCCGCGAGATCGGGCTACAGGTGGCAGCACCGTCGCCGCGCTAGCGTGGATGGGCGGTTGGCGCGTATACAAACGCACACAACAGCGCTTCGTTTTGAGCGGTCTCGCCCGATTTCCGGCAAACAAAATGCGGTGACTGCATCTTTCTGGTAATGTGTGCGTTCCTCATTCCGGAATTATTGCACGAAGCGCGCCGAACGTTATTATTACTTGTGAGAAAACCGCATGTTGCCAACGAACGGGTTGCTCGCCTTGCGCAACAGTCGGCGTTTTCGCAATGGATGACGTTTTCTTGTTGTTTTATTTATACGTGTTGAGCTTGTGTTCCACCTACTACGCACTGCCGTAGTGCGACTGAATAATTGTTTACTTCTTGTTCATCGGGATACCCCCCCCCCCAAAAAAAAGAAGGCCTGTATTCCTGCACCATGAGTTCAAATAGCACTATGTGCTCTGCGTGCTCAAATATTCATCCGCATTTCTTATTCACTTCTCCATGAAATGTAGGACAGTTGATAGGTTTAGTGAGGAAAGTCTGACAGCGCTTTAGCGCTACGGAGACGTTTAACACGGAACTTTCTTCGATTGATTACTTGCACGACAGTAATGAAACAAAGGCCCGGTTATTTCACGGGACCAAAGTACGTTTTTTCATGCGACTAATGTCCGCTGCCTTCCGTCAATCTACTATCACAGCGCAACACATGCGCTCAAGTTAATGTAAAGAAAAAAAAGATGTGGCTTCGCGGGAAATTACTACAACGTAAATGTAAAGTACCCCGTTTGGATTAATTTTGACCATCAGGGCTCTTTAACGCGTACCTTAATCTAAGTACACGGGCGTCTCTATACACATTTCACCACAAGTTATATAACTGCGCAAGGCAACTCAGTTTTGCGATTTCCGTGTCATTCCATTTTCTGTTCTGTTTAGGGGACAATTTAAGCACCGAATTATCACACGTGATTTGGCAGAAATATTTCTCTGCAGTGGGACCAGGACCGTACACAACTAAAACTCTTCGCGTAACCTATAAACGACAATCCTGAAGTTGTACACCTAACCACAACGTACAACTACATGAGAGCCTTTTTTTAACAATGAGCCGCTAAAAAGCTATATTCACATGAGATTTAATACTTCTCATCTTTAAGACAACGCCAAGTTCACCTTGCACTGCGCTTGGACAACAGAGCGGCACCTACACTGATATGACTCTGGTGAACGGAGGGCACGACGACCACACACAGCACTCTCGACAAGTGAACTCACTGATCTTATTGCAGTACATATACAGCCGATAAAGGCCAAATGCTTCTTTACATCGTCTTAGGCATACGTACGAGCGGTCAAATTTGCACTAACGCAACGGAACAAACCGCCTTTTGAGGACCTGCATGACGTACGCGCACATGCAAACATAACGTGCCTAGCAGACGACGCATGGAGCAATCCACACTAGGCGCGGTTCAGCCAGAAGCCTCCAGGCGGCGACTCCGCTCGATCTCGCGGCCAATAACGGAAGGATCATCCATGTTTTGGGAAAATTTATCCATCAAATCAACAATCTGCTTGTAACGATTGCTTGGACATGCCATTTTCTTGTGTGGTGTCACGCACGCTGTGCTGAATCGTCTAAGTACTCTTACACACGGCAATACGAGTGTAACGGCCATGGTAGAAGGCTTGCAGTGCGGCCGTGCGTGTCGCGCACGGCCGCACGCCTGCAACGCTGCTTGCGTTCCTGTACAGCTGTGAGAGTGATAAGCTGTTTTGGAGAGTGGGAGGGTGGATTAGACAACGGTGGAAAGGACAATTGAAAAATTCCTCGAGCGTTCTAGCGCGGCCGCGAATGAGCGTACATTGCGCGGCAATCCGCAGTGATGTCTTTAACGAGATTTAGGAGCAAATTTTATTGCTTGACAAAACCTGCGACAGCTTTGCACTCCGATGGTCTGCACTGTGGGGAAATGGCTGTTATTTTTTCTTACTTTCGCTGCTAGTGCCAGTCGCTACAGGTGTGCAGGCATGCTCCGGCGCAGTGTAGTGCTTCTTTGGGAAGCTTTACCTTGCATTAACGTCCAGTTACTGCGCTGGGCTCTTGGTACACTTGCACATACAATTTAACAAGTAATGAACATGACATTTATTTTTATTAACATTTTAATTGCAGTTGAGCAAGAACATATGGTGCGTTAGATAAATTCAGCTCATTATGTCGGTTGCTCTTCTAAGCAAATATTTGTTATCTACAAGGATTTAACAAGACAGGTCTTCATAATACATCTTCAAGCCAGGAGATTTACATTCATACAAAATGGTTACATCATGAATATTTGTCATATTCTTCGCGAGAAGGTCGTACACAGCGTTTATCCTATCGATATCATAGCCAATATCCTAATATTTAATGTAGTTCTTCTGTTTCTCTTCTCACTTAAGTTCTATTTGAGGAGCAATTCTGTACGGCAAAAGGTCGAAACTATACTGATTATGCATTGCAGTGCGGAAACTGTATGGTGGATATGACACACCCTTCGGTGGCCATTGATTCGGCGTTTTGTATATGGTATTTGTACCTGCAATTAAAACAAGGCAGTCAATAAGCGTTCATCGTCATCATTCAACAGCATGTATACGTCCGTAAATTAAAATAGTCGCTTCTGTCACCTCAGTTGCCTATTAGAGATTGCAAGATTTTGGACAATTCAATAGCAGATAATTTATTAGTTTCGGTCTGGTTTCTGTCCGTGAGCTAATATATCTACACAGCCAATATTGTTTATTCGCAAGCTGAAAATAATGATGACCCAGAAAATTCACATTTACTATTAGCATCAATATTCTTACTTTCGCTGACAGTTTAGTAAGCATGGTCGAAAGTATTTACTGTTGAACCAGTGGTCATCAGGAAACGGTGAAATATTGTAAGTAGAAAAATAGAAAAGGTGGGCCGTTGGTAATAGTTCTTGGACATCAAGGAAACAGTGCAAAAAATAATGAACGGTATGGACAATAGAATAGTGGTGTGTCATTAATACTTCTCTGTCGGTGTCTTTCTTCGCGTTGTTTTCATAATATTCAATAAAAAGTGCGGTAATCACAAACATAAAGCTCGATGTTTTACTGTAACATAAAGAAGGAATATATCTGTATAGGCTTCGATTCACTCAGAGCCAAAGGGGCGGCCGAACACAACGCTATATAAAGCATTGAATAACGAATATTTTTATGTGTGTGTGTGTGCGTGTGTGTTTGTGTGTGTTTGAAAGAAGGAGTCACCATTACGTGTCTTTTGTGTAGCTCCGTCGTCGACAGAAAGCTGGTTCTGCATGTCCCCTGCTAACATGCTCCAATAGACCGTATACAGACAACACTGTCACTCTTTTTAAACAAAATAACCAAACGTCTAGGGAAATCATTGAAGCCTTTTTCATTTCGCAGCACAACAATGATTGTGTAAGTCATCCTTCCATTGTTTTATCAGGCAGACACCACAACTTTCTGAGCTTTTGCTATTGTCATGTCATTTCACGTGTTTTGCTATATCCGCTGATGTACAAGAAGTGCTTTCCGCAGTCCAGTTTCGATAGCTTTCCAGCAATGAAGCTAGTTGTTTGAAAGAGCTTGTCCTGCGTGTACCTCTGCTTCACCCCCATTGTCTTCGCGCCTGATAAGCATGAAAATCATACTCCGTTCAGATAGCTATCGCTGATAAAGCGTGGAGCCAATTGTTATTACACACCTTAAATATATTTTACTGTAGAGATCCCGCTGGTGAGAAGGCGACCACGCTATTACCTGACTTTTTGTCGAAATCAATTTACGTGAGTTTGTCTAGCATAGGCGAACATGAAAAGTTTTGTTTGATAAGCAATCATATGAGTATTCGAACATGCGGCATTCGATTGTGAAATGCCCTCGGTCTCTAATAATATCACATCTCGAAATTACATCGCACACGACGTCCTTGCTTAGCAGCGTGAGTTTATCTTTTAACGTGAAAGCGTTAAAGAGCTCGTTTCGCAGAAGTTCCGGTGCAGGAGGCGTTGGTTGTGAGCAAAAAATCATCTTGTCCATGACGAGAAACTCCAGAAAGATGCAAGTGAAATACCTAATAAAATCATTTGGTTCGAGTGATAATCGAACCCAGGCCGTCAACGTGGCAAGCAGGTGTTCTACCACTGATCCACTATATTACCGGCAACAGCTCTGGGAAAAAACACTATATAATTGTCAAGTAGTGGAAGGAGTCTCGTTAACGCATGTCACGTGGCAGAATCGTAGAATACCGCCAGGCGTCAAAACACGTTCATTGCGCAACGAGTGGGTGTTTTAAAGGCCCACCCGTTGCAAAGTGCCCTGACATATTAAGGCGAAGGCCTTTAAAGGACACTAAAGGCAAATATTAAGTAACCGTTGATTGTTGAAATAGCGGTCCATAAACTTCATAACGAGTGGGTGTTTTAAAGGCCCATCCGTTGCAATGTACTGGGACATATTAAGGCGAAAACCTTTAAAGGGGCACTAATGCAAATATTAAATCAACGTTGATTGTTAAAATAGCGGTCCATAAACCTCGTAGCGCAACTTTTGAGCCAAGGAAGTGCTTATTTTGAAATGAAATCAATTTTTAGTGCGCCACGTCGCGTCAGCGCACTTGATATCACCCGCCTGAAAGCGGTCTTCCTGACGTCACTGTTGCCGTGCCAAACGTTGCCCGCCTTTACTGCGCGACGGCGTGAACTGGCGGCGTGCACCAGTCGGGTATCCGGTAACGTCACATGAATGCGGAATTTTGTCGAACTTTCTGTCAGAGCGACTTTACGAGCGTACATAACTGTGATAACTGAATGGCCGTGCGTGAGGCGAAGTGGCGTAATCGTGTTTGAAGTGCGCGCCACAGAGGCCATCGAAGAAGACGACGCACGAAAAATCAGGGAACGGGTTGGTTCGAAGTAGAAGGGGAAGAAGTGAGGCAGAGGTGACTGGAGGTCGAAGAACCAGGGCGTGGGAGCAGTGACCCGTCGGGTTGCGGACTCGAGGTCTCAGCAGGCTCCCACCTGGGACCATACCAGTCGTCCTTGCGCTTCGGGCCTGGCGTGGGTGAAACGTCGCCAGGACGTTTCCGCCAGGCAAGTCCGGCATCTACGGCAGCGAGTGCCGGCCAGCGTTCGAGATGGGCAGGGCAAACGCCTTGCGGGCTCCAGGTCAACGACCTCCGCAGTGAGCCGCGTTCTTGGCTGCGGCTGTCATCGGACGCACCGTTCTACCCCAGCGTCGGCCGTCCCTTCCCAGCGTCGAGTTTGCCGCCGGTACTTGACCACCGCTTTCCTCTCCGGTGAACTCTTTCTGGTTTTTTGTACTATGCCCTTGTGACTCTTACTCCAGCATTCCAAGCATTTGTTAATTTTTTCTTACTTCATTTATTATTAGACCTTTCTAGTCTTTTGTAAATACATTTTTTGGTGTGATTGCATAAACGGCCTCGTTATTGTCCCGATGACGGTTAAGTCATCGTGGTTCTTTTCACACAAACACGAGCACGTCGTTTAGAGCTCTGTCTCGCCATATACAGCTCGTTACAATGTAACGAGCTGTATATGGCGAGACAGAGCTCTAAACGACGTGCTCGTGTTTGTGTGAAAAGAACCACGATGACTTAACCGTCATCGGGACAATAACGAGGCCGTTTATGCAATCACACCAAAAAATGTATTTACAAAAGACTAGAAAGGTCTAATAATAAATGAAGTAAGAAAAAATTAACAAATGCTTGGAATGCTGGAGTAAGAGTCACAAGGGCATAGTACAAAAAACCAGAAAGAGTTCACCGGAGAGGAAAGCGGTGGTCAAGTACCGGCGGCAAACTCGACGCTGGGAAGGGACGGCCGACGCTGGGGTAGAACGGTGCGTCCGATGACAGCCGCAGCCAAGAACGCGGCTCACTGCGGAGGTCGTTGACCTGGAGCCCGCAAGGCGTTTGCCCTGCCCATCTCGAACGCTGGCCGGCACTCGCTGCCGTAGATGCCGGACTTGCCTGGCGGAAACGTCCTGGCGACGTTTCACCCACGCCAGGCCCGAAGCGCAAGGACGACTGGTATGGTCCCAGGTGGGAGCCTGCTGAGACCTCGAGTCCGCAACCCGACGGGTCACTGCTCCCACGCCCTGGTTCTTCGACCTCCAGTCACCTCTGCCTCACTTCTTCCCCTTCTACTTCGAACCAACCCGTTCCCTGATTTTTCGTGCGTCGTCTTCTTCGATGGCCTCTGTGGCGCGCACTTCAAACACGATTACGCCACTTCGCCTCACGCACGGCCACTTCAGTTATCACAATAACACACGAACAAGTACGCGATGCTGAAACCACCACTGAGACGCCACCGCGTGGGCGAAGGCGGTCGCCAGGCGAAGCGCAGTTCGGCGAAAACGGAACCTTTGAACCATGCGCGCCGTTCCCCATCGCAACGCCAAAGAGGTTCTTTTTTCGATCAGTCAAACAGAAACGAACTAGCAGAATTGTATTACGTCTCTTGATGCACGGAAGGTTGTTTTTTATGGTAGCGAGTTTTATTACCAGTGAATAATTGTAGTCGGACGCTCTCACGTCATCGGGATCATTTCCAAAATGTCCCGCTCGCGGCACACGTCGTGTTATACATTTAGCTTAATTTCTCGGTAAGTCGGGCACTGCTGTTGATAATATTGCTGTTTTAGACGTTGTCATACATTGAGCTTTCACTCTGGCATAAATTGTTATTCACCATTAGTGCCCCTTTAATGTCTCATTCTAGCGGCGTCCGCCGTTCGTCCATGCCTTGGCACGGTGCCACCTATGGCCTCTCCCCCTCACACTCTCTCAGCAATCACGTGATGGCACAGTGGCGCATGACAACAGTTTCGCGTTGCTCCTTCCAATGCGCGTTGCTAGTGTGCCTCGATGTGTGCGCGACAAAGCGCGCATGAACTCACCCTACGCGTTGCACAAATGTTGCGCAACATGGCGGTTGCGTCCACCTGCGGCGCACGTCCGTCAAGGAGCAACAGTTACGCGTTGCTGTTTGAACGCGCGTTGCGCAATTGTTGCGCAATGCGGCGGTGGCGCCGCTCCCAAGCGGCCCGATGATGATTCCACGGCAAGCGGCTCGGAGAAGAGCCCCAAGATGTGGATCCCTCCGATGCCATTGTCATCATCATCATCATCATCAGCCTGTCTACGCCCACTGCAGGGCAAAGGCCTCTCCCATGTTCCGCCAATCAACCCGGTCCTGTGCTTTCTGCTGCCACGTAATACCTGCAAACTTCTTAATCTCATCTACCCACCTGATTTTCTGTCTCCCCCTCACGCGTTTGCCATCTCTTGGAATCAAGTCAGTTACCCTTAATGACCACCGGTTATCCTGCCGACGTGCTACGTGCCCGGCCCATATCCATGTCTTCTTCTTGATTTCAACTATGATGTCATTAACCCCCGTTTGTTCCCTGACCCACTCTGCTCTCTTCCTGTCTCTTAAGGTTACACCTATCATTTTCCTTTCCATCGCTCGCTGCGTCGTCCTCAATTTAAGTTGAACCCTCTTTGTAAGTCTCCAGGTTTCTGCTCCGTAGGTAAGTACCGGTAAGATGCAGCTGTTATATACCTTCCTCTTGAGGGATAGTGGTAGATTACCATTCATGATTTGATAATGCTTGCCGAATGAGCCCCAACCCATCCTTATTCTTCTAGTTATTTCACTCTCATGGTTCGGCTCCGCGGTTACTACCTGTCCTAAGTAGACGTACTCCTTTACAACTTCCAGTGTCTCGCCACCTATCGCAAAGCGCTGTTCTCTACCAAGATTGTTCCACATTACTTTAGTTTTATGCATATTAATTATCAGACCTACTCTTCTACTTTCCGTATCCAGTTCAGTAATCATGAGCTGCAATTCGTCTCCCGCGTTACTCATCAATGCAATGTCATCAGCGAATCGTAGGTTACTGAGATACTCTCCATTAACTCTTATCCCTAGCTCTTCCCAATCTAGGGCCCTGAAAACCTCCTGTAAACACGCGGTGAATAACATTGGAGAGATCGTGTCTCCCTGCCGTACGCCCTTCTTTATTGGGATTCTGTCGCTTTCTTTATGGATGACTCTAGTGCCTGTGGATCCGCTGTAGATTTCTTCCATTATGTTTATATAGGCTTCGTCGATGCCTTGATTCCGCAGTGCCTGCATGACTGCTGATGTCTCCACCGAATCAAATGCCTTCTCGTAATCCATTGTAATCTCTCGTAATCTCGATACCATTGTATAGTCAGTCGAATGGCCACACGCTTTCGCCGAACGCACTTTGGAATTTACAAAGTGTGCTTCATTTTTTTATCATCATCAGCTGCAAAAGCTTCAACAAAGAGGCAGCTGCGTCGTTTCGCGTGTTGCTTTAACCCTTCCAGATGCCACCTATGAAGAACTGTCTCTAAATGTGTAAAATCAATTCAATGCTAATTCAAAGCAATCGATATCATATCGCAGCAAAAATAATGTTGTAATACGTTCATTTATGTGTGCTATAGTAATCATTACTGTACTAGGCAACAACTTTTCTTGACACCACTCTGGAAGCTACAGAGCCAAAGTGCCTGCATGCGCGGGCGAAAGGAAATAGTACCTATACCCCCCCTCGCCCCCAGGGGTGTCTGCGCAAGCAGGCGTTTGGTGTGTAGTGACACCACGCACACGAGATAACGGGGGTTTCGACCCCTCCCACGTCTGGCTGTGCGTGGCTTCGCCGTGTCCGGGGAAAATGGATCCTGGGGTTTGAGCCGACGCCAGGTGTGTGGACCTTAAAGGCCCCCCGGCAGAGGCAACACACCCCTTTGGCCCCGGCTTCACGTAGACGGCACCCCTGGGCTGACCCACCGAGGGGAATTGGGCAGTTGCCTTTTCCTATCTCTCTCGTCCTACATCTTCGTCGTTCGCTCTTACTTTAAATATATCCCGTCGTCTTCTCTCTTCCGTTTACTTCCGAATTTTCCAGACGGCGAGCGTTAACCTTGTGTAGTTATGCAACCTCGGATAGGTATATTAGGTTATAGCGGCGATGCATGGCTGGCGTCTCCAAGTGTTATTCAACCTTGTAGCGCCCCCTTGGTGGGCTCTGTGGTGAGTGGCCACCATCGCCGCCGAGCTTTATGTCTCGCATGGCAAACGCTCTGCCCTCACATCCTGATCGCTCCCTCAAAAGATGGCGCACCGAAGATACAACATTACTTTTTGCTAAACAGAAGCTGGCTTTTCCCAAGTTCCACGTTGTGCACAGTAATCATGAAATCAAAATAGTCAGAAATATGTCACCATTTCTTGCCTCAAACTCGCCGACTGATGCGATTGGCCCATGCTCTAAAGTCACGAAGATGGGAAGCGGAGATCTTCTTCTTGAAGTTCGCGACAAAGAACAGTATCATAAACTAGCACACATTGTGGCTTTTGGCAGTTTTCCGATTTCTGTGATCTCTGTGCCCTAAATGCGAAACAAAGGGCCATTCTGCTGAACAATGCATTCACGATGAGAGACACTACGCGAACTGCGATGGAGACCACCCTGCATATTCCAGGGCTTGTCCGACTTTGAGGAAAGAAAACATAAATAATAACGCCAAAAGTCAAAGAAAACGTAACGTTCCGTTAAGCGCGACAACGTCTTTCATCGTCCTCCGCATTCAAAATGTCTTTTGCCGAAGTGGTGCGAAAGGGGGCAGCACCACAACGGCCTATCATGGTTGCCCGGACCACACGCAGCGTGCCCAGGCAAACGCCATCCGCTCCCAAGGTGGGAGTAGCCAAGGCTGTTCTGCCCACTCCGAATCTGACAACACCGAACCTGAGCACACCGGCGGCCACTGCAAGCTCTAGCACCGTAGAGGTCAAGGAGGGCACGTCGAAATCTGGCGCGGTGGGGTCCAAGGCTCCATCGCCCCAGACAAATTCAACGCGAAGTAGACATCAGTCGTTGGAACGGACGTCCAATGCCTCGCAAGGGGCTATGGACACCAGTCCATGTCAAACAGCACAGGCAGCGCCAAAGGAGCGGCGAGCTTCTCTCGACGGCTCCGAAAAATGCAGGACACCAATTACAGGGCCTGGCAAGGGCCCTTTAAAGTAAGCCTTAATCTAGCACTCTTGAGACACACAGCACATTTTTTTTTGCAACATGTACACAATCATGCAGTGGAATGTCACAGGATTACTGCGTAACCTAGACGACATCCAAGACATTCTAAGCGAATTTAATCCAAAAGTGCTGTGTGTCCAAGAAACACACTTATCATCTAGGCAGACAGACTTCCTCCGACAACGCTTAATTTTCCGAAAAGATCGCGAAGACGCTCCCGCATCTTTTGGCGGTGTAGCCATAATAGCTGAAAAGTGTGGCATGTTAACATCTCAAGCTCCAAACGGCCCTTGAGGCAGTGGCTATCAGAGCCTTCATTTCTGATAAACTCATTGCCATCTGTTCCTTGTACGTACCACCACATTATCATCTTGAGAACCGCGAATTAGAATCATTAATAGGGGAACTCCCTGAACCATTTTTCGTTCTTGGAGACTACAACGCAAACAGTAACCTGTGGGGCGATTCTCGCTGCGATGCGCGAGGTTGTCTTATTGAGCAATTTCTTTATTCTTCTGGAGCATGTCTACTGAAAACGAATGAGCACACATAGTTTAACCTCGCGAACAAATCAGACGCTGCCATAGACCTTAGTGTTTCATCACCGACGCTTTTACGTGTTTTAAATGGAGTGTTTTTAAAAACCCGTATGGGAGTGACCACTTCCCGATAATCCTAAGTATGCCGAAACAACATCAGCTTCCGCCGCTAGTCCCTCAGTGGAAGGTCGACTCAGCCCATTCGAAAGAGTACCGAAATCTTACTCACGTGACATGAGCTGATGGGTCCGCACTAACCATATATGATGCTGTAAAGTATTTTACAGCTCTTATAACTTATGCTGCTTAGAAATGCAATCCCGAAACGAGCAGCACATGTTTCAAACGCCGTGTTCCCTGCTGGAACGACGAATGCAAGAAAGCACGCAACAAGCAAAACAAACCGTGGAGGATGCTCAGTGACTCTCCGACAGCGGAGAATTTAGAGAATTTTAAACATATAAAATCACAAGGCAGGAGGACCGGCCGCCAGGCTTGAAAAGAGAGGAAAAGTCTGGAACAGGTTTAATAAAATAAGAGGGTGAGAAGCCGATTCACTTCCTTTAGTAAACACAGAGGGCGACGCCCTGGAAAACCAGGCGAACTTCCG
Source organism: Rhipicephalus sanguineus (assembly GCF_013339695.2). NCBI lineage: Eukaryota > Metazoa > Arthropoda > Arachnida > Ixodida > Ixodidae > Rhipicephalus > Rhipicephalus sanguineus. Next base: position 128,186,021 of record NC_051184.2, on the reverse strand, counting down.
GGGAGCACACTTTGAACATGTGTCCTCCTAGTTACACTACTCCGAAAGCTTCCAGCGCTATAAAGCAAGAACAGAGGCACAGAACCTAGAACGGAAATGTGCAATACAAGAGGCCTACAATAAACCTTTCCAAATAGCTGAATTGCATGCAGCTCTAAACTGTTGCAACAAATCTGCCCCAGGCTCCGACCGTGTGATATATGAAATGTTGAAGCTCCTACCTCTCTAAACACAAAAAACCCTGCTTTCCCTGTACAACACCATATAGTTTTCTGGTGACATTTCCACTTCTTGGAAAGAGGCGATCGTTATTCCTAACCTGAAACGGGCAAAGGATACATCTTCCGTTGCGAGTTACAGGCCAAATACCCTAACTAGATGCATGCGTAAACTTTTCGAAAAAATGGTCAACCGTCGGTTAATACATCTTCTGGAGTCAAAAAGATTCATTGACCAAGATCAGTGCGGTTTTTGAGAGGGTCGATGCACAGCTGACCATATCATCCGCATTGAAACAAACATTCGCGACGCGTTCGTGCACAGGCAACTTTTCCTTTCTGTCCTTCTTGACATGGAAAAGGCGTATGATATAGCATGGCGGTTTGGGATCCTGAAGGACCTCTCAGAAATGGGTATACGTGGAAAAATGTTAAACATTATTGAGAGCTACATGTCCAACCAAACATTGCGTGTTCGTGTTGGCAACGTGTTGTTACGTCCATTTGTCCAGAAGACTGGAGTACCACAGGGTGGTGTGCTCAATTGTACACTTTTTATTGTAAAAATGAATTCCTTACGTCTGCGGATCCCACACAATATGTCCTATTAAACTTATGTTGGTGATGTACAGATCGGATTTAAATCCTGCAGTTTAGTAATATGCGAGCGTCAGGTTCAGCTTGCTCTTAATAATGTGTCGAAATGGGACGACGAAAATGGGTTCACCCTTAACCCACAAAAGAGCACCTGCATTCTTTTTCTAGGAAGAGCGGCCTGCACCTCGATCCAGATATATATCTGCAGAGCCATTCGCTGCCTGTAAGAACAGGCAGCGAATGGCTCTTGGTATAACACCAAGTTCCTTGGTGTTATACTATACACAAAACTATCCTTTGTACCACACATAAAATACCTGAAAGACAAGTGTATGAAATCTATGAATATACTGTCACGTGGTCGGAACGTCGACGAAGGTAGCAGTGAGCACGTCAGAGATGAAACTCTTTATTTGGCTGAACTTGTGGCCGGGAAACTGAGCCAAACTACAGCAATACACTGATAGCGGCGAACAGAGCGTCGACCGTCGATCAGCTGACAAGCGGTGAAGCGCGTCGGCATTTATACATGTGACGTCGAATATTCCAGCGTTATAGCTGGTTGCTGCGCAAGGTCTAGAATAAGCTCGAATTTTCGCGTCTTTCGCGAAATATTAACAAAACGATCTACAATAATCGCGAAGCTTCCCGAACAGTGATGTGCGGTTTGCGCTGAGCGTTGCGACAGTATTTGCTTGTCAAACCCGAATCCATGAAAATAAAATATGAAGCGGGCATGGCATTGCCCCCCTCTGAAAAAGCATCTTCCTGAAGCTTGTGACAGAACATAGAAAAACAAGTGCATACAAAAATAAATTACAACAAGCAATAGGTACAATGAACATTACAATAATAAAGCAAAAGGTACGGTCCTAAGGTTCCCTAACGCGCATAAAACGGCTTATGGCGCAAGATATGGACGACTTCAGATTGTGCACGGCGCGTTTGAGAGCTCGTAATGCCATCCGGGATAACCTCTTAGTCTAGAGCGCCTAGGCGTCGAAGCACCTTGTATGGCCGGAAGTATCGCCGCAGAAGCTTCTCGCTAAGTCCCCGACGGCGTATCGGCGTCCAAACCCACACGCGGTCACTGGGTTGGTATTCCATGTGGCGTCGTCGAAGATTATAGTGGCGGCTGTCGACCATCTGCTGGTTCTTGACGCGCAGGCGGGCGAGCTGTCGAGCTTCTTCAGCGCGTCGCAAATAGGCAGCGACGTCGAGATTGTGTTCCTCGGTGGCCGTTGGCAGCACTGCTTCGAGCGTCGTTGCTGGGCTCCTTCCGTAGACCAACGTGCAAGGCGTCACCTGCGTCGTTTCGTGCACAGCGGTGTTTTATGCCAAGGTCACGTACGGAAGGATGGCATCCCACGTCCGTGTACGACGTCAACGTACATGGCCAGCATGTCGGCGATGGTCTTATTTAGCCGCTCGGTGAGGCCATTGGTCTGAGGGTGGTAGGCAGTGGTCCGGCGGTGGCTTGTCTGGCTATACTTTAATATCGCCTCAGTTAGCTCCGCAGTAAACGTCGCACCTCTGTCGGTGATGAGGACCTCTAGGGCACCATGACGCAGAACGATGTCTTCAAAGAAAAACCTTCGCTACCTCGGTGGTACTGCCTCTAGGTAGGGCCTTTGTTTCGGCGTAGCGGGTCAGGTAGTCGGTAGCTAGGACTATCAACTTATTACCACTAGTCGACGTTGGGAATGACCCCAGGAGGTCCATCTCGATCTGCTCGAACGGTTGCCGAGGTGGCTCGATCGGCTGAAGAAAGCCCGCTGGTCTTGTTGGCGGTGTCTTGCGTCGCTGACAGTCTGGGCATGTCCTTACGCAGCGAGTGAAGTCGGCGGCAAGGCGCGGCCAGTAGTACTTTTCCTGTATTTTTGCCAGCGTTCGGGAAACGCCGAGGTGTCCTGCTGTCGCGTCGTCGTGCAGAGCCTGGAGGACTTCTAGTGGCAATTCTGAAGGCACCACGAGAAGTTACTTGGCTCGATGTGGTGAGATGTTCTTCTTTTGGCGAACGCCGTTGCGTAAGAAAAACGACGCCAGTGCTCGCTTGAACACTTTCAGAACGACGGCGCTCTTGCTCTCGAGGTATTCCATAAGGCATCTGAGTTCCGGGTCGGATCGCTGTTGTTCAGCCAAGTCGTCGGTACCTATGGTACCCAAGAAGTAGTCTTCATCCTGGTCGTCTTGCGGCGGCGGGTCCACGGGGGCACGAGACAGGCAGTCGGCGTCACAGTGTTTTCTTCCGGACTTGTAAACGACGGTAATGTCGAATTCTTGAAGTCTCAAGCTCCATCGTGCGAGACGACCTGAATGGTCCTTCAAGTTAGCTAGCCAACACAGGGGGTGGTGGTCGCTCACAACTTTGAAGGGCCTGTCGTGAAGGTAGGGGCGAAACTTTGATGTAGCCCAGAATATGACAAGGCACTCCTTTTCAGTCGTAGAATAGTTGGCTTCCGCCTTTGATAGTGACCGGCTAGCGTGTCTGATTACCCTATCCAATCCGCCAGTCCTCTGCACGAGAACGGCGCCGAGTGCTACATTGCTTGCATCGGCGTGCACTTCTGTTTGGGCGTATTCGTCGAAATTCGCGGGTAACGGAGGCGTCTGTAGGCGTCGTTTTAGTACTTGAAATGCTTCCTGCTGCGGCGTTTCCCACTTGAACTCGACGTCGGACCTGGTAAGTTTAGTAAGTGGCTCAGCGATGCGGGCAAAACTTTTGACAAACCGCCTGTAATATGCGCATAGGCCGAGAAATCGACGCACGGCCTTCTTGTCGGCACGTGGCGGGAATGTAGCGATGGCGACTGTCTTCTGGGGGTCAGGGTGTACTCCGGACTTGCTTATCGCGTGTTCCAAGAACAAGAGCTCCTCGTACGCAAAGCGACACTTTTCTCGCTTCAGGGTGAGTCCGGAGCTCTTTGTTGCTTGAAGTACAGCTTCAAGCCATTGTAGGTGTTCGTCGAAATTTGAGGCAAACACAACGACGTCGTCCAAGTACACGAGACAAGTCTGCCACTTCACGCCAGCCAGTACTGTATCCATGACACGTTGGAAAGTCGCGGGAGCAGAGCAAAGCCCAAAGGGCTTTGCTCGGCACCCGCGACTTTCCAACTCGAACGGGCGGTCTGGTGTTATGAATTGCGGTGATAGCGCAAGGGAACACACGAGACAGGGACCGACGAAGACGAGCGCTGACTTCCAACTAAAATTTTATTGTGAAGAACAAGCACATTTATGAAAAACAAAACACATGCGATAAATGGCCTCCGAAAGACGAAGCTAACATGAGCAAGTACTCTAAAACAACAAAGCAGGAACAGCGCTGTCAAGAAGAACAAGAGCGCATGTGTGGACGCAAGAAAGCAAGTTCCTTCTCAGTTAAAGCTATCGAAGGCTTACTAACAGAGTCACCTTCAGCGATCGCTGCAGCTCCTATGATTAGTCTTGTGTTCTCGTTAGGATGCATTGCTAGTATAGCCGTCTTAGAACGGAACGCAGCCGCATTGTGCGCCATGTGCACCAAGAAAGCCCTCCCTCCCTCTCACTTTGTTGCTCTGTTCCTGCAGTCGGATGTTCAGACATCTACCTGTCTGCCCTACGTAGGACAGACAGCAAGGCAGGGGTATCTTGTACACTACCTGTTTTGAACAAACAACATACTTATTGTTATGGTTAGTACTACAAGGGTTACGCGCCTTGGCAACAGGATTAGTCCTAACACAAAGCTGTGAAAGTTTATTAGGAGCCGAAAAGACTTCATCGACACCCACTTTTCTTCCTATTTTCTTCAGTGTGTGCGATACGCAATGAATATACGGGAGAACACTTATTTTTCGGCGATCATGTGCCGCTGGCTCGACGTTCTGGGGTCCATCACCTGACCTACTGCGCAGCTTTTCCGAGACTGGAACAAGAAGCCTGTCAGGATACCCGGCCGCCTTCAACCGAGCGATTTGCGATCGGAAACTTAAACCAATTGAGTGATGACAGGATTTTGCCAAAGCATTATGCAAGCCTGCATGGGCAATTCCTCTTTTGATGAGTTTTTAATGGGCCGACGCATATTATAACAGAGGCTTGTGTGCCCATGGCTCCTACATCCAGCTTGCATGATTCTGTAAAAGACAGCTTCAAATCTAGGAACCTAAGCACACCACTCATCGGTAGTTCATGTGTATTCAAAAGAGTATTGAGGTATTCTTGAAACAGAGTCAGCGTCTGACGAGAGCTCACCCGGCAACGCATCAAGCATCAGCAGATGACCGACAGCCGTCATTACAATCTTCGACGACACTTCGTGGAATACCAGCCTGGTGGCCGTTTTGTGTCTGGACGCAGATACGCCGACGTGGACACAGTGAAAAACTTCTTCGGCGATACTTCGGGCATCTTTTTTTTCTGGTGACAAAAATGATAGATTTCGCATTCATACATCGCTAAATCATTTTCGCTTTACTTCTAAATCTATATAATGGGCGTTTATTGTCTGATTTAGACAGATCACGAAATGTCCGAATGTCATAAGCTTCTTTCTCCTTCGAAACTCTTCGTTTAAAAGCCCCAGCTGAGAACAGGTAATCCTTCTAATTTTGAGGGCACTGATTGTACAACAGCTTTTTGCAGGCTGCCTATTTGAGCCTATTGTCCCTCGAACAATCATCATTCCACCAAGCAGAATGAAATACTGTTAACTGATAAGACTACAAACTCAAATTTCTCGCGAGGACTCTTTTAAACCGAACATACGCTCAAAGCTTTCAACTTCGTCCTTGTATCTGATAGAGAAGCCAATGAAGAACGCAATGAATCTTTAAGTTTAGTGTAATTTATATTCGTACGAGCATTAAAACTGATAGGGCTACTGGACATACTATTTCGAAAGTAATCGACAAGTGGTCGCTAATTGTAGCGTAATCAAGCACTGACCAAGTCGAAATATTAAGGCTGAAACTTGCAAAAGTCAAGTCGACGATGAAGAAGCACGACCTCTCACGTACGTTGGGCTTTCTGAATTTACGCGTGTAAAATTATTATCTTTAGACCAATATCTCAAAAGGCTGCCGCACGCATCAGTTTTTACGCCCCATGTAACATAATGGGCGTTGATATCCCCTGCTAATCAAAATATAATATTTCTTCCACACGTCGCAATTAGAGGATGGAATGGCCGAGTGCCATGTACGCCGAAGCATGGCATGAAGTTGCCATGTACGCATGCATATTCTAGCGAAAAAGCCTGATCAGACAGAAGAGTAATGTGTATAAGAAATATTTCATATTCCGGGGAGAGAAGCTTTAACGTCTGTTTTCCTTTATGGCAAATTCTGTTTGATAGCATTCTGTTTGAATGGCGGTCTAATCTAAACGAACAATAATTCCGAAAGTAAAAATTGTTGGCTGGAGCAAGCCAAGATTCTGGTATTAATAATATAAATCAGGATTTAACTGCGAACTAAGACAATGTGAATCAGTAATAGCAGCAAATATAGATGGGCAATTCCACTGTAAAATTCTCAGGGACGCCATTTTGGGGAGCGAATTGTTGCAGAGACATTTTTCTCCAAACTACTCTCCTTCAGAACTCACTGGTGTTTTTTTTGGTTTACATTTAGGGGGATTAGAAGCAGCGCGGTTCAACGGGGAACGGCTGCGTTCTTGAGCCCGGGTATCAAACTCGACATCAGTGGACACGTTTAGATCTACCACGTGTTCTTTACCATCAGCCCACATATACTCTGATGAGCCACGGATGTTATCAGCAGTGTTTACCTTATCATTACATGCTGTATTGACTGGCAGTTGGCACTTTGTTCGACTCGGGAGTATCCGTTGAGGTTGGGAATACAAGCTTATTAATTTGATTGCTGACAACTTGAGCTATGCATTCGAAAATGCTAACCACTAAGGGGTCCATTACTATAGACATAGCGTTTCCTATTGCCACCTCAACTCTCTGTGGGATATTCGTCTCCGGAAAATTTTGACGTGCTGTAGCGCCATCATTATCATGCGCTCTCTTCTTGACAGTTGTCATAGCTTCCCTCCTAGAGCGTCTCCTTGTGTCTACAATCTCCAACACCTGCATTTCTTGCTGTCGAATTGGGCACTCTGTATAGTCGGCAGCGTGTTGTCCACCACACAGGCAACACATGTCATCTGTAGCCGTGCATTCTCGATCTGAGTGGCCTTCACCACAGCTGCGACAGCGCACATCTGATTTGCATCCTGCAGCCCTATGCCCAAATATCCAGCAATACCGGTATTGCAGTGGGCGCGACGCTAGCCGAGCCACTCATACAATCTAAATGTCATGTTTTATTTCAGATGTACATGATGTACCAGCTAATGTCGCACTCACTGGCTCCGTAGGGCCTCTGTTATTGTCTAGAACTTGGTTGCACCAGGTAGACAGCCTCCACACCTGCCACAGAAAGCTTCTATGAGTCTCCGCAAGGCTTAGTGGCGCGTCTACTCCACGTACGATGCCCTTAGTGCAAGCCAGATGTGGTGTATACGCACTCACCAGGATCGATGGATGTGATGAACATTTTAGAAGATCCTTTACACATGCCTGTTCTGGCACCTGCATACGATTTCACCGCGATCAAACTGCCTCACACCGGTAATGATCCGGTAGTTTGGAGTCACTGCATGGAGATGTTCTTGTATAGCCTTAGAGTTATTCAACTTAAGTGCCCGCACAAGGGTACCAGAGCGACGGGAACGTTGCTCACACCACTGCGGAGAAACAGGTCAAGCGGCAAATCATCCCTGTGCAGTGAGGCCGTCCCCTGAGAACGATATTCAGCAGAATTGCTAGTCATCAGTGTGCACTCAAGCAGAGAAAATCAAGAAAACGAAACTGATCCTGCATATACTGAAGAAACACACCACAGATTGTAGACAAAGAATAAAAACTATCCGGTACTCAACCACTCAACGAGCACCGTGCACCGAAAAGTCGTTTTCTTTTATTTCGTCGTCTTCTTTTCAGCAGCTTTTGAATAGCTTAGATACCATCGTCGTCTTCTCAGAGACGAATGACTTGTTGCGAAAAGCCAATGGTTGTAGAAATATGACACGGAAAGAAGATACCTTACCTTTCTGCTGTCTCGCCATGTAATTGACCTTAGTTAGGTTGTGAACATGTCTTTGATGCGAATTTGCTTATATTAAGAGACGGTAAGACCCATTTCTTCATTTACGACCTCTCATACCATGTTTAAAGCGAGAATTGGTAAATCATTCTCGCCACCGCCGCCATCGTTTCCTTGATTATCATCTTGACCATCATGATACTTTTCTATTTCTATTGCAGCGCGAATACCTCTCGCAATGGTGCTCCACTTACGTTTTCATACACTAGCTGATTCCATTTTATTCCTGCGAACTCCTTAATTTCAGCACACCACATCACACTGTGCTGGCTTCGGCAGCGCTTCTCGACCATTGTTATTCATTTCGTCCCTCTCACATACCATCGGCTACATAACCTACGTATTACGAGATCTGCCCATTGTGCACGTTTTCTTTTAAAGAAAGGATATCAGATACCGTGTCTTTTCTCTGATCCCCTTTGCTCTCTTCCTATCTTCACGTTGTACCCATCATTTTTAGTTCCATTGCACTCTGCATAGTCCTTAATGTCTCTTCGAGTTTGTTATCGCTTAACTTATTGTATGTGTGTTAAAATGGTGGAATGCGATGTTTTACTCTTTCCTCTTTAGGAGCGGTGGTAAACTACCGGCTATGGGAATGTCTGCCGCATCCGCGCGAGCCATCATTATTATTCAGTCAAGCTCATTTTCATGGACATGCTCCGCTGTTAAATAAATATTGCCAGGTGGTAGTGACCGTGAAGGCGGCTGTCACGCTGGTAGAGACGAAGCTCTTTACTGGACGAACGTGCGCCTAGAAAAGTAAGCAACTCAAAATACAAGCTATACACTCTGTACTAGACTGATAGCAGCAGTCGCAATCGTCGGCCGTCAGTATAATCTGATCATCGGCAGAACGCGCCGTCCTTTATACATGAATGATTGAACCCTCCAGCGTTATTTGTGGTGCTCTCGAAAGCTCCCGAATAAACTTGACTATTCGCGTCCTGCATGTAATCTCAACATAGCGAACTGAAACGATCGCGAAGCTTCCCAACTTGTGCGGTATGGCCTGCGCCGAGCGGTACTAACAGTTAGAGTGTGTGAAACCAAAATACATCCCAATAAATAAATAAGGGTGCGCGGTAATATCATTGCACATATTTAGGCTATATGGTTGCTGATTGTGAACTGGTTATTTCGCAAGGCTATTAAGAATTATACACAGGTTCAGCGGTGGTTTGATTAGTCATACAGGTATTAAAATTGGGGTAATATTGGGCGTATTAAGAATACGAAGAATGAGAATATCGGAAGTGTAAAAATTTGGAGAATATGGGGCGTTAGAAAATCACCATCTCATAGCTTTGCTTCGCGATCGTCTGCAATCCCATTCCATCGGACACCTTGTGAATATGCTACGAATAATACCTCATTAGATGTGAAGCATCTTATAGCGGAGTTCAATCCGGTGGTGGTGGTGGTGGTGTGCGGCATGACCACCCTTACTGCGCATGCGCAAACCCTGTCCACTTCCCCTCCCACTCTCCCCTTCGTCTCTCCCATTCCCTTCCCTCTCCCCTTCCCTTTCCCCCTCTCCTCTCCCTTTCCTCCCTCACCACTCCCCCTCTGAAACGCTGGCTCTCCATACCGAAACACTGCTTCGCATCGCCTCATAGTCCCATTTAGCGGGAGATGGTGTGCTTTTAATTTATTTCCTAGTTTCAAACACCACGTTACGTTACGTTACTTTACGTTACGGTTCATCATAGCATGTAATCGGGCTCCTTTTGCATCGGATTTACCTATTGTAACCCGTCAGTCGGTTTTGTCATCGGTTTGCATTCACACGAACCTACACGACAGCTTATTGCTTGGCTAGCCTCGTGACAAGTGGCGTCGGTGACAGGATGCGGCTACAACGTCGGTGCCTCCCTTGGACTCGTAGCCTAGGAAGGCTGTTTCTACCAGCGGTCTACGCGCTCCTCTACGAAACCGGTCTACAACTACGGACCTTGGTGAGACCAGCACTTGTACATCGTCTCGCCGCTACAACTAGGAACTGCTAGTTTACAACCTTGATTCTCGGTTTAGTTGGATATTAGTATTTTCGGTTGAGTGTGATGTGCGCTCGTTTTCCGTGTATGTATCAAATGTGTGCAAACCACCTTGTCCTTTCGTGGGTGTCTGTGGCGACGTCTCGGACACCCGTTGAATAAGAACCTAGACGTTGTGAGAAACATAACAATGTAACATCGGCGTCCGCAGCGACAGGACGAGGCCGTTTTTATCATTTGGCTCAGACTGACTATAGTCAGGAAAGGTCAGCATGGCAGATTTAACAGCGTTGGCAATGCGCATGGGGTTGGAAAGCGCAGAATTGTGTGTGGTTTGAGGAGCGGGAGGCTCGAGCGCGTGAGGAGAGGGCCGCGGAAAGAGAAGCAGAGAAGGAACAAATAAAGTTACAATTACGGATTGAGGAAAGAGACGTCCGAGCACGTGAGCTCTGACTGAACAGTTAGAACGCGAAGAACTAAAGCAGAAAACCCTTCGGCGAATGCTGAAGCTCGCAAAGACTTCAAAGACGCAGCTAGGAACAGGGAGACACGATGGGTCGGTGGTGACCTCCAGTAAAGAGGAGTTCGACGTTTGCTCTCAAAACAATGTCTGTAGCGCGAGTTACGCTCTTTCGGTGCAATTGCCCTTGGACCTCGCCATAGCATTTCTTCAGAGCAAGAGGCTCAGCTAGAGGATGGCACAGAGGTGGGTAGCCAGGAATCCAGGAAGGGTCAGGTGGAGCTCGATGAAGCAGAGTACGAATTCGGGATCACGAAACAGAGAAGTTCCATTAGCAATGAGATGCGCTTTTTAACCTCTGGGAGGTAACGTTATTCGTGGAGCACATCGTCTTGCGTCATGGCGCCCCAGAGGTCCTCATCACAGACAGAGGTACCGCCTTTACTGCGGACCTAACTCAGGCTATCTTCAAGTACAGCGAGACGAGCCACCGCCGCACCACCCGCAGACCAATGGCCCCACCGAGCGTCTAAATAAGACCATCACCGACATGCTGGCCATGTACGTCGACGTCGAACACAAGACATGGGACGCCATCCTTCCGTACGTGACCTTCGCGTAAACACGGCCGTACAAGAAACGACACAGATGACGCCATACAAGTTGGTCTACGGACGGAGCCTGGTAACGACGCTCGACGCCATGTTACCAAACGTGACCGACGAGGAAAACATCGACGTGACCAACTACCTACAGCGCGCCGAAGAAGCACGACAGCTCGCCCGCCTACGAATCAAGAACCAGCAGGCGACTGACAGCCGCCGCTACAATCTTCGATGACGCCACATGGAATACCAACATGGTGACCATGTATGGGTATGGACGCCAATACACCGACGGGGACTTAGTGAGAAGCTTCTTCGACGATACTTCGGACCGTACAGGGTACTTCGACGCCTCGACGCACTCGACTACGAGGTTGTCCCTGACGGCATCACGATCTCTCAGCGGCGCCGAGTGCGACCTGATGTCGTCCATGTCGTGCGCATCAAGCCATATTACGCGCTTTAATGAATCTGAGGACTGCACTTTTGCTTATTGTTTATTGTAGTTTCTTGCTTTATTCTTGTTATTTATTGTTGCATGTATTGCCCCCCCCCCCGTGTTCTGTTTTAAGCATCGAGACGATGCTTTCTCAGAGGGGGGGCATTGCCACGTGCGTTTGTTATTATCACTTTTGCTGTATTCGGTTTGCGCCCACAAAAACTGTCAGGAACGCTCAGAGCGAACCGTGCCTCATTGTTTGAGAAGTTTCGCGGTCATTGTAGATCGTTTTGTTAAGATTTCGCGCAAGACGCGCCGACTCGATGTTATTCTAGAACTTGCGCGACAGCCAGCGATACAGCTGGAATATTCGACAGCACATGTTTAAATGCCGACGTGCTTCAGCGCTTGTCAGTTGATCGAAGGCCGACGCTCAGTTCGCCGCTATCAGTGTACAACGTGTATTGCTGTAGTTTGAGTTTTCGTTTCCTGGCGACACGTTCGGCCAAATAAACAGTTTCATCTCGACACGCCGACTGCTGTCTTCATCGACGTCACGAACACGTGACAGTATCATCAGAGCCAGGCCCTTCGAAACCAAAGCCAGGGGTGCTATGCAGGATGGCCCGAGTTTGGCGAAACTCGGGATCTTTCCGAGCTCTGGCGACAGCCCCTTTTGAACTAGCTAATAGTACGAGAAGGTGAAATCCATTCCTCAACGCGCGCTCCGTTCCATTGGTTACGATGGAACGCGGCGTCACCTCAAGGGCGGTCGAGAAGGTTGGGTGGTGTCGTCAAACTTCTTTCATTTGTTTGTCGTTCCACTAAGTGCAGAAGTGCACCCATGCAAGAAAAGTGGCAGAAAGCTCTACTAACTATATTTTTTATGTGTGCGCGGGCCGTTTGGATTCATTTTCAAGCGTTTAATGTCTGCACTTAGTATCCTTTAGGATAATAAGCACCGTGTCCTCTGAGATTAGTTCCGACCGAACGCCTTATAACACGGCCGCTAGAGCTAATCGCCGAGGCCACGTGTATAATCACCATGGTCGGCCTGTAACATTCTAGCGCGTTGCTCGGCCGGCGCGCGCCCTCGTCGTTCTCTTCTTCATCGTCTGCTCGCTCCCAGAGCACGTGCGCCCGGCTGATTAGCTAATTGGCTGGGCGGTATACCTAGCTAAGTCAGGACGTGCTATGACGACGCTGATTAGGCCAAATCATGCTAAGGCCGAGCTAAACCACGTCTTACTAAGACCTTGCTAATGAAGTCGTGTAAAGCTAGGAACAAGGTAATTAAGATCATGCTAACACGACGCTAATTAGGAGCACGTAATTAAAACCAAGATAATCAGGACCTTACTCACCGAGATCGTGTTAATTAGGGTCCTGCTAATTAGGATTATGCTAATCACATATGTATTATTCAGGACCTTGCGAATTAAACCTCAGTAATTATTGCTGTAGTAATTAAGACACTATAAAATAATGTTAACTAACACGACGCTAATTAGGAGCGTGTTAATTAGGATCGCGCTCATTAGAATTATGCTGATTACATCTGTACTATTCAGGACCTTGTGAAATAAACCTGAGTCATTAATGTCGCTGCAATTGAAACGTCAAGAATTAGTGCTAATTAACACGACGCTAATTAGGGGCGTGTACTTGAAACCAATATAATGAAGACCTTACTCACTGAAGTCGTGTTAATTAGGATTGTGCTAATTAGTATTATGCTAATTACCTCTTTGCTCTTCAGGACCTTGCGAATCAAACCTGGGTAAATAATGACGTGGTAATTAAAACATTAACATTTAAGAAAGGTCATTCAATATCATGTTAGTTAAGACCTTCCTATTCAATAGCACCAATATTAAAAGCGAACTGACACGGTCATTACTCCGAAGCAAACCAAGCATACTGAGTAGACGAGCCACGTAAAAAGCTGGAAGAATTAGGTGATCACAAGCTCCTCCAATGGCTTCAGCCTTCGCACAAGTAGTGCAAGCTGACCAAATTATTTTATATGCAAAGAAGATGCTGAGTAGCGTCCACCGCATAAAACACTTGAGAAGCACACCGGCACTATGACAGTTACGAGTTGAACTGGGGCCTTTTCAGAATCAACGAGTTTGTGCCCGAGTTTGCGAGTCAGTCAATTTGATTGACAGACGGCCGCGGCGAAGATGGGGTCCGCCCACTGCGTTTTCTCTTGCCGAGGAACAGTGCTCACGACGCAACGCCAGCGAGCGGCACGATTCATCTATGAGCCTAATCGCACAGACTATGCACACACGCACGAAGAACTAAAGATTATATCATCACGTGGGTACGATGTCTCGCATTCACTCTTTCACCGCTCTCATGACGCACCACTCACAGCTATGGAGCAAGCGCCCCTGGTGGGATTTTCGGCGAGAACTGTTTACTTGTTTACTATTTACTTGTTTGTGGAGGCATTATTTCTACCGATTCGCTACTACAGAAAAATCTTCAGACGTGTAATGTAAGTATAGCAGTAACCTGTCCATTTATTTATCTGTAATATTCCAGAGAAGCGAAACGAGCTGCACCACAGGGCTGCGCATGTGTCCTTGTTGCCTTCGAGAGTGGAAATTTCCATGTTGCAGGTGGAACGAAAGAATTTTCCGAAAGAGGACAAACGCCCACGAATACGCCCGTGGGAGGCGCGATGATCAGTTGGCAAAAAGATAGCGCGACAATCACGCTGACGTCGCTGCACGGTCAAAATGTTGACTGAGTGGCGGCGCTGACGCGTTCGCACGCGGTGTTCCTTTGAAAACCGCCGCAAATGCCGCACATGCGCACGTGGCGCCATGCTCGTTCTTGTAGCCGTTTTTATCAACGCTGCTATCGCGTGCTCCGCACTCTCTTCCTGTCATGACCGCCGTAATGCAAGCTCGGAGCAAACTCGTGTGCCCGAGAAGCTCGGGATATCCTGCATAGCACCCCAGGTACGTGGAGCGCAGGCCGTAAGATATATGTACCTATTGAACAGGAGTTAGATTGGAGCTCAGACTCCGTTTGCCATGATTCACAGCTGGAGCGAATGAAGCTTGATTCACGAACAATAAAAAGACGTGCTTCTCTTGAAGCACAGGGTCGCTAAGTGAATCTCAGATAAGAAATACCAAAAAGAAAACGCTTGCAAAAAATATTTTTGAAAGATAACACCTTGGAGAAAGCAGTGAGTGCTGTTAGTATCTGAAAAAAATAGGCCGTTAAAAATATTACAGGGGAATTGCCGTTTGATTTTGGCAGAAGCAACCAATTTATTCCATCCTTGCGGTCATCCCTCCCATGACGTTATTCTTGTAAAAGAAACTTGACTTTTAGAGGAAAAACATAATAAATGCGAAACATTTCTTAGCGAACTTCTGCGACTTTTAGCGTATCTATCTATCTATCTATCTATCTATCTATCTATCTATCTATCTATCTATCTATCTATCTATCTATCTATCTATCTATCTATCTATCTATCTATCTATCTATCTATCTATCTATCTACTAGTTTGTGTTCTCCCGCGCTTAGTAATTGGGATGTAGACCAAAATTGATAAGGCGTAACACGACTACGTAACTAAAAAATTGGCCGCGTATCTGCGTGCTTCGCTGCAAATGTCGTCTAAAGACGATAGAAGAGGCGCTGCGTTTGATATGGACGCCATCCGGCAATACGTCGGGGAACATGAGTGCTGTGTTGTGGGCTCGTAGTCCCGGCGCAGCAGCAGGCGAAGACGGGCGGTGACCAACGCGACCGGCGGGGACGCCAGCCAGCCCGAACACGCGGTTTGGCGCGATGCGCTGAAGCAAAAGAAACGTCCGCACTCAACGAGTACTCTCCACACACTCTTTAATTTACACGTCGCCTGCGTAAAACAGGAATGCCAGAGCGGCGACCCATGGCATTCCTACAGTGCAATACAGAACCGAAACCGAAACACAACAATGAGCTCGTGCAGAGGGCAAGGAGGAAGGCAAGTTTCAGCGCAGTCGCGTTTTCATCGCAGCTTAAGAAACTAGGGTCTTTAGAATTACGTATGTATGCATTTTTTATTAAAGGAACACACCACCTAATACTTACCTAGTGATGTTGCGCCTCAGATATGCGTGATATTTACTTTTGGATCGACAACGTTCACAAGTATGAACAGCCGTACCAGTTCAAGATGCATGGCCCTTGGGCAAGTGGTTCAACTTTGGCCGAGTGGCTGAAGCGAGGGACGTGCCGACAAACAGAAAGACAGACCAAAATTTCTCCGTTTAAGTATCCCAAGAAAGACTATCGTCTTTAATAAACGACAGGTCATAACATAGCATGCATGCATTGAATCGCATGATATACACTCCACTGTCTTGTTGCTCTCGCGGCCGCTTCTTTAACTTTTTATATTGTTACGCATATGGACAAAGAAAACGAAAGCCGGTGAACGTGCTTGCCGCTCGGAGGCAGCTAGAAAGAAGACGACGACGTTGGGATATTCAACTTGTTGGGCCTTTTCTGCACTCACCTTCGCGACCAAATAAACGGCCCCTTCAGCCGTATATGTATCGGTCTCCTTCGAGCGTAACAGCGTGGTGGAGGTGGTGGGTATGCGCTCACGACGACGGAACCATCACTGCTGCAGCTTCGTCGAAGCCGTCGAATCGCCGGCCTCCCGCGATCTGACGAGATTGTCCCCGACATGCCCGAAGAAGGAGGTGCTCCCAGGGCATCGCCTTGCGGCCCCTTGCAGTACTACCGAGTCTCACCGCCCTTCAGAGGAAAAGAGGGTGAAGACGTCGACACGTGGCTCAACCAGTACAAGCGAGTGAGCAAGCCCAATGGATGGGGCACGGCCGCTTAGCTCATCAACGTTGTCTTCTTCCTGACCGACACCGCACTTGTGTGGTACAAAAACCACGAGGATGCGCTTACAACGTGGGATCTTTTCGTTGAGGAGCTACAGGCGTGTTTCGGGGACCCTGTCGCGAAAAAGAAGCGTGATGAGCAGAAGCTATCGCAAAGAGCGCAGCTACCAGGTGAGACGTGCACGACATATATCGCAGAAGTATTAAGGCTGTGCAAGGTGTGTTGCTGTACGTTCCATTGATGTACGTTCCGAATGCTGTACGTTCCATGGTTGGACGCCTGTAGTAGAGTTGCGATGCCCGAATGAGAGCTATGATAGGTTCTCTGAACGCCGAAGCCGTAGGTACCGCTTCTAAATCCTTTTATGTGACGTCGAAATATAAAGTGCCTAGAGACCCATGGATAACATATTCCCTTTTACGCTCTATAAAGAAAACGTATAATATGTACAGAAATCTAAAAAAACAGCCATTTAACGCTTCATTGAGGAAACGATACACTACATACTGGTACGTATTCAATGGAATTCTTTATGCTGCAAAGAAAGAGAACTTTAGCAACCAAATTCCTCGCAATAGAAATGATTCCAGGAAGAACTGGCAAATTTCGAATAAATATCTCGGCAGGAAAAAGAAGGCAGTGTTACCTGAAAAACTCATTTTTAACAACGTCTCGTATAGTTCTCTAGACGATATCAGCAAAGCATTTAGTAATTATTTCTCTTCACACTTGAAACCGACAGAAACAAGGTTTGATGCGTAGTACATTCCTCGTTCTGAGTCCTCACTTTTCCTTCATCCCACAGATGAAACGGAAGTAGCTTCGGTTTTCTCTGCATTACGCAACACCGCTTCTGGTATCGATAATATATCAACCTACTCTGCCAAACTTGTTATAAACTTCATTTCACCAGTACTAGCACATATAGTGAATACCATATTTACAACTGGCGTATTCCCCACGAAGATGAAGACTGCTAAAATTTTTCAGTTGTACAAATCAAAAGAAAAAGAGAGCGTGGAAAAATATAGACCAATCTCGGTGCTTCCATTTTTCAGTAATGTCCCGGAAAAATTAATTTGCACTCGTATAACAAGTTAGTTGGATAAATTCAAAATTCTTTCACCTCACCAGTTTGGCTTCAGAAAAAATTGCTCGACAACAACAGCAAAAGCGATCGATTCCGGTTTATTGATAGCAGGAGTCTTCATTGACATCGCAAATGCGTTTGACTCTCTCAATCATGATATCCTCAAACGTAAACTTGAAGGATATGGAATCACTGGAACACCTCTAGCACTCATCAGCAGCTACCTTAAAGATAGAACACAAATTGTTCATGTGGGCCGGTCACAATCATCTGCAAGATTAGGTAACATCGGGGTGCCACATGGTTGCGTACTTGGACCATTACTTTTCCTCTTGTTTGTGAATTATTTAACGTCACAGCTGATTGATGCTACTGCGATACTTTATGCGGATGACAGTAATCTAATGATATCAGACCAGAATGAAAGTTTGTTAATTAAAAAAGTTAACGCTGAACTTTGCAAGCTTCATCGCTGGTGCACAACTAATGCCGTCACACTCAATCCTACAAAGACTGTATTCATACTTTTTCATTCTGAAAGACGGGAAATCTTAGTGCATAATGACATAATCTATAACAACTGTTTCATACAGCATGCGGATCACACAAACTACTGCATTGCTATTGGGGTTGCAAGTACTAATGTCACCTTAAATCCGTACAAATTATTCAGAAAAGAGCTCTTGGCATAATAATGCCTAATGATATTCATATCAGAGGCGATGACTTGTTCCAAAATACTAATGTGTTAAGCGCCCCCAATTTAGTTACTTACAATATTGATTCTATAATATAGAGAATATTTCACGGTAATCTCACCTTACTGTCAGCTTCCCTTCGTCTTTCACCCCGAGTTAACGAGTGTTTTTCACGCTCCAGACTTTTACTACATAAAATAAATACTAATTACGGCTGTCAAACTTTGGAATTTAAAGGAAGTACAATTTGGAATAGCCATACTACTAATCTAAAGACAGCCCCGTCTCTTCACTCTTTCCAAGCGCAACTAAAAAATTCGCTTCATATCAATTCGTAATGCAATAGTCATTTGTAGTCATTATTTTCATATATATTCCTATTCTCACTTATATATATTGCAGAATAATTCATGTTGCTTTAATTACATCGCATTGTCATGTCAGTCATGTTTTTATTCTTTAGGAGCGGTGACCATTGCCTATGAAACCACATTCTGTCATGACATATGTTTTCTTGTGTTTTTGATAACTAAATGTTCCCTTCTCATGCTGTTGCCATTTAGAGTTTTTGATGTTATAATGCCGTTATGGACCCTTTAACAATTTCGTTGGGTCTCTAAAAGTGTAAATACATGTACTACAAAAATAAAGAGATAAACCTTAAAAAAACAAAAAAAGTAGTCAGCGCTTATGTTTCGGAGGAAGATAAAGTCGGGCATTTGCTAAAAGGAGTGGCTGAGGACGTCTACACTTTTCTAATCGGAAAAGATACCCTCAGTTCTGTGTCCGACTTCATTCGGCACTGCAGAACCTTTGAAACGCTGAAGATGCGTCGGATCACACCAAAGTTTGGTCGGCTGGCTAACGTTACGACTGTTGCCAGTGTAGACACGAGCCCCTGCCTCGAGATTTCCTCGACCACTCGACAGACTGTCCGCGAGGAACTCTCCCGCCAAGAAATGCTGCGTTCAACTGCCGACCATCATGAGGTGTACACGCCACGTGATGCTATGACTGCGCCTCTTTCGGCCCCTTGGCAACCGACGATTAGCGCAGCGGCTGTAGAGTAGAGCCCAGCCCCACAGGCAAGGGTGACAACGCGCGTTCCAGCTCCGCGCTATGATCGACGCGCTCAGCGCACGCCTACCCGACGACCTACGTATGACATCATGACATCCCCGATCGTCATGACATCCCCGATGAACCAATCCGCTATACAAGAGCAAATGGTGACACTCATTTCACTGAAGAGCAACCAAGGTTTCGACCACTGCCGGTGTGCTACTCCTGCGGTGTTCCGGGCCATATATCACGGTTTTGCAACCGTCGTGTAGATCTGCGATATGGCGGCCCACCGTCAGAATTTTCACGACCCTCCGAACGCCCTCGCGGTGTCTCGCGGCCACCACCATCTGGCAACGATTATTGGCCAAGCAGCTTCCGGAATCACTCCCCGACATCTGACAGGAGTTTGACGCCTCCACCGCGACTGCGTGCTCCTCGTTCTCCTTCACCGCTGCGTCCCACCACGTCCCCTTCGCAGCCGGAAAACTAGCTAGAGCGGCCGATGGAGGCGAGGTCGCTGGTGATGTGCCACTGACAGAAATACCTCCTGTGTGGATGCTCAAAAACAAAGTGCGTGTTCTTGTGGATGATGTGCCTGTGATGGCGCTGGTGGACACAGGGGCGACAATTTCGGTAATGAGTGTTTCTTTTAAAGACGTGTTAGGGCGCAAAGTTGTTTTTAAGTGGGACGAAACATCAAAGTTCTGCGGAGTGAGTGGCGAGTCGTTGCGTCCTATTGGTGTGTGCAGTGCTCACGTGTCTTTGGGAGGTCATGTTATTACGACGGAATTCGCGATTATTCCCAGGTCGACCCATCACGTTATTCTGGGCATGGACGTTTTGCGGGAGTGTGGTGCCACTGTCGACTGCCGCACAGGGAAGATATTTGTGAGTGGTCTTCCATCAGGGCTCCTGAAAAACCCTGTAGAAGGCCAAACTATATTGTGGGTTTGTGGCGGTACTGTCATACCCGCGTCATATACCGTTCGTGTGCCTGTTGTCCGTAGCGGTACCGATTGCGACAGTTTCCACGCAAGCGTACAGCCGGTACACGTTAACTGCGTGAAGAAGTATGTGTTGGTTCCCCATTGTGTGTTGTCTATCAACAGCGGACGCACTCGCTTATGGACCGTAAACTGTTCTTCAGAGCCCATGTTGTTAGCAGACGGTTTGAAATTGGCCTGCGTCAGCAGAGAACACGCACCCTTATCGGTGGCCGAACTAACAGATGTGCCGGAAGAACCTGGAGGTCACACTTCGGAAACGGCCCTTTTATCAATGATAAATAAGTCCCTTAGCACAAGCGAACGGCGAGCATTAGTGGCTGTGCTTTCGAAGCACGTTTCGGTGTTCGACTTTGCGCAGATGGACAACATACCCTCAACCCTGTGTCTCGAACACGCCATACCATCAACACGGGTTCGGCCAAACCGATTCGACAAAAGCCATATCGTGTTTCGCCATCAGAGCGCCAAGTTATCAACGATCAAGTGCAGGAGACGGTGGAAAAGGGAGTCATACAAGAGTCAGTCAGTCCGTGGGCAGCTCCAGTGATTCTCGTTAAGAAGAAAGATGGATCTTGGAGATTTTGCGTGGACTATCGCCGGTTGAATGCCGTTACCAAAAAAGACGTGTACCCACTCCCAATTATTGATGACGCAATAGACTGCCTACATTCGGCCTCTTACTTTTCCTCAGTAGGCCTACGATCTCGCGACTGGCAAATTCCGATGCATCCTGAGGACAAGGAACAGACTGCCTTCGTGACCCCTGACGGGCTCTTTGAATTCAATGTGATGCCGTTTGGGCTGTGCAACGCTCCGGCGACGTTCCAGAGATTTATGGACACCATTCTACGCGGCTTGAAGTGGAACATCTGCATGTGCTACCTCGACGGCGTCGTCATCTTTGGCCGGACATTGAGTGAGCACAACTCGCGTCTGGATATAGTTCTGAACTGCATCCGAAACGCTAGCCTAGTTTTAAACTCGAAGAAGTGCCACTTCGGAGAGCCGTTGAAGCGTTCAATGCACCGCGCTCTGTCAAGGAGCTCCGCAGTTTTCTGGGGCTCTGCTCCCATTTCCGCCGCTTTATTCCCAAATTTGCTGACGTCGCGCACCCCCTCACATGCCTGCTACGAAAGGACATTCCCTTTGAGTGGACTCCGGAGTGCCAGTCTTCTTTTCGTCAACTGAAGTTTCTGCTGACGTCACGACCTCTCCTTCAGCGCTTCAATGCGTCGGCCCCAACAGAACTTCGCACGGATGCCAGTGGCGTAGGTATTGGTGCCGTCCTAGTCCAGCGCTATGGTGACCGCGAACACGTCATTGCATACGCAAGTCGCTCACTACGCCGGCCCGAACAGAATTACACTGTCACGGAACAAGAATGCCTCGCAGTAATATTTGCGATCCAGCGGTTTCGTTTTTACCTGTATGGGCGACCATTCACAGTCGTCACCGACCACCACTCGTTGTGTTGGCTTGTCAACCTTCGCGACCCTTGTGGCCGCGTTGCACGCTGGGCGCTTAGGCTCCAAGAACAGCTTCACCGTCTCTTACAAGAGCGGCCGACGACACGCCGATGAGGACTGCCTCTCGCGTATGCCACTCAGCACTACGGACTGTGACGCCGATGACTTTGACCACCTTATAGTTTCTGTGTCGCCTAATTTTCCAGACCTCGACAGTTTCATAGTATAGCAGCAAAACGACGCAAAATTAGCACCGCTCTTCAACACCACGTCCGCCTCTACTAATGCGCGCCATTTCTGCATGAGCGATGGACTCTTGTACAAAAAGAACCTTTCGGGCAATGGCGTACGTTTTCTTCTGGTGGTGCCGGAGAGCCTTCGCACAGCCATTATGAGTGCCATGCACGAAGACCCTACGTCTGGACAATTAGGTTCAGCGCGGACGCTCAACCGGACTAAGCAACGTTTTTATTGGCCTGGAGTGCAAAAGTCTGTTAAGATGTATGTGGCCAGCTGCATGCAGTGTCAGCGCCATAAACGCCCATCTATTGCTCTAGCTAGTCTCCTCCAGCCGATGCCACCTCCAAGCACACCTTTCCAACAAGTGGGCATCGACCTCCTGGGCCCTTTCCCAAAAACGTCTAAGGGCAACCGTTGGATAATAGTTTGTGTCGATTACCTGACACGCTATTGCGAGACGGCGGCCGTCCCCTCAGCAACAGCCAGTGACGTGTCATTGTTCCTGCTGGAACACGTCATACTCCGACATGGCCCACCTCGCATGATCATCAGTGACCGTGGACGATAATTCACAGCGGATGCCGTGGAGGAGCTTCTTCGTTTATGTGAATCCCGCTTGCGTCACTCGACACCGTACCATCTACAAACAAATGGGCTTACGGAGCGCACCAACCGGACAATTATCAACATGTTGTCTATGTATGTCTCATCCGACCATAAGAACTGGGATGACATGCTACCTTTCATCACATATGCATTCAACACCCCTAAGCACGAGACTACCGGCTATAGCCCTTTCTTTTTGCTGTACGCTCGTCCACCCCGCCACACAATCGACACTGTTTTCCCTTTCTGTAATCACGAAAACGTCACAGTCGCCGATACTCTCTGCCTTGCTGAAGAGGCGCGTCGTATAGCTCGATTACGCACCTTGGCATCTCAAGACAGAGCGAAGGCACGGTACGACATTCACCACCGACCTGTAACCTATCGACCCGGTGATTTAGACTGGCTGTGGACTCCTACACGGAAACGTGGCTTATGTCAAAAGTATTTAGCCACATACGATGGACCATTTGTTATCATCACCAGACTCACAGAGGTCACCTATACTATCGCTCGCCTTACGGCGAGTGGTAGATGAGCTGACAAGACCCAAGTGGTCTATGTCGCCAGCTTGAAGTTTTTGACGCCGCGACAACCCGACTGACTCGCCCGGCGGCCTTTGTCTGCGAGGAGACGAATATTACGCATATGGACAAAGAAAACTAAGGCCGGTGAACGTGCTTGCTGCTCCGAGGCAGCTAGAGAGAAGACGACGACGCTGAGAGGTCCAACCTGTTGGCTGCTCCTGCGCTCACATTCGCGACCAAATAAACGGCCCCTCCAGTCGTATACGTCTCGGTCTCCTTCGAGCGTAAGAATATGTCAACACTGCCAAACAAGTATGTGCCCTTGAATAAGTGAGGCGTGGCACCGCTGATGCAATTATGTACAAATATCTTTCCTGGTGCAGGTTATCCAAACAGAAATTGCCGCGCATTGATCGCTTGCTCATTTGGTGGCAGCATGGTCTGTGCACTTGCTCTACAACCCTGGTATAACAGCTCGCTTCCTGCAAATATAACTTCCAATTATTATGCGGGCAGGAAACTTAGAAATTACACCGAAATCTACACGTATAACCCGCCATGACTACAAACGCAGCATCCGCCATCGGCCAATGGGGATGCGGTACCACTGACGTAATTGTCACCATAATAATCTTCCTGGTGCAAGCAATCAAAGAAACGATTACCGTGGATACATGCCTGGCTCATGTGTCCGGCGTGACAGCCCGCCCTACGCACCTATCCTTCAACCCTGCATATACCTTTCATCCCGAGTTTTTCATAGGGTAGAAGTAAATTTATGAGGTTTTCCTTGTCAAAGTGTCATTGAAAACCGCGCAAATATTTTAAGGAGACGGACGGTACACCGGTTTTAACGACAGAACCATAGCCGGTGTTTGTTGCACCTGTGGGTAGACACTATCTGTTTGCTCTATAGAAATAATGTTGCATTTGGTCTTGTCATCAGCGTAATTCCATTAAAATAACAATAGTACGTGTTTCCCGAGAAAAAGAAAATGTTCCCCATAAATATATTGTCGCACACGCGGTATAGCACCATGGAGAGAAAAACTAAACCTAGAAGGAAGCGCGCCTGGTACCCACAAGCTGTCCTCTTGCGAAGCCATGGAAGACTTTCGATCATGCCCCTGTTTAAAAAATACTAAATTTAACGAGCACGCACTCCTAGAGTCTATTAGCCTGCCTCTTTTGACGCCACTACCTCCTCGTGCTTCATGCTCTATTCATAATTTGCAGCAGGCTCATGTGGCACTTTTTCTATGGCTGGGCTTCAAGAGTGCCACGTGACGCTAGCTCCTAGTTTTTTTCTTCCACATTCAGCACGACAGACACCAATGGCTTAGTGTCCATGGACATATATTTTCGCCTTCAGAGCAAACTTCTTATTACAAAGGCTTCAGTCACACGACATTCTTTCAAAAAACATATGTTAGCACGCGTGATTTAAATTATTTTAGCTGCGCGAAGATAGCTCTTAAAATAATTCTGACGACTACAGTGTTCGGAGACGCGCCCATAAGTAAATGCTGGTGCGAAAGGAACTACATTAGAACAAAAATTGCTGGCCTCATACAGAAGCTTGTAAAAGTGGTTTTAACCGGTTTTGACTTTACATGCTTTTCTGCACTACTCTTTGTATTATGCCCAGTACACTGATCGCGAGGGTGAAGAGGGATGGGCGTGTGTGTGTGGTGTTGTTGGGTGAGTTACTTAATTGCGCTCCTAGATTACTGTATTGGTATTTTTTTTTAATTTTTAACCTATGTATAGGGTAATAATTACGCCGCGAACTCTCATCATTACCACAGACTACCCCGCTTTGTGCAGACTCTCGACGTAGAAACAGGACACTTGGCTCGCTCGGCTCAACGCCTCCACAAGTTCGCATACACCGCGGTTTAAGTGTTCTACTGCTTAAACGTGACGCCAACTCCCTGTCTTGGTACCCGATCAACGCACCACGGAAACAAAGCAACTCTGCCTTTTTAAACGTTCCTTCGAATTCCTGCCAGCTTGTCGACAGTGCATGCTCACAACGTCATAACTGCCGCCGAAAAAGCACGTGCCATTGCTCATCGCAGCCTTTTCTGTGCGTATTCTCTGTGGAACTTGCGAGAGCGAGAAAACGATTCACCTTAATCTTGTGTGTGGTTTGTGCATTTACCACTCAGAAAGAGAGCTGTGAACGATCGCAAAAACAAGAGCAAATATGACAGCTCCGTGAACTGCAAAGAAATGCCGAAATCTACCCTACTGTTACGTTATCAGTGGCCACGACCGTAAAGGAATGAATAACACAGTTAAGAGTTCCCTATTCGGAAAGGCGAGAGCACTGCATAGGGGCCGTTGAACGTGTTTCGTTGCCAATTGATCGCATCCTCCGCCGCCGGTCACATAAGAAAGTACAATAATGTGTGTCTGCTGTTATTGTTTTGCGTAGCCTTGACGAACGGCCATGGAAGCCTTGATTTTGCAGCTCAGCAGAGTATCTAACACCGGTGCGCGCCGTGTGAGACGGAGTGAGCAGCCAGATGCAAATTCAAGACACGCGCTATGCACAACGCGTGCCGCGACTTCCCTGCATCTGAATTGCTTGTCACCGCACAGCATCGCGCACATACAGCGTTTTGAAGGCACAATGCGCTGGATTTAACTAGCGAGTGCTAACACATGCGTCATGCAAGTTAATCGCAACATGTTGGTCATCATCACCCTGCAGCTTTGTTTTGCTTTCGCGTGTATCCCGGGAAAGGAGACACACACGTCTCCCCGTTTTCAATATATACAAACGGAAGACACTCACCAACGGAACTTAATGAGAGCAGCATTTTGGGCTAGTTGGTGATTGTGATGTTATTGGGGCAGGACCGCTCCAGAAAGAATCAGACAACACGCCAGTGCACAAACACACGTCCCACTTCTATTACACCCTTCACGCATAGACAACAAACATTACGAAAATTCCTAACAAACCGCACGCAGACTAAACCAAATGAATAAATAAAACGTCCGGCCTACAGTTCATGTCGTCGGGGTAGTCGCCTGGGCCGTCGTTGATGACTCGTCGGCACCTTTATGTAGCAAAGTCGACGTTGCTGTAGCGCCGTCACCTGCGGTGACGAAGTCGCAAGATGCATGGTCGCCGCGTCGAACTCCAGTGGCTCTGCGACGAACTGGAGCCGACGACACACGTGTTCCGGCGGCAGGGAGTTGTGCCCTTTGAGCACCGACATTACGCCTGGGAAGCCCACGCCAGCCCTCCCGGAACAGCGGGGCAAGGGCAGGTTCAGGAACCCGGCGCCAGCTCTCCTAGACCGGTCGTCTAGCGGAGGCTGAGCTGTCCATTCAGCTGGTGGGAGTGTCGCGACGTGGCCCGGGTTGTACCTATGGGCCAGGCGCCCAGCGAGGTAGTCCTGCCTCGAACGCCGAACCTCGCGCACTGCCTAAGGCACGGGTCACGCACCCTCGAGGCCGCGTCTCACGAGCTGCCGTTGTCTTCCTCGTCGGCACCGCAGGATACACACACACACACACATCACATCCTCTACGCCACCGCACGGCACACTATTGTCGTTTTTGGTTCCGGTTTCGCGTCCGCGCAGCACATATTATGACAGGGATCCATGACATCAAAGAAATTGCGCGACGAAAACACGAACAGAAGAAGACAAGTACAAACACAGCGCTGTGTTTGTACTTGTCTTCTTCTGCCAGTGTTTTCGTCGCGCAATTATTTTGATACCAACGGAACATTTCGTCATGTGTAATAACACACTCAAACGCACAGGAAGTGAAAGCTCAATGGAGAACGCCAAGCAAAAGGCCAAGATCACCGGGGTCATTGTCCCTGATAACGAGAATTTTGTACGGCTGATCGTGTATGTAGTTTGTCGCTTTGCTGTTATGTATAAATCCAAACTGTGCGCATTTAGCCGCTAGAGAACGGGCGCCAAAGGGCTTGCCTCAAACTCGATGTCATGTGATGCTCGCTCATAGTAGCGAGTTGCATCGTGCCGAAATAACACAAACTTCTTTTGCAATGTGCCCCCTCCTGGCTTTGAGGAGCTTCCAACTTTTCAGGAGCGTGGACTCGTGGATGCAGCTTTCCAGGTTCCTAATATTCTGGAAGCCGTGCCTCCACACAAACGAAAGAGGGGGTCTATTGTGGCTTGTGCACATTAGCTTGCGGACGGCTCTTTTTGAATAACCGGGTGAGCGACAGGGCTACGATGAGAATGCTGGTGGTGGTTTTGTTTGCAGTGCCGCCATGTATGACGTCTATTACGGCAAAGTTAGGCAGAAGATGAGAACGGCGTCGTGCTTTTGTGGAGAATAGCAGTTGTCATATGACTGCTGTAGTATCCCCCTCCCCCATCCCCTTTACATAAAGTGTAATCATATGCGTAGGCATAACAACATGATGTAACCGCAGTGAAAAGCAAATGTAAAAAAGGTAACATTTTCTGCAGACTTCGTCGGTTTTCGTGGCAGTTCTATAAAACCGTTAAGGCAGCCTGGGGTGCCATACGCACTAGTAAAATTAGAGCCTTGCTAAAATGTAATGGCAAACATGAACTTCGGTGTTCGCGCTATCAGGCTTTCAGCAGTGAACGTTGTAACTCGCGGCTGCAGTTTCCGATGATCCTTTTTCTCATAGTTTGGCCGGAGGTAGTTGCGTGATAAAAACTAATTCAACTCCCTTTTGGCACCATGTAACCAGACCAGTTCGTGGCAATAAAACACTTTATTAAGAAACGCAGCCGAGTATGAAGGAGCATTGTGTTATGCTGTTAGCGTGTTGCATATCTTTTAGTTGGCTTCCGTGCATGCCATTGAGCTGCATTAGTTTCATTAATGAAAATTATTTTGTGATCAATTATTCTCTGCAGACTCGTGCGGTTGCCCTGTAACACAAATTGTACAGCTGAAGAATGATTGTATGTAACAAATATTTTACGTACAATATTGCTTCATTTCATGGCATTAGGTTCATGGTTTTATTGTTGAATTGAGTTCACCTAGGCGCAACGCTAAGAAAAATGAATTTATTTATTTAAAGTACCGTCAGGGCCAATGACATTGCAGAGGGCAGTAGGGGCCAAATGTACAACATCAGAAACCACTAAGAAAAATGTCACACAAAATTAAAAAGCATTAGCGGAAACTTTATAAAAACGAAATTCAGACTATTTCTTAGATAAAATCTCAAAACAATAAAAGTAGTTACACAAGTGCTATATGCACGAGAGGAGAGCAGAACACATGCCTTAATGCAAAACACAGCGTTGCTCCTGTAGCCCCAGCTTGAGACCCGTACGTTTTTTTGGCACTGAATAGCACTGGGAACAATATTACATGCTCGCATTCACTGGCACTTCAGTGAACGCACTTGGAAAGAGATGTGTCGCACTGTTAGGGGCACTTGCTTAGCCGCTGTGACGTTGGCGCTCACTGGGAAGCGCTGGAGATGGTCGAATTTTTTTATTGGTGTGCGCAGCCGCATACTGGAGCCTCTACTGTTGCTGCCAGTGGCGCCCGCTGCTTTATGTATTTGGCGCGGCGCAATGCTAAGGTATCGTTGAGTATCGAATGTCTGATTGGATGGTACCGAAGGATGCTAATCTAGCAGGTCCCAAATATGTGTTACAAATTCTACCTTGGCAGAGAAATAGGACGAGATGCGCACTGCTTTTATGATGTACGTTTTGTGAGGTCACTGTCATTTTTCAAGTTCTCAATCTGGAGAAAAATGTGCCAATAACCCAAAGCCGCCAACGCTTACCATTTCGCTTTTTAGCATGTCTTCTTTATTTATGCTGCTTCAATAACGTAGTCAATTCTTGCGGTGAACGTAGCAGCAATAAATGAACATTGTGTACATGATGCGCGCATATATAAGTTTTGCATCCGTGATGTGTTGCCGTAATGATTCCATATTGCAGTGTTTAAAGTCTGGAGCTGTCGATCTGACTAGACACCGCAAATCGTTCCATCGCCGCGAAATGGGCGAAAAGTACATGAGCTCTAGCTTCGCGACTGCTCCCGACGGAGGCCAGAAGAATAGCCGTCGTTCAATATCGCCACACCCCAGACGCACGTCGGCAATTTTTGCATTTCCACTTCATTCAGCTACACTTAAGGTAACAGATAGATTCCTAGCAAAAATGCAGAAACTTCAACAATCGCAAGTCAACTGTGCTGAGATCGGTCCTACTCACTGCGACTGCAGCGAGCGTTAGGCCTATCTCTGAGGTAAAATTAGTAGCGCGAACACACAGGACACCCCACATAAAAAAGACACGGCACACACAGACTTTTTTATGCGGGCTGTATTGTGTGTTTGCGCTGATGCTTTTACCTGAGAAATATGAACCAACTTTTCCCGAATGAACTTTTGTTCTAAGCCTTGCGTACTGGCCGAGTTCGTGTACATGCCACCAGCGCATCTTGTTTTAAGTCTTTCGCGATTCCAACGTGTAAGAATGACTGTAGAGTACAGTTGGCACATAGTTAACCCAGATGAGCTATTTTTGTGTGTGTATGCGGTGTCCGCACAAGGAGCGATGAGCATCGATGAGACGAGCTTTCAGCAACGAACGCAGGCTCACCGAAAGCTGCCGGCCACACTCGCTTGCACTTATCTGACTCATGTGTCACGACACATACCTGCCAAGTGGCACGCCATCGTGCAGTAACACACTGGCACATTTTTTCAGCGCATTATATTTGTACGCAGAGCCACTAAATTCCTTAACAGCCAAGTCATTAGGTGGTCGCTCAGCTAAGAGACATATATAAGCAAATTGAATGTCAGCCAGAATAGTATATTGCATTGGGGCAGTATTTATCCTTACCGCCGTTATAGTGCATAATGGGGAAATGCCGGTGCCTAACATATTTTCGCTCTAGAGGAGATTGCAAATAATTTATTGCTGTGTATTCGTCATTGTGTCGCGATACGAGCTGAATGAACATATTAATCTGTCTGCATTGAATTCCTTTCCTGTGCCTTGCCTTTGTTGAACAAATACCATAAAAGAAAAAAAAAGACAGATTGGCGCTGTGGTACAACGTTCACTTGCCACACAGAGGGATCGGGTTCAAGTCCCATTGGATCGTACAATTTGTTTTTCTTGTAATTTTTCTTAATTCGCGCGATAGCATATACGGAGTTACGGACACCCGCGGTAACGGTGGCGGTTACTGCGCCAGAATCGGCTGTTGCTGTGATCTCATTACAGCTGTCATTGTAAAACGACGAAAAACCATCACAAATGAGTTAAGGTGGGGTCAGACTTTGAAAATGAGTTTGAATATTTGACTGTACAGCAGTCATAATAAAAGCTAAGGGTTAAATTCGCAGGCAATTTCAAAAATATACTCAGGTTGCATTGGAGCTCGAAACGAGTTTTAGAGTACATTTAGTTTTTTTTTAAAATTATGTTTTTTTTTAGTTTTTCTAATAATGTACTTTATAGTATGGACATGTTAGGTAGAGAACAGGTAAATTTAGTAAAGAAGTATCGACAGACGCTTCATGAATGTGGAACTAAAAGTGTGAGCCTATAGCAAAAAACTACATTTTTACGTTTTTTGCGTTAGTCAGTGCATAAAAACTGCCACCTATTAAAGTTTTTTTAATCTAAGAAACACAAGTGGATCTAGGCTACTGGTACTAGTTCCACGAAAGGAAATTGCAATAATTAACACATGAGATTTTTCGTTTTCTTATGCTTTATAGTTCTTGAGAAAAAGGTATACAAATTTCCAAAAATGTTGTTTTGAGAAAACGCAGGGATCATATAGGGGTACACCCACATTTCCTGTGAACGTGTCGAGAAAAAAATACGAATAATTCTTATTGAAACCGCATGTGCACAAGTGTGATGCCATTATCTGAAAGACAAATCAGCTCTCTATCATATGATTTCACGACCTCAATATTGAATTTTTTCGCCAAATGAAGCCACACCCCACCTTAACAGACATGTCACTGCATGCGCTAAGTTTACTGCTAAACTACCGCACATATAAGCTTTCAGTCTGAGACTATTTAACGACGTGACAGATATATAACAGCGCAGTATATACTTTGTTTGATGGGAAGGCAAAAAAGCTGAATTTCACAACTTCACTGGCCCCTTCAGTCAGCAAATACGAATTTACAAAATTACAGGCAGCGCAAAGCGAATATACGAATAAAAAGAAAAAAAACATGCATGTGGCCCGTGACGGAATAATAAAATAATAACTCCCAAATACATATAAAGAATATTAAAAAAAGCTATTTAAAAATTAGTGACACTAATTAGCCATCACAAAAATCTCCCAACATTCACGAGCAACAAAATCAGCGCATCCAATGACCATATCAGCTTCATACATGCACGCATGCCCTCATTTATTCATTTCCACTTGTTCATTACACTTTGAAGACGGTAATGTAATTATTGTTCGGAGCCCATAATAATTGCGAGGGCATGGTACATTCCCAGTCTCTGTATATCGAGTGAGGAGGCAGGCAGGATTTGTTTGCAAGTCAGCGAAATTACGTAAGAGTGCATTTCCTCTGCGTATTCATGATCTAAAAGATGATTAAAGGTGGAATTTGCAATAACTGGTTGCCCTTAAATTCTATATTTTGTAAATAATGAAGAAGTGTCTGCGTTATGAGATACACTTTCAATTCACCTCAGGACATTTGTGAAGCACTATTTGGTTATTTTTTGATGCTTCAGATCCTGTACATCGGACCAGATCACAATAATGTAAATGTGAAGAAACGAGAGCATTGTATACTAATATTTTTTACAGGTAGTATCTGCTGGTATCGACGCAACTCACGTGAAACTCTACATACTTTGTGAATAATTTGTTCTGTATGGTAAATCCACGCCATATGTTCGTGAAAGTGGACACCGGGTATTTTTAACACTTTGAGAAAGTTGAATTTCGAAGTGCCAGTTTAGACACGATTTGTATAATTTGGAATCCGCAGAGAACAGTACAGTTTTGGTTTTTGAGCAATTATTGTGAAGTGAATTTGCCACACTCAATGCATATAATGTATTAAGTACTTCATTAGCAGAAGCAATGATGTCATCAGCCGTGTCACCGAAAAGAAATACGCTAGTGTCATCCGCATAGATTAAATATTCTACAGATCTGTCAACTTGTACAGTATCATTAATAAACATGTTAAAAACAGAGGTCACAAAGCGCTGACTTCAGGTACGCCATTCGCAGCTTTGATGGATGATGACAGCTCTCGGTTGATTGATGCACACTGCTTCCGGTTAGATAAATAGCTTTTTAAAAAAGTTAAAACGACTCCATGAACGCCATAACAGTGAAGTTTTCTAGCATACTAACGTGATTTATTCTAAAGAATGCGTTACAGATATCTAGAAATATTCCTTGGGTGTTTTTGTTTCCATATTCTTTTTA
Source organism: Rhipicephalus sanguineus (assembly GCF_013339695.2). Taxonomy (NCBI): domain Eukaryota; kingdom Metazoa; phylum Arthropoda; class Arachnida; order Ixodida; family Ixodidae; genus Rhipicephalus; species Rhipicephalus sanguineus. The sequence continues at coordinate 128,153,520 of NC_051184.2, read as the reverse complement.
ATATTTCCTTTTCATAATAAATAAAATTTATTTTATTTTAATAGTAGTACACTTAGAATACTAGTAATGTCATAGTAAAGGAGTAATTCTAAGCAATCTTTGTCGTCTCTTTTACTCATTTTCAAATGTTCCAAATAATTTAAAACATCAGGGGAACAATTTGACGAATTCAAATTATGACTAGTGTCAACGATTGAGCTAAAGTGCTGATGAAATTTCTTTGCTAGCATTGCAGCCTTGCATATTTTATTATTGGTAACCAACTCCCTAATATCGTTCGTCACTTCTTTATTAGATATGATACCGTTCAGTTTTCCATAATTACTTTAAATCAGTGACACCGTCAAATATCCTGAAGTGATCATTGCGTTTAGCTTGTTTTTGAATTTAGTTAGTTTATATCTATGTACCTTAAAGGGTTTAAATTTTTCCAGGTCTCGCTTTGTCAGGAACTCATCAAAGAACCTATTTTTTGTTCTTTTATCATATTGCGTATTGCCGAATAAATCCAAGGTTCATGTGCCCGTTTTGATCTAATAAATGTTTATAAGTAAAATATTTTCTATATAAAGAGCATAGAGCAATATTAAAAATATATTTAGCAAGATAAGCGGAAGAAGTAGATAGGACGTTATTCCAATTTAGAGCGCTAATTTCCTCTCTTAAAGAAGTTTGCGTTCGTGTATTACTTTTTTGAAAGAAAACGCTTGAAAGCATTTTACTCATTTTATCAGTTTTATTTTCGAGAACTACATATATGGGGAAATGATCACTTTTCGGGACATGCACGACGCCGGCCTGTATCGTACTTTTTGTACTATTCGTGATAAACAAGTCTAATAGAGTTGAACTGGTAACTGTCATACCTGTTGGCATGGTGATTACGTTTTCTTTTTTAAAAGAAGCAAGAAGTTCCTAATATCTCGTTTCTTTATGGATATCGCTCATCATGTCGACGTTAAAATCACATCCCAGCACTAATGTGTAATTAAGTCACTGATATCACATGTTCTAGATATTGAATACATGAATAAATATTGCCATCAGGTGGCCTGTACAGTACTACAAAAGGCAGCTTTGATGCACAGAGACAAATCTTAATGATACTCATACGTATTTCCAGCTTTTACATGGAAGCATACACCACAAGCAATTCTAGATTTTTTTATTTTGATACAACACATTCTATCCCTCAATATGAAACATGTCTGAAATACTACGGTACCAAGTATCTATCAGTCATCATAATAACAGAAAACAAAAAAAAATAGAATTCATCAAGGAATACGCGATAGTTTTATTCTTTCGAGCGAGCTGATTCCATGTTATTGTGAAGGAATGTCAGGGGCTGCCTGCGACGGCCACATAGGTACTAGTTCAATTTAGATACACTGGAATAAATCACCATGCCTCACTACCGAAATATAAGGCTGTCATTAAGCTAGACTACATTCGCCTCAATCGCATCAAAAGGTACGTATAAAATAGGTTTCCTTTCCGCTTCCAGGGTAGAGATTCTGCCCTGTGATACACATGCATATTTTCATTAGCATTCACGCCTTGCGTGCCGTGGTTTATAGAGCACAGCCTTCATTTCCATGCAAAGATATTCGTTTACTTAAACAGGGTTACTTTTTGTCAAAGCTTAATAATAATAATGATTTTGGTGTCTACCCTCCGAAAACCACGACATAATTATGAGAGACGTCGTAGCGAAGGCCTCCGGAAATGTCGACAATCTTCGGTTCTTTATTGCGCACCTAAATCAAAGTACACGGGTGTCACGCATTTTCACCTCCATCGAAAATGCGACCGCCGCGTCCGGCATTCGATCCCGTGACCTGCCGGTCAGCAATCGAGCACCTTAACCACTAGACCACCATCGCGTGCGTTTTTGTCAAAGACAAAACGACTGCCTAGTTTAACAACATTTTAGGTTTTCACGGTAGCGTCTCCTCGCACAAATACAAGAACTACAAAGTTGACGCGGTTGATTGAAACGCCTGTGATCTTGGCGCTTTCTTTCGGAAGAGGTTATATTGTTGCGGAGGCAGCATAGAGTCAATATAGGACGCACACACCGCGATTTGCGAGACATTTCTTTACTCATTGACGTTTTATAAGTAGCTACAAATTCACACGTAGCTTCTCGAGAGTATCTCTAACACCAGTGTGAAGACTGCGCCGACGCACGTCGTCGACAATGAGGTGTATGTAGCGCTGGTCTCGCTGTAGCAATGCGCGGCCTTTCACATTGTTGCGATGGCGAAGGTAGTTTTCACGCAAAAAGCGTCGCGGTGTTCAGCTGCGCCCTCGAAGTCGGCGAGGAATCATTGAGCTTGTCCAAATAGTGCTCGAGCAGGGCCAAAGCACTGGCATCAATGTATTGATATTACATTATGGAATCACAGTCATCTGCTACCTTCTCCTTCGCCATAAATATCTTAGCTAGACGTTCAGCGCAGATTACTCTGACTTCAACACCTTTAACCTGTGAAAGACATGAAACTGTTCAGATTGGATAAGCTGGTTCACCTCACTCACAGTCCTCGTACACTCGCATCGACCAGACGCCCGCTTGTTCTTGGCACGCTCCATGACAGTCTGGTTGCAGGAAGACGAGATGATCGGCTCCCGGGTTTCGGCACTGAAAACGATATGAAAAACCATTGCGAACAATTTGCGCTAAGCCGACAAAGCATGCCACAGCGAAGCACGCTCCCGTCGCCGCTCGTACTTCCCGTCGACGGACACGTCTAGCTTCCAGATGCGCGGCTTCCTCCTCGGGAGTACGCACTTTCCTAGGACGCCCCATGACTCTTTGGACACGACCAGGCGCAGCCAGCCAATGTGCTATCGGAGGTTGCACGCGATAGCTCCGTCGGTGGGCGTGGCTTAGGTATTGCCATGCGCGGCTTGGCCAGGTGGTGTGGCCAAAGACCGTATCTTTTTTTCTCTATATACTGCTTTATCTCTCTTTTGTTGTTGTTCTCTCTCTTTGTCTTTTTTCTGCATTTCATTCTATCAATTTCTCTCTTGCTGTGCTATGCTTTACCCAATCCCCTCCTCCTTTTCCGCCTCCTCATACAAGGCTATGCTTTGCTCTGCTAGCATGCCTGGATAGCCGAGTGGTTAGGACGCTCACCTTCGGATCGAAGGTACGCGGGTTGGAACCCCGCCTCGTAGGTAATTTTTTTTGGACAAACATGTTTCTCTTTCTCTGCATGTATATCTTTCTTTCCGGTTCTCTGTTTCATTCGATCCTGAAGACTAGCCTCCCGTGTTTATTTTTCTCAAGGATGGACCGGATGCGACTCCGGGTTGTTGGATGGTTCGCTGACGCCACCGTCAAGCACATCTAGGACTTTATGCTTTGCGTGTGGGCTACCTAGCCACATCGCTCGATATTGTCATCGTCGAGTACATCCCTACCACCAGACCTTCGAACCTGACCCGTTTATATCACCGCGGCCATCGTTCTCAGTGTCTCGGAACCGTGGTCAGATGTCTTCATATACCGACTACCATCCTCCTGCCAACCGCCGCTCGCTATCGGCGATGCGCCGTCGTCCCTCTACGCCGGAGCGGGAAAACTAATTGCCGCAGTTCCAGAGGCAGGAACTGCGTCACGCGCGAAAAGACCAAGCCCTCTCCCTTCACCGACGAACGTTATTGCCGTGTATGTGGACGGCGTCGCTGCACTCGCCCTTGTCGATACAGGTGCAGCAGTTCCAGTTATCAGTGCCAAACTCTGTCGCTTGCTCAAAAAAGTTATGACGCCGCTGTCCAGCATATTGGTTCGCAGCGCCAGCGCAGACCGCGTCACGCCGACCGCTGCATGTTCTGCTCGCGTCGTACTTAACGATCCCCTCTACGTCGTCGAATTTTCAGTCCTGCATTCTTGATCACATGACGTCATTTTGGGCTGGGACTTTCAATCCGCTTATAAAGCCGTCATCGACTGTTCTCGCGCTGAAGTGGCAATTGAAGTGCTTTGCAACGCTCCGTCATTTCACGCTCGTGAAGCCGAGGACAAGCTATTTGTTGCGGAAGACGTTACAATACCATCCTTCGCCCTTGCCACGGTGTCCTGCAGCTGTATCGCCAAGTCGAGCGCACTTTTTACGCCATCTTCTATATTCGTCCGCCGCAATTTTTTACCGCTATCTTTTGCCCTTTTGGAAATTCGTGACGGTGTCAGGACACTGCTTGTCTCCAACCTTTTGTCATGGCCTGTAACACTGCTTCGTGGAGAGTGCGTCGGACGTGTCCACGGTGTTGACCCTTCAACCATCACTGACAAGCAAACTGTTTCCACCGCCGAACACGAAGTCGTCGAAGTGGCCTGTGGCTCCTCGCAGCAGGTGCTTACGTCTGACGTCCTCAGCAGCTCCATTGCCGACACGTTGACTGTTCCTCAACACGCACAGCTCCAACGCCTCCTCGACAGATTTCGTTCGTCCTTTGACTGCCACATGTTTCCCTCGGTCGTACGTCAGCTGTGAGTCACAGCATCGATACGGGTACCAGCGCGCCACTGCGACAAAGACCGTATCGTGTGTCTACGACAGAGCGCCAGGTAATTTTTATTTAGAAATACTGCCAATCTCATATGGGACAAGGCAGGCAAATATCTTCGCGGATGCCAATAATTGACGACCAATAAGGTGACATGCTGAAGCGTGACATCATCCAGCCTGTCATTGCTGTGTACGAGTAAAAGCTCGCCTCAGTTCATGGTTTCCCATTGCGCAGCTGACAGTGTACACTGTCGAAAGTGGGGGGAGGGGCCCTGCCCCCCTAAGTTTACTCAGGGGGGGGGGGGGGGGCTAGCGCCCCCCTTGACCCCGCCACCCCTGGTAGATGCGCCTATGCGTGGTGGTGGTCTCTACTACTTCCGGTGTTTGGCAGCTGTTAACCGTTGTTACTTGATAAGACGATCGAGACCAGTGACTGCTTCGAACCAGAACGGTGTATTAGAAGAAGTGAAGTAGCACGCGCTCGCGCCAGGGAGAAGTCTTCTTTTCCCTCTTCTGGCGTCTTTATGATGATATTTTATAGGCTCCCGCCCGCCCAAGTTGCAATGGGATAAGCTTTCGCGGGCTATTGGAAACACCCCTCCAGAGGGTATATATGGTGTACAGATCTCCTGAGATGTTCTTTGTTTGCTGTCCGAAGAAGACAAGCTCTTCTTATTCCGTCTCGCCCAGGGTAGATTTTTTCAATGCGGCACATTTTCCAAAATGTTCTTGGGCCCTTGTCTTCAATCAACACCATGTCGCCCTGTGACAGTGTTCTTGCTTGCCGCGTCATGGCTTTGACAATAGCTCCAATTTCTTTGATGTATTCTCGATGCGATCTCTTCCACCAAGCTCGCCCTATTTTGCATCTGCTTCGCCATGCTTCTTCAACTTCACCAATGTACAGCCTTTGTTTTACGTCTTGAAGCTGTCGGCGTCCGCCTATGATGTCTACTGGCGTTAGTGGCATTGGCTCGTTAGGCTCTCCGTATACGTACGTCAACGGTCGATTGTTGAGTGCTCCTTCAACTTCTGCAACAATAGTGCGTAGCTCCTCTACCGAAGTTGTCGTTTTCGATATTATCTTCCGCATCGATGTCTTCATGCTTTATATGAGGCGCTCGTGAAATCCTCCCCACCATGGTGCGCATTCGGCTATCGTTTTCCACTGTATTTGGTTGCCGCTGCAGTAATCCTGTATCACCTCGTGTCTAATAGCTTCAGGCATTTGGTTGATTTTCTTCTCGGCCTTTATGAATGCTTTGGCGTTGTCCGAGTAGATAACTGCAGGCATCCCCCGTCGAGCTGTAAATCGCCGGAAAGCTTGTAGAAAACTTCATGACATGTCGTTGGTAACCAGCAAGTGTACGCCTCTCGTTACCGCACAGGTGAACATCAGGACATGTTGTTTCACAATCTCGTACTTGTCTTTTGCGTAAAGCGGTCCGGTGAAGTCAACTCCCGTGACTTTGAATGGCTCTGCTTCGGTTACTCTGTCCGCCGGGAGAGGAGACATTTCTGGAGTGGCCGGTCTGCTGTTATGCCTCTTCCCGACTACGCATCTCTTGAAAGCTATTTTTACTGCTTGGTGACCCTGTAATATCCAGAACTTGGTCCGCAGTTGCGCGAGTGTTGCTTGAACTCCTCCGTGCAATGCCATGTGATGCACGTGACGAACTAGCAGTTCCGTGATGTGCCCTTCCTTTAGTAGTACTTTGACGTGCCTGATTCTTGGCTGAACTGCAATCGTCCCTTTTATCTCATGAGTCCATCTTCATCAAGGTAGACTTGTTGTCCATTAACTTGAAAGAACTTAGCGCTTGGATCAGTCTATACCCTTCCCGGAGGTCGCGGGATCGAATCCCGGCCGCGGCGGCTGCATTTTCGATGGAGGCGAAAATGTTTGAGGCCCGTGTTCTTAGATTTAGGTGCACGTTAAAGAACCCCAGGTGGTCGATATTTCCGGAGCCCTCCACTACGGCGTCTCTCATAATCATATCGTGGTTTTGCGACGTTAAAACCCAGGTATTATTATTATGGATCAGCCTCTACCCTTGTTTGCCTCAGTGGTACTTGGGTCTGTCGTATCCAATATTTCTCTACATTTGTTATTTCTATTGCTGCTAACAACCCCTTGTGACGTTCTTTTCTTGTATTTTCGATGAATCTGAACACCCATGCCGTCACTCTTACAAGCCGTACGTATGATGAATACCTTTCGATTGCGCATATTGGTTCACTCTCTTCTCTTCCCGCGCATTGGTGGCATTGCGTTTCGTGCTGATCTTCCATCTCTGCATACGTCGGAATCATACTTGCTGTGTTTGTCTCCAGTGACGTTATCCATTTGGGTCCGTGGCACCATAACTTTGAATTTATCAATGCCTTTGCGTTAATTCCTCGTGTAAGGAGGTCAGCAGGGTTGTCTTCACTTTGAACGAATGACCAGCTTGCTTGAAGTGTTTTCTCATTTCTGCTATTCTGTTGGTAACAAACGCATCCCTTTTGCTTGTTCCCTTTATCCAGGGAAGCACAATCATTTTGTCCGTCCAGCAGTGTATTTCCTGTATTCTTTCGTTGAAGTGACCTTTGACATATTCGCCTAATCTTGCTGCTACCACCACTGCCATCAGTTCAAGTCGCGCCAAAGTTAGCTCTTTAACTGGAGCTACGCGGCTTTTGCTGTTACTAGCCTTGATTCCTTGCTTCCATCGTCGTACAATACTATTAGATATGCTGCCGCTCCGTATGCTGATGGGCTCGCGTCGGCAAAGACAAGCAGCTTGTACTCTTGTACCATTTGATCCGTGCTGGCGTAGCATCTGACAACTTCTATAACTCGAAGGTCCTCCGCTTCAGGCATGAGGTTCCTCACTTGTCACATTCTTCTTTAGGCAGTTGGTCGTCCTACGTGACGTTCATTTTCCACAGCCTCTACAAGCCTATCTTTGCTCGTACTGTGAACGGCGACAACAAACCTAGCGGATCAAATATCTTCGCGGTTGCTTGCAACACTGTCATTTTGGTCATGTACGTGGTAGCTGTTAATGACTCCCACATTTCAACAGGGAGTGAAATCGTGTCCTTAGTGTTTCCATATCAAGCCCAGAAGTAATATGTACCCTTTTGATAGAGTGTCAATGCGCGCTTCGTCCTTTTCGTTTTCTTCAATTATTTTGTTTAATCTCTCTTCATTGGATGTCCATTTTCTCACGTTCATCGCTGCTTCTCTGAACACTTGCTTTGCCTCTTTGTACAACGTGACTGCATCGTCAATCGTTGCTGCCCCCAGAATGGCATCATCCACGTAGATCGCTTTCTGCAGTGTCCTTGTCGTATACGGAAACCGGTCAGCCACTTCTTTTAAATGGTGCTTTATTGTAGCTGCCAGAAAAAATGTGCTCGGTGTTGTGCCGAACGTTGCTCTTGTCATTCGCCAGGTTTGCACTTCATTCATTAGCTTTCCCTCTGAGTCATGCTTCCACCACAGAAATCTCATCGCATCTCTATCCTCTTCGAGTATAGAAATTTGTAGAAATGCATTTTCTACATCTCCAACTAATGCCACTTTTTCTTTTCGAACGTTTATCAACAGCGACAGCACGTCCTCATTCAAATTTGGTCCTGCCTCCAGAGTGTCGTTTAAGGACATGTCCTTTTGAGAGTGTGACGAGGCGTCAAACACTACTCGAAGCTTTGTCGTGGCTCGGTCCTCTCTAATGACCGCATGATGTGGCATGTAATAACAAAGCGCATTTTTCGGTTCTGATGACTCTTGCACCTCTTCTGCGACTCCCAATTTCATATGCTCTTTTATAGCTTTGTTATAGCGACTCAGCACGTCTTCATTTTTCTTCAGCCTTTTAGTCAGCTGCTGTAGTCTTTTCATTGCATTTTCGTTGTTGCTTTCCAAATTGACGCTCTGTTTCCATGGCAAGCTTACTTGATAGCGACCGTTCTGTTGCACTATGTTTTGCTCGAATTCCTCGACGATTTCACCTCCTGTGGCATCCAAACTGTTCCTTGTGATCCCCACTGACTCCAGGTGCGAAAATTTTTGTAGTTCTTGCTTAAGTTCTGTTTCTGAAGTTTCAACCTTCAGAACCATGACTGCTTGATTTTGAGTCAATCTTGTCTTGCTTTGCTCCGACGGACCTTGCAGAACCCAGCCCAGTGTTGTCTCGACAGCCATCAGTCGGCCCTCGATCCTTCGGGTTCTACCAGTGAAGAACTCCCAATAATAATCTGAGCCGATGAGCAGTCCTACGGAGTCTGTTGCAGTCGTCTCGGTACTGTAAACAGCCACTTGCATCTTTAGTTGCTTCATTTTCTGGCTGAGTTTCTGACTTCGAACGGGTATACAACTGGGCGAGATGACGTCGACTTGTAACGCTTCGATCACTGTTGTGCTTTGTGTTTCTCGTTGCGCTATAGTCACTAGCACCACGTTCATTAGCTTGACCTTTTCTTCTCCTCCGAATGACCCAATCGTCAGCCTTTCTTGTCCCAATACCTTCGCACCTATTTCTTTCGCTAATCCGGCTTCAATGAATGAACGCTGACTTCCGCTGTCTAACCGCGAACGGCAATGTCTGCCACATTTTCTCCTTCTATGCATGCTACAGCCGTTTGCAACAGCACAAAATTATGCTTCATATTTTCAGTAGCGTGTAGCGTAGAGGTCTTTGCTTCGGCTTGCGTTTTTGTTACGAGCTCTGCCCTTGCTTTATGCCCAGGTCTACACACTGACGTAGCATGCCGTCCCTTGCATTGCTGGCATTCCAGTTGGGCTTTGCAAATATGCTCTGCCGACATCGTGCTTGGCACAGAGACATGGCTGTCCCCCGATGGGGCTAACTTTGAACTATCACTGTCGAATAATTTTTTAGTCTTTAGGAAAGATAGAACGGTCTCTCGAGGCGGCGGTGTGTTAGTCCCTGTAAAAAGCAGCTTCCACGCTCACATAATTGAAACAGAAGCTAACATTGAAATTTTGTGGGTCGCGCTACAGTTATCATTTGTAACCTGTGCTGTCGGAGTGTGTTACTGTCCGCCAAACTCTCCAGCCGACTTCAATGAAAAACTGAATGATTCTCTCAGCCTCATACAATGTAGTTATCCCCGGTCCCCTATATATTTGGCGGGTGATTTTAATCATCCAGGCATAAACTGGCGGGCGTGTACTCTCGAAAGTGGTACAAGAAGGACTGACGGTCAGGAATTTCTCGATGTGCTAGCCATGTTCAATTTGACACAAATGGTTTCTCTGCCGACACGCGGTGATGCTATCATAGATCTGGTATTTCCTACCGAGCCTGGTCATGTACTTGTCAATGTTTTAGACAATATTAGTGATCACAATGTGCTTCATTGCGAATATACATTGGAAAACAAAAAGCCAGAAAAGCCAAAGAAAGTAATCTACAACTACGCGCGGGCAAATGTTGATATGATTATGAATCAGCTGTCATCTTTTTATTGGAATTTTTGCGCACCTTGGCGCTGCGCACAACTAGTGAAAACTGGCATCTCGTGCAGAAGCAGCTGACTGAACTAAAAGACAAGCGTATCCCTAAAATTGAAGTAACATCGTCAACCCAGAGCCCATGGTTCAACTTGCATGTCAAACGTTCCATAAATAAAAAAACGATGTTACTCGAAAGCAAAACAGTCGGGGTCTGATAGCGATTGGGAACGTTACCGTGAACAATCTAAGCAATGTAAGGTTGAAATCGAAGCAGCCAAAGATAAGTTCTTTAACAATGATATAACAACGCATTTAAGAGAAAATACTAAAAAAAAATCTGGAAGGTAATTAACCCCAAACCTTCTTCGTCATCCCAAGTGTCCATTTCCAAAGATGGTGTACTTCTTTCACCATCACGCGTTGCAACGGAACTAAATGAATTTTTTGGTTCTGTATTCACAGATGAAAATCCCATTCCGTCGGACCTTAGCTTCACGACTCTCGAGTCGGTCATGGACGATTGAAATATTTCGTACCAAGGTATTGAACGCGCTATTGAAAGGCTCCCAAATAATTCGGCACCCGGCCCGGACGGCATCTGCACCAAAATGCTAAAGATAACAAAGCCTGTTATTTCTCACATTCTAGCAGCTGTTTTTCAGCAATCAATTGATAACGGAAGCGTACCAGATGCCTGGAAAATTGCCCACATCACTCCTATTTTTAAATCGGGTGACCCCTCTATGCTTTGTAACTATATACCAATTTCCCTAACAAGCAGACCGTGTAAACTTTTAGAGCACATTATATCATCTGCAATTATGACATGTCTAACCACTAACAACTTCTTCTTACCAAGTCAGCATGGTTTCCAGCGTGGCCGTTCATGCGAAACTCAACTGTTTGAACTAATAACCGATATTCACGAAGCCATACACAATAAAGCAGTCATTGATGCTCTATTTATAGACTTTGCCAAAGCCTTTGACAAGGTCCCCCATAACCGCCTAAATATGAAACTCAACGCCCTGAACATCAACCCTAAGATCTCTAATTGGATTGCTAATTTCTTGTCTGATCGCTACCAGTCTGTTTTTGTTAATAATACTTTCTCTCCATTAATAAAGGTAAAATCAGGCGTTCCGCAAGGTACCGTGCTCGGACCAATCTTATTCTTAATCTACGTCAACGATATAGGTAACCACCTGTCATCCCGAATCAGACTTTTTGCAGACGATTGTGTCATTTACAGACAAATTACTAACCATGCCGATGTCAGTGCACTGCAGTCTGACATTAACCAAATCACCCGCTGGTGCTATCAATGGCAAATGGAAGGTAATGTCTCAAAAACGAAGTACATTCAATTTACGAGAACTACCAACCCAGAGCTACATTCTTACATGATTAACAATATGGTAGTTGAAAACGTGTCCACAATAAAATACATAGGCGTCCATCTTACACAAAACCTCTCATGGAATGCTCATGTTGATGCAATAACTAGTAAGGCTTCAAGAGCCCTAGGATTTATTAAACGTAACTTGCACTCTGCCAACCAGTCCACCAAACTTCTCGCATACATAACTTTAGTTCGCTCAAAAATGGAATACGCCGCCCTTATTTGGAATCCTAACCAGCAATACCTAATTCATAAACTTGAGGCCATCCAAAACAAGGCAGGCCGCTTTATCGCAGGAAAATATTCACTGTTCCATAGCATAACAGCAATTAAAACGTCATTGAAATTGCCTGCACTAGAAAAGCGTAGGCTTATCGCACTACTGCCTCATTTCCACAGACTTTATTTCAGTGATTCATCGTTCTTACAGTCACAGATTAAACCAGCTCATCGCATTTTTCCACACCTGGATCATGCATACGAAATACAACCCATGTTTGCGCGTACTAACTTCCTTCGTGACTCACCACTGTTTCTTGCAATTTATCATTGGAATAAACTACCAAGCGATGTTGTAAGTGTGCGCGATCACGACACATTTGTTAGCAAATTAAAGGAGATGTGAAATATCGAAGTGTAAAATTTTGTAGCTATCTCTTGTTTAGTTTAGTGCCAATATTACCTGTATTATTGCAGACCTTGTTTCATGCCTTACTGAGTGCTACATTGTATTACCATGTTTTGTTCGTGTGCAGACTTCTTGTGCTTTTTCGATTTTCTTTTTTTTTCATGTTCTGTGTAAATGTTCCCTTTGTAAACATAACGCTACACCATTGTAACTACCCCCCCCCCTATGTAATGCCCCCATGGGCCCTTAGGGTATATGAATAAATGAATAAATAAAATAAATAATATTGCCAACTTCCGGTCATATCCGTACGGCCGAACATCGTGAGTTGTCGCAGACCACCATTCGGTGTGCTGGCTCGCCAATCTCAAGTATCCAATGGGCCGTCTTGCACACTGAATTGACACGGTGATCGTGTTCTAGTCCCGACGTATGCACACCGATGCCGACTGCTTGTCGCTTGCTCCACTTCAATTTTCGCAACACGACGTTGATGAAAAACGCTCATTTCTTGCCGTTCTCACGCGTCCGTCGTGAGTAAACAGCGGCGTGAAGATTTGGAACTCCAGCCACTCATCGACTACCTAGAGGGCCTTACATCGGAGCCACCCAGGACATGAACCCGTACATCATCATTGTTTGGCCATCGAAATGACATCCTCCCAAAATTGAATTTTCACTCAACCGCAGCCGCCTACCTCCTTGTGCCGTCCACACTGTGAGATGGCCGTTTGGGTGTCAAACAGACGCTTCGCGCATACGCCAAAGGTACATCTGGCCTAACCTTCGCACACGAGGGGAAGCAATATGTTAGGACGTGTCATGACATCCAGAGACGCAAGACGCCATCCGTGCGTCCCGTCGGACTGTAACATTCCGTTGACGTCCCACTGATTTCTTTTCGACAAGTTGTAATCGATTTATTCGGACTATTCCCAATGTCCAGAGCTGGTAACTGCTGGATTGCTCTTGCTACGGACTATCTTACGCACTACATTGAAACCCGAGCTCTCCAACGAGCCACTACTAGTAAATTGCGACCTTGTTTAAACATCGCATCGTACTCCGCCACGGTGATCCGACAGTGGTTATAACCGAGAGGCTCACACCATTTACGCCTTAGCTTACAGAATATATTATGCAGCTCCATAGTGCTATTGATGGCAAAGCCACTGCTTCCCATCCCCAAAATGATGGGCTCACAGAGCGGCTGAACGAGACTATAGCTGATATGATTTCCAGGTATGTTGAGTTAACGTCGACCACAAAAGCAGGGACGAAGTCTTTCCATACGTCACATGCGCATATAACTCCGCCGTAAAAGAAACTATCGGCTTTACCTCTTTCCGCCTGCTACATGGCCGAGAAACTGTGACAACAGTGGCCACTATGTTTTTGGCCAGTCACCGTTCTAACGTTCTCGATTTGGTATTTTGCGTACTTTTCAGAATAAAAACATATACTCCGACTTAACACAACAAAATATAAAAAAGCTACACAGACGTTTCGCCACCTTTGCGGGTGGCATCTTCAGTATGAACTGGCACCGAATGAGCGAAGGTCACCCAGTCTATTTCTAGTCTCGTATGTCTCTGTACACATCCGGTAGGGGTCCACGGTTTTTGTTGCACGCCGACCTGTCACGGCGGATGAACCACGACTCGAGAAGCTTTCTCTTGCCCCACCTTTGTTCCTGAGCCAGCGTCGTCGCATTACTGAAGTCGAAGGCGTGCCCCGTCGTCCAGCAGTGTTCGACGAGTTCGCGCTTGGAATGTGTGGCATGGGTGGCTTTGGCGACGTCCACTTTGTGCTCTTTGAGCCTCGTTGACCGCTTCATGCCTGTTTCGCCATGTATGTGGCGTCGCAGTCCCCGCACGGTACCTTGTAAAAGACCTCGCTTTGATCGTTCGCAGGGGTGCGGTCTTTGGGCTTGGTGAACACGTTTCCCAAGGTACAATGAGGTTTGAAAACGGTTTTAATGCCCAGCGGACGAAGTGCTCTCCGAACAGAGTCTGACACGCCCCGACCGTAAGGAATGGAAACAATGGATATTGTGTTTTCTCGTGCCGCACTCCTTTTTCCCCCTCGCATACGTCTCACGGTGTCGTTGATAAACGTCCTCGGATAATGCCTTTGCTCCAACACACCGACCACATTTTCCATCTCATGTCGCCGCAAGTGCTGATCAGAACAAGCAGCATCGCAACGGGACAAGAAAGTCCTCACGACGGACCGTTTGTGCTCGGCCGGGTAATGTGAGTGGACGGACAAAAATCCTCCTGTATCGCGTTTTTTGCGGTACACTGTTGTTTTCACACCGCCATTACAAGCCCTGCAGACAAGTGTATCCAAAAATGCCAAGGCATTGTCCTTCTCTACTTCATAGGCAAACATAATGGCAGGATGTACGCCGTGCAGTGCCTCATGGAAAGCAACCAGATTTGCCCTCTTCAGGATGACGAAAGATTCATCAACTTACATACGGTACAGTTTCAACTGAAAAGGTAGAGCCTCCAACGCACGTGTTTCGACGTGTTCCATCACTCAGTTGGCCATTGTGACGGAGACTAAACTTCCCATAGGGCACCCTTCAATTTGGTGGTAAACTGTGTTGTTGAAACTCAAGTGCGTTTGTTTCAAGCAAAACCGCTACAAAATTACGATCTCCTCCACCGACATCGACGTACGTCTTTGCAAATTTCTATCCTCTTTCAAACGGGCCTCCGCAACCTCAATTGCCAGGACAACAGGGGCACTTGTGAATAAAGAAACAACATGAAAAGATACCATCACATCATCATCATCAAGCTGCTGCGTACGAACGACAGTTGCAAATTCCCGAGAGTTTTTGACTGACCGGCCATTGTTCTCGGTGAACGGTCTGAGCAACCCAACCAGAAACTTTGACAAGTTATAAGTTGCTGACCCAATGAAGGACACGATAGGGCGAAGAGGACAGCCCTCCTTGTGAACCTTGAACAGCCCATAAATTGTTGGAGTGGCCGCATCCGAAGAAAACAGTCGGCTGTACAACGCTTGATCAATGCTTCCCTCGTTGCGCAGTGCCCGTAACTATTCCACCAGTTGTCGTTCTGATTTTGCTGTCGGGTCACGGGTCAGCTTCACAAAATGCGAGGATTCGCTCAAGATGTTGCACATTTTCTCCTCATAGTCCCTTCGATCTAGTAAAACCGTGCCTTTTCCTTTTTCAGCAGAAAGGATGACGATAGCATTGTCTGACTTGAGATCCTTGAGCGCATCGCGTTCCTCAGCGGTAAGGTTCGTACAAGTGTTTTTGGCACTTGCCAGGACACTTACGATTCGGCTACGAGCAAAGTTCACCCCCGTTGCGTCGTGAATGTGCCGCAACTTTTCCTCAACCTCCGCAACAATGTCCCGTTTCGGCACTCTCCGTGGGGCTATCGCGAAGTTCAGGCCTTTTGACAGCAGACTGATGTCGTTGTCTGGCAGTTGCCTCGAAGAAAGGATATGTACCGCTCTGAAACTGTCACGCTCCGGCGGACGATGATGTAGCAATAGAGCAAGTTTGTGGCGATGTTCCTCGATGCATTTGTTCCTTTCAAAATCCTCAGCTTGCTTTCGCGCCTTGATAATGTCATGGAAATTATTGGGATGGAGCTTTGATCCGAGACAGGTTTCTGCCGCATGCACGCGACGTCTTATTGTTGTCCTGGATTCTGGCTTTCAGGCAGTTGCGGCTGAAGTCCCGTGCAAGCTTGCGGCCGTACGGAGTGTCCACGAGTGTCTCGCAGTAAAGGCTTCTGGGCGCCACGTTGTTGTTCAAGCACTCGTAGTTGAAACGCAGATGACATTCTAGCCGCGCAATCTTCGTAGACTTGTTGGTGTACTCCCTCACTGTGCCAAGAAGAATACTTCCGTACAGAACTCGTATGAATCCAAAAATGGTCCAAAAGCCGGGAGAGTTCATGATTAAAAGTATATTCTCCCACATAACACAACAAAATGTAACAAAAACTACACAGACGTTTCGCCACCTATGCAGGTGGCATCTTCAGTATGAACTGGCGCCAAATGAGCGAAGGTCACCCAGTCTATTTCTAGTCTCGTATGTCCCTGTACACATCCGGTAGGGGACCACGGTTGTTGTTGCACGCCGACCTGTCACGGCGGATGAACCACGACTCGAGAAGCTTTCTCTTGCCCCACCTTTGTTCCCGAGCCAACGTCCTCGCATTACTGAAGTCGAAGGCATGCCCCGTCGTGCAGCAGTGTTCGACGAGTTCGTTCTTGGAGTGTGTTGCATGGGTGGCTTTGGCGACATCCCCATTGTGCTCTTTGAGCGTCGTTGACCACTTCCTGCTTGTTTCGCCGATGTATGTGGCATCGCAGTCCCCGCATGGTACCTTGTAAACAACCCTGCTTTGATCGTTCGCACGGGTGTGGTCTTTGGGCTTGGTGAACACGTTTCCCAAGGTACAATGACGTTTGAAAACAATTTTCATGCCCAGCGGACGAAGTGCTCTCCGAACAGAGTCTGACTGTGTCAGCCACTGCTATAAGGAATGGGACCGCATCTCATTTGCCGCATCACTGCAAACCTTGCACGTGTAAACCACTACTGGGAAGCGTGTGCATTTTGCGGAAAAGCAAAGACAAGTTGGCAAGGGAATTGGCTGAGGCTATGTACATACAGAAAGCTGGCGATCTGTGTGTCAGCGTTCCTTCTATAACTCCTTATCAAAATGAGTATAGTTTTTTGGTGGATAGGTTTTGATCATGTGGTGGTATCAGAGATTGCTTTTGCTTCTGTGGTGTTGTGCGCATGCTTGAGGGTTATTAAGCTAAGCTTTCGGAAGAATAAAATTTAGTTGCGAGTGTGCGCTTGTCCGTGTCTTACGTGTCTTCTACGTTCCTGTCTTAACATTTGCGCCATCAATTAAAGTTCAGCTATGCCAGGATAATGTAGCGTTAGCAAAGGTTCAGCTAATTATTCTTAGCTTTCCTGATTGTCTAGGGTTAGCTTGATTATCATGCTTACTGCTGCTCCATTGACACAAACCCGGTATATGCTATATGTGGCACATGTATATTTATTTTGCCAGGCAACTACTTCTTGATCCGTTGAGCTCAGCTTCTCCGCTCTTCTACGGAGAAGCTGAACTCATCGCTGAACTAACTTTTACAGGCTGGTGACTCATAAAATTTTGTGCACTGTGTAATCCATAGCCGTAAACTGCTGCTGTTGCTGCTGCTGCCGAAGATGGAATTTGATGCTGTTTCACTTTTTTATGTCCTGATACATTTCACTGTCGTAGTCTTCAATTGAAATATCTTCTTGTTGACTATTGCTAAGCGTAGCGTTGGACCCATCAATATGGCAAGAAACTCGGAAAAGGACGCGATGTGATGTAAATATGAAGTAAATATGGTGCTAGAGTAAAGGAACTCAAGGATATTGCAAGACATTTTGAAAGCTTTATGCGTCACCTAAGGTTGCAAATGCGTGAACTGAAAGAGAACTTAAATTTCTTCTTGGGAGCTTTGATGACTTCAAAAGTCTTAGTTCAGAAATTGTAGGTCTGAGGCAAGAAATATATCAACAAATCCAATTCAACACTTCCTCGAAGGCGAAAAACGCTAGTCTATTAGAAAGAGTTGAGGAGCTGGAGCAGTACGAGAGACAATACTCTGGAAATAAAGGCGTGTGACCAAGTAATGATTACAATGAAGTAGTAAAAATCATAGAGGAATAAGAGGGAGAGATCTTTGATGGAGGAGCTATTGTTGTCCGTCATTTTGTTTCTACCCCTAAAGAGGAGTAACTGAACAGCAGCTCCTTACCCAGAGACTGGAAAACAATGAAGGTTGTTCCACTTCACAAATCCGGTGACACTCACAACCCTCATTACTATAGACCTATTTTCTTGACATCAATACCTTGTGAAATATTTGAACACGTCATTTTCTCATATCTAGTCCCTTTTTTGGAATCAAATAAGTTTATTCATAACAGTCGGCATGGGTTCCGTAAGTCCTCCTCATGAGAAACGCAATTACTAACATTTTGCAATGATCTTCGCGCATTTTTAGACGCCGGCTTTATAGTAGAGTGTATATTTTTAGATTTTGCAAAAGCTTTTACTGAGTTAACCACCACTTACACTTACTAAAACTCTGCGACATTATTATTGATTCTTGGTCTTTAATTGAATTCGAAAGTTACTGTCTTACCGAAGGCAGTGTGTGACCACTAATGATACTGACTCTCCTGAAGTTCCGGTAAGCTCAGGCGTACCTCAAGGGTCTGTTTTAGCACCCTTACTTTTTTAGGGGCGAATCACCTTAGGGCCTCGGCTTGTCTTGTGTGGTGTTGCCCGTGCTCACGGCACAGCACCATGTAAACTCACGGAAAAACGGTTAACAATAGATCAATATCAATCATAAATTGGACAGAACAATATACAACACATAGAAGCACAAACCCTTTATACCAGTCGGCGATTTCAACGTAGACATATTGGACCTTAGGATTTAGCTTTGTCGTCGAAGCTCATTATCCGCCGTCATGGTGGTTAGAAAACCGTTGGCATAGTGGAAACATGTGTGTATGTGAATAAAAAAGTTTACTATAGACGAACAATCGTAATTCCGACAAAGCAACATAAAACACCTGCAAGCACAAACCCTGGCGACTTCAACGAACACATTGTGAGTATAAGGACCGAGCTTTGTCAGCGACTCTTTATGTGACATTGCGCCACTCAATTTACATTATATGGCGCAACGCTCAGGTAACATATGTGAGACACAAAAAAAAAGGTTGAACAGCACACAAATATCAATCATAATTGTGACAGAAGAATATAAATCTCCTACAAGCACAGACCCTTTATACTAGTCGGCGACTACAACGTAGACATTACGGACATTAGGAGCTCGCTTCGCCCAATCGTCATCATTCACTTCGTGGAGGTGCGTTTCATAGAACACATTCTCTTTTTCCCACGAAATAAAAAGGGTGAAACACCAAAAAATACCGATATTAAGCGCCCATCAGTCAAGCATATGACAGCACAATGCACGCTGGAGTGAAAATACACGAGAGGACGCCGTGGTGCGAATGCGTATGTAAGGGCGTTCCTGACCACACATTCTCTTTATGGCATGGATGAAAACGAACGGAAGACACGGCATGCGGCGGCTTAACGGGAACGTCGACGACAAGCTGCTACTCCGGAGGCGACGGCGCCAGAAGCGGCGGCAAAACGGCTAAAAAAATGCCCCCCACCTCCCCGAAGGAAATCGTGAGGAAATGCGAATGCATTTCTTGCGCCGACAGTACACGGCGTAGTAATTTTAATGGCGTAAAGCTGGACACATCGACGCACTCAAGTGTCTCCCTTTTGGGCGCCTCTTTCAACGAACGCTTCCTACGTGCGTTCGCATTCCTAATCACCTCAGGGATGTTGTCACCGCCTTCAATGCAGCACAAACGCGTTTAGAACGCGCTGTTTTCAGGCTGTGTCAAGGCAGCACAAACGCTACAAACGCGTTTTAAACGCACTGCATTGAGGCGGTGGCGCAGGGAGGAGAGAGAGCGAACGGAGAGAGAAGGAGCGGCGAAGCACTGCACTTACCCTCTCCTACACTCTCTCCACACACGCGGGAGCTCCGCCGAGCTTCCGCGATGCGAGCGCCCTGACACGCCAGAGCGCGCTCCTTCTCTCCACTCATTCTCCGCTACTCCGCCCGCGCCACCTGCTTAGGTTGCTAGGGCGAGGATAAGCGCGCGCGCCCGCAGCTGTTGCTATGGGAGAGGGAGTGATAGCGGAGAGGCGCGCGGACACCGACCGACGCCTGACAGAGCCCGACTAAGAAATGCATTCGCATTTAAAAGGACAAACAGGAGATTCACGCTTACCGAACTATCCCCAGTGCTTCTCCCACTCATCATCATTCGCTTCGTGGATATGCGTTGATATTTATGCGCGAAGCATCTTATGGCGGAGTTTAACCGGTGGTGGTGATGGTGGTGGTGTGCGGCGTGACCATCCTTACTGCGCATGCGTAAATCCTCTCCACACACGTCCTCTCCACACACCTCTTCTCCACTCCCGCTTCCCCTTTCCCCCTCTGATCTCTCTCCCTTACCCTTTCCACTTCTCCTCTGTGATGAGAACGTGAGATTCTTAAAATCTTTAGGTTAGGAACGTGGACGTTCCCAACAAACCGACGAGGCTGCTTGCAGGTTAGAACGAATCGCACTTTATACAAACATGGAGGTGACACAAGAAGACAAGAGCAAGCAAGGTACACAAAAGAAGAAAAGAAATGGACTAACAAAAGTTGAACATGAGGGAAGCGTCTTAGCGAGAGTCAGTCGACGCAGGCTCACCCTTCGGAGAGTCGAACGCGCAGCGCGATGCGAGGAGACGTGGCGAAGTGACGAGGAGCGCGAGATGGCTTCAAAGAGGCCAGCGACGGCTTGTGGAGGCTGACGAGAAGCGTGGAGTCTTGCCGAAGGAAAGAGTTGGAGGCGGAGGACGTCAGCGGCCACGTGAAGCTCGCAGCTTCAACTCGTGGACCGTGTCCCAGAGCGTCGACACTCGGGCCCGGTCACCCGACTGCGTCGAACGCCCAACACCGTCTGGCTTCCTTTTCTTCTTCGGCTCCTCTGTCTAGGTGGCGTTGCTCTTCTTCGACCCTCGCCGCACTCACGCACTTTCGCACGAGCTCCACTGTCGTCGTCGTGTTTCTCTTCGCGCACATCACACAGAGGCACCATGAATCTTATGCGCGCACATCACAGAGGCCCCCATTCAAGTCGTTTGTTTATCGTGCAAAGTAAAGAAAAGGCGATACATGTGCGCGTAACAATGACACACAGTACACTACACATGGCCACCAAACAATGATCTACAAAGTTGGAATGCTTCCCGATGAGTTCAAATGGCAGATCACTTGACAATGCATAGCTGATCGTCAACAAAAAAAACTGTTTCAGTCTTAAGTGAAAGTCCGAGAAAACAACGGTCAGTAATTTAAACACGACACTCAAGTTATCGCGCCCCACACGAAACCAATGGCGTCTTTCACATCCTTTGAGGCTAACAACAGCACAGACACACGTCCGCGCCTCCGAATGAAAGGATGCGGGAAGACGGCCAATTCAAACACCTTGCATGCTTTGAAAGCAAACGCAGCTATCACGTGCCAATTATGACACTTGGCGCGCAGGCCTTCGAACCACGCGCACCGCTTTGAACGCGCCTGAATGATCTGCTCCTCCACACCAACACAGTCTCTATCGAGGTGAGGCGAAAACGCATTCAGTGGCACAACGGACAAAGCTGCTGCCTCACCTGATGAAACACATGGTGTATCAACTTCTCGGCTGCCCGAATACTGTTGTGTAAACACTGTACTACCTTTTGGAAGCTCCCTCTTTGAGCGCAGGTAAAGCTCCCTTTCATGTGAAGTCTTTGTATATTATATGTTGAGCAATTCAGTTGACGCCTCCTCCTTCCCACACAGAATGTTACTTCCCTTACTTTCAACATTTGCACTACGAGCCAACGTCGCCCTCTTCTGATGTGAGTTAGTGCTATGCTCCCCGACCATTCTATGCTCCCCGCACTTTCATTCTCTGTTTATCACTGCTTTATCATCTTGCGTGTTATGCTGATGTATAAATACATTTGTTCGTTACCATTAGTGCTCATTTGCCTACACTATTATAATTTCCTTCCGTTGCAATATTGTTTTTTTCCTTTATAATTCGTTGTATTACACATATATTTTACGTGTATCGATGTTCCTTAGCCGCTCCCCTATATAATGCTTCTTGTAAGCCCTGACGGTATCAACAAATAAATAAATTTACCAATAAATAAATAAGTACCATCGTCGATCATATCTGCAGAAGAAACAAGCGGAATGGCATATTAAAGAAATCAAGGAAACCAAAATTGAATATGATGCGCTTGGTTCGCAGTGAAGTGAGCGGGTCTACGTCAATCAGCATACAACACTGCGCAACAAAAAGCTGCTTGCCAAAGCACTGCGATAGAGTGGTGCAAGTTCGTTTGGACATCGCCAGGGAAGATTCTCGCTCGTAAAGACGAAGGGCAGAAGCGGTTCGCATCTGCAATGAAAATGACCTCGACGAAATTGCAACGCATGTGAGCGCCTCTGGAAGCGAATGCTGAATTTTTGTGTGCACAACTCTTTCAATCGCAACTTTATTTTGCAATAATTTCTTTGTCTTGGTTGCTTTTCCTAATCATGACCACTTATCAAGAAGAAACTTATTGCAGCGTTGACAAATTCAGCATTCCATATACCAGAATTAATGCTTTATCCGCTCTGCATATAAATTCGAGAAGCATCAGAAACAAGGTAGAAGATATTGGTGTTCTGCTTCAGGAAACAAATCCCAAGCTTGAGATAATGCTCTTCAGCTATCAGATTGTGGCCCAGCGTCAGCTGTTCATGGGTGTGCATCGCATACGTTCGGGCGTCATAGAAGGGAACGTGGTGACCTAGCTATCTATGTAAAAGTGTGTGTCAGGCAAAGTCGCATAAATTTCTCAGTTACTGATGATTACTTGGAATGCCTAACCTTAAAAATTTCCGACCTGCCGGTTTCTGTAATTTACCAGCCTCCATCGGGCGATCAAAAGAGAATGTGTGAATTCATTAAAATTTCGCTGCAATATATATGCTTTAATAGCGAGCCATTTTTGTTAATGAGTGAGATAAATGTTGATATGGCCATCGAAAATTTTTGGATAATTTAACTGCGCACTACGATGGCACGTACGGCTGTAGTAACCATATAAATGCACTTTTTGAATAACAGGGCATAGTGAAACTCTGCTTGATGTTTGCATGTCGAAACCTGAACACAAATGACATTAACACAAGTATATTATCGGCCGATATAAGCGATCACTTACGAGTTTTTTCTCTTGCCGCGCTTGCACAGCGTAATCTAGAAATGTCAATTTTCGAAGGCTACATTGAAAAATAAACAAAAATGAACAACGCTTTTTATATGAGTATAAAAAGTTCGCTCGAACCTGGGATCGGAGAGATTTTTAAAATGTTAATTATGCGGATATTCCATACACTACTTTTCTAAACAAAATGCGGCTTGATATGACCGCTCGTTTGCGATCTCTTACTTAAAATGAAAGTCTAAAAACACGCGAAAACCGTGGGTTGATCACAATCTCAAAGAGAAATAAAGAAAAAAAATGCGCGAAGCACCGCACAATTTCGTCAAAACACGCGACCCAAATGTGCTGAGAGCATTACAAAAATTCTGTAATAGCTTGACAAAAAAAATGAAAAGCGCGAAAGGCATGTACTATGCGCACGTTTTTCGTTAGACTGAGAGCGAACCCAAACGATTGTGGGATGTCATTATCACAATAACTTCTAGGAAAACCGTTGTCAGGCCGCCATAAAGAATACTCTTGAACAGAAAGCATATGTGCCGTGTGGATATAGCAAATACAATGACCGATTGCTTTTTAAACGCTGCCAAATTCAAGGGCTAAATCTACGAAGAATTCAACACAGAATGACTTCACTTTTGTAAAAATGTGACGTTACGGCGAAAAGCCGGTACGGGTTTTAAGAACAGAAGTGCACGGAGCGAGCGCTTGTTTTATATCAAGCATAAAATATTCAAAAATGTTGAGAAGAAATACTTTAACTTATGTCTGTTTCTCAAATTGGGGAAGCTTTTGGCTCCATTTAGCATGAAATAATATTATAAAAGTTAGATAAATTATCACATCATGAGTGCAACAAATACTTATAATTATTAACCTAATGGAGCGAAAGCAAAGTGTCAGTTTCGAAGCAGTATCATCATCATTATTCATCATCAATAAACAAGTTGTACAGCAAGGATCGAAATTAAGCCCGCTGCTTTCCCTTGCTCATAAAAATGACATAATTGATATTCGTAATTCAACAGAGATAGTTGTGTAGGCAGACGATGCCACTGCAATCTTTTGCATCAAATTACTTACATGAATGAGAAGAAACCGTTAATAAATACCTAAGTCAGGGTATGTTTGGCTTAGCATAAATAAACTACAACTGAACGTTTAAAAAACAACTTACATCCTATTCAGACCTATGAATAATAAGGTATCTGTCATGTTTGATGGATTCATCGTGAACAGAAAAAGAGAACATGAATTCTGGGAGTGCAGTTAAAAGATGATTTGTCCGGGAGCTGCCGCGTAAGTCATTTCGCCAATGGTCTATCGAAAAGTTAGGAACGATACATAAAATAGCACAATATGTACGAACTTTTGTAAAGATATTGCCCTATAACCCACTCCAATATTCGAAACTCTGTCATAGAGCATTAGTATGGGGTACTACCACCAAATCTAACTATTTATTACTTCTAAGACTACGTAAGAAAATTGCCTGCATTTATGTAAATTACACAAGTTCGTTGATAGACCTCAAAACACTGCTGTTGTTCGTGCGATTTTCAGTGATTCCTGCATATTTGGTATACGCCTAGTGCGCGCTGACGGAAGCGCCATAGGCGGCGAACTCGGTCATTACTGTCGGGAAAGCAAGCAGGCGACCGCCATGGTTTCCTACGTCGTTGTACGTGTGTTTCCGCATTGTTCACGTTTCCGTAGTGAAATAAGCAACGATCGTCGTATGTGCGGTGGCCGAAACTTCAAGGGAAGTCGTATAACAATTGCTTTGGAGTGGAGTGCTCAAACACCTACAAAAGCGTGCCCGGAACACGGTTTTACTCACCGCAAGGCGTCCTTTGCAAGAGCGACGGAAGCAATGGATCGCCGCTGTTCGTTGGCAAAGGCGAGCCGCTTCGTCATTGCTCGAGTTAAACACGTCGCTTCTTGTTCTAATGCTTTCGTTCTGCCATATCGGTGCACGCTGGATGCACTTGATCACGTTCACACTGGTAGCCGACCAAAGTTGCGACGCACCTTTCATATTCACCGGCATGACAATTCACTCCACGCGGACGTTCGTTCTCCTCCGCAGTCGGTCATCACATATCTCCTCGGCGACCCTCTTCAAAACTTGTCACTGCTCCCGCGCCGTCATCTCTTGATACTTTACTCACATCACTACATCATCAAACAGCACGTCTTCTGCGGTCGAGTGAACGATGCTATCACCAGAATGACATAACTTCTTCGCTGACTGGCTCCTCAGTGACTGGCTCCGTCGCCGCGCGCTTGCATTGCCTGTATCGGCTCGCGCCTTGGTTCGGGAAGGTGCGTATGATTCGGCTGTGCGTAGCACAGCGAAAGGTAGGAAAAGGGCTAGATCCTCTCACCGATTCGTCTGCGGAATCAGACGGCGCCGCTGGCACTGCTTTGCTTTCTCGAATATCCCGATCTTTAGCGTGCGTTGGCTGTGTCGGTGGCGTCTCCTGCGGAGAGGGTAAGGGGCGCGCTTTCGGCGCTTTTTTAAACTAGTTTTTTTTATGCGCGCGCACTGTCGTGCACGAACCGTCGGCGCCAGGCTTTCATGCCGTCGTTCAAAATTGGCGACGTGCGCTTAGTTAACCCTCTATTGCATGAGGTCCCATATTTGGCACATACCGTTTACCATTTTTTTGCGTGTGTAAGATGTCCAGTTGAGAGTGTGATACCGTCGGACTAATTCTCATAGTTATGGGCATTTATTATGGGCAAGTGATTCCATATCTCCTGCGCGATACGCAAAACAGAGGTGAAGTGAAGTTTGGAAAGCGACGTGAGACTCGGAGTGGGAAAACACGAGCAATTGGCATTTTTTTTCTAATAACATTTTCACCGCACAAACATATAAAAATTATTTTCACATATTCTATGGCCTCATAAATTCATGCCCATTATTGGTGTTCTCAACTTGATCCGCGACTACAGCAGAGAACCCGAAATCGGTATGTGCCATATTTGGCACAGTATGAACTTGAAAGACAAAACATGGTAACGTGCTGCCATCTGTTCAGTGAAACGCAAAACAAGTACAAGCAATGCGTAGCCTCCGAGCTTGGATCCGACCAATTGAAGCTCATATTTAGTTTATTCGATTTCCTCCGCAAGTGCGGCTCAGCACCACACGTTACAGTTAGTAATTTGCGCGGGAAAGTATAGAGGTGTTGTGCGGGAAAGGTGTAGCACGGCAGCGCCATGAATTCGTCCACGTTCTACGGCCTTCGCAAAGCTCGGGAAAAGACCACGGCCTGTGATATTCCATCTGGCAGTGAAGACTCGGATCTCTCCGACTCAGATGATGACTACCTGCGCGGTAAGCACTAATATTTCCCTTATCAGCGACTTACAATGTGGCGCTTTGCTATCGGTGTCCGGCGCTGAAACTTCGCGTGCTAACAGCAGCCTCTAACACACAGCCTTGATCATCTGCTAATTCACTGCTCATCTTGATCTTATATGTGTCTCTATCCACTAACGATTGGACTCCGGCGTGCCTAACGTAGCAGTAGCCAAGTGTTCAATGCTTTGTAACAACCGGCGTGTCCATTCGATGGGCCGCGTCGGTCGGAAGGCGCGTGCCCATCGACTGGACACGCCGGTTGTTAGAAAGCATCAATACAGTCGCGCATTTCTCTTCGTTAAAAATGTTCTGACATTTTCGTGCTGTCTTTACTGGGTGCCGTTGTTATATTTTAGTGGCAACTCCAACTGCCGTAACGACTCTTCGGTAACGCTGGTTTTCTACAGATTATTTTTTTTTCTTTACAGATGTACAAACCACGACAATTGCTGCTTGTGGCAAAGGCCAATCTGACGCAGAGAGCGAAGACTGCGATTCTGACTCGGATGCGACCCCTAAAGTGACGACTAAAAGAAATGAAAGCAAAGTCTGTAGACCAATTTGGAGGCATAGGGACATGACATTGAATGATGTGGCATCGGAATTTAGAGGGAACAGCTATGTCCCTACTTCTGTACTGGCACTGGAAACGCCATATGATTTTTTTCATCATATATTCACACCAGATTTGATTTCCACCATGACAGAACAGACACGTCTGTATGCCACGCAGTCGCGCCCACATAAGCCCCTTTCACTTACGGAAGGAGAAATGGAGAAGTGCCTGGGATCCCTACTGTGGATGTCCGTGATTCGTCTTCCGAGTTCCCGGATGTACTGGAACCCGAAATTCTACGTGCGTCAAGTTGCAAGCCTGATGCCAGTGAATAAATGGGAAGAGCTGAAGTCATTTCTTCACTTTGCTGACAATACCACTGCGGTTCCGAAAGGACAGGATGGTTATGACAGACAGCACAAGATCCGGCCGTTGCTGACGACCATTAGAGATCGCTGTCTGACAGTTCCATTTGAGGAAAATCTCTCCGTGGACGAACAAATTTGTGCTTTTAAAGGCAGAAGTGGCCTGAAGCAGTATAACCCAAAGAAGCCACATCGGTGGGGCTACAAAATTTTTGTTTTCTCGGGCGTCAGCGGATTTCCATATAATTTTGAGCTATACAGCGGGCAAGAAAATGTCGTCAGAGATGGCACACCTGATTGTGGCGCAAGTGGCAACGTTGCTGTCAGGCTCTGCGACCCTGTTCCCCGCAACGTGACACACAAGGTCTACTTTGACAATTACTTCAATAGCCCGAAGCTGCAGGTCACTCTATCACAAGATGGAATTTTGTCGCTCGGTACGGTGAGGGCGAATCGTCTACCAAACTGTCGCCTGAAAAGCGAAAAGGAACTGAAATGTAAAGGACGTGGTGCTTCTGAGGAACTCACAACCACGATATATGATGTGGAGTTATCGTGTGTGCGTTGGTACGATAACCGCGCCGTGACATTTCTGTCGAGCTTTGTTGGGAGAGATCCAGTCCAAAAGACCAAGCGCTGGTTTACCTCTGCCAAGGAGTTTCGCGAAATTGATTGCCCCAGCGTAGTAAAGGTCTACAACAGACACATGGGTGGGGTGGACCTGCTGGACTCACTGCTTGGACTTTACCGCATACATATCAGGTCGAAGAAATGGCACTTTCGAATTTTCACGCATATGCTAGACTTATCGGTAGTAGCAGCATGGCTATTGTACAGGAGGGTGCAGGAGCAGCTTGGGAAGAAAGAAGTCCTACCGCTGGCTCAATTCAAAATAGAAATTGCAGAATGCCTTGCCTCGCACAACAAGTGCCTACCCAACACGCGACCAGGAAGGCCTTCTAGTCAAGACATCGAAATCCAGGTTCAAGCCAAAAAAGCACGGGAACCGGTTGCCGCAATGCCACCCATAGACATCCGATGTGACCAAGTCGGCCATTGGCCAGAATTTGATGAGAAGAGACAAAGATGTAAGCGGCCATCTTGCACAAAGAAGTCGTCAGTAAGATGCAAGAAGTGCAACATTCATCTGTGCCTGAACGCAGCAAACAACTGTTTCATTTCATTCCACACATCGCGCTAAAAAGACGATCGTCCATGATGCTACGTTTTTCCCCATGGCAGCAAGACTGCTCGGCCATCTTCATGGTGTGCCATATTTGGCACAAAGCTGTATCTTTATTAATAAAGCCGTTATAACTCTGAAACTTTTTGTATACGTCTAGGTACATTCAATCAATAATAAAAGCTGAAAAAATAATTTTATAGCGACTTTTTCATAATTCATGCAATAGAGGGTTAAGCGCTCGTTTGTGACAAGCATCGTGTACAAGCCCACTTTCGTAGAGGACCGTGCCATTCCTGCAGCTGCCAGCGCAGAATTTGTTGTCTGGCACCCGCACGAAAGGGAAATAGCAGCCGCGAACTTCATCCATCTCCTCGCAGCAAAGCTGTGCAAAGCGCTGTCGTCTGCTCGGCTTCCCGCACGTACTGACAGCGGTGCCCGCTAGGCGGCTATCAGTGGGGCCTCTATAGGCGGTGCACAAGGCGTATAGTATTCAAATATGATGCAATATAAATACGTGCAGAAGCTGTAACATAAAATCAATCAGAATCATTCTCTAATGTACTCTTTACGATGCACACACCTCCACATGCCACAAACAAGAACGACCAACGGAAAACAATTTCACATCAAAGTATTTATCAATTAAGCAATACAGAAGCCCGACCTAATTACCAATAGTTCTCGTTCACATTTAAAAAGCAAATGAAATCCTTACTACTTAGAAATATCTTACATTTTTTCTTTCCCGTAATTTGTGAGATAACTAAAAGAAATGTTTTATACACCTAATACATTTGGTTTTTTTGTTTACCTAGGATTTCTTCCATGTGATATAATGTGTGGCCATTCTATATATATGGCTTGAGTTTAGAGACAACAAGCATTGTGCATTCATATTTCGATGATTTATGAGCCCGAGTTGTGAATGCTATGTAAATATGCCTATATTATGAATGCGCATATTGAAAATATGCATTTGAGCCAAGCTAAATATGCCGTTAAGCCAAGCGTATCAGATCGGTATGTTACAAAAGAGACTGTTAAGCGTTGTCAGAATTTGATCTGGGGGCGGATACCTTTTCGCAAGCGTTTGGTCCCCGCCGCATTCTTTACTGATCACGAAAATGAAGGCATACAATAAAATAGAATTGAATAAGGAACAATGGAAGCCGCCAGAAGCTCACACAAGCCCGTGGCCGCTATAAGCGGTTTCGTGCTCGCAGAAGGCGGTTCTACAATGCGCATAGTATTTACTCGGCCAGAGCCTCTAAGCAAGCACTAGACGGGTGCAATAGCTAAGCAAAATAACAAAGGAGAGCAATAAGAGTTCACTGAACTACAATTACCGACATAACCACGCACATAATTGCATGCCACAGTGGTAACTGACTCGAAGAGCCAGAGGCCAATCATTCTCGGATATTAGGTGACTTGAAAGACTTGCGGGTATGCATCGGAGAAAACCCCGCGACACGCAAGCGCGATCGACATATCAGTGCCGTTGTCCACGCGTTGCGACAGGCAGGCTTCAGTAACGGCTGCGGACGTGTGTTTCAAAATCCAAAATGGCTTTTAGAATATGGTCTTATCAATGCTGCTGTCTCACACTGCTGACCTAAGCCATCGAAACGCCCCATCAGCCTCCGCAGACCAGGTTATTTGCCGCTGAAGTGGCCTCATTGCATCAGTGAGCGGCCTAGCTACATCTGCATTAACCTGTTTCAAAACATATCTGGGGCTCGTCAAAGGCTCTATGGGGACGCTATCCACCCAGCGCCAGTCTTATCACCTCTGGGAACCGTGATGTTGGTAGGTGTGCGGGGGTAAATTGTTTTCTCTGCGTTACCAATAACAACTTTACATTCCTACAGCTTTCTATACGTTAGCAAAAATGCCCTGCCTAGCTTGACCAGCGGGCCACCTCGAAAACCTCTACTTGCAGACATTCGGGCAGTACCAACTGCGTTACAGCCTGCTATAGCACAGTAACGTTGCAATAAAGTCATCCGTCTATTTCTAACATGCCACCCTTTCCTCTCCCCGCTTTTCCCCAAGCTTCCTCTATTGTTGAGTCCCCCTGCTATTGTTTGTGGAACTCGTCCGAGGAAGACTTCTCTTGCACGCTAACCGTTTCGGTTTTGTCAGACAACATGCTGCTATCCTGCTGAATGCCCTCATTGCGACTTGTTACAGCTCTCTGATGAACAACTCTCTGATGAACACCTCATCTGTCACGTGACGCTCTGATGACTGCTCACGAGTCCTTATGTCGTCATGCTGCTACACGGCTTCGGCGTGCAGCCGCTCATGCTCTATCTCTATCTCTTCGGCGTCTACTTCTGAAAGACCGTTGATTGCCTCAACAAAGGCGCACCCTTCGCTCAGCAACTTCAAAGCTTCTTCGGAAAACAGGCAATCCCATCGTGCCGCCAGATGACCTACTAACGCCCACAACAGCGGGACCAGTTTCCTAACGTCAGAAAAAACGAGAGTCAGCAAAAAAGCTCCACATGTACTCTGTCCCCGAACGTTTCCACCGAAACGCGCACCGTTAAGCTGTCCCCTTTAACACCGGGAAACGATGCCGTCGGCTGTCTGTGACGTCGCAGAGGGTTCTATTTTGGTGCATGTACTGCTTCAGCGGGTCTCGAATTCACGTAAACTTGAGCAAGGATTGGCAGAAAGTGATACGCAAAAAGGCAAGATTTCGGCACATCCCATGCCTTCAGCGAATCGCTTTCATGCGAAGCTGTCAGCGAGTAGTTTTATGCTGCATTTTAAGGCTTTTTAGCCGAGCGTTACAAGGTGGATCGACGTGTTTTTGTAAGCGTAATAGTTGTGGCTTACCAGACACGTTGACAACACTGACTTTTAAATGGTAACTTATGGTCTGACGTAACGTCAGACCACATATGGGAGTACTATTAAAATGAAGTGATTTTTACGGTGCCATGGCGTGAATATCATACTCAAATCCCGTTAGCGCATTCCTCCGAGGTCAAGCAAAGGTTGAATATAGCTTGCTGAATATAGGAATACCAATGTAATTTTGCTTAGACGGCTATAAAAGCGCAGCCAACACTGCAACCATAGACGTTAACCTGACATGAGGCCTCGATGGCAGGAGTGTCATATGCAGTGTTTAGTGCTTTGTTATCAAAGAACATAGCCAGCCCTACAACCACAATTTACGTTGCACCGATATTGTAACGTGATTATGATGTCGACGAAGGTAGCACTCGGCTTGTCCAAGATCAAACTCTCTATTTGGCCGAACTTGTGGCCGGGAAACTTGTGGGTGGGAAACCAGGCGTGCTTTCCTAGTGGCGTGTGCGGTGGTAATGCTTTTTCTGTAGATAGTGTTATCGACTTGGATCTCAGGTCGATGACTGCACCATGAAGGTCTAAGAAGCCCATACTAAAGATGACATCTCTGGATCAATGCTGTAGAACTACGAAGCTTGCAGGAAAAGCTCGGTTGTTAATGGAGACCCTCGCTGAGCTGACGCCTACCGGCGTTACTAGGTGACCTCCAGCTGTCCGGATTTTGGAGTCTTCCCAGGCGGTCTTCACATTCTTCAACTTCGTGGCAAATGGTCCACTGATGACAGAATAGTCGGCTCCGGTGTCGACGAGAGCTGTGACGCTGTGGCCGTGGACAAGAACGTCGAGGTCGCCAATTCTTCGTCTTGCGTTGCGTTTAAGTCGTGGCGTCGGATCACGGCTTCGTCGACTTGTCCCGCTGTTTCGACGTTACATCGTCAGGTCTTCGGGCCGCGAAGATTCGTCGTGAGGGCTCCGTCCGGTTTGCGTCGTGTTCTTAGGGCATCGTCGTGGCATTGTCGTCGGTTGCGGAGGATCTTCGGTAGTTCGTCGTACAGCAACCGTATTTCCTTTGGTTGCTGCCCTTAGTTTTCCGGATACGGGTTAGGTGACCGACACCGCGCTGCAACAGTCTATGGGCGGCGTTGGGGAGAGTCGTAGCGGCATGGCGATTGCGATCGGGAACGTTGTCGGCGAGCCCAGTGCGCTCCTGCGAGGTAGTCGACGATGTCCGTGGCCGTTCCCCTCGTTCTGGACGTGGCGCGTTGATGGCAAATCCACGAAGGCCCATCTCACGGTAGCGGCAGCGGCGGTAGATGTGACCAGCCTCTCCGCAGTGGTAGCAGAGTGGGCGGTAGTCGGGGGCACGCCACACATCGGGCTTCCTCGGGGTGTAGCACTGGCCGACAGGTGCATGGTTGGCGTTAGTGGCGGCGGCGGCGTCTGGCGACGGTACTGCGGGGGTGTGGCGTCTTGGTGTGGGCGTTGAGGAGGAGCATGAAGGCGGGCTGCAGCAGCATAGCTTATAGCTTGCGGCTGTGGCTCTGCTAGGTGAGCCGCGCCCATTGAATGCTGAATGACCGGGCGCACGCCTTCGGCGATAAAATATACTTGAGGTTGCGATGAAGGTAGAATTTTCCGCAGCTCCTCTTGCGCGATTTATCGGATCGTCTCACGCAGGTTGGCGGACCCCATCACTTGAACGTCGGCGTAGCTTGTGGCCAAGAAGATGCGGTTTATTGCCGCGTTCGCATCTCAGGCGTTTTCTTGATTGTCGTGACCTCGGTGAGGAATTCAGCGGCCGTCGTGGGCGGGTGGCGGACAAGTCCCGCAAACTGTTCTTGTTTAACACCCCACATAAGCAGGCGAACTTTTTTTCTCTTCGGGCATCGCAGCGTCAGCCTGGCAGAAAAGAGTCACATCTTCCGTGAAGAGGGCCACGTTTTTGTTTGGTAGCTGCACCCGGGTCTGCAGCAAAGAAGCGGCCCTCTCCTTGCGGACGACGCTCGTGATTGTGTGTAGGAAGGCGCTGCGGAAAAGGTCCCAGGCTTGAAGTGAGGGCTCCTGATTCTCAAACCAACTTCTTGCTGCGTCTTCCGGGTAGAAGTAGACGTGACGCAGCTTGTCTTCGATGCTCCAATTGTTAAATGCGGTGACACGGTCGTATGTTTCAATCCAGATTTCCGGGTCTTCGTATGATGAACCGCGGTACGTTGGCGGCTCATTGCGTTGCCGGAGCAGAGTCGGTGCAGGCGGCACAGTGGCTGTCATGGTGCCTTTCGTCTTCGTCCTCGCGGTATTGGTATTGTCGTGTAGGAGACCGTATTCTAGTTAGAAGCCTTGTAGCCTGAGGCTAGTTCGCTGTTGCACAAGGTTTTCGACGTCTTCTTCACGCTGTGGGCTTGGTTCCCGGCTCCTCGTAAGTGTCTGGAGCATCAGGAAAGCCGCACCTCCAC
This sequence comes from Rhipicephalus sanguineus, assembly GCF_013339695.2. Taxonomy (NCBI): domain Eukaryota; kingdom Metazoa; phylum Arthropoda; class Arachnida; order Ixodida; family Ixodidae; genus Rhipicephalus; species Rhipicephalus sanguineus. The sequence continues at coordinate 128,119,801 of NC_051184.2, read as the reverse complement.
CAGATGTCACGTGATCGTGACGTCGACGACGGTAACAGTCGGCTTGTCCATGTTTGGCCGAACCTGTGGCCGGGAAACTGAAAGTCAAACTACAGCAATGCAGGCTGTACACTGATAGCGGCGAACAGAGCATCGGCCGTCGAAAAACTGCTCATGGCTGTGACGCGCTGCCTTTTATACATAACGCATCGAACTTTCCAGTCTTATCACTGGGTGGTCGCGCAACCTCTGGAATAATCTACACTGTTGCCGTCCTGCGCGTCATCATAGCAAAGTGATCTACAACAATCGCGAAGCTTCTCGAACACTGCTGCGCGGTCAGCGTCGAGCGTTGCAAACTGTCCTTGCGGGTCAAACCCGAAAACATCAAAATAAAACAAGAAGCAAGAGGGAGTTTCTGTACCTCGCGTGACTCTGGTAGAATCCCTGACTGCCACTCAGAATGCTTGGGTTCGTTTCCTGCCTGCATTCTTAATTTTCTTCTTTGCATTCGCGAGGTCAACGCTGCGGATGTCGGTTTTTCTTAATGTTCGAGCATTTCAATTAATTATACATGCTTTCGTCGTTGCTGGGCAGATATAAACTATCCATCACCTGTGGCGCATACCCGTACACCGCAGGCGACTGAAGCCACACGTTACTGAAGGAAAAGGTTTCATAACGTACACGACTGGATGTTCACGTTATTCATGTCATGACCGGCAATCATACACGTGAAATTATATTTCCCTCACATGTGAATTTTGATCCACACCAGTTAAGGAGGCGATCACGAGAGCACGCAGACGTAGGCGGCTAGATAGATAGATAGATAGATAGATAGATAGATAGATAGATAGATAGATAGATAGATAGATAGATAGATAGATAGATAGATAGATAGATAGGAACGCTCAAAGTGCATTGGGTTCGCTAATTTAATATTGAGCTAGCACTCAAAGGGAAAGTATATGAATTCAGGGTCTTAACCGAGGAAGCCCACATAAGCGGTGGCGCAGTGCATGGAAGTCGGATAGGAGTCATGCAATTTGAGCATTAAGGAGTGTGCAATGGAAGTCGGAGGTACAGTCACTAGAGAAGACACTGGCAATCTGCCCAAGGAGAGAAAAAGCCTCATTTAAAAATGTCGAAGCGTTAAAGCCTCAAACACAACAGACAATATAGAACTGGCAGAGCTTTCGAAGGTAATCAATAGGCTCAAGGTAGCCAACGTGAAAAGGTATAACATGGAGAGAATTGAGCATGCTCTACATAATGGATGTGTCCAAAAGCGGTGAAGAGAAAATGAGCATAGGCAAAAACCAGATGTCTCCACTAAGATACAAGGCAGGAAAATTCACCACCAATACGGATAGGATAGTTGAAGTAACGGGGTAGTTTTACAGAGATATATACAGTAGCCGGGGCAGACAGGACGATAATGCAAGTGGTAGTAGAGCACAAGAAGTGCACATTTCGCTAGCAACAACAGGGGAAGTGAGGAAAGCCTTGGAGTTAATGCAAAGAGGCAAAGCTGCTGTTGAGGATCAGGTCAGATAGTTCATTATCTGACTGGGCTAGTTGATTGTACATACTTAAAGGGGTACTGACACCATTTTCGAAGGCGAGTTTACTGCGCCATACATATCTCATTTATGCAGAGACGGTTCTGAGTAAGTTTCAAGCTCAGAAAATGCTGATAAGGTATTTTAATTTGATATGAAAGTCAATTTTTCCATGGCGAACCTACTGACATCGACACTATCATGACGTCAGGCTGCAGTACAAATTCTGGTGACTTCACGCAGCAGTCTGGCTACTTGTGATGACGTTAGGTACCAAAACTTCCAAGATGGCAGCTTGTGCGTCATCAAAACTTCCAAAATGGTCGCTTGTGCGTCACCAACGGAGCCACGTTGCGGAGCGGCCGTGGAAACGTCACTGTATATTGTGCGAGCGCGTGACGAGAAGCTCATACCGTGTTGTGATGTCTGGGTACAGTAGGAACTGAAACTAGCTTTTAAAAACATACTGTAATTACTTTTTCAGGGCGAACTCGCGCTTAGCACTACGTTTTCTAGGATCTTGAGGTCTTGAACTTTCATTTGACGCAAAAAAACGCCAACTGAAAATATTCGTGTCAGTACCCCTTTAACACAAACAGCGCAAAAAAGCACGCCGGCAGAAAGAGAACAGTCAGCAGAAGCGCTGTCCTGTGTGTTTTTTTCCGTCACCGTGCTTTTCTGCGCTGTTTATCATAAGGATCAGGTAACATCAGATATCCTAAAAGGCGGTGGACAGCTTATGTTAGGAAAATTGCCCACTCTGCGTACGAAGTGTCTCTAGACAGTGAAGGTACCAGAATCTTGGTATAGTCCTAACATAAGCTTAATCCATAAATAAGGGTACGAGAAGGACTTGAAAATTACAGAACGATCACCTTAAAGTCTATTATCTACGAGCTAGTTACAAAAATGATAGCTTATATGATTAAGACGGAATTCAATGAACCAAGTGACCAAGCTGGATTTATTAGACTCAGGTGATGAAAAAGTGCGCGGAATAAAAGCAATCTCTATATATAGCCTTCATAGATTAGAAGGTGCTTGACTCGGTCGACATATTAGCAGTTATGCAGGCACTGCGAAATGAGGATGTCGAGGAAACCTATATAGACGTACTGGCAAAAATCTACAGCGGATCCACAGCCACAATAGTCCTCCATAAAAAGCGACATAATTTCAATAAACAGTGTAAGGCAAAGCGAAATGGTTTCCCCAATGGTATTCACCGCGTGCTTACAGGAGGTTTGCAGGGCACACATTGGGAAGAGTTAGGGATAAGAGTTAGTGGGGGACCCCGCCACGGTGGTCTAGTGGTTATGGCGCTCGACTGCTGACCCAAAGGTCGCGGGATCGAATCCCGGCCGCGGCGGCTGCATTTTCGATGGGGGCGAAAATGTTTGAGGCCCGTGTACTTAGATTTAGGTGCACGTTAAAGAACCCCAGGTGGTCGAAATTTCCGGAGCCCTCCACTACGGCGTCTCTCATAATCAGGCCGTGGTTTTGGGACGTTAAACCCCAGATATTATTATTGAGTTAGTGGGGAGTAGCTTATTAACCTGCAATTCGCACATGACGTTGGAATAATGAGTAACCCAGGGGACGAATTGCAAGTTATGATAACTGAATTGCACAAGGAAAGCAAAAAGGTTGGTTTCAAATTAAATGCGCAGAACACAAAGGTACTGTGCAACACTCTCGGAAGAAACATTGCTTTGCGAGAGGCAGCGAAGCACTGGAAGTTGCAAAGGAATACGTCTACCTAGGGCAGGTGGTAACCAAGAGAACAGACTTTTGGGGTAGTTGGTTTTTCACGTTCATTGAAGCCATAGCGCTGATAATACAAGGGCCACAGAAAGAGGACGGGATCCTGTTCTCTTTATGTAGTCCCTGTATTATCAGCACAATGGCTTGAATGAGGTGGTAATCGCGGAGCGGAAGAAATGAGATTAATGTAACTAGAAGAATAAGGAAGGCGCGGTGCACATTCGGCAGGCACATTCGGCAAAATAAAGATATCTTGAATGAGAGTTTACCACTATTTTCAAGGGGAAGATATATAGCAGCTGCACGTTACCTACACTTACCAACGGAGCAGAGCTTTGGAGGCTTACAAAGAGGGTTCAACCTAATTTGAGGACGACGGAGCGAGCAATGGAAAGGAAAATGACAGGTGTAAGCTTAAGAGACAGGAAGCGAGGAGAGTGGATGAGGGAACAAACTGGTGTTAAGCATATCATAGTCGAAATCAAAAGAAATGAACAGGCCGCGTAGCGCGTCTGCAAGAGAACCGCTCGTCATATGGATAACTGGTTAGATTGCAAGACAACCGAAACGCACGAGAGGGAGACCGAAAGTTAGGTGGGCTGATGGAATTACGAAGTTTGCGGGTGTGACGTGGCAGCAGCAAGCACAGGACCGGACTGATTGGCGGAACATGGGAGAGGCTTTTTGCCCTGCAGTGGGCATACTTAGGCTTATAGTGACTGCAGCAACTGCAGTAACCCCTAGGCTTCGAATTTCCTTCCGCACCCTGGCTCTTTCCCGTATCACGGCCATTCGTTGTCTCGTGATTAATGTTTGAACTGCTCGCCCTTTGGGATTCCAGCGCCTTTTGCTTGGTCTGCCTGAGCTCAGTATCGTCACCGTGCGCTTGCTCAAAAGTGCTCAGCAAAGATGTTTTGTTGGGGCGTTGGCCCACTTTACCTAATAATGGAGCGTTTCATACCGCAAGGATCCCTTCGATAAATTTTGCTTTAATTGGTCGGCAATAAGAAGCTCAACTAAACAACGCGAACGTCAAAACCCTTCTTGCGTCAGAGTAAAACTCTAGATAGCTCTCTAGACGCGCTCAAAGAAGTCTCCACGCTTCGTTTACACGCTTCACTGACCCCAATTACCTTTAGAGTTTCTCTTGTGCCGAAAGCTCGGTTTCGTGCAGCACGGTGTCCATGATTACCTGGTAATATTTATGCTGTGCCGGGAAAGCCGCTTGAAAAAAAACACACCCTTTCCGATACCATTGGATAAACAAGTCGCACCCCACAATCCTTGAGAACCTCGTGCGCTTCTAGATCACTCTCACGGCCTCCACGGGCTCAAAACAGAAAGGAGCGTCGGCCTCTGTCGGAAATTAATGTAGCACCCCTGCGAGCACCTTCGAATAGCGTCTGAGCTCGCTACACAGATCCCTCTTGCCGAACTTCAATTCGCTCCCTAGAGAGCTCCCGCTCATCATTTGCGACTGTCTCTCTCTCTCAAATCCGAACTCCTGCGGCATGCACTGTGGCGTGAGAATTCTGAAACGGTCAGATCTCTGGGTATCCCGTGCACAATCCCCTCCTACGTTTGTCACGCCGCTGTCGTATCCGGCCCGAGACTAGTTCTAGGCGCACGCCTGGCTGAGTTCAAAGCACAAACCTCGTGTCCATAGCAAACACACGACGCTAAAATGCAGCGTGCCCCTTAAGCGTAAGAGCACACCAGAACACACTACTTCTTCCGAACCTGCCGCTCGCTGCTGTCACGTCTTGTGGTTTCCCAGATCCGTGACTTCGACCGGCCTCACTTGATATGTTGCCGGACCGCAGACGTGCTTCGATGATTGACGGACCACCACCTGCTTCGCTTCAATGACTTGCTTCCTGAATGCCTGATTTTTGACTGGCCGAAGGCCTAATGAGAGAAGGTCTTTTCTAGTGTCATCGCGCAGAAGCATCTTCATTGGAACGGACAGCGTTCCTTGCCGTCATTGCTGCGATGTTGCTCGGCCGCGCCAGTAAATAACCTTCTCCACTTATTTTTTTCAGAGCAGAGCATTCCCAGCTGGCGTAGCCGCTGTCAGTGTAGAAGGGAGTGGAATGTGTCTCAACTGTTTCCTCGTTGTTGGTACCTCTTCCCAAAGATGGAGACCAGCCTTGGTTAGCAAACAACAAAACTTTATATGAAATATATATGCACAGTTACACAGGTAGGTATTTACAGTGGGATTGTCCCAACATAATCCGGCAGAGCCCAAATGCAGAGCACCACTCTGGCTAAAGGAAACGCCGCGGGGAGCCTGGAGTCACGTTTTACTGCCTTGGGTGTTCTTACCCAATCTCTCCATGGCATATTATGATCACCGAGTGATCTGCTTGGGCGACTGTTATTTCGTCATCTAACGGTCTCCTCTTTTTCTCTTTCTTGCTAGTCTTCCAGCCAACTGCGTGAGGGGTGACGGAATCTACCGACAAACCACATTCTCAAAGTATACTCTAACAATAGCAGCGCTGTCAAGCTTAAGCGACTTAGTGTTATCCAGGCCGTGTTAAGTGTGTTAAGTGTGCCCACGAGCGGGACCATCGAAATCATCCAATGGTGGTGTGGAGACGCACTGTGCGCACCTTCCCACGCAGCCTCCACCTGGCTATCTTTCAACTCGGCATGACAAGGCTACACGCTGCATCGCTTGCCGATAACCCACAGCGCCAGCACTGCGCCACCTGAGGTAAGTGTCATCTTCGGTGGCTACTAAAACAGGCAGCCAAGCTTCAAAGCTTATTCCTCGGCTCCCCAGATGAGCGTGGTATCGGTATGCTCGACCGCTCCTGCTACTTAGCGAATAAACAGCTCTTACGTTTTAATGTTGCGATTCATCCTTCCGTCGACACGATAGCTCAGAGTGGCATATCGTCTCACGATGCTCTGGGGTATCTGCACATGCTTCTCTGTTAACGACCAGCTCGTTTCCCCGAGAGGAAGCTGTGGTCAACTCCCGTCCTCTCGCATACAGACACGCGCAGGCAGGAGAAACTTCATCAGTGTGCCTGGATCATGTTCTCGTCGGGAGTTTAATCCTCAATCATCCACACGCCACCCCATGTGAAACATCAACCTGGCCTCAGATTATCAGGAATGGTGTTATACGATAGGTAGAGTACCGTTAAAGCTATTGAATATTGCGTGGCATAGATGGAGTAAGATGTATGTCCTGGAATTGCGGTCACTACGTTGGTGTCCGCAATAATCTAACCGAAGTTAAACGCTACGCGATGTCGTACTACTCCAAGACGACAGAAGGAATCGGTGTTTTTGGTCACTTGCTCGAATACCGGAAGTTTACTCTGGTGGTGTTGGACTGGTGCGGGCTCACACGATCAAGACTGAACAAGGAAAAGTGCTCAAAGGACCCACTCAAGCTCTGCGTCACCTGGAAATGCCTACTACTTCTGGGGTGGGGCACGATTTAGATAATGTGATAGATAAATGCAGCCAGCCAGACAAGGCAAATGCAAAAAGAACTGAGTACTATAGATCGTGGTGAGGGGATGGCATCTGCTTCAGATTTTCCGTGCCCGCTGATGTCTAACCATGTACATTTTGTCCCGAAAACCCAACTGCGGGGAAGCATTTCGTTTAAGCACATCGAACAGGGCTGTACATTTTTTCTTATCGGGGGCGGTGACGGAGCGACGGGCTGTGGATGCAAAGTTCGGGAGTGTGGGATGCAAAGTTGGTACAATTGTGCCTATAATGTGTGGGGGGTGCCGACCGTACAGAACAAAATAGGGTGTCAAGTCAGTGTTGGTTTGAGTCACGGTCTTGTGCGCGTAGATGACAAGAGAGAGACTAACGTCCCAATATGTGTGGTTGTAGATTACGCAGCTGGAAGCAGTGTGGTTGAAGCGCTCTGTAAGGCCATTACTTTCAGAGTGGAACGCCGGAATCGTGCGATGAACCACGTGGTTCTTGAAGAATAGCTTCGACTACGTTGGATAGGAAGACACGGTAGCGGTCACTGAGCAGCTCCTGGCGTGGCCGTGTCGTAGGATAAATTGACGAAACAGGAAGGAGGCAACGCCGCGTTCTGTAGCTGCCGGAAGCGCAGCAGTCACAGTGTATTGCTCGAGTTCATCAAATGCCACAATGACCCAGCGGGTTCAAGGAGCGTTCACCGGGAAGGACCGTACAAATCAATGCCTATACACTCGAAGGGCCTTCCAGGGTAGGTTAAAGGGTTTAGACAAGTGGGCGAGAGGCAGGGTGAAGATTTCCGGCGCTGGCAATCGCGGCAAGTGCCCACATTTTTCGGGACGGAGCGGTACATCCCCCTCCAGCAATACCACTATTGAATGCGCTGGTAAGTCTTGAAAATTCTAGGTTGGGCACCATGTGGGTAATTGTGGAAAGCGGAGACGCTGCGAGCGTGCGACAGAGGAAGACGTGCGGCGTATCGGCTCCGTCGATATTCGGCAGAGCGACGGCTCAATCCTCTGCACTCCAACAAGACCAACGTTAATCGACGCAGCAACTCATCTAGACCACGTTGAAATGAAGTTTCACCAGGTAGGCCCACTTTTATTTATTCATATAACCGAGGGGCCTATGGGGGAATTAAACTGGGGGGGTAGTTATAATACTATAGGGTTATCTTTATAAAAGAAAGATTTATAGACAACTGTAAAAAAAAGATCCAAAAAGCACAAGTCTGCATAAGAAGAAAACATGGTAATACAATGTAGGACTCAGTAAGGCATGAGACAAGGCATGCAATAATACAGGTAATATTGGAACTAAACTAAACAAAAGAAAGCAACAAAATTTTACACTTGGATATTCAACATCTCCTTTAATTGTCTAAGAAATGAAGCGGTCTGCAATAGGCGCACGGAAGCAGATGAAGTGGAATAGCGTAAGAGTGAAGGAGGAAGAAGTTTTGAATAAAATGGCGGACGACACCCGCCTGATCTAGGCCAATTCTTTTATGTATTAGTTCCCAGAAGGAACGTTACAAGAAATGTGTCGTGATCGCTTAATGTTATAACATCGTTTGGTAGTTTATTACAATGATAAATTGCCAGAAACAGTGGTGAGTCACGAAGGAAGTTAGTGCGCGCAAACATGGCTTGTATTTTGTATGCATGATTCAGACGTAAAAAAATGCGATGAGCTGGTAATCTGTGACTGTAAGAAGTATGAATCACTGAATAAACCTTTGGAAATGAGACAGCAGTGCGATAAGCCTACGCTACTCTAGTGCAGGTAATTTCAATGACGTTTTATTAGCTCTGATGCTATAGACCCGTGAATATTTCCCTGTGATAAAGCGGGCTGCCTTGTTTTGTATGGCCTTAAGTTTATGAATTAGGTACTGCTGGTTGAAATTCCAAATAAGGGCGGCGTATTCCATTTTTTGAGAACTAAAGTAATGTACACGAGAAGTCTGGTGGAGTGGTTAGCACAGTGCAAGTTACGTTTAATGAATGATAGAGCTTTTGAAACCTTACTAGTTATTGTCTCAACATGAGCATTCCATGAGAGGTTGTGTGTGATATGGACGCCTAAGTATTTTTTGTAGACCCATTTTTAACTATCATATTGTTCATCATGTAACAATGCAGATCAAGGTTGGTAGTTTTCGTGAATTGAATGTACTTCATTTTTGAGACATTAACTTCCATTTGCCATTATAACACCAGCGGGCGATTAAGTTTATGTCAGACTGCAGTGCAGTCACATCGGTATGGTTAGTTGGTTGTCTGCAAATGACACAATCGTCTGCAAAAAGTCTGATTGGGGATGACAGGTGGTTGCCTATATCGTTGCCGATATAGATTGGCCCTAGCACGGTACCTTACGTAACACCTGATTTTACCTGATTGAATATTTTATGGCAGAAGTACTGCCGAAGTACCGGCCTCCCGAGGTAACACGACGGCCGCCGTGTCCTTCCTCAGGGGATACGATCCCGAAGGCGGCATGGGCTGGACCACAATTTCAATATGTAAAGACGAAAATTCCGCTGTTCCGTATTTTCGGCAGCAATCCCTGAATGAAGCGGTCGCGCATCACGCCTTCGTTCCAGCCAAGATAGCGTGGCCCAATGCCATCCAGACCTCCGGCACACCGGTCGGCAAGATGCAGCCTGCTGCATCGCGCCGTGTCGGAAGCAAAGGCGAGGCTATTACCAACTGGAAGCCTCGCCCATTTCCAAGACCGGGCTCACATAACATCGTCGTCGTGCTCAAGCCAGGCGAACACATGTCGCTTCACAAAGGCTTTCGTAGAAGCGCTACAGAGCCGCCTTTATGGCCTACCTCGGGCCTGAGCTGGCAGTCTGTCACGGTTCTGCCGTTCCGTTACCAAAACATCGTACTGATCCACACCCTGAACCCGGCGGCGGCAGATCGGCTCCTCGGGGAGGTTTCTGTCAATACCGAGCATGGGGCGATTCCGCTACACGGATACCTTCGACAAGACGGAGGCGATGTCTGCCACGGCGTCATCGTCGTCAGCGACTCGGACACCACTGAATCGCTTCGAGAACATGTGCAATGGAGAGAAAGCACCATCGTCAAGGTGAGAAAATTCAGCTCCTATAACAAAGCTTGGGTCACCTTCGCCGGAAAGGTGAAACCGCGTTTTGTGCACTATGAGAACATGCTCATCCCAGTGCAAAACTACTACTGGACAACTCCAGCCTGCGGTCTGTGTGGGGCCATCGGCCACCGAGCGGATGCCTGTCCCAACACGCAGCCCAACACGTGCAGCCTCTGCGTTCAACGAGCCCCGCTTGTGGAGGGATTGCGGGCTCTTTACAAGTGTGTTCCGCGATGCTCTGCATGTGTTGGTGGACATGCAACAAACTCGCGGGATTCTGCGACAAAATTCCGCAGACACAAGATGTTACGCCTGAAGGGTGGGGCAAAAAAGAAATCGGCAACGAAGAAGAAGAGACGCCATCTTGTCTCCCCCGGTGAGTCACCGAGCAGGGACGACAGCATGGATGGATGGATGGATGCTATGAGCGTCCCCTTTATAATGGGGTGGTGACAGGTGTGCCACCAGGTTTGAAAAATATGTATATTTATATATATATATATATATATATATATAATTGCAGCGAATAACTTCTTGGACGCCGGTAAATAGTATGAATAAAAGAAGACACACGTCGAAAAACAGAATGGTTTCTTTACGTTTCGGCCGTGGGACCGGCCTTCGTCAGAATAACAGAAGTGACACTGTCACTTCTGTTATTCTGACGAAGGCCGGTCCCACGGCCGAAACGTAAAGAAACCATTCTGTTTTTCGACGTGTGTCTTCTTTTTATTCATATATATATATATATATATATATATATATATATATATATATATATATATATATATATATATATATATATATATAGTTAAAAACAATCAAGCACGTAGGAAAAATTGTTCAGTAAAGGACTGACGTTTCGGCCGCGGGACCGGCCTACGGCGAAGGCCGGTCCCGCGGCCGAAACGTCAGTCCTTTACTGAACAATTTTTCCTACGTGCTTGATTTTTTTTGAACTGTTACTTCCGGGTCCTTTGTTAGCACTTTATTGTTATATATATATATATATATATATATATATACGTGAATATACGGTTCAATGGGACAATTCTTCTCGGGTAACGGGTAGAATACAACGGAGGCGTTGTCAACAGTGATATAAATATTTCATTCCCAACAGTTTCGGGAGGTGTCCTCCCTTCTTCGGGGGATGAGTTAAAACTGATGTCGAAGTTCGGTCTTGCTTCTTGCCGAGTCGCTCTCTCGCCTTCAAGGACATTTGAGAGAGTGGGGGAGATAGATTACGAGAAAAAGAAAGAAAAGGGAAAAAGAAAAACAGAAAAAAAGGAGAGAGAAGAACACCGACGAAGTCAGAAAACGAGGCGAGGAAAAGAAGAAAAAAAAAATTCGGCAGATCTCACGTACCATGGGAGTCGATGTTATGCGAAGCATGCGGCTGCTAGGGGACTGTGGCGTAACTCTTTTTACTCAGCGACACGTTACAAAATGACGCTAAAGATTTGTATAAATTTTATACGCACACATATATATGTTGAAGAGCCGCATATGTGCTATATAACCAGTTTACGGTTGGGTATGCAACGTGGGTATTACCAACACCAGAAGCGGTAAGCTGATATGTAGTGCTTATATGTGTCCCGAGAAGGCACGCACGTTTCACGAACCCGTGTACATGTGTGCAAGTTCTTGACAGTTCATCAACAAGGGTATCATCACTGTGATCAGTGAGCACCAGCAGCTGGTCATGACTTGTTATAGGATCCGGTCGGGATCGTGGTGACGCGGGGTCCATGTGTAGTGAAGTATGTGGTATAGTAGAGCTGTTGGAATTCGTGGATGCCTCGGTCATTTCGTCGACAAATTGTCTGTCGACAGAGCCGGCGACATGTCGGAACCTGAAGCCACCCATCGCGTTGGTGAGGTATAGGCCGTTGAGGCTGGTAGGCGTGGATAGTGCTACGTAGATCAACATCAGTGGATGGTGTTTGTCGCATTCGTAGACTACCTGGGCGTATGTGGCCTACGTAGCCTAGTCTACAAAGCGGCTGTCAATCAATGTGGCATCATCCTCGGTCGATATGAGGCCATCGCCCAGCCTTGTAAGAAATGAAGACACTGCGCCGTTCTGGTGGACGAAGTGCACTTTACGGTGCGGTGATGAGGATATCATATGTAACTTTCGTTAATGTATTCCTCCGGGGTCGAGCAATGCTTCAATATAGCTTGCTGAATCATAGGAATACGAACGTATTGTTTATTAGAGTGTTATAAAAGAGGAGCCAACACTGGAACCACAGACGTTAATCTGATATGACGCCTGTATCGTAGGAGTACATATTGTAGGAGTATCATGTAGTGTTTATTGCTTTCTTGTAAAATTAGATAGCCAGCACCACAACCACAATTGACGTTGAACCGGTATTACGCCTGCGTAGGCTATTTTTCCAAACCATTTTATACACCTGGCGTGGCTTAGTGGTCGAATACCTGATTGCCACGCAGAATGCTTGGGTTCGATTCCTGCTGGGATCCTAATTTTCATTCTTTCCATTCGGTGAGTCAGCGCTGCCGATGTTGGTTTTCCTTAACGCTTTAGCATTTAAGTAACCAATGTCTGTTCTCACCGTTCCTGGTTAAATAAAAACTGTCAATCACCTGTGGCACATACCGGTACACCGCGGCCCATGGTAAACGGGTATGTGCCACACGTGTCTAGTGGAAAGGGTTTGACGACGTACGCGACAGGATTTTAACGTTATTCATGTCATGACCCGGCAGTCATATTCGTCAAATCCGCCTACCCTCCCATGGAAATTTTGGTGTACACCAAGTTAAGGAGGCGATCATGAGAGCACCCAGACGTAGGCGGCTAGATAGATAGATAGATAGATACGTAGATAGAAACGCTCAAAGTGCCAGAGGTTCGCTAAGAAATGCTTCGCATTTAAAAAACGCTAACTGTGTATGGCATAAAGTCGTTGAAGGTGTTTCTCGGTTCGCGTCGGCCGTAGGGCCACCCAAAATTGTTGTCGCGGAGGGCAGAATGAGGCACCTGAGGGAAGAGCGTCCCCTTAATGGGTCGGCATACCGCCTTTCATTTTCGCCCGCTCCGTGTGAACAGGCTCCAAGTGGTGGAGGAGCGTAAGCACTTTACATTGTACAAGTAGTGAAAAAACATGAACAAAAAATAAACAAAAAAGGGGAGAAAAGAAAAGCAAGAAAGTAAACGGCACTGCACTCCTACGAGCCAGTCAAGAAACAGGCAGGGTCCCAATTATGATTCCGTGTTGCCAAATTCATTTTGGCTTATCTCTCGGAGGCAGGAGAGTCTTCCAGGGTCCTCATTGATGCCGGTTGTTAATGTTCTAAATGTAAAGATAAAATATGCCTCACGTTGTTCGCGCGCGCGCGTGTTTTGGAAACCGGACTGTAAAAGAGTTACGCTGATATTTTCAAAGCTGTGGTTTTGTAAGCGCAGATGTCTGGATAAGGGTAGCTTCGGCAGTGAAGTGGCGTGGTACCGGTGATTATTAAACCGTAGCCGAAATGGCGTGTCCGTTTGTCCGATGTATTTTTGCCCGCAGACGTTGCTACGTAACATGTATATCACATTGCTGGAGTCACAATTTAGGTTTTGGGTGATGTTGAATTTGAAATCTGAGAAGCTTGCCTTTGACTCACGCGTTGTGGCCATGTGTGAGCATACCTTGCAACGAGCTTTTCCGCAGGGGCGGCACCCTGGCCAAAATGAATTTGGCAACACGGAATCATAATTGGGACCATGCCTGTTTCTTGACTGGCTCGTACGAGTGCAGTGTCGTTTACTTTCTTGCTTTTCTTTTCTCCCCTTTTTATTTTATGTTTGTTCATGTTTTTTCACTACTTGTACAATGTAAAGTGCTTACGCTCCTCCACCACTTGGAACCTATTCACAGGGAGCGGGCGAAGATGAAAGGCGGTATGCCGACCCATTAAGGGGACGCTCTTCCCGCAGGTGCCTCATTCTGCCCTCCGCGACAAAAATTTGGGTGGCCCTGCGCCCGACGCGAACCGAGAAACACCTTCAACGACTTCATGCCAGACACAGTTAGCGTTTTTTTTTCTTATTTTCCTCGCCTCGTTTTCTGACTTCGTCGGTGTTCTTCTCTCTCCTTTTTTTCTTTTTTTCTTTTTCTCTTTTATTTCTTTTTCTCGTAATCTATCTCCCCCACTCTCTCAAATGTCCTTGAAGGCGAGAGAGCGACGCGGCAAGAAGCAAGACCGAACTTCGACAGCAGTTTTAACTCATCCCCCGAAGAAGGGAGGACCCCTCCCGAAACTGTTGGGAATTAAATATTTATATCACTGTTGACAACGCCTCCGTTGTATTATACCCATTACCCGAAAATAACTGGCCCATTGAACCATATCTACACTTACGTTGAACCATGGCTGCCAGCACATCATCAATGGAGCGTTTGTCGCGAAGATACCCAAATTACCCCTCCAAGTGCGCCGTCATCGGAGACTCCATCATGCGATATGTTCATACGCACTTCAGTCCGAACGATCCAGCCACTCCGTGCTTCATCTCATACGGTGGTGCCATGTACTCTGATGTGCCTGCACTATTGGAGTACCTGCCGGAGAATGTGGAGACGTTGTTGCTTCATGTTGGCACCACTGACATCGTGAAAACCGGATGTTCGAAATCACTGGACTCGTTGAGGGAAGCGTTGCGACGAGTGAGACAGGTGCGCTCGGATATTACAACGGTGCACATAAGCCTACCACTACCCCGTGCACCGAATCGCCGACGTCGTGACTCGAACTCGTGCTTCGTGTCCTGGTTCAATCGGGAAGTGCAGCGTTTCAACAAAGAGGCCCGTCGTCTTTGCCACTGCGGGATGTTGGGAGCCGGCGTTTTCTACGTGGAACATGGATCCTCAGCCCTCCCACTGAGACGTTTCCTGGCTGCAGATGGCCTACACGCGAGCTTCGAGGGAGTCGCGCTGCTGGCTCAACACACCAGAGTTCAGCTCCGAAGGAGTTCAGCGGCATGGAGAGCAGCGCCAACCCCTTGCACGCCCAACTCCGGTCATCAGCCCACTCAACAACGGACTGCCGAGGAACACAGAGCCACCCAGGGCCCTAGCAGTCACAACATCACCGCTCCCGCCAGCGCGGCGCTACAACACCAGGAGGACGTACGTGGCGACGACCAAGGCGGCGACTTCCAATTGACACAAGGGCGCAAAAGGTACGGCCGGTGTCAAACACGCATGGTCCCAGTTATTTCTCTCGATTAGGAAAAGTACGAAAACGAAAATACGAAAAACATGCGGAACAATTAAGCAAATGTTTATCTCACCAAATTGCACTTAAGGGCCTCCGCCTAGCTTGCACCTCCTCAATGTCAACGCTAAGTGAAACCGAAAAGAGGAAGTGGGAAGCAATCATACTTGAAGCGTCCTTGAAATTGACGCAGGTCATTGCGGACCGCAGTGAGCGTAAGGCTGCCGAGTACAGTGTCGCGGAGACCTCGCAGAAATTGTTGTTTCATCTCGGAGAGCATGAGAGAAGAGAATTGGAGGAGTACGAGTCGAAAAAGAGAGAGGAAATTTCAAAAGTAAAAGAGCGCAAATTTCAACGGGATAGTAGAACTTCCACTGCTCAACTGCATGCAGAAAATAGGAGTGGGACTTCACAAGAAGGCCGGAAATCTGCCCCACATCAGCCTAACAATGAAGAGAAAAATGAACAACCAAAACAACAGCGTAGACTAGACCAAACCGGCCCGACTCTCGAACATGGAGCTGACACTCACGCGCCACAAGATAGCCGGGCGCACTCAGAAACTCGTGAGAACAGTGTCCTTAACCTGTCCACTACAATGCTTACACCCACGCAGCTTCAACTTTTATCGAGGGGCTTAGCCTTTTGTCCATCGTCCGGTAGATTCAATGAGTTTGAACTCTACCAGGACCTCGATAACTTTGCGCGCAATCTCCGCCTCCGTGAATAATTTCGTGATCGGAAAGACAGTCCAGGCGAGAATAGATTGATTGGTGGTGACAAATTGTGGTGTCCAAGTGAGCAGAGGGACAAACACCTTGATATGTATATATAAGCTGTCCAAAAAGATATAATCAGGGCGTACGAAAAAAATCGGCCATCTCGCAGCAACCTATCACAGTCAGAACTAAAAGCACTCGATGAACTCCGAAGAAACGCCGACATTACCATCAAGCCTGCTGATGAAGGGGGTTGCATAGTAATTCTAAACTCATCGGATTACCTAAAAGAAGGGGAGCGACAGTTATCAGACACAAACTTCTACAAAGAACTTTTAAAAGACCCGACTCCCGAATTTGAGAGTGTGATAAAAGCAACGCTAAATATTCTCATCCGGGAGGGGAAAATTACCGCCAAAATGCTAAAAGCGATGTTGCCGGCCCATTCTGTTCCCGGTCGCTTCTATCTACTCCCTAAAATACACAAAGCAGGCAATCCGGGACGTCCGATAGTATCCAGTAACAGTACATCAACAGAAAATATATCATAATTCATTAATTCCCTGATAAAACATCCCACCGACTTTTCCCTCTTACCTAAACGACACAAACCATTTCATCCGCGGAACTTCTAGTCTCAACATCCCAGCTGATAGCTTCCTGGTGACCATGGACGTCTGCTCACTGTACACTAACATACCCCACCGCGACGGAATTGGGGCTACGGTTTCTGAGTATGTGAATTTTGACTCATCGACCGGTGTAAGTGTCGAGGTACTGTCTAAACTTCTCGATCTTGTACTAAACCATAACCATTTTGAGTTTAATGGCAAGCACTTCCTTCAGGTCAGTGGCACTGCAATGGGCACAAAAATGGCCCCGAACTTTGCGAGCACCTTTATGGCATCTCTTGAAATCCCATTTATTGAGGGGCGCGCCTTGAAACCTTTGTATTACAGAAGATTCTTGGACGACATATTCATTATATGGAACCACGATGAGGGGAGCCTTCAACAGTTCATATGGGATTTCAACGAGCTCCACCCATCAATTAAATTCACGCATAGCATTTCTAAAACTAGCATTAACTTCTTGGACGTGACTGTTTCTGTCAAAAATGAACGCCTTTCAACAAACCTTTACAGAAAGCCTACAGACCAGCAAATGTACCTACATTTCAACAGTAGCCATCCAAGGCATTGCAAGACGGGTATTCCATATTGTCAGGCCTACCGGTATCGAAGAATATGCACCGATATGCAGGAATTTGACAAACACGCAGAACGCCTAAAGAATTCCCTATCACAACAAAATTATCCCGAAGACATCATTGACGATGCCATACTACGTGCTCGCAACGTGAACCGGAATGACATAATTCAGGAGCCAAAAACAGTATCCAAAACAACTTCCCAAACAAATCTTGTACTAACTTACTCCTCATCGTTGCCGCGAGTTAACAACATACTTTCCCGCAACTTCAACATAATTAGGCAAAGCAAACGACTGACTTCCATCTTCGCGGAGCCACCTCGCGTGGTGTACCGCAGGGATAAAAACCTGAAGGACATTCTTGTCAGAGCAAAAACAAACCCCGCCAAAATTGAGCCAGGGCGCCGCCCCTGGGGAAAAGCTCGTTCAAAGGTATGCCCACACATGGTCACAACGCGTGAATCAAAGGCAAGCTTCTCAGATTTCAAATTCAACATCACCCAAAACCTAAATTGTGACTCCAGCAATGTGATATACATGTTACATTGTAACGTCTGCGGGCAAGAATACATCGGCCAAACAGACACGCCATTTCGGCTGCGGTTTAATAATCACCGGTACCACGCCACTTCACTGCCGAAGCTACCCTTATCCAGACATCTGCGCTTACCAAACCACAGCTTTGAAAATATCAGCGTAACTCTTTTACAGTCCGGTTTCCAAAACACGCGCGCGCGCGAACAACGTGAGGCATATTTGATCTTTAAATTTAGAACATTAACAACCGGCATCAATGAGGACCCTGGAAGACTCTCCTGCCTCCGAGAGATAAGCCGAAATGAATTTGGCAACACGGAATCATAATTGTGACCATGCCTGTTTCTTGACTGGCTCGTACGAGTGCAGTGTCGTTTACTTTCTTGCTTTTCTTTTCTCCCCTTTTTTGTTTATTTTTTGTTCATGTTTTTTCACTACTTGTACAATGTAAAGTGCTTACGCTCCTCCACCACTTGGAGCCTATTCACGGGGAGCGGGCGAAGATGAAAGGCGGTATGCCGACCCATTAAGGGGACGCTCTTCCCTCAGGTGCCTCATTCTGCCCTCCGCGACAACAATTTTGGTTGGCCCTGCGCCCGACGCGAACCGAGAAACACCTTCAACGATTTCATGCCATTCACAGCGTTTTTTTCTTCGTTTCCTCGCCTCGTTTTCTGACATCGTCGGTGTTCTTCTCTCTCCTTCTTTTGTTTTTTTTTTATTTTTCCCTTTTCTTTCTTTTTCTCGTAATCTATCTCCCCCACTTTCTCAAATGTCCTTGAAGGCGAGATCGACGCGGCAAGAAGCAAGACCGAACTTCGACATCAGTTTTAACTCATCCCCCGAAGAAGGGAGGACCCCTCCCGAAACTGTTGGGAATTAAATATTTATATTACTGTTGACAACGCCTCCGTTGTATTATACCCATATATATATAAATATATATTGTAACGCTGACACCACACGACGTCCACACAACAGAAAAGAACGCTATATTTCAAACACAAACATGGCACCGTCGCCTCAGCTTCACTTCATCCTCTTCGTCTTCCTGTAGTACGCCTGCCCGTACCATGTGGCTTTCTTCCTCGTCATCTTTCCTCCGGGGGTGGGGGGGGGGAACGGGGCGATAATTGGTGGCGGAGCAGCTTGGCAGAGAAGGTTGTACCCTTCCTCGGAAGGTTGACAGTTCCATTTAGCAAATGACTGCATTATTGTCGTATAAGTAGACCACAGTTCGAAAATGCGCTCTTTGACGGGACAGTCACGCGCAGCGGTCTTTCCTTGCGGTGTCGAGCCACCTTGCTGTATGTAACAGATGACGTTGAGTCCATGGGCAGAACGTTAGTGACAGTGTCCGCCGCCTCGTGTTCGCGCTCCTGCGTACGCCGAACGTTCTTGAGATCGTCGGCGTAGCTCTGCCAATCATGCGTGCGACTGTTCTCGGTCCCCAGTGCGACAGTATCTACGGTTAGATGGTTGTCCGGGTCAAGCATGAGTGCACCGCTCACACGGCTGTAAAAGTGAACAGTCCTCCTTACCAAGCAGTTTCTCAGCTTGGAATTATCACCGCCATAGATCTCGTTCAGTTGTGTGGCATCCGCATGCTCCTCACCTGGGCTCCTCGCATACACGCACTCACTGCGCGGGTCCAGCAGAAAGTCATTGCAGCGCGTCTGTGACAACAGCTTCTGAACGAAGGGTTTGTAGGAAATTGGTGCAGATTGCGACAGAAGCTGCGCCTTGACTGGTTCACCGCTACCGCAGGCATCCTGCTGTCGCTCCGTCATCATCCCACTGAGACTCCCGTCTGACGGCTTGGACCTCCGTGCGCTATCCTCGTTGGCAACTGTTGTCACAGTAGTGGACAGCAGCAAGTCTCGGCTGTTGCAATCATTAACTTGACTTGGGAAGTTACCTTGAGTAGTTTCCGCCGAAACGATGAAGAGCTGCTGAGAAGAGGCCGCAAAAGGAATTTTGGGCTGTTCGTCATCTGGTTCCAGCCCTTGTTGTGATGGCGTTGATGTCTTCTCAATAGACTCGCTGACAGCACAGCTCTCGACCAACGGCGAAGGCGCCACCTCATACTCTCTCTCCCCATCGTCGTGCACTCTCACACAGGCTCCGCTATCTGACCCCCCTCGCTCCCACAGACCAGTGCTTCCGTCAACAATGCTCTGCTCCTCAACGCTGCCCCGTTCTTGAACCTTTGACGTTTCACCTATGTTATCGTCAGCACACTGCACTTCCTTTCCCAAAACACACCGAAGAAACTCTTCGAACCTGTGCAGCTGCCTGCGGTCCAGCTCCTCCAGCGCTTCCTCCATGGAACTTACCAACTCGTCCCTCAGTCCATCCATCGCTCGCATCCCACCGCTGTCACCAAATGTAACGCTGACACCACACGACGTCCACACAACAGAAAAGAACGCTATATTTCAAACACAAACATGGCACCGTCGCCTCAGCTTCACTTCATCCTCTTCGTCTTCCTGTAGTACGCCTGCCCGTACCGTGTGGCTTTCTTCCTCGTCATCCAGTTGGCTACAACAACACGTAACAATATATATATATATATATATATATATATTGTAGAGAAGCATTGGAACGTTGTAATGGGCCGTCCTCTTCAGCGCCTTCTAGTGGGTCGCCCTCTTCGTCTCTTCTCGGAGACGAAGAGCTCCTCGTGCTCGTGAGAGTCTGCGCTTCGTCGTGACTGTCGTGCATCGTCGCCGTCAATCCAGCCGTCAATAAACGCCTTTACAAAGTGGTGGAGAGTGCTGTACCGTCACCACAACTCCGGTCTCCATTCGATGCCCCTGGAGCTGCGATCCCGTACCGTGCCATCTACCATGCCGCAAGACGCCGCTCTGCAAACGCCGCCTCCTGCCCCGACCGCTTGTCCCGGTGTCCCCCGTATCCGCGACCCTCCTGTCTTCACCGGCGCGGATGGCACCGACGTCGAGGACTGGCTCGCGATCTACGAGCGTGTGAGCGTCCCCAACAAATGGGACGAAGCAGGCAAGCTGACCAACTTGGTTTTCTACCTCGCGGGTGTGGCAGGCATGTGGTACAACAACCATGCATCCGATTTCCCGACGTGGTCCGATTTCAAGACCGCCATTGTCAACGTGTTTGGCCGCCCTGCCGTTCGTAAGCTTCAAGCCGAACAGCGCTTACGTGAACGAGCTCAGCAGGCAGGGGAATCGTTCACGAGCTACATCGAGGACATCCTTGACCTGTGCAAGAAAGCCGACGCGAGCATGTCGGAGTCTGACAGAATCAGGAATGTTCTGAAAGGCATCGACGACGATGCCTTCACTATGCTGCTGCCACTATGCTGCTGCTGCTGCCAAAAACCCTCGCACAGTGGCAGAGGTCATTACCCTGTGCCAAAGCTACGAGGAGCTGCGCCGGCAGCGCTTGATGACCCATCGACCGCCATCACGCGATGCTGATCTCGCAGGCTTGTCGGCAATTCCTGACCACTCCACCTTGCTCGCCGAAATCAAGTCGTTCGTGCGTGAGGAAATTGCCCGCCAGGTCTCTCTACTGGCTTTCACTCCACCGCAGCATGTTGACCAGCCGCCAACTACGCTTCTGCCTCCTCTCCGCCGAGCGATTCAGCAAGAAATCTCGGAGGTCATTCCCGAATACCACCAGCCGCCTCTAGTGCCTGCACCACTAAGCTACGCGCAAGCTGTAGCCAGGCCGCCCCCAGCGATTCCTGTGACTGGCCCGCGGAGTTACGCCGAAGCCGTCTTCGGACCACAGGCCTTCGACGCGGCTGTGCCGCCTACATACGTCGACGTCGTCCCCAGGCCCCGACTGCTGCCCACAATGCACTCATATGAGCAGCCGCCTCGTCCATCCCGTTCTGCGACATGGATGGGACCCGCGAACCGCTGGCGCACTTCCGACAACCGTCCCATTTGCTTTGCGTGCGGTTGCGCCGGTCAAGTCGCACGCTACTGCAATCGCGTGCAGCCGCCTCGGGTCGCATCAACTCTGACCAGCTCATCAAGCAGCCCTTATTATGACCAAGCGCCGCCTATGTCACCGCCGTCTCGCCCAGCTCCATCTACCCGCCGTTCGCCGTCACCACGACGCCGATCACTGTCGCCGATGCGGCCACGGCCGGTCACACGTGACCAGGAAAACTAGTCGTCGCAGTCCACGAGGCAAGGGCTGCGACGCTATCGAACTGCGAAAGCCCTCAGCGAAGCCCCTCGAACGTGATTGACGTATTTGTGGACAGTGTTCGCGCATCTGCCCTTATCGACACTGGAGCCGCCGTATCCGTCATGGACGCCAAGTTTAGCCGATTACTGCGAAAAGTGACGACGCCGCTTTCCGGGCTCTCCCTCCGTACAGCCAGCGCCCAAAGTATTCACCCAACAACGGTGTGCACAGCTCGCGTCATTATTCAGGATGCTCTGTACGCCGTCGAATTGATCATAATTCCTGCCTGCTCTCACGACGTCATCCTAGGATGGGATTTTCTCTCCCGCCACGACGCCGTCATTCATTGCGCACCAGCCGAAATAGAGCTCTCACCCTTCTCTGAATTGGCGCCGGCAGACAGTCCGTCGGCTGCGGGCAAGGTACTTGTCAAAGACGACACGAAGGTGCCTGCAAACTCATCGACGGCGGTGTCAGTGTACTGCGCCAGTCTCTCCGACACCGTTGCACTTCTCTCGCCATCTGACCGTGTTTGCACGAGGAAAGGCATGCTGGTGCCTTTCGCGACCGTGCAAGTCACGCAGGGCAGTACGTCAATTTTTGTTATCAACCCATCTCCGTACAGTGTTACGTTGGTCCGAGGGGAATGTCTCGGCAGCGTGGAACCCCTCGAAGACGCACAAGTTATGGACGAACCAGATGAAATGCACTGCCGCAGTTGCAGTACGCTCGGCGCTCTTTCGACGTCTGGTTCATCACCCGCTGATGTCTTTGGGTCCTCCATTGCTGACGATCTTACACCGGTCCAGCGCTCCCAGCTTCTGGGCCTATTGGACGAATTTCGCTCTTCTTTCGATGTCGCTCAAACTTCTCTCGGCCGCACTTCCGCCGTTACGCATCGCATCGACACTGGCGCCCAGCCGCCACTGCGGCAACGTCCATATCGCGTGTCTCACACAGAACGTCGGGTAATTAATGAGCAAGTGGACGATATGCTTCGACGCGACGTTATTCGGCCCTCGGACAGCCCATGGGCGTCTCCCGTTGTTCTCGTTGCGAAGAAGGACGGTTCCGTGCGGTTCTGTGTGGACTACCGACGGCTCAACAAGATCACTCGCAAGGATGTTTATCCGCTGCCGCGAATCGACAACGCAATTGACAGCCTCCAAGGAGCAGAATACTTTTCATCTCTCGATTTGCGCTCGGGGTACTGGCAAGTACCCATGGCTGATGACGCTCGACCGAAGACAGCCTTTGTCACGCCCGACGGCTTGTACGAGTTCAACGTCATGCCGTTTGGTCTGTGCAATGCGCCCGCGACCTTCGAGCGCATGATGGACACCGTTCTGCGCAACTTGAAATGGCACACGTGCTTGTGTTACCTGGACGACGTCGTCGTTTTCGCTCCGGACTTCTCTACGCATCTTCAACGTCTGCGGCATGTTTTGACGCGTTTGACCAACGCCGGCCTCCAACTGAACCTGAAGAAGTGCCGATTTGCAGCACGGCAGCTGACAATCCTAGGCTACGTCGTGTCCAAGGACGGAATCCTTCCCGATCCGGCCAAGCTTCGGGCCGTGGCCGAATTTCCCAAACCAACGTCCGTCAAAGAACTCCGCAGTTTCGTAGGACTGTGCTACTATTTTCGATGTTTCATACGCAACTTTGCCACCATCATATCGACGAAGCTCCTTGGAAGTAACGGGCCCCTACATTCGTGGTCGTCCGAATGCGACGACGCGTTCGCAAAGCTCCGTCGTTTGTTGACGTCTCCTCCCATACTACGCCACTACGACCCTACGGCCCCAACGGAGGTACACACGGACGCCAGCGGTGTAGGCCTCGGAGCTGTTCTTGCGCAACGCAAACCAGGGTTCCCTGAATATGTCGTGGCATATGCAAGTCGTACGCTCACCAAAGCCGAGACCAATTACACCGTCACCGAAAAGGAATGCCTGGCGATCATCTGGGCCCTTACGAAGTTCCGACCTTATTTGTATGGTCGCCCATTTGATGTCATCACCGACCACCATGCACTCTGCTGGTTGTTATCATTGAAGGATCCATCAGGCCGCCTCGCCCGCTGGGCACTTCGCCTACAGGACTACGATATCCGCGTGCTGTACCGCAACGGACGCCAGCATGCTGACGCCGACGCACTCTCGCGCTCCCCCTTGCCTGACGACAATACCCACAGCTCAATGTCTCACAATGCCGTTTGTTCCATCGACGTTCACACTGTCGCTACCGAACAGCGCAAGGATCAATGGATCGCTTCACTGCTAGACTTGCTCACTGATCCTTCGGCAACACCATCCACTCGCGCGTTGCGTCGTCAAGCCCACCATTTCGCCATTCGCGACGACCTCCTCCACCGACGCAATTACAACGCCGACCGCCGCCAGTGGCTACTAGTAATACCCCGCAGTCTGCGTTCTGAAATATGCGAATCGTTCCACGCTGATCCGCAGTGTGCGCACTCTGGGGTATCGAAAACATACCACCGCATTCGCCAACGGTACTTTTGGCGAGGCATGTACCGCTACGTGCAGAAGTTCGTTCGCTCCTGTATCGATTGTCAGCGCCGCAAAACTTCAACGCACCAGTCACCAGCAGGTCTGCAGCCTTTACCTTGCCCTGACCGGCCGTTTGGGCGCGTTGGCATCGATTTGTATGGGCCACTCCCTCTGACTTCGGCTGGTAACCGCTGGGCCATCGTCGCTGTAGACCACCTTACGCGATACGCCGAAACTGCCGCCCTCCCAGCGGCTACAGCGCGCGATGTAGCCTCCTTTCTGCTCCGCCGGTTCATGCTATGCCACGCTCCACCCCAGGAGCTGCTCAGCGATCGAGGCCGTGTCTTCCTGTCGGAAGTCGTCGAAGCCATCCTCAAAGAGTGCAACGTTGTTCACCGCAAAACTACTGCTTACCACCCGCAGACGAATGGGCTCACGGAACGCTTTAACCGCACGCTCGGCGACATGCTCTCGATGTATGTCGCCGCCGATCACACAAATTGGGATTCCATTCTACCTTTCGTCACCTACGCCTACAATACCGCCCCTCAAAGCACCACTGGTTTCTCACCATTTTTCCTATTGTACGGCAGGCACCCGTCGCACACAATCGACACAATCCTTCCATACAAGCCGGATCGATCTGAGTGTGCGCCTATTTCTGCCACAGCCAGACTTGCTGAGGAGTGTCGCGAGCTTGCGAAGACCTTTACTACGCAGGACCAAGAGCGGCAGAAAAGCATCCGCGGTGAGACCAACACTTCTGCACCCACGTTCCTACCTGGAGCACTCGTGTGGCTCTCGGTCCCTACCACTGCAACTGGCCTCTCTTCGAAACTGCTGCCCAAATTCGAAGGCCCCTACCGTGTCGTCGAATGCACATCCCCGGTCAACTACCTGATTGAACCCATCGACCCATTTTCCGACATGCGCCGTCGAGGGCGCGACATTGTCAACGTGGAGCGCCTCAAGCCCTACCATGACCCGCTCATAGTGACCAGCTGCTAGGTCGCCGGACGGCTCCCTTTTCGTACCCGGGGTAATTGTAGAGAAGCATTGGAACGTTGTAATGGGCCGTCCTCTTCAGCGCCTTCTAGTGGGTCGCCCTCTTCGTCTCTTCTCGGAGACGAAGAGCTCCTCGTGCTCGTGAGAGTCTGCGCTTCGTCGTGACTGTCGTGCATCGTCGCCGTCAATCCAGCCGTCAATAAACGCCTTTACAATATATATATATATATATATATATATATATATATATATATATATATATATATATATATATATATAGATATATATATATATATGTATTGTGGGGAACGCGGATAACAACCCTCGCCCTCGCCTTCAGCGGCGGTGATGACAAGCAGCGACGAGCGCCACTGCGCATGTGCCTCCATGTGGGAATGCTTTATAAACCAGCACAGCGAGCGGCCTGGGGGGAGTGGCCGGCGAACTGCCGTGAGTTGCGTGGGTGTGCGCGGCGTGCGGTCCGCTGGGGCCAAGGATAGGGGGACCGGCGCGGACGTTGTGCTTCGAACTTGGTTGAGCTTGTTCTTGTGTTTTACCCTTCTTGCCCTAAGGTTAAAGTTTTATTAATAAATGGTTTTGTGAGTCACCCCGACTCCGACGAGCAGCCCCTTTCATTGGTGTGGACGGCGAACCCCACAACTGGCGCCCAACGTGTAATCGGCGACGTCTGCTACCGACAAGAATGGAGGCTGCTCTCAAGAATCTTCTTGAGACGATGGAGCGCCTCGACCTGGCGTCGGCAGCGTTCTGCGCGGCGCGTGGAGACGCCGCGTCCGCAGCCTATTTGGCAGCGAGGTGCGCTGCGGTCCCGACTGTGGGCTATGCAGCGGCTGGAGCGGACGAGGACGCTGGTTGCGGGGCTGAGCAGGCTGGGACTGTCGGCAGCAAGGAGAACGATTCGGACGCCAACGTGGACGAGGTGGACCGAGCCACTGCGACTGGAGGGAGTACGAGCGCGGAGACTTCGACACCTACCACAGCTGCCGACGTCGCATGGGATGCCGACTCGAACGCAGATGGCGGGCAAGGACCAGCCGCTGGTCAGGAACCGGCGATTCCAGCTATTCGAGGAAGCACACTGGCGCAGAACGAGGAGACCCTCGAACACTGGCTCACGGCTAACGTGGAAGGTGCCTCGACGAGCAAAGGCGTGAGTGGCGATAGAGATGACGTAGGAGCAGGTGTACCCGCCCAAGTTCTCGACGATGTCGAGTTCGTCGATAAACGGACCGGTGTCTGCTCCGGTGAGGCCGAAGAATGTGCAGAATGCTTAGAAGAGAAGGCCGTGGAAGGAGAACAGGAGGAAGAAGGCGACAAGGACTACTTGGAAAACGACAGAGTGGTGGAGGCAGAGAGCCTGGCAGATGCATTGGAAGGTGAAGCTATGGACGTGTTGTGGGAAGAGGCTGCGAGCGATGCCCGAGAACTAAGTACCGAAGGCGATGAAGTAGCAGGGCCGCAAAGACGTGGTGCCTCTGTCGAAGCAAAGAACGGCACAGCAGAAGGTGCAGTGGCTACCGGCAAGAACGACGAGGGCAGCGACGAGAGCGACGACGACCACTCCCAACTCGACCGCAACCGAGACAACCACGCAAGAAGCCACGAGAACCATGGTCAAGGAAGGCAAGACATCCGCCATCAAAGCAAAGGCAGCTGCTGCAAAGGCGGCCAAGGAAAGGCAGCGGTAAGGGCTCCGGCCAAGGCTCTGGGCAATGCACCGGAAAAGGCGGTACCCACGGAGACCCAAACGACGGTGGTGAAAGGCCACAAAGACAAAAATCGGCGTAGACTATCATCGCGAACTTTCACTTTTGAGGCGGGGAATGTGTGGGGATCGCGGATAACAATCCTCGCCCTCGCCTTCAGCGGCGGTGATGGCAAGCAGCGACGAGCGCCACTGCGCATGTGCCTCCATGCGGGAATGCTTTATAAACCAGCACAGCGAGCGGCCCTGGGGGAGTGGCCGGCGAACTGCCGTGAGTTGCGTGGGTGTGCGCGGCGTGCGGTCCACTGGGGCCAAGGATAGGGGGACCGGCGCGGACGTTGTGCTTCGAACTTGGTTGAGCTTGTTCTTGTGTTTTACCCTTCTTGCCCTAAGGTTAAAGTTTTATTAATAAATGGTTTTTTGAGCCACCCCGACTCCGACGAGCAGCGCCTTTCATTGGTGTGGACGGCGAACCCCACAATATATATATATATATATATATATATAGATATATATATATATATATATATATATATATATAGTAGTGGGAAAAGAATCACGCGGACCCCGATAGAATAAGGAATGAAGAAAGAAACTACGACTTTCGTTGGTTTGGCACTGTATATTTTCACTAACGTTTCGTCTGGTGGACCAGACTTTGTCAAAGTGACTTTGACAAAGTCTGGTCCACCAGACGAAACGTTAGTGAAAATATACAGTGCCAAACCAACGAAAGTCGTAGTTTCTTTCTTCATTCCCTATATATATATATATATATATATATATATATATATATATATATATATATATATATATATATATGAAAGAAAACTAGTCACAATGAAAAACGTAACAACATTTATTCTGAGCTTGCGGCCGGGGACCGGCCTTCTCTGATAAAGGCCCGTCCCCGGCCGAAAGCTCAGAATAAATGTTATGTTTTTCACTGTGACTAGTTTTATTTCATATAATAAAACCAATAGCCAGGAACATTCTTTCGAAACCATATATGTATATATACATATGCACAAGCATATATGCATACATATACATTTTTCTTTTCTTTTTCTTAATGTTGGCCTAATGTCTCTACTTCACTTACCTCAATCTTACTACAGGAAAAACAAGTAAATTCTCAGCCCAGTTCTCTGCCTTTTACGGCAGAATGGCCTTATATTTTTCAAATATTCATTTTGGTGCTTTTCTCTAGTTTTCTGCCAGCAATACTCTAACCGTCTCTTCGTTATTTCTATCGCGGGTGTGTTCAGCTTTCCACTGTTATCCCTAAAACCCAAGGCTTCATGAAGGCTCGTGCCCAAATACACCTGGGTGGATATCTCCACATTCAATGAGAACATGCTCCGCCATTTCCTTATCTTCCCCGCAGCATGTACATTGTTCTTCTTCTTTACTGAAACTCGCTTTATAACTACGTCTTCTAAGGCAACCCGATCTCGCTTCAAACAGTAAGGCGCTGCCCCTTGAATTATCGTAAAATGCCTCCCTCCTTATATTGTAAAATTCCTCCCTCCCGAAAGGGCAAAAATACCCTTTCGGAATTACTTAAAGCCGGTTTTTTCTTCATAGCTGCCGTCCAGTAAATCGTCTCCACCTCTCTGACTTTTCGCTTAAAGCTCTTTGTTGACATATTGCTTACACTACCAGCCGTATATTTACTAGTGAGCCTCCTAGTTCTCTTTCTCCACTGTGTGTCCACAGTCTTCCTATACAAATAACGGAACACCATCTCTGCGCATCTTTCCTGCATATTCCTTAGCCTTTCTTCGAACCTTATTATGCTCTGAGCTTCCCTCGCCTCAAAACCTGCCCTTCCCACATCGCCCTTTACAGCCTCATTTGTCGTCTTCACGTGAACACCGAACGTGAGGCGTCCCACAGTTGATTGATTTATATCCATTCCCGATTGCACCTCTGCCCTCAGCGACACCACTGAGTTCCCAAAAGTAAGCCCCGGAACCATTACATCTTTCTACAGACCTCGAAGCACCTCGTACCTATTGTATCCCCACAAGGCTCTGTGCTTAATTATTGCAGCATTCCTCTTTCATTTTGCTGCCGAGGCTTTTTCCGGTACCTCCATGTACATGTCATCCTCATTTATCCATACTCCGAGGTACTTGTATTCGTTCACCCTCGGTTTTTCTTGGCCCTTTATTGGCACCGCATGATCACAAGGGTCATTTAATACCATCAATCCACATTTTGTTGCACTAAATCCTAGTCCTAGAGCTTCAGCTTCCCTTCCGAAAATATCCACCAGCTGCTGTATATCATCTCTACTGTTAGCAAATAAGACTATATAGTCAGCATAAAATAATCCTGGAAGCGTCTGCGCAATCATCACGCCGCCCTGTTTGTGTGACAGATTAAAACCAAAGTTGCTACCTTCTAGCGCTTTTTCCATATTCACCATGTACAGCATGAAAAACAGCGGGGTCAAAGGACATCCCTGTCTCAGCCCCTTGCTAATATCAACGTTCTCTTTGCTACAAACTCCTTCCCATTCTATGCAAACTGTATTTTCTTGGTATATCTCGCTCAAAAGCTGTACACAGTCGTCGCCAATGCCGAATTCTTTCAATATATCTCACAAAATTTCCTGATTAACATTGTCGTACGCCCCGGTGATGTCTAGAAAAGACAAGTACAATGCCATATCTTCTATTTTAGATATTTATATACATCGAGTGAGAACAAACAGCTCAATCGTCTAACCGTCTGTCAACTCGAAATCCATTCTGGAGTGCTCCTAAAATACCACTATGTTCTGCCCACGTTTCTATTTTCATTTTACGGCTTGCATGGCCAACCTGTATAGGACCGATGTAATGGTTAGTGGTCTATACAAGCGAATCTTGTCCTTTTCTCCCTTGCCTTTATAAATTAAGTTAATCCTACTGTTTCGCCAACTGGCCGGTATTTGCCTGTCCTGTAAGCATTTTTCTACGGCTTTCAGCAGTGCTTCTTTCGTGTTATGTCCTAGTTCGTTAGTGAGGATAACGGGAATCCCATCTAAACCCGCGGCAGTGCGTTTTGGAATTTTTCCTTCGGCCTTTTTCCAGTTGAAATTCTCGAGTACTAGCTCTTCCTCGGTTGCTCTTTCCGCCACACTTTTACTCACCGGGCAACACCCCTGGACGCTCTATTTACACTAATTGGCTGTTACCCTTCAGATGTATCCTAGCGCTTTGTACCCTTCCAATTTATTTCCTCCTTCATCTCAAATATGTTGTTGCATTGGGACAGACTTCCTGCCTAGCGCCTTTATGTGGCTCCAAAATATCCTATGCGCGGCCTCCTTTTTTTCGTGAATCTCTGTCACCCAGCCTTCACTTTTACCTTCCATTTTTGCCTCGACCAATTTCTGTCCAATGGATTTTTTTCTCTAAGTATATTTCCCATATTTTGTTGACGTCGTCCAGCGGCCGCTTCTCCTTTTTTGCCCCTCTATGCTCCTGTGATGCTTCACGCCGCTTCTCGATCGCTTCCCGGATTTCCTTGTTCCACAAACCTTTTGGCGCCTCTTTCCTTTCGAGCAAATAGTCTTCTTCTCTTTCCCTATCTCTTTCGTCATTAGATGTAACAGCTCACTATACTGCCAGGCCTTGCCTGGCATTTTGCCTACTTCTTCGTTGACTCTTGCGGCTATATTTATTATTAGATGCGAAGCAGATATTTGACCCACGTGCGTAACGCCGTACGTTACGTGCGTCCGTACGAATGCACCGCAACGCGTTCCCCTCGCCGTAGGTGTTGGAGCGTTTCCAAGTAGGTCACGCCACAGCTTTGCGTTGACGTCACGCTCCCCGCGCAAGCTACCCTCGCAGATGCGCGCTGACGTCACTCTGTCCCTGACCCGCAGCATGCTCACCGTAGCGCTCGCAGCTGTCGCCTGCTCCACCCACTCGCAACACCTCTGAACGTGTCACTTCTCTCTCGCTTCACCCGTGGTTGTCAAGGCGAAACGCGCGCCCGCTCCGGTCCATCGCCCGTGTCTCGACTGAAGACACAACGACTACGAAGTCTTGCCAAACGCGTTAATGAAACTTACACGAAACCCAACCCGCCTCCCGTGTATTTGCGTTTCAAACAATCGCTTACTCGAGTACACGCTACACCGAGTTTCACTTCAAACCGTTCGTCCAGCGCCCGCGTCGACGCCCGTTTCAACCGGGTCAACGCCGTGCGCACCGCTGCTGCTTCGCATCCCATCAGGGTTCCGTTCGGGGAGATGGTCCTAGTTTTTAAATGCGAAGCATTTCTTGGCGAACCTCAGGCCCTTTGGCCGTTTCTATCCACGTATCAATCAATCTATCTATCTATCTATCTATCTATCTATCTATCTATCTATCTATCTATCTATCTATCTATCTATCTATCTATCTAGCCGTCTACGTTTGGGCGCTCTCCTGGTCGTCTCCATAATTTCTAATATACCAAAATTCGCAAAGCCGGGGATCATTGTATGACGAGCACGATTCACTGGTCACGACATGAGTAACGCAAAATATCTGTCGCGTAGGTCATGAAACCCTTTCTCTCAGTCACGTGTGGCACATACCCGTAGACCAGAGTTAATGTTATGCGGGTATGTGCCATAGGTGATAGAGTCTCAACCAAGAGAGCAACCGCCAATACACTCCAAGACACGCAAGGAAAATGATAATAATTATTGGTGTCTTGTGTCCGAAAACCGCGATATGATATGAGAGTCCCCGTAGCGAAGGGCTCCGGAAATTTTGACCATCGGGTACTATTTAACGTGTACCGAGATCGCACAGAACACGAGCATCTAGCATTTTGTCTCCATCGAAGTGCGACCGCTGCGGCCGGGATCGAACCTACGAACTTCGGGTCAGCAGCCGAGCACCCTAACCGCTACACCACCGTAGCAGACGCATGAAGAGTAAGGAAACTGAAGACAGAACACACCTGGAGGACGCTCACTCACCATCCACTCGTCCACGTGGTCCGCAACGTGGATTACGCAAAAACCAGCGTCAATGCTTCCTAAAATATATCCGCTGGAAGAACCAGGCCTCTCATCATTACCGGTGACTTCAACATTGATTTATCAAGACCCAACAACGCTTGGTTTATACTGCATGAAAGACGGATTGGATGTAGAGAAGGCATCAAAAGACGTCGCTGCCATGTCCACGACAGGAGGCATCATAGATCACTGCGTCGTAAGAGGCGTCCAAAATTTCCACCAGCTGCACTACACCTCGCGCTTCACTACACTTAGACTCCTCATAACCGCGATCACAAAGGATCCGATTAACAAGTCCGGTCCAGCTGCTGGTGCTCACTGATCACAGTGATGATGACCTTGTTCAAGATCTGTCAAGAACCCCTTCTACACATACGCATGGTCTCATGAAACGTGCGCACGTTATCCGTCATAACGGACGAGTATAAGCATTACAACTGTAACTGGGACTGTACCGTACGTGCAGTGTGCCGGCCTGCGCGAGCCACTCGGCTGTGTATATATCTAGGGAAGCTTAGTTGCGAGTCGTCTGTCCTGTGCGTCTGTGCTCCTTCTTTGTCCTGTTCGGATTCGCGCTATTTAGCATTGAAGAATATAAGCATTACATATCGACTTCCCGCGTGTGGTGTTGGTAACACCCACGTTGCCGGTGCCATCATTACGCTACTGTAAACAACTGGTTATATAACAGATATGCGACTTTTCAACATATGAGTGTGTGTATATCATATTTCTCTAGCGTCAATCCGTAAGGCTTCGCTCAATGTGAAAAATTACGCCACAGTCACAATCCCGCGCATGCTTCGCATAACATCGATTCCCACGGTACGTGGGATCTGCCAAATTTTTTTATTTGTCATATAAATACGAGGTGCCAGACTATGATTCCATGCTCTTATTTTCAGTTTTATATCACATTTGTAATAATATTCGTTTATGATAAGTACCCAAGCTTTTAATTCCTTCCTCGTCTATTCTCATTTCTCTCAGTTGGTAATAAATTCCTTCGGACATGATACAATGATCAATACTTGAGTGTTTGTTTCCGACTTTCCGCATGATCTGGCCGTCACATTTAGGCCCCGTGTTAACTATCTCCAGACTATGTTGCTCGCAGAGATCTAGTAATAACTTACCATTGGTGTCTGAATATCCGTCAATGTCATGTATGTGGGCATTCATATCCCCTAGAAGGATGCTTTCGGCGCCATTACCAAATTCTTTAATATCCCCACTTATGCAATCCCCTATCTCCTGATTCTTTTCTCTGCATTTCTTTCCCGTCCACAAGTAGGCAACCCCTAGGCACGTTTTCTTTCCACCTACTGTGCCCAAAACCCAGAGGTGTTCTGAACACATCTGTTTGACTCTAGCCCATTTGGCGTCACGGTGAATTAGCATTCCTACACCCCCACCTTTCCTTGCTGATATAATCCTGTTGCACCCTTCCCAAACATAATTTTGAATATGTGGTTGCTCTTCCAAGTCTCTAAGGTGTGTTTTTGTAACCGCATAAACGCCTATCTGTCCTTTGTTTAACTGCTCCTCAATCTCTATTTTGCCTTTTTTTCTGCCACCCTGCATGTTTATGTATCTTATTGCAACACGCGCCATCTCCCTTTTTACTTTACCTTTTTTCTGTTTTTTGGCAATACTACCTGTCAAAGAGTCCTCCTGGTTGTTTCACCGAGAATGCGGCGCCATCAACCGGAAAAGTAGGCAAGGACCGCCAACGCAGCCACCCTTCGGTGGCACAAGAAAACTGTCGAGAACGCCACCACGCGGCGACACCAGGGCTTGGGCCAACGCTGGAAAACACGGAACGCAAGTGCGCGGTACGGGCAGGGCAGCCCCCACCTCCCCCTCTGGAGCACGCAGTGCCGAGCAAACCAAGATAGCAGCTCTCAATGGTTAAATTGAGATGCTGCTAAAAAATCGCGCTTCTAGAATGCCTCTCCACCCTTCACGAATGAGCAATGGGAGGAATCCCTGAAGCATGGCGATCTACACACCCAACTCCAGGCCGTCTAGAGGGCCCACGACATCGCGATGGAACTTGAACTTCCAGTCCCATCGTGGGCGGAGCCATCAACTTGATTCGAGTTCCTCAGGCCTTCAATAAAGTTCTTGTCAAGTCATCTCTAGAATCGTAATCAAAACAGCCTACCACTCCCCCTCGCCCCCCGTAACCGAGGCTATAGAGAGTGATCCCGCGGCACCCAAGGCAATACTGAGTGCAGAAGCTGAATTTGAGGCCCGTCTAGAGGCCCGCATGGACGCCCGTCTCAATGCGGTGCTAATGAGGAAGAAGTCGAGTGATGTGGCTTGAGACGCGTAACATGCACTATGTCAGTACTAGGGGGAACGAGGGCGGTGTCACTACAGGCAATTTCGCAGGTGACGTCGGCCAGTTCGCGTAAGACGTGGCAAGGGCCGCAGTAAAGTGGAAGTAACTTATCCGAAAGACCAAGGCACCGCGAGTGGGACCAAAGCAGAACCAGCTCGCCGTGTGCATAGTGAACGTCACGATGGCAGCCGTCATATATGCAAAAATGGCTGACTGGGCTAGTTGGTGATTCATTCTGCTTGCTTGAAATGCGAGCGCTTAACGTAGACAAGGACGTAAAGAAATAACACATAAACAAGCGCATGTCCGTGTGTTATTTTTTTACGTGCTTGTCTACGTTAAGCGCTCGCATTTCAAGCAAGTCATATATGTGCCTTTGATTGTCCTGCCAGTCCGCTAGTCGGCGTCGAGCAACTTGGCGCGCCTCTTGGGCATTCGTCTACTCCGACGCCTACTCCGACGTATACCTTAGTCTGGCCGGGAGGAGTGTGTCGAAAGGTATCGTAGGGTCACGGCCAAACAAAAGAAAAAAATGGAGAAAACCCAGGTATGTCGTGTCAACATGAATTATTGACAAATGTGACAAACGGTAACTTAGTGTCCCGCCGCAATGTTTGGCGGAGACATTCATGGAGAGCACGTCAGGAAGAGTTCGATTGAGGCGCTCGGTTAGACCCTTTGTTTGCCGATGATAATCAGTTAAAAGTTTTCTTTAGTTGTGCAGGAACGTTGAAGGTCATCAACCACTTTGGAAAGGAAGTAGCTGCCTCGGTCGGTGAGGAGCTGCGGAGGGGCGCTATGGTGTAGAATGGCGTTCTCTAGGACAAATGTGGCAACGACAGTTGCTGCTGAAAGAGCCCGTGTGATCGCGTATCGGGTTGCATTAGCGGTGGCTACTGCAATCCACCTCCACTACGCAATAGACTGAAAAGCACGTTTCGCAGAAATTCAGGCGTCGATGTCTGTGACGGCGTCGTTGGTTGTGAGCGAAACATAATGATCTTGTCCTTGTCCAAAAAAGCGAGAAAGTTGCAAATAAAATAAATAACAAAATTCATCATGTGCGAGTGAGAATCGAATCCCGGCCATCTGCGTGGCAAGCAGGTGTTCTACCACAGAGCCACGCAATTTTTATTTATTTTATGGTATTTATTCAACATAGAAATGAGGCTTGAACGCAATTCAATACAGACAAAGAACAAATATGTTGAGGACAACTAATATGTCGAGGACAGGGGGCGTCGGTAGCTTCAGCAGTTCTGCGCACGCGTGGAGTCACTGTATATATTTCATATTCATCTACGCATTAAACAGTTTTTAGTTTCCGCTGATATGTTTTGTACGTCCTTCACCGCCGTCTTCAGTTCGTTTTTGTAAAGTTTACGCAAAAAACGTTGATAATATGGACGCGTGTATACTACATGTGGACGACAACGACGATGGGGGGATTTAACG
Source organism: Rhipicephalus sanguineus (assembly GCF_013339695.2). Taxonomy (NCBI): domain Eukaryota; kingdom Metazoa; phylum Arthropoda; class Arachnida; order Ixodida; family Ixodidae; genus Rhipicephalus; species Rhipicephalus sanguineus. The sequence continues at coordinate 128,083,948 of NC_051184.2, read as the reverse complement.
GACACCGTAGTGGGGCTGTGGATGTTCAAGGACGAAGAAAACGGTTTCCCTATTCAGCTGACTTGAACATGCTGTTTCGCTCTCTGAAAGTGTTGTCTTTATTCGCGTTGCACCGCGACACTGGTGGAGGTGCCGGAGCGGAAGCCTGCCCGATGCTCCACACTCCCACTGGGAGCCGTTCATCCAGCCCGGCCGCATCATCATCTACTGCGACTCCCGTGCATCGCTTCAGTCGGCGGTTGCGAGGCCTCGCTCCAGAGCTCACCCATTCGCAGGAACCTTCACTCAGGCGCCGTTTACATCTACCAATGGCCAACGCCAACCCACAACAGCTGCCCCACAGCAGTTCTTTTCCGAACCCATCCAAGGTAACATTCTTCCAGCCATTGGTGCCCGATCACTTTAGTGGTGGTCCCCATGAAGACGTTGACGACTGGCTTGAGCACTAGGAGCGTGTTGCCAAGATCAACCTGTCCAGACCCTGAAAAAATTACAGCCATTGCACAGTTTCCCGTACCGTCCCATAAGAAGGCTGTCAGGCGCTTTCTCGGCCCCTGTGCGTATTATCGGCGGTTTATCGCAGATTTCGCACGCATTGCGTCACCGTTTACTCAATTCACGAGAGAAGACGTTGCCTTTGAGTGGAACACCGAACAGGAAGCTGCTGTTAATTATCTACGCCAGCGACTACGAACGCCTCCATCGCTTGCTCACTTTCACGAGAGAGCCCCTACAATGCTTCACACGGATGCCAGCAATGTATGATGATGATATATGGTATTTAATGGCGCAAGGACCAATGATGGCCAAAGAGCGCCAGGTCATTGGACAGACGATGTGATCAGTGATGGTGTTTAGTGGCTGTATAAGGGCCTAAAATTATGCGCACTAAAGGTACGTAAAAATATATAATTGTTAAAATCATGAAAGTGATGTGAAACATGCGTGATTAAGATGAGTGATAAGCGATCGTGGTAATAAAGTGACAGAGTGTGGCATTAGCACTGCTACCTCGTCGATACCCTTGACTCCAAGGGATGGGAGGTCAGTGCTTTCTCAATTGTACACACCGCGGCAGCACCCTCTGCTGAGAGGCCGTGCTACGGAGTCCCTGGGCATATAACGTTAAAAGTCCCTACATCTTTTAGAAATTCTAATAGAGCTTCATGTTTGAAAAGAGGTTCATTTCCTATTAGCATTGATGGATGAAGTGGTATGCGTTGTTGGTATAATAATGCAAAGTGTTTTTTCCTGTAAGACTCCAGTCCTGAGCATTGTACGAGTATGCGCAGCACTGTTAGTGGCCCACCACATCTATCGCACCTCGGTGGGTCGCCACCGAATAGAAGGTGTGCGTGTGTGCTGTGTGTGTGTCCTACTCTAAGTCTGCAAAATGTGACATCTGTACGACGTGTTTTTGATATGGGTGGCCAGTGTCCTAGGTATGGCTTCACCAAGTGCAATTTATTTTGTGTTTCACTGTCCCATAAGCGTTGCCAGTAAGCCCTGAGCTTTCGTTTTAGGAACGGTATTAGGTCTAGAACAGGGACAGCTATAGATGTATCGGCAGCGTTGTCGTGGGCGGATGCAGCTAATTGGTCCGCCAACACGTTTCCTTGAATCTCGCGGTGCCCTGGCACCCAGCACACCACGACGTGCTGTCCGAGTGCATAGACAGTGCATAACAGTGAGAAAAGTGAGACACGGAGTGAGACACAGTGAGACAAGGACAGAATTTTTATGTCTTTTCAATGTTTTGAAAGCCTTTACGACGCTTAGGGAGTCCGTGTATATAACTGCATTTTGTAGTTTTAAATGTTTAATGTGTTTAACAGCCACACATATCGCATAAGCCTCAGCTGTAAAGATACTTTATTCGGGTGCAGAGCGCCGACATCCGAAAACGATGGGCCGACCGCTGCATAGGACACACCACTATGAGACTTCGTAGCATCGGTGAAAAATTCCGGACAAGTGTACTTGTGCTGCAGTTCGAGGAAGTACGTACGGATATGTGCGATAGGCGCGTGCTTTGTAACTTCCTCGAAGGATGTAACACAATCTAGGACCTGCCACTGCCCCGGCGGGAGATGCACAGCGGGAGCCATCAGACGGTGTTCAAGAAGTGGCACATCAATTTCCTAAGCCAGGCCCCTCACACGAGGTGAGTAGGGATGTCTCACCGCCGGACGATTCTTAAAGAGGGCACAACTGGACAGATCATTGATAGTGGAGTCTGAGGGGTGTTCGTTGTTCGCGTTCACCTTGAGAAAATATGCGAAAGTCATGTAGCATCTCTGCAAGTGGAGTGACCACTCATTGGATTCCACATACAGGCTTTCTACCGGGCTTGTCCGAAAAGCACCCGTCGAAAGGCGAATGCCCAGATGGTGGACAGGATCAAGCATCTTCAATGCGCTTGGTGTCGCGGAGTGATAAACAACGGCCCCGTAATCGAGGCGCGTGCGGATGAGGCTTCTATACAGATTCATCAGGCACGTCCTGTCACTACCCCACGCAGTGCGTGACAGTAGTTTTAGGATATTCATTGTTTTTATACATTTGTTTTTTATATACTTGATGTGTGGTATAAATGTGAGCTTGTAGTCGAGTATTAATCCTAGAAATTTATGCTCCGCCTCTACAGGTAGCCGTTGACTATGCAGGTCAATTTCGGGATCAGGTGGAGGCCTATATTTCTAGAGAAGAGAACACAGGTGCTCTTTTGTGGATTTAACCGGAATCCGTTCTGATCTGCCCATTTCGACACCTTGTTCAGCCCAAGCTGAACCTGCCGCTCACAAATCGCTAAATTGCATGATCTGAATGCTATCTGGATATTGTCCACATATGTACAATAAAACGTTCGTGGGATGGAAAGATGCAACGAGTTCATTTTTATAATAAAAAGCGTACAGCTAAGCACACCACCTTGTGGTACGCCCGTTTCCTGCACGAACGGTCGTGACAGCGCATTGCCCACACGAACACGGAATGTGCGGTTCGACAAATAACTTTCGATTATATTTAACATCCGGCCACGTATGCCTAAGTGTGAGAGGTCTCTCAGTATTCCAAAGCTCCATGTCGTGTCCTATGCCTTTTCCATGTCGAGGAATAATGAGAGAAAGAATTGTCTGTGGACAAAAGCCTCGCGAATTTGTGACTCAATACGTACGTGGTGGTCAGTGGTAGATCGACCTTCTCGGAAGCCGCACTGATATGTGGCGTTTTTTTCGAAATGGGCTAAATCCAGAAACCGAAACTAGCTAAAATATTGCTCCATTGGCAAGTACATTCTCTCAACTTTCCTCTAAAAGAGAGACCGGAACGAAATGAGTCAAATACCAACAGCTACGTGTGCTCACAGATCCCGTTTCAAAACGAAATTGAGCCAGATCCATGCGCTGTATGGATCGAAATGAATCAAATCCAGTATGCCGATAGTAGAGCGCTTCGGCGATCACGTGATTCGGCGAACGTGGAAGCCTCCGTGTGATTTCCCGCCTAGCCTGACTACTCTGCCTGTTTTCTGGGTGTTTGTGCAAGTTTTTTTTTTGCCCTTTCGGAGCTGGATTATCATGTATTCTGATGGAAGTGAAGAGATCGGCGAGAGATCGATCCCGAGACGTCGACGACAGCGTGAACAGAAGCAATGTCGACGCCGACGAAGCAAGAATGTGCCACTGCCCGAATTTCAATAAAGTTTTTTCAAGAATACCGCATGGAATTCCATGTCTTAATTCGAAATGAGCCAAATCCAAAGTTATCATGCTAATATTGGTGAAATCCGCTACATATTTCTTAATTGATTGTGGCCAGAAAATTCCCCTAGCCGACATGTAAAACATATCATAGAATAGCTTTGACAGCGTTGTATTTAGTTTGCATAGGAAATTTTTGTCGTTTTCTCAAATTCTCTTTGGATGGATTTGACCCATTTCGAAAAAAAACGCCTCATATGGATAAAGCAGCTTGTTTGATTCTAAGAAATGTGTTAAGCGGCAGTTAATCATTTTCTCAAACACTTTGCCTAGGCAACTTGTTAATGCTATAGGTCGGTAGCTGGAAATACAGGATGGATCTTTTCCCTGTTTCAGGATTTGAATGACTATGGCCTCCTTCCAAGTAGATGGCATCTCTCCAGAGGTCCATATAACATTGTATAAGGAAAGGAGGGTTTTCTGTGTTTCGGAGGGCAGGTGTTTCAGCATCTTATATATGACTCGATCGGAACCAGGAGCAGACTTAGTGCAACTGTTTAGTGATGCCAGAAGTTCTGCTAAGCAGAATGGTTGATTATATGCTTCGTTTTTGTACATTTTCGTTCTAACTTTTGTTGTTCCATTTGTGCTTTGTACCTATGGAATGTATGAGAGTAGTGTGATGAACTGGATGTGTGTTGGAAGTGTGCGCCCAAAAAATTAGCTTGGTCTTCCAAGCTTTCTCCTTGGGTGTTTGCCAAGGGCAGTGAGCATGTTTGTTGGCCTTTGACTCTTTTTTACCTTGTTCCATACTTCCCCTCGCCTGTGTAAGAGTTGATACTTGTTATAAATTTTGCCCAACTCTCTCGCCGCGCTTGTCGGCGCGTTCTCCTTCCCTGTCATTTCACATGCTTGGAGTTTTCGAGGTTTTCTGCTGTTGGAGATTCGCGCAGCATACCCCATGCTTTGTTTTGCTTTCTTCGCGCTCTTCTGCATTCATCGTACCACCAAGGAACCCGGCGTTTTGATCCTGCACCACTCGCTTCAGGAACACACTTGGAAGCGGCATGAACTAAAAAAGCTGTAAAGTAATTTACGGCGTCTTCTATGCTTAGAGCAGACATGTCAGCCCATGACAGGTGCGTCAGGGTTTGGTAAAGTTCCCAATCGGCTGAGTCAGCCTTCCACCGAGGCGCCTGCGGAATAGGTTCGTTTTCAGTTGGTGCACTCAGGATGATCGGGAAATGGTCAGTTCCGTAAGGGTTTTTAAAAACATTCCACTTAAAATAGGTTAAAAGCGAGGGCGACGAAATGCTAAGATCTATGGCGGAGTATGATTTGTTTGCGAGGCTAAAATATGTGGGCTCATTCGTGTTCAAGAGACATAATTTAGAGGTGAAAAGAAGCTGTTCAATAACACGTCCTCGGGCGTTACAGCGAGAGTCGCCCCACAGGACATTGTGTGCATTAAAGTCCCCAAGAATCAAATATGGCTGTGGTAGCTCAGCGATTAATAATTCTAGGTCCCGTTTGTGGAGCTGAAATTGTGGTGGTATGTAAAGTGAGCAAATGGTAATTAGTTTGTTTAAAAGAACGGCTCGGATGGGAACTGCCTCAAGGGTTGTTTGAAGCTCTAGTTGTGCACACGCTACGCTTCTGTCTACAATAATGGCTATGCCACCTGATGACGCCGCAGCATCGTCGCGATCCTTTCGGAAAATGGCGTAAGGGCGGAGAAAATTCGTGTGCTTCGATTTTAAGTGTGTCTCCTGTACACACAGCACTTTTGGACTAAGGTTGTGTATAAGTTCCTGTATATCATCGAGGGTTTTAAGAAGGCCTCTTATGTTCCATTGTATTATATGTGGCTCCATATTAAATATGAAATGGTCCTGTATGTACTGGAACAAATTGGTGAGTGTTCACGTGCATTGTTTTCTCTTTCAGGAGGCAGGACCTCCGTCCGGCCCCCTGATGAGCTGTTTTGTTTTCTTGGCACGGTCGGAAGAACCGCGCCGTTCTTTAGGCAACTGAGGTGCCGACGTCGTGTCCATTGCCTCTTGCGAGGCACTGGATGCCCGCATCCGCGAGCTGGCAGTTCGGTTTTCGGGCCTCGCCTGGTGAGATGTGGCCTGGCCTGGTGAGAAGTCGTGCCATGGAATGGTGAGCATCTCTTTCTGGCTTCCCTAAAAGAAATGTTTTCTCTCACTTTCAATGAAATAATGTCTTTTTCTTTCTTCCACACAGCACAGGACCGTGAGTACGCTGGGTGGTCATCACCGCAGTTCACACAGTGAGCTGCAGCCTCACATTTGTCTGACATGTGGTCTTTAGAGGCACACCTGACACAAGTGGGTTGTCCTTTGCATGTTAGAGAGCTATGTCCGTACCTTTGACAGTTAAAACATCTTCGTGGGTTTGGAACGTATGGACGGACTCTAAGTTTTGTGTAGCCTGTTTCTATGGTTTCTGGTAGCTCGCTCGATCCGAATGTCAGTATTAGGTGCTTGGTTACCTTCTCTTGGTTGTCCCTTCTTATTTTAATTCTTTGTACATTGACGACGTTTTGATGTTTCCATCCGTCAAGAAGTTCAGTTTCGGAGATGTGCAACAGATCCTCATCTGAGACGACACCACGAACGGTGTTCATGGACCTATGTGGGGTGACTGTGACAGGGATACTTCCAAATGATGTGAGCTGAGAGAGGTTTTCATACTGCTTTCTATCTTTGAGCTCAAGGAGCAGATCGCCACTAGCCATCTTAGATGCCTTGTAACCAGGTCCCAGTTTTTCAGTTAAGCTTCTTGCCACCAAAAAGGGTGAGATCGTTCTCGCTTTTTCGTCTGACTGCTCACTGTGAATAACGTGTACTTCGGAAAGTGTTCATCTGTCTTTGAAAAGAGTTGGAGAGGTTCTTCGGTCCGTACCCTTTTCAGGGTACGATCGGATTTCGAAAAAGATGTGCTTAACATAGCATTCGCGTTATGTTTCGGCGGCGGTGCCAACCACCCACCACCGAGCCCAACAAGGGGACGCGACAGGAAATGTGCGAGGACAAGTTTGCCTGCGCCAGCTGTACACCAGCGCTATAACCACCGCTATAGAGGACAGGACAGATGAAAAGTGTGAGGAAAAGGCGAAGAAGAGGGGAGAGCGAGACAGGAAAAGGCGACTGCCGATTTCCCCTGGGTGGGTCAGCCCAGGGGTGCCGTCTACGTGAAGCCAGGGCCAAAGGGGTGTGTTGCTTTTGCCGGGGGGCCTTAAAGGCCCAATCACCCGGCGTCGGCTCAACCCCCAGGATCCCCTTTTCCCCGGACACGGCAATGCCACGCACGGCTAGGCGTGGGAAGGGTCGAGACCCCCCTTAGCTCGGGTCCGTGGTGTCGCTACACACCAAACGCCTGCTTGCGCAGACGCCCATGCGGGGTGCCAGCAATGTAGGTCTGGGAGCTGTGCTTGTTCAGCAGCAAGATGGCACGGAAAGAGTAATCGCCTATGCAAGCAGAACGCTAACACGCACAGAGGCGAATTACTCCACGACTGAGTATGCCTCGCCGTGATATGGGCGCCGTGATATGGGCGCCGTGAAATGCCTCGCCGTGATATGGGCGGTTACGAAATTTCGCCCGTATTTATATGGCCGTCCTTTCAAAGTTATTAGCGACGATCATTCACTTTGTTGGTTGAGAAATCTTAAAGATCCTTCCGGGCGACTAGCGCATTCGGGTCTGATATTGCAAGAGTTCGATATGACGGTCGTGCACAAGTCGGGGAAGCGGCATACGGACGCTGACTGTCTGTCCCGCTCACCGATTGAGTCGGCTGCTCTACCCGATGAATAGGAAACAGCATTCCTTGGTGTTCTCGATACGACCACCATTGCGCAGCATCAACGTGAAGACCCCGAGTTGCTTGGCCTAAATATTCACTTGGACGGCAGATCTCAAAAGGCACCCAGGGTTTTCGCAAGAGTGTTGTCATCATTTTGCTTACGCGACAGAGTGCTTTGCGAAAGAAACTTTTCGTCTACTGAATCCACCTATTTGCTCGTCATCGCGGCAGCCCCCCGCACCGAAGTACTTCAAGCATGCCACAACGAGGTGACTTCTGGCCATTCAGGTACACGCGAACATTGGCCAGAGTTCGGCGAAGGTATTACTGGCCAAGACTCACCACAGCCGTGAAGCACCACGTTCGTACTTGCCTCAACTGCCAGCGACGGAAGTCACCCCCGACTAAACCAGCTGGCCTCCTGCAACCTGTTCAGGTCCCTCGAAGACCATTTGAGCAGATCGGAATGGATATTTTGGGTCCACTTCCTACTTCTACTGCATGGAACCGCTGGGTTATCATCGCGACTGATTATGTCACCCGTTATGCCGAAACAAAGGCTATCCAGTGAGGTACAGCGGCAGAGGTGGCGCGATTTTTCATCGAGAGTGTTGTACTGAGGCATGGTGCACCAACCGTCGTGATCACCGATAGAGGAACCGCATTTACGGCAGCTCTTTTGGATCACGTCTTGATGCTGAGTGGAACAACTCATCGTAAGACCACCGCTTACCACCCACAAACGAACGGGTTGATAGAGCGTCTAAACAATGCGATTGAAGACATGCTTTCAATGTACGTAGATGTTGAGCACAGAAATTGTGACGAAATATTGCCGTATATTACGTTTGCATACAACACGGCCAAGCAGGAAACTACTCGCATGACTCCGTTCAGCCTCGTTCACGGACGGTAGGTACGGACTATGTTGGATGCCATGTTGCCACACGCATGTGAAGACTTTGACACGGACGCCGAAGTGTTTACGGAACGCGCGGAAGAAGCTAGACAACTTGCGCATTTGCGCATCCGCCAGCAGCAAGACTACGACGTAGGCCGCTACAATGTTCACCGTAGAACTGTCGTTTACCATGTCGGCGACAGAGTATGGGTTTGGACGCCTATATGGAAAAGAAGACTATCCAAAATGCTGTTAAGGCGATACTTCGGACCATACCGAGTACTGCGACGACTGAGTGATGTCACTTACGAAGTCGTTCCCAACAGTCCCTTTTGTACGAGGCGTCGCCAGCAACGTCCGGAACTCGTGCATGTTGTGCGCATGAAGCCATATATCAGCGAGTGACTGTTTGAGCTTTTAAAAAAAACTGTATTTCTGATTTAGCATCGGGGCGATGCTCTTTGAGGGAGACAAATGACGTGTGTATACTACATGTGGACGACAACGACGATGGGGGGATTTAACGGACACCGTAGTGGGGCTGTGGATATTCAAGGACGAAGAAGACGGTTTCCCTATTCAGCTGACTTGAACACGCTATTTCGCTGTCTCAAGGTGTTGTCTTTTGTCGACGCTGCACCGCGACAATATGTTGATTATGCTATTATCGCGACACAATGACGAACAGAAGGCACAATAAAATGCGCAATCATCTCTATAGCGAATACATCAAGTAAAGGCCTTTTCCTATTATACGCTAAAACAGCGGTAAGGATAAGCACCTCGCTAATGTCATATGCCATTCTGGCTGACTTTCCATTTGCAACGCTATTAACAGCGAAGCTGTTTGGCAAATCGTTCCTTGTCCGACGAACCAAAAAAATTATCATAAAAAATGGGTATGTGCCACAGAAATTGGGTAAATCGCACTACTGACCACTGGCCCACTAAAATTGAAGAAGGCAACAGTTAGCCCAACAACAATCACCCAGCATGGGTGTGTGGCTCAGTTAAAGGATGTACTCTACTCTACTCTACAAATGGCTGCGAAGCGGCAGTCGAACCAAAGATTCCGAGTAAGTACAACGCGAGTATACTAGGTGATGGTAAATGCAACGGCGGATGCGAGAATACCTCGAAGGGATGGAAGGCCTACGCCATCGACGAAGGAAGGCGCCCGATGCCGTCCGGCTCTTCCACTCGAACGACGAAGATTGGTCCTAGCCAGAAGCTGACCGGTCTCATGCGCCGTAACAGCGAAGTTCAACCCTGCTACAGCGAACTTCAAGCAACAGTTGAACAATTTTACAGTCAAGTTGCAGCTACGTCAAATCACAAGGTCAACAACGTTACAGCCGAGTTCAACCTCGCTACTAGGGTAGGGTGGTTCAACCCCGCTACATCCAAGTTCAAGCCAAGTTCAACCTCGCTACAGCCAAGTTTTGCCCCGAAACAGCAATAAATAAGCATGGGACCGCTAAGCATCGCTGTGTATCGAGTTATGCGTGGCTTAGTGCAAGCTTTGAGCCAATTTTTTAAGCTGCTTCAGAACAAAACACTATATGAATATTTTGTAGTGGAAGGAGTCTCCTTAACGCGTGTAATATTGAGTGGCAGAAGCGTGATATCGCGCAGGCGTCAAAACATGTGCATTGCCCAACGAGTGGGCGTTTTAAAGGCCCGCCCATTACAGAGCACTCAGACGTATTTATTCGTCATCAGCAGCAAAAACATCAACAAAACAGCTGCGTTGGTACGCCTTTTGGTTGGTACACCTAACAATCTTACTTATAGGCGTTCTGGGGTATCTTGGAACCCTCAATTTTACGCGCATAGTCGTTCGTTTCGTTACGGCACGCCTGAGGCATGCACCGAGAACCGAAGCTATGCTTGCACTTGAGAAGGCGATGTGCAGAGGGCTCGATTACGCTATCGTGTTGTACTCTTGAATGCGAAGCTGAAGCATCCTCCAAGTTCTTCCGGCCTCAGACGTAGGAAAGGGGCCAAGAAGATCAACACCTACACGGTAGAATGGTTCTGATAGTGTATCGAGTGGCTGAAGGCGTCCGGCAGAATTGGTGGTTGGTTTTTCCGTCGTTGACAAAGGTCGCAGGTAGCAATATAACGGCAGACATCTCGATACTGAACAGGCCAGAAGTGCCGGCGAACTCTGTCACAAGTGTGTGACACGCCGAGGTGACCGGCGGTCGGCACATCATGAAGCTGGGCGAGAACACTCTTACGCAGATGAGGGGGAACGACCAGTAGTCTGCGGGGGCCGTCAGGACGCATGTTGCAACGGTACAATACACCTTCGTGGATCTCAAACAAATGAAGAGAATGGTCAGACGCCATCGGGGCTAGACTTTGAATTATATCGTGCAAGAAGGTGTCCCGCAGTTGTTTGATTCCTATGTCGCGAAAAGCGGACATAGAGATGACGTTAGCAGCTACGGTGGCGGTAGAAGTCTCTGGTGTGTTGACAGGAAATCGGGACAAGCAGTCGGCATGTTGGTTGAAGCGGCTGATTTTTTGTCACAACTGAGTAGTGGAATTTAACTTAGAGGCCCGAAGCCCAAGAACCAAGGGAGCCTGAAGCGTCCTAATGTGAGAAAAGCCAGCACAAAGCATGGTGATCAGTGATGACTTCGAATGGTCGGCCCTAAAAATAGGGGCGAAATTTGTAGACTGCCAAAGCGAGCGCGAGACATTCGCGTTCAGTAATTGTGTACTTCAATGCAGCTAGAGAAAGAAGGCGGCTGCTATAGGCAACCACGCGCTCTCGACCTTGTGTCTAGGCCAGAACTTCACGATGTCATGGCCACTTGCATCGGTATGTACTTGTGTTGGAGCTGAGACGTCAATATTAGCGAGAATAGATGAAGCAGTGTAACCAGGTGGGATAATTTATCTGCTTGCTCGGGGCCCTAGAAGAAGGCAGCGTCTTTCTTGAAATGCTGAGTGAGAGGGTGCGCATCATCGGGGAAGCTTTTGACAAAGCGACGGAAGTAAGAGCAGACGCCAAATAAACTGCCAGCGTACTTGCAAAAAATTTCACTGCCGGTATTTTATCTTGATCAGGACGAACACCGCAGGTGTCAATGAGGTGTCGACGGCCGAAGTGGCACCCGGCCGAATTTAGCTGCAGTCCAGCTTAACGGAAGACAGATACGACCTTCGATAGCCGTTCAAGGTTCGTTGAAAAGGATGGAGAAAACGATACGTCATCCATGTAGCAGAGTCATATTTACCACTTGAAGCCATGTAGAAGGGCATCCATACTACGTTCAAACGTAGTGGTCACATTTCATAAACCGAATGGCATCACTTTAATCTGGTAAATGCCGCGGAAGTGATAAAGGCCGTCTTCTAACGGTCCTTGTCATCTAAAGCAATTTGCAGTACCCGGAGCGGAGGTCTATGGAAGAAGAATATTGTGTGCCGTGAAGGCAACTTAGCGCATCGTCAATGCGTGGTAAATGATAGAGGTCCTTCCTCATGAAGGAAAAATTGCCAGCTGTTGTCCTCTTTCGTAACAAGTACAACAGAGGACGCCCATGGAGTGCAGGAAGGCTCGATGATATTTCGAGAAAGCATTTTATCGATTTCTTGTTAGATGATGTACGTTCAGTACGAGAGACGCAGTAGGGTCACTGACGGATTGTTCTTGCATCGTCTCCGTCAATACGTGCTTAACAACGGATATTTCATGGAGAGGGCGGTCGTCAATGTCGAAGATGGCCGAAAAGGATCCAAGGAGACAACGCAGTTCATAAGAATGTTGGGTCAGTAAGTCGGGCGCAATCATATACGTTAGGGCACTTTGTTCTGATGAAGTAGTACGTGAAAGGTTCTCTGCACACAAAGCTCTGTCGTCACCTACAGCTGAAATATGGCAGTCTGCCGCCGACATGATTTCCGCGAGTGATATGCAACGAGAGAGAACATGTGTACGTAGGCAAAAATTCACAAGCGGTGAGGCAGGCTGCGTTGTCTGTTATGGTAACGACCTTGAAACCAGGACGTGAAGAGTGGGGGAGGCAATATAGTCGCCATGTGGTACAGTTGGGATGGGTGAGACGCCTACGTAACTCTCTGTTGTGGAAGACAAATGTGTTCTGCAGAACAGAGCAAGATTCGAGGGCAACTGGAAGGATGAACAGCAGTATGTAGAGCGAGTTGCACCGCGCCAGCAGAGCAGTTTATCAAGGCCGAATATTCTCACAAGAAATGAAGTCCCAAAGTTAGGTCGTGAGGGTACTGTTCCAAGACGTAAAACAACTGATGTGTGATGTCGGGTGACGCTCACACGAGCTGAAATTACACCAATTACGGCATCAGTTCCACCATCGCCAGTTCGGACCACATGAATTGGGGCAGGAATAACGACATTCTTGAGGGGTTCTGGAAGGTCAGCGTTCATAACAGACAGGTGCGCGTCAGTGTCAAGTAGAGTCGTAAATGGTGCATGGTCCACGTCTACATTAATAAGTTTCCGGTGTGCAGGCATGGTCAACAGAGAATTTGCAGGCAGGGTCAACAGAGGACGCTATTTCTGCATCGCCTGTAAGAGCTGCTCCCATCAGTTTTCCGAGCTGAGCGCCGGAAGGAGCTTGGAGCAATCGACGACATGGGTGCGAGTGGGAAAAACGGCGTTGCGGCGAAGGTGAGTGGCTGTGGCAAGTGGGCAGACGTGTCGACAGGCGTTATCGGCTGTGTTGGTGGCAATGAGATCGAATAATCGGGAGGTAGGCGATGGGAAGGAAGGAAAAGTCATGGGATCGAGTTAGACTAAGATCGGCAGTGACGAGAAATATGGCCTACATGGTTGTAGTTGAAGCATATTGGCCGATCTTGTATTGTGCGCAAATATGGCGGGTTGCGATCACGTGCGGGAGCAGAAGAATAGCGGTTGGATGCGACAGTGACAGGTGGAGTCCTTGGAGTGTAATGAGGTGGAGGAATAAAGCAATTGTTGTTCAAGCCGACGTTGGCCAATTCCTGACGTACGGCGGTCTGGATGAGGGAGGCGGTTGTGTGACATTTGTTGGAGTTGAGGATTGCTGACGCGAGTGGAGCCGCGGCTTCCACTTACCGGCGGACAACGCGCACAACATCCCTGGCCCTGAAACGTTCCGTACAAGGCAGGTGGGGGTCTTAGCAGGTGGACGTAACAGCTATGCTAGGTAGGCGTGATAAGTAGTGGAGAACACGGCGGCTCTTAGCTTCGTCAAAGCGCCAGCATTCAGAAATGATGTCTTGTACAATAGGTAAATTCTTGAATACAAGAAGGTGAAATGCATCACCCTTTATGACATGGGCAATCTTATCTGCTTCAGACAACTGCGATATGGGCTCATGTTCCACTTTGCGGCACAGAGCTAGCGCGTCCTACATAGGGTAGCGTTCGGTGCATATGTGAACACCAGGCGCGAACTCTTTTTGGCTGGAACGCTGACGTCCCACAGGCCTGCGAAATTAATCCGAAAGCATTTGCTTATTTGCATAAATTCCAGCTAGTGAGCTCTTGCTCGCGAGTTCCATACCGGACCCTGGCGGTGTCTCCTAAATAGAAAATGGCATCGTCCAGCATGAGGGTGGGTCCCATCGCATACGTGCGCCCACACGCTCGTGTGGCTTTGCCAAACTTCTACGTCGACAACGCAGGTGCCCGAAAAGGTACCTGGGTCTCAATGGGGATCCAATATGAGGGTTGTAGGGCTGGTTGGAGAATGCACAGTAGTCTGTGAAGGGTAGGCATTGCTGACTCCAGTTGTCATTGAAGAAGAAACTAGGCGTCCGATGCGAAGCTTCGTCTTTCGTGAAGTGAGTATCCAGCACCTTCCACCAAGATGTTACAGGGATATTATATTTACAATGTATATACACACAATGAAATCACCGGGTGATAAGTTGGCACCCAGCTTGCAGGGGCTTCGATATCGTCTTCATTCCTGTCCTATTCATCGGACTATTCAGCCCGTTACAATAAATTCACATTTTGGGAACCAGCGCGGCCGCCAGCGACAAGGCTCGAATGTTTGATTCGGTATGTATATATGCCGACACGCCTTACCGCTGGGCAGTTTTTTGACAGCCGACGCTCTGTTCGCTGCTATCAGTGTATAGTGTGTATTGCTGTAGTTTGACTTTTCGTTTCCCTGCCGCAAGTTCGGTTAAATAGAGAGTTTCATCTTCGACACGCCGGCTGCTGCCTTCGCCGACGCCACGACACTGTGACATCTGGTGGAGGTGTTGCTTCTTCCATGATCTGGACGCCTACGCGAAGCGCTGACCCAAAGCCAGGCAAGCTGCGACGAGGACGATGGCAAAGAAAACCCGCATTGCCCACTCGAAGGCAGAAGGCAGAAGGGACCCGCAGGCAGAAGGGACTGCAGCCAGAGTACGGGCTCCTTCCTGAAAAAACCAGGCAGCCCCAGATCCTAACATCGACCGCAGCGACGATGACCGACCTCGTTCAGCCTGCGCCGATGCTTCTCCGGCAGCCCAAGGAGCCGCCAACCTTCCGCGGGTCGTCATGACCCTGAAAGCTGGCTCGAAGCCTACGACCGAGACGCCCTTTTCAATGCCTGGACCTGCGAAGACAAGCTACGACATGTGTACTTTGCCTTCGAGGACGCCGCTCGTACCTGGTCCGAGAACCAAGGACGAGCCCTGACAACGTGCGACATTTTTCGCACCAGGTTGCTCACGACATTCACGAGTGTCGTTCGCAAATAGAGGGCTGAGCCTCTGCTCGAGACCCGCGTGCAGATGCCGAACGAGAATGTAGCGCTCTTCACGGAAGAGATGACAAGGCTGTTCCGTCATAAAGACCCTGTCATGCCCGAAGAAAAGAAAGTTCGCTTTCTTAGCGAGGACTCAAGCAGGAGCTCTTCGCCGGGCATATGCGCAACCCCCCCATCGAGAGTTCACGAATTCGTCTCGGAAGCAACGACAATCGACGCTAGAAATGGGAACGCGCCAGTACAGTCGCCGAGCATTTCAAGACAGCCAAGCTGCACATGCCCTCGGCTCCAACGATCTGCGCGAAACGATCCGAGCGATCATGCGGGAGGAACTGCGCAAGCTGTTACCGTCACGACAGCCTCAAGGGCACTCGATCGAAGACATCGGTCGTGTAGAAATCCAGCAGTCCCTGGTCACCCTCGAACAGCCACATCCTCAGCCACAAGCCATGAGCTGCGCTGCTGTAGACCGCCGCGACGTTCTCTCTCGTCGCCCAAGTAAAGGCGCCACACAGCCGCTTAACGTCGCCACCGCCGCCGACACACCGTCCTCCTGTCGGCCAGCGCTACGCACCAAGGAAAACCGACGTTTGGCATACCCGTGACCATAGGTCGGCAGAAAATGTGGAGCTCACTCAGACTCACTCATGAAATACATTTTGCCCTTAGAGCTCACTCGGACTCGGACTCACGAACCTTTTCCTCAACCGGACTCACTCGGACTCAGACTCGCTGAAAAGCTTCTCAGCCGGACTCGCAGGGTCTCAAACTCAAGAAATTATTACTCACTCGCACTCACTCAGACTCAGACTCACGGCTCTATCAGAGTCTGAGTGAGTCGACTCGTGAGTCTGTTATCGTATAATTGGTTTTATCTACTATGGCGTCAATGCTCTTTCACGCCAATATGTCGCGTAATTGGTGCTCTACTTGGAGCCTTCTGATCTCGTACCTTCAAATATGACTTCTCAGTGGTTTCAATCCAGTAAGAACATTTTTATTGAAAGCGATGACTCAGACGAAATATTTCTATCCAGCACTTCCTGTGAAAGAGCTTTCGGGGGCAGGACATGGCACCCCCCCCCACTTCTGTCTCTCACGCCTCTGATCAATAAATATTCAGCTGGCATTTGCACTCTAGGGCTTTGAAGGATGTGTGAGTCGATGAGACTATAAACGTGAGCCGACATAAGAATGATAGTGACGCTGCAGTGATGTATATATACCGATAGGTCAGCAAAGAGGTCTGGAGCTCACCCACACTCACTCAAGAAATATATTTTGTGCTTAGAGCTCACTCGGACTGAGACTAACCAAATATTTCCTCAAACGGACTCTAAATGCAAAACATAAACATTTATGTTTGTCGGATGTATATAAAATCCACCCAACGCCCACCGTTTAAAGTCTAGCACACAGCCGGCACTTCCAATAAAAATAAGTGGCATAAGAGCATTGTATATTTTTATTTTGATGAAGCGACCCATCTCTACCTTTGCGTAAGCATGAGCATGAATTCAGGTAAAGACGCGACAAACACATACGCAAAAGCAGAAAGCGCACTGCAGAGAGAAAATTGGTTACCTTTAGATCGGATTTATTACTTTCTTCAGCAAAGGTGACAACAGATGCAACACACTGTACGATTGCCTGTGTAAGATAAGCGAATAATAAAAAATGCGGCTCGTTGCAACAGCCGCGCAGCGCACTGAACATGTTCCTGTTGCTTTGTCTCGTGACTGATTTCCGGTTAATTGTGCAAGATCCCGAGTTTTTTCGCTTACTCTAAAAAAGGGTACACGTCTTGCGAGTACCCTTTTACAGAATAAACACTAAATCCGGATCGCAATCAAAACACTAAATCCGGATCGCAATCTAACACATCAACCACTAAAAATTACACCATCTCCCGCTAAAGGGGACCATGAGGCGATGCGAAGCCGGAGCACTTGCACAATCGCGTTCCGTTGGCGTTCGTTGGGCAACCTACCGACCTCGCGTCGTGGAACGCGAAGAGGGACGCTACGCGCGTCGTATCTTCCATCTAGCCTGGCCGTTAATTCTCACAGGGCGAGCGGGGAACGCGGTCGACAGGCGGGCGAGACGGGGGCAGCGTAGGAGAGGAGAGAGAAGAGGAGGGGACGCGCATGCGCTGGAGCTCATCGCGGCGTTGCCAGGAGAGAATTTCTGCATGTCTAGCGGTCTAGCCCGCGTTTCAGAGGAAGAGTGGAAAGGGGGAGGGGAGAGGGTAAGTGGTGTGTGGGAGGGGAGAGGGGGAGGGGAGAGGGAAAGGGGAGATGGGAAGGGGAGATGGAAAGTGGAGATGGTTATGGGAGAGGGGGAAGGGAAAGGGCGAGTGGAGAGGGGAAGGGGAGAGGGTATGCGCATGCGCAGTAAGGGTGGTCACGCCGCACACCACCACCACCGGATTGAACTCCGCCTAAAGATACTTCGCATCTAATAAACCTCCAGTTCATTATGTAGGTCCCCTGAAGGATTCATCAAGGCAATTCTAAATTTACAATCTGAAGGTTACATCGCATGTCACGGTGAGGTTGCCTTTATAATGACATACCACTCTGTATTCATACCTGTATGTAAGGGGGACTTGAAGCAAACACACATATCAAATCGTTTTACTAGACATGTAACTAATAATAAATTATTAGTTACTTCCCGTGAAATGTTATTCTAAACGTGACCGTGATTAGACCGGAGGCATGTCGCTATTCAGGTCTTTAGACGAAGCGTCGTCGTATCCGCCCGAACGACCACCTTAAACAAACTTGTGCATACTGTGCAGTATTGTGCTTCACTCATCATTTCGGTGAGCACGTGCGTTCTCACTTCGAAACAGAAGCACTATAACAAGAGCCACTGCTGTCGGCCTGTTCCTCATCGAACAACTTGAGCTTTCTGGTGAGTTCTTCGCATGTGTGGTCCTGCTCTACTTTAGTTAGTTCAGGGTGGTGAAGCCATAAGCAAAAAGGCAATAGTCTCTTTCTGTGAGAGGCTACAACCTTTATTGTGATTAGTAAGTCATGTATGATTCTCTATTAGCCAGAGGTAGCCACTACAATGAGTTTGTTCTTTTAACGTATCGCCCCCGAAGGTGACCTGCGACTGGCATATACATCAACCAGCGCGATATCTCGACTACAGCTATTAGTTGCCCCTAAATCAGACTGAGTGCCGCCATTTTCGCGAATTTAACCTCCTCTACAATCAAGAATGAAGACATTGTATATATTCCAGTCTACCTATTCGACGGCTGCCTGCTTAGAGCTAGCTTTAGTGGATTAGGTCAGTGCCAGGCAAAATGAAGCCCGGGAGTTCAAAAACACGAAACTATTGAGGTAACACAAATTACTGCCTCTTGACTGCAAGTTGGTTACTTGGCTTTGCTTAGTAAATGTAAATTGGGACGCGGTTTGGGAGGCGGTTTTTTCCGATAGGGCGATTTGGCGGTGGCGTTAAGGCCATTACCTGATCGCATCCTCTCCGTGTTCCAGGTTAGAACTTTACTGTCGTCACTTCCACGGTTGTTTTGATGCTGTACCGCTGCCACCACTGCCACTACTATTGTACCAGTGCATTATACTAGTGTTCCTTGTACTAGTGTACCGCATTAGAGTTACTACGTAGTCACTATGTCAAAAGAATACGTAAGATTTCTTCAGGATTTCAAGGAAGAGCTCAAAACAGAGTTTAGAACGTTCAAAGAAGCTATGGAAAGAAACATGCGCACAGAGGAACGCAAAGTTCACGGGGAGCTGGAGGAAATAAAGAAAAGCCTGGAATTCTTTAGTAAAAGCTACGAGGAATCCAACCGTCTGGTTACACCCGCGGTTGCTGAAAACAAAGCTTTATTAAAACAAAACGAAGAACTTCACCAGAGAGTAAACCTGCTTGAAAAGAATCTTGGTGAATGCCAAGCAAACCTGGTCAAAGCCGAACAATATTCCAGAAACAGAAATTTGGAAATCAAGGGCGTGTTGCAAAGTCCCAATGAAAGCATTCCAGATGTCCTGAAGAATTTAGGTGATGCTGTTGGCGAAGCTATCACAAGTGCTGATATAGAAGTGTGCCACAGAGTAAACACCAGAGATAAAAAGAACACTAACATTATTGTACAATTTCAAAGGCGGAGCAAGCGCGACCAAGTGCTAGAGAAAGCACGAAAGAAGCGATTGACCAACAATCATCTTGGTCTGTCATCATCAGGAGAAGCCCCCGAAGACCCACCAATTTACATTAATGAGCACCTCTGCCCACATCTCAAGAAACTCTTAGGAAAGACGACTGCGCGCAAGCGCGAATGTGGGTGGAAATACGCATGGTCCAAAAACGGATCCATTTACGCTCGTCAAACTGACACATCACCTGTCCTGCTAGTTCAGCGCGAAAGCGATCTTGTCAAGATCACCGCGTAACATCCCGTGACGTTCTAACCATCACTGCTGCGTCCGAACGATGGCGAACGGTGGAATTCTCCCTGCGCACGTTGCGCAAATTACAGCAGATATAAAAACCAGTAAATCGGTTAAACGTTTGCATATTAACGCTAGATCAATCAGATCAAAAAGTGATGACATAATGACATTTATCTGTTCTGGTAATACGGCGTTCAATGTAGTTATGTTTACCGAAACATGGTACGATGATGACACTGAGACTCCCAAATGTTTGGGGTTATTTATCGACCACCGCATGGGTATCATACGCGAGTTTCTTGGTTTTTTCGACAAACTGCTCTCGTTTGCGAGCAACAATGCATATAGCCTAACGATAGGTGGTGATTTGAATATTGATGTATTGAAAGATTCAGCGCCTGCTGTTGACTTGCTGCTCACACTGCAATGTAACGGGCTCCGCAATGAAATCACTGCGCCAACCCATGTTACCCCTACATCCACATCTTTGCTTGACCTGTTCATCACAAACACAGTTGCTGAAAACGTATTTTCCCGCGTCATAATCTCCGATTTGAGCGATCATCTGCCTATCATGCTAATACTTGAACAGCAATCAACGCTTAAAAAACGAAATGAAAAGAAAACATGCCGAGACATATCAACACGTACACTTGAGGATTTTAGGCAAAGACTTTTGCTCATCAATTGGTGTGAGGTAACGGCCCTTACAAATGTGAATAATGCGTACGATAAGTGTATACACATATTTAAACAGTGTTATTGCGCTTCCTTCCCAGTTAAAACACATCACGGGTGCAAGAGAGCTCGCAAACCATGGGTCACTCGAGACTTGCTAAAATTAATCAACGTGAAAAACAGGATGTTTGAGGTATTCCTTAAGACGCGCAACAGCGAAACGCTGCGGGAATTGAAATGTTTTAGAAACAAATTGAACAAAGCTATTTTGAAAGCAAAGGAAGATTATTTTAGAACAATTTTCGACAATGACTGCCTACGAAAGAGTGACGTAGTCTGGAAAAAATTAAATAATCTCTTGAATAGAAAGCCAGTATCAGACGCCGTTGACAGTATGGTGGTTGATAATGTGTTACTAAGCGGCGAAACACTCGCGAACAGTTTCAATGATTTTTTGTACAGATAGGAAGCACTGATACTTCCCCGGTTACTTCTGTAGATGTTCTAAGAGCATCACAGTCTTTCTTTTTCAGACTACTTCTGTTTCTGAGGTGATTACCCTTTTTTACGGCCTTCGGAACAGTCGTAGCCCTGATGCTGACGGATTAGTAATCAAACCCGCTAAATACGTACTAGATTTGATTGCCCCTGTCATCGCACACATATTTGACAAAGCAATCTCATGTGGTGTTTTTCCAAGTAGCATGCGAGTTGCTAGAGTCACAGTAATTCATAAAGGAGACGACAAAAATAGCTTCCCCAACTACCGTCGAGTCTCAATATTGCCGGTTTTTTCGAAAGGCCTTGAGAAAGTTATTAATACCCGCATCGAGAGCTTTAGTAGAAGATTTAATCTCTTAACTACCTATCAATTCGGATTTAGAAAAAATCGTTCCTCAGAGGACGCACTCTTGCTTCAAAAAGAGCTCATATTAGAAAACATAGAAAACAAAACATTGAGAGTAGGACTATATCTCGATTTTAGCAAAGCCTTCGATCGTGTCAATCATGCTATTCTCTTACAGAAAATGGAATGCTATGGTTTTCGGGGAGTTGCATCACAACTTCTTCGCTCCTACCTAGATGAAAGACTTCAATTTACCGAAATAGGCACTCACAGATCACGTCTGCGGCGTATCTCTTGTGGAGTACCACAAGGCAGCATTTTAGGGCCAATATTTTTACTCTTTTACATTAATGATAGAATGAAATTAAACACCACGTGTCACTTCAGCATTTACGCCGACGATTGCACCGTATTTTTTAAAGGCCATGAATTATGTAGCATTCAAGCTGAAGCAAGTGCGTTCTGCGCGAAGCTGAATGACTGGTGCAAGGCAAACAGCCTTGTATTGAATAAAGCCAAAACTAAGTGTATTATATATCGTGCTCGCGGAGCGCTGGCTGTAGTACCTAAGGAGCTTGTCCTAGGTCCGTTCACTGTTCGCATTGAAAAATGCGTTAAAATACTTGGCATCATCTTCAACGAGCACATGTCATGGAATGACCAAGTAAACGCGGTCACGTAGAAATTGGCTAAGTGTGTAGGACTAATTAGCCGTCATCGACACATACTGCCAACTACAATAAAGAGATTATTTTACGACGCGCTTTTTAATTCCCACCTATGTCACTGCTTCCTGGTATGGGGTAAAACTACAGCTCTTAATATGTCAAAACTGAGCGTGTTACAAAAGAAAATGGTTCGACTTATTTCAAATGCTCCCTTTCTAGAACATACCGCCCCTCTTTTCAAACTGCACCATATAGTGAAAATATCGGATCTATATACTTACAAATTGATGTGCTGCTACAAAAAGGCAGCACTCGGGAAATCGGACACATTTCTTAAACTCGGGAACCTTAAACAAAACGTAATTTCCTGTCATGTCCGATATCAACCGCCTTGGCACGTTCCGTTCTCACGCACACACTATGGAACGCAACGCATCCAAGACCGTCCCAAGAACATTAAACTACCTCGAAACTCAAGGAACAGATGTTTTATTTCACACAAAAAAAAGAAATTAGAGGTCTGTTCACGTAACAATTCAAACTTGCCTTTTCCAATATTGGAGTGTACACGTATTTCGCAAGTTGTGTTTTCCTTCGTTATTCATATGCTGTATGTATATATATATATATATATATATATATATATATATATATATATATATATATATATATATATATATATATATATATATATATATGTGTGTGTGTGTGTATACTATGCGCATGCATATCTGTACATAAGTGCGCATTGTACATTTTAACGTACTTGAAGTGCTTAGTATATTTATTTGCATTTTTCTTCCACTTTTTTTTTCTTCTTATAAAACCTCGTCAAACTAGTGTACCTGCGCCCGTAATGAATGCACTACGGTACGAATGTGTAATTCTGAGCAACTATTAATATGCATTTTTTCTTCACTTTTATCAGTGCTGTACCCTGTCGTGTCACCGCCGATGGGTGGTGGGGCTTTGTCAAACTGTCATTGGACAGCTTTTTTCCCGGCCACCTTTTTTCACCGTAAATATTCTTGTTTTTGGTGAAAATAAATTTCTTTGATTGATTGATTGATTGATTGATTGATTGATTGATTGATTGATTGGTTGATTGATTGATTGAAAATACCACTTAAGCATGGTACGAACGGATCTGAAACACATCATGTGGGCTTCCTCTCTGGTGCCTCAAAGAAGCCATAAAATACTATATGAGGAGCAATGGGAGGCCGTACACCTTACCTCGGACCCGGAAGAGCAACTCTTGGCCGTTCATCTGGCTGACAATGCTGACAGGGCGTGTTGGCTACTCGTCGCCATTTAGGCTTAGGGCTGGTTGCCGCTCGGCCTAATAAAGTTATATATCACTCTTTCTATGTACTCCGTTCGGGACCTATAGAGGGCGCCTTGAAAGACGCACGCAGCGCCACTTGCGGTGCCGCGAGCGTGCAAAGGCGAGAGCCTTAGCAGACAAGAGTGCTTCATTGCTTTGACAGCTATGGCGGCGCAAGCGCCCGTGGCTGGCGCGTTAGTGCTTCGAGCTGGATTTAAAGATATCGTAGTGGGATCATTCTTCCGCGATGCTACCATTAAAAAAGGGGAAAACTTGCACGAGAGCGGCCACGTTTTTGACGCAGGTGAACGCTTTCCTACAGCGTCGTCAGCACTGACGGCTAAATGCGTGCATCAGGCGTGCGTCAAACAAGAGGCTTACTCCATAGCTATCGATGTAAGTTCTCATTCTTTCAAGCTTAGAACATTATTGGTGCATGCCCACTACCCGTGTACTTGCAAAATGCTAAGAACATTTAGAAATATCCACGGCCGCTCGCCGTGGAAACTACGGCTAGTGGCTGGGCGGCGTGGTTATATGTTGGTGGCTTCGTGTCATGTCGATTCGCAGCCACCGAGTATTTTACTTAAAACTGTCGCGCGTAGCAACGACCTTATTCCAGCATCATCATCGTTCATCATAATCGTTTCTACCTCGGCGCTCGCGCGGCTCATGCCAAGAGCTTGAAGTACGGGCGAGAAATAAACTGATGTGGCGCCCACGACGGCACGGTCACTTCAGCCACCATCAGTCTCCCTCATTCGCTACAACCTCTTTCGTTGTTTATGCTTCTTTCCGAAACAAACATTGCGCTTCCGTCGCAATAGCGGTCGCAGAAAACTGCAACGACGGCCAGATCTAAGATGAAAATAAACAGCCTCGATTTTATTTCCATGCGCACATTTGTCTACATGCTGCAAACTTTCTTCGTTTCATCAACGCCGAATGATTACAGAGATGTTTACTACAAGTATCAACCACTTAAAGTGCTTGCGCTTTTGGCTCTCTCGTCTGCGCGAGCTCACTATACGCTTTTATAATTTGCGCAAACTATGGTGTAACCCAAGCTACGCTCTAGCGCAGAGGTGCGCAAACATTTTCGGTGCCAAGGAGTTGGACTGGGCTAGTGTACATTGTCAAAATCGATAAAAAAAACCAGCGGTGAACACAGGACACAGTGAGTGTCCCGTCGTTTCCTCTCACTGTGTCCTGTGTTTACCACTGTTTTTTTATCCATATTAACATTTTCCGGACCATGACCTCTCGAAGCTTCCGAGTGCCGTAGGGCTACACCAGCCGTAGTCTTTCTGCTTTATTACTAGGATCTTTCCTAAGAGCCGCACCCACCTGACATTTTTCTCCCTCAACATCTCGGCGGAAGGGGATCGACTCCCAGTTAGCCCATCTCTACTTGAACAGCTGCGCTTCCGCCAACACTAAAATCATGTCTGCAGGAACAGCGCGAACGTAAAGCATGGGACGTAGAAGAAACATTACGACGACCCGAGCGCTGACTCTAAACTTACCTTCGGGAAGCACGGACCGCTTACGATAGTCGTCAGGAAATGTCGTTGGCACGTACCACGGGGATAACACATCCTTGGACGGCACACCCCAACGAAATGTGCACTGCATATCTTCGAGTGCCGAGAGGGCTCCCAGTTTGTTCCGTCATGGCTGAAATGTACTGATGCTAGAGGCACAAGGAAAACAAAACCACAGAACCCGAGACGGCAGAGGGAGCGGGAACCAAGCTAACTTTTTTCGTCGCACAGCCGTGATCCACTTCTGCCGCTGCCCAATAAAGCACGGACGAGTTGAGAAACGGTGAAACATCGTTTCCGCGGGGCACGACATGTACCCGTTGTTAGAACCGACGGCGCAGCAGTTCATGACTGCGTCAAAAAACACGTACAACTGCGTGCTAGCGGGCGCGGGAAAGCGTTCGCTTCTGCTTGGGCTCTCGCCGTCTGCCTTCTCTGACGGCCGCGCGGTGGCCTGCCAGTCGCAGTGCACGGAGTGTATACCACAGTCTTAAAAAGGGTTAAGCTCTCCTTCTGAAGGCAGACGCAGATCAGTATTTTTTTCTCAAAATATAAGGCTAATAATAATTGCTCGGGTTTTACATTCCAAAACCACTATTTGATTATGACCCATACCGTAATATGAGACTCCGGACTAATTTAGGCCACCTAGGGCTTTTTAAAGCGCACGTCAGCCAAAGCAGACAGGTGTCCTTTACTTCTCTCCCCTATGGTTATGGGGCCGTCGCGGTCAAGAATCAAACCCGCATCGTCGAACTTAGTAACACGACACCCTACGTGCTAAAATGCCACGGCTTTTCAGAATACAAAATATATTTTGAAAAAAAAAAACGACATACCCGCAATGCTGTCTCAGCGTGTGAGGCTAATCTGCGGTTGTTTTAGCGTCTCTGACTACGTATCAAGGCGACTAGTGCTATTTATTCCTGATGACGTATAGTACCATTTATTTGTATTTCGTGCGCTTGTACTAAGTTGCTACCCCGTAGAACGTCGTTGCCGGGTGACATCATCATGGCGTATTGATAGTCTTTCTAGCGGGTGGCAGCGTTACGATCGACCTAATGAAAAGGTCTTTACCGCAACTACTGAAATACGCCAGGAATATCTTGTTAATAAATTTGCACAAAGTTGGACTTTTACTGATCTGTGCACTCCGTCAAGTCAGATGTAGTTGTCGCCCCATCGAGCTTGAACACAGCCCTATGTAAATGTGGCCTCCTTTAAATGCTATTATGCCCTGCCATACAATACATTCAATTGGCACTGGTATGAGCCCTTCCTGCAAGCGCTAGTGTAGAGTCAAGTGCTTAAGACAGTCGGGATACACCAAAATTATTTTGGTGTATGCGTTATTAAATTCTAGCAATTCGTTTGAAGTGACGGGCTGATTGCCCAACAGGTTTTCATATTAGTTGGCCCGGAAATGCTTGCTCATTCAAAAGAGACAGAGTGATTAGAACGCAAGAAGGTATTGCCAGCAGTTTAGCGGCAAATTATATGGTCAGAGGCTTAACACGCTGCTTCTTACACTGCGATATGGGAAGACTTTTTTCACGGTAAGAACCTAAGCCTCTGCGGCATAGTATTGAAACCTTAACTACTTGAGGATTGGTTTTACAAACTGGCCGAATGGTGTTTACATTCGAATACTTTCTTAGCGAACCTCAGGCACTTTCGCCGTTTCTATCTAAGCATATAACTAGCCGCCTACGTCCTGGCACTCTCCTGGTCGTCTCCATAACATGTAATATATCAGATTTGTATAACAGTCGACCAGTGTAGGATTAACACGTATCATTGGTCATGACATTAAAAGTCAGTTTCGCCGCAAGGGCGAAGCAATGAATGCGATAGCAAGAAATCGTAATGTCCCACGAAGAACGACAAGCAGCCACACAATTGCAGCGCGCCGCTGAAGCACAATGGACGCCCGAAATGAATGCCTAGGTATACACCGGACGAGGTTGAACTAACAACTGTTACAATCGTTACGTTTTTGTGCTTGAGCAACGTGCTGCAAGTGTCGACAATATTTGTTTGTTTGTTTTTTACTCAAATTTATGCCACATAGCCACTGTGGGGGATTGACCAAGACTGCGTGTCGACGATGGAGAATAAGACGCTCTTAGATGTATCTTTTTTCTTTTAAACTGCGGCGCGTGGAGTCACCCCTCTGCGTGGCCTGTCACACGGGGGCGTCTAGCGCAAGGTGTATCCGGTGTTCTTTTCTTTTCGTTCCACATCACGAGTGGGTACAGAAAGGAGCCACTTTGTCGTGCGCGTCTCAAGGCAGTTTTCAAATTGAAAGAAAATGTAGGAACGTGGCGTGATAGAAAACACGCTCAACCTCCTCCGAGGCCTGCGTACGACCAGTGGTAAATGGTGAACATAATTAGCTCGAAGTCATTTCGCCGGCACATACAAGGCGCGTGGTTGAGTTGTCTAACGCAGCGCGCTGGGGAATTTTTTCTTCTCGTTTATTCGTCTTTGCACATTTTATATATATATATATATATATATATATATATATATATATATATATATATATATATATATATATATACATATCCGGGACATGACGACGACGGCGAAAATCAGCCGACTGTGTCCAGATAATTGCTATCGCAATAATAACGCAAAACGCCTGCTGCGTACGTCATGAAACTATTTCCCTCAGTCACGTGTGGCGCATACCCCCATACCATGGTGCATGTAATGCGGGTATGCGCCACAACTGATTCCCAATCTGAGTCAACACAGTAACAGCGAACATACACATTGAAACGCAAGGCAAGTGAGGGAGCTGGCTCGACTGCCATCCACTCGTCCACGTGGGCCACCAGAATGACGCAGTATTCGCTTCATTTCATATAAGGCTGGGCGATGGCCTCATGCCGACCGAGGATGAGGTCAGATAGATTCGGAGCAACTTCGTGACACGCGAAGTAGCCTCCGCTGGGCGCCCTGATGGCATACGCCTATAGGCACCGGGCGGCCGTCGTAAGGCGCCAGCTACGATGGATGGATGCTATGAGCGTCCCCTTTATAACGGGGCGGTGACATGTCTGCCACCAGGCTCGAAGGATAAAAAAAGAAAAAAACTTCCTTGTTTCATGTTGTCCTAATGCCTTATCTACATTGATTAAATCTATGTTATTATAACAAAAAATATAAATTCACAGTCCATCTCTCTGCCTCTTAAGACAGAATAACCCCCTTTCCCCCAATTATTTATTTTTGTACTTTATCTCTACTTTTCTGCCACCAATACTCTAACCGTCTCTTACTTATTTCTATCGCGGGCGTGTTCAGCTTTCCATTGTTGTCCCTAAAACCCAAGGCTTCATGTAGACTCGTGCCCACACGTATACCTGGGTGAATATCGCCACATTCAATCAGTACATGTTCCATCGTTTCCTTAGTTCCCCCGCAGCATGTACATAGTTCTTCTTCGTCACTGAATCTCGCTCTATAACTACGCGTTCTCAGGCAGCCCGACCTTGCTTCAAACAGTAAAGCGCTTCCCCTTGAATTATCATAAAACCTTTCCCTCCTTATTTCGTTTTTTCCTTTTCGGTAGTTACTCAGAGCCGGCTTCTTTTCCATCGCTGTCATCCAATAAGTCTTCTCCGCCTCTCTGACCTTCCGCTTAATGCTCCTTGTTGTCATATCGCCCGCACTGCCAGCCGTATATTTACTGGTGAGCCTCCTAGTTCTTTTTCTCCACTGCGTGTCAACGCTTTTTCTATACAAATACCTGAAAACCTTCTCTGCCCATCTACTCTTCTTCATTTTCCTCAGCCTCTCTTCGAATCTCATTTTGCTCTGCGCTTCCCTCACTTCAAAGCCTGTCCATCCCATATCACCCTTCACCGCCTCATTTGTCGTCTTCCCGTGAGCGCCCAAGGCGAGGCGGCCCACCGTCCTTTGATTTACATCCATTCCTGATTGCACCTCTGACTTCATGCACACCACTGAGTTCCCAAATGTAAGCCCCGGAACCATCACACCCTTCCACAGCCCTCGAAGCACCTCGTACCTATTGTATCCCCATAAAGCTCTGTGCTTCATAATTGCAGCATTCCTCTTTCCCTTTGCTACCGATGCTTTCTCTTGTACCTCCATATATCTATCCCCCTCATTTACCCATACTCCGAGGTACTTGTACTCGCTTACCCTCGGTATTTTTTGGCCCTGTATTAAGACCGTATGGTCTCCGTGATCATTGAATATCATCAATCCACATTTTGTTGCACTAAATCCTAGTCCTAGAGCCTCACCCTCCCTTCCGCATATATCTGCCAGTCGCTGTATATCATCTTGACTGTCCGCAAATAAGACAATATCATCAGCATAAAATAGACCTGGAAGCTTCTGCTCAACCATCGCTCCGACCTGTTTGTGTGACAAATTAAATCCAATGTTGCTACCTTCTAGCGCTTTTTCCATCCTCGCCATGTACAGCATGAATAACAGCGGGGACAAAGGGCATCCCTGTCTCAGCCCCTTGCTAATTTCAACGCTGTCCTTGCTACTTATTCCTTCCCATTCTATACAAACTGTATTTTCTCGGTATATTTCTCTCAAAAGCTGTACACAGTCGTCACCTATGCCCACTTCCTTCAATATATCCCACAAAATTTCCTGATTAACGTTGTCATACGCCCCGGTGATATCTAGATAAGCTACGTATAAGGGCCTGTTTTCTATTTAGATATTTCTATACACTGGGTAAGAACAAACAGATTATCGTCTAACCGCCTGTCGATTCGAAATCCATTCTGAAGTTCTCCCAAAATATCATTTTGTTCTACCCACGCTTCTATTTTTAATTTTACTGCCTGCATCGCCAACCTGTATAGCACCGATGTAATTGTTAGGGGTCTATACGAGCGAATGTTATCTTTTTCTCCCTTGCCTTTATAGATTAAGTTCATTCTACTTTTTCGCCAACTGTCTGGTATTTCCCTCTCCTGTAAGCACTTTTCTACGGCTTTCAGCAGTGCTTCTTTAGTGTTATGTCCGAGTTCGTTAATGAGGCTGACGGGAACCCCATCTAAGCCCGGAGTAGTGCGCTTAGGAATTTTTCCTTCGGCCTTCTTCCAATTGAAATTCTCTAGTACTACATCTTCGTCGGTTGCTCTCCTTTGCGTACTTTTACTCACCGGGGGAATCCCCTGGGGGACCTTTTTAAACGAATCGGCTGTTATCTTTCGAATGTAACCTAGCGCTTCATATCCTTCGAATTTATTGCCTCCTTCATCTACCATATGTTGTTGCATTGTGACAGACTTCCTACCCAGCGCTTTTAGGTGGCTCCAAAATATCCTAGGCGCGGCCTTCTTCTTTTCGCGAATCTCTGTCATCCAGCGTTCACTTTCACCTTTAATTTTTGCCTCGACTAATTTCTGCACAATGGATTTTTGCTCTAAATATAGTTCCCATATTTGGTTAACTTCGTCCTGTGGCCGCTTCTCCTTTTTTTCCTGTCTGTGCTCCCGTGATGCCTGACGTCGCATCTCGATCGCTTCCCGGATTTCTTTGTTCCACCAACTTTTTGGCTTTTTCTTTCCTTTCCAACAAATAGTTTTCTTCTCTATTTCCATTTCTTTCGTGATTACATGTAGCAGCTCACTATACTTCCAGTCTTTGCCTGGTAGTTCGTCTACTTTTTCCTCGACTCTTGCGGCTATATTTGTTATTTGTTTGTCATTTAGATACGAGCTGCCAAACTTTGATTCTATGTTCTTATTTTCAGTTTTATATCCCATTTGTAATATTATGCGTTTATGATCACTACCCAAGCTGTTAATGCCTTCTTCGTCTATTCTCATGTCTCTAAGTTTGTCATATATTCCTTCTGTCATGAGACAGTAATCAATGCTCGATTGCCTGTTTCCGACTTCCCACGTGATCTGCCCCTCACACTTAGGCCCCACGTTAACTATCTCAAGACTATGTTGCTCGCAGAGATCTAGCAATAACTTGCCATTGGTGTCTGAATATCCGTCAAGGTCATGAATGTGAGCGTTCATGTCCCCTAGAAGGATTATTTCGGCATCATGACCAAATTCTTTAATATCGGTGCTTATGCATTTCACTATCTCCAGATTCTTTTCTCTGCAGTTATTCCCCGTCCACAAGTAAGCTACACCTAGCCACGTTTTCTTTCCACCTACTGTGCCCGAAACCCATATGTGCTCTGAACACGTTTGTTTCACTCTCTCCCATTTTGTTCTGCTATGAATTAGCATTCCAACCCCCCCACCTCTCCTTTCTGATGTGATCCTGTTACATCCTTCCCAAACATAATTTTCAATATGTGGTGGCTCTTCCAAGTCTCTAAGGTGTGTTTCTGTAACCGCATAAACACCTACCTGTTCCTTGTTTAACTGTCTCTCAATCTCCAACCATTTTGCCTTTTTTCTGCCACCCTGCATGTTAATGTAACTAATTGCAACACGCGCCTTCTCCCTTCTTTTACCTTTTCTCTGTTTTTTCGCTATACTACCTGTCAAAGAGTCCCCCTGGTTGTTTTCCTCATTACAAGTTACCTTGGGCACCGAAGGGCCCGCGTGCCCCCCAAAAAAGCTACTGCGCGTCCTGCAAGACGCCAACCCACCTCATGGCCAAGCCTCCTATCGAAGTGTATTCCGTCTCTTCGAAAACCACCCCACCTGTGCACCTCTCTGTTTATTTCCACTACCTCGATGCCTTTCTCTCGACTAATTCGCCATATCTCTTTGTTTGCGACGACAACCGCTCTTTGCAAGCTGATATTTCGCACTGGTACTTCCGGTATTGTGCATACCACTATCTGCACCTGAGGGGAAATGGCGCGCATGTCATTGACCCCTTTCGCCAATGTGGTTGCTAGTTCGGCTGATTCTTTACTCAAGACGTCGTTTAGACCTCCCGCGATTATCACGAGGTTACGTCCATTAGACTTAGTTGCGAGTTCTGCGCTAGCTTGTCTCATCACTGATCCCAGCCTATGTCCCGGGAACTTCCCTATTAAAACTCGTTTGTCGCCTCTCACCCTTTCCTCGATTGCTTCTGCGCATGTAGCTAAATTCGAGTCCCCGGCGATTATCACGTGATCCGACTTTTCTGCTGGACTCTCCCGCACCTGGCCACTGGCCCCGTTACTAGCGCGTGCTACTGCTGTTGTTTTGTCCCCTCCCGTTCCCAAGACTACTTCGCGGAAAGTGGGTCCTGTGACCCTTGCACCTGTCTTTTCCAAACCTGTTTCCCCCTTCGCGCCTACCACTGTCGGGGTCGATGCCCCATTGTTGCCGCTGTCGCTTGCCACCTTTGCTGGCATGGCTACCTTTGCTAATCCCTCCTCGGCTGACTTAAGCCTTTCCGCCATAGCCATCGTTTTTTCCCGCTCTGTCGCTACCGCTTTCTCCAGCTCGGAGATTCTCACCATGAGCTCATTCTGGGCGGCCATCATTATTTCCATTTTCGCCTCTAACTCGCATTGCTTACACTTGGCGTCAGCTGTCTCTGTCGTCTCATCCTCACAAACCTCTATTTTCCGCCCCATTCCGCATCCTGAACACTTTACGGTCTTTTTGACCATGGCTATAGATCGTTCACACGGTGGATTAGATACACTTAAAGCCAAATGATATCACAAAACTCCGCAAGTACGTTACACGTCAAAGCACCTGTGCACCTTTCAGCCACGTGGTGGCCGAACAAACAAATATTTAAAAAATGACAGCGCAAGTGCACTCATGGCACTGCCAGTTTTTTTGCGCTGAAGTTTCAAAGACTTGTCCAGTTGGCGTACGCCTCTCCCGAAAAGCGCCCCAAGCGGCGGCAGGGACAGCACTGGCATGTGAAGCAGACGACGCGGAGCAGGCTCTGCTACTTTCGTCCCGTATTCGAAGAGGAGGGCGGCGTTTTTATTTTTTTGAGCAATTCGAAGCTGTATGCTGTTGCCTCTGTTGCCGAGAGGCAAAGAGAAGCGGCAGGAACAGTGTTCTTTTGAACAATGCACGAAGCGTTCGACTCTCGAACATGTGTTCAGGCAACGGGGCCCGTTGTCTGCCTTCAGGCAGACTCCCGCGCAGTCATTTCCGGACGTGGACGCCTTTAATGGCCACCAAGTCATCTAGAAATAATGACACGGTGTTCCTCTCATGTAAACACCGACGAGCGCTGTCGGAACATCAAACGAGTCAACTTCTTTGCGTGGTCCTGTGCTTGTACGCGTTTGTTTTCGTTCGGAGGCGGACCAGAGGGGGCACGATGCCTCCTCCCTTTCGGGACTGCAAATGAGGCAGGCCCGATTGGCGACACGATGTAAGATAAGCATATTTGCATTTTGAATGCCGAACTCGCTGTTCCTCATTATTGTATGGAGGGTCCCTGGCGCGAAGGCGAGTCCTGACAGCGCAAGTGCACTCATGGCACTGCCAGTTTTTTTGCGCTGAAGTTTCAAAGACTTGTCCAGTTGGCGTACGCGTTTTCATGCGTCTGCTCTAGAAAAGGGCCTCCACTTGCACGATGCAGGTCACGTGCACGACATCACGGAATATAAAGGCGACAACGAGTGCAAATAACGTTGCAAGTGCGCCCCGCAGACGAAGCTTAACCCATATATGCCCGAACTCAACAAAAATGACAAAACAAATACTTTTTTGTCACAAGAAGTGTACTTCCACCCTCAAAAGAAAGCACAAGTTTTTAATTTACTGCCAGGTAAACGCAACACTGTTTTTCAAGCCGCCCTGTATATATAAGATATATATATATATATATATATATACGCAGTGAAACAGACGCGCGTACGGAGCGATTTATTGACGTTTCGGCCGCGGGTCCGGCCTTCATCAGAATACAATGCATGGCATGAGTCCAGTTTATATACGTGTGCATATCAGAAAGAAGAAATGAAACTTAAATGAAATTGACTAAAGACTGTGTCTCCCGGTAACAACATTTCGTATCTCTGTTCAAAGGAATTTTTAAGGCTAAGGAAAGTTGTAGAAAAACGAATTCGCAATGATCTACATGTAGATACGTTGAACACCTACTTAACCGCGTCTGTTGCACCAAAGGGCCTCCGTATCATGGTAAAACCTGCTCTGTCTAACATGTCTCAGCGCAATATAGATAGGTGGGACAACATATTAAGAGATGCTTCACTACAACTCACCCAAGTTGCCCTTGATCACTATCGTTTTTCCAGCAAAAAATTCATGAACCAAGAAAATCAAATTTCCGCGAGTTTAAACCTGTCGTCTAGTCAATCCGCCGCGCTAGAGGCATTCGCATCTAAAAAGCGTACTGAAATTAACGCCTTAAAAGCCAAGAAACTGTCCCGTGATGGTGTGTGGTGCCCTTCTGCAAGCCAGAACGACACATGCGATCCCGTCCTTTTACAAACGAAACCTGTAGATGCTTACCCCGACACTTTGTCACCTTCTATCGAGAAATGTTCCGTTCGAGAGCAGAACAATATAGTAAATATTTCGGACATTGTACTAACAGCTGATGAGTGTAGCGTTCTGCGCCGTGGTCTTAATTTCTGTCCAGCCACAGGCGGACACAGTGAATTTCAACTACTTAAAGATTTAGATAATTTTGCCCGCAACTTACGCTTGCGCGAGTTCTTTCATGACCGGCCCAATACAAACGATTCGAAAAGCGCATTACCTCCCGGCAGACGTTGGGTCCCTCCTTCACAACGCGACAGATGCTTAGATATGTACATCAAAGCAGTACAACGAGATGTACTGCAAGTGTATCAAAACAAAAAACCCTTCCGCCGCAACCTGTCCGCCAGGGAAATGAAAGCACTAGATGATCTGTCCTCCCGCAACGACATCGTCATAAAGCCTGCAGACAAAGGTGGTGCCGTTGTCGTAATGAACAAGTCCGATTATACAGCAGAGGCCCAAAGACAGCTTGCCGATGCGACGTTTTACAAACACCTGGATCATGATCCCACAGAACAATACAAATCTCTTGTCCAAAGCACTTTGCTAGATCTTGTCAAAAACAAAAAGGTGCCTGACAACGTAATTCAGTCTCTCGTTCCCCTAAGTCCGATCCCAGGTCGTTTTTACCTTTTGCCTAAGATACATAAAATAAACAACCCCGGCCGTCCCATTATTTCTGGTGTAGGTACTGTCACTGAAAACTTGTCCAGCTACGTTGATTCTCTGATTAGTTGTATCCCACCATCACTTCCGTCTTACGTAAGGGACACTACCGACTTTGTGTCAGGTACAACCGATCTCACAATTCCTCAAGGTTCTCTTTTGGTCACACTTGATGTGGCGTCCTTATACACTAACATCCCTCATGCACACGGAATCGCGGCTGTCGCCAAGTCCTACGAAGCAGTATCAACCGATAAACTTATCGATAGCAACACATTGGCGACACTGCTAAGGCTTATTTTAGAGCTAAATAACTTCCAATTTGAAGAACAGCACTACGTCCAGGTTAGCGGCACGTCAATGGGTACGCGGATTGGACCCAACTACGCCAATATATTTATGGGCCAGCTTGAAAGTAAATTTTTGCAATCCCGCGAGCTAAAACCTTTTTATTATAAACGTTACATTGATGATATTTTTCTTATTTGGCCACACGGTGAACAGGAGTTGCTTTCCTTCATATCTGACTTTAACGATGCTCACCCATCAATATCATTTTCGCACACGTATTCTGCATCTACTATTAACTTCCTGGATGTCAGCATTTCAGCAGTAAATGATAAGCTATCCACTGCCCTCTACAGGAAGCCCACAGACCGGTATCAGTATTTGCACTTTGATAGTAGCCACGTGAAACATTGCAAGACTAGCATTCCTTATAGTCAGGCCTTGCGGTTCAAAAGAATCTGTTCCGAACAATCAGAGTTTGACAAAAATTGCAGAACACTAAAAGACGCTCTCGTCAAACAAAATTACCCATCACTATTAATTGACGACGCAATAAAACGCGCCGATATGCATGATCGTAAAACGCTGTTGTGCACGACAAAGAAATCGACTCCCTCATCCCAGACAAACCTTGTCCTCACTCATTCGGCGTCAGTTCCGCGTGTTTCTGATGTGCTACGAAAGCACCATAGTATTTTAATGCAAAGCGAACGCCTCAGAACCATTTTTGCAGAACCGCCTAAAGCAGTGTATCGCAAGGCTAAAAACATCCGAGACATACTAGCAGCATCATCATCGAAAAAAGACTGTCCTGACACGATCGGATGCCATCCTTGCCGAAAACCGCGATGTAAAGTATGCCCATACATGTGCACATCGCGACAAGTCACTAGTACAGGTTCGAACTTTTCTTTAAGTATCAAAGGCAATTTCGATTGTGACACTAAAAACGTAATATACATGATCGAATGCGTGCTATGCAAAAAACAGTACATTGGGCAAACAGAAGGGCCTTTTAGACTGCGTTTTAACAATCATAAATCTCATGCTAACACCTTGCCCCACCTGCCTATTTCAAGACACGTGCACCTCCCCAACCACTCTTTTGAAAATCTACAAGTCACATTACTCGAATCTAATTTCCGCACAAATTATGATAGAGAAGCCCGTGAATCATTCCTCATTTATAAGTTTGATACCGTCGCCTCTGGTCTGAATGAAAACGTAGGAAGACTGAGTTGCCTATCTGCGTAATCTGTATCACTTTGTCTAGTTACTGCGAGTTGCTCAGTATATCGTTTGTATCAGTTTGTTACGCAGCACCTATTCAACAGCGTCTTGTGTATAGCTCTTTGTCTGGTTATCTTTAAATATTTGTTTCTTTTTGCACCTTGCTATTACCGGTCGTGCTCCATGCCATGATATGCGTTTCATGTTTCGTACTTATAAACGGCGTGCCCGCAAAATGTAATCGTTTTACACATGTATCAGGTGCACCTCAAAGCGAGTGACATGCGTTTTTGTAAGCCAATATATCGCCTTTCATGTAAGTTTCATTTCTTCTTTCTGATATGCACACGTATATAAACTGGACTCATGCCATGCATTGTATTCTGATGAAGGCCGGACCCGCGGCCGAAACGTCAATAAATCGCTCCGTACGCGCGTCTGTTTCACTGCGTATATTTACCCGGACCTAGAATCATCTTTTCTCGACATACTGAAACAATGGCTCCGGAGCAGACCGCGTCGAAGCACGTCTACTGGAGGTACCCAAAGAGTGTACCATCCTTGACTGTCGTTGGTGACTCCCAGACGAAATATATCTATCAGTACTTCGATCCAACGCTCAGCGATACTCCAGCATTTGTGTCTCAGTGTGGTGCACTAATTTCCGACGTGCCAGCTCTATTGGACTTCGTGCCTCGGAACACCACAAGAATCGTCCTACACGTAGGTACCAATGACATAGTTCGAGTCTCAGCACGAAAAGCTTTCGACAGCTACTGTGAAGTTGTTAACCGTATTGCTAAGGAACGTCCTGAAGTCACCAGGATCTACGCCACTCTTATACTACCAAGGACAATGAACCGCCGACGATGGTACCCCAGTGCTACGTTCGTTCGTTGCTTTAACCGAGAAGCGTGTTATTTTAACACTATGTTAAAGGATCTGTGCAACCGCTCTCGACTCGTATCCTTCCTGGACCACGGGTTCGAATGGTTGCCTCCGCACCGCGTGCTGGCCGCCGACGGCTTACATCCAAACTTTGAAGGAGTCTCGCTCATGGCTAGCCACATTCGGCATCTCTGTTACAAGCCGTCCAGTGCAACGTCCCACTCCTGGTTAGACAGTGTGCCCATCAATCCACCTCAGCATTGCACAGGAAGACCGCCCGTTGCGTGCGAGTCGTCTGACCCGGCACCTATGACTGACCAAACAAGAAATCGTCGTTCCCCTCAGACGCCACCAGCGCAGCGCAATCGAGTGACGCAGGACTACCGCGGCAAGTTTGCTTCAAAAAATGGCCCGAAAAACTCCGCTACGAGAGCTTCGTCAGCCGGACATTCGAATTCAGCACAGGACACTACAGGCCCCTCAACCAGTGGTCGCCGCTACGAGCTTCGCAGCCGCTCGCAAGCTGTGGAGCGTGGACCGGCAAATTGACTAAAGACTGTGTCTCCCGGTAACAACATTTCGTATCTCTGTTCAAAGGAATTTTTAAGGCTAAGGAAAGTTGTAGAAAAACGAATTCGCAATGATCTACATGTAGATACGTTGAACACCTACTTAACCGCGTCTGTTGCACCAAAGGGCCTCCGTATCATGGTAAAACCTGCTCTGTCTAACATGTCTCAGCGCAATATAGATAGGTGGGACAACATATTAAGAGATGCTTCACTACAACTCACCCAAGTTGCCCTTGATCACTATCGTTTTTCCAGCAAAAAATTCATGAACCAAGAAAATCAAATTTCCGCGAGTTTAAACCTGTCGTCTAGTCAATCCGCCGCGCTAGAGGCATTCGCATCTAAAAAGCGTACTGAAATTAACGCCTTAAAAGCCAAGAAACTGTCCCGTGATGGTGTGTGGTGCCCTTCTGCAAGCCAGAACGACACATGCGATCCCGTCCTTTTACAAACGAAACCTGTAGATGCTTACCCCGACACTTTGTCACCTTCTATCGAGAAATGTTCCGTTCGAGAGCAGAACAATATAGTAAATATTTCGGACATTGTACTAACAGCTGATGAGTGTAGCGTTCTGCGCCGTGGTCTTAATTTCTGTCCAGCCACAGGCGGACACAGTGAATTTCAACTACTTAAAGATTTAGATAATTTTGCCCGCAACTTACGCTTGCGCGAGTTCTTTCATGACCGGCCCAATACAAACGATTCGAAAAGCGCATTACCTCCCGGCAGACGTTGGGTCCCTCCTTCACAACGCGACAGATGCTTAGATATGTACATCAAAGCAGTACAACGAGATGTACTGCAAGTGTATCAAAACAAAAAACCCTTCCGCCGCAACCTGTCCGCCAGGGAAATGAAAGCACTAGATGATCTGTCCTCCCGCAACGACATCGTCATAAAGCCTGCAGACAAAGGTGGTGCCGTTGTCGTAATGAACAAGTCCGATTATACAGCAGAGGCCCAAAGACAGCTTGCCGATGCGACGTTTTACAAACACCTGGATCATGATCCCACAGAACAATACAAATCTCTTGTCCAAAGCACTTTGCTAGATCTTGTCAAAAACAAAAAGGTGCCTGACAACGTAATTCAGTCTCTCGTTCCCCTAAGTCCGATCCCAGGTCGTTTTTACCTTTTGCCTAAGATACATAAAATAAACAACCCCGGCCGTCCCATTATTTCTGGTGTAGGTACTGTCACTGAAAACTTGTCCAGCTACGTTGATTCTCTGATTAGTTGTATCCCACCATCACTTCCGTCTTACGTAAGGGACACTACCGACTTTGTGTCAGGTACAACCGATCTCACAATTCCTCAAGGTTCTCTTTTGGTCACACTTGATGTGGCGTCCTTATACACTAACATCCCTCATGCACACGGAATCGCGGCTGTCGCCAAGTCCTACGAAGCAGTATCAACCGATAAACTTATCGATAGCAACACATTGGCGACACTGCTAAGGCTTATTTTAGAGCTAAATAACTTCCAATTTGAAGAACAGCACTACGTCCAGGTTAGCGGCACGTCAATGGGTACGCGGATTGGACCCAACTACGCCAATATATTTATGGGCCAGCTTGAAAGTAAATTTTTGCAATCCCGCGAGCTAAAACCTTTTTATTATAAACGTTACATTGATGATATTTTTCTTATTTGGCCACACGGTGAACAGGAGTTGCTTTCCTTCATATCTGACTTTAACGATGCTCACCCATCAATATCATTTTCGCACACGTATTCTGCATCTACTATTAACTTCCTGGATGTCAGCATTTCAGCAGTAAATGATAAGCTATCCACTGCCCTCTACAGGAAGCCCACAGACCGGTATCAGTATTTGCACTTTGATAGTAGCCACGTGAAACATTGCAAGACTAGCATTCCTTATAGTCAGGCCTTGCGGTTCAAAAGAATCTGTTCCGAACAATCAGAGTTTGACAAAAATTGCAGAACACTAAAAGACGCTCTCGTCAAACAAAATTACCCATCACTATTAATTGACGACGCAATAAAACGCGCCGATATGCATGATCGTAAAACGCTGTTGTGCACGACAAAGAAATCGACTCCCTCATCCCAGACAAACCTTGTCCTCACTCATTCGGCGTCAGTTCCGCGTGTTTCTGATGTGCTACGAAAGCACCATAGTATTTTAATGCAAAGCGAACGCCTCAGAACCATTTTTGCAGAACCGCCTAAAGCAGTGTATCGCAAGGCTAAAAACATCCGAGACATACTAGCAGCATCATCATCGAAAAAAGACTGTCCTGACACGATCGGATGCCATCCTTGCCGAAAACCGCGATGTAAAGTATGCCCATACATGTGCACATCGCGACAAGTCACTAGTACAGGTTCGAACTTTTCTTTAAGTATCAAAGGCAATTTCGATTGTGACACTAAAAACGTAATATACATGATCGAATGCGTGCTATGCAAAAAACAGTACATTGGGCAAACAGAAGGGCCTTTTAGACTGCGTTTTAACAATCATAAATCTCATGCTAACACCTTGCCCCACCTGCCTATTTCAAGACACGTGCACCTCCCCAACCACTCTTTTGAAAATCTACAAGTCACATTACTCGAATCTAATTTCCGCACAAATTATGATAGAGAAGCCCGTGAATCATTCCTCATTTATAAGTTTGATACCGTCGCCTCTGGTCTGAATGAAAACGTAGGAAGACTGAGTTGCCTATCTGCGTAATCTGTATCACTTTGTCTAGTTACTGCGAGTTGCTCAGTATATCGTTTGTATCAGTTTGTTACGCAGCACCTATTCAACAGCGTCTTGTGTATAGCTCTTTGTCTGGTTATCTTTAAATATTTGTTTCTTTTTGCACCTTGCTATTACCGGTCGTGCTCCATGCCATGATATGCGTTTCATGTTTCGTACTTATAAACGGCGTGCCCGCAAAATGTAATCGTTTTACACATGTATCAGGTGCACCTCAAAGCGAGTGACATGCGTTTTTGTAAGCCAATATATCGCCTTTCATGTAAGTTTCATTTCTTCTTTCTGATATGCACACGTATATAAACTGGACTCATGCCATGCATTGTATTCTGATGAAGGCCGGACCCGCGGCCGAAACGTCAATAAATCGCTCCGTACGCGCGTCTGTTTCACTGCGTATATTTACCCGGACCTAGAATCATCTTTTCTCGACATATATATATATATATATATATATATATATATATATATATATATATATATAAGACACTGGGCATTAGGGACGCTATATGCTGGTGTGGTATGCCTCGAAACATTTCACGTGCACACCAACATTGCAGTTCTTTTTCTTCATGAAGTCATTCATGCAAAGCACGCGTTTGCCCGGCGAAAGAGGTCGGCATTTTACGTGCACTTCCTCTCCAGCAAGCATTGTCTAGGCTTGTAGACGTTGAGGATAAGGCCTCCTTGGTGTGCTGTAGGTGGCGCTAGTCGTTAGCTAAAGAAATAGCTATGTAAGAGTGAATCAAAGAAGCGTTCTATATGTAGCACAGTGGGCATATATGGGTTAACGCGATAAGCTACGATGTCGAGCTAGATGTAAGTAGCACCATTTTCATTTTTTAAATGCGAAGCATTTCTTAGCGAACCCTAGGCACTTTGAGCTTTTCTATCAAGGTACCTGTTTATCTAGCCGCCTACGTCCGGGTGCTCTCGTGATCGCTTCGTTAATGTGGTGTAGACCAAAAT
This sequence comes from Rhipicephalus sanguineus, assembly GCF_013339695.2. NCBI lineage: Eukaryota > Metazoa > Arthropoda > Arachnida > Ixodida > Ixodidae > Rhipicephalus > Rhipicephalus sanguineus. The sequence goes on along the minus strand of NC_051184.2, from coordinate 128,042,454 downwards.
TGGCATGGGAGGGTAAGCGGATTTGACGAATATGACTGTCTGTTCATGGCACGAATAAAGTGAAAATCCTGTCGCTTACGTCATCAAACCATTTCCTCCGGACGCGTGTGGCACATACCCGTTTACCACGGGGATCGGTGTACAGGTACAGAGTATAGTAGAGTAGAGCCTGGAAGCTGTGGCTCATACCCACACTGGGGGATTGGCCAAGAACCGGTTAGTTTTTAAAGGAAAAATTGAAATTGAAGTTCAAACTTTGTTTAATTAATACGAAAGAAGTATAAATGAATTAGAGTTAAAATTATACTACTACTAATAATATAGAATAGAATTGAATCAATAAAACCGATAATTTTGGGGGAAAATAGAAATAATACTTTGGAAAGGTAAATTTTACAATCTAAATCTTTTTGAACCTTTAAGAAACTCCTGCAATGCATCAGCAATCTTCCCGTCACTGTGGCCCAGAGAAAAAGCCCCGAAGGACAGTACATTTTGTTCATTTAATTCTAATCTAAGCAGACGGAAAACAACACCTAAGGTATTTTTGCGCAAGGTAGAGTACCTCTTGCAGGAAATGAGAAAGTGCTTCGTTGTCTCGTGTATTCCGCAAAAAGGACAATTAGGCGATGCTGCCAGACCAGCTATGTGTAGATAAAAATTTAGATAGGGAGTTTGACAACGTAGTCTTGTGATTGCGACTTCTATTGCTCGTGATTGACATACTTTACTATTCCACTGATGATTTAAATGCTGGAATTCTAATATGGTCTAGCGCCACAGGTGACTGATAGTTTATATCTACCCAGGAACGGCGAGAACATACATTGGTAATTAAAATGCGAGAGCGTTAAGGAAAACCGACAACGTCAGCGTTGACCCGACGATTGCAGAGTATAAAAATTAAGATCCCAGCAGGAATCTAACCCAATGGTTCTGCGTGGCAGTCAGGTATTCTACCACAGAGCCACGCCAGGTCTAGAACCTGCTTTGGAAAAACACCCTACGCAGGCGTAATGTCGGTGCAACGTCAGTTGTGGTTGTGGTGCTGGCTATCTAATTTTATAACAATGCAATAAACACTACATATGTACACCTATGATGCAGGCGTCATGTCAGGTTAACGTCTGTGGTTCCAGTGTTCGCTCTGCTTTTATAGCAGTGTAATAAACGTTACATTTGTATTACTATATGATTCAGCAAGCTATATTCAAGCGTTTCTCGAGCCCGGGGGAATACGCAAACGAAAGTTACGTATGATGTTCACATAATTGCACAGTAAAGTGCACTTCACTGCGAAAATACTGACGTATGTGCTGTAACGTGGGTGCTGATGTTACGTCAGACCATAAGTTACCCTTTCAACGCCAGTGTAGTTGACGTTCCTGGTAAGACCACGATGTGTACACAACTACTGCACTTACAAAGACACGTCGATCCACCCCGTAACGCTTGGCTCAACGCGAAAAAAAATGCAGCATAGAACTACTCGCTGAGTGGTTCGCATGAAACCGATTTCCACAAGGCGTGGGATTTGCCAAATATTTAGTACCTTTTCATTCTGCCTACACGTTAACATTGTCTCCCAACATTTGAAAAGGATACCCTACGTCTCCTATTCGATTTTGGGCTTTCTTTACGCAATTGGGCGAATATACATGCTGTTTCTTCGTTGTACATCTTGCAAACTCCTGTTCCCGTTTTGCTTTCCTTTTCTTTTCGATACGTCGCCGGTTCTAATATTTCAACAGCTATCTTCAGTCTATGTACTTCATGTAGCTTGACGCAACGAGGGCCGTCGTTGGCGGCCGGTGCGCAAACAAGGCCGTCGGCGACGGCGATTACAGACGGGAACCATAGGAACTGGATCTTCTCCCCAGCTTTATCCATGTTTGCATTGCGGTTTGTGCAGCCTAAAGCGCAGCCTGTCTGCTCGGGCTTGGTTCCCGGGGCCTTTCGGCAGCGCAGGACACAGGCGACGAGAGTACAATGAAGCGCAGCCAACATCCAGCACCGCGTACCCGCAGCAAGCGCCTGCTCCTTTCTGGCACTCACATGCCATTTGTTCCGCGTATCTACCGAAAGAGGCGCCACCAGTCCAGACTCGCCCCGCGCCGGTGCCTATACTACGGCAATGCGGACGTCAACAGCTATAACACACGTCGCCTGAACGCTGCGGAGAACGGCTATGTCATCCTGCAGGCAATAACATAACTGCCATTAAGAAGGAGCAGGGACACAGTGATGCCCTGACCAAGGTGGGCAGGATGAAAGCAAGAGACATAAGTGGCCTGCCGGCCTCAATTTGCCTGAGCATCGGCAAGCCGTATATGGTACGGTGAACATAGATGTAAGCGACGGCCTCGTTAATGGAAACATAGGCACATTGCGGTACATCGAGCGTGACGAACACAGGAACTTCGTGTGGCTGTGCCATTTGCGACTTCCACGGTAGGCATTGTCGTCCCAGCCAGGACGAAGCACATCACTACCGCACATCCCTCAATATGATTCAAATGTGTGTCCGTGGTAATGCAAGCCACCACAACCACGATATACGCCGGAATATTATGTGGTGTAAGAGGACATAGTGTCCCCTTTCGCAAGTAGACGTCATAGGTACATATAAGTCAGAAAGGGCCGTGTACGCCCAGGTAGTCTAGGGATAGGATAAGCGCCAACCACTGAAGTTGATTTACGTAGCACTTTCTAGGGATACCAGCCTATCGACAGACAGTCGCCGGCTCTATCGACAGAAAGTCTGTCGGCGGCATGAGCCGGCTAGCAAACAGGTCTCTTGACCTTGCCTTGGGGTAAGCTACCACCTTCATTGGATGCTACAACAACAAGAATCGCCTCAGGCTCGCCGCTTTCTGCGTAAAATCCGTCCGCGCGCACGTGCACGACGTCGAAAAAGACTTTCTGCTCAAAGAAACTGACGTGTTAGTACTTTCTGAAACCTGGAGCAATGAGCCCTTTGTGCGCTGCACAGCAAGCAGCTTCATTGCAGATGCGGTAGCGTGGGAACATATATGAACACGGCGATGCACAACTTCAAGATAGGCCGCATCCCACTTCGCTGGCCGCCAGACAAGGAACCCACACAATCAGCGGAATCAGCGAGGTCTGCGTACACACATCAATTACAATAACGAAGACATTCCGCTCGCCACCATCTACCTGAGAACTCTAAAAAACCCCTTCCACACATGCATGCTTGTTCGTAAAACGTGCGTGCGTTCTCCATCATAACGGACAAGTATAAGCACTACGTAACAGCTTACCGCGTCTGCTGTTGTTAATATCCACGTTACTGTTGCCATCGTTACGCAACTGTAAACAGCTGGTTAAATAACACATGTGTGACTCTTCAAATATTGTCTATGCGTATACCGTTTGTACATACCTTTGGCGTGATTTCGTAAACTTTCGCTCAATGTATAAAATTATGCCACACTCACCATCCCGCCGCATGCTTCGCATAACATCTATTCCAACCGTATGCGGAACTACCGAATATTTGAAAATAAAAGTCTACTTACGATGTTATGATGCGTTTCAAACTGGATACAGTAACACTATCGGGGTCTTCAATAAACATATAGCCTTCAGCTTGTGACTTGTTATCTTTACTAGAGACAAAAGGATAACCATGAGAACTGAGTATTCATGCAACCTTGTTTTTGCGAAATGTGAATCAACAAACGATGCAGATGGTACGAACAATATTGTTACATAGCAGCTACATAAAGGCGGCTTTAAATAAATATTCTTCGTTGCTATTTCATAACCTCCGCCTTACATTCAAAATAATAAATGACGCAAATGTTACTATGATCAAGCTTTGCCCATGCCGCTTTTTCCGACATGTTATTTTCTGGGCTGGACCTGATGGCTAGAATAGTTAGAATGTAGCATTGTTAGCATATCTCGGAGCTGTAACCTGGAATACTGTGGCTCTAGAAATGGAAACTACGCGTAATTTGGACATTGTTGTAAACCGTTTTTATTATCTTGTGGATTGCAACACTCCTTCTTTCGTAGACATGTACATCGTTAGAACTCGCATATGTATAGAACCAATAATTTCATGAACAATCATGTCCGTTGCTAAACTTGATATACTTTGGCTGTTGGACCAACTACTAGCCACGTAGGCTATGTTCCAAGTTTTTGTACGCATTCTTGTAGTTACACCCGAATAAAATACAACATTTTGATTTGATTTGATTTGACAGGTTGTTCATATATTTGTACCACAGTTTAGGCGGCACACCTCATATTCGGTCAACGGCTATTTTGAAGCAGGGGTTTTGGACCCCTACTTACTTGTGGAGCTAACACGGCAAACCACCACGTTTGAAAGACTTCGGGATGGCGTGTGATGTGTTAATGTCTCAATGAATTACGTGGATAGGGTGGTCGCCCTGCTAAATCTTGTCTTTAGCCCTTTTATGTCCAGCGAGTCATTCATTGAACGTACCTTGTGAACTCCTGGTTCGTCCACTTTTTCTACCGTTGTTTTACGATTAGAGGGAACACGGAGTGCTGCAGCCAATCGCGAGAACTGATGAATGAGTCTGTATGGCAATGAACATTTCCGCCCTCCTGGGCTCAAAGTCAACACTGTCTTTCCTAATTTAGCTTTAACAATAATTCAGAGGGTCCCGTAATAGTTCAGCGGGAACTCAAATTGTTATCCAAAGTAATAAGAGGAAGCATACAAGATGCGGTATTTAGCGTGCGTATCCGCCAGTATTTGCTGACGGACACGGCAACATAGTCAACAATTTTATACGCACAGTGCCTTTAGACAGAAGTATTCTTCTCTGGCTATTCTTCTTTATGTAAAAGCTTCCGAATAGGCGACGTGACTTTGAATACATCACTGCCAGGGATGCGGACGTGCCCTGTCGCGGACTGCCATTTTTGCAAGCCGGCAGCCCGCTGATTAGCGAACGCTGCGCTCCCCCGCTGACTGGCGGGACCGCTTGACTAACGCAGGGTTTTCTTTAGAGCCGGGAAGTGCTGTAAGGGCTGTTCCTCTTCAAACTTTCGCTGCCGAGGTTTGATCCGTCGTACCTGTACCAACGCTGACGAAAGGGTCGTTGAAGGCCGCGAGTACCCCGAAACAGTTATAGACAGCGAGACGCACCAGATGATAGCCATAGAAACGGGCTTTCAAAAGGAAAAGCTGGGCATCCGTATACAATCTCCCTAACAGGTTGCACTTTCACTCAATTGAGAACGCTCCTATGATTAATATAGGGCGTGGCGAATGTATTTTCTTGCCGGAGTTTGTAACAATGAAACGCGCATAACTGAACCCATGTCGGGGTCCCGATATTTTCAGGGAGATAATCTGAGGACACGAATGGTTTTTAGGCGTGGGATGTCGTCCTGTCAATCGGTCTAGTTACGTGTCCAGATAGTGAGAAGCAGATCATCAACACGTATTCCTTCTAGAAGCTTTTAGAGTGGCTCTGTATCGGCTGGCCTTCTAGACATGGTCTATTAGAGACGCGTAATTCACGTCTGCAACGTAGGCATCGGGACATGAATGTGAAGTTAGCTCAACCACGGCCGGACTAGAAAGGCGCACAAGCCTTCCGTCTCACTGCCTTCGCAATCGAGTTCAACGCAAAGGTAGCGTTCCTCCGCTGTAAGAGCCACTGCGCAACGCGAGCGGCCCAGTGACCCTGCCGTAGCTATAGGCATTTTTGCTTTCTGCTTGGGCTGTGACGATTTTATTTGGAGCGAAGCTCATTAGGCCCGCATCCCGCCATCGCCGTCGAAGCTCGCTTATCTTAACCATCGCTTTAGGTTGCAGTGGCTGGTGATTTAAGAGGAAATGTTTAGTACTTGAGCGGTTTGCTTCTAGCGCACCAGAAATTCGAGGTCAAAAGAAACAGGCTCTGTGCACAACTGGTTGTAATGGTCATCTTCACTTTCATCAAATTTATTGTGGATTATCAAATGACAACCATCATTCTAGCGCACTACGCGCTTTGTCGAATATAGTGGCAGATGCTCTCCCCACCCGGCGCCGGTGCAAAAAGACAATAAAACGCCGCGCGCGCCGAACGCCGCACGCGGCGTTCAGTCGCCGCCGTCGAAGCGCCCCACTGCATCACCGCTCGCACCCCTCTCCCTCTCTACGTTGCGCGCGCAGCACACCCACTCGCTCAGCCATTCCTCGCCACCGAGCGCAGCAAACGCTCACCTCACCCTACCGCCTTTATGAAAGCCGAGGCAAAAACCAGACAAAAAGACGCCGGACAAAGGGAAGAAGTGACACACACAAGGATTTTCCAGTCCTTGTGTGTGTCACTTCTTCCCCTTGTCCGGCGTTTTTTTTGACTGGTTTGTGCCTCAGCGTCATGTACAAACTGACCCAGACTTCGACGTGATTTTATGAAAGCCGGCAGCATAATCGTTTGCGTCCCATTTCTAAGGAGCTTCGCTCATCGGTTCTATTCGTACACGGAACTTTCACCCTCTTTCCTCTCTCTCTTCCTACATAGAAAACCTACTAGTTTTTTTTTCTCCGCTGTGCGTCTAATTTTGCGTGGACCGCAGTCGCCAACGCGACGGCTAGCAATGGAAGGGTCACAGTGTCAATACGGTGCTGCGGCGGGAGGTGGGAACAGACGCATTGGGAAGGCTGTAAAACGAAACGCTAGCGACCGTTTCCAGTTCAGCCATGGCTCAGCTTTCCTGAGATCCCCTTTAAGCACTAGCTCTCGAAGAAATCAGCGTTGCAACTCCGCCGACATCGCAGTCCTGCCAGAAGCGTCTGTGACTTCTCGCATCCGAACATCATGGCCTCAATGCTTTCGGTTATCTCAAGTATGCCTTCATCTGTTGATACTTACCAATTTTCACATATTTAGCCGCTGTAAGCTGTAATCATTTCGATGGTTAACGTTTATGTACAGTCCCCATGATTGCTTCCAATATGTGTTAAATTTGTGATAATTGTCACCTGTAAGCTTATTGATTGATATTTGTGTACGTTTCTTAGTTCCTGTAAATGCTGTGGTTAGATGGCTTGTGCTGCAATACCAGTAGAAAAAAGTTCTTGCTTTGTTTCTAAATACGTCTCTGATCCTCTAACTGTGTCTGCTCGCGTACCGAACGACCTAATCTGCTGTCATTTTCTCGCCGCCGCCTTCGTGCTGGCGACGCTAGACTTGCAACTTCCAACATGCACCCAACAGAAACGTGTTCCTCGAAGCCATGAAAATCTGGTTCGCGGAATGACTAGAGAATCTGTATTGTCTATGAAACTATATTTACACCGAGCGAAAGACCAGCGTTATTCCGAGGTAAAGGCACCCGCTGTGCTGTTTTCGCTTGCGGTTATACCGGCGCTGCCGTCACCAGCAACATCGCCAACCAAACAGAACGACGACTATGAGCATTAGAAATAAAATGATCCCGCCTCGCAGGCAGTACTGATGTGGCTTTTAGCCTCACATATCCGACAATTAGCGAGGTATAGACTGCCGTTTCCCTCATTTTCAATGTGTACCGAGGCGCGAGTTTGCACTCATGTAATATTGTTTTAGTTGTCATGCTTTACATTAGTGGTACCAGGACATCTGGCCGAATTGTGTACTATTTTCGCTATAGCATGATTCAATATGAATTAACAGCGAATATTTTATCCCATAGTCGATGAGAAATTGCGAAATAGGTGCACTATAAGGCAACAGCGGTCATGTTGAGGTTTAACACATTATGTGATAAGTGTCATGAAACAAAAACAATACTTCAGTATCAACAGAAATCTTGAGGGCGCCTCATCTATATACACAAGATGTCACAAAGCTGCAACGAGTACAACCTAATTTTCGTTGACCGATGATTCAACACGAGGATTAGCCTGCAGGTTAGAATCAAAATGTATGTACGGCGAGACTACCGTTGGAGGTAACATGGAGCGGGAGGCCGCTCTCCGCGGAGCTCCACGACTGGCGCCGCGCAATGAACTTCGGCGGAAGTACTATCAGTGCCAGAGGCGGAGTTACGGTTCCTGCCTTTTACGCTTCCTCCCTTTTCACCGCGAGCGGCGAAATAGATTGCGCGCACTTTACCAGAGCGCGCGCGGGGAAGTGGAAAAAACCGTAGCAGACGACGCGCAGCTAACTGTGCCTCTGGCACTGATTGCGCTTGCACTACAATACTTCGCGCGGCGCCAACTTGGTGGTCCATGAAAAATGCTCAAGAGTGCAATGCTAAAATATTTCTCAATTGTAATACAATTTTCGAAGTTGAGAATGTTAATTCGAGCACGAAGAACAAGTAGAAATAATGATCACTGTACAGCAGCTAATTTTTGGGCTCCGTTGGATGCACCCACCCGAGACCACGTGTGTTGCGCTTTAAAGGGGCCCTGCAACACTTTTACAGCAGGGTCAAAAAGCGCTGCCAATCGGTAGTCGAGGCTCCCGAAAACACGCGAGCCAAATATAATAGCGATGCGAGCGGCCTGGAATTTACAATAAATTCTCAAAATCAGTTGAAAATCGCTTCCTCTTCTCTCGGCAAATGATGTATTAGTCCGCAATATATGACGCGATTGTCGGCAGTTCCACCATTGGCTGATGTTATAATCACGATAACACCCTCATTATTACCTTCGTTGTTAATTTTGAGTTCAATAAGTAGATAATATGTATGTTTATATTGTGTTATGCCGTTAAAACACCGAACAAACATTAATATTAGTACTTCCGGTCTCACCGACAGCACGTCTGCAGATAGTTGCGTGGTTGCGTTTTCTTCACCATGCGCAGTGCCGAAATCTTGAATATTTCTGTGCTTTTGACCATCGCCGGTTGCCGTTGAGAGTGCCAGCCGTTCGAGTGTAGCCTCGTCAGCTGGAAACTGCATCGTCGGCACGTTCTCACGACCGACCGAGGCAGCGGTGCAGCATTTCTCCGATAACAAAGCTGGCGCCGGCTAGTTTAGGATACCTGTGTTCGCTGTATGGCGAGAGTCCCGTTCGGTGTCTGTTCAGTATGTCATCGAGCCGTACCTCGACGTATCCTCCCCGTAGTCTCAGGTTCCCGAGAAACCGCGACACAGCAACCAAGCAGACTCGCATTTTCACGGTAGCTGCAGACAGCCGGGGGATGGGTCTGCGCCGGCCCGATGGCCCAAGATCCTTTCTTCTAATCTTTAGTTCTTCGTTGTCAGCCCGCACTCGCTGTGGGCCCGCATTCGAAGAGCAAACAGCATCGAAGTACCGCCACTGGGAGAAGGGTGCACGCAGCTTTGCCGCGTTGAATACAATTCAAGCGCGAGCAGTGCGACGAGGCGGTGTATCGGAGTGTGGGTCGAAACCTATCTCAGCTGTCATTCGTTCCAAACGTGCACGCAGGTTTGCGTCCATGGTTGGCAGAGCGATGAAAACACTACGGCAGTTCGAGGTGCACACCCAACATTACCAAACCGACTCGCAGTTTTCAAGCACGCGCGATACACGGTGCGATGGCCTCTGCTCGACGACGAGCACGCAAGCCGACCGGAAGTGGCGCCACAGACCACGTGGTTGCGTCGAGACGCCAGAGAGAAAAAAATGAAGAAAAAAAAAATGCCGCCGGCGCTGACGTAACTCTTCGGCGCCTCCTCGCACCTCCGCCCTCGCTCCCTTCACGCACCGCGCAGCTTTCCGCGCTCTCGCGGCGTTGAGTTGAAGGAGAAAGCTGCGGAACGTGATCTGAATAATTTGGTAACACCACTTAGACTTGACGGATTCGAAAAATTTTTGCGGCATATGACTCGTGAAGAGTCATACGTCAATAATGAGACCATTCCAATATAACTAAGAAAGGTGTTGTAGGGCCCCTTTAACGTTCGCACGGAAACTAGCGGTTCACTCCCATTTGCGATAAGGCTGAAAGTGAACATCATATGCGCTAATGAAGTAAACGTTGAGAATCAAATTTCACCATCTCCCACTAAACGGAATCATCTGGGGACGCGAAGGAGCGCATGGGTCGACTTAAAGTTTCATTGATCACGGGCACCTTGCCCGGTGTTAACGTGTCCTTGCATGTGGAGCACACCATAAATTCACTGTAGTTTCTGTTGATGTTACTCCTCCCGAACTCTTGTTGGAGCACGCCACGTGGGTTCATCAGGCGTCTGCAGAATTTCGATCTCCGACGCGACCACGTGATTGCTGAGAGAGCGTAAGGGGGAGAGGCCAGAGCGCCTTACCCAGCCCCTGACACAGGCCCGAACGCGCTAGCGCGTGCCAGCGCGTTCTGACTAGGATACAACACGTTGGTTCATCGCGCGTCTGTAGACTCTCGTTAGCCGACGACATCACATGATTGCTGAGAGAGTGTAAGGGGGACAGGCCACAGCGTCTTACCCAGCCCCTCGCACAGGCTCGAATGCGCAATCGCGTGCCAGCACACGTGGTTTTGTCTGCGTTATGCCAAGCTAGGACAGCATACGGCAGCCCGGGCCCCTAAGCGCTCTGCACGTATCATCATCAAGGCGGTCGAAGAACAAGACGAACAACACTTATCCTTGGCGCGAGCGCGCGCTCAATATGTTACAGGTGGCTATGGTAGGTTTTAGAAACCGGACGGTCGCCAATAAAGCCCAGCACAAAAGCTGGTTCGCATCTAAAACGTCCACGAAATGCATGATGCAACCGTGTCACCTCGCGTAAACAGGTTGACAATGTACTGTACTGCAAAAACAGTTTACGGCTTGAGCAGAGAGCCGCTTTTCGACCGTGGCAAAGTGCAAAGCACAGCCGTGTACTTAGATTGTGGCGCACGTAAAGTGCCCCAGGTGGTCAAAATTTCCGGAGGCCCCCACTACGGCGTCTCTCAAAATCAAATCGTGATTTGGGACGTCCTAAAACCCCAGCCAAGCAGCTTTGTCCCAGCTACCTCCTCCTCGCTGCGAGCATGCGGCGGCGGTAGTAGCGCCTCACAACCTTGCCTCCAAGAACAACGTCTACTGCGGTCTCAGAGGCCACGTTCGCTATAGGCGCTGTTTCAATGGTTGCAATGAGGTCACGTCCGACAGCGTCAGATGCGAAATTTGATTAGGCGCTCAGGCCGTGGCCACTGGCGTCGTGCTGTCGTCCTCTCACGGCGCACTGCATACAAGGTCATGCCGTGGTGATTGTGCTTGTGCTTATGCGGTCGATTTTAGGAGCTGGCTCCTTATGCTCCCGCCTTGTCCATCGCACCGTATCTGCTAGTTCTCAGTGATCCCGGTAGAGCCACACTCCGCTGCACACTCGGCGCGTGCTCTCGGCGCCGAACAAGAAGAACAACCGCTGCACACTCGGCGCGTGCTCTCGGCGCCGCAGAAAAAGAACAGCAACAACTGCGCGGTTTAACGACAGGCACTCACAGTCTCCATCTGGCACCCGGCGAAGGTCAAACGCCAATCTCGCTGCTCTTTGACAGGTACGCCGAATAACTGTCCTCCCCACAAATTTACTTCGGCGTACCTCGTCAAATCACGGGCCTCGACCAACACCATTCGACAAGGCGAGCAGCGAGATCCGTCGGACCGATCGCCGTGGAGTAGGACCGGAGCACGTGCTCTACATGGCGATGAAAGTAATGAGGCACAACGTTGAAACCAACGCCGCCACCAGTGCATTCACGTGGCAGCAGTTCGAGACAGGTGGACGCGAGTTCCTCCACGACGTACTCAACAGAAACCTGGCGTTGATGCGGGGCATACCCTACACGGTTCAATACTGGCAAGACCTTCGAAAAGAACTCTTCGCTATGATTCGCCAGTTTGGTAAGCCCTACGCGTTCTTGACGTTTTCTGCAGCGCGACTGCACTGGAACCGACTTCTCGAAACGTTGGAACGGCTGTGACGATAGAGGAATTTGTACGGAGGATTCAGGGGTTACCCGATCACCTATGAGCAAGCTCCTCTAACATCATTCACTTCGTGGATATGGCGTGACTTTTTGTGCGTGCCCTTGTTGTGTGTTTTATGTTGCCGTCATTGACTTAGGCGGAGGTTAGTGAATCTAAATGATGCGCGGTACGCGGCACACTAAGTGAGCAGCAGCCGCCAGCTTCCAAAGTACGATTTCTTTGTTGGAGATCATCATCGATGAACAGCGCCGGAATAGTTTCTCGCAACGTGCGCTGTGGCATGGAGATCGACGTGACAGTTCGTGCACATCGGGAACACACCTCATTGCCTCTAGACCGACGCATGCCCGCAAAGAGGATGTTCAGCCAACGCATACTCGTCACATGACCTGAATACCGGCGGATGTCGATATATGTACGCTTCCAGCATGTCTTCTTGAGAAAGGTTGGTGGCTGTGAGTGCTACTGGTGCGCACATTGAGCATTATTGCCAAGGGATATTGAATACGGTGGTGCTCAATGTTTTTGCAGTTGTGTTGAACCTGCTCCCGCACAACGTTTTGAAAGGCTTAATGGCTACTGTTATAAAGTGCTGGAATATGTGAGCAGGACGCAATACCCGCCGTAAAACTGAAAGCAAAAATAATATTTTCGTCAGAAAGGCGCTCGTCTTACACATGTATTTAGCAATCGTCACTGCACTTGTAATACCAAAACTTAAAAAAAAAATTATTGCTACAGCCCCCGGGTTGTGTTGTGACTGGGAATCGGTAAGGCGCGATGACTTGACTTTGCCGATGTTTTCTTATTGTTTATTTTGTGATATTTGGTAATGCAATAATGAACACTAACTATGCTAGCACCCTTGTGCACTCATAAGTTTTTACGTCTGAAATAACGGGAATTTGTTCAGAATACGCCCCTGTAGGGTGATATAATGTGGCCGGGGGACTTCCGGGGGCAGGCGGAAGGGAAGGAGGGGGGGGGGTGTTCGGCACTGCAGGGCGAGCGGCAACTGGACGGCTGTGTATCCCCGTTGGCTGGCTGCCGCCATCGTCCAATGTGGATTTTATTTGCCGCTGCAACGTTCGAAAGTTCAGGCTGTGGTTTCGTCATGCTTTTTTTTCTCTTGTCCAGCACGGTCTAGCGAAATGCGCGTTCATTTTGCGAGGGGAAGGTTATTTGCCGACAAAACTAACCCACGTGTGGTTTTAATAGGATTTCTTTCAAGAGCTACCATCAAGCGAACGCTGCCGAGCTGTTGCGAGGGCAAGTAATTAGGCAGTCTTAGAATGGCGTACGCACACAATAATAATAGTCATATCTGGGGTTTACTGTCCCAAAACCAGGATATCATTATGAGAGACGCGGTAGTGGAGGGCTCCGGAAATTTCGAACACCTGGGGTTCGTTAACGTGCACCTAAATCTAAGTACACAGGCCTCAGATATTTTCGCCTCCGTCAAAAATACAGCCGCCGCGGCCGCGCATCAATCGCGTGCGCAAACCCTTGTTCTAGCTTTTCGCGAAGCTGCGCATGCGTCGTACGCTAATCGCTTGCGGGCTCCCGTTAAGTTACGGAAATATCGGGCCGTAAATGCTAACTTAGTTTACGCTATCCTAAAGCTGCCTATTGTCCCCGCACGGAATGCCGACACTCTTGCGTTCGCGGCAGCTCGCGACACAAAATAATATAACAGCCGGTAATACCTGACCAGCTGTAGTGATTTGTAGTGCAATTTTACTGTCACTTAGTTGTAAGTGCAGCAGACACGTTAAAACTGCGCGAAGACGACGCATTAGAACATAGAAACACGCAGCATAAGCGCAGAGAACACACACAGCGTACGCTTTGTGTGTGTGATTATTTCTGTGTTCTAACGTGTGTCTTCGCCCAGTTTAAACGTGTCTGCTGTACCTATGAACCAACTAGCCCAACAACATGCCATACTTGCAAGAAGGACTCACTATAGTATGTATTTTATTGTCTATTGTCAGAAAGAATCAGTGTAAGACGCATCAATATGTTGATTACCTAAACAAAGCATTTATATTATTAATGATGCTTTCTAAATATTTTTCAGGTCCCTTGGAGAAATTCATCTCTGTTCCCGCTTTAATTAGTGTCACCGAGGAAATACCGTGATGTAGTGGTGAGGGTTTTCCACAACGGTTTTCTGCAGAAGCTGCTTGACGAGGCAAAGGAGTAAGCACAACATCAAGAAATGTAGAAAAGGGAATAAACTTATTCACTGAGCCAGTCTCTATGTTGCTTAGTGCAAGCATGGTATTTTGGTGTCTGTTTTGCCTGATAACACATTTGGAACGAAATGTGGGAGTTAATTTGTTTTCTGTGCTTAACCTGTGTGCCTTGTGTAACAGACAAATACGTCTTCAAATGTAACTGAAAGAGCATTGAAAGCGAAATAGCTGGTTGACAAAGTAACTGGTCTCGTCAAGCATTTCGAGAAAGTCATTCACACCCGCCTATCACACTATTTCGAGGATCTAGGTTTTTCCCTGCCCACATGTATGGTTTCCGCCACGGCCTTTCAACACAGGACGTTTTCCTTCGGCTTCAGTACGAAGTAATGCGCGACATTCTCTGGGGCAAGGAACACAACTTGGTTGCTCTTGACCTAAAAAGCGCATTTGATACCATGGGCCATCTCCTGCAAGATTTTATATATTCTTTCTTTCCTATATCCTTTCTTTTCTCACTGATCGCACCGCAACAATCGGCTTAGGAGACATTACATCATCGGCTTTTCACATGCCCAATAGGGGAACGCCTCAAGGAGGCATATTATCTCCTTTACTGTTTATTATTGGGGTGGCCGGCCTTGCCCGCCAGCTCGAGTCTATACCAGACTTGGGCTACGCCCTATACGCCGACGATATAACGCTTTGGGCGACCCGTGGCTCTCTCGACCACAAGGAAACTACTCTCCAAGAAGCAGCTCAAACACTGCACCTCTTTGCGGAGAGCAGCGGTATGAGCTGCTCCCCGGAAATATCAGAAGTAATTCGGGTACATGGTAGGGGTTACCGAGGTAAACCACCATTTGCACTGAAGGTGGGTGACCATATGATACGAGAGGTGCCACGAACACGTATACATGGTCTCTGGGTACAGGAAATAAGGCACCCTGTCCACACACTTAAAACTCTTCGCACGACTGTTAAACAAATCGCACGCACGATCCACAGAGTCACGCACCATCGCGAATGCTTTGGAGAGGCGGACATGCTCCGCATAATCCATGCCTTTGCAATTAGTAGGGCAACGTACAATCTCACCTACCAAGAAATCAGTATGGTTGAGATTGAATAAGCGGATATCCTCATTCGTACAGCCTACAAGGCTGCCCTCGGTCTACCAAACGGAACATCCACAGATCGGCTTCTTGCCTTTGGGATCTACAACACCTTCGAGGAGCTTAGGGCCGCAGTCCTCATTTCGCAGCGAGAAAGACTTTGCTTCAGGCCCTCGGGTAGGGAAATCTTACGTGGCTTAGGATATACAGTACGGCCCCAATACAGCGACGGGGATCTGGTGCCCATTTCCTCTTGTATCCGTGCACAACTCTATATTGCTCCTACACCGAAAAGCATGAATCCCTTGAACCACCGAGCGCGTCGCAACGCGAGAGCAAGGCAACTCCACAAACAGTTCGGAACGGACCCAGACACGATTTAAACAGACGCCGCCCGCTGCGGCACCCATGGCTTCTCGCTGGCCGTTGTTGGCTCGGTGCACAGCCCGGGTTTGTTCACCTGCGCTTCAGCCAAGACGAGCTCAGCGAACACGGCGATAGCCCTGGCGGCAGCTCTCGCCATAAAAACCAAATACGTTATGGAGCAGCGACCTTATATCCTCACGGACGCGCAAATAGCGTGTCGTTATTTCACTAACGGCCGTGTACCTGCGTGCGTCGCCCGCCTCTTAGGTGCAACACTAGGCCAGGAACTTTGAATCCATAGGCGTATCTCCCGGGGGGGCAAGGGGGGCGGAGCCCCCCCCACTTTCGACAGTGGTTATTGGCGGCTGCAGACTAGGAAACTAACAAGTCAGGCAAACTTACTTGAACGCAGCAATAACGTAATTTTGTAATAAAATTTGTCCTACGATTCTGCTTTCACGACTGTCTTCCGTGTCACGACGACGCACTGTAGGCTACCTGCGGTGCGGGCAGCATATTCCACACTCGTGCGTCTTGCGCTCGAGCATTGCAGAGGAGGCTATCGCTCAGCAGGGGCTCTATAACATTGCAGCAATCTGTCATGATTTTATTTTGTCCTGCCTGGCCTGAAATTTAAGTAATCTGCGTCGCAAATATGGGCGGGAACGAGTAAACGTTTTATAGCCCGATAAAACGCTCTCGTCTTTCAGAAAATTCAGTTCTTTGAAAACGAATAGCATCGCTACTGCTCCATATTCAAGCTGCTGTGAGTTGAGCGTGCAGAAGTGTCCATTATTTTAGTAGTGCCTAGCCAGGACGGCTAAAATAGATTCCAACTTTAGTCCCCGATTAGCCTGCTTCACTTGGCTTATCATATGGTGGCCTGGAGCGAACGTAGCGGCTTGTAAGAAGGCAGTGGACTCGAGTAAATTGAGAAGCCCAGCTTTCAAGCTTGCTGCGTTACTTGATCTACCTCACCAGGGAAATGATCAGCGTCCACGGTTTTCTGGACAAAATGGCTGCCTACCTGAAAAGGATTGCGTCTGTTCCTAATAATGTTTATTTCTCTCTCTACCTCTTTGTCAGCAACGATGAATTGACAGAGAGTTGTAGACGCGCAAAAACAGCTCAGCATCGTTATATTACAACTCACACTATCTATCGTACACATATGAATCCATGGCGCCCGCTGGTATAAGCAGCGGCTGCCAATGTGATTGGCGGGCAGCCTTCTTACATTACGTTCAGAGAGAGACACTGTCTGGCTATTCCAAAAAAAAATGAGTAATTGTTCACTCTATTGCAAAACCCAGCGCCACTGGGTACCAGCGTCCAGTGCCGTGCCTGATTATGGGCCCAGCGTCGCGCTGTATACTGGGCCGCTGGAGCGGCGTTTTACTGGGAGGCGCTGGTACTCAAGCGCAAAACGGCTCTACAGCGTTAAAACGGCGGTCCCTACGTTTCCTGCTTAAATATATTAGTAAAGAAAAATTGTATAGAAAGCATCAGTGCAATAAAAAAAAGAACCGTATGAAAAAAAAAAACCCCTCCACCAGGATTTGAACTCGCCACCTCTGAATCACCAAACGAGTACTCTACCAATGCACCACGCTGAAACACGTCAACGTCGCTGTAAAAGGGCTAGTCAGTACAGTAAGACAGCGTTTTGTTTCATATTTCGGTGTCGCGTATTCAAGGAAGGCGCAACCTTCCTTTCCAAATCACGCTTGCTTCTTTATTACGCACAAACAAACGGTGGCCGGCAACGAATGAAATGCCCAAAATGGGAAGAGCGCTAGGTTTCTTTAAGCATTCTCTTTTTAACTCCGAAACATATCAAATGGATCGAGGAGCAGGGTACAGTTTGACGGCTGTTACTACCGATTTTTAACAGCCGTTTCTCGCCCTTGCTAATGATGAACATGCACAGAAGCTTTATGATGACTCGTTCGATAAACACGCGCCTACATGAATTCATTCTGAGTAGTTTTCTCGCGCGAGCGACGATATTACTGTGGGGCGGGCGTGTCTGTATTCTGACTTGCAGTTCTATCGATACCTACAACTATAAAACCGCTCCGCAAAAACAAATACGATTAGTTGAAAAAAAAGATGCCGGTGTGTTAGTTCACTAACGCGTACCGGTTGACAGGTTTGTGTTGTGACGTATGAGTCAGGGAAGTACCGGCGAGTGCGGCCGGCTGCTTTCGGTGAGCCTGCGTTTGTTGCTGAAAGCGCGTCGCATCGATGGTCATCGTTCCTTGTGCGGACACCATACTCAAGAAAAAATAGTTAATTTATGTTAGCGGATGTCCAGACTATACTTTACAGTAATTCTTACACGTTGGAATTGCGTGTGCCTAAACCAAGAAGCGCCTGTGGCATGTAGACGGACTCGGCCGGTACGCTAGGCCTAACCCTCGCTGGGAGCCGCACTGGGTAGCAACGATCTCGGCGCAGATGAGTTGCGATGGTTGAAGTTTCTGCATTTTAGCCTCGAAACCTTTTTAATTGTTACCTAACGTATAGCTGAAGTAAGTGGAAGTGCAAGAATTGCCCGAGATGCGTTTCCGGTGTGGCGATATCGAACGACAGCTGTTTTTCTGGCCTCCGTTGGGAGAGGTCACGAAGCCAGCGCTCATTTACTTCTTGCCAACTGCACGGCGATGTAACGATTTGCTCTGTATGTTCAGACCAACGCCTCCAGACTTATAAACATTATAATATGAAGTCATTACCGCAACACATCACGGAGGCAAAATTGATATATATATATATATATATATATATATATATATATATATATATATATATATATATATATATAAATATATATCGCGGCATGCACAAAATGTGTATTCATTGCTGCTATACGTACGTGCTTCGCAAAAATTAACGACGTTATTGGTACTGCATGAATAAAAAAAGCCTGGTAGAAAGCAAAATGATCAGTGTTGGCTGCTTTGGGTTATTAACATATTTTTCTCCCCATTCCACAGGGAAAGATTAAAAGTGACCGTGATTTCACATATATATCATATCACGTATACCATGAAAATAGTGCGCATCCCCTGGTCTTAGGATAGCATCTGTCGGTACCATAGAATCAGACATTCGATATTCAACGATACCAAAGCATTCCGCCGCGCACGATACTGAAAGCAGCGCGCGGCACTGGCAGAACAGTGCAGGCTCCAGCATGTGCCAGCGCACGCCAGTGATAATTCCAGCATCTCCAGCGCTTCCCAGTGAGCCCCAGCGTCACAGCGGCAAAGCCAGTGGCTCTACCAGTGCGACCCAACGCTTTCACAGTGCTTTCACCGGAGTCCCAGTGAATTCGAGCGTGTACCAGTGTTCCCAGTGCGGTCCAGCGCCAAGAAACGTACTGGTATCACGCTGGGGGTACTGTAACGGCGCCGGCTTTTGCAATAGGGCAGCAAAGTAACATGCTGCTTATTGTGCAGACTTCCTTTTAACGCCGCGAGTTTTCGCAGACTTGTGACGTCGTGTAACAATTGGAGGCGATTTTATGGCAGAATGAAAATTTTTGACGAATAGCGAAGAACCACACCCTATTGAAAATAGTTCATTATTATTATTTTTTACGCACTCATGCGTACGTGGTAATTAGGCGGTGGATCACTTACGCGTCATTTGTTGCGTCGTTTTACGAGCGGGCGCTGTGAGCATAACCCAGAAAATTTCGACCAACCATTACCAGAATGACCTATAAGGAAGGAAACAGTGCGGGTAGTTTAACGTTATAATCGCCCATATTTTTTAACTAGAAAATTTGAGCTTACACAGTTAACGTAGGCTATTTAATTGGAAGAACCGGAGGGGAGGAGTAAAGGACCACTTCACCGCTTTTCCGTCCACCCCCCACACAAGCTGAGAAAAGTAGGAGGGCAAGGAACGACACCTAGTATATAAATTCGTAGTCATTTATAATCTGATAACTATACACAGCCAGCTTAATGTGGTTTGCTTAAGTGTTAATCGAATGAACTCGGTCTTCTTCTGAAGAAAGACTTTATATTAGAGGGCTGTAACAGTAAAGAAATTGGCACTCGCCTTATCCTGAAGACTCTGCGAAGTACCTTGCTTTGTCAGCCACGTGTTGTGTTTAAAAACTTGCAGGGCGCTTGAGCTTCGCCTTCAAGAGTAGAACGAGACAGCGTAATCGGGCCTCGTGCGCATCGCTTTCTCAATTGGTAGCCTGGCTTCGGCTCTTGGTGTACGCCTCAACCATGCTGTGAGGAAACGTACGAGTGTGCGCGTAACATTGGCAGTTTCAAAGTATCCTATGTTGCCTACTGCAATTACAGTTGTTGAAGTGCTCATTACGCCATAATTATTCATTTTGCTAATCAATGAAGGGCCCACTACGCGTCCGTAAACCAATACGCGAACTTACGCAGCTGTTCACTTTGTTGATGTTTTTGCTTTTGTTTATGATTATTACAAATGTCTAAGCGCTTTGTGATGGGTGGGCCTTTAAAACACCCACTCGTTGCGTGATTAACATGTTTTGACGCCTAGAGCGATTCTACGCTTCTGCCACGCAATATTGCATACGTCAGAAAAATCTCCCAGTGCGTAACATCCATATAGCGTTTTTTTTTGCGAAGCAGTTTCAAGAAGAAACGTGGCTCTGCGTTAGGACGCCTGCTTGCCACACAGACGGCGTGGGTTCGATTCGCACATGGACCCAAAAATTTGCGTCTTTTCACTTTTTCGGTCACGGACAAGATAATTTTTCGCCCACAACAAACGTGGCCGTCACCGACGCCGACACCGGAATTTCCGCGAAACGAGCGCTTTAACGCTGTCGCGTTATTAAGTGAGAATTTAAGGTACTAGAGTCATAGCAGGTTCTTCATACTCATCGTATCTACAACGCCAAACAAAGACTGGGAAGTTTGCTGATGGAATGCTAGGATGATCAGATGGGAGTCTGGTTTCACGAGCGCTTATCATGGACCCTGCACGTCAGTAGTCTCTTGGCAGATCTAGCTCGTTCTGTAGGGTGCTTGAGTAAGATCGCTTTCCTCCTCCCTTCATGGCTATCTAAAGCATTGTATTATAGCATGTTTTACTCCAAACTTCTATACGGAATGCTTGTATGGAGAACAACTAAGACCAATTACGACAGAATATTAATCTTGCAAAAGCGCATGCTCCGTATAATTAAAAATATAAAGGTCATCCCAAGGACCTAGACACTCAGCCGCTTTTTCTTAAATATGAAATGCTATCTGTTAGGAAAGTGTATAATCTTAAGCTGATGCAACACATTCATAAGCATAAACTACAGGATACCTTCCCACGCATTGTATCAACAAAATACGGCTTCAGAAATTCTACCCGCAAATCCAAGAAAACACGCACGAACTATGGCAAGGAGGCTATTGATTATAGCATTATACATTTGCTAAACCTTCATGAATCGGATATAGACTTTACGCTGAAAAGTAAAAAAAAATTAAATGTCATCATAAAGCATCTCTTCTTTCGACTAACGTCATAGTAGATCCATAGGAATATACATTTAGGAATACTTATATATTTAGTTGATTCCTTTTTTTTATTTGCTGTGAACAATGACACTAAAACAGAATCGTTTGACTCCAATGTTGCCTTCACTTTATGAAAATTATATTCCGAATGTATATTATGTAGAATGAAGCCTGTTTTTTGTGGAACATTTTTGTGCATGCGTACAGAAGTAAGCACGTTGTGAATGTATGTGTATGAAAAAAAAATATGAATATGATAGCATGTTAAACCAAGTAATATGTCATACTACTGAAATGTGTATAATATTTGTATAATATGTCACTTATTTGTATATGTGTATGTTACTGATACGTAAATGTGTATGATGTGGCACTGACGCAGACTATACAAGGAGGTCAAGACCTGGTCAGGCTATTTAGCCTTTAGTCCTTGCCTCCCGCAAGGAAATTTCTATTTTTTTCCTGCAGATAAACAATGGTCAATGTTCAGAATTTGGGTGTATTTTTTAAACTTCACGGTAATATTTACAAAATGTTATTAAACACTGCTGTGTTGT
The DNA here is from genome assembly GCF_013339695.2 of Rhipicephalus sanguineus. Classification (NCBI taxonomy): domain Eukaryota; kingdom Metazoa; phylum Arthropoda; class Arachnida; order Ixodida; family Ixodidae; genus Rhipicephalus; species Rhipicephalus sanguineus. The sequence continues at coordinate 128,020,816 of NC_051184.2, read as the reverse complement.
GGCGCGGCCCAGCCTGAACAATCTGTTTCTGCAGCTTCTTCATTGATTAACAGCAGAGTTTTCAAAAGCAAGTCATCTGATCAGCTCTATGAATATCAAAAATCGCCTCAAATCAAACAAACACACACACACGAGCTCTCAATGCGCCGAGCTCTTACAACGAGCATCTCGGGCGCGCGCGCGCCTGCTCGGTAGCAACGCGCTCGTGGCTGCTGCAGTGACGAAATAATTTCAAAATTAACGTGTTCAGTGCCGGGGACACATTTTTCGGTACCTGCTGGCCTTTTAATATAAAGAAATTCATTCCTGCCTGCATTTATTTTATGCACCTGCTGGGCAAGAAGTTGGAATTGCCAATCCTTGCCTAAGGGTCTCATTGGAGGGGTCGTAACTATTAGTGCAACGACATTATGCAACATGTTTTCAATGATCATGAAAGCTGATGTAGAGGAGAATAAGTGGACAAAGTTTAAGAAATATAAAAAATGGTTTTTTTTAAATGTCGTCAGAAGTTTCCATTGTCCGGTGTTTTCTTTTACTTAGCCCGATCATCTCTTTACTGAAACGTTACATAAATGTAAGATTCGGCAGTGTGGTAGATAAGCATGCGAAGAACGTACTTTTTTTAGATAAAAACCTTTATAGTATAGAGAATAACGTTCCCTGGGCCAATTTTGAGGTTTTTTATAAAAACATCTACACTACACATCAAAACTAAAAATACCTGAGCAGAAGCAAAAACATGCATATATTGAGTTAAAGGAATTTCAGCCATCTGACTTTAATATATTTTGTGCAATTCAGAACGAAAGTTGGCCAATACAGCAGAGCGGATGAGCGCTTCATTCCAGCTCTTCGTCATTATTGATTTCCTGTGCTTCGAAAAAATTTTTGGCGGCAAAAAAAATTGCGGATCTCTTCTTTCCACTCATCAGGCAATAATATATAAATATTTGCAATAAATTCGAGAGGTCGACCAGCCATCGATTGCTCGATCTTACGTGGAATCACCCATATATATATATATATATATATATATATATATATATATATATATATATATACGGCGGACAGAGTGAGCGACGCCAGCCCCCCCCCCCCCCCACTCGCGAACGAGTTGGTACGCCTCTGTTTGCATCACATGGTGCCCCGGAATAGCAGAAACGGGTAACGATAGTACGTACAGTGCAGCTCGATCCATTACTCACCGAGCGACTGTCCCTCGTCCCGATACCCGTCCTCTTCTCCAGGCTCCCCACACTCCTCGGGATATCCTAGAACACCAGCGTCGACACCGACGGCGATACTTCCCGCCCCACTCTCGGCTAGGTGTTAAAGAAGCGCATGAGTGGCGCCGCCTGCAGACAAACATATATCTGCACCTGCGTTTAAAACATGCCATCCACCCAACCGCATTAACGGGTGCTTACCCGTGGTGTGGAGGACAGCCAACCCTTTCTCACATTACTTGGGAATGTTAATTAAGGTCCTCCAAAATTAACTCGCCTCTGATTCCGGCGCAGAATTTCAGGACGGAGCAGTAGGAGACCTTGCTCATGAAAGTATGTCTTCTCGGCCCATCCCTAGTGATGCTTGTTCTACACACCCTGCATCACTAAAAATCCCGGCGGTCCCAATGGACGCCGGTGGTACCCAAGAAGCCGCCACGTGTTCAACAAGAGACCGCAAGCATGTACAAAGCTTTTATTTCTAGGAGGCAGATATGCATGTTCACGTCCTTTATGTGTCTGCGCGCGCCTCTTATCGTCCCATCTGGCTGCCTGCACGTCATGGCTAGTATACACAGAATGTCTCTTTAGCTATTACTATTTCTTTACCGCAAAGCTTCGCACGCTTTCTGTACTCTACTCAATCGCTATCAGCGCCCGACAAACTGGCTTTTGAATACTAGCTCTTTTTATTGTTTATGCACTGCTTGGCATGCGAGATGAACCACGAGCTGGGATTGGAAGATGCTATTGGGATTTTAGGAGTATATTGATTTTTTAGTTGTAAGAGTGTCCCGTGAACCATTCGCCGTCTTATTTAGCATCACGAAAGTGGAATTCGCTGAGAAAATGATCAGATAAATGTATTTCACTAACACCTGCTGGTTTGTAATTAGAATACGCAAAGTTGCACGACTGAGACACGGGCCGAAGAGAGACACAATTAGACACACAAAGAGCAACGCTTTGTGTATCTAATCTTGTTTGTCTTCTGTCCGTGTCTCAGTCGCCAACTTTGTGATCACAGAGAGATGACAAGTCGGACACAAGGTACTCTAAGTAAGCCAGCTTATATTCGTACAACATTTGTTGTTTTTCTGGCTTTACTACCTTTATCATGGTCTTCAAAGCAGAACATTGTGGTCACTTATATATTCTACAATCTAAGGCAAAATTGTGTTAAAAGGGTGTGTGGTTCGTACCTTTGGGGACTAATGGGGCTGCCAGAACCATTAATCCCTTTAAGGACTAACGGCACTGGGTCTAGCCCTTAGTCCCCAGGCAGCTAAGTTAGTCCACACATGTCACCTCAATGGACTAACAATTAGCCCTCACACTTACCACCTTACCGCACAACTGTTAGCCCGCATAGATTACCTCAATGGACCAAGATTCAGTGCTCACATTTACCCCTTACCGGGCAACCGCTAGTCCCCGCAGTTTCACCTCGCCGTACAAACGGTCGGTCCCCTCACATGGTCCATTGGGATGAACTTTTAAAGAGGCTAGTCTTACTTGGGGAACATAAACGCAGAAATTTTGGCCTGTCTGTCTGTCTTTTTGTTTGTCTGTCTGTCAGCCGATTCAGCCACCCGGCCAAAGTTGAACCACTTGCCCAAGGCCTAGCCATCTTCAACTGGTGGGCAGGTTCATACTTATGTGCATTGTCGATCAAAAAGCAAACGTTACGCATATTTGAGGCATAACATAACTAGGTAAATATTAGGTGGCGTGTTCCTTTAATAGAAAATACATAGATACGTATTTCTAAGGGCCCTAGTTTTTTAAGCTGCGCTGAAAATGCGGCTGCGCTAAAAATGTGACGCTATGCAGCGCCGACGAACGCCCTCTGCCACGGAGGAAGGAAACCCTCTGCTCAAGCTCATGTTTCCCGACGTATTGCCAGATTGCACCAATATCTCACGCAGCGCTCTTCTATCATCTTTCGACGGCATTTGCAGCGAAGCACGCAGACACGCGGCCAATTTTTTCCCCAGTTCCAATAATCCGTTAGTCCTGAGGGACGATTTTCTGCAATTACTATCCGCAGTGCTTAATACTTTTTTTCGCATGTATTTCTCCGCGGTGAACGACATATGGCACGAAAAAAGAACACGCGAAGGAAATATTTAGTCTTGCGTGTATCACTGTTTTTGCAGTCAATGCAACAACGAAAAACAAAAGTAACGCAGTAAAACACTTTATGTTTCTCTATACAAATGAAGTTTCAGTTTTCTTTTATGTAATTCACTTGAAAATATCCAGTACAGCTCCAGCCGCGTTGTGATATCTCGTATAAAATAGTAATATCTGGAGTTTAACGTCCCAAAACCACGATATGATTATGAGAGACGCCGTAGTAGAGGGCTCCGGAAATTTCGAACACATGGGGTTCATTCACGTGCAACTAAATCTAAGTACGCGGGCCTCAGACATTTTCGCCTCCATCGACTATGCAGCCGCCGCGGCCGCGATTCTATCCCGCGAACTTCGTGTCAGCAGTCGAGCGCCGTAACCACTAGACCACCGTGGCGGGGCATATATAGTACACTCGTTTTGGTGAAACTGCTGCAACGGAAACGATAGATGACTGGGATTGCACGCGCCAGCGCACACGGTATCATGCACTTTGCGGACGACGGCTGCATCCTACAAAGCACAAAAAGATTGCAAATAGTTAGTCACACGTGACAGAGAGGATGGAGAGGCACGCACATGAAAAATACGTGCAAGGTGCAATGAAGAGACACGTCTAAATTATGGCATGCAAATAATTTCACCGTGATGCCATACATCATCAAAGACGAATTTCGAGCCACATTGCGCAACAGCTCCAGTGCGGCAGCCGCAGACACGAGGCGCCACCAAGCACCCTGCCATCAACGAGTCGGCGAGTTTTCTGCGAGCGGCGCGGTACAGTTCGAGCAAGCCCGTCAACCGCCGCTGCCACCAACGAATCTCGAGAAGAAAAGCGAGCTAACTCGAAGCCTCCGCCACGAACGGCGCCGAGATGCTTGCGGGCAAGTGTCGATGAATTCAACGGTTATGACGACTTCCTCGCCATATTTCCACAGAGTTCGGAAGCGCAGCAAAAGTCGGTGAGCTAAAGCACCCGCCTACCAAGCCTGTGCATTTCAAGCGTGCAACATACATACAATGGAGCTCGTTGCCGCCGATCGCAATGCGTTTCGACGAGTCGCAAAGCAGCGGTGGTGCATCTGCCCAATATCGCGAGCTAGCAGGTCAACACCACAGCGAATGCTCTATGGGCGAGCGTCCGGGCGGCCGACGACATTGGCGGCCGTTGTCCAGGTGGTTCCAAAGCACAGGCGAGCAGACGCCCAAACCGGCGCTCGTGGTACAATTCGTGCGTGCGATATAAAACACGATCAAGTCCGATGCCGGCAATCACGATCAGTTTCGCGCACGCGATAGGTACAGAATAAAGTGCGATCACTTACATGTGAAGGAATCCAGCGCCGATTTGTGCCCAGAGTGACATTCAAATCAGGCATCCGATAAGCCTACTGTCCTCTCAGCCGCCCTTCCCAGCCAGTGGCAACGCAGTGCCGTGAATACGCCAGAGGTATACAGCTGGGCATCGCGACGTGTCGGGACTAGCTCAAGACTACATGGATGTGGCGAAACGCAAAACCAGCACTTCATGCTCATCCATTCGTACGTATATATCAAAAGCACCACGGCGTAGTTCCTAGATCGTCGAACTCTCCGAGTGCGAGAAAACCGCCGACACGCCACCACGAACGTATGTGGGAAGACTGACCCAAGCACGAGGAAAACGGTTAGTTTTCTTGACAACGGTTTGCACACCGAACCAATCTATGCGCACGGCCTGCATCTCCCATGCAGTTTGTCCCTTCGCAGACTAACTGGTTTGCACAGAGCAGGCATCCCTCTGTAGTTGCTCCTCAAGGGTCTATTCGTTCATCGCGCGCGCCTATTAAGCTCCGTTACTGCTCTTTTGGGTAGTTTTGCCTTAGAGAGCAGCGGGCCGCGTGTTTGAGACTCCTGAAATGAAGCGTTGCCTACACAAAGCAATATCGTGACGAAAATATGTATTTTGTACTGACCGTGCTCTGTGTTCTGCACGCCTTGTCCTCATACACTCCGACAGTGCTGGGCAGTATCGAAGATACATGTATCTTAGATAATATCTTAGATACTCGTTGGGTATCTTGTATCTGTATCGCGATACGTTTCGCAAGACGTGTATCAGTATCTGCATTTTCCGTTACATTCAATAATGTATCGTGTATCTTAAGATACAAGATACTGCATCGCAACACCCCCGTGCGAAACAAGAAACCATGGCTGAACTCAGTTTCTCATACTGATACTGTTGGCACGAGGTCACCTGAATAAAATTAAACGCGGTAACATTCTCTGATCTTTCCGCCAGAGTCTTCTAGCGAGCCTAGGCGAAGGTGTCTCCGCGTCCCCATTGGTGGAGCACAGACACATGGTGGTGCTCGCGCCGTCTCAGACAAAACCAAGCTCGCGAACGTCTATGCCCTGCTGACCTTTTGTTTTCCTAATTTTATTTGTTTTTACTTTCGTCAGTGCTGTGACACTTGCTGTGGTGCGTACTCCAATGCGTGCAGCGTCTTTCACGCAAATTTCGTTGCCGCTGTAGAGTCGTTATCAAAGTTCTTGCGTGGTGCTTCATTACGATGTCTTAAAGGGACAATAAATGGAAATAATGAATCGGTTTAGATCGATTAATTGTGCCCTGAGAACTCTAATGTGGTTAATTTTACCATCATAGGTTTATTAATGGAGGAGAAAATCAAGTTCAAAGTTTCAATTTTAAATTTCGCGCCGAAATCTCCCCGTGTGACGTCACGGATTGCAAAGTGTATTTATCGTATTTTGGCGCCATTAGATCAACAAAATTACCCCATACTTAGTATGTCAAGACTATGGCCCCCTCAGAGGATAATGTACTTCATTTTTACCCATTAGTAACTACGTAGTCCCTAGTAGACGCCGTCAAAACAGGTGACGTCACGGTGAATGGTGCGGAAACTTCAAGGTGGCGTCACCACCCACATTTTGTCTAAGCGTCTTCTCGCGGCAAGCGTGGTGTATTTGGTATCGTGAACGAGCACTTTACTAATATGAGAAAAATCGCTTTGCTCTTTTGTGTCCCTTTAAGGATCGAAGAATGGGGTTGCTCTGCGTCTCGTGGCTTTCACACATCAGCGATCTGAATGATCTCTTGATCTAATTTTGACTTACATATTAGATGAGATTGACTTATACGAAAAAGAGATTTTAACAATTATTGTACCCGATGCTAGATGTAATTAAAAATAGCATTTACGTAACAGAAAACATCTTGGCGTACCGTATCTTTTTCTTCCCGCTTTATTTATTCAAATAGTTTTTAAAATCATTAGGGCTTCCTTAGCTGGCTTTCTTTTGAATGACACACATTACTCAGGTCTCTCACAGCTATATGTCTTTTGTAACGTGCTGCCGAAAGAAAATATTGGCCATATTCTTACTTCTAACTGTCTGCGCGATATCTGCAGCTGTTTGATTATTTACATTCTACTCGAGTTTACTGCTATGTCAAGACGATGTTGAGGACAGATATACAATAACACGGGGGTGCCTTGAGTGTACAGTAATAAAAAATTCTGCACACTACTTCGTAAAATAGCGAAACTGAGGTTAGTTACAACGGAAATTATTATAAACCATCTTGGAGACGTTAAGAAGAAGATTCGAGAAGAATTGTTATACTAAATGCGCCGTTTTTATTATGAGTTTCCCAATGAGCTATTTGATGATATTTTCTATAGTCAATGAGTTTTCTGTTGTCTAGCCTTCGCAGGTAAGTTGAGGATAATTTATGCCTAATTGTCATGGTTATTAGATGTGCCGCCTGTATCGTGTCTCTGTTCTTATTCAATGTGATAGTTTTGTAGCCGCCTTTCTATTTTACTTAGATTTGTTTTCCTTTTTTAGGCCTCCTCAATTTTTTTTTGTTACTAATCACCATGGGATGGAAGCTGTAAGTGGCAAGAGTTTGAATAGCGATGGTGTCCTGTGATTCTTCGTGCGACTATACACTGCGTCTGAAACGTTTCTAGCTCAACACATGTCATGTCGTAGAAGAATAAATGTTAAAAGACTGCACGTTAGTGAGTATGTCGCTAACAGTCCTGGATGATGTACACCTACCCGGTGATCCGGTATAGAGAATACGGATATGCGTTTATGGACAAGGTACAACACACCGGTATTTGCACCATCATGTGGAGGTTTCCTATTGAAGTGCTTGTAATTCTATGGCAGCCCCTAGCTTTCTATTATGAAAGCGACAAGCAAAAACCACTGACAGCTCAGTGTATAAACAAATGCCACGTTAAGCACCTAAAACAACCCCAATAAGTTGTTTTGGAATGGAAGTAATATACTTTGAGGAAGAAGTACAAAACTTTTGAGATACCTGTAGGTATTTAGTTGAACTGAAAGAAAGCTGGTCGCAGTTAAGAAATGTTCAATAAAAATAATTTTGTGCACATACATTTGGTGCAACGACATAGATGGTGATCAGAATTAAGCTTTATGATTTTCCTAACATTCACCATGGGAAGGCACGTGAAGACCACATTTCCATAAAAGTTACGTATCTAGGGGGACAAAACGTAGGATGATAATTATCGCTGACAGCCGCCCAATTATCTGATTATGAACTTTTTAGTAGTAAGTGGGCACGTTTGTATTGAAAAGTTAGTCAGTCGTGTTTTTGCTCATTTCGACTTGGCAGAGTTCTTCAAGCATATCCGTGCCCCTTGATATCCGGCCGCGAAGTTTATTTGCGGTTCGCACGATTACGCACGCAAGACAATATACAGACTGGCGCAAAGCAACGCCCCAAAGTACCGCGGAAGTTTCGTGCGGCGTTTATGCAAAGATGACAGTTACCCTTTTATTACTAACTGGCGATATGAAAGACTGACTGTGTGTCACATAGCCGAGAAACCTTGCGCCCATCCTCGTTTCCTTGCATGCGTAATCATTCGAACCGCAATTAAACGTTGGATATGTCGGAGCACAGATATGCTAGAATATTTTTTTTTACCTTGATTTGTGTAGAAAAGCGACTGCCTCTAAATTTTCCATACAAACGTGCATGCTCATTGCAGCCAATAAAAAGTCCGTCGTTGCATGTAAGCTGCGCGGCTGACAGCGATAATCACGATCTAACTTTGTGTCCCCCTGACCACACAACTTATTTGGAGAGGTGGCATTGTAAGAAAGTCATCAAGGTTAATTTTGATTGCCTGGTATTGATCTATAATTGTATCAGATACAGTTATTACCGAAGTATCTTTTGTCTGTATCCCAAATACTTCTTGCCCAAGTATCTTGTATCGTATCGCGATAAAATTTCAATGTATCTTTGCCCATCCTTGCACTCCGTTGTGCGGAAAATATACTTTGCGACGCTATTCTCAAATCGACATTTGTGATAATATTAGCCATCAGATTTCAATCGCGTAACACATGCACTCTGAAATTGCTGCTGGTCCTCGGTGCAAGTAAACTGCGCCCATTCATATGCGCTATAAAAGAGAAAGTCGGCGTCAACCGCTTTGTATCCCAAAGCTACAAGGAAACGCACATAGTTTTGAAAAAAATAGCAAGCCTTGGAAGCTGGCGAAAAATTCGTCCTCGACCGCAGACGAAAAGTTTTTACAAGAAATCTGTTATGCTCGAGCTTTGTCCATGGGGCGTAAAAAGAAAACAGTCGTCATGAGCCGGCACACACTCTCGTCGTCAAGCCAAGTAAGGCTAACTTGAGCCTAGATAAGCCATGGTAATCATAGCCACGTCTAATTAAGCACTGTTCAGTATGGTAACACGAAAGAAGGTAAGCATTTACCAGAACAGGTTTCGGGGCTAGTTGGTGATACATTTTTAATTAAAATATTATAGCGTACATTTTCTAGGACAAGACAGACAAGTATATGAATGAACTTCCTGTGATGTACTTCTCTGTCTTGCCCTCGCCAAAGGTAGCGCTATAATATTTTAGGAAGGTGTGCTTATAAACCAAATAAGTCATAAGCAAGCTAATTATCCTTAATTAAGTCGTGTTGAGATCTTTGTGGAGCTTGTGAGGTCGAGCTTGATTTATCTCACTGAACGAAGCTTAATTAATATAAATAAGCTCTAAGGGTAAGGCAAACAGTGCTAATTAACTAAATAGCTAATTAAGTCCAGGTTGGCTTGGAAGTGCGAGCTACCTAAGAAAAACCCATGTATGCGAAGTAGCTTAAATAAATTTATTTGCATAAACCACCTAATTAGCCAAATAAGCTGTGGGGCGCAAGCAATGGCGGGAGCCACACAGAACATCCCACCCCTGCCTGCACAAATAATAAGTAGCAGTCAGAATTAGCACATACCGTTTTACTACTCGTGGGCTCACTGACACTTTGAACAGACGCATACAAGGTCGACGCGATTGGAGTTTAGTTGCACCATCTATTGTCACCCGACATAAGACATGGGCACAAAAGGGACAACATACCACTGTATTTTAAGCTTGACGCAAGTGAGCCAGACAACATATTTCGAAATACTTCTTCCCCTCAAGGTCGTAAAGCGTCGCCAGACAGCTTCATTTCTAAGTGTAGTACGTGCTATCTGCGCGCATCTCGCACCCGCTACCCGCCGCGCGACACCGTAACTACAGCTAACCAGCGCGCTGGCATCTCTATCCGAGGGAAGCGTGGACTGATGACTACGCAGTAAGATTGGATGAACGGAGCAGAATAAACAAGTGGGGTAGCTACACACAGGTGTCCAGGTTGGACACTCGTGCAGATACTAAGGAAATAGCGGAGTTGGTGGCCTTCCTCTCCTCCTTTTCCTTCTCCTCACTCTGACATTCTTTCTTCATTCTTTGTTTTAATATACTACACAAGGACGTGCTAGATTTACTTTCTCTCGTGTTGCCCCCCTCCCTCTTCACCCTCATATCACTGGAAAGCCAGACATAGCGGTCAGCCACGAGGCGTGTAGAGGCGCGTCTGCCGGGCTGGCTGAGGTTGTGGAGCTGGCTGAAAAGACCATGGTGCTGGGACAGAGGCACATAGGGCCTGGTGACGAGGCGGAATCTGCGCCGGTTTGTGCGCAGTGTGTCGCCACACCCTAATCCTTATTCTCCTCCTTACCCTCACTTCCCTCCACCATTAATCCTAATGTATACTTTACATCGATATGCAATCATTTCTCTCCCTCTGACTTTTTCTCTCTGTTTTCTCGTTTTCTCGCCCACAGCAACGAAATCGTGTGGTTCTATAAATACTTGTTCTGCTAGCGTGCCTGGATAACTGAGTGGTTAAGATGCTCGCCTTAAGATCGTGAGCACAAGGGTTCGAATCCCGCCTCGCCAAGAAAATTTTCGCCATGAATTTCGCTCTTGCTTTTCTTTTAAAGACGATAGTCTTTCTTGGGATACTTAAACGGAGAACTTTTGGTCTGTCTGTCTTTCTGTTTGTCGCCACGTCACTCGATTCAGCCACTCGGCCAAAGTTGAACCACTTGCCCAAGGGCCAGCCACCTTAAACGGCTGACTAGGTTCATACTTGTGTATATTGTCGATCAAAAAGCAAACATTACGCATATATGAGGCGCAACATCACTAGGTAAGTATTAGGTGGTGTGTTCCTTTAACAGAAAATGCATACATACTTAATTCTAAAGACCCTAGTTTCTTAAGCTGCGCTGAAAATTCGACTGCGCTGAAACTTGCCTTCCTCCATGCCCTCTGCACGAGCTCATTGTTGTGTTTCGGTTTCGGTTCTGCATTGCACTGTACGAACGCCATGGGGCGCCACTCTGGCATTCCTGTTTTACCCAGGCGGCGTCTCAATAATAAAAGAGTGTGTGGAGAGTACTCGTTGAGTGCGGACGTTTCTTCTGCTTCAGCGCTTCGCGCCAAACCGCGTGTTCGGGCTGGCCGATCTTCGCCGATCTTCGCCTCATGTTTCCCGACGCACTCATGTTTCCCGACGTATGGCCAGATGTCGTCCATATCTCACGCAGCGCCTCTTCTATCGTCCTTAGACGACAGCAAAGCATGCAGATACGCGGCCAATTTTTTATCTCTTTATTTCTCTCTGTACTCGCTCTCTCGTCCATCAGGGCAATTGCATTGCAAGCCAGACAAATCGGCGCACTATTCTTGGAGAAACGCAGAAGATAAAGAGGAAGAAGAGAGGGCGTGCCGGGTCACGATGGTGGTAATCGGTGTTCTCAACTAACAGGGCTTCTCCGAGCTTAAACAGCCCCGCTATTAGGATTTGTCATGCTTTCGGTCTCATGAGTCTCCAACTCGGCTAGCATTACATATTTATTCCTTCCTTCATGGCGGCATCCGTTAACTATCGTTACCCCGTAAACAAAACGTTGCGGAACGTGGGCTCCACTGCAAACTGCGCAGGCTGCAAGAATTACTAGGACCTAGAACACTATTTGGAAGCTATGTTCTCGAAAAAACCGGCAATATAGCTTTCTCGGAAATTTCACTTTCCGCAAACTTTTGAGTGAGCGGTACCACTTACACACCTATCTACAGCTTTAACTATTCATGCATATGTTTCGCACGCAGTTTCTTGGGCGAATTTTGTGTAAAAATTTATATGCTAAATGACAGGAAGTGTAAGATGGAAGCTTGCGATGAACAAATTCGTAAACAGGGGTGGGTGCTCGAGCTCGAGCACCCACCCCCTATTTAGAAATTGTTTCATCATATGCTGAATGAGTCTGTTTTGCGCCCCTAAATGCTCCCTTCAGTTCGAGCATGCAAGAAATTAATACAAACGAAAACGTTCTTACTTTCAAACAGTCACAGACAGTTACGATACTGCCTAATGTCAATTCTGAGCGCATCTTTGTGTTGGGGAAAGGGAAACTGTGTTTGTAGTTTTGACTTTCCGCAAAATATCGACTACGCCATAAACCAAAATTTGAGGGGTGGAGCACCTTAAGACGTCACAATGTCCATCCGTCCGCCGTAGTTCACAGTCGAAGCGCAGCTGCAAGGCAGGTTTGCATAAACCTTCTACCGAGCGAGCATGGCACGCATACGGTTTAAAAATGGAAACGTGTTCGAAAACACGCGCATCGATTAATAGGTGATCATATGCGCAAAACCGACTACTAAGTTCGCGTAGCGCGCTCATGTTCCCAAAAGAGACCGTTCTCGGACGCGGCGCCACGCGACCTCACCTTTGCCAAGTTCAGGCTAGAACCGATCGAAGAACCATTGACTACATTTCACGGACCACAAAGCAGTACACATTGTAAATAACTGCACACACGCGTGGTCACTCATGTACATGCGTGAGCGGGCAATCTCGCGGGAGATTCACGGTTACAGAATGATCCCCAGTGCTTGGCCCACTCATCATCATTCACTTCGTGCATATACGTGGGCTCTTGTGAAATACGACAGCACCCACCACGCCAATATTCATCTTTCTGCGGATAAGCGAGGTAGCCACTACACATGTGTAAGGTCTTATGTGCACTTTATTGATGCTGGATGTCGCTGGTGGCGGTGAAAAATTATGGCTGAGCACTTTGCAGTGGGTAGGAAGCAGTAAACCATACACACGTTGTTCAATTAGCATCGTGTGATGACTGCTTGGTAGTTTATTATTCTGCCACACTATACTATATAGGTTAATGTGATTCCTTGCCCGACATTACGCCTGTATAGGGTCTTTTTGCTAAGCAGTCTCAAGCGCCAGCGTGCAACTCTGGTAGAATACTCGACTGCACGCAGAGCGTCCGGGTTCAAATACTACTCGATCCTGGGTATTTTTTTTCATTTTTTCATGTCTATCGGTTACGTCACCGACGGCGACAACAACGGCGACGCCGCTGAACGCAGAAATGGGCGCCTAAAAGTTGGGCTCTAAAAACTTCCCGCCATATCCACGAAATGAATGATGATGAGTGGGCGAAGCTCCGGAGGAAATCTGGTAAACCGTCAATCCCCGTAAATTTTGCCCACTCGATCATCATACCTGACACACAAACGCGGGGGTCCTGATATATGACGTTAAGCTGAGGGAAACGTATGTTGTCGGCGTTGCCGTTTTGGCTTTCGAGGGCGAGAGCGCGTTCGCGATAGTTTTCATCCATGGCAGAAAGAGAATGCGTGGTCTTGAACGCGCTCATACTTCATGGTTATGAGCGCCATCGTTATCACGTGTAGTGCTTACATTCCACTATACTGGAACGCGCTTATTCTTCATGGTCATCAGTCATCATCGCCATCTTTATCACATGGAGAGGATACATCTCACTATGCGTGGCAACCTACTACTACTACTACAACTACTACATACCACATAGGAGGGACAGACCCGCACCCTAAGGAGCTTCGTCCCCTAAAACGACATGGAGCTTCACTACTGTGAAGGCTAAGGAAGTGCCTAGAACGATCACGCAGCGTTCCCGTTCGTGGAGTTCATACGGGTCCGTTTACCACACTGACAATTACCTTTATGTTGGAGGGGAGCATGTAGATTTTCCCCGCACGATTTAAGGCGGCTTGTTAGGAAGATTCGCAAATTTGTTGTGCAACATGCCTAATGCTTTTTGATGCGCCATATCCACTTCCTTCTTGTTACTGCAGTAGAGAGTCGTATCGTCTGCAGCGAGTTTCGCCAGGTTCTTTTTCCCTTCAGATGTAGAGACCAAGCGTCGGCGAAGTGCACGTGGGAGGGCCTGCCGTGCTTTTGGCGAGGTGGTGGCACTATCTCTTGTGCGGCACGGAAGTAAGTCGCATCTTTCCGAAGCGTTTGACGATTTTAAGTTACTTATCGCGATTACTTCTTGGTTAGTTACCCTAATTATATTCTTTTACACCTCGTTCGTTCATTTTAACCCGGTTTTGAGCCTTCCAATACTTGTTATAGCCGGTATTGAGCGTTGTACTGTGAGCGCGATTGCGCCACGTGGGCTTCGTAGATAAACAAGAAGCCGCCTCAAAAAGTGTTCAGCATTTAATAAGGCATCCATCGCAATATGTACTGCATGTTGAAAGTGTGCTGGGGCAGTTATCGCGCGTAGTGGGTATGGTGTACAGTGGCAAAACGGTGCTACCATACAGGGTAAAGCTCTTGCTTTATATATCTCTTTTCTATTCAAATCTTACGTATTGTTTTTTGGTGTGGGGGACTACAACAAACACGAACTTGCAAAAACTGTACTTGATACAAAAGAAGTATATTAGAATCATTTTCAACTTACCGTATGATGCTCACACTGGCGAACTGTTTCGACAGGCTGGGATACTACCCATCCATCACCTCTACGATTTTAAGTTAGCATTGGCGATCAGGCGTGAAGCGAAAGAATGTCGATATTTTTTGCATGACCTCTCAAAACTACAGCCAAATACTACATTGTTCGATGCACGAAATAAGGAAACATGGAAAATAAATCTTCCAAAACAAACTACTCTAAATATAAGTTATCCTACATAGTTCCTACGTTACTTAATAAATATGTGAAAGCTGGCATAGATTTCCTCCACTGTACAGAGAACCAATTGCGCGAAATACACATCTTCAGTTTTTGATCATCCTCTGCAAATGCGATATTGTTATTAGTGCTGTTATTCTTCTTTTTTGGAATTTGGGCTTTGTTTTGTTGCATGTTATTTGAGTTTGTACTGCTGACTGTTGCCACTGCTGTCGTTTTCAAAGGTGGCTGTGGGCCCTTGGTAAGCTGCCTCTTTCGGAGAGTAGCTTTTGCCTGCAGCTATCCTTCATCAAATGTACTGATGAGAAATAAACATTATTATTATTATATTATTATTATTATTATTATTATTATTATTATTATTATTATTATTATTATTATTATTATTATTATTATTATTATTATTATTAATTATTATTATTGAAACAAAAAGAAAAGAAACACATTGAGTCTGTTGACCTTTCTGCCATTTCCTGCCGGCGGCTCACAACAAAATATCCTTCTTACTCCTCGTTCTGCGTTACAGTTGACGAAGATACATCGAAACGTCTGAATGACCCGTCAATGTGGTCGTGTGGTTGCATTTTCAAACCATTCCGTGGGATTCTCCACGAAGACATGCTCCATCCCTCAGAGTGCGCACCCGTAAGCAACGGTGCCGTGTAATTTGGATATATTTTATCAGAATGCTCGTGGTCTTCGCACTAAGACGCGCGAATTCTTTGCTGGTGTTGTTTCGTCTTCTTTTGACCTTATTGCGATTTCTGAAACGTGGCTGTGCAGTGAAATTCCTTCCTGTGACTATATTCCGTCGAACTACACCACCTTCCGCAGTGATCGGGACTTCTGTGCAACTAAACAAAAAGGTGGTGGTGTATTGATGGCTATAGACAGTTCTCTAAGATCTGTTAGACGCAAGGACATAGAAACAATTTCTGAATCAATCTGAATCGAAATTATTCTTGAGCGCTGTGAAAAATTGTTGATTGGATGCTTCTATGTATCGCCCAGCGTTTCACCAATTGCTTTTAATCAGATCGTCTCTTCTATTGAAAATGTGGTAATTTCACATAAGAAGCACAAAATTCTTGTACTTGGCGATTTTAACACAACTGGAATTGACTGGACCACACTTAATTTTTCTCATTATCATCCTTTCCTAAAGAACAAATGCAGCGTATTGTTAGATTTTCTCGCTTTTATTTCCCTACAGCAGCACAATAGTATTGCCAATTCCTGTGGTAACGTCTTAGATCTGTGTATTTCTAATAATCAACCTATCGAAGTATCACTCTCTCACATCTCTCTTGTTCGTCCTGACAAATTTCACTCACCACTCAAATTAACACTCTGTATTTCACCAGAAAAACCAAGCTTTCCCAGAAAAATCGACAAAACGCCCAGATTTGCCTTTAAGTGAGGTGACTACGTTGGCTTGTACTATGACTTGTCCACCACAGATTGATCACTGGTAACTGACAAACACAATGTTGATGATCAAATCGATCAGTTTACGGAACTTATCTTGACCAGCATGCGCAAGTTCATTCCCCAGTATACACCTAATCATCGTAAATATCCCTCCTGGTTCTCATCAGAGCTTATAAGTGCACTGAAACATAAAGATCGTGCACACAGGAAGTATAAACCTTCTCCATCAACTCATTTGAATGAAGAATTCTGTCGGTTTCGTACTCTTTGTAAACTCCTTTATAAACGGGATCACAGTCTATATATTTCATTTTTAGAAAAAAGCGCGTCTGACAGGCCGGCTGACTTTTGGTGCCGTTGCTGACTGTTTTGCCATGCATTTTTCATCTGTTTATAAGTCTCCAGCCTCTGTAGCTAGTAACGGTCGACAGGTTAAGGCAGTTGGCACAGCCGATGCTGTGTCGCCAGATGAACATTCCATTACAGAATCCATGAAGCGCCTGAAACCATCCTTTTCAGCTGGCCCAGATGGCATCCCCTCTGCCATACTAAAAGCCTATGGCAATATACTTCAGGGCTGGGCAGTATAGCGATACGAGAGTATCGCGATAGTATTTCAGAGATACTTTTGAGTATCTGTATTTCTGTATCGAGATACATTTGAAAAATGTATTTGTATCTCAGTAGTGAAATACATTTACGATGTATCGCCTGTATCGCGATACTATGCAGGACACGGGTATCTGGTTACATTGTTCTTTGGTGCCGGAAATGAGTTCGGGCTTGTTTCCAATGGGGAATGACGTTCTTTTTTGCTTTTTTGTGCCAAGACAAGCAAAGGCGCGCCGCCGGTCGCCGACAGATAGGGCGGCGATGGTTTCCCCCCAAGCACAGAATGATCCATGTATAGTGAACTAGAAAATCACTATAGGTCCATGTGATAAAGCGCGCGACAATGCAGACGGCAGAATCGCGGAGGCAGTGTTGTCGGCCTCTGCCGACGAATGTCGCTGTCTCTCAAGGTCATAATAATAATATAATAATATCTGGGGTTTAACGTTTCAAAAGGCTCTCAAGTTCAGTGCAGCACGCCTAATTTTTTCCGGGTGGCAAGCCATTACTTCGCGACCCCCCACGGGGATACCGCCTTGGAACAGGCTTGGCAATGCTTCGCGGGCGTTCAGTTCTCAAAGCGGCGACACTTCCAAAAGAAGTTCCCGTAGTCGCGGCGGAAGTGACCAGACGATGGCTATCTTTGACGCACTTTCATCCACCTCTCCAATGTCAACGTGCGTTCCTAATAGATGACATGCGTGAAACGGTCTTTTGTGGAGCCGACTTCGCCTGTTGCGGCTTTCTAAAATGGGTGCTGGTAGCGTCGGTGGTGGTGACAGCTTCATTGAAGCCGACAGGGTCAGACGGCTGAGCATTCCGAAGATCGGAACCGACTTCGGATTCTGAACAGTCAGAACAACCTAACTGAGCGCGGAAGTGTTTCAGTATCTAGATGACCCGAGAAGAGATATCGCCACGCTGCAGGGCAATCCGGCTATGAAGGCGATACTTATTCACTATAGCACGAACGTGTGCTCGCCTTCAGCGGTAGCCACATTTTTCGTGAGTCTTGTGCTGAGGCTGAACCGACGCTGTTAGAAGACAGCCTATTTAAGAAGCCTACACAGCAACCTTCTTAGCAAAGCAGATCCTCAAAATAAATGTGTGCTTTTTCTCAATTCACTGAGGTTCATTAGTGCACTAGAAGAGACTCATTAGTGATTCGAGTGATTCGCTTAAAGTGTGCTATTTCTAGTATAGCTTAGTTTGTTCGCCAAGTATGTCGCATTCGGTGTCCAATCCTTGTTACTGTTGCTGTGAAATAGTGTATTTTTATTGCAATTGATACTTGTAATTATGTCATTATTACTAATTATGTACTTTGTCCGCCCCCCTTTTCTGCAATGTCTTAATGGCGCTGAGGGTACTGTAATAAATAAATAAATGAACTGAACGTTTCGATGCGCTGTAACTTTAATTACAATCATGCTGCACTAATAAGTGTCTTTGCGTAGTATGAGCATCTTTGAAATAAAAAAGTATTCCAGTATCTGTATCGCTGTAACTGTATTCCGGAATACTTTTTTCGTCTTATTGCAAAAGTATCTCCGAAATATCCCGTTACGTTAAAGGTAAATGTATCTCAGTATCTGTATTTTAGGCTTCCAGTTCATGTATTTCAATATCTGTATTCCGGAATACCTTTCTGAGTATCTCTGCCCAGCCCTGGTATACTTGTACCTGTATTGACTACCATATTTAATAAGTGTCTGCATGCTTCAACTTTTCTTAGCATGTGGAAAACTGCTCGTGTTTTCCCAGTGTTTAAGTCTGGCTCTAAAAGTGACGTCTCGAACTACCGCCCTATTTCCCTTCTTTGTGCCGCATCCAAATTCTTTGAGCTTGCTCTTCACAAAATATTGTCTTTTGATGTAAAAAATTCCATGATTGTGAATCAGCATGGGTTTCTCGCTGGCCTCTCAACTGTCACTAATCTTGCCAGTTTCATGATACAAGTCACCATGCCTATTTCGCAGACAGGACAGGTTGACGTTATTTACTGTGACCTTAGCAAAGCTTTTGATGTTGTCAGCCATTCGCTGCTTGTGGATAAACTTGCACACTTTAATGTTGATTCTTCAATTGTGAATCTCCTCCATACCTATCTTCTTGATAGATCATGTTATGTTGCCGTTAATGGCCAAACGTCCTCTTTGTATAAAGCTACTAGTGGGGTTCCTCAAGGGTCGGTACTGGGCCCACTCCTCTTTTTAATTTATGTTAATGATGTTTCTTCTGTCATTCGGAATTCTTCTTTCCTTTTGTATGCCGATGACATAAAGATATTTAAGGAAATGCATTCAGTTATCGATTGTCGCTTGCTGCAATCTGATTTGTGTTCTTTTTCTGAATGGTGCAGGAGCAATAACCTCTCCCTAAATATTTCAAAAACCAAGGTAATGAGTTTCACTCGAAAAACATCTAGTGTGTCATTATTATATTCTGTCAATTCTGTGTCGTTGTGTAAGGTATGTGAGATCAATGATCTAGGTGTTCTTTTTGATAGCACCTTACACTTTTCTGCTCACGCTAAGCGTGTTGCGTTGCGGGGTCTTCGCACCCTAGGTTGTGTTTGCAGAATGTCTAGAGAATTCCGTTCTCCTGTGCCCTTCCGAAAATTGTACATTGCGCCATGTCTTCCTCAACTTGAGTATGTATCTGTGATCTGGAATGGCATTCCTAATTCCAGCAGCAACGCCATTGAGCGAGTCCAGAAAAAATTCCTAAGCATTTACAACCATCGTTTCGCTAGAAATGACTCTGGCTCTCGTTCTAACGCTGCTGGGTTATTATCATTGCCATCACTTTGCTGCCGACGAAATCGCGCTGATCTGTTATTTCTTTACAAGCTTGTGCATGGTATCATATCCTGCCCTGTACTGCTCAACTGTATTAATTTCCGAATTCCACGTAAGCTGACCAGAGAGAACAGACCTTTTCATGTAACCGCCTGCCTCTGTGAGCATTCGACCATTGGCAGGATACAAATCTTTACAATGCTTACTTTTTGGAGCTCGATGATTTTCACAGCTCCCAGTCGTTGTTCTGCTCCGAGCTTTGCACTGTACTTACATAGCCTCGTACACTGTTGACATTTTTTTTCTGCCTGCGCATAGTTGTATATGTGCAATTTTATGTTTCTTATCCCTGATATATTATTATGAATGTTTGCCTTTTTTTTTCGTGCGCAAGTACAAAGACCTCACGGTTGTTCCTGGGCACATTAAATAAACGTTTGATTGATTATTATTATTATTATTATTATTATTATTATTATTATTATTATTATTATTATTATTATTATTATTATTATTATAAAGAATCCCGCAGACCCCCTGCACTGTGAGAATCGATATAATGCGAAGCAGCCAGCTAAGAGCTGCATACACCGCCATGTTTGTCCTTGAGGCAAGTGAGGTCATTTATACCATGACATCTACGTCACTCTATGTTGCATGTTTGTCATGCAAGCATTCATGTACAATCTGATATATATCATGCTAATGAAACCTATATTCCTGTATATACAAGGCATGACCTGTCCTTTATATTCGTCCCGTACTCATGTCATTCATACCAATTTTGGCATATACCCAGTTAACAAAAAGGCCGAAAGCACACCAAGACAGTGTCATGTATATCACGAGCATGTCATTATTTGCTTGCTACGACCTGTCATTGATGTGCGTGATAGTGACGTCGCGCATTAGAAATTTTAGTGTATAACAAGCTAGCGCACCATGAGCGTAGTATGTAATCATGTTGTGCATGGCATATATGCCATAATTTTCGTGTTAGCGTCTGTAATTTATGTTCGTCATACCGTAACGTCGCGCCATATCAATATACCTAGCTAGTGAACCGGCTGCGAGCGCACCATGAGCGTGCATGTAAATCATGCCCTACATGGCATGCACTTCATGTGACCGCCTGTCATTTCTGTTCGCCATACAATCACGTCACGCAATACCAATTTTGTTTCTATCGATCTAGCAAAGCGGCCACGAGCCAACCATGAGCGCGGCATGAAGCCATGCCGTACATGACATGCATATCTTGATTTTCCTGTCACCACCTGCCATTTATGTTCGTCAGACAGTCACGCCAAGCAATACCCATTTTGGTGTACACCAAGCTAGCGAAACAGCCGCGAGCTTAGCATGAGCGTGGCGTGTAAGTCATGCTGTAGATGGCATGCACTTCATAATTGTCATGTGACCACCTGCCATTTGTGTTCGTCATACATTCAGGTCACGCAATACCAATTTTGATTTTTATCGATCTAAAAAACCGGCCGCGAGCTCACGTTCAGCGTAACGTGTATCTCATGCGGTACATGCCATGAATGTCATAGTTTTTATGTTACCTCCTGTGATTTATGTTCATCATACAGTCGCGTCGCGAAGTACCATTTTTGGTGTATACCAAACGACCGAAATGGCCCCGAGCACACCATGAGCGTGGCGTGTAAATCAGGAGCTACATAACACGTTCGTCGCGATTTGCACGTTAGGAGCTGTCATATGACATTCGCCATACAGTCTTGTGCCGCCATACCAATTTTGGTCTATGGCAACTTAACGAAACGGCCCCAAGAGCACCAAAGCAATGACATGTAAATCATGCTCTTCATGACGTACATGTCTTTGTTTCCGTGTTATGACCTGTCATTTACGTTCGTCACATTCATGTTATGACACACCAATTTTGATATACATCACAATAACGAACCGGCCAAGAGTGCACACAGTCGAAGGTGGCTAGATAGATAGATAGATAGATAGATAGATAGATAGATAGATAGATAGATAGATAGATAGATAGATAGATAGATAGATAGATAGATAGATAGATAGATAGATAGATAGATAGATAGATAGATAGATAGATAGATAGATAGATGTGCTCGAATGGCAGAAGATCGCTAAGAAATGGTTCACCTTTAAAAACTCACGGATGTCCTGGTAACAGCGTTCGCTTTGAGGCATTTTCCGTAAATCCCGTGGATGTTCGGAAACAGCTTTGTAATACATGCGTCCAACCCCGTAAGTGGTGATGTGCGACGTCGCGTGAATGTCTGGGAGAGTTACGTGCTCTGCTTACTCTGCACACACGGAAATGAATGGAAAATCTACCGGATTTTGCGTGCCACCTGGGCAGTGCCTTATTTATGTTTTTTTACGGAAGCTTAATTGCTTCTCAGAAATTCTACCACTTTGACTGCGGTAATCAATAAAGCTAACTAAAAGCGCTGTTAAGTATTAGTGTGGGTGTAGAGTCCAATCATAGGATTCATTAATTCATTATTTCTTTTATTTTTTCTGTACGAGAACAGGGAATGGAGCAAAAGCAAATGCTTCAAAGTCTCGCAAAATACCTTTGCTCCAAATGCTGTGACGCACGCAGGCCATCATACAAAAACTGTAAATGCAAATAATATAAATGAGAAAGAAATAGAAAGGTGCATGGGCAAAAAATTCGGCAGACCCCACGCGTTGTGGGAATCGGTTTCATGCGAAGCAGTCAGCTAGTACTACTATGCTGTACTTTATGGCTTTGAGGCAAGTGTTACCAGGAGGATCGACGTGTTTTTGTAAGTGTAGTAGCTATGTGCACATCGTGGTCTTACCAGATACGTCGAACCACTCGCGTTTAAAGGGTAACTTAGATGCGGCGTAACGGCAGCCCTGTTTTTCCAAACCAGTTCGTAGACCTGGCATGGCTCTGTGGTAGAACACCTGATTGCCACGCAGAAAGATTGGGTTCGATTCCTGCTGGTATCCTAATTCTTATTCTTTCCATTCGTCGGGTGAACGCTACCGATGTCGCGTTTTTTCTTAACGCTCTCTTATTTAAATTACGAATGTCCGTTCTCGCCGTTCCTGTGTCGATATAAACTGTCTATAGGCGTAGCTAATGGGGGGGGGGGCAAGGGGGCGCAAGCCCCCCCCCACTGAGATATCTCAGGGGGGCGGAGCCCCCCACTTTCGACAGTGGTCATTGTCGGCTGCAGAGTGGGAAACTAACAAGTGAGGCAAAGTTTTGCTTGAACGGAGCAATAAGGTAATTATGTAAAAAACGTTTCCTGCAATTCTGCTGTGACGACTGTCTTCTGGGTGTCATGACCATACATTGTAGGCTCTCTGCGGTGCGAGCTGCCTATTACACGCTTGTGCGTCTACCGCTCGAGCGTTGCAGAGGGGGCTATCGCTCAGCAGTGGCTTTAGAAGATTACAGCAATCTGTCATGATTTAATTTTGTTCGGCCTTGCCTCATATTATGTAATCGGCGACACATATACAGGTGGGAAGCAATAAGAATTTTATAGCCCGATCAAACGGTCTCATTTTTCAGGAAATTTGGTTTCTTTCTTTCAAAACAAATACCATCGCCACCGCTTCATATCCAAGCTGCTATGAGTTGATGAGTGTGCAGAAGTGTCGAGTATTTCAGTTGTGCCGTTCCAGAGAAAGCTAAAAAAATATTCCCGCTTTAGTCTCCGATTAGCCTGTTTCATCACTTGCTTATTATATAGTAGCCTGCAGCGATCGCGGCGGCTTGTAAGAAGGCAGTGCACTCAAGCACATTGAGAAGCCCAGCTTTCAAGTTTGCCCCGTAGCTTGATCTACCTCACTATAGAGATGATGAGCGTCGACGGTTTTCTGGACTAAGAAGGCTGCCCACCTGCAAACGATTTTGTCTGTTCCTAGTAATGTTTATTTCTCTCTCTACCGCTCTGTCGGCAACGATGAGTTCGGCGAGAGTTCCATACACGCAAAAACTGCTCAACCTCGCTATACTACGACTGAAAGTATCTGTTATACACTTATGAATCCATCTCGCCCGCTGCTATAAGGAGCCGCTGCCAATGTGATTGGTGGGCAGCCTTCTTGAATTGCGTTCAGAATGAAACACTGCCTGGCTATTAAAAAAAAGTATGAGTTATTCTTCAGCTCAGTAATGTGCTGCTTATTGCGCACACATCATTTTAACGCCGCTAGTTTTCACAGATTTGTGACGTCCCGTAACAAGGAGTTGATTTTGCGACACACCGAAAATTTTTGACGAATAGCCAAAAAGCACCCAATTTCGAACAATACGCCATATTGAAAATAGGTAATTATTTTTTACTTAATCATGCGTAAACGGTAATTACGCGGTGTACCACTTACGCGTCACATGTTGCGTCGTGTTACGAGCAGGGGCTGTGAGCTTCACCTAGAAGATTTCGACCAGTCATTAACAGCTAACGGCCTATACGGAAGGAAACAATGTGGGGTAGTTCAGCATTATAATCGGCCACATTTTTCCAAAGGAAATTTGAGCTTACACAGTTTACGTATAGGCTATTTACTTGGACTAGCCGCAAGAGAGCAGTAAAGACCCACTTCACCGCTTTCCCGTTCACCCCCCACCCAAAGTGGCATAAGTAGGAGGAAATGAACGACACCTAGCATATAAATTCATAGTCGTTTACAATCTCACAGTATACGCAACCAGATAAACGTGGTTTCTATAAATATTGACTGAACTTGGTCTTCTTTAGAAAGACCTTATATTATAGGGCTCTAACAGTAAAGAAATTGGCACTCGCTTTATTCTGAAGACTTCGGCGAAATACCTTGCTTTGTCAGCCACTTTTTTTGTTTAATACGTGAGAATTTAAGGTACTGGAGACATAGGAGGTTCTTCATACTCAACATATTTACAACGCCAAACTGAGACTGTGAAGTTTGCAGATGAAACGGTCAGATGAAGAACAGGTTAAAGGTGGCGGTAAGATTTCCCAAATGTTATTGAACACTGTTCCACACGGCCCAGCCTGCACAATCTCTCTGTGCAGATTCTTTCCTTGATTTCAGATATCTGTATGAGTACAAAAAACCACGTCAACTTGAGAGCAAATGCAGTTCTCTCTCAGGCCCTCTCTCTCTCTCTCTCTCTCTCTCTCTCTCTCTCTCTATATATATATATATATATATATATATATATATATATATATATATGTGTGTATAAATGCAGCGCACAGAGTGAGTGACGCCAGCCCTCCCACCTGCGACGGAGTTGGTACGGCACTGAGTCTGTCAATCACCTGTGGCGCATACCCGTACACCCCGGCCGAAGGTAAACGGGTATGGGCCACACGAATCTGGAGAAAGGATTTGAAGACGTACGCGACAGGATTTTCACGTTATTCCTCTCATGACGCGACAGTCATATTAGTCAAATCATCTTGCCCTCCCATGCCAAGTTTGGTCTAAACCAAGTTAAGGAGGCGATCATGAGAGCACCTGGAATAGGCGGCCAAATAGACACGTACACATAAAATGCTCAAATTGCCAAAGGCTCGCTAAGAAATGCTTCGCATTTATAATGTAATGCATATAGTAACAATAAGGTATATTTAGTGTTTTGTATATAGATACACTACAACACCTGTAATGTTAAACATAGCAGCAAAAAACTATATGTGAGTGCTCATCACCCATATATAATGCAACGCAAACGAAGAAATACAGAGATGCTTGGAGATGGCAGACAAAAATACGTTTACGAGCAGTCAGCGATGAGGTATTTGCGTCATAAAAACACGTGATGATTGGTGGGTTTTTGTGGCGCAAGGGCCATGGGTGGCCCAAGAGCGCCATGTCTCTGATATGGTGTTAGCCATGACGAATGATTACGTTAACAGGGTGTACTATGGCTGTATAGAGGCCGAACATCACGTGCTATAAAAAAGCGTACATTGTGTGTATAGAGCATAAACTTATGGCAGTGTTACGTGATATGATCTATGTGTGTGGAATGAATTACAAATGAGCATGGTATGAACAAGTGAGAGAAGGGAAAATAGCACGAATGTCTTCTTGAAGCCTTCGAAGCCAAAGGCAGGGAGGAAGTTGTTTTGTTAAATTTAGCTAACGCAGAACCAACCTCTTTTCAGAGGTCGTGCTGCGGACTGACCGGGTGTATGACATGAAAGTTGTGAACTTTTTTTTAAAAACGCAAACAATGATTGGTGTTTAAAAATCGATTCCCTACAGATGAACATTGCTGGTTGTAATGATATTTGTTGTCGGCAAGGTAATGGAAAGTATGTTTTGCTAAGCGTGTCTAGTTCTTTGCACTCGATTAAAATGTGAAGCACGGTTAGTGTTTCACCACATATCTCACACAAAGGTGGATTGCCACCGGACAAGAGTTATGAGTGTGTGCTGAGTGTGTGTCCTGTCCTTAGCCGTGTAAGTGTCGCCTCCGTGCGGCGTGACTCACTCTGGCGCGTAATTGCCAAGGTGCGGCTTCATAACGTGCAGTTTATTTTGTGTATGCCTATCCCATGTGCTCTGCCAAACGGCGCTGAACTTTCTTTTGAGGAAGGCCTTTACGTCTATTAGAGGGATAGCTATAGATCTATTGGGACTCTTTTCGTGGGCGGATGACGTTAGCTGATCGGCCGACAGGTTGCCTTGGAACTCGCGGTGCCCTGCCACGCAGCACACTACAACATGTTGTTTGAGTGAGTAGATCGTGCATGAAAGAGAGTAGAGCGAGAAAAGGACAGTATTTGTGTGGTTTTTCAGAGTTCCTCAAGCTTTCACTACACCATAGGAATCTGTGTATAGCACTGCACATTGTAGTTTTAATTGTATAATGTGTTTGGCGGCGGCAAGTATGGCGTATGCCTCTGCTGTGAATATGGTTGTATTCGGGTGCAGAACGCCGACAGGTGAAAAGGATGGACCAACCGCTGCGTGCGACACGGAAATGTTAGACTTTGAGGCATCTATAAAGAATTCAGGGTATGAGTACTTGTTTTGTAATTAGAGGAGAAATAGAGAGAGATGTTCATTTACAGAAAGGCAGAAGGGTCGGCATGAGGGATTTCATGCTCTAGCCTGCTACTCTACACCGGGGAGGGGAAATGGGAGAAAAAGAGTGATGAATGATGATGGTAAGTTAAGGAGGTGAGTATATACAGTCCTGTCAAGGTGGCACAGTGCTATAGCCGCTCATCCAGTCCAGTGGCTTGCAGGAAAGCTGTGACCGCTCCTATGACCACAGTCGTACTGTTGGTGTCAGGCCAAGGGCCCAACACAACCTGATCAGTTAACGGACTAGTATGCAATCCTTCTCTGTCGTTCACGTGCATATGCTGGGCAGGTACAAAATATGTGCTCAAGTGTTTCTGGCACTTCACAGTTAAGTGTCTACGGTTATGTGCAAGAGGTGCGTGCTTCATAATTTATAGGCTGCCTCTGCCACGGCGAGATATGTACAGCGGCAGCCATTAGACAGTGTTCGAGAAGTTGCAAACCCGTTTCATCAGCTAGGCCCCTCACACGAAGTGAGCAGGGCTGTCTCACCAAAGGGTGGTTGTGAAAATGTTCAGAAGCAGACAACCCACTGATTATAGTTGTGAGGGGTGCTCGCTGTTTGCGTTCACCTTGAGGAAATATAAAAAAAATATAGGTAACATCACTGGAGGTGTAACGACCACTCGTTTGATTCAACGTAAAGACTTTCTACGGGGCTGGTACGAAAAGCACCTGTAGAAATAAGAATGCCCAAATGGTGGACTGGGTCAAGTATCTTCAATGCACTTGGTGTAGCAGAGTGATAGATTAATGCCCCGCTATCAAGGCGCGAGCTTATAAGGATTTTATAAAGGTTCATCAGACACCAAATGTCACTACCCCACGCAGTGCTTGACAACAATTTTAGAATATCCATAGTTTTTATGCACTTGTTTTTACGTACTTGATGTGTGATATAAATGTAAGTTTTGTGTCTAGAATTAGCCCTAGGAACTTGTGCTCCGTTTTCACTGACAGACACTGACCATATAGGTCAATGTCTGGATCGCGATGAAGGCCTCTTTTTCTGGAGAATAGGACGCAAGTGCTTTTTTGCATTCTGTGCAAACCTATTCTCGTCTGCCCATTAAGAGACGTTCTTCAAGCCCAGCTGATCCTGCCGCTCACACATTGAGAAGTTTCACGATTTAAAACCGACCTGTACATAGTCGGCATATGTGCAATAAGACATGTTACGCGGGATGGAAAGACGCAATTAATTCATTTTGATAATGAAGAATGTGCAACTGAGTACACTACCTTGCGGCACTCCTGATTCTTGGACAAATGTTCTGGACAAGGCATTCCCTACTCGAACACGGAACGTTCAATTGGACGAGTAGCTTTCAAAGATGGTCAGCATCCTGCCTCGTACACCTAAATATGAGAGCTCTCGTAGCACGCCAAAGCGTCACGTGGTGTCGTAGGCCTTTTCCATATCCAGGAACGCCGAAAGAAAGAATTGCTTGCGGGCAAAAGCGCCGCGAATTTGTGCCTCGATACGTACAAGATGGTTGGTGGTAGATATACTCTCTCGAAAGCCGTACTGGTATGGGTCGATGATTTGTTTTTTTCGAGGAAATGTATAAGCCGCCGACTGATCATGTTTTGAAAGACGTTGCAGAGACAACTTGTTAAGGCTATAGGCCTGTAATTGGAAACTGAAGATGGGTCCTCACCCTGTTTTAGAATGGAATAATAATGGCTTCTCGCCTGGCCGAAGGGATTTCGCCCGAAAACCAAACGGCAATATACAGGGAAAGGACGGCTTTCTGAGTTTCACAGGGCAGGTGTCACAGTCAGAGCATGGGGCGGATATACTGCAGCAGTCTAGCCATATTGGGCGGATTCAACAGGAAGAACGAGAAGAGAGAAGAAGGAGGGACACGAATGTTCAACAGAATCCAACTCGCCCAAATGTCAGTTCTTCTGCAGTTTAGCCATGCCTGCAGCTCAGCTAAGGAAAAGACTAAGTTGTACTTCTTGTATTTTGTACATTTACGCTCTAATTTCTGTTTTTTTATTGTTGTCTTGTAGCGTTGGAAAACCTGGGACAGTGCCACAAGCTGGACACTTGTTCGAAATGTGCGCCTAGGAAGTTTTCCTGGTCTTCCAATCTGGCGCCGTGTGTGTTTAAAAGAGGCAGTGAATATGCTTGTCGTCCTCCTACCCAACTAACCATATTCCATGCTCTCCCCTCATGTATATATGAATTGATGCATGTTAAAAATGTTTGCCAACACTCCATTCAAGCCTGTCAGGGCGTTCTCCAGCCTTGAGACTTGATTTTCGGAAAACTGTCAAGATTTCGGCTGTAAGAGAGACCCGAAGCAGCCTCCGTGCTTTGTCTTGTTTTTTGCTGGCATTTCGACGCTCAGTGTTCCACCATAGCACACGTGGTTTGCCGGGCAGTCCAGTTGTTTGTGGGATGCACTTAGTTGCAGTATCAGTAAGAAAAGTTGTAAAGTACTCAACGGCTGCATGCATGCTTAAACCACACATATCAGTCCATCTTAAGCGAGCAACTTTTTGAAACCTTTCCCAATCGGCTTTGTCAGTTCGCCGTTTCGGAACCTGTGGAGGACATTCATTCGTTATTGGTGCACTTAGAACTATTGGAAAGTGGTCCTTTCCGTACGGATTAATAATGGCTATCCATTTGATTACCGGTGGAAGCGATGGGGATGTAATGCTGAAATCTATAGACGAGCAGGTATTGTTTGTGAGGCCATAATATGTTTGCTCTTTCTGATTCAAGGGAGATGTGCCTGAAGACAAAAGGAATTGTTCAATTAGACAAACTCGCGCATCACAATGAGAATCACCTCAGACTGCTATGTGCGTTGACGTCCCCACGGACCAGATAGGGTTCTGGTAGTTGATCTATTAAGGACTGGAATTCATGTTTATTCAGTGGGTGATGCGGAGCTATATAAATTGAGGAAATAGTGACGAGTGAACTGTTCGAACAGCCATTGCCTCAAGGGACGTTTGGAGTGGCAAGTGTGTACATGCTATTTCTTGATTAACTACAGCGGCTACTCCACCGCATCACGCCATGGCACCTCTCGGTGCTTTCGAAAAATAGTGTGCCTGCGCAGAAGTTAGTGTGTTTGGATTTTAAGGGTGTTTTTTGTACGCACAGCACCTTTATTTGTTGTTATCATTGCTTGCCATTTCCAGCCATCACAGGCGATACTGCTCCAGCCTAGTGACTTGCGGCGATTTCGCGGGTTCTGTGGTAGAAACGCTTTGTAAGCTTTCGCGAGTTTGATAAACTCTGTGTTTTGCAACGCAGAAGTGCGAACACATGTGTGATGAGGTGCCCTGACGCCGCAGAGAAGGCGAAGCGGCGCCGAAAGTGCGCAAACACGCGCACTGGAATAAGAGTGTTCGCCCATATTGAAGATAGCTCCCAGCACGTGCGCGCGTGGTGCGAGGAAAAACGAAAGAACAGGCCACGTTGGCCAGGCAGACGGAGCCAGAAGCTCGAGCTGGGAAGACGCGTTGGCCTGGTCCGACGCCCACGTTCGGGAGGCAAACACCTGTCGGAGGGACCTGGTCAAGCGACAACGCCCGAGGTACCTCGCAACGACACGTCTTTCGGCACCAGCGCCCAGCGGACGCAGAGAAGCCTGCGACATCCCGCCTGGCCTTTCACGTACAAGACACGCAACGCAGCCACCACCACCAAGCCAAGGCCCTTAGCGTGAGCGCGGCGTTTCATTGAACTCGTTTCTAAAGACGCTTCGCGTGTTCATTGTATTACTGTGCATTGTATTTGCGTTGTTTGTGTATTTTTATGTCAGGATATATGTTTGTGTGCCGTGCCAGTTGCGCCCTCTTCCTTGTGGCCCTCACAAGCGTCTCTCACATCACGAATTAAACTTGCTCCCCGAACCCATATCGTAACAACATGTATTCTTGGTTCGAACAGATTCGAAAGTCATCCACGTGGAATCCACGGTTTGTGCTTAAGTAAAAGTTCTTGAAGATCGTCGAGATATCAGAGTCCTCTGACGTTCCATTTGTGCTTCCATATTGGATATAAAGTACTGATGTATGTACTAAAGGAAGTGGCTGTTACAAGGGTTGAAAGTTGGGCGAGTTGGTACGGGAACATCTCAAGAAAAAACTGCATAGCAGGACGAGACAACAAGAAAGAACTGACGAAAACGGTCGCAGACTCAACAACTAGTTTATTGAAAACCGTGTCAACCTTAAAAAGCCACAGCAAAGATGATGTTTGTGACAAATCATCTTTGCTGTGGCTCTTCAATGTTGACACGGTTTTCAGTAAACTAGTTGTTAGTCTGCGCTCGTTTTCGTCAGTTCTTGGTGTCTCGTCCTGCTGCGCAGTTTTTTCTTAAGAAGTGGCTGTTGTTTATGCGGAAAGTTTGAGTTCAAGTAGCAGGACCGTCGTCGGGCCCCGTTATTGGCGTTTTGATTTTCTTAGCGCGCTCTAAAAAGTTCGCCGCTCATTTGGCACCAGGGGTACCGAAGTTGTGTTCATTGCGTCGTGTGAGGCACTGGATGAGCGCGTACGCGAGCTGCTAGTTAGTTTTTCCGACCTCGCCTGGCGAGGCTTGGTCACGAGATACGACAACCCTGGAGTCGCCGGGACCTCTGGCTTGGTAGGTGGAGCAGTCTTGACTGCTTCCACCACGGGGGTTGCCGCCAGAGCCGGTGGCCCACTTTGCGTGGGCCGAGACAGTGGCGGTGGCCGAGCGACGCTGCCCGCTTACGCGCCGCGCCGGGAAAGGTTGGGCCGTGAAAGGCCGAACACCTTCATCGCGCTTCTTTGAATGAAATGTTTTCACACACCTTCAGTGATATTATGTCTTTTTCCTTTTTTCCATTTTGGCAAGAACGTGAATACGCTGCGTGGTCGCCGTCGCAGTTCACACAATGTGGTGTTTCATTGCAGGTGTCCGAGACATCGCCTTGGACACCACATTTTGAGCAGGTAGGTCGACCACGGCAGCTCTGAGAGCCATGGACATATATTTAACACTGGAAACATCAGCGAAAGTTTGGGATGTAAGGTCTGATGGTTGTTTCAGTGTAGCCAGTTTCAACGCCTTGTGGAAGTTCACTAGTGGCAAAGGTCAGTATCAAGTGCTTGGTTGCGATGTCTTCATTCTTTCTTCGGATGGCCATCCGTTTTACATTTGTGACATTCTGGTCCTTCCACCCTTCGTGGAGTTCAGTGCCACGTAAATCAAGGAGATCAGTTTCTGATATGACTCGGCGGGCGGAGTTCATGGATCCGTGGGGTGTAACATTCATTTGAATGTCGTCGAAATTTACGAGGTTTATTAATTTATAAATCTGGATCATGTCACAGATTTCAAGAAGGAGGTCTCCACTGGCTATTTTGGTAACTTTATAGCCAGCGCATAAGGTGGCTGTGAATGATCTTCATACTTTGAAGGGACACGGTTCTTGCTGTTTTCTCAGACTTCTTACTGTGTACGACATGATAGTGGGGGAATAATTCTATGGTTCGGCTAAGGAAACTCAGGTCTTTGGTGAGTACGCGCTTTCAAACGCCACGATCACTTAGTAGTGGGAAAGCTCTGTGCATGACATTGGAATTCGATTCGGCAGCACTGGCGGCCACCCACCACGGAACCCAACATGGGGACGCCACAAGATTCATGGTGTCAAAAACATGCAGACGCCAGCCGTACACGGCTGCTATAACGAAATGCGCATAGACCAAGGCTGGCAATAAGCACAAGCTTAACACAGACCACCTACGAAAACAGGGTGTAACTGAAGGGAGCAGGAGACAGGACAGATGAAAAAAATATCAGAGTAAAGGATCGGAAAAGGCGACCGCTGATTTTGCTTGGGTGGCTCAGCCCAGGGGTGCTGTCTACGTGAAGGCGGGGCCAAAGGGGTGTGTCTCTGCCGAGGGGCCTTAAAGGTCCAATCACCCGGGGTCGGCTCAGCCCCTTGGATTCCCTTTTCCCCGGACACAGCACAGCCACGCACGGTGGGCCGTGGGAGCGGTCGAAAGCCCCCATTAGCTCGGGTCCGTGGTGTCGCTACGCGCCAAATGCCTGCTTGCGCAGATGCCCCTGCGGGGTCATAAATACGCAGCAGGTTCAGCATAGGCAAATATAAAAGAGAGAACGAAATTCAATGTCATTTTTAATAGGTATCATCCTAAACATTTGCTTGAGGACTGTGATATTTATATGAAGGAGGCTGTCGATTTTATTTAAAAAGGTGGGTATCTGAAATGATGCGTGTTTGCCGTCTGTAAATCGTTAGAATCTTGGTGTTCCTCTAAATAAAGCATGCCACTCATCTTGTTCAAGTCACGTAAGCCTGTCTGTGACACATTTACCTGGAGAACAACATCACCAGGGATAGCCGAGCCGAATGGTAGATTTGTCTCGGTGCCTTTGCAAAATATTGTGATGTTGTTAGTGCGTTTCTTCAGAGAGTGGATGTGTGACTGTGTGGTTGCCATCCTATCCACGTCAAGAAGACACAAAATGAATAGAGAATGTCCGGGTTTTTCCAGCGTTTTCGGAAAAGATGGCATTTTTCAAGATTACACCGATTCAGAACCTCCGCTCATAGCAATACTCACGCACACAAGTCTTCCAAAACGTACAAAGTTGGTCGGGTTAACTTTTATAACACAAGAATAACCCAGCAGGATCAAATGTAGTCAATCCAATATGCACGCAACCATAGCACAATTATCAATACATATATTTAATTATATACAAATTTATACATAAAAATCTATACATATATACCTAAAAATAAATAGTGAAACACATCTCAAAATAGCAACTGCGTTCAGAAGGCTGCACTAAAAATAAATTCTTTATGATCATGTTCTAGAATGGCACAGGATAAATTTTAACTGCTAGTTTACGTTTTTTTTTCTGGCAGCAGCAATGTGCCTTCACTTTGTTTCTTGTGTGCTTCTATTTACGAATGTAGTGTGCCAATTTAACCTTGTGCGGTAGAATATTTCGAAAATTTTCTTAGTGCAGCCAACTGAAAAGAAAATAGGCTGCCGGATTGGCATCCTTTCAATCAGATTTTTGCACATGTTGAAAAAGTGGGCGTGTTAGCTAATTCCATGCCTGAAGGCAGAATCTAGTTGTTTATATAATTAAGGCCTGTTTCACAAGTTGCTGCAATGAAACTGATGAGTTGCTCAGGTGCACCACTTTCTTTGAGTAGTGGAAATAATTGCTGTCTTCCATGGAGAGAGGCGCCGTCTGCTGCAAGGAGTGTCCTCTAGCATGTGCACTCGCTAGTCCTCAGTTAAAGAATGCTGTTCACAAGAGTGCCAGCGACATGATTCACAACATTGTCTTATACCATGCCGGCGGTATCTTGTGAAGATGCCTGCAGAACGGATGTATCAGAGGCCTTCTGCCTGCTGTGGCTTGTCGTTGGTGTGCTGCTTGGGGACAACAATGCAAAAACACTCGTTTGGCTTGCGAGGGAAACATTCGTTGTCACCTCGCAGTTTCCAAGAGAAAGTTTGAATAGCTTGCGAATCGAAATATGTCTTAGAGCTGCCATGAATTGGTATACATTAGGTGTCTCATTGCAGCCATGTTTATAACGAATGATTCCAAGAAAGTTTTCCGGGGCATCTTTCTTCAACCGACGTGTGAAAAGATGAGTGAAATCAAAGTCCTCTTTTAAGTCAGTTTACAGCAAGAGCAACGCTTTGATTGTAACCTGCCAATCTTTAACAGTGTGTGGCTGTTTGTGTTTATAACTACCAAAGCGCCATTGTGTAATCAAACTGTTGCACGGCTCTAGGAAAACGTGGTGTTCCGACCCATCAGTCATTGCATACCGCAACTTGTCGTCCTGCCTCTTCAGTGTCGAAGTGTTGAGGGTGTGAAAAAAAAATCCATTGTTCTACGAAGTGAGCGGTAAATTTAGAACCAACAGAGATGCTCCCGGATGGCCATGAGAGTGAGGAATGCCAGAGAGACAGATTCGCTGAACACTTGTGTGACATACCTTACTCTCATCAAGCAAAGGCCATCCTGTAGATATGTTGCTCTTTGAGATTCTTTGGCAATGTTGTATATTGATGTTCAGTTGGCGTGCTGGAGGCTTGATCTATGTCACGAGTTTTTTGTAAACGGTTTCCATGTGCGTCCAGTCAACAACATAAGAGGGAATTGTGGGCTTGCGTTTTGTGAAATTATTCCTCATGCATTTTATCAGGTGTGGGTTCTCAAACATGAAGTATACTTTGAGGTTATTGACAGAAAAATATGGATAATAGGTGGAATAGATGAGCATGCTTGACAGGCTGATATGTTTGGCCTTTGATCATATGACCACTTTTACCAAAAGGCCTTTTTTCTCAAGCTCCTGAATTATTTCTAATAGCAGCTTCTGCATTGCAAGAGCTGACGTTGCGTGATGGGACACTGTAAAGGTTCTTCGCTGCATCAAACTTCTCAATATGTCAGACACCAACATTACAAGGGCTGTGTTTGCCACAGGAGGTGTTCTTGTCTTTCCATCACTTGTGAAGCCAATCACAATATGTTTTGTTTGATCGTACATCAAATTTTTTTCCAAGGCTATTTCATCGAATAAATGGAAGCATGCTTTGTCTTGCTTTGGTCACTATTAGATGCGAAGTATCTTATGGCGGAGTTAAATGCGGTGGTGGTGGTGGTGGTGGTGGTGGTGTGCGGCGTGACCACCCTTACTGCGCATGCGCATACCCTCTCCACTCACCCTCTGCCAACCCCCTCTCCACTCCCCTCTTCCTTTCCCCTCTCCCTCTCCCCTATCCACTTTCCCTCTCCTCCCCCTTCCACTCTTCCTCGGAAACGCGGGCTAGACATGCCGAAATTCTCTCCTGCGCAACGCCGCGATGACCACCAGCGCATGCCCGTCCCCTCCCCCTCTCTCCTCTCCTACGCTGCCCCCCTCTCGCACGCCTGCCGACCGCGTTCCCCGCTCGCCCTGTGAGAATTACCGGCCAGGCTAGAGGGAAGACCAGACACGCGTAGCGTTTCTCTTCGCGTTCCACAATGCCAGCTCGGTAGCATGCCCAAAGAACGCCAACGGAACGCGATCGTGCAGGTGCTCCGGCTTCGCATTGCCTCATGGTCCCCTTTAGCGGGAAATGGTGTAATTTTTTTATAATTAATACTGTAGCATTCATGGCACCTGGAATGATAGCAATCGTCATTCGGATGTCTCCCAGCCAGCTCCTGAGTGCGCGCACATGTGGCAAGTGAAGCATTTCTTTGAGGAATCAGCAGGCCTTTGGAGAATTTTCGAGCTGGCTTTATTCCCAGGCAGCACACAACCTAGGATAAGTATTGGTTTTACGGTGGCTATGCGGGGCCCAACCTCGGCCCAATGTGGCCGGCAGTGAGCCATTATTGGCTGAGCAGTTGAATTTGGCCGGCAATGCTGGGCCGGTCTGGACGCCCTTCATCGGACATATTGGGCTTTCACCAGCAATATTGGGAGTGGTTGACCGCCATCCCGCAGAGATACGCTGAGCCAATGGCTTTCATCGGCAAGTATAAGGCCAGTTTTGCCGTTCTTCAGGCTGTGCGGCTCAGCCGTTGGTTTTCACCAGATAATATTGGGCCACTTTTGCAGTTATTGAGCCAACGTTCGCTGAGCTCTTCGCTTTCAGCGGCTAATTACGGGCCAATTTTGCCGTCCTTCAGACAGTGCAGAGCTCAGTGACAGTCTTGCCAGGAATAGTAGACTTTTGTGCCGCCCGGTAGCGCTCGACCTGATAATTAAGATGTGATCCAGGTAAGCGTTACCGAATTACATTCATTTGTTCTATGTATCAATCAAACGCCGAGCGCGCTACGTACAGGTTTCATTGCCGGAACATCACGCGTGCCCGCTTCTGAGTTGTTTTGTTTATGTTATTTTTTCCTGCACACAGGATACAATTGTAATGCAATTGAGCATCAGGCCCTTAAATGTTTGTCGCCTAAGCTGCAGAAAGCCGCTACATGAATCGGTGTACTAGCAAAAATAAGAAAGTGCATGTATCGTAACCTGCTAATGCCGCATGTAGGATTCGGGGCGCGAAGTATCGCCGACTGAATAGCTGGCATTCTCTTGTTGCTTTCTGCTATGACCGCAATGACTAACAGTTATCACTAGCATCGACACTTTCCTACCTAAAAAGGTGGCCTTCAGAAGAATTACTGACTCACATCAGATGGCTACTTCGTTGACGAGTTGTTCAATGCTAACTTAAATTGTTGAAACTTTATAACACATACCTATAACATCATGGGCCAAATTAAAAGTACTTCTCTTTCGTAAAGTTTTTGCCACTGGTCGGCCGACTTCACTAATGTATCTAGCATCAGAATTCATCCAAATATTCCCAAACGAACGATTTTAGCGGAAGAAGTTTTATGTGCTTGATAATTCCCTCCATAAATTAACATGATATCATATCATTAGCGCTATATTCTTTACATCATTTCAGCTGCTTACTGAGTAGCGCGAGTGCTCGTAAACTACACGAATAGTTTCCTAGCTGTGTGTGTACACGAATATACTCACGCGCGTGTTGTGGTCAAGTGTAGCAAGCGCATTTGCTTCAGTGATGTCACATATTTTTTTCCCTGTGAAAGTAGCAAATAGCTCAACAAGGCGTGTTCCTAAGCTAGTTGGTTCATTACTTGAAAGAAATAGGTATGGCGCAAAAAAGACCGGGCGAAGTGAAGACAAGTTTTTTCGTTTGAATGCTTCCAAACCAACTAGCCCACTGACAATCTTTAACGAACTGTTAAACACGCGTTTGTCAGTACGTGTTTGCACTTCGTCGCCGTCCTTTTTGTGGCATACCTATCATTCTCAAGAAAAAATTTCGTTCAACGATTGCTTCCCACGTGCTTTTAGAAACCGTCGCATTAAAATTATTATTACTGCACGTGAAATACGATAAAAAAATGCGGCTCCAACGTGGTGTGCGCAGAGTTTTCATGTAAGCCATGTATTGAAAATTCGACGAACGCATTTCTCAAACCCAATGCCCATAGCCGACATGCCGGAGGGAGGAGGGCGGGGAAGACACACCATTGTTGGCGGCGGAGCCGCGCATTCAAGAAGGGAGAATTTGAATTTTTTGTCGCCTTCTTTAACCACTACATCCCCCTCCCTTCCCCTCGTTCATCGTCATTGTCACGAAACCCGCTTGACCAGGCAGGGTAGGGTAGCCGTCCCGACGCAGGGATAATCGTTGTTGCGGGAGCAGGTGTTTTGCTACGGCCAGCAGAATTCTTCAAGAAGCGTCGGTGTGTGGACATGTGTGGCGGAAAGACAAAATCGTGCGCGAGACGGATACGCGGCAGGATCCGGCACTGTTTCCGGCAGAGGTGACCGCAGCGAGGAACCAGTGACCCCGTGCTTCCATAGTGGACTCGCTCGGCTCATATAACGCCACGTCGCGACTACTCTTACGCCTCATCAAATTTTCGTTCTTTTCCTATCGCGCATTTGTTATTGACCATCGTTTTTAGGAGCTGGCTCGCCAGGTTTTTAAGCTGGGGTGAAGTCCCGCGCCGTAACCTGCATTCAATGCTCCTGCTAGCTTGGCTCAGCGCACGCTCGTGTGAAAGAGAAGTAGTCTTCCTCTTGTTCTTCAAGCGCCTTCATGGTGATATTAACGCAGACAAAACCACATATAGCATAGCGAACTGTAGCATGCGGCGCTCGCTCCACTCCGGCACGTGCTTTAGTTCGATACGAGACCGCTTGATAGCGACAACTGCACGCTTCCTCTCTGTTTCGACAGTCGTCAGTCAGTGCGCTTCGATACTAATAACATGAACGAAGAAGACAAGGCGGCGGTATGGAGGGCTCGCAAGGCAGCAGCAGCGTGGGCTCGCCGCCAAGACCCTGCGGTGAGAGCTCGCGAGGCCACAGGGAGACGTGAGCATCGTGCGGACCCCGAGATACAAGCACGCGAATCCGAAGCAGCGCTGAAGCGGCGGCAACAGAACCTCGAAGAGGTACAGCCGCGGGATGCTGCGGTCAGGCGCCGAAAGCGGTACCTGAAGTTGGTAGCGCCGACGCGTACTTCAAGCGCGATCTGCTCCACCACACGATCGGCCGCAGCTG
This sequence comes from Rhipicephalus sanguineus, assembly GCF_013339695.2. NCBI lineage: Eukaryota > Metazoa > Arthropoda > Arachnida > Ixodida > Ixodidae > Rhipicephalus > Rhipicephalus sanguineus. Next base: position 127,982,016 of record NC_051184.2, on the reverse strand, counting down.
CAAGGTGTGCGACTGCTTGTTGTTCGACCACAACCTGACGGCAATCGCTACTATAACAATGTGTCTCCTTTATATGACAGTAGAGGAATTGTACGCCATATCCACGAAGTGAATGATGAGTGAGGAGGTACATTTGCCAAAGTGTGCCCGACAACGTGTGTCACGTCTTCATATGATGTTAGATGACTTGTACGGAAGATGCACGGGTTTTCCCGATCTTCTCCGAGCCAACTCCTCAATTATTCACTACGTAGATATGGCGGGATTTTTTTGTGTATTTTGTTACTATGGTGCGCTTCCATTTTTTTGTTCGCCCATGTATTTAGCGATCCAACGGGCACAAGTGAGTGGTTTTCATGCACGATTTCTTTTCATTAGGATGTTACTTTGAGATTAGGAGTGCGTGCGTGCGTGTTTACCTTGTTTAGACGTAGAGTTCATGGGATCTTGTGGTACCACTCGCAATGTGTCTCGCGTCGCCTGCAGCAGTTTATTCATGTTTTTATTAAGCTAAGGTAAATTAATGTATTCATAACGCTAATTTAATTGTCAGACATGTGCTGCGAATGCCTGACGTTTCCGAGCCAACCCAACCTTATTTGGTGAATTTGAGAAACATCATTGGGGGGGGGGGGTGCTTCTCTGCCATTATTTAGCTCACGCTACTCATAGTCTCCTAGTCTGGTTGCCACTTTTATTCTTGCTTTTTCGCCGGGCCGCCTAACATTATCTTTGTTTTCTTCGGCTCCGTCTTCAATCCTACTTTAACGCTCCTTTCCTTTGCACCTCCACATTTTTTTTGCGATTCGTCACCATCATTGCTATCGTCTGCAAGCGCGCTATCGTCCGCAAGACGCAAGTAGCTAAGATATTATCCGTTAATCGTTATCCCTATTTTTTCCCGTACTAGTTCTTTAACATTTTTCGTAAATGTGCCGTGAATATTATTGGATAGATTGTAACTCTTCGCCTGACCCCATTCTCGATCAGGATTTTCCTGCCCTCCTTGAGGAATACAGTGGCTGATGAATAGTCTTAGATGTTGGCTATGGTATGTACAGATGTTGAGGCATTCCTTTATGACATATTTATTCCGGAACTGTTGGCGTGTGTTCATATCTGTGATTTAATTTGTGTTTATGACCTTCCAAATGTGTTTCTCCTTCATTACCCAGAAGCATGCGTAGTTGGTGCAGCAGGCCTTTCATTCTTTTAATTGTGTTCGATACACTATTGCTTTCCTTCTTGTCCTTGCACGGTTCCACAGCATTCTGGGTCTCAATGGCACAATAAGACCCCAGTGGAGCAGTCGTTGTAATAAAGAAGTATTTTTAATACGGCGTTAATATGGCCGCGAATAGGCTATTTAGCACTGTTGACGTATAGTACAGTAACTACAGAAATACTGAACTACCCTGGTCGGCACGCAGCCATCTTAGTTTATAACACGTGTATCAGCCTTTCTGATGAAGTTGCCGTACGCATCGAGCAACTGCCACCGGTGTCCCCATATAAAACTAGCTACGTGCACACCACGACCGTACAGTACTACCGTACTTAACAAACGGTAAACCACCACTGCTAAAACACCATAATAACGTGTGTAAACGGTCACGCCGGCGGCTACCCGGCGTCGTCGGGGCCGACACCACACCAGCTTCGGCCAGCTTACATAGGTCCAATGACGGCTTTCCGTCATCAGCTAAATAACAGCACGCCCGTCTCAGACCGGCGCTGGCTAGCCCGCATAGGCCAAAAGCCGGCAAGCCCGCATCGGACCAACGCCAGCTCGCCGACATCGGGCCTATGTGGGTGAAAGTAGTGCGAGCGTGACTTGCTGACGTGGGGTCAATATTGCTGCCGTCATTTGCCGAAGTCGGGTCGAGATCGGTCCAATGCCGGCGTGCTACTTGGGATGTTAGTGAATTTGTTAGCTCGCTCCTAACTGTGTTGACGGGGTCTCTCGCTGGGGGTTGAAGACTGAAGTCGCTACGCTCGTTGGCGATTTCGGCCGGCAGCGAGGACGCAAGGTGGTTGAACTTTTTAGAGCGCAACTCTTAGGCCCCCACTCCTGCGCTGTTCGACGTCGCCGTTGTTGCCGTCAGCGGCGTAACGGGTAGGGTCAACAAGGATGTTCTGACAAAAATTTGGAGGCACAAAGGAACGAGGACAAGAAATGAGAGGACTAGTGCCAAACTAACAACTGTTTTATTGGAAAGAACATTGCATTCCAGGTAGCTTCACGCGCTTGCGCGAGTCACATTGACAATCACGGTAACAGAATGACAACCTACTTTGAGTTATCGAAACTTGTCTAAAAAGTGCAATTCGTTGCGATATAAATTCAAGGAAGGCACACTAACACATTGGGCACCCTTCTAATTTATGCAAAAAGCCTCCAACAATTCTCTGGCCACGTGGTTTCGACTTTTCCCAAGCACCCTGGTTTCGAACATCCGGGGCGCGCATGCGCAGGACTTGCAATGTGACGGCAAGTGTAAACCAGATACATTGTTAAGGGAGGCTTCATGTTCCTTTACTCTAATATTTAAACATCGACCAGTCTGGCCGATGTATACCCACAGCTGAGGGGTATTTCGTGAACCACCCCAACTACGTACGCATGGGCAATACGGTTTTACATGCTGTATGTCACAGGCGGCCTTAATGTTTTTGTCAGACACACGGGCGCATAGCCGCGAGAGCTTGTTAGGGGCGGAAAACACTACGGGAACACCGTGCCTGCCCACAACCTTCTTCAGGTTGTGGGTGACCTTATGAATATAGGGTATAATTTCCGGCCTTTTGTTATGCTGATTAGGTTCCGCCCTTTTTCGCATGCCTTTCAATTTCTTGAGCAAGCTCTCCGAAACACTAGTTATGACTGAGGACGGAAAACCAGCTGATTGCAGACGCGACACCTGATAATCAAAACTGTTGACCATCATGCGTTCGCAAGATCTGCCAAGGCGCCTCAAACTTAGGACACTTTTTTGATTTTGGTCGTATTTGCCATTTTTTCACATTTACTTCCTTTTGAGCACGGCATAAAAAAAAGCACGGATGTAATTCACAGTAATGCGTATTAAAACCAGGAAGAAAATTTTTCGACACATCGTTTATAGTTCACGTAAAATTCGGCCGCGAAATCCGAAAACATTGCAGTGAGCAAAAACAGGAGGCCCGCGCTGCCACCTTCAAGTATTTTTCTGGCGCGCTGGGAGCGTTTCTTGGAAATAAAATTTTCTGTTCAGTGCACTTTGAATATGCCCACATAACCTATAAAAAACCCCGGCAAAACAAAAAACACGGTTGATCCTTCCGTCATAGGAATCGGAATAACACGAAAATAAAGCGTGCCCTTACAGAAATAACCGAATGCTTACTGTACATTGATATGAGAGAGTTTGCACAATGTATATTGATGTCTGGCAGCTAGCTAATGGCGCCGTTTAACGTGTATGCACCCACTTTGATGATTGGTGGTACATCTCCATCTCGACGACTAACGTACATGTTAAATGATAAAACAAACCCTTGTGGTAGCTGTAGTACTCAACGGTGAAAGCGTAATCAGACAACGAGGTGTGATAGCCAGAAGAGCGTCGCATATTGGACGCAGAACTTGGTCGCCATCCCGCGACATGTTAAAATGTGATTGAACACCACGGCCGGACTAGAGGGAAACGCAAAGCGCGTGGTGCGGCCCCGGTAGCCCGGCCGCGCTTTTTTTCTCGGGGCGAGCGCGTGAGCATGAAACGCGGTGTTACAGTCATGTGAGGCAGGCGCGCGTCTCAGAGCTATTTTTGGTTTGTGTTAGCGTGATGCTGAGCGAGGCCGACGCATTTACGACGCTTGGGCAAAGGTCGCCACCTCGCGGTGTGTTAAGGCTTTGACAAAATTCAACTTCTATTGAAAACGCGCCGAATGGGACGGACGCGTAAACGCGCTGCAGGTGCTTGTCGCGGAGGCCACAGCAATGACGAATCACTTTACCTTACCACTCCCAGAGGTCAACACCACCCAGCCGACCGGGAGAGTGGTAGATATAAAAGGCGCGTTCGTAAAGCCTCCAGAGTCTGTGAACGTGGCGCAGTGAATAGCGCGCCCGGCATCTGTTGTTGCGGACCGAGCGGTCGTGGGTTCGATGCCCGTTGACGGTACCTTTTTTTCTTTGCCATCTGATTGCGTATAATTTTTCGACGTCATTTCCGTGACGGAAATACGTCACTGAAGTCTTGGTGGACCCCGGCATAAAACACTTTCGTGTTAAAATATCGACGGGACAGGCATGTTCGATTTCTCGTGGAATCACCCTGCTGCTCCCGCACATGAACGCACAGACGTTCGCCTGCGCGAATGTTCATACGTTGTCCAGACTGGCCGCTGTCTGTCGCACATATAACAGCAACGAGTGCATAAAGTGCGATTTCTGTTGTTGTGTTTCTTGATGATTGGGATACTGCACTGTCTTTTCTGATCTTGCACCTTTGAGTGCCATTGCTGTCGACGCATGCTGCATTATCTGCTCAGTGTTATCACTGGTTTTTCCTTGACAGTTTTAAAAAAGTTTTTGGGCTGTCTTGATGAGAGCGTGATGCGTGAGATCATCGTGATTTGAGGTAACATATATTCTTGTGTGTTCCGAAATAAACGTAGTTTGAAGTTATCGCTTGTGCTATCGTTCGCATCCGTGTCTATGCGCTACCCATTCGAAGTTCTGCATTTTTACTAATCTGTGCAACTTGCCACGCTTGCTAATTTTTCTCAATATCTTGTTGGTACTTTTTAAATTATGTAGTTTCAAGGAAATCACTACTTACTTATGCTGACTGAGAAAGTAAAAGAAACTACAGGTAGGAGAAGCACGCCTAAGACTAAATCGGCATGAGCCATCATGGAAACTTTCCAAAGCCCTTCCAAGAGTGATGATGAAATGGTGGTGTCCTGAAAAAGACGGGCAAAAATTACTCCTCTGTTTACGTTTTAGGAAATTGTGCACCTTTTCAATTTAATACACTAGCACTGTTTACATAGATCATATTAAGATCAGTATATTAAGTGTACGTATGACGAGATGAATTGTGGAACATTTTTGAGCAAATGTTTTGACCATATTTCTAATCCGCGATTTCGTTATGAGTTCGAAGGAGTGCATTCTTGCACCAGGGCTGCCTCACACGTTGCCAGCAATTACATGCCAAATTATTCCTCTTTGTAACGATACCACATTAGCAGCAATGCTACCGCATGACACATAGTATAGGTACTTTGAATGAGCAGAAGTAGTTGCCTCAAGGTTACTGGCTAAAGTTTCCATAGGGAGGCCTTAGTAAAAGGCGCTTTGTCATCGTTAAGTGTTAAGTGACAGAGTTTTGACAAGAGTTAGTGACAGTGTTAAGTGACAAGAATTTGGTGGCATCGTATTGCAGTGGCTCTTCACTGCACCCTTCTACGCATGCCTATTTTTTCACTATACAAGTACTTCGATCCGCTATTAAACCATTGTTGAAAGTCAGCGCTGTGTGTTGTTACCTTCCTCTGTCCTTGTCAGTTGCGGTGTTTGTATATTCAGTTTTAAGAAGGTTTAAACCTTGACGTCGCGTGGTGTCGCTGTTCGTAACGCCCAGTAAGAAAAAGAAGCTGGAAAGGAAATGAGCATGTATCTTTTCCTCTTACGAATGTAGTGGCGGGGCTCAAGAATAACAGGGGTAGAGGGGAGTAAAGAAAAAGTGATACCGAGAAAAGCCAGAAGGAGGAAAATTGGCCTAATGAACGGAAAAGGAAAAATAGATGGAAAACTCGGAGACAGAAGCCGGCAAATGGGTAATTGAATGGGCAGGAAGAGGTTAGGCAATTCAAAGAAAAAAAGGGGGTTGGGGATTTTGAAAGACAAGATGAAGGAGTGTTAGACCATAGATACGCTGTTTTTCCCGCTCCTTCAACCTATCTGTACTCTGAATTCATATCGGCTACCACCTCGAGTTATCCTTATCAGCTGACAATATTGGAACAGGATTAGTGTCTCGTGCTGTGCTTGGCGTCACGTGCTACGTGATGCCAACTTTATGCACCTTAATACGGGGCATGACGGCAACGCCAAGAAACCGCCGAGAGTGCCTATATATTGGCTTTTGAAATAAAAAATAGGCAAAAAGCATGGCAATAGGATCGCCTTTTTTCTGGAGTGCAGCATCGCCTCAGTTGTGAAGAACTGGTTCGTTTATATATTCAAAATAATTGCGCACATTGGTCATTGTTTCTACTTTTCACCTATTTATCTATTTACATGAATTAAAATGAAATGAACAAGTTGTACAAACCCACTGATGTATTTATTCGTCTATATTATATATCTACTCATTGTGAAACAGGTTCAAGACTGCAAGAATGTACAATCCAGCGAGTTTGAATGTCGCCCTTTATTGCTGGAGGACACCGTAGCGCTGGGGCCATGCAAAACTCGCGAGACTTTTAGAGGAAATTCAAGAAAAGGGGCAATAGTGAGGGGAAGATGGAAACTTGCAGTGGAAAATTTATGAGCAGGGAGTGTTTGCTGGAGCCAAAATTTTTACAAGTGGACTTGTCGAAACGACGGCTCCAGCAAACACCCTTGCTTACGAATTTTCCAGCTTGGAGCAGAGAACGATACTAAAATATCATATGAAGGGATGTATACTGAGTTTCGATTGCTCGTTCAGAAAAATACCAAATAAAAACGGGGACGCGCCACAATTATTGAGTGCAGCGGCAGCGGCGTGATCACACCTTCGGCTTCGGCGGCGGCGCAGAGCGGGGAGAGCAACGCAGCCGGCGGTGGTGCAATTCTCTCTTCACCGACTAATGTTATTGACGTGTATGTCGCCCTTGTGGACACTGCTGCCGTAGTTTCGGTTATTAGTGGCAGTCAGCCGCCCGCTCAAGATTGCTACGACGCCACTCTCAAACATATCACTTGGAACCGCCAGCGCAGAGCACACCAAGCCGGCCGCTGCATGTAATACTCGTATTGTGATTAACGGCTTCCTCTACGTCGTAGAATTTTTAGTGCAATTTCTTTATGAGTGTATGCACCTGGTGTGATAGGGTGTTCAGAAAAAGTTCATACAGATTGGAAAGGGAGATCTGACGGGATCTTATTTCAAGCTCGTCAACACATCTGTTGACTGTAGTCAGCCTGTACGTATGTCGGGAATTCGCGACATACGTACTGTGGCTGATGACGATTAATTATTATGGCTGACCACGTTGCAGTGGATGAAAAGCTCTAAAGAACACGCTCGTTCTCAATTGGCATTGTGTGATGCCTGAAGTTGCTATTTTACTCTTCTACCACACATTATTATATAGGTTAACGCGATTCCTTGCCGACATGACGCCTGTATATGGTCTCTTTGCAAACGCGTTTCAAGCACCACAATGGCTGTGTCGTAGAATAATCGCCTGCGACGCCGAGGGCGCGGTGCCAGTAATCCCTTTAATGGGGATGGCATTCGCCGGGCGGATTTGAAGGGCGGACGTATCGGCCCCCCGAAACGCATCACGAAAGCGCGGACAATGTATAGTTGGTCCATTTAGTGCGCCAGCGAAAGCCGGTTGTGGTTCAATGACCGAGTCACGCTCTTGTCACTCTTCTCACGCAATACCGATTGAGTTATATATAGAGTTAACGAAGCGGCCGCGAAATCACCAAGATAGTGGCGTGTAAATCATACGGTTCATGACATGCATGTTATCACTGTCTTGTTATGGCCTGTCATTTATATTCGCATAGAGTCATGTTACGCGATATAAATTTTGGTATACATTTCATTAACCAAACGGCCAGGAGAGCACAAAGTCGTAGGCGGATAGATAGATAGATAGATAGATAGATAGATAGATAGATAGATAGATAGATAGATAGATAGATAGATAGATAGATAGATAGATACGTTCAAGGTCGCAGAAGTTTGCTAAGAAATGCTTCGCATTTAATAAATGCCGACAGCCGAGCGCGTAAATGTCGTGCAGTTCGAAATTTTTATTATCGCGTTAGTACGCGCACGTGCGCGTGTAGGCAAGCGAAAAGTGGCGTTATTTATTACCTAATCAGTTCGAGAATAGCGTTATGCTTCATTCACGGCTGCAAAAGCACGGGCATTGCGAACAAACATGCGTTGTTCCACGTAAAATCAACGCCGCGCCGCGGCAGCTTCAGCCGCGCTGGAACAAAAATGGCGGTGGGCCTGGCGGTCGCGGTACATTGGAGACTAGGGAGCTTTGTGCGCACGCGCTCCGCTGAGGGTGATAACAGCCGCGTCGTCTGCTACGACGGCCGCCATTGCGCCCCTCACCACAGCCAGGCAGCATGCGAAACCTGCTACACAACGCTCTTGCAGTGCGCGGGTATGTCGGCAAATATGTGCTTAATAGGGAGCTTTTTGTTTTTTTGAAGATTGTACAGCGTTTAGTGCTCTTGTTGCCTAAATGTTTATTAGAGAAGCATGTATATCATGTTATCTGAAGGCCTGTGCATGTGTTATGCGCTAGAGGTAGACGTAGTCTCTTGTATGTTGAAAACAAATCATCTTCATTACGCCGGCAGCAACACAGTTAAGTTTAAAGCGTTACTTTATTTTCTCGTAAACTCTGCATCCCAAAAACACAAATAATCGTTTGAAGTATTTATATGCATGTCAGCAGCGCCAGCAGTAGGATATGTATCTCAACAGACACATTTTAGTGTTGCGAAGCTACCTAAGAGGGAGGCCTATTATGCTGTGCTTTCAAACACTTTACTCCTTTATTATATATGACATCATACCAGGGCTGGGCAGAGATACACAAAGTATTCCGGAATACACGTATCAAAATACATGAATTGGACGCCTAAAATACAGATACTCAGATACATTTGCATTTAACGTAACGGGATATTTCGGAGATACTTTTGCAATAAGACGGAAAAAGTATTCCGGAATACAGTTACAGCGATACAGATACTGGAATACTTTTTTTTCATTTCAAGGATGCTCATACTATGCAAAGACACCTATTAGTGCAGCATAATTTTGTAAATAAAGTTACAGCGCACCTAAATGTTAATTTCATTTATTTATTTATTACAGTACCATCAGCGCCATTAAGACATTGCAGGAGAGGGGGGGGGGGCGGACAAAGTACATAATTAATAATAATGACGTAATTACAAGTATCAATTCCAATAAAAGTACACTATTTCACAGCAACAGTAACACGGATTGGGCACCGAAATCGACATACTTGGCGAACAAACTAAGCTATGCTAGAAATAGACTGTTCAGAATTCGAAGTCGGTCCCCATCTTCGGTATCCTCAGCCGTCTGACCGTTTCGGCTTCAATTACGTTTTCACCACCACCGACGCTACCAGCACCGATTTCAAAAAGCCGCAAAAGGCGAAGTCGGCTACGGCGGTGGGGGAGCCTGCTACCACAAAAGACCGTTTCACGCATGTAATCAATTAGGAACGCGCCCTGGCATTGGAGAGGTGGCTGAAAGCGCGTCAAGGATAGCCATCTTCTAGTCACTTCCGCCGCGACTACGGGAACTGCTTTTGGAAGTGCCGCCGCTTTGGAAACTGAACGCACGCGAAGCATTGCAAAGCCTGCTCCAAGGCGGTATCCGCGCGGGGGGTCGCGCAGTAATGGCTTGCCACCCGAAAAAAATTAGGCGTGCTGCACTGACCTTGAGAGACAGCGACTTCCGTCGGCAGAGGCCGACTACACTGCCCCCGCGATTCTGCCGTCTGCGGCGTCGCGCGCTTTACCACATGGACCATTCTATGATTGAGCGGAAACCATCGCCGCTCTATCTGTCGGCGACCGGCGGCGCGCCTTTGCTTGATTTGGCACAAAAAGAAAAAAAAAACGTCATTCCCCTATTGGAAACACGCCTCAACTAATTTCCGACATAAAAAAAACAATGTAACGAGATACCCACATCCTGCATAGTATCGCGATACAGGCGATACGTCGTAAATGTATTTCTCTACTGAGATACAAATAAATTTTTCAAATGTATCTCGATACAGAAATACAGATACTCAAAAGTACCTCTGAAATACTATCGCGATACACTTGTATCGCGATACTGCCCAGCCCTGCATCATACATATTGTACGCAGGATAAAGTGCCGATGGGCAGTATCGTGCAAATATTCTGCTAAAATGAAATGAATGCTTCTGTATCATTATTATTGCTGACATTTCTTGCTCACAATCTGTGGTCCCACAATCTGTGGTCCCACAATCGGCAGTCGAGTTGCACCTTGAGTCCTTATCAAAATGATGAAAACGTTGTTTGTTAGTGCGCCAAAAAACTTTGCATACGTGCAGTAACTGTGCATTTTTCTTATTCTTGTATCTACATTTTCTTTTTCTGCACCTGCAGCTTTTCTTTTTTGTTTGCGTGCCCGATTGCATCGCATATGTTATTGAGTGTTATTGAGTCTGTGTGGCAGATGCTCTTCCCCGTTAGTCGACGATAGGATTATGAGGCACGCCGTGCTGGAGCGCTGCATGAATTTTGACCATCTGGGGTTCTTTAACCGGCACTGACATCGCACACATAGGCGTGCGCAGGGTTCTCCATTTGGGGGGGGGGGGCAATGTTTCGTAATAGAGCCCCCTCCCCTCCGTTAGACAAGCGCAAAGTACAACATCCGTCACAGCGGATAAAAAAACACAGAACGATCACGTGCTTCTCATAATGGCACGCCTTTGGTCCCTAGTTAACAGGCAGTAAACATGAGAAGTGAACAGTTCTTGGAATGCAACATTAGGGACATTCGGCCACTATTATCGCTCAAAACCTGCGTAGCCATAACTCAGTACGCGTATCGGGCAGACTTTGCGCCCTCTCCTTGGTGAAATTGGCGCCCTCATAAAACGCGCAAATTGACCGTCGGCGTTGGCGTGCCGCGTCTACGGCGTCGGGGACGAGAGATGCAAAAAGTCATTGTCACGTGATTGCGTCACCATACGACGAGATCATGACGTCACACGTTTTGGTATGACGCCACATGATGCCACCATCACGTGACATCTTAGCGTGGTCAAACAAACTGGGCAGATCACGGAGGCAGTGCAAAACCTGGTGAGGTGCTTCTATCCTTGAGGCAATGCAAAACCACGCTAGTTGCCCAAAGCTTTTGGACGGTAGCGGGGATGTATCAATACATCGACTAAGAAGAATATCATGGCTTTCGGCTTTGAGTCATTTTAAGTAAATGCATAAGGGACCCTGTGAGTTTTCATTGTATAAACTGGTTTCGCGTAAGGTACTCATTATACAAGTTAAGTTTGTGTCTTGCATTTTTTTACTGACAGAGCGTGTCTATTGTGCACAATGCTGTCCCGTCTTCTTACTTTCATGCGTCCGCTTCGTATAGACGCTTCGCAAGTGTTGGTTGCATGCACACTCCTGCATGAGCCTTTACGGCTTCCATTATTATTAATAAAAAATCAATATATTATGCTTGATCAAAGACATGGTATGGGGTGTGTGTGTGTGTGTGTGTGTGTGTGTGAGTGTGTGTGTGTGTGTGTGTAAATGCCAGCCGTTGCCCCTGTTATTGTCCGGTGCACAGGCCATTTATTTGCGCACAATGATGCTGCATTGACAGAAGGAGTTACACAAATAAAGTGCACCAAGGCAGAATTTCTTGAGGACTGCCACCAGTCCCGTCACAGTCTGTGATAACTGCTTAGGATCGGCTGCGTCGGCGTCGCTGACGCTGGGAGGCGCAGTCACCAGCGACAAGCTGACCGACCAACTTTGGGCTGTCCGGCAAGCCGAGGATGCCGTCCTTCGACTCGTCATCACCGACGGAGGGCGGGACGGGGCAGGAGTTAATCCCCTCTTCCGCCCGCCTCGCCGAAAGAAAACTGCCTGACCTTTAAAATGTATATTCCTTCACACACACATACATACATACATACATACATACATACATGGACACAAGGCAAGACAAAAGGCATATATAAACCACGGAAATGAATATTGGAAACAAGAACCTGCCATGGTTTACTAGTGAATATGGTTCTCGATTGCTCACCCAAAGGTCGCGTAAACAATTCCCGCCCGCAGCGGCCCCATTTCGATGGAGGCGAAATGACAGATGCCCATGTACCTAAATTTAGGTGCACGTTAAAGAATAACAGATGGTCCCAATTTCCGGAGCCCTCTATTAAGGCGTCTCTAATAATCATAATACAACGCCCGCTTCTTTTTGTCATTTTCATGTAACTAGTCCGCTGCACGCGTGGCCGGCGCCTTGCGCAAGCCGCGCCCTAATGTCTAGTGAATTTCCACATTATCTTAGAATCTTCTTATAAGCTTGAGCGCGCAAACTCGAACAGTTGAGATTATTCTCGAACTAAGACGGCCACCAGCGATAAGGCTCGAATATTCTATGTCGCATTTATAAAATGCTGGCGCGCCTTGCCCCGGTTCCGTTTATCGACGGCCGACGCTTTCTTTGCCGCTATCATTGTGCAGTGTGTATTGCGGTAGTTAGATTTTGCTTTTCCCTGCCACACGTTCGGCAAAATAAACAGTTTTATCTTGGACACGCACACTGCTGCTTTTTTCGACATGACCCCGTGGCATCTGGTGGAGGTGCTTCCCTGTCAACGTACCGAACGTTCCCCTTAAACCGTGAGCGAAGCCCACTCTTTCAAGGCGACACCGACGCCAACGCTGACCAGCGAGCCAGCCGCAGGCAGCAAGGTCTCCCAAAAGGATACAGACCCCTACCCGACAACATCAGGACGAGAACGATAAAGACGAGAGCCACAATGACGGCCGCTGTGTCGCGCACAACGGCCGTGATGCACCAGCCAAGGGAGCCACCGACTTTCCGTGGATCGTCGTTTCAAGACCCGGAAAGCTGGCTGGAGACGTACAACCTAGTTGCCACCTTGAATCACTGGGTCTCTGAAGAGAAGCTGTGCCACGTCTACTTCTACTTAGAAGATGCCGCAAAGACGTGGTTTGAGAACCCAGAATCAACACTCAAAAACCTGCTGCCTCTTTAGGGACGACGTTCCTGAATACTATCACGAGCATCATCTACAAGGAAAAGGCCACTGCTTTGCTGGAGACAAGAACCAAGCCACCGAATAAGACCTTCACCGTCTACACGGACGAGATGGCGCAACTTTGCCGCTGGGCCGATGCTGTCATGTCTGAGGAGAGAAATCTTCCGCTTCCTTATGCGGGGAGTGAAACAAGACCTCTTTGCAGGATTGGTTCGGAGCCCACCGAAGACAGTCATTGAATTCCTAACGGAGCTTGCAACAATTGAAATATCACTCGAGATGCGGACAAAGCAATACCACGGCTGCTCGATGAAAAACACACGGAGCGGCCTGCCGCGTCGCGGCGCAGGCAACGCGCGAGAGCGGGGAAGCGGAGTTGACAGTTGTCGCCGCATTTCGCTAGGAGGGCGCAAGTAGTAGGGAAGGGCTCCACGCGACGCGCGGGCGGGAAGGAGCGCGCGTTCAGCGGGTAGGTGGAGGTAGTGTTTGTTTTTTTCCACATGAATCGCTCGCACTGAGTGTCACTCAAGACAGTTTGCGCATGTGTGATACACGTTAGGCAAAATGCCGCGTAACTGTTGTGTGCCGTTGTATTCCACGAATGCATCGAAGGACCTGCAAATACGCTACCACGAGTTTCCCAGTAACACAGAACGCAGGGCAGCATGGCTGCGAAACATTTCCCGTGAAGGACCCGGCGGGAAGGGAACAGCATGACAGCCTAATGACAGGTCCTTGGTGTGCGCCTTGCATTTTACGGAGCAGGACTGCAAGAAGACCGAGAAGTTGTGGATACTTTTGCCAACGGCTGTGCCGACAGTGTTCCCCGGTTATCCAAGCTTCATGAGCACGAGGAGCACGCCTGCTTCGAGGAAGAAGCGGCGACGCTCCGAAATAGAAGCCGATAATGCGCAGTCGCGTGCCGAGTGCTCGGCCAATGCTGCTTCAAAATAGCCGTTTTGTCATTAGCAAAAACGGCTCGTCAAGTGACAGCACTGAAGCCACGACGCACAACAGCTTTGAACTAGGGTATGAAACGTCTGTGGAAATGGCATCATTTTCCGATGCATCATGTCAAACTACATTCGACCTTGTTAAACTGCCAGGAGAAGCTAAAAAACATGCGCTGCTTCCAAGCGAAAGTCGCTCGTATGAAAGGATCACTGCAGGCCCTTCAGGAAAAAGTAAATGAGGCTGAGGAGCGCGCGCACTTTTATGAAAATAAGACGGACATTGCCTGTTTTATGAAGGTGCTCAATGGTGCTGCGCGAGGTGACAAGACCGCCGAGATCGTTAGAAACAAAGTTCGCAGTTTCTCGACGAAGAAGCCCCACTATAGTGACGTCATTCTAAGGGAATGTGTAATTTGGAATGCATGCTTCAACAAAAGAGCATGCAAGGTCCAGAAATATCTTTCAGCTTTCCTTGTCGCTCAACGCTCCAGAAATATGTAGGCCATTTAACAGGTGGCATCGGCGTCACTTCATTGATAGAGGACCGGCTGTGCATCATATTCAAGGGTCTCACTGTAGAGCAAGAACCGTTCTGCTCCCTGATCGTTTACGAGAAGGTCATACAGCAGATGGTCATATACGACCGACACGTCGACAAACTCTTTGGTTTCGTTGACCGTGGTGAAGAAGAGCACTCAGCAGCGGTACCCCAAATGGCAAACCGATTAATATGTTTTGTAATAAGAGGCTTGTCAGCACCATATATTATTCCTGTCGGATATTTTTTCACGATATGTCTGAAAGGTGACCAGCTGTTCTGTATGACCATGGAAGTGCTGAAAGTGGACTTGCGGGGTAGACGACCACGCCATGGAAGTCTGCAAAGTTTGCATCAGAAAGCTCTTACGAACGCTTCTTGCCAACTCGGCAAGAAATGTTAATATGTCTGTTTAGCGTCTCGTACGCTTGCCGCAAAAACCTCTGGCCAGGAAGGTACTGCGCCCGTGATTCCAATAACACAGTGATCCTTTTTTCACGCACGTGCAATATAGCAATTATGACTCCCCTGATGTTCCCAATGCTTTTGTTTCTAAGGTGTGAGCAACAGTCATTCCGGAAATACAACCGCAGCTGTCAATGAGCGACTCTCCTGCTGCAAAAAGCACTGTAGCACAAACATGCATTATCGAGGGTGAACAGCGCAACGGCAACAAAAGAGAGAAAACATGACGCGAAAAATCGCAACTCGCACGAGCAACCACTTCAGATAAAACTAACACTTGCTATATTTAAGTTGAAGCATCGCCGGCGCACATTCGGTAGGACGATTACCAATATAGTTAACGCTATAGCAACTTTATTGTAACCCCTTAAAAACCAAGCGCATAGAACAACCTGCGCTGTCACGCCAACCAACAAGCTGCGTTGTGAAGCCGCGACCCGCTGCAAGAATTCCGGCGCTCTCGCTTTCGGTCGCCCCAGAGGCTCCCCCACTGGTGGCGCCGCGACGGCAGCCAAGAGCACTAGGCGCGCGACGCAGTATCCGCTTCACGCGGCAGTGTGTTTTTCATCGAGCGGCCGTGGCAATACAAACGCTCAGCTCTGCCTACAGGCAACACCGAAGCGCACTCACTAGGCAACGACGACCTACGGGAAGCCACCAGAGCGATAGTGCGGGAGTAGCTGCGCATGCTGTTACCTGCGGCGCCGCCTCATTTCGATTTGATCGCCGTCATGGGCCGCGAGGAAGTCTGGCAATCGCTGGGAATTCCTGAACCACCGCAGCCTCATCCGGAAGCTTCTCCGACGTTGCGTAACGCTTCCCCTCCGCGCCCAGGTGAAGGCACGGCACCGCCGCAGTTCCGCCGCCAGACACCGACGCCATACCGCCTACCTGCAGGTCAGCGCTACACCCCGAGAAAGACCAACGTTTGGCGCGCCGCCGACAACCGCCCACTCTGCTTCCATTGCGGAGAGGCTGTTCACACCTACCGCCGCTGCCACTACCGTGTGATGGGCCTGTATGGATTTGCCATCAACGCGCCACGTCCAGAGCGAGATGAACGGCCACGTTATATCGCCGACTATCACGCAGGAGCGCAATGGGCTCCCTTGGACCATCCCAAATGCCATCGCCAGGCCGGTACGTCTCTCCCCAATGCCGACCGTACACTGGCCCAACTCGGGGCCGGTCACCTAGCCCGTATCTGGAAAACTAAGGGCAGCGACCGATGGAGGTGCGGTTGCTTTGCGGCGAAATACCGAAGATCCTTCGCCGCCGCCGCCGACGACGACACTGCTACGAAATCTAAAGCACACGCCACAAGCTGAACGCAGCCCTGACGTGGAAACTTGAAGGCCCGAAGAAAACCTGACGACGCACCGTCGAAACAGCGGGACAAACCGACGAAGCCGTGATCAGACGCCACAAATTCACCGCAACGAATACGACGAACTAGCGACCTCTACGTTCTTATCGGGGCCACAGTATCACAGCTCTCATCGACACCAGAGCCGACTATTCTGTCATCAGTGGGCCGTTCGCCATGATGTTCAAGAAAAAAAAAACCCTAGGAAGGCTCCGGCATCCGGAAAGCTGGAGGTCACCTAGGAAAGCCGACACGGAATGTGCAGAGCGAGAGCCTCCATTAACGGCCGATTTTATCCCGCAAGTTTCGTAGTCCTACAGCATTGCTCGAGGGATGTCATCGTTGGTATGGACTTCTCAGGCCTTCGTGGTGCAATCATTCACCTCAGTCATCGACCAGAGAAAAAGCACAACCACCGTACAGACTGCCATGGAAGCACGCCTTGAATGTGCGGGAAGACCAGGTCAACATTCCCCCTCGCTCCAGCGTCATCATTTCCGTCGGCACTCTGAGATTAGCAGACCTTGAAGGTATCGTTGAAGGCGACCAGCACCAGTTGATTACCCGCGAGATTTGCGTCGCAAGAGGAATAGCCGAGTAGCGGAAAGAGAAAGCAACAGTGATGCTCACAAATTTCGGCAATGAGTATAAGCACGCGAACAGGGGCATGACGGTCGCTTACATCGAAGAAATTGCGGAAGCCATCAAAGCTTTCGCCGCCGTCAATTATTGCAGGCCTACTCCGATGAACCGAGCTCCTGAACCAGCTTTCGACGTCACTCCTAGCCTTCCGAAGCATAAGCAAGAACAGCTCAAAAGCCTGCTTTTCCAATACAAGGACTACTTTTTGTCATCGTCAAAAATGCGGCAGACCCCAGTCGCAAAACATCGCATCATTACAAAGGATAGTGTCAGGCCACGCCGTCAGAGCGCGTACAGAGTTTCGATGCGAGAACGTCGAAACAGGTCGACGAAATGCTACGCGACGACATCATCCAGCCGTCCAAGAGTCCGCGGGCGTCACCCGTGGTGTTAGTAAAAAAAAGAAGGATGGTGCCCTCCTTATGGATACAGACTGGTAGGCTTCAAGTGGCAAACTTGCCTCGTGCACTTCGACGACGTCGTTGTGCTTGTCCCAACCTTCGACGAGCATCAAAACCTCTGGACTCACCCTGAAGCCAGAAATGTGCCGCTTCGCGTACGAGGAGCTCTTGTTCTTGGGCCACGTCGTTAGCAAGTCTGGCGTTCACTCTGAGTCCCGGAAAACAGCTGTCATCGCTGTCTTCCCCACCGCCCCCCGACAAGAAGGCCTACGCCAATTTCTGGGCTTGTGCGCCTATTACAGGCGTTTCGTCAAAGGATTTTCACGGATCGGTAAGGCGCTAACGCACGAAAACCGACGAGGAATTCAAGTGGGGAACGGCACAAATCGAAGAATTTCAAGAATTGAAACGACGCCTGCAGACGCCGCCGGTACTTGTGCACTTCGACGAATACGCCGACATGAATATCCACACCGACGCAAGCAGCGTAGGGCTCGAAGCCGTCCTACCGCAGAGGACTGGCGCACAGCTAAGGGTTATCAGTTACGCTAGCTGGTCGCTATCCAAGGCGGAAGCCAACTATTCCACAACACAAAAAGAAGTGCCTTGCCATCATGTGGGCTACATAAAGCTTCGCCCCTATCTTTACGGCGGGCACCGACGCTCCTTAACGCCGCCGCCGAGTTGCTCCTCCAGAAGTTCAAATGTGAACACCACAGTGCTGGGGTTGAGCAAGAGCGGGGAACGGTGAGACCTGAGGTCGTCCCGTATATACACTGGATTGCACACAACCTCAAGAATGTTGCAAACAGGCACAATGCGTCAATCGTTTTTTCCGCGCCACGGAAGCTATCTCAGCTTTGCCCACGTATACTAAATGATGGGAACAAAAAAAGTGGCTGCGGCAAGAAGCACGTAAACTCTAACACAAAAAGCCACCGGTGTTGTTTACGAATGTCCCTTGTCCTGCGGCAATACATATGTCGGCCAGACGGGAAGGCGTTTGCAATAGCTTGCGTCGGAACTCGAGCTGTCTCTACATGGTAAAGATGGGGCACATTTGCCGGCCCACTGCAAGTCGCACATGTGTGAGCCGTATCTGCATAAAATTCACATTCTGGGGAGAAGCAGGGACACCACTGCTCGAGATCTGTTCGAAGCATTTATTGTTTTTCAGGACCGCAGCAAAGTCCCGAACAGCTATGAATGATTGCCATTGAAGTTTTCAGACGTCAACGATCATACCTGCGCTCGTAAATATACGGCCTGTGCGCGCGTGTGTAATTATTGAACCAGGTTTGTTGTGTCCCGCGACAGCTAGTAGGCCCTTCCCAATCTTATGATGCGTTTTCGCAAGACACCGGAGTGCTGCGGCGAAAGTAACTTAAGGAGCGCTTTTACGCGATCGATGAAGGCCAGAAAATTTTTGAACCCCGGTCCTATGTTGTTATTGTCTTGTAGCGGTGGTGTTCGAGATGTTTTTCGAGAGATTTACGGCCGTGCCCACGCGAGTGCGTCCCCAGCAGTCGTGGATATCCTCGTCTACTTTCGGTCCTTAGGATGCATGATGCCCGAGGACATTGCTTGCATCGACGTGGCAGGCACGTGTACACACAGTACCACGACAGCAGCACGCGTCGGCGCGTTAAACAAGGAGCATGACGCCAACTGCATCTGTAATCTAAACGCGAAAGCACACGGAGACATATTAGGGCCTCCAAGATTCACGCTCACAATCTCGGAGGCTACGACGCGTGACTGAAAGTTTATTCTGAACACTGTGTAAGAAAATTATTTTTCTGACACTGTGATTCTGACGAATTGCGGCGCAGCGCGCATGTCCGCGCTTGCGTTCTCACACCCGCACATGCTGGGCGCGTCTTCCGCGACAGCGCGGACAGGTCCTCTTCGTACCTAAGCGGTAGCGTACGTTTGTATCAAACGTCGCGGGGTGAAAATCGGTTCGTAACAACCGTACTCCATTACACTGCGGGCCAATGGGTCTTGGCCGGGACCAAAGAAAAATTCGTATCATCCCGAAATTCGTAAGAGTCGTGATCGTGTCACCGAGGTTTCACTGTACATTCCTCATTTGGCAGAATGGACCGAGCCCTTGCGCAACCTCATCAAAAAAGACACAAAGTTTGAATGGTCGGTAAATCGCGCTAACGAATGGACAGCTATTTGCACATGGCTCAGCAGCGGACCTTTGTTGTCCGTTTTCGATGCTGCAAGGGAAGCGAAAAATTCTGCTGACGCTTTTGAAAATGAACTGCGCGCCGAACTTCGACAGCAGCACGGTTACAGTTGGCGGCCTGTTGCTTATACATCGCACGTGGTGAATGAAACTAAACAAAGGTATTCGCAAATTGAGAAATAGGTAATGGGCATTCGGTTGTGAGAAACTTCATCGTTATGTGTACGGGTGCAAGATAGTCGTTGAGACAGAGCACCGCCCACTGTTAGCCATTCAATCCAACGAAACTGTTGACATGCCACCACGTCTTCAGCGTTTCTTCCTGCGCTTACTGAACGACAACTATGTGCTTGAATTTGTACCAGGGAAAGAACTTCTGCTGGTAGGCACGCTGTCAAGGTCATCGCCCGTCAACCAGCTCCAGGACACGAGTGGGTCAACTGAAGTAATAGAAGTTAACGCAGCTGGTGCAGTCTCGGACCTGGCAGGAAAATTCTGGATCATTTGGTTGCCACCAACTGCAAGTGACCCTGACTGGAAAGAAGTGATTCGTTACATCAGCGGAAGTAGTAATATTGATAGCTGCTTGAAACCTTTCGCTGCTGAGCTGTCTTTTATAGAGGGAGTGGTGCACGAGCCGGACGGACTTGACCAGACATTGAATATATACAAAAAACCGTGCCGTGTGCCGAAAGTATGCATATAAGCAACCAAGCGAGCGTTTTATGCTTAGATGCACGCCAGATCACGCTTGGTACAGTGTTGGCATTGATATATTTCAGCACGAAGGAAGATAAAACTTCCTAATGCATAATGCATAGTCAAACTACTCCGAGGTGCAAAAAGTGAGCGATACCACGTCTAGCACGGTCATTGCAAAATTGAGGTCATTGTTTAGCGATATGGAGTCCCAGTCGATGTATACAGTGTCAATGGCCCTCAGTTCGCGTCTCATGAGTTAACTACCTTTGCATCCAGGTGCGACTTCAGGCACGTGACATCTAGTCCTGGCTTTCCATAAACCAATGGATTAGCGGGAAAAGGTGTCCAAATAGTAAAACGGATCATGAAAAAGACGCAAGACAATCGCCACGACTTGTGGCTGTGGATGTTCAGTAACCGATCTCTACCACCGGACCACCGGGCGAGCTGCTGCAGGGCAAGGGGCTACGAACCAGGATCCCCGACTTCAGCGCGCAAACAAAAAATTCCGTTTGTAAGCGCAGGCAAGGCGATGGCCGCGAGGACCCACCAGAGCTCAAGAAAATAGAAGTGTTGAGGATGCCAGATAACGCGTGGACACGCAAATTACAGGCCCTGAAACATGCAGCGCCGAGGTCCTAACGCGTCGTTACTGAAGATGGTAATGTGCTTTGTCATAACCGGAGAGGCCTGATTCCAACGCGTGAACCATTTTGACAGGATGGCATCGACAGCGACGAGCTAGAATGCAAGGACGACCAGCCAGAGTTGATAGCACCAATTGGGATGGGATGCACGAAAACTCGCCTTCAACCCCTACACTGCTCCCAAGAAGGTCTCAGAGGATGTCACCAGCCAAGACATCCGTAGTACCACCATAACTTCAATCAAGTCCATTGTGTATCTCGAGTTTAAGAAACTGTTAAAAAAGAGCAATGTGTATTGTGCACACTACGCAAGAGTTGGACGTATCGGCTAGTTGAGTGACGGACAACTAAGATTACCTAGCGCGTGCTTGTGATATCGGCGGCTATATATACCAGGGCTGTTCCTAAATAAACGACATTTCGGTTCGTGCATTGCGGCTAAATGATGTACAGAGGGCGTATCTACTGCTGCAATTGCAACTCGGTAGCTCGTACACACCAAACCAGAGGCAGATATTTCGCTTTTGGAAACGAAATATGTCGTTAAATGCTCAATGGTATTTTCGAAATATTGAGATCAGCCACACCTGGAAGATAAAGAAGGCATCAACTGCCACCTTCAAACTTATCACGTCTTACTGCTGAGGCGACAGATTTCTCAAGTTTGCATGTGTAATGTCGTGGGCGAACCTATAAAGAGACCTAGGAGTCCACGTGTTCCAGGAAACCAGAGCAGAAGAACGTTCTTTTTTTCCCTCCTAAGCATGTACGTGCCACAGTAGATGGCTCATGCATGAGGGCATGTGGCATTACTTCATATCTTATAAAACCACCGTTTTGATGCGATATATGATAGTAAACGAATAAATGATGGTTACTAAATTAACGAAACAATTGTTTCGTGAGGAAAATGGTTTATGCTGCTGTCACAGAGGAAGAAAATAAAGAAATCAGGAGACAACACAAAACAAAAACGAACAGAAGAAAATACGTAGTCGTACGAAAAGTAACTCGATGGTTGATTGAGGTCGCGAAAAGTATGATTTGAACCTTAAAACAAAAGCTATATCAGTTTTAGGAAGTCGACAGGAACATCTGGAGGTGCCTTATAGGAGAACCTTGTAGGTTACGTCGCTACCTCAACGTAGAATCTTTTAGGGGCTGAGGCTGTAACGCATCGACTTTTCTGACCAGTCGCGTTGGATCGGGGTCCACCCCCACAATACCTTGTTTGGTTGAAGGTATCTTCGTGGGGGCGACAATTGTTACGGCGTGCATCCGCAGTTTGGAGGCACTGAATACAGTGTCGCGCGAATCGATGGGCCTCGTTGCCGCGTTGAGCAAAATTGAGCAAAGGTAGATAGGACATGATTGTCATTAAAACCCAGAACAAACCGTGTCCATCATTCGTCGAAAAGTATCTGTCGCCGACCCTAGCCAGAAAGCAAGGTCCGTGAACTCGTAGAGCCCGTAAGGAGTAATAAAAACGGTCTTGTCGCCGCCACACTCGTCAACTGCAGTTGGCCAGCGGCCACTGCGTAGATCAATGGAACAAAAGTAGCGAGCATTGCACATACGATCCATGAAATATTCTATTCATGGCCTGGGATAAGCGTCTTTCTTCATGATCTTCTTCAGCTTTCAAGGTTATCGGTTCAAGGTTTCAAGGTTCAAGGTTTCAAGGTTCAAGCGCCGGATATCATCCTTCTTGTTTAATTTGTGACGTCCAGTCGTACACGCAACGGTGCGGGAGTGGACAAATGCGACTGGCGTGCTTCGTGCAGCAGCTCACCCATGACCGGAGCCGTGCCAGGTTGTTAGCTGGGCTTCACAATATCGCTATAAATTCCTGTGACGTAAAATATGTGAATAACTATAAGAACTACGTATCTGGAACAAAGTTTTTCAGTTTTTCGCCGTGACCATGCTTCAGAAACCGGCGGGAACGCTGGATAAATGTATGCCGCGTAAAGCGAGTAATACTGGAGTCACGTTTATGAAGTACATGATGTAGCTACATTGCTGTCAATTTACATGCCACACAAGTTAAGTGATTAGCTGAGGCAAATTAACTCCGCGAAAGTTGACTGAGTTTTGATGGAACAAAGTGGCGACCGGCTCAACTCTGCAGTCTACATTTAGTTGGCGCAAAGTCATCGACAGATCCAGCAATTCTCTTTCGTACCCTGAGGCTGTTTTTCCGCCATACCGCAGTTTGCAGACTGCGCAGTTCCTAAACTGGAATAGTAAGGAAGAAGTGGCGTATGCCTGGCAAGGCGCATCGCGAACCGCGAGAATAATAAAATAATTTACTTTTTACTGTCGTTGCCCTAAACAGCGCTCTCCGCGCAAGCGAAGCTGTGGCACGCCGTTATACTGTACTACGTGACAGCTATGCTATCACGTGCAAAGCTGGCACGTGAGAAAATTACTCAAGCACTCATGCAGCCCGTGCAACGTCAAGAAACGGAGCGGAACTATAGCACAGATACTTTCGCGCAATTGCCATGTCTTAATAAAATGCAACACGTGCAGTTTGGCGATCACATATTTTGCTTGCGCCCATCGCAAGGGTTTGTCTGACAGATGCCACACACAAATGTCATCGTACTTCCGTAATTTATTTCATGTAAAGTACTTCCGCACTTTGTTTCCAGCTCGGTGCCTTTTATTCTGTCATGTTTCTACCCTACCAGACGGGCTTCCGTGAAAACCTCGACTTCATCATTTACTAAACAAAAAAGTGACGAAATGACAAGAAAGAATGCGTACAAACATCGATGAAACCGGCGTATCCTTCCAGGTTTACGCTGAGCGGCCACATGAATCGCCTTTTCAAAACACTTTCTCGCACGTCCGTACTTTCTGTCAAAACATCGAAAATATTATTGATTTCTTATAATTTATGTCCTTTCTCTTCGTCTGAAGCCTTAAAAGAATTCTGTACTGCTAACCTTCTGAACGTCTACCCATTTAATCATATATGTTGCCCTTGCGCACACAGACTTGCATCCAACGCGGGCGTAGTGGAGGAGACGACAATGCACAGCGCGCCAGTGCGAACTGAGATGCCCACATGTGGCCACTAGTGCTGCTGGCGGCGCAGCGATTAAGTGGACTCTAGCCCCATCTGTAGGTGCTGCACGTTTCCAATATGGCTGTTGTCGAACGGATCTTTCGGTGGCTTCGCTGATGATACGTTGCTGCGCAAGTGGTGTCTGGGTAATATTCAACATTTTAGCAAGACAATGTCGAAATGAACCTAGTATATCGCCACGCGCTGGTTTTGTTATTTTTATACAAGTAGCCCGTTGCCCGCGTAGCCACTGCCTTGCGCAAGCCGCTCCATAATGTCTGCGAACCTTCCAAGTTATGTTAGAATCTTCATATAGGCTTGAGTGCAAGAACGCCAACAGCTGAAATTTTTCAGGAAGTAACGCGGCCACCCGCAATAAGTCTCGAATTTTCAAAGCCGCTTGTATATGTGCCCACGCGTCTTGCTGCAGATCAGTTCTATCGACGGCCGATGCTCTGTTGGCCGCTATCAGTGTACAGTGTGTATTGTTGTAGTTTGACTTTCTGTTTGCCGGCCACAAGTTCGGGCAAATAAAGAGTTTATTCTAACACACCGACTGCTGCATTTGTCGACGTCCCGACCCCGTGACATCTGGTGAAGATGCTGCTCGTTGATATTCCGGACACCGCCGTAAAGCCGTCAACCCCGCCCACCTCGCGAAGAAGACGCCGACACGATCAGCGACAGCCGAGCCAGCCGCCGCCTCAACGAATTGCCTCCACTATACGGACCCCTAACGAACAAGCCTGAAGCCACGGTGACAAAGACAACAGACATGACGACGGCTGCAGCGTCCCCTGCAGAGATATTGATGCAGCCGCCAAGGGAGCCGGCGACATTCCGTGGTTCGCCATGTGAAGACGCCGTAATGGGGCTGGAAACGTTTGAAAGGGGCTGGAAACGTTTGAAAGGGCCGCAACATTTAACAACTGGAACTCAGCGGACAAGCTGCGCCACGTGTACTTCTACCTGAAGGAAGCAGTAAGGGCATGGCTCGAGAACTGGAAGTCCACACTTCGAATCTGGGACCTATTTCGCAGCGCTTTCCTAGGCATGTTGTCCCAAAGGAAAGAGCCGAGGCGTGACGTGCGACACGGGTTCAACTCCCGAACAAAACCGTGGCCATGTTCGCGGAAGAGATGACCAGGCTGTTCCGCTACGCAGACCGTCCTGGAATTCCTGGCGGAGGCACCGACGATCGAGAAGACTCTGGAAATGCGCAACGGACAGTACAATCTCCGCCTAATCTAAGAGAGCGCAGCTGTTCACACCCTCGGCTACGACAATTTGTACGAATTGATCCGATCAGTTGTGCAAGAAGAGCTGCGAAAGCTTCCAGCTTTTATGCAGCCGGAAGTGACTTCGATCGTAGACGTTGTGAGGGAGGAAATTCAACTGCCACTCGGTGTTCCTCAGCGAACACTGCCGCAGCCACAAGCCTTGAGCTACGCCGCACAGCCGCAGAACCACCGCCAGACGCCGCCGCCATCGCCGACGCCATAAAGCCCGCCTGCCGGACACCAGTACACCTCGAGGAATACCGAGGTTTGGCGCGCTCCCGACCACTGCTCACTCTGCTACCATTCTGGAGAAGCTGGCCACACATACCACCGCTGAGAGTACCAACGACTGCGTGGATTCGCCATCAACACGCCACGTCCCCAGCAGGGTGAAAGACCACGTGACATCGCTGACTATCGCGAAGTAGAACATTGGACACCCAAGGACCTTCCCGGTAGCCGTCGCGAGGCTGCTACGTCTCTAAGGGTAGTGACAGATGGAGGGCAGCAACCCATGGAGGTGCGGTTGCTGTACGACGAAATAAAGAAAATCCTCCGCCGCCGACGACGACGCCCCACGAAATTAGAACACGCCGCAAAGCAAACAGAGCCCTGATGAGAAAACCTTGCGGCCTGAAGAAGACCTGACGACGCAACGTAGAAGCAGCGGGACAAGCAGATCTGGGCGCGACCCGACGCCGCGACTAAACCACAACGCAAGACGACGGACCTGTGACCACTACTTACTATTCGATGGCCAAAACGTAACCGATCTCGTCCACACTAGAGCCGACTCTTCGATCAATAAGTCACCATTAATAACCGGACTTAACCTGCGAGCTTTGTTACCTTACAACATTTTTCCTGCGATGCGATACTTGCGATGGACTTCCTAAGTCACCACGGCGCCGTCATCGATCTGAGGTCTGAGTCAATAGCGCTAACCTCAATAAAAGCGCTGACGCCCAATACGACGCCAAGTAAACACGCATTGACTGTGGTATAAGAGGAGGTAACGGCTCCGCCTCTCTCCATCGTCACATTTACGTCGGCACCGAAGAACTCGCAGACCTTTAAATCGTCATCGAGGCCCTTCAGCACCGTTTCTGAACCGGCAGATGTTCGTCACAAGAGGAATAACCTAGCTGCGTGAATCCAAAGCAAGGTAATGCTGACAAATTTCAGCTACAATATATCAACCTAAATATAAGTACGACGGTCGCCTGCATCGACGAATTCGTGCACGCCAGCAATATCCTCTTCTACGCTACCGAACCTGCTTCGACAGATCGAGGTCACCAACCCGATTTTGACGTCAACCCAAGCCTCCCGAAGCAGAAGGAAGACCAGCTCAAAGCCATCCTCCTGCAATTCAATTACTGCTTCTCGTTGTCGTGAAGAGTTCGGCAGACCCCAGTCGCGAAACTTCGCATCATAACAGAAGAATAAGCCCGACTAAACCGTCAGAGCCCGTATCGAGCTTCGACACGAGAACGCGAGGCTATTAACAAACAGGTCGACGAAATACTATGCGACTACATCGTCCAGCCATTGGAGAGTCCATAGGCTTCAAATGTGGTGTTAGTGAGGAAGAAGGATTGAACCCTACGTTTCTGCGTCGACTATCGTCGCCTCAACAAAGTCACGAAGAAGGACGTGTACCCTCTCCCGCGAATAGATGGCGCCCCAGATTGACTCCACAACGCGAAGTACTTTTCGACGATGGAGATCAAGACCAGCTACTGGAAAATCGAAGCCGACGGGAGATATCGAGAAAAGCCTGCCTTTATAACATCAGACGGTCTGTTCTATTTCAAGATCATACCCCTTGGTCTTTGCTCGGCACCTGCGACATTTCAGCGCGTGATGATATAATAATGGCCTGCTTGAAGTGGCAGACGTGCCTCGTGTACTTGGTGGATGTCGTTGTCTTGTCTTCAAAGTTTGACGAACAACACCGGCGCCTTGAAGCTGAGCTTCAAGCAATCAAGACCTCTGGACTCACGTCGAAGCCTGAAAAGTGCCGCTTCGCCGACGAAGAACACTTGTTTTTGAGTCATGTGGCCAGCAAGGATGGCGTTAGCTCAGACCTGTGGAAAACAGCTGCCATCGCTGCCTTCCCGTTATCCACTCACAAGAAGGCCTACACCAATTTCTGGGCTTGCGCGCCGGCTACACACGTCTCTTCAATACATTTTCACGAATCGCCGAGCCGCTAACTCACCTCACGAAGAGCGACGTGCCGTTCAAGTGGGAAATAGCGCAAATTGAAGCATTTCAAGAACTAAAACAACGTCTTCAGATGCCTTAGGTACTAGCGAAATTCGACGAATACACCGATAAGAAAACCCGCACCGACGCTATAGCGTAGAGTGGCGGCGTCCTTGTCAAGAAGGCTACGTGCTGGATGGCCCACGAGGTATGCTAGCCTGTCGCTATCAAACGCCCAAAGCAGCTGTTCCACAACAGAATAGAAGTGCCTGGCCATCATCTGGGCTACATCCAAGTTTCGCCCCTTCCTCTACGGCAGGCCATTCAAAGTTGTGAGTGACCACCACGCCTTGTGTTGGCTAGCTAATTGGAAGGACCATTCAGGTAGCTTCGCACAGTGGAGTCTAAGACTTTAGGAATTTGACATTACCGTCGTTTACAAGTTTTCCGGACGTGTTTTCCTGAAGAAAACACTCCGACGCTGGCTGCCTGTTTCGTGCTCCCGTCGAGCAACTGCCACAAGACGACTAGGATGATTATGGTTTCTTGGGAACCATAAGTGCCGATAAATTCGCCGAATGACAGCGAGCTGACCCGGAACTAAGGGGCCTTGTAGAATACCTCGAGTGCAGGGCCGCCGTTGTTCCGATGGTACTGAAGCGAGGAATGGCGTCGTTTTTGTTGCAAAACGGCGTTCTCTAAAGAAAGAACTTCTCGCCCCTTCGAGCCAACTAGCTTCTTGTGGCGGCTTCAGCATTGCGACCAGAACTCTTCCAGGCTCTACACGACGAGCACACGGCGAGACGCCTCGGTGTTTCCCGCAGTTTCGCAAGAATGCAGGAAAAGTACTACTGGCCGCATCTTGCCGCTGACGTTGCTCGCTCATTGGTGGCATACCGAGACTGCGAGCGACGCAAGACACCGCTGCGAACGAAGTACAGCAGGATTTCTTCAGCTGTTCGAACGATTTCATCAAATCGGTATGTACCTGCTGGGGCCGTTCTCTACGTGGCATTGCGGGAATAAATTGATCGTCGTAGCTAGCGGCTACCCTACCCGCTACGCCGAAACAGGGGTCTTACCCAGAGGCAGTGCCGCCGAGGTAGCGAAGTTCTTCGTTGAAGACATCGTCATGCGCCAAGGCGCCTGAGATGTCCTCATCGCCGACAGAGATACAGCCTTTACTGCAGAGCTAACTTAGGCGATCTTCATATACAGCCAAATAAGCCACCGCCGGAGCACCGCTTACCACCCCCAGACCAATGGCGTCACAGAGCGTCGAAGCAAGACCATCGCCGACATACTGGCCATTTACTTCGACGTCGAGCACAAGCAGCGTCTCCTCTATCTTTCTGTGCCTAGGCGAAGGAGAGGAGCGCTATGGGAACCGGCCGTCGGCGTTAGTGTGGCTTTGAGCCGGTAGGCGCCGCCACCTAGTATACCTGGAGCCTCGTCGTCGCTCGCGGAAACGAATGCCATGGCTGCGTTCGAAGCTGCTATATGGTTCAATTTTCGGCTTTATTCGCGCTGTTACAGTTTATTGGAAACTTGTAAACGGGAATCATGATGCACTTGTTCTGGGAAACCAGAACATTTCAAAGGCATCTGATGTTGACGGCTATTTGATCGAGACGTTCGTGCGTCGCCTGCTAGGCTGATACCAGAGAGCGGATATCAGTGATGCGCAAAATATTGTTTTGTCATGGTTACGTTCCCTTAACTGAGAGTCGGTTTTTGACTGTCTGAAAGAAGATATTTGAAAGCAGCAATCGCTAGGAGCTAATAATGAAAGCTTGGGCGCTTAAAGTTGCCCGACGCGGGCTGTCATATGCTGGTGTAGCACACTACACGCAAGCCTGGTGTCCATGCGCTAAATAGCTCGAAATGTTAATAGACTGCCTCCAGGGATATACGTGATCACCCGTCGCCTTCGCAAAGCTTTTGAGAATTACATTTTCTGCCACCGAGTGAAACCAACAGCTCGTCCCATAAAACTAGGAACTATTGAAGTGATTCCACCAATTCAGATTTTAACCCAGTTAACTCGTGGTGGTACGAAAAACAAGCAAAAATAGCTGTATATGCCGCGCCCTTCCTACAACATTGGGCGATGTGTGTGAAGAGACGCTGTTGATCAAGTCTAAAGTCGCAGTGCCGACACTCAACTTGAGCCAATGTGATAGGCGTGAAAAATGCGGCCTCTTATTTGCTTGTGCTCGTCTTTTTATTTGTCGACGGATTGTTGTAGCCTCAGTGTATGTCCTCTCAGCTGTCTTTCTATGCTCCTCCATACGGCCTTTTCGGTAGTGAGCAAAGTAGAGGCCGAGTGGCTGCCGGCCTGGGCGCTTTTGTCGCATGAGGCAGCCTGCTTAGCCTTGTGCACGCATTCATTGTGGCATTTGACATGACGATTGTCGGTCATTTCGCTGGTAGCGAATGTAGTGTACATGGGCTCCAATTGGTCGGCATCGGGATCTAATGTCAGTGCTACACATCGCAGCGATCGACGGGCAGCGTTGCTACTTGTACATGCATTGGTTCAGTTCAGACGCAGCACAGGCATGTTTAGTGATACTTGCCATGCTTGGTTCAGTTGTTACCTTGGGCGGCAAACATGAAGGGCACTCTGCAAAGACTGACGCTACTGCATCCTTCATAAGCTGCCGCTCCTTATACTATATGAAATCTTTGAGGTGTAAATGACGGCTACATATTTTAGTGTACTTTCAAGATCTATTAAAAGACTGACTATCCTGTCTAATTGCTGCAAGCCACCTCTCCTCAACACCAGCGGCAGCTGGAATTTTATGGAACGGCAGCCGAACAGTCTATTAAAGCGAACGTCTTAGGTTGAATTCCAATGACGGAGTCGGAGTAGCAGATAGACTCTGCGAGAGAGCACTCGACTCTGGAATAAAGCAACGCTTACAAATCCGCGATGAGAACAGAATCCGCGCCGCCGGAGCAAGCATGGGAGCAAGAAGGAAGCGGAAGTGCTTGAGTTGCCCGGAATACCTTGCGTGTAGTTATTCCATTCTGCTAATTCCGCTGTCCAATTCCCGCTCGTGCACGGTAGTTTCAGCATCGCGGTCACTATCCCATGAATCACTCATGCAGAAACTGGAGTTTTCGGACTCGGAGCTCTCGTTATTGATCAGGGAAGCAATGCCGCACGATTTGTCAAGACGCCCATGTCGCCTACCATTACTGTCAAAACACGCGACACCGGCAGCGCCCCCAAGCTGGCAAACGTGTTAAAGGAAGTACGTCACGCCGAGTTCCAGTCCAGTCCGCCGATTTTGGCGGAGGAACCTTTCCTGCTCCACGGAGTGACTCCCGCTTTAAATCCTCTCCGACTCTTCCATTGGAACGCTTGACTCCCCCCTTCACTCTGCCATTAGACACACTTGCTCCAAAAGGAGCAGAAAAGCTTGCCCCGACACCGCCATTGGAATTCACATCGGGTGCCTCATAAAACGCGAAAATTGGCAGTCGCTGGTGTCAGCACCAGTGATGCAAGAAATCATCATTAAGTGATGACGTCATCATGTGACGTCACAGAATATAAAATGTTCTGACATCATCGTGACGTCACATAACGGGACGTCGTGATATTATATCTTCTCTTGGTCAAAATGGGCCGGCCACGGAGGCATGCATAACCCTGTAATGCCCAAGAGGCGTTCCGCCTTCAGAAAATTCTGAAAAAACACTCAGCATAATTACTCTTCTTGTAGAGTTCATTTTAAGAAAAAAAAGGGTGAAATTTTATTTCGATCATAACTTAATTACTCTTAATTAAAATTAATTAATTTCATTAAATGAATAACTCAGTGTCACTTCATTATAACATGTTAAATATGCAATATTGGCTTTTCCATGAAGCTTTGACGGGCTTATTACCTCTTTTGAGGCATTATTTTTAATGTATCATATATGATAGAGTGGGTTTTACAGGGATAACCAGCTATTGGTGCAGAAAACTTAAAGCGCCTCCGATCCTTGAGTCTGTACGAAAACCACGTTAGATGCAGCAATATCTCGGAGGGAGGCACGGGATGTTCATTGCATTGACTGGGAAGAAAACGATGGATTTTCCCTTTCAGATGTCTTAAAGGGCCCCTCACCAGGTTTGACAATTTTGAGCTGACGAGCGCAATGCATGCACTGGGCGTTCACGATTACGTCTGCCAAAATTTGCAACGCTACGCGTCACGTAAATGGGTCAAATTTCAAGCTGAACGCCGCTTGCCCTTCTTCTCGCGGCCGCGCGCCCAGAGAATGAGGGGATGACGTACATGAGAGAATGGCCCTACGTAGATGGTAGTGCTGTGACGTCGCTCCTCTACGTAGACGACTGTGCTCTGACGTCGCTAACAGTAGCACGTGACACTGCGATAATTATTTGACACGACGTGTAGTTGGTGTAATTTGTTGCTTGATTGGATAAATAAAACTTGAGAGCAATAATAAAACACACAAACGGAATGTGTGCGTTTTCTGTTTTAATTTTTACTGCGAATCGCAGCGAGATTCGAGACTAATCTACCTCCTTTTCGCACGCGTTCGTGTTCTCGCGCTTTGGGCATCGTGCAGACGCCACCCTTTACAACGAAACTAATTTTCTACCGCGTTCCAGCGCTCATTATAGGCTCATTTATCCTCCCGCGTCTAACTAGATGTTCATGCGGCACACCTCTCGCGCCCGTAAAAATGTTGCAGTTTTCGTGCTCAGTAATAGGTTGAAAAGCCAAGTGATCGGCGAGGGTGCATTCGGCATAGCTTGCAGAGATGAAGCTCAAAGAACGCCGCCACAACACCGCTCGCGTCTCGGGGGCTCGGGCTGGTTCGGGCACGTCATGCGCTCGTGACATTTTGTGCGCATGACGTGTTCACGCGTATGCGTTATGTGATCCTCCTGCTCGCGTGCCGAAGAGGGCAGGGAAGGGATTTTGCTTGCGAAGGCTACGCGGGGCGAGCGGCAAGGGTTTGCAGCTCGCCTCCTCGCATCATGGTTTCGCGCCGCTACAAATTATTGTTTTTCTCAGCTTCTAACCGACCGATTAGAAATATTCTTGTGGCATAATGCTCTTAATTGGGCTCGCAACAACTTACAATGTTTAACTAAAATTCGTTAGGTCACCTGGTGAGGGGCCCTTTAAGTGAATTCTTAACGTATCCTGTGAGTTGTTTTTTTTTCTTTATCAATAAAGGGAACTAAAAAAGGACAATTCTTATTTCTTTCCGTTCCATTTGCAGAGTGGAATACCACAGTATCACATAATAAGGCATGTCAATGACGGGGTTGCAATAGCTTGAAATATAAAATAAAACGCGAGTGCTATCAAACTCAAATACAAGCATTGAACTGGCAGCACGACCTGAGAGAGTGCCTGCGGAATACGTAAAGTGGGGATGGAAAGAAACGGGAACATGTGGCATCTACAGTTCTTGCTGTTTTGCATTCATTTATAAGTAGTTGTAGCCTGGATGATTGATAAAAAGACGGAGTCATTCATGATACAATCAAAGACCATCTAGCGTCTTTTTATTGCCACCACGGTCATAGCGTGATGAAAACAGCGCGCCTATATTTTGGCGATTATTTCCGTCCCACTGTACTCGTGAATGCCTGCGAGAAGCACGAATACAATTAAACTCGGATGCAAACACGAATTCTTGAGCTTCGTAATAGCGCGGCCGTTCAGCGCCAGCCTATGGAAGTCTACTCTCACAGCGCCACCACGCGAGAGCGGCGAGAAGACGCGGAGCGCGCGCTCGACAGCCCGAGGAGAGCGTTCGCCAGGCAGTGAAAAAAAAGAGGAGGCGCTGACACAAGACGTGGGATGCCATGCTTCCGTACGTGACCTTCGCATACAACACGGCCGTGCAAGAAACGACGAAGATGACGCCATGCAATTTGCCATACGGAAGTAACCCAGCACGACGCTCGACGCCATGCTACCCAACATCACCGACGAAGAAAATCTTCACGTGATTATCTACATTGAGCGCTACCGAAGAAGCCCGACACATCGCGGGACTACGCATGAAGAATCAGCAGGCAACCGACAATCACCGTTACAATGTTTGATGACGCTTTGTGGAATACGATCCCGGAGACATTGTTTCAGTCCGGACATCTATACGCCGAAGTGGACTTGATGAAAAACTTATTCGGCGATACTTCGGGCCATACAAGCTGCTTCGGCGTCTTGGCGCTCTAGACTACGAGGTCATCCCGGACGGCATCACGAAGTCTCAGCGGCGGCACCACGACCTGATATCCATAGTAATAAACAGCGCGAAAAACTGTAGACACAAAGGAAGAACAACACGGGGCGAGCGCTGGTCCCGTGTTGTTCTTCCCTTCTGTGTATAGTTTTTCGCGCTTTTTGTTACTATGAATGCATACCGACTAGCGCAGCTTACCACTGACCTGAATTTGTCCATGTTGAGCGCCTTAAGCCGTTTTTTACGCGTTAGCGAAACTTAGGACTCTGCTTTTTCGTTTATCGCTGTACTTTGTGTATCCACTTTTCTCTCTTCCGATTTCGTTGACAAGGATCGGGACGGTGCTTTTTCATGGGGGGGGGGGTTAAGTTACGCGTGCTTTTTTGCTTATTTTATGTAAAACTTCGTTCCATGCGTACCCG
Source organism: Rhipicephalus sanguineus (assembly GCF_013339695.2). Taxonomy (NCBI): domain Eukaryota; kingdom Metazoa; phylum Arthropoda; class Arachnida; order Ixodida; family Ixodidae; genus Rhipicephalus; species Rhipicephalus sanguineus. The sequence continues at coordinate 127,947,819 of NC_051184.2, read as the reverse complement.
CTGCTTTCTGCGAGCAGCGCCGTAATGCCTGGGAACTTTCTGGGTTATGTAAGAATCTTCTGATTGTCTTGAGCGCGAGAACGTGGACAGCTGAGATTATTCTGGAACTAACGCGGCCACCAGCGGTCAGTTTAATAGACGGCCGACGCTCTGTTTGCCGCTACCAGTGTACATTGTGTATTGCTTGAGTTTGCGTTTCCCGGCCACAAGTTCGCCCAAATAATGCGTTTAGTCTAACACGCTGGCTGCTGCCTTCGTCGACGTCGCATCCCCGTGACAATATCCAAGAGACGTTGCCGTTGGGCTGAAGCTAGACCAGGGTTGGCGTCTAGAATACTCGAGAACGCTTTGGCGAAATGGTCGCGCAGAGAAAGAGGAGTTAATGTTCAGGAACTATAGACGTCGGCAATACCCTCAAGGTATGCAATAGCTGGTGCGTCTTGTAAAATGACAATATTTTTCGCTGCCGCTCGTCACAAGAAGGTTGCTTCATTGAATTTAGGCTTTCTATTCCAGTAGGCATCACCAGATGAACACCTGCCATGCGCAACTAAAGTCTTGGCCATGGTCTCCTGACTTTGTTCGGCTTAGCTGCCAGTGCGCAGCGCATGAAGGAATAACGGGCACGAGTGTTGATGAGGGCAGTGACAGCATGAATATCAAAGAATACGGTGATGTCGGCAGAAAAAATCTTATTGCTCTCGGAAAATAAAGATAAGAACGGTCGTCTTCGTGTTGTTGCGTCGAGGGAGGTTCTTTGAGTGTTTGTTGGAAAGCAACTTCACCCCCAGAAACCGCGGCTGCAACTTTCCCCTGCGAAGTCGAATCGGGCGAGCTAGGTCACGTATACCGGCAAGGAGATGGTGAACACAATTGGCCGCGTTGCACAGTAGAATGAATTTGCTGGCCTGTGAGATCCGCTTCAATTTCTCCGGGGCCTTCCCCGTGGCGTGGGCACCGCGCGTCAGGGGACAATCGGCAGAGTTAGCGGTAGTGGCAGTCGCGATACACGCGACCCGCTTCGTCACAGTGATAGCAGAGCAGACTGTTATGCGAAGCGCGTCATAGGCCTGTCTTACTAGCCCTTTCTCGCGACCCAGGTGGAAAATACGTAGCTGCCCCTGGAACATTGAGCCGTGTGGTAGATGAAAACTGCCGATGGCGCATGAGCCGTCACTGCCGTCCCGACTGTTAGAACGAGGGCTTCAGGTCATGGTCGTGAGAATGGTTGCAGGGCCTTTTTGATTTCACTCCTGAAAATGTCCGCGACTGCTGTAATGGGTGGTTGGAGTACAGCTTGTTGTCTAATTCTAGAGCACGCTTGTTGTCTAATTCTAATGAAGTCTGCGATGACATGTTTGACGTTTTCAGACCAGACAGGGCATGCAGCAACCGCGATGTCGTAGCGTTCGTACTATAATGACCGCTGCTGGAGAGTTCTCTCCATCGTGTTGCCTTAATAATTACCTCAGCCACGGTTTCGGTAGAGTTCGTGGTCGTCCCGCTAAAAGCTGCTGTTTTACTCCACGCACCACATGTTACACCTTCTCTTCGGACATTGCAGGGTCTGGGCGCCTCAAAAGACGAAGCATATCGTCGACGAACATCGAGACTCTCTCCTTTGGTCGCTGGTTTTTTAAAGAGACCGTTAGTTGAGCTCGCTATCTTCTTTCGGCGTTGCGGTATGCGTCACGGACGTGTCGGCTAAATTATTGCGATGTCGCAAAGGAACCTTCATAATTCTGCTACCTGGTATGCGACAAAATTTCCAAAGTGAAGTAGATTATCCGCAGCTTGCGAACGTGATCCCACTCGTTGATGATGTCAACCCGGTCGAAGTGGTGGAGCCAGTCATCAACATGCTCAAAGCTATCTTCGTCGAACGATCTGGGCGTCTGCGGCGCATGAAAGACGTACGGTGGAGAAGACTGGACATCCTGGGTTCGGTTCGCCTGGTTCGTAGTTGTTGCGTCCTTACTTCACGTCTTGATGACAAGGGACCGAATTCGGGTCTTAGTACTTGCATTCGGCGACTGCTTCTAGCAGCGAGAGCCGTAGCTCTTCCGGATGTGCTAGTAGCGAAAGCGGAAACGTGGGACAAAAGGTGAAACACCCAGCACCTCCACTACAATAGTCTCGGGTGAGCCAAGAAAGAGAGCCTGGAGTCCAAGCCTTCCCCGAAATCAGACCATAAAAAGGTTGTATTCTTTCGCTTCTAAGCGTGTACGAGGCAATGCGAATGGCTCATACATAATGACATGTGGCATATAGTGCAGGCTTCAGTGCTTCATACGCATCATCCGTGTCACAAAAACCGTCTAATATAGGCAGCAATATTCGTGTTCATTTCTTAGATGTCTGTTGAAGGCTCGTCGTGTGTGCAGCTCCTAGGGCTGCTCATGGCAGTCTGTAAGCCTCACCAAGTGCATTATCTTAGCATATACTTTATGGTCACATTCACTAATTCATTCTCTTGAACCACTATTTTCACTAAGCTTCCGTTTCAACCGCTTCCGTTTCAACCGCGCAAAGTTATGCGCACTCAACAATATCTCTGTTACCTTTCAGCAAAGTACACACAACAAACGACCTTTAAAATGTTTTATATATCCAAGATATATTCAAAATAATTAAGATATTCGATAGCACTTGCGAATGAAAACTATGCTTGCAGGCTTTATGCTGTAAATGTGATCTCGGTACTCATGTTGAAATTCTCTTTCGTGGTTTTCCAGTCTACAATTATGTTCCTCAATTATTCCTTTCCAGTCCAGCTTGTAGACCACGAATCTTGTCCAAAACCACGCTTCTTTGTGTAGTTAATGGCAACGTTTTTTTTTTATATTTGAAAGGCAGTTAATTGTTGCAGCAATGGCCACCTTTCAATCGTCTTGTGAGGGGTTGATTTTCGTTATATCCAGTGCCAGTTTTTGTTTTATGTCAGGCATGCACACGAGTCATAAATAGTTATTTCTGTGTTAGGAAAGTAAGTGCCTCTCGAAGCATTTGTTACCTTAGACTATGTAAACTATTATTCACCCAGGGTTAGCGTTACCGACGCAGAGTGTGATATTGTTTGGGCCACTCCTTGTTGAGGACTAATGGAGAACTTCACCAGCTAACAGCCACAATGCTCAGCTTCTCTTTCACATTGTTTCGGAAATGTCTTCGGACATGCATGGACTTTCAAATTCTTGGAGTTTCCTAAACCGAAGTGCTTGTCTTTCAATGACTCAATCCTTGCTAATCCCAAGCCGATGTGCTTTTTCTATCGTTTAAGGTTAGCTTGCTATTTTATAAAGCACATTTCTTTAAGAAGCGGTTCAGGTTCTGACAAAATTTGCCGATACTTGTATCAGAGATGCCGCAGAATACCCGGCTATGCTGTCTGCTGTGATGTTCAAGATTATCTTATCTTGCAGCAGCAGTATCACCTTCTGCTCGGTGTCATAGCGAGCAGTGCACTCAGTGACGCCGGCTTCTAAATTTGCCAGCACTGACGTTTTGCCGTCCACTGACGACGCATGCTCAGTAAAGTCATTTATAGCTGCCTTCTGTTGTGCTGATTCGCCTCAATGGTATTAAGCTCTCGAACAAATACGTTTTGTCCGCCGAAATTTTCTGTTGTGCCACGTCAATGGCGGGCACTGGACTCACCGCAGAGTATTTGCAAAACGAGACAACGTCATCCGACGACGAGAGTGGTTTCTTGCATGGGAGTGCATGCGCACAGAGTTATAGAGGATACGGTTGTGGAACCAGCAGGATAAGAATGGTAAACTTTCTAAACAGGAAACAGTCACTAAACTGCACGAGACACAGAACGTGTGTGCGCGGCACTGCCATAGCACTGCCGGTTCCACGTCCAAGAGATGCGCTGTAGCCTACCGCATTTTGTGGGCTGGTGATGCCTGTGCGTCAAGGTTTGTTGACTAATGCTGGGCACATGCCGGATTCAATTGCAGTGGGTATCACCGCTTAACGATGGAGTGCTTCGCTGATCGTCCTGTGACTTATGTAAAAACATCCTTTAAATTTTTGAAGGCGAAAGTGAATCGTGTGCTAACATAATAGTTGATTGTTTATTGTACATTGATTTATGACATCTCGCACAATGTCTAATGTTTGGCGGCAATAGCATTGTTGGACGTGGATGCATTCACGCTGAAACCTAGTCGCGCATTCCATCGTGACGACTAACGTCAATTATCATCATTTCACCCATGTAATGTTCGAAGTGGTTAACACACACATGGGCACAGCGTATAGTGAAATCCCGCGCAATACGGCGTAAACAAACACATATTAAACAGCGATTCTCGATATGCGCTCATTAAAAGTGTCGACATTTGAGGAGACACGGCAAGCTGTGCGCTCCGCAAGACCTGGTAAACTACACCGGTGCTCATGCACGTACCGCACAGAACTTTAGGAACGCGCTACGTAAGTTTCGTAAATTAAGTCGCGTATGCGGGAAGGCGTTCCGCTGCGCACTAGGATGTCTCTGACTGCACCAAAACACTTCCGGCGCGACATTCGCTCATCGAAATCATTGCCTTTCCGCACCGCTTACGAGAACAGCTTTGTTAATTGGTGCTATCGCATTGGAAGCAGTAAACAGCCGCGAAGCACCGTAGGTGCTCATGAAAGCTGTACTGTTGTGGGGATGAGGCGTCACAAGCTGCAAAGCACACACTGCGCACTCATCGAACCGAATGAGCTGAATAATGAGCTGAAACGACTGACGCGCCCCCTGTCGACGATGGTTGACGTCATGACTCTCGTTATACTCTGCCGCCGAAGCTGGGTGCAGTAAATTTGAAGCTATGAGGTGCAAGCAAACCACACTCGCGGCAATACGTGGTTCTGTTGAAATCACAATATAATTGGAGAAGAATGTAACAACTCTGTCATGCACGCTCTACTCTACAGTAACACATGATACGTCAATCATGATTCGCATGTACGCCGCCAATATTTAATTATTCTATCGGTAATTGCGAATAATATTGATGGCAAATAATGATAAGGCCCATGAAGGCGCGATGGTCCGCCCGCTTCGATCTGAACTCACGCTTGCTACTTGCCCACCCTTCTGATAACAATAAATAAAAGCTCCATTCGGCTATCGTTTTCTGTCACCTCACGCTGAGGACAAAGGGTCAGGTACGCTTTGTGCTTTTATTGAGATCGGAGCTTTGTTCAGCCACACCTGCTCAGCCTTGTCTCCCAGAATTTTAAAATGAAACTTGAAAAGGACACAAATTCGTTAGCCGAAGCATCACGACGCAAACAAAAGCATCAGTTTGCAACTTGTCACGGCGGCCACATCGTTATTTAAAGGAGCAAGGACGCAATTTCGATGGATGCCGTAGTGCTCTTTTTTTTTCTCCGGCGCTGCCATTGGTGCCCGGAGCTGAGAGCGTTGGCTGCTGCCGTGTGCTCGCTCTACTCGCGCAACGCCTGAGCGCAGACGCCAGGAGGGTGCCGAGCAGATGACGGTGCGCGGATGGATACATCATGAGAGGTGCTCGCTTTTCCTTGCCCTAAGCGGCCCCTTAGCGCCAACCGCTAACCAAAGTCCCTGTGAGAGGTAAAAGGTGTGATATATGTCGGGCGTCTTTGTAAAGCCTCGTGCACGTGTCCGGAGCGCGGTGGACAATACGCTGGCATTTATTCAGCCGACCGAGAGGTCGTTGAATAAATCGACATGAACTTTTGTTGCGTTTTTTTTTGGTCATCTATTTCTGTCGAATGTACCGCACTACTTCCGCGACAGAAATGAGGTTAATGAAATTTACCGCTAAAGAGTTTTATAGCTCGGTCACGAAACATTTTCGCGCAAAAAAATTCCGATGGAGGCGTGGTTGATGAGTAATACAAATATTAGTCATCACAGGACTTGTCATAGGCTGGCATTGTGCGTTTCACAGCTCGTGGTTCACCGGCTGTGAACTTCAGCTGTTTTTCATAAGATCGCATGTTTAGTACTCGCATAAAAAAGAAGTACAACGCGTAAGCACAATGTACGGACGACTATCTATAAGACCGCGAGACAGAGGCCTCATCAAACAAACCTTCATTGCCAAGGCACAACGCAAATATAAACAGAAATACCCAACATATAGTGAAGTGCTCGCACTGACGCACGTACGAAACTTACCTGCAGATATTGAGCTAAAGATTTTGCACTGCTTCTATCTTACCATGACGTCCCCACATGTTCGCGAACAGTGTAAATACGCAAAATATGGAAGATCCGCTGCTGAATGTCTTGTTTGGGTTAAAGGTTTCCTTGAAGAAAAGCTAGTACGTGCTAGCCATTGTAAATAAATATTTTACATACCTCTCAGGTAAGGATCCATGTCGTAAGGAACGCTTCTGGGCTGAAAATGTAAAATTCAGGCCTTCACCGACTGCACATTATAGCAAGCTGTGAAATTTAGCAAGTTGTTTGTTTGAACCATTTTATTAATTACTCAGGTTGTGAAATATACAGAGAGCATATATCTCAGTTCGCATACTACTGCCACAGCAGAAAGGTGTTCGGTATCGAATGTTACAGTCGGACTGTTACCTCTCATTCGGGTTTGTACACAGTTTTTCGGAGCATTGTTTTGCGAAGTCGATAAATGCGAACCTTGGAGCATAAAAGATATGGTCGTTTATTCCCTGGAAAGTAGTGGTACCGAACAATCGATCGTACTATCTATACTATCGATATCTGAGTCATTATCGAACTATCGAAGGTGAAAAATAATGTCGATAGCGCTATCCATAGTCAATTCGATGGGACTATCGATAGTATAAAATCTACAGCGCAAACACATTGCAGAATACACTTCGTTCACCGCGCGCGTGATACATAGTGGAGCCGGAGGAGCTGGCTGAAACGCAGCAAAGTTGACATGCTTGCGTTCTTCACCAGAGTGTTTTGCTGACGCATGATCATAAAGCCGAACTGTTCAGCTGTAGCCGAAAGGAAGCCGCTACATGTGGTGGAACTGGGCGGCTTCAAATTTATATTGCACTTCATGATTTGAAAATTTTAAAAAAATCAAAAACTAAGTTCCTAATTGTAAGGTGTAACTGGTTGCTCTTGGATATGAATACGAATTGGATATAATGGATACATTCATACAATTTCACCGCGAAAATATTTCATTTGTCTCGGAAAAATTGCTCATATTTTAATCGAAGCTGATAGTAGGCTCTCGCAAATATTTTGTCAATATGGCCGGCAAGCAGCAGCATCGTTATTCACACCACTGTCGATAGTATTGTCACGCGGTTGTGACAGTGAAGAATGCTGCATGGAGACGGGCAAATACAGGGGTCTCTTTATTTGGGGGAACTTGTGCCCAGAAAATCAAAACCCAAAATGAAAGCAATAAGCACTGCGCACTGATAGCGACGAGAACATTTGTCGGCCGTCATGTAATCTGGTCATCGGTGGAACGCGTCCTTTTTTATACATCAGCCATCGAAGCTTCCAGCGTTATTGCTGGTGCTCGCGTAAGCTGTCGAACAAAGACTATTCGCTTCCGGTGAGTAACCTTAACAGAATGATCTGAAACAATTGTGAAGCTTCTCAAATATTACGATGTCGTGTCCGTCAAACCTTGCTCACAGTCTTTGTGGGTGAAACCCGAATACATCAAAGGAATGCAATAGCCACGCATGGCAGTAAGATTGCTATTGATATTAGCGATGGTACTACCGATTGCATTATAGATAGTTCTCGATAGTAGTACTATCGATAGTTGTTCACACTATCGATAGTTTAAAATTAATATCGCTGTTATTGATAGTCAATTTACCGATAGTCCTGCATCACTACTCGGAAAACAATGACACCATGAGGGTGAATTAATCTCTCGTAGGACCTGAACACGTTTTATTGCAAATGAGTTTTGCGGAACCCCGCAATGTGACTGAAGCCTTATCAAACAATAATTGTCAATCACCCCTTTGTTGGACGCACCCACAGATAAATATGGTGAATTGCACAGACGAAAGCTTCTTCGTTTCTGACAAATTCTATGCGGTTCGGGCGGGCATCGAAACCGGAACTTGCGCCTTTGCGGGGTGATTATGATTAGCTCAACTGGTATAATGAGCGCCCCGAAAACCCATTGGTGCTGGGTTTGATCCCCGGACCAGGATGAATTTTTCGGGAACTAGCAAGCTTTCTTTTTGAGAAATGCGTATGGATTCGCTTGCGGCTTCGTGCTACAAACGGGCGCTTTTCAATTTCCTTTTTTATAATTCTTACGCCGACTTGCGTGGTTCCGCAGAAGTCGTTTGCGATAATAAGTGTTCGAGTGGTTCGAGTTCACTTTCACTTTCACTTTCACTTTATTTCCTTAAAGGCCCCGAGTGGGGGCATTACATAAGGGGTGGGTGTACAGTAAGGGTGCATGATACATGACCATTCAGGATGAGAAGTGCAATTTTACAGCATCAATGAAAGCATCTGGGTTGGCGGTGGCAACGATGGCGGGGGAAGGCCGTTCCAGTCTACAATGGTGCGTGGGAAAAAAGAAGACGAGAAGGTGAGAGTACGGGTTTGAGGACGAGCAACACTTAAGCAATGACCTGTACGAAGGGATATGCGAGCAGGCGGTGAGATGTAAGGCGGCTGATTGAGTGGACTGTGGTACATTTTGTGAAACAGGGATAGGCTGGCAGTGCGACGGCGGCAGGAAAAGGCGGGCAGGCCGGTTTCCGCCTTTAGCGAGGATACACTAACGTTATACGAATATGATGAGTGGGTGAACCTGACGGCGCGGTTCTGCAACATTTCTAATGCGTCAATGAGATAAGATTGATGAGGATTCCAGATTGCGGAAGCGTACTCAAGTTTTGGACGAATTAAAGACCTGTAGGCGATAAGTTTAACGTGAGGAGGAGCGCTTCGTAAATGACGTCTGAGAAAGCCTAGGGTTCTGTTACTGGATGAGATGATGTTAGACACATGTGGAAACCAATTGAGATCTTTGGAGATAGTTACACCGAGATATTTGAAGGTACTAACAGATTCAATAGGAGTGCTAGCAATTTTGTACGGATAGAGGAGATGGCTTCGCGAGCGGGTGACGGACATTACTTTACATTTACTGGGATTCAGGACCATAAGCCAGCGATCGCACCAATTCAGGATTTTAGTTAAACTGCTCTGCAGCTCGGCCTGGTCGGAGGTATTTCTTATTGACTGGTAAATAACACAATCGTCTGCGAACATACGAATAGAGCAAGTAACTTCCAAAGGTAGATCATTGATATATATCAGGAACAATAGGGGACCCAGAACGGAGCCCTGGGGGACGCCGGAGGATACAGGGACGGGGCTAGAAGCTGTGTTATTGATGCGCACACACTGAGACCGATTGGTAAGGAATTCTTTAACCCATTGTATGACATCTGGATGCAAGCCTAAATGGGAAAGTTTTAACAGCAGGCGTTGATGTGGTACCTTGTCAAAGGCTTTAGCATAGTCAAGGAATATTGCGTCTACCTGTATGTTAGAGTCCATGTTTAAATGCAGATCATGAAGAAAAAGAGCGAGCTGTGTTTCGCAGGACAGACCCTTGCGAAAACCATGCTGCGATGAATGGAAAAAACTGTTGGAATCGAGGAAGTTCATGATGTTAGTGTAAATAATATGTTCCATGATTTTACACGGTATGCTGGTTATGGAGATGGGCCGGTAGTTTAATGGTGAAACTCTGTTACCTGACTTGTAGACGGGAACGACCTTGCCCACCTTCCATTCGTTTGGTAGAGTGGCTGATGATAAAGACTGCGAGAACAACAAGGTTAAAAGTGCGGCAGAAATATGCTTAGTGTTTTTTAACAGTTTAGAAGTGATGTCATCAACACCTGCGGACGACGATACCTTTAGTTTTTCAATCAATGATGCGACGCCTTCAGCCGAGAAATTTATAGCCGGCATTATGGACATGGTAGGGGCAGAACACTCAGGTAGAGGGGCGTCTGGTTCGGCTGTGAAAACGGACGAAAAAGTGGCGTTAAATGTATTAGCGCACTCAGAATCTGAAAGAATATCACCCTGATCAGTATAGATACGGATAGTGCGGTTGGGCTGAGGGTTAACTGTCTGCCAGAATTTACGGGGGTTATCGGTTATCATGCGGGGAAGGTCCGAGTGAAAAAAGGAATGTTTACGTTGACGAACTGCTGCGAGATATGCGCGTTCAGCTTGATAGTATCTGTCCCACGAGTCGGCATTTGGTTTAAACTTCGCAGTACGAAAGAGCCGCTTCTTTTTGTTCTCAAGTGTTTTCAGGGTTTTGGTGTACCACGGCTTATGACGATTGGAAGGAATAGTGGTGAGTGGAATATATTTATCGGCTAAAACATTAATCTTGTCCTGAAGTAATGACCAGTTTTGTTGCACAGAGTGATTGTCAAATGTCGACTCGTAGGACTGATAAAATTCATGCAGTTCGTCGTTTATGGCCGAGTAGTTACCTTTGTTGTAGAGGCGGATTTTTTTTGCTGGTGAATGGTGCAAAGGTGGTTTGAGGGAAAATGTGGCATGAATTACTTTATGGTCGCTTATTTCTTTAAGGTAACTAATTGATGACATGTATTCGGGATGAGATGTCAGAATAAGGTCAAGCGTGTTGGCACAATCTTGCGTGACACGAGTTGGTTCTTTTATCAGTTGGGTCAGATTATGGTTAAGGCAGAAGTCCAGAAATTCAGCAGCTTCCGAGTTCCCTGTAGCTAACTGCGTAGTAGACCAATCAATATTGGGGTAATTAAAGTCACCGAAAAGCAAGATTCATGCGTTAGGGTGCCTCTTGGCTAAGTCACTCAGAATATTGTTAAGTTTGCTGGGAAAATCGGGATGATGAGTAGGGGGCCTGTAGCACACGCCAAGAATAATAGATGAAGGTTCCGTACGAGAGATTAGCCACAGAATTTCGAGGTCACTTGATATATTGATAGGGCAACAGGATAATTCAGTACGAACGGCGATTAATACCCCACCCCCTCTACCACCGTGCCTGTCTTTTCGAAATATATCAAAGTTGGGAAAGTTGTTCGAAATTTCAGCATCTGCGATGTCACTGGAAAGCCATGTTTCGTTTAGTACAAGTACATTACTATCAGATGATGACACCAGATTCGACACTACTTCACGTTTTGGAAGGAAGCTGCGAATGTTAGTGAAGATAACAGAGATTGAAACGGTGGCACGGGGCAGGCGAGTGGGATGGCTGCGCGGTTGACGGGCGTGACGAGATAGCTATAGTTGTTCTTGCACGCTTTTTGAAGCTTCATCAAAGAAGAAGCGACGTGGGCCGATGTGTAGCGTTTTGTATCGAAGTGAGTAAGGCACGGACTTGACTTTTGCAAAGGCGACAAGGTGTTTACGTGCGTTTTGTACCCGCTGGGAAAAATCCTCCCCAATGCTGTATGTGGTACCTTTCAACTTACGAGCGTTAGTAAGGATCGCCTCTTTTGTCTTAAAGGCACAAAATCTGACAATGATGGGACGATTACGGCCAGAGTTATGGCGACCCAAGCGATGCGCTCTCTCTATTTCTTTTGTGTCGACTGTTAAATTTAGGTGCTCGGAACAAAGTTGAATGATCGCTTCTTCGGGGTGCGCACGCGATTCAGATGAAGAATCGGGAATACCATAAAATATCAGGTTGTTACGACGGGACCGATTTTCGGCGTCATCAAAACGGCTTTCTAAGTTAGAAACACGATACACAGTTCCGGCGTTGTCAGTCTGTACGGTTACAAGCTGCTGCCGCAAGTGCTCGATGTGTTCACAACTGGCTTCAACAGAAGCCACACGCTTAGCAAGCTCGGCGATAGTGCTATTCGTGGTAACAAGTTGTGCCTTAATGTCTTTAATTTCCGTAATGACAGTTGCTTGACCGGCAGTTAGCTTACGCAGCTCGGCAAGAATCGCCGCATTATCTGGCCCGGGGTTCGACTCGATATCACCCGCGACTAGCAGCAAGGAACGCACAACAGCTCCACACTCACAACAAGTAGCAAACAGGCGCTGCGGGCTCGGCAGCTGGAGTAAAAAGTAATTGCTCGACTTTTTTGCGTATAGGCTGTATGAAGGACCAACCTGCATGATGAAGTGCAGAGGGTTAGTGGTCACTCTCGCAGAACAGCTGCCGAGCCCACAAGGCGATGCCGACGGGGGCGGTGGCTTTATAGCTTGGGGAGCAATTGATGTCGTTGACGGTGAGGCCTTCCAAGCTGTGCCGAGGACCAAGTACTGAGATAGTGGCATAGCTTGCAGCGTTGAATCCTGAGTACTGTCCAGCCAAGTCCCACGTGTCGAAAGCTGTGCAGGTCCACGGGACGGTAGCGCGCGCACCAGAGATGCGCACGTTGATGATCCAGACAGCGCAGGAAGAACATCAGAGCGATGGCATGACGAATAACCTGCATGATGAAGTGCAGAGGGTTAGTGGTCACTCTCGCAGAACAGCTGCCGAGCCCACAAGGCGATGCCGACGGGGGCGGTGGCTTTATAGCTTGGGGAGCAATTGATGTCGTTGACAGTGAGGCCTTCCAAGCTGTGCCGAGGACCAAGTACTGAGATAGTGGCATAGCTTGCAGCGTTGAATCCTGAGTACTGTCCAGCCAAGTCCCACGTGTCGAAAGCTGTGCAGGTCCACGGGACGGTAGCGCGCGCACCAGAGATGCGCACGTTGATGATCCAGAGAGCGCAGGAAAGAACATCAGAGCGATGGCATGACGAATAACCTGCATGATGAAGTGCAGATGGTTAGTGGTCACTCTCGCAGAACAGCTGCCGAGCCCACGAGTTGTTGATTAATTCGAACTCACGCTGTCTATTTCGAACTCACGCTGCCTTGATTAGCTCACTTGGTAGAGCGACGGCGCCGGAAAGGCGTTGGTCCTTCGTTTCATCCCCGAACCAGGACGCATTCTTCGGCAGCTAAGAATTTTTTTCTTTCTGAGAAATTAGGATTGATTTCCTTGTGGCTCCGTGCTGCGAACGGGTGGTAACAATTTTCCTTCCGATAAACCTTTCGGCACCTTGCGGGGTTCCGCAGAACGTCCGTATTGCAAATGCCAGTGCCGCTGGGTACCAGCATCTACTGCCATGCCTGATTATGGGGCCAATCTCGCGCTGGATATGGGAATGCTGGAGCGGCGTTTTACTGGGTGGCGCTGGGTGCTGAAGCGCAAAACGGCTCTACAACGTTGCAACGGTGGTGCCTACCTGGCATATATTAGTAGAAAAAGTGCTACAGACAGTTTTAGGGCAATAAGAAAAGAAAAAAAAAACCCTAAATAGTATCCACCTTCAGGATTTGAACTCCCACCATCTTATGTCCAACCGGGTAGTCTACCACTACGCCACGCCGAGACATGCCTGGTTTCTCGCAAAATCACTATATCACGGAGGAACACAGTGTTCCGTTTCATCTTTAGATGTCGCATTCTAAAGATACGCGCGACGTTCCTTTCGAAAGAACACTTGCGTCTTTTTTAAACGCAAACGAACGCCTGCGGGGACGAATGACATCTTAAAGGGGCCCTCGAACACTTTTTTTCATCGCTGCTGACCGCATCAACGCGTAGCGGCGCTCGCCAGAACTATTGCGGGCGGAAATGACGAAGATGAGCGCTGGCCTATGATTGGATAAATGTAACGTTAGAAGTAATAGCGGCGTTGCATCACAAAGGGGTAATTGTTGGGTTTAGTTTTTCTTAAGCATGCTTTTTTCACTGCACACCAACTAGACAGACGATCTTAGACATTTCAGCTTTAAAACTGCAGCGCCCGGCAAAGAATGCGCCGAACGCCACGGTGCTGGAGGGAAACGCGCTCGGGACGCTCCAGGCGCCGTTGTTTGTAGAAACTGAAGGGGGAAAAATGTAAGAGCGTTGATATAGACGCCGTCGCGACAAGAAACACGACTAAAACTAGAAAACATGATAGAGGCGTTCCCGATCTGCCTCCTTTCGGACGCGCAGTTCACTCTTAATGCACCACATTGTTTGTTACTATCGCAACGGCGTCATCAATACGTTGGAAAGAACGGCCAACATTGTATGCAAGCTTCCCGTACGTAGGATCTTTCAGTTCATTTCATTGGGGCGCCATCAGACGTCACAGGGCGAGTGAAACGTGGTCAGGTGACCCCGCGAGAATCGAGTTGAGGGTAGGCCTCCATTTTATTGTATTTTGAGTGTTCTAGGCTGAATAACTTCGGACTGCGTGCCCGCACCCCTGCCGTTCTTGCTGCACTAATCTCTGAAGCCTCCAGTTTACGCATCCCGAAAGTAAAAACTGTAAAACAATGAGGTCAGGAAAAGTGTTAGAGGGTCCCTTTAACTCCGAAAAATATCAACTGAACCTAGGATCAGGCACAGTTTGCCGGCTGTTAACTGCTGATGGTAATGTCGTTTCTTGTCCTTGCTACTGCTTATCATGTACAGAAGTTTTATGATGACTCGTTGAATAAATACGCGCATAAATGTTTAAATATTGTGTACTTTTCTCGCGCAAGCGACGACATTTCAGCGAAGATACTGCGGGCGTGGCACTGTACTGATCTGCAGCTATATCAATACTCACTATAAAAAACCGCTCAGCAAAAAAAAAATTCGGCAGATCCCACGTACCGTGAGAATCAATGTTATGCGACGCATGTGCGGGACGGTGCCTGTGGCGTATTTTTTTTCCATTGAGCGAAACGTTACGGAATGACGCTAGAGAAATGTGGAAGCTCTATACGCACACTCAAATGTTGAAAAGTCGCATATGTATTATGTCACAAGTTACAGTTGCGTAACGATGCCAACAGCAACATGGGTGTTACCAACACCAGACGCGGTATGCTGACATGTAGTGCTTATATTCATCAATACTGGATAGCGCGAATCCTAACAGCACAAAGAAGAAACACCTATGCACAGGAGTGGCGTTACTCGAAACTAAGCTTCATTCAGCAAAGTTTCTCCGGATATACGCACAGCCGAGTGGCACGCTCACGAGCACTGCACTTACGTTGCAGTCACACTTGCAGTTGTTACAGTTACGTTACAGTTGTTATGCTTATACTTGTCCGTTATTACGGAGAACGCACGCACGTTTCACGAACCCGTGTGTATGTGTAGAAGGAGTTGTTGACAGTTCTTAAACAAGTCATCATCCCCGTGATCACTAGAGCACCAGCAGGTGGACCGGACTTCATATTTGGATCCGTTCGTGATCGCGGCTACGAAAGGTCTAAGTGCAGCGAAGTGCGGTGTATAGCACAGCTGGTGGAAATCCTGGATGCCTCTTACGTTGAAATGATCTATGATGCCTCCTGTCCTGGACATGGTAGCAAGTTTTATTGATTTCCTGTCCATATGCAAGCCTTCTTTCACGCAGTATAAAGACCAGGCGTTATTGGGTCTTGATAAGTGAATGTTGAAGTCACCGGTAATGTTGAGAGGCCTTGTTCTCTAGGCAGATTTGTTGTAGGAAGCAGTGACCCCGGTATTGCATATACGACGTGGTCCACGTTGCAGATCACGTGAACGAGTGCATCGTAGTTGAGCGTCTTTCAGAGGCCTTCTGTCTTCAGATTCCTAACTAACCTTGCGTCCGCCGCGGTGGTGTAGTGGTTACGGTGCTCGCCTGCTGACCCGATGGTCGTGGGTTCGATCCCGGCCGGGGCGGTCTCATTTCGATGGAGGCAAAATTCTAGAAGCCCGTGTACTGTGCGATCTCGGTGCAAGTTAGAGAATACCAGATGGTCAAAGTTTCCGGAGCCCCACGGCATCTCTCATAATCATATCGTGGTTTTAGGACAGAAAACCCCCCAATTATTGTTACTATCATTTTCCTTGCGTGTCAATGTGTGTGTTCGCGGTTAGAGTGTTGGTTGAGACTTCGTAGCACCTCTGGCACATACCCGAATAACATGAACTCTGGTATGCGGGTATGATTATTGCAGAAAAATATTTGCACCGACGTTACGCATATTAAGAGCATATACAGTCATTCATCTGTTATATTCAATTAAAACGAAGGGAGCTGCACGGCTGTGCTGAGCGTGCCATAGAGTTTCCTACAATATTTATTAGAGGGAACTCTGGCGCTAATGCCTGCAACGCATGGCGTTTCAGCCAGCATGGGAATGATGGGTAGTACACAGATTTGTCTAAAGTTCGTACTTTCTGCTCCGTTTGGCTCGGCGTGACCTGCATCCACTTTGTCGCAAGACGAAGTTCAGCAAACATTCAGAAGTTCCACTTCCCCGCTTAACTTTTTAGCGTCACCAATTCAAATCTGGTCACGAAGTTCACAACGATCCATTCTTTTATCCGAAAGAAAACCAAAACACAGCAATAAACAAAGCCACAAGTACGTTTGCAGCCGCAATCACGAAGACTAGGCAAATTTGTGTACTACCCATCACTGCATTAACTAGAGGGGACTCTGCAGCGCCAGAGTCCCCTCTAGTTAATTTTAGGAAACTCTATGGCGTGTGCGACCTTGTTGCCTTCGAGATCACGTACCGGGTGGAACGAAAGAACTTGCGCGAAAGATGAGAAACGCCTGCGAGGACGCCTATAGGCCTGGCTGGCTGCCCAGGCGGCGCTGCGAAAGCGGTGCTAAAAAGCGCCCCCTACGATAAGTTCGTTGGTTTCGAGTTGGCAGACTGGCGGCCGCATGCAGCACTAAGCTCAGATGCGCAATGGAGCCGCCGCTGTCGGTTGTGCTGCGCTTTGGATTTCGGCCAATTTCTGGCGTGGCTGAGTTCTTCAGCCCAAACAATCTGCGTAAAGGCAAGAAGCTCGTCGACGTCAAGTATGTTTACGACGTGAAGGAGATTGAAGGAACCGTTGCGGCGCGCTGCAGCTCGCAAGTGCAGCGAATCTCATACGACGTTGAACTCGAGGTAGGTTCTACGAGGCATGCTCGCGCGATTAGCGACAGTGCATAAACGAAAATATTGCTGTTAAGAAAGCCAAAATGATGTGCATTACACGACGAAACGGAATTAAGAAAGGTCCAGTGATGAAGGCTAGCAGCCGGCGGCCCGAATGAGCGCATTCGCGCCGTGTGCCATTTTTTGCCGCATTGAGTCGCAAACACACTTTTGCACAATGCACGGTCGTAATTTGCAACATTTGCTTCCAGGGAATTCGTCAAAGTCTGTCAGCGTGCGCTGGCGGTCGAGGAGCGACGGCGCGCAAGGTGTGTTGTGTGGCGAAGCTTCGCTTCGAAGGGGGACCTCGACCTCTCAAGTCCAGTTGAGGGATCAGCTGGAAGCGGCCGGCTGTACGCTGCCGGAAAAATCGTGGGCACATAATATGCAGGGTGACTCATGACATCGTTTTTCTCGTTTCCCACGAAGTGCGGGCTGCATATCATCGTGTTCGCCGTCGGCAGCCACGGCGTGCCGTCAGGGTTGCACACAGGGGATTTATACTTATATAGAACGCGTGCAAGAAAAATAATTAGCACGGTACGTAGCAGACCGTGTTTTTCTCGCGTATTCACTTCACGCGTCGGACGGCACGTATCCACCGGTTCCATCGCTCCACTTCGTACGGCTTTCAGGGGAACCGTTAGAATCGCGCATTAGGATACTTACCCTCATGTTCGGGGCAATTAACCACGCAAGAGCCACTGTAACGCAACAATAACGGCGGCGAATGCGCTTCGGGCGTGCGCGCTGCTCAGAGCCATCGCCCGGTCCACCTGCTTTCGGCACGGTTTGTTGACGCACGGATCGCTCATCAAACATGTCAGGCTTTGCAGGCATAGCGGACAAGTTCCTGCGTACGTTATAAGCACTTTTTTAGTCTAAAAACTACGCGAGAGATTAAGTAAAGCGCACAAAGCAAGCGGAAACTGTGTAACTCAGCGGTCGGCTTCCATTTTTGACTACCCAACCAACTTCGGCGCACGCCACCAGGCTCCGTCACAGTACTCAAGACTCCAGCGCGTCAGCCCTATGGGAGGAGCGACGTTCAGTTGCAAAAGAGATAGTGTGATAACCACACTGGCGTTGCTGCACTGTTGATGTGTTCGCTGAGTGGCGGCGCTGACGCGATCGCACGCGGTGTTCTTTAGTAACCTGCCGCCAATGCCGCACATTCGTTTGTGACGGCTTGCGTGTTTTTGTAGCCGCTTCACGCAACACTGCTTTCTCGCTCTCCGCACTGTCTTGCTGTCACGAGCGCTGTGTGTCGAACTCAGAGCAAACTCGTGCGCCGGAGAGGCTCGGGCCATTCTGCATAGCACTCCAGCGCATGAAAATCAGGCGCAATGACAAGGAACTTCCCGCAAGACATATTGTCATGTGGTCGTGACGTCGACGAAGGCAGCACTCGGCGTGTCGAAGATGAAACTCTTTATTTCGCCAAACTTGCGGTCGGGAAACGGAAAGTCAAACTACACTAATACACACTGTACACTGATAGCGGCGAACAGAGCGTCGGCCGTCGATAAATAGATCACTGATTGGACGCGCCGTCCTTAACACATCACGCATCAGACTTTCCAGCCTTATAACTGGTGGGTGCGCAAGCACTGGCATAATCTTGACTATTCGCGTCATCGGCGCAATCTTGACAAAATAATCTACTACGATCTGGAATGTTCCTAGCATTAGTCATTCTGGCACGGCCCGCTCAAGACAGCGATCACACGTGCGACAAACCAGTTACAAAAACAGCAAAAGAAACGCGCGTGGCACTGCCCCCCCCCCCCCCATCTGAAAAAGCATCGGCCCGACGCTAGAATACTGAAGGGAGAAAAACAAGTGCCTACGCAAATAAATTACAATAGCAAAGCAAAACGTGGAGTCCACAGCTTCGCTAAGGCGTAAAAAATGGCTTAACGACGTCCAGTTGCGCGGCGTCGCCGGGAGTTCGTAATGCCGTCCGGGATGACCTTGTAGTCAAGAGCGCCGAGTCGCCGAAGCACCCTGTATGACCCGAAGTATCGCCGAAGATGTTTTTCACTGAGTCCAAGTCGGCGTATCGGCGTCCAGACCCAAACACGGTCGCCGGTCTGGTATTCCGCGAAGCGTCGTCGAAGATTGTAACAGCGGCTGTCGGTCATCTCATGATTCTTGATGAGTTGGCGGGAGAGCTGTCCGGCTCCGGCGCGCTGAAGGTAAGCAGTGACGTCGAGGTTTTCTTCGTCGGCGACGTTGGGTAACATGGCGTCGATCGTCGTTGCTTGATTTCTTTTGTAGACCAAATTGTACGGCGTCATCTACGTCGTTTTTAGGGGCTAAGCTCCTTAAGGCGGCACCCGTTCGTACCTCCTAGTTGTCGTAGTCGTTGTGCGTAGTGCATAACCAGTCGTAACGCTAGTACCAGATCTTGACCTCCAAGGTGGTGCCGGTGGGAGATTTTCCTGTGTGTTGTTGAACAATGAAAAACTCGCAGAGTGCGCGTAAACTAAAAGCCGAATTCTTCTGTCTCTCATTCCCCATTAGCAGCCATTGGCATGTTCCAGTAGGAAACGTTAGTAGAAGTACAAGTGTAGGTGTTAGCTAAAAGCCTACTTCTTCTGTCTCTCATTCCCATTAGCAGCCATTGTTTACCTCCAAGGTAGTGCCTGGTGAGATTTCTCCTGTGCGTGATTAAACAATAAAAATTTTGTTCAAAACGGCGTTGATTGATGAAATAAACCAACGAAAGACGCCAGATGTTTTTTAAAAGCAAAACGAAAGAACGCCAGATGTTTCTAAAGCAAAACGAAAAGACGCCAGCTGCTTCACGAAAGACGCCAGATGTTTTCTAAAGCAATGGTTTTCTAAACAATGAAAATTCACAGCGTACATGTAAAATTAAAGTGAACTGCAAGTCGTCATAACTCATCGAACCTTTAGTATAAACGTGCCCGATCTCACGTCGGTGATGATGTACTGGGCAGAATTCAGGGAAGATTCACGGTTTACCGATGAACCTCCGCAGCTTCGCCCACTCATCATCATTCACTCCGTGGATATGCTGTGATTTTTTTGCACGGCCGTATTGTATGTGAAAGTCCTGTACGGACGGATGGCATCCCGCGTACTCTGTTACGTACACATGGCCATCATGCCAGCGATTGTCCTGTTTAGACGCTCAGTAAGGGCATTTGTCTGAGGGTGGTAGGCGGTTGTGCGGCGGTGACCTGTATGGCTGTATCTCAGAATGACCTGAGTTAAGTCTGCAGTAAAGGTGGCACCTCTGTCATTAATGAGAACCTCTGGAGCACCATGACGCAGGACGATGTTGTCAACGAAGAACTTGGCCACCTCGGCAGCACTGCCCTTGCGCAGGGTTCTTGCCTCGCCATAGCGACTGAGGTAGTCGGTAGCTACAACGATCCATTTGATTCCGCAAGTCGACGTTGTGAACGGCCCCAGTAAGTCCATCCCGATATGCTGGAACGGCCGGCGAGGTTGCTCGATCGGCTGAAGAAGTCCGGCTGGCCTTGCCGGTGGTGTCTTCTGTCGCTGACAGCCTCGGCGACACATTAGTTAGTGGGTGACGTCGGCAGTGAGACTAGGCCAGTAGTACTTTTTTGTTGATGGGAACTGATACGCACAAAAGGCAAGGACCTAGCGCAGTTAAAGAAAAGTATAGATAAGAGTTCCAAAGATTATCTTGAAGTTTTTTTTACCATCAAAACCCACAAAGCTGACGCCCCATTTAGAGTCATTGTGCCTGAACGGGACACTTGGAAAAAGGCATTCGGTCTCTTTTTACAATAAAAACTGAAACTCTTTGCAGTCAAGGACCCGTTTCTCATTAGGAACTCCAAGGAGGTTCTAAATTTCATTAGTTCCTTCACAGGCAAGAACCTGAAAGGTTTTTGCCGTAGACATCACCGATCTCTTATATAGCTCACTCCACAGTGGTTTACTAAGCTGCTTTGAACGAGCCATTGAAAAGTTCAGTCAGATGGCTTTCCAAACTGAATCAGGCATCCCCAACAGCCATTTTCAGAATCACTCAATCACGCTGATCTTAGCTCCACGAATGTGGTAAAGGTTTGTAGATTCGTTGACGACTACTTGCTTCTTTTAGAGTATGACGCGGCAGGTTTCGCTCAAGATTTAAAAAAATGTTCTTGCACTTGTTGAAAAATGCTTAGACCCGTTGCATGTCCCTAACGAACTTCTCAGCCAAGGAAGTATTCGTTTTCTAGATGTAAAACCTGTGTCTATAAAATGCCCTCGAAAAATCCTGCCCCCATCAAATGATTCAAAGCTTCGCTCAGAAAACAGCGCGTTTATCACAGGCAGGTTACCCTGCTGAACTGGTCGTTTCCGTAGCTCAGAAGCTACTTAGAAATGTAAAAGCTTCTGCCCCGAACATGCCTCCCGCCTCTGAGGAAAGGGATAAAAGAAAATTTGTGGTAATTCCTTATATTCATAAAGTGTCGCACAACATCAAGAAGATTGCTCAAAAAGCTGATGTGAAAGTTTTTTGTGCGGCAGCCAAACTCGCTTCAGTGTTCGAAATGACGGAACCTAACTGCAAAGAAAAGAAATGGTGTAAAAAGAAACATCAAGCCAGAAATGTGAACTGGATTGAAAGGGTTGTGTATTGCAATCCACTGACGTGTAATCGCGTGTACATCGGTCAAACGGGTCGCTGCATAAACGGCCGCCTCCGCGAGCATGCGTACAACGTGAAAAACAAGACAGGGGGTAGCTGGCCATTCATTGCGAAAAATGTGGTTGCAAACCTGATGATAAAGTTGCACTATAATTGCAAAGAGCAAAAGGGAAACCACATGCCTAATCGTGGAAGCTCACAATATGTCACGTGTCAAAGACAAATGCATCAGCATGCCATCTAACTCGTTATCAGCCAAAGAAACAACATATCTCACTGGTACTACACGTGTTTGTTAGATTGTCTTTGCTTCCTTCGTAATACGAAATTGGTGTTTTTTTGGCACATAAAAGGTTACATTTCCCGCCAAAAAACTTTTGTTAGTTTGTGCTTCGTCTGTGCGTTTATGTTCCTTCTTGTGTGTCTGCATTTTGTGCGCATCACTTCCCATCAAGATGAGTCACCAATAAGCCTAAGTCGAAACCATCCTGAAGTACTTTTTTTATTCTCGCCGGCGGGCGGGAAACACCGAGGTGTCCAGCCGTCGGGTCGGTCGCGTAAAGCTTCCAGAACCTCTCGACGTAATGCTGAGGTGTTACGAGGAGGTAGTTGTACCGGAGTGGCGAGAAGGTTTTCTTTAGGAGAATGCCGTTCCGCTATAAACACGACGCCAATCATCGCTTTAATACGTTTGGAACAACGGTGGCCTTGCCCTCGAAATATTCCACAAGAGCCTTGAGTTCCGGGTCAGCTCGCTGTTGTTCCGCGAAGTCATTAATGCTTATGGTTCCCAAGAAGTAGTCTCCATTTTGGTCGTCGCGTGGCGGTCGCTCAAGGGGGCCACGGGACGGGCAGTCGGCGTCCGAATGCTTTCGTCCGGACTTGTATACGACGGTAATGCCGAATTCCTGAAGTCGCCGACTCCACCGTGCGAACCGTGTGGTGGTCGCTGACAACATTGAAAGACCTTCCGTAACGATAGGGCGGAACTTTGATGTAGGCTAGGGGATGGGAAGGCACTCCTTTTCTGTTGTTGAATAGTTGGTGTAGGCCTTAGATAGCGTCCGGCAACCACAACTGACAACCCTTTCTTCTCCATCAGTCCTCTGCAATAGGACGGCTCCGTGCCCTAAGCTGCTTCCATCGGTGTGGATTTCCGTGTCGGCAAATTCGTTGAAGTGCACAAGTATCGGCGGCGTATGCAGGCGTCGTTTCAGTTCTCGAAATGCTTCAACTTGTGCCGTTCCCCACTTGAATTTCACGTCGATTTTCGTGAGGTGTGTTAGCGGCTCGGCAATCCTTAAAAATCGTTTGACGAAACGCCTGCATAGTCGCAAAAGCCGAGAAATCGCCGTATGGCCTTGTCGGTGGTTGGCCGAAAGCGAGCGATGGCGGCTGTTTTCGGTGGGTCCGGGTGAACTCCAGACTTGCTAAACACGTGGCCCAAGACGAAGAACTCCTCGTACGCGAAGCGGTACTTTTCTGGCTTCAGGGTGAGTGCAGAGGTTTTGGTTGTTTGAAGTACACCCTCAAGGCGCCGGAGATGCGCGTAGAAGGTTGGGGCAAACATAACGGCGTCGTCCAAGTACACGAGGCAATGTTGCCCGTTCAAACGTGCCAGTACTGTATCCATAACGAGGGTTCCATCCTTATTTTTCACTAACACCACGGGTGACGCCCAAGTGCTCTTCGACGTCTGCATGATGTCCTCGGGTAGCATTTTGTCGACTTGTTCCTTTACGGACTCGCGTTCTCGCGTGGGAACTGTACGGGCTCTGACGGAGTGGTTTAGATATTTCATCTGTATTGATGCGATGTTTTGCGACTGGGGTGTGTCAAATTCTTGATGATGACCAAAAGCAGTCCTTGTATTGCAAGAGCAGGGTTTTGAGCAGTTCTTGCTTATGCTTCGGAAAGCTACAATTGACGTGGAAAGCTGGTTGAGGAGCTTGGTTCGTCGGAGTAGGCAAGTAAGAATCGGCGAGGGCGAAAGTATTGGTGGCTTCCACAATTTCTTCGATGTAGGCGGCCATCGTGCCTTTGTTAACGTGCTTATACTCGTTGCTGAAATTTGTGAGCGTCACTGTTGCTTTCCCATCGCCCAACTCGGCTACTCCTCTGGCGACGCAAATATCGCGGTTAATCAATTGGTGCTGGTCGCCTTCAACGACACCTTCAAGATCTGCTGATCTTTGAGTGCTGACAAAAATGACACTGGAGAGAGGGCGAATCATGACCTGGTCTTCAAGCACATTCAAGGTGTGCTTTCCTGGAATAATGTGCGGCCGTAGTGCTTTTTACTGCGGAGCGTTACCGAGTTGGCGACGGCACCATGAAGGCTTAAGAATTTGTAAGAGGGTAGCGAATTGGGCGAGTTGGAAAATGCTCATGATGGTTAGCGCAAATAGAAAACGGACGAAGCAACAAAAAACGGCGACACGAGCGCTATCTAACAACTGAATGTTTATTGGAAAAATTAGAAATATATATGTCTAAGGAAGAGAGAAAAAAAGAGAAAAAAGCAAAACCGCACATGCGCCACAGATAGCGTAGATGTAGAAGACATGTTCTATTCGCTGCCACATGGCCACTTAATGATATGCGTGAAGGAAACGATCACTGAGAATAATGACGAGGGTTCCTTCAGGAACAATGCTGGGATTCCAATAAATAGCTTTCTGCAGCTGTTATGGTTTTATTTAGGCTCGACTGTTGTATCTTTTGAAAAGGGCTTGTATGTACAAATGTCGGGGGTCTGTATTGGCTCAAGAGTGGCACCTATACTCAGCAGTATTTTTCTAGGAAAAGTTGATCGTGCTCTTCAACATAACGTGGACGGTATTGCGCGACATGTGTTTAGGTATGTGGATGATTACCTTGTGTTTGTAAAGCGAAGAATCTTCACGCGCTGAATGATTGATGTTCTGAAATTATTCAAACAAAGGGGCTGGGGTCTAACATTCACATCAGAAGTGCCAAGGAACGATATCTTTCAATTTCTGGACCTCTCCATTCGATTCCAAGCTACCTAAGTTTGCTGGTTGTACCAACGCCGTTCCGTAAAGAAGCTTTTAAGTTACAAGTGTGCTCATTTGAAGACTGTTAAGAATGCATTTGGTCATGGCGTGTCTTTCTGTAGCTATCAAGAAGTCCTGTGCGCATGCTATGCACAAAAGCTTCATGCGTCAGGTGGAAAGATTATAAGCGGCGGGTGGGTTTCCCGCGCTACGCTCTTGGGACTATTTCCCAGCGTGTGTTGTGCCGCCTGAAGCTGGAGCATAAGAATGGCACAGGTGCAGCGGCTATGACTCCGGAAAGACGTAGCAAGTTTGCTATCATTCCCTATCTGCATAGTGTTTCGCATCACCTCAAGAAGGTGGCTAGTCATTACGACGTCAATGTCGTATTTCGTGCTGACAGGAAGCTCGGAAGCGTGTGCGCTTCCGTTGACAGAAAGCTGCAAAAGAGACAGACGAGTGCAGTAGAAGGCGAGTGTTCCATGAAACATGCGACACGGTTCGTTGAATGCGCCTGCGGCCTTGTGTACACCATACCCTTGTCCTGCGGTAGTTCCTACATAGGACAGACGGGGAGGTGTCACAACGTCCGTTTGAGATAGCATTCTAGCTCTTTGAAGGGCGCGCCGTCTTCACACCTTGCTCTCCGTTGCCAACAATGCGGCTGCGCACCCGAGCTGAAAAAATAGGCCGTGGTGACTAGGCACAAGAGCCAGCGTACTCGGGAAATCGCGGAGGCATTTGACTTGATCAAAAAGAAAGACACGTGCGTGAGGTGCCCTTCTATCACTTTGATAATTGAGGAAGTATCTTTCCTGAAAAGGGTGTAGTTTTGTCAGTATACACATGTTTTTATCTGTCAATTATCTTTGGCGCATGTGCGGGTTTGCTTCCTTTCTCTTTTTTTCTCTCTTTCTTAGACATACATATTTGTGATTTTTCCAATAAACATTCGGTTGTTAGATAGTGCTTGTGTCGTCGTTTGTTCTTCCTTCGTCCGTGTTCTGTTTGCCCCAACCATCATGGGCTTAAGAATTCCATACCAAGGGTGCCATCTCTCCAGCAAGACTGCAGGACTACGAAGTTCGCGGGAAAAATTCGGTTAGTTATCGTGAGTCTCGCAGTGCAGATTCTATCCGGCATTGCTAGATGATCTCCAGCTGTCCGGATTTTGGGCCCTTCCCAGGCTGTCCTAACTTTCTTCAGCTTCGTTGCGAATGGTCCGCTGATGACAGAATAATGCGTGGACCGTTGTCTACGAAAGTGTGACGCTGTGGCTGTCGATAAGAACGTCGAGGTCGCTAGTTCGTCGTCTTGCGTTGCGGATAAGTTGTGGGGCCTGATCACGGCGTCGTCGGTTTGTCCCGCTGTTTCGACGTTGCATCAAGTTTTCTTCAGGTCGCGAAGTTTCGATGTCAGGGCTCCGTTCGGCTTGCGGCGTGTTCTTTATATTTCGTCGCGGCGGCGGCGTCGTCGTCGTCGGCGGTGGCGGAATCACGACAGCTGCAGGGGGCACTGCGGCTGTAATCTCTACTACCTCCGCCAAATTGTAAAGGTGTTTATTGACGGCCCTAAGCGACGATGCACTACGGCGACCGTCAAGACGGAGCGCAGACTCGCAGCGCGAGGACCGGGCTCTAGGAGAAGAGCGAAGAGGACGACCCACTAGAAGGCGCTCGAGAGGACGACCCATTACAGTGTTCCAATGCTTTACTATAGTGCCTGTTTTCTTCGCCGCCGTGGCTCTTGGCTTGTCCGATAGGAGTCGAAATCGAGGGGGTAGAGGGGGTAGAGGGGGAAGTCGGCTTCCTCGACTTTTTCTGATGATGTCGGTGTCTTCTTCAGGAACGGGGCTGGGTCCGGAACAGGAACGTACCCAGCACCTCCACCAGATGTAACGGGGTCGTGACGTCGACGAAGGCAGCAGTCGGAGTGTGGCGGAGGATCTTCGGTATATCGTCGTACAGCAACTGCACCTCCATCGGTTCCTGCCCTTAGTTTTCCGGAACGAGCTAGGTGACCGGTCCCGAGTTGGGCCAGTGTATGGTCGGCGCTCGGGATAGACGTAGCGGCCTGGCGACGGTGAAGGGGAAGGTTGTCGGGGTGTCCACTGCGCTCATGTGAGGTAGTCGGCGATGTCGCGTGGTCGTTCACCCCTCTGTGGACGCGGCGCGTCAAAGGCGAACCCACGCAATCCCATCTCTCGGTACTGGCAGCGGCGGTAGGTATGACCATCTTCTCCGCAATGGTGGCAGATTGAGCGGTGGTCGGGGGCGTACCAAGTGTCGGTCTTCCTTGGCGTGGATCGCTGCTCGGCTGGCGGGTGGTATGACGTTGGTGATAGCGGCGGTGGTGTCTGGCGGCGGAACTGCTGCGCCGGCGCGCCGTCTTGACGTGGGCGAAGAAGGGGGCGTTGCGTCGGACTCATGGTTGGTTCAACGTTGCCTAGCGACTGCTGGATTTCTGATCGAACGACATCTGCGATCAAGTGCACTTGATGATTTTGTGACAGTAACTTTGAACTTCAACTTGAACTTGAACTTTATTTATTTCAACATTCGGGATGCTGAGGGCCGTGGTCAAAAAGCATCTAATGGGCTTGACTGGGACCACGACCCCTTACAAATGGGCAGCATAGGCAACACTTTTATTGCAGTGACAATGTACAAAAATTTGAGCAAGCATAAAGCATAAAGCATAATAAGCATAAGCATAATAAAGCATAAGCATAATAAAGCATAAAGATTGAAAAGTAATAAACTCAAAGAAATGACCGTAATTATTTCCTTACACATACGATATCAATAAGAGAGTGTAACGATGCAAGAAAAGAAGATCGCAAGTTTAGCACCAAAGTAAAAAAAAAATATGGGGCATGTGCCCATACGCTTACTACACTTACAATCAGAACAGTCACTCAAATGTAAGACGATATGGCATTCAAGTGAAACGGCAAGAGGAAACGCAGCATTTCTTTGCCGTAGTTAGTGCGCGTGCGTGGGATAAACCATGTGTGATTGAAACGCGTGTTATAAAGAACTTTGCGGTGGTTTAGGTTGGCAATGGTTCCTAAAAGGTTGTCGCCTTTTAATCCTGCCTGGTAGCGTTTCACAAGCATTGCGCGGTAGTATTCAGGTAGAGGTAGCAGCTTCATGTCGTGAAATATGGGAGTGGTGTGACTGCGATATGGAGCATTTGCAATGGCACGAACAGCCCTTTTCTGTATGACGTGCAGTTTGCGGATATTTGTTAGAGTTGTCGTACCCCAAACCAGATGACAGTAGTTGACGTGAGATAAAAACAGGGATTTATAGATGAGAAGTTTAACTGCCTTAGGTAGCGAGAAACGCACCCGGGATAATATGCCCGAAGTCCTTGATATAATGCCACATAGTTTTTCAGTGTGTGCGTTCCAAGACATGTGCTGATCGAAAATTATTCCCAGACACTTAATACGCTGTACTATCTCAAGTTCTGAACTGCCAAGTTTTAATGGGCAAGCAGCTTGCGCATTTCCTCCCGCGCGATCGCTCGAATCGTTTCGCGCAAATCGTCGGAGCCGAGGGCATGAACAGCGGGGCTGTCTTCAATCGATCGGCGATTGTACTGGCGGGTACGAATATCCAGCGGCCTCTGGATGGTCATTGCTCCGGAGACAAATTTTTCAATTGTCTATGGGGGGGAGGTTGCGCATCAGCCCGGCGAAGACCT
Organism: Rhipicephalus sanguineus; assembly: GCF_013339695.2. NCBI lineage: Eukaryota > Metazoa > Arthropoda > Arachnida > Ixodida > Ixodidae > Rhipicephalus > Rhipicephalus sanguineus. The sequence goes on along the minus strand of NC_051184.2, from coordinate 127,919,485 downwards.
CTTGCTTTACTCCACGCATGAGGAAATGGACCTTCCTCGCCTCGGTCATGGCAGGGTCAGCGTCGCTGAATAGTCGGGTCATTTGCTCCGCGAAGATGGTTACACTTTCGTTCGGGAGTTTTACCCATGTCTGCAGCAAGGCTGCGGCCCTTTCCTTTTGGACGACGCTTGTGAACGTTCCCAAGAAAGCGCTGCGAAAGATGTCGAAGCTTTGAAGAGTGGATTCCCGCTTCTCGAACCAAGTCCTTGCCGCGTCTTCCAGGGAAAAGTACGCGTGGCGCTGCTTGTCCTCGGTGTTACAGTTGTGAAATGCTGAGACGCTTTAGAGCGTCTCCAGCAAGGTTTCGGGTTCAGCGTTTGGCTATCTATGGAAGGTCGGAGGCTCTCTGGGCGGCTGAATCACGACAGCTGCAGGGGGCACTGCGGCTGTAATCTCCACTACCTCCGCCAAATTGTAAAGGTTGATGGTATGCGTTTAACGTTGAGGCAGTAACGCGTTTATTAGAAGATTGCAGCAGCTGAAGCGATCAGCGGTCCAAGCCGAGCAAGCGCGAGCACCAACAACAACCGTCTTCGTCTTCTTCTTTCGCTGGCGTTCTTGTCTGCGCCCTACCATGTTACAACTCACTCCCCCGCGGAAAAGGAGCCATCCTGGCGACCTAAGGAACAGGTACAACTGGGGGCTCATAGTGCGGCTTCAGTCGATCGACGTGAACAGTCTCGCGGCCGCGACGACGGCGGTCCGTAGATGATTGAAGAGGCTCAATAATATAGTTGACTGGGGATGTTTGACGTAGGACGCGGTAGGGGCCTTCGTACTTAGGCAGTAGCTTTGTGGAAAGGCCAGGAGCAGAGGAGGGAACGCGAAGCCACACCAACGTTCCAGGCGAATATGACGGAGTAGGCAGGTTTACGTCGTGACGGTCCTTCTGGCGCGCTTGGTCTTGGGCGGTTAAAGAACGCGCGAGTTGTCTGCATTCCTCGGCATAATTGGCGACTTCAGATAAAGTCGTGGATTCTTAAGCGTCCGGGCGGTACAGAAGAATGGTATCCATAAACGAGGAAGGTGCACGGCCGTAAAGAAGGAAGAATGGAGAGAATCCTGTCGTAGACTGAGTGGCGCTATTGTAGGCGTACGTAACAAAGGGTAGTATGCGGTCCCAGTTGGTGTGGTCAGCGGACACGTACATGGACAGCATGTCACCCAGTGTGCGGTTAAAGCGCTCAGTCATTCCGTTGGTTTGTGGATGGTACGCGCTGGTTGTCCGATGCACAACGTTGCATTCACGAAGGAGGGCTTGCACGGCTTCAGAAAGGAACGTGCGTCCGCGGTCGCTGAGTAGCTCGCGAGGTGCGCCGTGGCGAAGAACGAGTTTTTGAAGAATGAATAAGCCGACTTCACGTGATGTGGCCTCTGGCAGCGCTGCAGTTTCAGCATAGCGTGTCAGGTGATCAAAAGCGACAATCACCCAGCGGTTCCCGTCAGGTGTGTAGGGAAGGGGGCCATACAGGTCTATGCCGATGCGATCAAAGGGCCGGGAGGGACAAGGCAACGGCTGTAGTGGTCCAGTGACTGTGTGCGCTGGGCTCTTCCGGCGTTGACACTTGGAGCACGAGCGTACGTACTGTCGGACAAAGCGGTACATTCCACGCCAGTAGTACCGCAGCCGGAGGCGTGCATACGTTTTTATTACGCCGGCGTGGCCGCACTGGGGATCCGCGTGAAAGGAGGCGCAGATATCGGCCCGTAGCTGGCGAGGAATCACCAGCAGCCATTTGCGGCCCTCGGATAGGTAGTTGCGGCGGTACAGGAGCCCGTCGCGTACGGTGAAATGTCGAGCTCTGCGTCGCAGCGAACGAGTGGCGGTAGGTGGTGATGGCCGAGACAGGAACTCCATGATACAGACTATCCAAGGGTCCTGGCGCTGCTCAGATGGCATGTCAGCGTATGTAAGTGACGCAGAATCGTAGCTGGAAACAGACGCAGTTCCGTATTCATGGGGAAGAGGAGAGCGGGAAAGAGCGTCGGCATCTGAATGTCGGCGGCCTGACCTGTAGACGACACGGATGTCGTAGTCTTGGAGACGTAACGCCCAACGAGCTAGACGACCAGATGGGTCTTTGAGTGACGATAACCAGCAGAGGGCGTGGTGATTAGTCACGACATCAAATGGGCGGCCATATACGTAAGGTCGAAATTTCGTGATTGCCCACACGATGGCTAGACATTCCTTTTCTGTGACCGAATAATTCTCTTCAGCTCTGGTGAGAGTGCGGCTGGCGTAAGAAACGACGTACTCGTCGAAGCCACACTTGCGTTGAGCACGAATAGCGCCTAGGCCGACTCCACTGGCATCCGTGTGGATTTCGGTAGGGGCATCTGGGTCAAAGTGACGAAGAATCGGTGGTGATGTCAGTAGATGACGTAATTTCGCGAATGCGTCGTCGCAAGCGGAAGACCATGCTGTGACACCTTGGCTGTCAGCAAGTAGGCGTGTTAAAGGAGCCATTATGGAGGCGAAATTACGGACGAATCGCCAAAAATACGAGCATAGGCCTATGAAGCTCCGGAGTTCTTTCAGTGTTGACGGCTTGGGAAACTCGGCGACGGCGCGGAGCTTCGCGGGGTCGGGTAGAACACCGTCCTTGCTGACAACATGCCCCAAGATGGTGAGCTTCCGGGCAGCAAAATGGCACTTTTTCAAATTCAGTTGGAGCCCAGCATGTGTGAGGCATTCTAGGACACTTGCGAGGCGCAGAATATGGGTATCGAAGTCCTTTGAAAAAACGACGACGTCGTCCAGATAGCAAAGGCACGTCTGCCACTTGAGACCTCGAAGTGTGTTGTCCATAAGACGCTCGAAAGTGGCAGGGGCGTTGCAAAGGCCGAACGGCATCACGTTAAACTCGTACAAGCCGTCGGGAGTCACGAACGCAGTTTTGGGGCGATCAGCTTCATCCATAGGTACCTGCCAGTAACCCGATCGAAGATCCAGTGATGAAAAGAACTCTGCCCCTTGCAAACAGTCGAGAGCGTCGTCGATTCTGGGGAGCGGATAAACATCTTTGCGCGTGATCTTGTTAAGGCGCCTATAATCAACACAGAATCGGATGCTACCGTCCTTCTTTTTAACGAGCTCCACAGGGGAGGCCCAAGGGCTGTGGGACGGCTGTATGACGCCACGATTAAGCATATCGGTCACCTGGTCGTCAATAACTCGGCGTTCAGCGTGAGAGACCCGGTATGGACGCTGGCGCAGGGGTGCATGGGTGCCGGCGTCAATATGACGAACGATTGCAGATGTTCGGCCCAAAGTGGGTTGCTTGTAGTCGAAAGACGTCCGAAAGCGGTCGAGGAGCTTCAAAAGTTGGGTCCGTTGAGCAAGAGGAAGTTCCGAATCAATTGATGGAAGGAAGACGTCCAGGGAGGATGCGTCGGACGTGGTAACGGAATTGACACTGTCGACCTGGAGGCTTGTCGTGCGATCGGGCATTTGACTGGCGCAAACAAAATCAATGTCCTCAAGTCGGCCTATACATTCTCCGCGAAATAATGTAGCGGGGACCGAAAGCAGGTTCGTCACATAAATGGTTGCGCAAGAGTCGACGATCGTGAGAAGAGCAAAGGGAAGAATGAAGTTCTTGCGAGAGGCAAAGTCTGCTGATGGCGTGAACATGGCGCTAGAGAAGGGAGCATAGTCGCAGGAGATCGGCACAAGAACAGAAGACAAAGGTGGGATGTCCGTGTCCGCGGCGACGAGGACACGAGAAAAAGAAGACTTGCAAGAATCGACTTCGGCGATCGCTGATAATTCTAGCTCGGCATGGGCACAGTCAACAACGGCATGATGTGTGGAAAGGAAGTCCCAGCCTAATATGACGTCGTGCGAGCACTGCGAAAAGACAACGAATTCGACCACATAGAAAACGTCCTGAATGAGTAGCCGAGCCGTGCACGTCATAGAAGGCTTTACGTGATCCGCGGTTGCCGTGCGCAGGGAGACGCCAGAAAGCGGAATCGTAATTTTTTTTAACTTGCGGCACATTGCTGCACTCAATACAGATACAGCAGCTCCAGTATCGACTAATGCTTGCACGGCAACACCATCAACGTACACAGAAATTTCGTTGGCAGGTAGAGAACGAGGCCTTGTAGAGTTCGACAGGGGCGCAGTTCTTGCCTCCGGAACTGCGATGGTCAGTTTTCCGTTTGAGCGGGTGGTGGTCGACGAACCATAGGTGAAAGCGAACGTCGCCGCGGGGAGGGCGATCGACGTGGGTTGAAGGCGCGGCGGTTCGATGAAAAGGTGTCTGAAGTAGCGTGTGGAGGCATTGACTGTGGTGGCTCTGGGCGGACGTAGCAGTAGCTGTCATCGATGGTACCTGGACGAGGGACGCGCCGGCGACAGAACCGTTCAACATGGCCGGGTAGACAACAGTAGTAGCAGATTGGCCGGTTATCCGATGTGCGCCAAGGGTTATTGGAAGGCGTTGCAGGACGGCGATAAAGAGGAACGTGCGGGCCTGCCGGCGCCCGCGTTGCGTAAAATGCGTTTGTTTGGGGAGCAGTGTCCGCGATAGGTGGCAGCGCATGTGGCTGCCTTCTCGCGACGTCAGCGTAGGTGAGGGGCGCGGATACAGGCGGTGGCTGGTACGTGGGCGGTAGTGCCTCGGAGACTTGCTCTTCGATGGTTTGTCGCAGCGATGAAGTGAGCCCATGAGTATTGCCTGGGAGAAAGGGCGCAAGAGACAATTGGCGAGCCACTTCCTCTCGGATAAACTGCTGAATCTGCTGTGTCAGGACCGCCGGGTCCGAAGACATTGCGCCAACGGTCGCTGCTGACGTGCTGGTCATGTCCGAACTAGCACGTCGCGTGGAAATGCGCTGCTTTCGCAACTCATCGTAGCTCTGGCAGTGCTGAATGACGTCTGCGACTGTTTCAGGGTTTTTCGCCACAAGCATGTGGAACGCATCGTCCTCAATGCCCTTCAAGATGTGCTTGACTTTATCGGCTTCGGACATGACAGGGTTGAAGCGGCGGCAGAGGCCTACGACGTCCTCAATATACGAAGTGAAGCACTCGCCAGCCAGTTGGGCGCGATCACGCAAGCGCTGTTCTGCGCGGAGCTTGCGCACGGTTGGTCGGCCGAATACGTCCGCGAAGGTCGTTTTGAAAGAGGCCCAGTTGGAAATCTCAGCCTCGTGGTTGTTCAACCAGAGTTCCGCTACTCCTCTCAGGTAGAAGTGGACGCGGCCAAGTTTGTCGTTGTCATCCCACCTGTTGTTGACACTCACTCGTTCATAAGAAGAGAGCCAGTCCTCGACGTCTTGCTCATCAGTACCGCTGAAAATGACGGGGTCCCGCTCTCTTGGAACACCGGGACAGCGGGCAGCTTGGGGTGTGGTAGCATCGTTCGGCATTGTTGAAGGGGAAAGTAGAGTCCGGCTGCGGAGTTCCAAGATGGAGAACAGAACCAGCACCTCCACCACTTGATGGTATGCGTTTAACGTTGAGGCAGTAACGCGTTTATTAGAAGATTGCAGCAGCTGAAGCGATCAGCGGTCCAAGCCGAGCAAGCGCGAGCACCAACAACAACCGTCTTCGTCTTCTTCTTTCGCTGGCGTTCTTGTCTGCGCCCTACCATGTTACAAGGTGTTTATTGACGGCCCTAAGCGACGATGCACTAAGGCTGCGAGTCTGCGCTCCGTCAAGACGGAGCGCAGACTCGCAGAAGGAGAAGAGCGAAGAGGACCACCCAATAGAAGGTGCTCGAGAGGACGACGCATTACAGTGTTCCAATGCTTTGCTACAGTGCCTGTTGTCTTCGTCGCCGTGGCTCTTGGCTTGTCCGATAGGAGTCGACGTTGAGGGGGTAGTCCTTTCAATCTACGGCTTGCTCGACTTTTCCTCATGATGTCGGTGTCTTCTTCAGGAACGGGGCTGGGTTCACGGCTTCACAGGGACGTCCGGAACAGGAACCTACCCAGCACCTCCACCAGATGTCACGAGGTCGTGACGTCGACGAAGGCAGCAGTCGGAGTGTCGAAGATGAAACTCTATATGGCCGAACTTATGGCCGGAAAACGGAAAGTCAAACTAGAGCAATACACACTGTACGCTAATAGCCGCGAACAGAGCGTCAGCCATCGATAAACAGATCATGGCTATGCACGCCGTCTTTTATACATCACGCATCGAACTTTCCATTCTGATCACTGGTCGTTGCGCAAGCTCTTGCATATTCTTGACTATTCCCGTCATGTGCGCAATCCTGACAAAATGATCTTCTAGAATCTGGAATGTTGCCATGTATTCTGGCGCGGCCCACGTAAGACAACGATCACACCTGCAATGGACCAGTTACAAAAACATAGCAAAAGAAGCGCGCGTGGCAATATAATACTCACATTTCGCTCGAGTACACACCCGGAAACAGTAAAGGCTACCTAAAGCTATATATTCCATCATATATCCCAGACCCCTGGCACTGATTGAAGTGTCAGAGGTTTCGCCATGCTTCTTAAAGATGCCGAGGGCAGCTTACTTGCGCGAAGTGCGCCACCACAGGACACTGCGCCCATGATTCAAACGCTAAGGCTAAAGTGCTTTGAGTGAACTACGAAGGTTCCCACCATGCGTATTCCAGACTATATACAAGGACGACGTCCACAATATACAAGTATTCCTTAGTAAATTATGTCCAGAGGTACTGCGTGTACACGAAACGTGTCTAAATCCCCAAAACAAGTTTGCTCCATCAGTATGTTGTTTTTCGGAATGACCGCCAGGTCGCATCATCTGGAGGTGTAGCCATCGTACCCTACAGAAAAGTAGCATGCCAGCACTATCTACTCCAAGCAATACTTTAGACATTGGCCGTTCGATCTATACTTGCTAACAAACTCGTAACTATCTTCTGACTGTACTAACTCCCCGTTACCAGCTACACAAACACGAATTTCTGTCTTATAGACGAGTTTCCGCTGCGTTACCTTGTTCTCGGCGATTTTAATGCTCACAGCAGCCTGCGGCGTGAGCCAACCATGAATTTACTTCCACAAACAAGGAATCAAGTGCATGAACAGTTATTTCTGACTTAGACCCTCACCCATGCCAGGTTCATAGGGCTCGCCCCTCGCATGAGTGGGCGCTGATAGGTTTCTGTGCGTATTTTTTATGTGCGCTTGTCCTTGTCTTCCAAAGTCCCTGTTTAAGTAACGGTCTCGTATTTTTAAGGATCAAGAATCACCAACTCGCCCAATCAACCATTTTAACATGTATTTTTTTCCACCTCTGCGCGCATTCTCAGTTGCCAGTAGGCGTTTGTGTTGCGTAAAATTTTCTTTGTGGCTGTGCTTCCTGGCCCGACGTATTGTAGCATGACCCCAATTCCACAAGCTCCGCTTTATATCAATCTGATCTGTAAATTTGAATAGTCTAAATCTCTTCCCCGGTAACTACAATTTGTCAACTCTAATGGCACAACCGTTGTCGCCAGATCAGCCTTAGCCGCCGCCACTTCAGCCGTTGACACCACCACGGCCATTACCGCCACCACACTTAGCCATTGCGCATTCGCCATTGTTGTCATTAACCCACCACAGCCATTGGAATTGATGCCAGCCGTGCCACCCTGAGAGTGGTTATGTTGCTTTCCAGGAAGCTATGAGTCATATGTGCACTCTTCTTAAATTTAGCTTTCAGTTTTATAATTGGTTTTATTGTGCAGCTGAATTGACAAGCCAGCCTATTATAGGCTTGTGCAACAAGAATTAAATGCCGTGCGCCTGTTTATAGCGCTGAACAAAGTTAATATCTCCACATGGTGTTTTGAGCCAGCGCACCGTGCTAAGCCTGACAAGGCGAAAAAAAAAGACCAGGAGCGTAAACCATTCCGTCGCGTCTTACAATCCTGTCTTTCCGTTCCGCTGTTCTTGCCCTAGCACGTGAGAAGGAGACGGAGGCGCTGGGTAATATATTGTCACGTGGTCGTGACATATCAGAAGGGAGCAGTCAGTGGCTTCAAGACGAAGCTTTTTATTCATGTGAACTTGTGTTGTCCGGAAAATGAAAAGCCACGGCACAAGCAATACATGCTGTACACTGATAACGGCGACCAGAGCGTCGATCGTCGGTTAATCTGATCTGCGGTAAGCCGCGTCAGTATTTAGAGATGCGGCATCGAAGCTTCTAGCGTCATCGCTGGCGCTTGTGAAAGCTCTCGAATAAACTTGACTATTTCCTACCTGCGCGTAATCTTAACAGAATAATCTGAGACAGTCGTGAAGCTACCCGAACATTGCGACGCGTTCAGCGCCGAGCGTTCCTAACAGCGTTTGTGGGTAAAACTATAGGGATAAAGCAACAAACAGGCATGAGAGTGCCCCAACCAGGGTGTCGGAACGGAACAAAAAACGGAAACGAAAAACGAAAAAAGAACGATATTTTGACCGGAACGAAAACGTAACCGAAACTTTATCTATTATTCCGTTCCGGAGTGAAACCGAAATTTTTTCAATCGTTTTTCGGTTCACGAGGAAACTTGGCAATCCGGAACAACTGAGCTCATGCAATGTGAGCATATCTCAGGCAGGAATGCAAAGATATGTTGAAATTGTGCGAAAAACAAAAACAGTGACAACCAGAGATGTTTATATTAACACAAGTGGACTTTTGCGCGCATGTCGCCTGTCCCGCAGGCCAAAGGTGAGAGGGCAATGACGGGGCTGAAGTTTGTTACAGCGAAAGCTGTTATGAGGTCACAACAGCTGATTTTGGCGCCATAGTTTCCCGTCGCTGCCGGTGTCTCTGTCCGCTGTCACGTTATATAAGAAAACATTAAATGAGAAATAATTTTTTTGTGATCGGATGGAATTTTAACCCGCCTCTCTGCGTGGCAGTCGGGTCTTCCACCAGTGCCACACTGGTGCTTGTAACTCCTTCGCAAAAATACTGCATACATGCGTCATTTCGGACAAGGAATCGTGTTAACCTATGGAATATAGCGTGACAGAAGAGTAAAACAACAACCAGTCATCACATAATGCTAATAGCGCAAACTGTGTGTGGTTTAATGCTTCCCACCAGTGTTGCGGAGTTGCCCCACCAGAATTGGAATGACACCGGAATCATTCTACATTTTCGTGACCACGAAATGGAATAGACAACGCTTGGAGGAGTGGAATGGGAATGGTATTAAGCACCCTCTGCACGCAATGGAATCGAAATGGAATTACGTCTTTTTCCGAAAATAGAGCACGTTTTCAAACATTAGGAAGTCAGAGCCTCGAAATGAACGATAAAGCAGTATTTTTAAAATGGCTTGGCTGATTACAAGCACGGTAGATTTTTAAGCAATGTGCCTGCTACAAACAGAGGCATCAGTTAGTGTACAAACGGATTATCCCAGTAGATACCAAAGGGGGAAACAAATTACCCCTGCGCGTTGGTTCCCATTGATGACCCCACACGAAAGTGGCAAATACTGTATTCACAGCCTGGTCTTTATCTCACGAGCAGTTTAGTACCTGACACATGTAAATAACCTTCTGCGACAAGGAAGATACTGCATACCTGCGCACAGGCGAACGCAGAAAGTTCTCCTCACCCCATCCATGCTTGCGAGGCGCGCTTGACAAACGTGAGTGCTGTAGAGCAGTGCGGCCCAGAGTTCCGTATTCGATGCAAAGGCACAAGTTGTCCCTGCGGTGCACTGTTCCAACTAATACCAGCAGATCTAGAGGGTTTTGTTCCCCATTACCAAATTCTTAGATTTCTCCATATTCACGACCGCTCCAGATGCGTGGCAAAACTGCTTAGTCTTCTTGAATACTACTTTTGTATAGGAATACGCTATGTCGTAATTTCAGCACTAACACGTTTAAGCTTAAGCAATATTAAAACACCACCATTAGTTCAAACATGCTGACCATGCAAATACTATAGGTAGCGGGAGAACTGCCCATATTGGAATTAGTAAGGTGGTTGTACTGCACGAGATATGACGCCAAGCTCCTATGCGTCGACCTTGGTAACATGTTTTGCGTACGTTTGCAGTTCCTAATGCATCTGATGACATCAGCTTTATGCGGCGTTCATTCTTAACTCGATAAAAGTCTCAAGATGCCTTTCCTACGTTGAAGAATTACATGAATGGAATTGAATGCCCGGCCATTCCTGGAGTGGGAATAGGCTAAGTTTTTCATACCGAGGAATTGAAAGGAATGGAATTGCGGCAAGTTCTAATTCCCTGGAATGGAATTGAAATCTAATGGAGGAGCCCATTCCGCCACACTGCTTCCCACCCACTGCAAAGTGCTCAGCCATAATTCTTTCATCATCATCAGCCACAGCACCATCTGCACATGATGACTAAAGACCTACACATGTGTAGCGGGTACCACGATTCTCCAAGGAATGACGAAAAATGGCATAGTGGGAACTTCGCTACTTCAGAAAAATTGCGATGATTTATGACGTAGTGGGTACCTTCCATGTGTACTTGTATTAGTTACCCCAAGAGACTCTACAACGGCCTCTACAAAGGCTGCTCTTCCAGCTTTCGCTTTGACTGTGTGGCGTGTTCCGCGCAGGCCTGGCGATCTTTTTATCAGAACAGCGGTCTCGCATCTCAGAGTACACTCAATGACGTGCTGCTTCTGAGATCGTGCTCACTCCCTTCACACAAAGCATTGAACCCACAAAAAATTCGTATTTGTCTTTTTGACAAAATAAATACTATGACTTTGATATTAATACTGGTTTCTTCTAGCTGGTAGGCATTCGTGGTACAGTTATGTGCGCTTCTCTGAAGAACATGTTTTACCCTTGTCCCACTTTCTTAATAGAGGGGAAGTAACTACATCATAAATCCAATGTGTTTTATTATTTCCTGAGCCTCAACTTTTTGCATACAAACAAAAACCGTTACGAACCGTTACGGAACAAGTTTGTTTCGTTCCGGAGCAGAAACGGAACGGAACTTTTTGCGGTGGAACGAAACTAAAACCGAAACGAAAAACATTTCGTTCCGACACCCTGGCCCCAACCCTCTAAAAAAGCGTCGACCCGATGTGTAAGAAATAAGCTTGAAGTCTACTAAAAATGGATTGAACACAAATAGCAACAATAAAGCAAGCAAAAAATTGGGGGACCCTTAAGCTTCGCCTTTAAGAGTTGAACGCGATAGCGAAATCCGGCCCCTGGTGCGCACTTCAACCACTAAGTGCATACTTATTAATGTGTATTGTTACACACACACGCACACAGACACACACACGCGCGCGCGCGAGAATGGTACATACAGGTTTTTGATCTAAAGCAAGAGTCGCATGGTCTCCAAGATGCACGCCGCGCGCTTGGCATCTCGGAGGCCATGAAGAGTCTCACAATGCCTCACAGATGGCAGCACATTATCTAGCGTTCGCTGTTTGCTTGATCAACGCCTCCTCTGGAAAAGGCGGCATTGGCTTGATATGTTTTCCGCTAGATGGACATAGTTGTCCATTTCCTTTCTCGATTTTTCGCTCACGGATGATTTTTCGCTCACAACCAACGGTCCCCGCGGGCCCTACACCGACGACGGAATTTCTGCGACACGAGCTCTCTAACGCTATCGCGTTAAAACTACAGTCCTCAGTTTGGCTTGAGGCGCACATGGCCGGCTTTAGGTTGGGCGCCGCGCCACTGAGAGATTGTGATGGCGTCTGGAACGGCCTCGCAGTTTAGTGAGCCAAGACATCGAAGCATCTTGTACGGACCGAAGTGTCGCGAAGTTTTCAGCTGACTTCACGTCGGCGTATCTATGCAGGCTCGGGCACAATGAACGGGCTGGTATTTATATGGCTTCACGGAAGATTATAGTCACGGCTGTCGATCCTCTCCAGGTTCCTGATACTCAGGAGGGAGAGCTGTCACGGTTCTTCGGCGCGTTGCAAATTGTGTTCGGTTGTAGCTAGCAGCATTGTGTCGAGTGTCGTTGCTGGGCACCACCTGTGGACCAACTTTTTGGCACAGCATAATCTGCGTCGTTCATTGTACGGCAGTGTTGTATGCGAAGGTCACGTACGGACGCGCGGCATCATAGGTCGGCACTGTAAGAGAATACTCACTCACACTCACTCACCCCAATTTTTTCAGCCTTCGCACTCACTCACGTTCATACTCACACCTACTCACACTCATAGGCACTCACTCACGTTCATACTCACGCCTACTCACACATATAGGCACTCACTCGCGTTCATACTCACGCCTACTCACACATATAGGCACTCACTCACGCTCATACTCACGCCTACTCACACATATAGGCACTCACTCGCGTTCATACTCACGCCCACTCACACTCATAGGCACTCACTCACGTTCATACTCACGCCTACTCACACATATAGGCACTCACTCACGTTCATACTCACGCCTGCTCACACTCATAGGCTCTCACTCGCGTTCATACTCAGTCCTACTCACACTCATATAGTCTCACTCACGTTCATACTCACGCCTACTCACACATATAGGCACTCACTCACGTTCATACTCACGCCTACTCACACATATAGGCACTCACTCGCGTTCATACTCACGCCCACTCACACTCATAGGCACTCACTCACGTTCATACTCACGCCTACTCACAGATATAGGCACTCACTCACGTTCATACTCACGCCTACTCACACATATAGGCACTCACTCGCGTTCATACTCACGCCCACTCACACTCATAGGCACTCACTCACGTTCACACTCACGCCTACTCACACATATAGGCACTCACTCACGTTCATACTCACGCCTGCTCACACTCATAGGCTCTCACTCGCGTTCATACTCAATCCTACTCACACACATAGGGTCTCACTCACGTTCATACTCACGCCCACTCACACTCATAGGCACTCACTCACGTTCATACTCACGCCCACTCACACTCATAGGCACTCACTCACGTTCATACTCACGCCTACTCACACTCATAGGCACTCACTCACGTTCATACTCACACCTACTCACACTCATAAGCATTCACTCACGTTCATACTCACACCTACTCACACTCATAGGCACTTACTCACGTTCATACTCACGCCTACTCACACTCATAGACACTCATTCACGTTCATACTCACGCCTTCTCACACTCATAGGCACTCACTCACGTTCATACTCATGCCTACTCACGCTCATAGGCACTCACTCACATTCATACTCACATTACAGGCACTCACTCACGTTCATACTCACACTTACAGGCACTCAATCACGTTCATACTCACGCCTACTCACACTCATAGGCACTCACTCACGTTCATACTCACGCTTACTCACACACATAACACTCACTCAAGTTCATATTCACACTTACAGGCACTCACTCACGTTCATACTCACGCCTACTCACACTCATAGGCACTCACTCACGTTCATACTCACGCTTACTCACACTCATAGAAACTCACTCAAGTTCATATTCACACTTACAGGCACTCACTCACGTTCATACTCACGCCTACTCACACTCATAGGCACTCACTCACGTTCATACTCACGCTTACTCACAGTCATAGACACTCACTCAAGTTCATATTCACATTTACAGGCACTCACTCACGTTCATACTCACGCCCACTTACACTCATAAGTACTCACGTTCACACTCAAGGGTACTCACACTTATGGGCACTCGCTCACGTTTATACTCATACCTGCTCATACCCATCGGTACTCACCGGCCCATTCACACTGGTAAGTCTGACACACCTACTCACACCGGTGCTCACCTTCATACTCACACCTACTCACAGCCATTTGTAATCACGTTCACTCATGTCTACTCACTCCCATGGGTACTCACATTCATACTCACACCTATTACACTCGTATGTTGCCTTCATACTCATGCCTACTCACATCCCTCGTCACTCACTCATACTCACACTCACGCCTTTGAAATGAGTCTACTCATGAATGAACATGCCAAGCTTTCCGTTCTACTCACACTCACATGCGGCCCCTGATGTCAGTATTGAAGTACACTCCCGTTCACAGATACTCGCGTTTACACGTCTAATATCTCCCATCTTCGATCATTACCACTCACACCTACTCAACCACGCCGGGTCTCATTCACATCTCTCTGTCACACTGGACAAAAGTTTTGTATGCATTCGCATCTAAGATGATCATCTCTCATATATTCTCGTTATATCCGAACGTGCAGATTCGTAAGTTTGTAATGGATTGTCTCAGGGACAAACCGCGGATGTTAACACTGGTTCAAGGGAAATGTGCTACGTATATGTATTATTATTATTTTTTAATTTGAACTTTATTCAGACAGACATTGTCTGGGATGAAGGGGCTAAAGGCAGATGCAACTCCCTGACAAAGGCCCCCCTACCCATACATTGCTCAGGAGATGTCATATGGGATGTCGGGACCGCGGAAAATTTGTTCGAATTAACCGAATGCCCAATTATCGAAAGTATCAAGGAAACAATAAACAAGTGTCTATTACATCAATGCATTCGCATTTTCTTGATGACCACTTAAATTCATGGTACATATCTGGCATAAGAGCAATGCAAATGTCACAAATTTCTTAATTCGTAACTCCGCTCACAATGTGACCGCGGCTCAAGACAACCGTGTCTTAACACTAAACGTGATCTGCCCCCTCCCTTATTACGTACCGCCACCACGCGCACGTGAAGATAACTTCTGCGCCGGAAAAATGGTTGACAAATGATCGTTCGTTCATCGTAATGTCGCAACCGAATTTTATACCAGCATGCGCACTGCGGCTGAATCTCTTCACCGTCAACAGCTTCCTATGTTCGAGTTGCGTGACATTGTGCGAGCATTTCCCGAAGGCAAAACGAGGCTACTGAGTGCCGCATCCGCTGTGGTCGAAAGTGCGGTCCCTAAATTAAGGCACGATCATAGCGACCACGCAGTTCGGAAGGCGCGAGCGCGCCCTGCGCCCACAGTCGAAACGAAACTGCTCGGCACAGCATCCGCTGCTGAATAAACCTGGCTCGCTAATGCACAATAATGAATGGCCACTACACAATTCTGAAGCGACGCGGCGAAAACGAAACTACTGCTTGTCGCAGCTTTGACCCGCAGTCGCCGCTGGCGCTATGGACGCGATCATAGATATATCACCCACGCAGTTCGCGTGCGCCGAGCAAAATCGAAGACAAAGCAAGTGGGCCGCAGCCGTTGAAGTCTTTGTCGTCAACAACGTTATTATGGCTAGATTGTGGACGGCGACCACGCCTTTATGAAGGACCGCAGCCGTTTGAGTTGTTCGCGAATGCCGTTTTTCCTCCTGTGAGTCGAACTCCGAGTCGAACCTCGAATTGCTTGGTGCGCTCCGAGGATCGCCCGAATTAACCGGGTTGCGGGCAAATATGACCGAATTAACGAGAGTTTGTGCTTAAGCTTGCCACGACCAGAGAACACGCCCGAATTATCCGATTTACCGAATGAACGAGGGGCAAATAACAACCTTTTAGCGTATAACCTTTCATTTTCGTCGACTGACCAAACAGCAAATGTATGGTGCGCTTATTTGCCAACTCCACCTTCACTGCTTATGCCAGGGGTTTAAAAGTCACGTCAGCTAACGAGCCGCAGTCACGAAAATTTATTTCCGCAAGGGCCAGGACACAATGACGAAGGTAAGAGCGGGGGGCGGGTAGGAATAGTTTGTACAAAATGTCAGGCCATGCAAAAACATGTTCCGCCGCTATGTCAGAGACAATTTTCTCTCCCTCCCCCCCTCCGCCTCTCGCCCCTTAAAGTGCAGTGCGCTTGCACGCTGCTCGACCAATATAGCACTGAATGCTTGAACACAGTGAAAATCCAAAGCACAATCACGACGTCGAGGAAGAAGCACACCACCGCAGCGCTGATAGGCCTTGTGCCACATTGTGATTTCTGTGCGCCACACCAGCGGCCGCGTTAATCCTTGGATTATGCCGCTTTTGAGACATGGCGAGTTGACGCCGCAGTATGGACGTCTGCGTTACGTCATAAAATGTGTATCTACTGCATTGAATCGGTGTACTTCATATAATATTATTCGTATTAAGGCGAATGTTTTATATGTCTCATCAGTATGGACGTCTGCGTTACGCCATAAATATGTGTATCTAGCACATTGAATCGGTGTACTTCATATAAAGTTATTCGTATTAAGGCGAAAGTCTTATATGCCTCATCAAGCGAGAAAATTGACCTGTAATGCCATGTGACGCTCCCTCCTAGCCTTTTTCCTTCGTCCATGTACAAGCCCAATCAGTAAACACACACACACACACACACACACACACACACACACACACACACACACACACACACGAGATCACGGGAAATACATCATCTCCTCATTATGCGCTCGTGTCGACCACGGCCACGGGACCGGCAAGGCTGCCATCGTCCGAGACGGCAGAAGAAATGACCATAGCCCTAGCAATACTCCATAGTGGCAACGAGGGCATACTTGTCGTGAGCGACGCCAAGACGGCGGTCCGAAACTATACCAAGGGACGGGTCTCCGTCGAGGCGGCGCACATGTGCCGACATGGCACACATACTTTGGAAGTGCGAGTGCGGTATTCGCCGCCACTACCCGGACGAGAGTGTGTGTGCCCCATGACGACTGGCTGAGGGGTGGCGAGCCGCCATTCTCAGCCCACATCTAGTGGACCAAATCTGGGCTGTCCAGGGAGCCAGGGCTATCGCCGAGGACGTCGCACGATGTTCCCCGGACGACGGCTCCTGGAGGCCTAGCCCGGGCCAGTGATTCCTCGTTGGAATCTAAATAATATAAAGTTCATTACCTACCTACCTCATTATGCGCAAGGGTGAAAAGGTCGTCACAAACTCATAATTTATTAAGGTGAAAGCCTTTTATGTCTCACGCAAAGCACGAAAGGCTGGCTCAAAAAATCTAGTGACCTCTCAAGCGCGAAAGTGCGCGCTACCTTCGCCTTTGCGGCCTTCGTGTGAAAAAGAAAAAGCAAGAAGGCGCTTGTGCGATATAAATTGCATGGTAAAATAGTCGCACCCGATGGCTTTGATATTCAAGCCGTCTTAGGAGAACGCATCAGGGGCACTGTGAATCTTTTTCCTGGTTTCTAGGATATTCACGGTCCCTCGGTTCCTTCAAAGCCATCGTGCTGAGGTAACCAAAACTTCTTTATCATATTGTCGCGACGTCAAGACAGAGGCCGTGACACACAGAATGATCGTGTCTTTTTTTTCTACAATTTTTGCTTTTAAGTACATGTGAGAAGTCTGGAATGCGTGAGAAAGTATTATGAAAGAAGTAAACTTACGGAGCAGCCCGACCTCTACGGAATACGAACAGGCGCAGATACAGGTTGTCCTGTGATGTCATTTCCGGGTTTTAGTTTTCGCACTTTGCGGAGTATCAACGTGAAATATTTTTGCTATAGCCAAAGTAAAATGTAGTCATTAGTGATGCCGAAAATTGCGCTCAATCTCAAGAGAAAAAAAGTAAAGTAAACCGCTCGTGGTGGTGTTTCACACGTGACCGGTCCCAGGAAAATTAATAGTCGAAACAGTGCTACACTCCAAGAAAAAAAAAAAGGTCAAAAGAGGGTCATGGCAACCGACTCTCTTCGGTAATTCATTTGACCCCTTTTTGGAAGGTAGAATCAGAGAATGATATTTAACTTCTCTGCAAGAGTCAGTTGTCACTCTTGCAGCGCGTTTCGATCGGCTAGCGTGTCGAAGACGCCACCGTATGCATCATATATATCGCGTGGTCGCGTGGCTGCCTGCCGTTCGGCGCGGTTCACGAGTTCGCGTACGCTGCCTGGCGCGGCGCCGGAGCTCGCCGTCGCGTCGGCACTGGCTATGCACGAATGAAAACACTTCTTTTCTGAGAAATCGCTTCAAAATATGGTTTCAGAATAAACACGGGTTTGCGCCAGCATATTCCGACACACAAGCACATCCTCCGGCAGTCAGGGGCACGCCGTGAGCGGTTACTGACCGCATGTTTTACAAACGTAACCCATCCTTAAATACTCAGCAAACACATTCGAGTACGAGCACCCGAATGACACCCAGCGCGCGCAGACGCCGTCTACGTCGAGATCAGACATGTCATATATGTTAGAATTAGCGCACATAACTGCCACAATCACGTAAACTCACTTGATTCTGTTATTGCGTCATCGCAGATGTTGGTGAACCACGAAAACAGCAAACAGAAACCAAGGAAAAAAAGTGCACGGCGGCGACCGCAACAACGCGCGCCGTCGAAAGTCTCTCGCTTTTTCATCTTACCAGCGAGGCGTGTCCAACTTAAGTGACCAACGCGTACGTGCTGGAAGCATCCTACTATATCTGCACCTCAAGCTAGCGTCTTTAAGCCAAGATAAATCATAATATATAGCGCGTCTAAGCGTTCTGTAGACGGGCTTTTTTTTCACGTTCCCACGCGCGGAAGCACGCTGTACACTCAAGGTTGATAACAATGTTGTTATGAGGTAGACTAAAGTGCATCTCAAAACGACATCTTGCACCTTCAGCAGTGCAGACACAATGTGCGATCAGGAAAAAATTACCCTTGATAATTGTTTGCATCGCTCATTTTATGGGAGCTTGTACAGCAACGCATATAACGGTGACAGCTTTAGTTGGGCATCCGCAACATCCCCGCGGACGCAGGCTGCTGCAGACGCCCAGCTAAAGCTGTATATATGTGCCTACGAAAGCAGTACACTCACCATTAACGGGCGCACGTTGTCCGTGTCCGCGGCTCCATGAATATTCCGCCCTGCTAGCGTGACTTTGAGCACGGAGCCTGGCGTCAACGCCACCGAAGATGCGCATTTTTGATCGAACACAAAACTGCACGACAGGTAACTGACGCAACCCGCACAACCGACGCAACGCACAACGCATTCCAAGAGACCGAGCAGACTGAGAGAGAAGGCCGAGACGCGGCGCCAGCCCGTCTGGCTCCGTCAGCGAGGGAGTCGAGCCACCGCGCCATAACGGCGCCGAACGGCAAACGCGCGATACGTATGGCGCATACGACGGCGCCTTCATTGCGGATGCGAATCGAAACGCGCTTTAGGAGAGGAGTCCCGTGACCCCAGCCCAAATGCTCTCTTTTTCTCATCTACCTTCCAAAAGGGATCAAATGAACACCCGAAGAGAGTCACGCGGCCGTGACCCTCTTTTGACTCTTTTTTCTTAGAGTGTACTCAGTTACTCACACTAATAGTACCCTGATGAGTGCTCACTCACGTTCAAACTCACGACTACTCACACTCACTCATGAGCACTCACTCACGTTCATACTCACGCCTACTTACCCTCATGAGTGCTCACTGACGTTCACACTCACGTCCACTCACACTCATGAGCACTCACTGACGTTCATACTCATTCCTACTCCCACTCATGAGTACTCACTCACGTCCACTCACACTCATGAGCACTCACTCACGTTCATACTCACATCTACTCACACTCATGAGTGCTCACTCACGTTCACACTCACGTCCACTCACACTCATGAGCACTCACTCACGTTCCTACTCACATCTACTCACACTCATGAGTACTCACTCAGGTTCACACTCACGTCCACTCACACTCATGAGCACTCACTCACGTTCATACTCACATCTACTCGCACTCATGAGTACTCACTCACGTTCACATTCACGCCTACTCACACTCATGAGTGCTCACTCACGTTCACATTCACGTCCACTCACACTCATGAGTGCTCACTCACGTTCACACTCACGACTACTCACACTCATTAGTGCTCACTCACGTTCACACTCACGCCCACTCACACTCATGAGTACTCACTCATACTCACACTCACAACGTTCAAATGAGTGTGAGTGAGTGTGAATGAGTGCACTCATGAGTGAGTGTGCCGAGCTATGTGCGGCATACAACGTCTTCTGCTCGATGTCGACGTACATGGCGAAAACGTGGGCGATGATCTTCTTAGACGCTCGGTGAGGCTATTGGTCTGCGGGTGGTAGGCGTTGGTCCGGCGGTGGCTTGTCTAGCTGTATTGCAAGATCGCATAAGTTGGTTCTGCAGTAAAGGTTGAACGTCTTTCTGTAATGAGGACTTCTGGGGCGCCATGGCGCAGGACGATGCCTTTTACGAATAACTTGGCTACATCGGTGGCACTGCCTTTTTTAAAGCCCTTGTTGCGCTGTAGCGGGTGAGGTAGTCGGTACCTCCGACGATAGATTTACTTCCGCAAGTTGACGTAGGGAACGGCCCCAGTCGGTCCATGCCTATTTGCTGAAACGGTCGCCGAGGTGGTTTGATCGGCTGAAGAAACCCCCCTTGGCTTCACTGGCTTCGGTGACAGTCTCGGTATGTCTCTACGTAGCGTGTCACGTCTGCGGCAACGAGCAGCCAGTAGACATTTCCCTGTATTTTTGCAGACGTGCGGGTAACACTTACGTACGCAGCCGTCGGGTCGTCGTGCATCCCTTCAAGAACCTCTGGGCGTAATGCTGAAGGAACAGCGAGGAGGGGATTGGCTCGAAATGGCGAGAAGTACTTCTTGAAGAGAAGGCCGTCTCGCATGAAAAGCGGCGACTGCCTTCACTTGAACAGCTTTGGAACAATGTGGCTCTTGCCCTCGATGTATTTCACAAGGCTCTTAAACTCCGCATCGGCTCGCTTTCATTCAGCGAACTCGTCGGCACTTATTGTTCCCAAAAAGCAGTCATCGTCCTGGTCGTCCGCGGCGGCCGCTTGAAGGCGGCACGAGATAAGCACTCGGTGTCAGTGCGCTTTCCAGATGGTAATGGCATTACCGTAAACGACTGCAATTTCGAATTCTTGAAAGAGGCGACCTGAAGGGTCCTTCAAGATAGCTAGCCAGCGCAAGGCACGGTGGTCGCTCACAACTTTGACGGGCCTGCCGTAGTGGTAGGAGCGAAACATGGATGTAGCCGAGCTGATGACGAGGCACTCCTTTTCTGTGGTGGAATAGTTGGCTTCCGCCTTGGATATCGACTGTCTAGCATATCTGATGAAGGTCTCCAGTTCGTCAGTCCTTTGCACAAGGACGGTGCCGAGTCCTACGCTGCTTGCGTCCGTGTGGATTTCCGTATCGCCGTAGTCATCCATATGCACAAGTATCGTATGCGCCTGCAGGCGTCGTTTCTGTTCTTGAAATGCATCGGCTTGTTCTCTTTTCCACTTGAATTCCACGTGGATATTGCCGCGAGTCTTATATTTCATGAGTGTAAGCTTCACCCACAAAGATTGTGGGCAACGCGCTGCGCAGGCCTCGCCGGGATGTGCAGGAAGCTACGCGATTGTTTTGGAACAATCTGTTAAGATTGCACGCCGCACGACAATGTTCCAGCTTTGTCGAGAGATAACGCCGCCACCGGCGATGCCGGTGGAAAGTTCGATAGCGCCTGTATAAAAGCCGACGCGCTTGACTGCTTGTCAGTTGATCGACGGACGACGCCCTGTTCGCTGCTATCATTCTACACCGTGTATTGCTGTAGTTCTAGTTCTCATTTTCCCGGCCACAAGTTCGGCCAAATAAACAGTTTCATTCTGCAAACGCCGACTGCTGTCTTCGTCGACGTCACGACCACGTGACAACTGGTGGAGGTGCTGCTTCATGATCCGGATGCCACCGCGGAGCGCTGACCCAAGCCCAAGCCGCGAAGAAGATGACTCTAAGGACAAACCGGATCCTCGAACCAGCCGCCGGCAGAAGGGACTACAACCAGAGTACGGGCCCTTTCCCGAAAACGCCAGGCAGCCGAAGACCGTGACATCGACCACCGAGACGATGACTGACGCAGTGCCCCCTACGGCGATCGTGATGCAGCCACCCAGGGAGCCGCCGACGTTCCGTGGTTCGCCATGTGAAGGCCCCGAGACTTGGCTCGAGACCTTCGAAAGGGTCTGAACATATAATAACTGGAACTGCGAGGACAAGCTGCGCCACGTATACTTCTACCTCGAAGACGCCGCGAGGACGTGGTTCGAGAACCGAGAATCCGCCCTACAAGCATGGGATCTCTTTCGGACGACGTTCCTAAGCACGTTCACGAGCGTGGTCCGCAAGGAACGGGCCGCGGCTATGCTGGAGACCCGTGTGCAGCTACCCAACGAAAATATTGCCATCTACACGGAAGAGATGAATCGCCTGTTTCGACACGCCGACCGAAGTATGCCCGAAGAGAAGAAAGTGAGGTTCCTCATGCGGGGTGTCAAACAGGAACTCTTCGCTGGATTGATAAGGAACCCGCCGAAGACGGTCGCTGAATTTGCATCGGAGGCTTCCACGATCGAGAAAACGCTTGAGATGCGAACGCGGCAGTACAACCGCAGCTTCTCGGCTACAAGCTACGCCGACGTTCAAGCCCTAGGACCCGCTGACTTGCCTGAGACGATTCGAGGAGTTGCGAAAAAATCTACCTCCGTCGCAACCTCAAGTAGAGTCCATCGCCGACGTCGTGCGCCAGGAGATCCAGCATTCACTCCGAGCGCCTCAGCTAGCAGAGCCGCAGCCGCAAGCTATTAGCTATGCTGCTGCAGCCCGCCGTCATGCTCCTCCTCCACGCCCCCGCGAAGACACCACACCGCCGCAGTACCGTCGCCAGACGCCGCCGCCGCCACCGACGCCCTACCGACCGCCTGTCAGCCAGCGCCACACCCCGAGGAAGATCGATGTCTGGCGTGCCCCCGACAACCGCCCGCTCTGCTACCACTGCGGAGAGGCCGGCCACACGTACCGCCACTGCCAGTACCGACAGATGGGACTACGCGGATTCGCCATCAACGCGCCGCGCCCGCAGCCAGGCGAACGGCCGCGCGACATCGACGACTACCTCACCGGAACACAGTGGCAAGAACGACGACCTTCCCGCTCGCCGTCGCCCGGCCGCTACATGTCACCGCACCGCCGGCCGTACACTGGCCGAAACCGGGGACGGTCGCCTAGCCCGTATCCGGAAAACTAAGAACAGCAACTGATGGAGGTGCGGTTGCTGTACGACGAATTACCGAAGATCCTCCGCCGCCGACGACGACGCCGCGACGAAACCTTCAGAACACGACGCGAACCAGACAGACCCCTGACGACGAAATCTCGCGGACTGAAGAAGACCCGACGACGCAATCTGGAAGCAGCGGAACACACCGACGCAGCCGTGACCCCACGCCACGACCTAACTGCAACGCGAGACGACGAACTAGCGACCTCGACGTTCTTATCGACGGCCACAGCGTCACAGCTCTCGGCGACACAGGAGCCGACTATTCTGTCTTCAGTGGACCGTTCGGCACCAAACTGAAGAAAGTAAAGACCGCTTGGAGTGAACCCGAAATCCGGACAGCTGGAGGCCACCTGATAACGCCGATTGGTGTCTGCACGGCGAGAGTCACCATCAATAACCGGACATTATTTCCGTTGCCACCGAAAAACCTGCGAACATTGAAGGCGTCATCGAGGGCGATCAGCAACTACTCTTGAATAGTCAAATTTGCGTCGCAAGAGGTATAGCCGAACTGCGTGACGGTAAAGCAAAGGTAGTGCTGACAAATTTCAGCCACGAATATAGGCACCTCAACATTGGTAGGACGGTCGCCAACATCGACGAATGTGTGGCCGCCAGCAATGCTTTCGCCCACTTCGATGCTGCCGAACCTACTTCAACGAATCGAGGTACCGAACCAGATTTCAACGTCAACCGGAGCCTCCCGAAGGTCAAGCAAGACCAGCTGAAAAACCTGCTCCTGCATTACAAGGACTGCTTCTCATCGTCATCCCGAATCCGACAAAGTCCGGGGGCGAAACACCGAATTATAACGGAGGAAAGTGCGAGGCCCTTCCGTCAGAGCCCCTACAGAGTTTCGACTCGAGAGCGCGACGCGATAAAGAAACAAGTCGACGAGATGCTACGCGACAACATCATCCAGCCGTCCAAGAGTCCGTGGGCGTCACCCGTGGTGTTAGTGAAGAAGAAGGACGGGACACTGCGCTTCTGCGTTGATTATCGGCGCCTGAACAAAATCACGAAGAAGGACGTGTACCCCCTCCCACGAATAGACGACACCCTGGATCGACTTCACAACGCGACGTACTTTTCGTCGATGGACCTCAAGACCGGCTACTGGCAAATCGAAGTCGACGAGAGAGACCGAGAAAAGGCTGCGTTTATAACACCCGACGGCGTCTTTGAGTTCAAGGTCATGCCTTTCGGTCTTTGCTCGGCACCTGCGACGTTCCAGCGTGTCATGGACACCGTACTGGCCGGATTGAAGTGGCAGACGTGCCTTGTGTATTTGGACGACGTCGTCGTGTTTTCCTCGACCTTCGGCGAGCATCTCCGGCGGCTTGAGTCAGTACTTCAAGCAATCAAGGCCTCTGGACTGACCCTGAAGCCAGAAAAGTGCCGATTCGCGTACGACGAGCTCTTATTTCTGGGTCATGTGATCAGCAAGTCTGGAGTGCGCCCAGACCCGCGGAAAACAGCTGCCATCGCCGACTTTGCGCCACCCACCGACAAGAAGGCCGTGCGCCTTCTTGTCGGTGGGTGGCGTCTGTAATACGGCTTATGCGCGTATTACAGACGCTTTGTCAAAAACTTTTCACGTATCGCCGAACCACTGACGCTTCTCACGACTAATAACGTGGAATTCAGGTGGGAAACGGCGCAAGTGCAAGCCTTTCAAGAACTTAAACGACGCCAGCAGACGCCACCCATGCTTGCGCATTTCGGCGATTTCGCCGATACGGAAATACACACCGACGCAAGCAGCGTAGAACTCGGTGCCGCCCTTGCACAAAAGGCTCATGGGCTTGAAAGGGTTATCAGTTATGCTAGCCGGTCACTATCCAAGGCAGAACTATTCCAAAACAGAAAAGGAATGCCTTGCCATCCTCTCGGCTACATCAAAGTTTCGCCCCTACCTCTATGGCAGGCCCTTCAAAGTTGTCAGTGACCTTCACGCCTTATGTTGGCTAGCTAACTTGAAGGACCCTTCAGGTCGTCTCGCAGGATGGAGTCTGAGGCTTCAAGAATTCGACATTACCGTCGTGTACAAATCCGGGCGAAAACACTCCGACGCCGACTGCCTGTCTTGTGCCCCCGTCGACGCGCCGCCGCAAGACGACGACGATGACTGCTTCCTCGGAACTTCGCCGACAGGCAACGGGCCGACGCGGAACTGGGGGGCCTTATTGAGTACCTCGAGTGCAAGACCGCCGTTGTTCCGAGGATAGTCAAGCGAGTACTGCCGTCGTTTTTCTTACGGAACGGCGTTCTCCTGAAAAAGAACTTCTCGCCACTGCGAACGGACTACCTCCTTGTCGTGCCCTCATCATTGCTACCAGAAGTCCTCCAGGCCCTACACGACGACCCGACGGCTGCACTCCTCGGTGTTTCCCGCACGCTCGCCAGAATACAGGACAAATACTACTGGCCACGCCTTGCTCCCGACGTCGCCCACTACGTCAAGACTTGCCGAGATTGCCAGCGACGGAAGACACCGCGGACTAAGCCATCGGGATTTCTGCAGCCAATCGAAACACCGCACCGGCCGTTCCAGCAAATCGGGATGGACCTACGGGGGCTGTTCCCGACGTCGACTTCCGGCAACAAGTGGATTGTCGTAGCGACTGACTACCTCACCCGCTACGCCGAGACAAAGCCTTGCCCAAAGGCAGTGCCTCCGAGGTAGCCAAGTTCTTCGTGGAGAACTTCGTCTTGCGTCATGGCGCCCCAGAGGTCCTTATCACACAGAGGTACCGCCTTTACTGCGGACCTAACTCAGACGATCTTGAAGTACAGCGAGACGAGCCACCGCCGCACCACCGCCTACCACCCGCTGACCAATGGCCTCACCGAGCGTCTAAATAAGACCATCGCCGACATGCTCGCCATGTACGTCGACGTTGAGCACAAGACGTGGGACGCCGTCCTTCCGTACGTGACGTTCGCTTACAACACGGCCGTCCAAGAAACGACGCAGATGACGCCGTACAAGTTGGTCTACGGAAGGAGCCCGGCGACGACGCTCGACGCCATGTTACCCAACGTCACCGACGAAGAAAATGTCGACGCCGCCGCTTACTTACAACGTGCCGAAGAAGCTCGACAGCTGGCCCGCCTGCGCATTAAGACCCAGCAGCACACCGACAGCCGTCGCTACAATCTTCGATGACGCTTCGTCGAGTACCAGCCCGGCGACCATGTCTGGGTCTGGATGCCAATACGACGACGCGGACTGAGCGAGAAGCTTCTTCGACGATACTTCGGACCGTACAGGGTACTTCGACGTCTCGGCGCACTCGACTACGAGGTTGTCCCCGACGGAATCACGAACTCCCAGAGGCGCCGAGCTCGACCCGAGGTCGTGCATGTGGTGCGCCTTAAACCGTACTATGCTCGTTAGCGCACCTGAGGACTCTAATGTTTGCTTTCTTTATTAGTTTTCTTTAGTATTGCATGTATTCATGTTCTGTTTTTAAGCATCGGGACGATGCTTTTTTAGAGGGGGGCATTGCCGCAAGTCTTATATTTCATGAGTGTAAGCTTCACCCACAAAGACTGTGGGCAACGCGCTGCGCAGGCCTCGCCGGGATGTGTAGGAAGCTTCGCGATTGTTTTGGAACAATCTGTTAAGATTGCACGCCGCACGACAATGTTCCAGCTTGGTCGAGAGATAACGCCGCCACCAGCGATGTCGCTGGAAACTTCGATAGCGCCTGTATAAAAGCCGACGCGCTTGACTGCTTGTCAGTTGATCGACGGACGACGCCCTGTTCGCCGCTATCATTGTACAGCGTGTATTGCTGTAGTTCTAGTTCTCATTTTCCCGGCCACAAGTTCGGCCAAATAAACAGTTTCATTCTGCAAACGCCGACTGCTGTCTTCGTCGACGTCAGGACCACGTGACAATATTGTGAGATGCGTCATTGGCTGTATTATTCGCACAGTCCGAGTAATCGTCGTACGGCCTTCTTGTCGATGAGCGGAGGGAAAGCAGTGACGGCAGTGGGTTTCCGCGGGCCTGGCCGCACTTTAGAATTGCTAATGACGTGATCCAAGAATAACAGCTCCAGGTACGCGAAGCGGCACTTTTCTGGCTTCAAGGTGAGGCCGTGAATCTTGATTGCTTCTTGTGCAGCTCCAAGGCGCGGGAGGATTCCGTCGAAGTTTGAGGGAAACATAACGACGACATACAAGTATACCAGGCATGTCTGCCACGTTAACCCAGCCAACGCTATATATCACGCGTCGGAAAGTCGCAGATACACAGCGAAACCAAAGGGTACGACCTTGATACCGAGGTCTCGGTATATCTCGTTGACTTAGATTTGCCAATAGCCGGTCTTCAGGTCCATCGACAAAAACCACTTCGCATTGTGCAGGCGATCCAGAGCGTCGTCAGTCCATAGGAGACCACACACGAGTGTTTTCTTTATTTTGTTCAAGCGGCGATGTTCGGCCCAGAAACGAAGCTTTTCGTCCCTCTTCGCTAACACCACATGCGATTCCCACGAACTCTTGAACGACTGGATGATGCTACCGCATTTCGTCAACTGGTTTGTTTACGGGCTCACATTCTGGCTCCAAACTCTGGACGGGGCCTGATGGCCTGGTGTAGCACTTTTCACTGTTATGATGCAAAATTTCACGACTAGAATCTGCTGAATGCTTGACGATAACGAAAATTAGTCTTTATATTGCAGGAGCAGGGTTGCGAGCTGTTCTTGCTGATGGTTCGGAAGGCTCGGATGTTGAGGAGGTTGGTTTGTCAAAGTAGGTTCGGAAGAATCAGTGAGGGCAAAGCATTGGTGGTTTCCTCACTTTCTTTGATGCATGCGACCATCGTGCCTTTTTCCGTACTTGTGCTTGTTCCTGAAATTTGTGAGCATCACTGTTGCTTTTCCTACACGCAGCTCGGCAATTTAGATTGCGATGGAAACCTTCCGGTTGATCAGCAGGTGCTGGTCGCCTTCAAAGGTGCATTCCAAGTGGGATGATTTCCGAGCGCGAACGGAAATGACGACGCTTGAACGAGGAGGAATGGCGACTTGGTGTTCCAGCACACTGAAAGCGTGCTTTACCGAAGGCGTGTCCGGCGGTAGGTCTTTTCCTGTAGATTGTGTTATGGACTCGGATCTCAGGTCGATGACTGCACTATAGGCCTAAGAAGTGGAAAATACAGATGACACATCTCGAGCAACGCTCTACGAATGCAA
This sequence comes from Rhipicephalus sanguineus, assembly GCF_013339695.2. NCBI lineage: Eukaryota > Metazoa > Arthropoda > Arachnida > Ixodida > Ixodidae > Rhipicephalus > Rhipicephalus sanguineus. Next base: position 127,891,207 of record NC_051184.2, on the reverse strand, counting down.
AAATCGTTGGATAAGTGCGGCACGCTCACTGTGAAAATTCCAGCTGGCGTTTCTAGGTGGCCTCGAGCTGTCCGGATTTCGGGGCCTTCACATGTGGTCTTCATTTTCTTGAACTTCACATCGAATGGTCCACTAATGTCAGAGTAATCTGCTCTCGTGTCGACAAGACCTACGATATTGTGGCCGTCGACAAGCACGTTGATGCCGGTAGTTCGTGGTAGGGTGTAATGATTAGGTCGCGGCGTCGGATCACGGCTGCGATCGTTGGTTCCGCTGCTGTTATGCGGTGCTGTCAGGTATTCCGGTGGCGATGGTTTGTGTTTAGGGCGCCGCATGCCTGGCGGTTTGTTCTGATGATTTTGTCGCGGCATCGTCGTCGGCAGCGGAGGATCTTCGCTGTTGCGACCAGCAGCAGCCACACCTGCATCGCTAGCTGCCTTTAGTTTTCCGCATACGGGCTAGGCGACCGGCACTGGCGCTCCTGCCAGATAGTCGGCGATGTCCCGTGACCGTGCATCTCGTCTTGGACGTTACGCATTCATGGCAAATCCATGCAATCCCATCTATCGGCACTGGCCGTGGTGGTAGGTGTGGCTAGCTTCTCCGCAATGGAATCAGAGTGGCTGTGGCCGGGGGCGCACCAGATTTCGGTCTTCCTCGGAACATAGCGCTTCCCAACAGGCGGGCAGTATCGCGTCGGTGGTGGCGGCGGCGTCTGGCGATAGTGCCGCGTCTTTCCATGGGCGCGGAGAGGAAGCGGTACGACCGACGGCGGCTGCGTAGATCCTCGCTTTTATTTCAGGCTGTGCTGTTTGAGCTTTCCAGAAATTGCTGGATTTCTTGGCGTACGACGTGGGCAACCGGGTCCACTTGAAGCTGAGTGGATGGCAACAAAGTATGGAGCTCATTCAGTACCACGGCTCTGATGGTCCCGAGCAAGTGTTCGGATTGCAGCGCCAGAACCGCCCGGAAAATGAAAAAGAAACACCATCTCCCGCTAAAGGGGACCATGAGCCGATGCGAAGCCGGAGCGCTTGCACGATCGCGTTCCGTTAGCGTTCGTTGGGCATGCTACCGACCTCGCGTCGTGGAACGCGAAGAGGAATACTACGTGCTACGCGCGTCGTGTGTTCCCTGTAGCCTGGCCGTTAATTCTCACAGGGCGAGCGGGGAACGTGGTCGACAGGCGCGCGAGAGGGGGCACCGTAGGAGAGGAGAGAGAAGGTGAGGGGACGCGCATGTGCTGGCGCTCATCGCGGCGTTGAGCAGGAGAGAATTTCGGCATGTCGAGCCCGCATTTCAGAGGAGTACACCGAACGAAGCGCTGGGCTGGAGGCGCGCAGCGCTCTACCTGCTTTCACTTTAGGGAGAGGAGATTATGGGAGGAGAGTAGCGCATTCGCCGCGAGACCAGAAGCGAGAACGCAGGAGAAGCGCAAGCAGGTGCTGGTAGAGAAGGAGACAGTAATGTGCAGTTGTTGGAGAGAGGGAAGGAGGAGAGTTGTGCATGTGTAGTGTGAGTGCGGACTACCACGCCGCGGGCCATACCCTTGAGCAAGAGATGTTTCGCATCTAAAATTCACGGCACAAGTAATACACGCTGTACACTGATAGCGGTGACCAGAGCTTCGGGCGTCGGATAATCTGGCCTGCGGTAAGGCGCATCGCCATTCATACATGCATCATCGAAGGTTCAAGCGTCATCGCTGGCGCTTCCGAAAGCTCTCGAATAAACCTTACTTTTCGCGTCCTGCGCGTAATCTGAACAGAACGATATGAGACAATTGTGAAGCTTCCCGAACATTGCGACTCACTCTGCGCCGAGTGCAACAGCTTTTGTGGGCGAATATCGAATACATAAAAATAAACAAAGAAACAAGCATGGCAATATGCACCGTACCCTTCCGAGTAGCAAGAGATCAAGCCCTGTACTGGTAGAGGGATCCGAGGACAAGTCCTTCAGTTTGGACAGTTGCCAGGCAACATGGCGGCTCCGAGCGTCCCAACCGCCGCCAAACAAAATGGTATATCACGGCATGATGCCAATCCATTGTACTCTGCTCAATACGCGAACGCCGATTCCTTGTGGCGACGCTGCTATGAGGTAGTGGAATATTAGCTCGTTCACTGTGAGTATGTGGCCGTGCATAAGGGGGACGACACAAACAAACTGCGGCAGGTCCATTTCAGCCTCAGTAATTGCGCACGTGTTTCATACGAGAGCGTACAGCTACCGTCGCATCATGAGAGTACTTGGTACGCTGCCTGATTTACATTTTTGCCAGCCCTGATCGCCTAGAGCGGGCTCAGTGCGATCTCCTGGCCCGCATGGCTGGTCGAAGGTTTCCGAATTTATGTCGAGGACATGACTCGTTTTGGCTAGAAGCCGATCCCAACATGTCGGAAGAGAGGAATGTGGGGAATCTCATGCACGGGGTGAAAGAGCAGCTGCTAAGAGTCATGTGCGCAGACCGTCCAGGTGTGTGTCAGAGTTTCTTGCCGAAGCCGTCACCTTTGAAAGCACCCAGCGGGAACGCGACCAATCACACGTACGACAAGTGAACGCTACAGTGAATTAGGTCACCACCATCAAAAGGCATTTTTTGAAAAAAATTAGCTTTTCAATTTAACATTTCCAAGCTCCCTGTCTATTCAACAGCATTTAGCACGAAGAGATATGCAGTTATTTTAAGCCGTTCAAAGTTATGACTATTTTTTAATCCCTCCTAGCACACCCGAAACCTAAACTGAATGTTTCTGATCTCTCAGCACCTGCCATCTCGTCATAAATGCAGCGTCGTGTTCATATTACGTATTGATAAGTTGTCTAAGTAGGTTTTATAGCTTGTGGGACCTGATGTTCTGAATTCAATTTAAACTTTCCACCACACGGCTGCGCCAGTCTGTTGTGTAAGTTGCGCGCATTTGCGCTCGCCTGTCTGTTCTTTTTATCACATCATTTCGAGCTCTTGGGCTTAATTCTGGCCTCTCAAGGGGAAATTTCTAGTACTCTAAGAGATATGGCAAAGTATAGGATGGAAATGATGAGTCAGTGCAAGTTAGAGAATCAATATTAGAAGTGTACACCCGCTGCGGAGCGCGTGTATGATAGTCAGTCGGAGACGCAGAACCAGCTAGAAAAAATACATGCTTCAGCTTGCAAAAAAGCAGGTTGTGCTGCTTCAAAGGAGGTCACATAATGTTAGGCTGATGAATTTCAGACATATTGAGTATTTATTTATTACATGAATATTTCGTTCAAATCTTGAAAGCCATTTGTATCAAAACATGATATTTTCGATCTTACAATTACGCGAATAGTCATCTCTAGAGGCTAGATTTTTAGATATTAAAGAAGCTCGTTATAGGTGCCATAAATAGGCAGGCAAAGCAACGTTTTATGCTTACAAAATCATAAATATAGGCCCAATAAATTTTCACGTAAATGCAAATAATTTCAAACGAAGAAGTGCGCGACCTCTATCTACGACAGGACAAAAATGTTATTTTTTAGGATGGCACAAAGGCTCCGAAACTTGAACATAGCCGTGCAGTTCTGCTTTGTCCTACGCTATTCGCAGAACACGGTCCCTACCAGGGGCGTAGCCAAGGGGGGGGGGTGGGGGTTCAACCCCCCCCCGAAATTTTTCAGTTTTGCTTGCGTATATAGGCACGCACACATACAAACGCACGCACGAACATACATAAAGTATGGTTGAACCCCCCCCGAAAAAAATTTCTGGCTACGCCCCTGGTCCCTACCGTGTAGTGAACAGCGACTCAAGCGGCCATTGTCGAATCAAAGCACTCCTGGGTCTATTTTCGGCATGACAGAGAAGGGCAGAGCAGGAGAAGACAGCGATATCGATAAAAGACCAGAAGAGAGTGATTCCTGAATTACGTGAAGTCAATTTCTCCCCTGGCCTGTCAGTGAATCACTGGTGTAGGGAGGGGGGGGGGTGTTCAACACACCACTTGCATGTGCATATATATACACACACATACAAACGCACGAACGAACGTACAGAAAGTATGGTTGAGCCCCCCCCTCCAAAAAACATTTCTAGCTACGCTACTGCAGTGAACACCTTAAAGAGTATATTACAAGAACAAACGCCGCGTGCACATCACTCTCCTTTCTCCTGAAGGCCCTCTGCGGTCTCGCATTCGACAACCTCTCGCGCCATGTGTCTGCGGCGGCGAATGCTCGCCGGCGCGTCCCACTTCACTGCTGGAAGCGGTTCTTTTCGGCAGTTGCTTTAACTAGAGAACGAGGTTCAACCCCGTAGTGTTCCGAACAGTGAATGTTGCCCGGCAACATGAATAATGGTCTCAAATTGCGCCGGGAGCGAAACTTGAGGCTAAATAGTGTTCATATAAGCGCCAATTTAAAAAATCGTCATTTACAGGTATTTGGAAAGATTTAGGAACAAACAGCAAGAATAGGCACTTATAGAGACTATAAAAACACTACAAAAGCCAGTCTTAACCTCTAATTCATACTCATATATTGAAGTGGTGCGATAGGAGCGCAAGGAACAAAATAGGCATTTGCCTGAAATTTGGTCTCTAGTCATCACTTTCCTTGTAATAAATATTTTCACATAAACGTTTGCGTGCTAATATTTTATAAGTGGAACTTTGCATTAAAGGAGAACGACTAAAAACGAGAAGTAACTTTTTGCACTGTGGTCAATTTTGTGCAAAACAAACCTGACAAATATAGGATTCTCAGCCTTTTTATGAAACGCACCTTATCTTAGAGATGTGGCGATCTTGGAGATCAGATGTACAGGATATTGTCCTCGCTATCTGCCTGCCACGTCGCGTTTAAATCGCACCAACGATTTTGTAGTTATGACTGTTGGCGCAACAAGGATTTATGTTAACATCTTGATCTTTATCAATTTTATTTTTTTACATTTTAGCGATTTCATCATTTTCAAGTTTGCCTCAACCCTACAAGCCAAAATCATACTTATCACTTTTGAACTGAAACTAATTTTTTTTCTGGAAGGTGGTGACCTACCTTAACTGTGGACTACATGGGAGCTTTCGGTTACCGTATAGATTTCATACGAAAAATCATAAGCTCAGTAATCCGCGATGAACTCCAGAAGCGATCGGTACCCCCAGCGCCCATTGTCAAGTACTGTCATTTGAACAAAGTCACGAAGAAGGACGTGTACCTCCTCCCACGGTTAGATGGCACTGTAGACCAGCTGTACGACGCAATGTATATATTGTCACGTGGTCATGACGTCGACGAAGGCAGCAGTCAGCAAGTCGAGAAGAAACTCTTTATTAGGCCGAACTTGTGGCCAAGAAACTGAAAGCTACAGCAATACACTGATAGCGGCGGACAGAGCGTCGACCGTCGATCAACTGACAAGCGGTCAAGCACGTCGGCTTTTATACAGGCGCTTCGAACTTTCCAGCGATATCGCTGTTGGCGGCGTTATCTCTCGACAAAGCTGGAACATTCCCGTGCGGCGCGCAATCTTAACAGATTGTTCCAAAATATTCGCGAAGCTTCCTACACATGACGGCGAGGCCTGCACAACGCGTTGCCCACAGTCTTTGTGGGTGAAGCTTCAACTCATGAAATATAAGACTCGCGGCAATGCCCCCCTCTGAAAAAGCATCGTCCCGATGCTTAAAAAGAGAACATTAATACATGCAATACTAAAGAAAACTAATAAAGAAAGCAAACATTACAGTCATCAGGTGCGCTAACGAGCATAGTACGGTTTAAGGCGCACCACATGCACGACCTCGGGTCGAGCTCGGCGCCACTGAGAGTTCATGATGCCGTCGGGGACAACCTCGTAGTCGAGTGCGCCGAGACGTCGAAGTACCCTGTACGGTCCGAAGTATCGTCGAAGAAGCTTCTCGCTCAGTCCGCGTCGTCGTATTGGCGTCCAGACCTAGACACGGTCGCCGGTCTGATACTCGACGAAGCGTCGTCGAAGATTGTAGCGACGGCTGTCGGTGTGCTGCTGGGTCTTGATGCGCAGACGGGCCAGCTGTCGAGCTTCTTCGGCACGTTGTAAGTAAGCGGCGGCGTCGACATCTTCTTCGTCGGTGACGTTGGGTAGCATCGCGTCGAGCGTCGTCGCCGGGCTCCTTCCGTACACCAACTTGTACGGCGTCATCTGCGTCGTTTCTTGGACGGCCGTGTTGTAAGCGAATATCACGTACGGAAGGACGGCGTCCCACGTCTTGTGCTCAACGTCGACGTACATGGCGAGCATGTCGGCGATGGTCTTATTAAGACGCTTGGTGAGGCCATTGGTCTGCGGCTAGTAGGCGGTGGTGCGGCGGTGGCCCGTCTCGCTCTACATCAAGATCGCCTGAGTTAGGTCCGCAGTAAAGGCGGTAACTCTGTCTGTGATAAGGACCTCTGGGGAGCCATGACGCAAGACGATGTTCTCCACGAAGAACTTGGCTACCTCGGTGGCACTGCTTTGGGCAAGGCCTTTGTCTCTGCGTAGCGGGTGAGGTAGTTAGTCGCTACGACGATCCACTTGTTCCGGAAGTCGACGTCGGGAACGGCCCCAGTAGGTCCATCCCCATTTGCTGGAACGGCCGGCGAGGTGGTTCGATTGGCTGCAGAAGTCCCGCTCGCTTAGTCGGCGGTGTCTTCCGTCGCTGGCAATCTCGGCAAGTCTTGACGTAGTGGGCGACGTCAGCAGCAAGGCATGGCCAGTAGTATCTTTCCTGTATTCTGGCGAGCATGCAGGAAACACCCAGGTGTCCAGCCGTCGGGTCGTCGTGTAGGGCCTGGAGGATTTCAGGTCGCAATGATGAGGGCACGACAAGAAGGTAGTCTGTTCGAAGTGCCGAGAAGTTCTTTTTCAGGAGAACGCCGTTCCGTAGGAAAAACGACGGCAGTCCTCGCTTGAATACCGTCAGAACAACGGCGGTCTTGCACTCCAGGTACTCCATAAGGTCCCCCAGTTCCGCGTCGGCTCGTTGCCTTTCGGCGAAGTCGTCGGCACTTATAGTTCCGAGGAAGCAGTCATCGTCGTCGTCTTGCGGCGGCGCGTCGACGGGGGCACGAGAGAGGCAGTCGGCGTCAGAGTGTTTTCGTTCGGACTTGTACACGACGGTAATGTCGAATTCTTGAAGCCTCAGACTCCATCGTGCGAAACGACCTCAAGGGTCCTTCAAGTTAGCTAGCCAACATAAGGCGTGATGGTCACTGACAACTTTGAAGGGCCTGCCATAGAGGTAGGGGCGAAACTTTGACGTAGCCCAGATGATGGCAAGGCATTGCCTTTCTGTTGTGGAATAGTTGGCTTCGTCCTTGGATAGTGACCGGGTAGCATAACTGATTACCATTTCAAGCCAGTCAGTCTTTTGCACAAGGACGGCACCGAGTCCTTAACTTAAACGACGGCAGGCGTCCTTTAAGTTCCTCAAATGCTTGCACTTGCTCCGTTTCCCACCTGAAGTCCACGTTAGTCTTCGTAAGAAGCGTCAGTGGTTCGGCGATGCGTGAAAAGTTTTTGACGAAGCGTCTGTAATAGGCGCATAAGCCGAGAAATCGGCGCACGGCCTTGTCGGTGGGAGGCGCGAAGTCGGCGATGGCAGCTGTTTTCTGCGGGCCTGGGCACACTCCAGAATTGCTGATCACATGACCCAGAAACAAAGCTCGTTGTACGCGAATCGGCACTTTTCTGGCTTCAGGGTCAGTCCCGAGGCCTTGATTGCTTGAAGTACTGCCTCAAGCCGCCGGAGATGCTCGTTGAAGGTCGAGGAAATCACGACGACGTCGTCCAAATACACAAGGCACGTCTGCCACTTCAATACGGCCAGCACGGTGTCCATGACGCGCTGGAACGTCGCAGGTGCCGAGCAAAGACCGAAAGGCATGACCTTGATCTCAAAGAACCGCATGCCTTTTGGGCTGCGAACGGCACCAAGTACATTTCAGCGCGCCATGAATATTGCCCTCGGCACATTGAAAGATCATGCTTGTGTCCTGTATCTGGACGACATATTTGTCGTGGGCACAAGAGAGGAAGAACACGTTCGGAACTTGGATGAAGTTCTCCAAAGGCTCTTCGATGCCGGATTCCGATTGAACAAAGAAAAATGCCAATTTCTCTCGGTATTCAACCGAGATGGTATTCAACCTTTGCCTGAAAGAGTAGCAGCGGTAGCAAACTTTCCTACCCCAACGTCTTTGAAACAGCTGCAGGCATTTTTTAGGTCTCGCTTCGTACTTGCGCAAGTTTGTTCCCAACTTCGCATCGACAGCAGCTCCACTCACCAATATGCTGAAGAAAGCGTCGACTTTTGTGTGGGGCCCTTCACAAGATGTCGCCTTTCAAACTCTCAAGCACCGTCTGACACAGTGCCCCGTTTTGAGTCATTTCCAGGACAAATTGGACACTGAGGTTCACACTGACGCAAGCTAGGTTGGTTTAGGAGCGGTCCTCGTTCAGCGCGACCCAGACGGAGTTGAACATGTTGTAGCTTACGCCAGCCGCAAGTTATCGGACACGGAACGCCATTACCACTCGAACGAGTTGGAGTGCCTGGCTGTTGTCTGGAGCGCGGACGAAAAATTTCGTCCCTACTTGTTCGGCCGCATGTTCACGGTGGTGACGGACAACGCTGCGATTGCGTGGATGTTTGCCAAGCAACACCTGAAGCACAAGTTCGCCCGCTGGATCATCCGACTGCAAGACTACACTTACGATGTGAAGCATCGAACAGGGGCGCTTAACCAGGTTACCGATGCGCTGTCGCGGAACCCTTGCGAGGAAAGCTTACCACACCCCAAAGAAGGCAGGATGTTTCTAACTCGCAGCTGTATTATTAAGACTTGGCAGCAATGATAACGTCACTCGAATACACGCAGATGAATTCAAAGTTTGTCCTCCGCGGAAGAACATTGTATCGACGCCATTGGACCAGTGACCAAGTAGAACGCCACCTCTTAGTGATTCCATCGACCATGCGTTCTGAAATCCTGCACGCCATCCATGATGCCCCAGAAGGTGGACACGTAAGCCGACGAGCTACTCTGCGGAAGATCCAGGAACGTTTCTGGTGGCCGAGGATGGAGAGAAGCGCTCAATTTTTCGTCCAAGCTGCGAGGTCTGCCGAAAGCATAAGCGTCGTGGAGCATAAGCGTCGCAGAAGCACATGGACTACAAACACTTATTCCACTCCCTCACACTATTTTCAACACCATCGGGATTGATCACGTGGGTCCATTACCAACTACAGCCGCAGGGAACAGTTTATAGGCGTGCGCACAGGGGTGGCAAAGGGGCGGCCGCCCCCCTAATCACCTAAGAAGGGGGGCGGAAAATCTGCCCTCTACATTGACCCTTGCAGTCACCTAAGTTGGGGGGGGGCGCAAATTCTGCCCGATACATTGACTTAGTAGGGTGGGGGGCGCTGCGCTGAACGTTTGCCCCCCCCCCTAATGGGGAACCCTGCGCACGCCTATGGAACAGATACATTGTAGTGTCAGTGGACCACTTGTCGAAGTTTGTGGAAGTTGCTGCGGTGCCCTCTCTCGCCGCTGGCTTTGTAATCAAATTTCTACAGGACCACTTTGAATGGAAGCACGGCCCACCTAAGAAGAGAATTTAAGACAGAGCAACCACTTACCGAAGTCGTGAACTCCGATCGTACCTCCGAAATGCAGGTGTCGATCATCAGTTCACTTCAGCATACCATCCACAAGCGAATGGCCTAACGGAGAGGTACAACCAGACGCTATTGGCTCGACTCATTCCTTATTGCAACAACAAGAAACCAAATGAAGCAGATTGGGATGAGTACCTGCAGGCAGCCGCGTACGCGATTAACACGGCGTTCCAGGTTTCCATTGTAACTTCACCTTATGAAGTTGTCTAAGGGCAGATTCCGAAGCTGACGGCCGCCAAGAATTTGAGCACCCCCTTAAAAGTCGGGCGCACCGCTTCACGACAGACCCACTGCCCCGTCATCCGGGCTAGGGCACGCACGACAGCTGCAAACGCGCAAGAGGCCCAGAAACGGTACTATGACCGCCGTCACCGACCAGGGCCACAGTACAAGGTCGGAGACGAGGTGTGGGTACAACGATGCGCGCAATCACCGGGCAACAAGCTTTACCCGAAGTATGAAGGACATTTCGTCATCACTGAAAGACTGGGGGAGAACACGTGGCGTGTAGATTATCCGTCCTGTGAAACGAGTGCGGACAAACGCAGGAAAAACAATTTTTCTGTGCACGTGTCTCGTCTCAAGAAAAGAGAGCTTCGGCAGAACTGACAAGTCGCGTTTCGTGTGTTTTTTTTTTTTTCATGGAATGAACCGACGCAGCGTGGCCGAATGTGATGATTGAAGCCGAACTGGGTTGTAGGTCACGGGCTTACGCGGCACAGAACAGAATAGAACAGCCGGCCTAGCGTACGGCCGTTGTTTCTGTTCTCTTCCCATACAATATATATATAAACATATACGGAGCATGCCGGCGTCTGCGGCGACGGCGACGGCAAGAATCAGCCGAGACTGTCCACACAATTGCTATCGCAATAAAACAAAATAAATAGAAGAGGTGTTTCAAAATGCTCAGCCAACACCACCTAGTTATAATACAACCACGGCCTGTGCATCACGCCAGGCCGCGTCACAGTTGATATGTCTGCAGCTGCATAGTCTCATCGGTCATTGGGTATGGCACTACGGAATGACGTAAATTCATATCACCACCAGCGGCCAATGACACGTGATAAGCTGCCGTTTTGCAGTAATGATAATGTCACGTGCTCGTGACGTCGCTGAAGACAGCAGCCGGCGTGTTCAAGAAGAAACTGTTGATTTGGCCGAACTTGTGGCCGGGATAATCTGACTAGTATGATAATCTGACTAGTATCATTAAGGGGTGTGCAGTGGAAGTCGGGGGTACAGTCGTTAGACAGGACACTGGTAAGCTATCCCAAGAGACGAAAAACCTCATGAAGAAACGTCAAGCTATCAAAGCCTCAAATGCAACAGACAAAATAGAGCTGGCGGAGCTTTCGAAGTGAATCAATAGGCGTAAAGTAGCCGACACAAGAAAGTATAATGTGGAGAGAATTGAGCATGCCCTAAAGAACGGAAGAAGTCTCAAAGCTATGAAGACAAAACTGTGCATAGGCAAAAATCAGATGTATACATTAAGGGACAAGGAAGGCAAGATCACAGACAATATGGATAAAATAGTTGAGGTAGCGGAAGAGTTCTACAGAGATCTGTACAGCAGCCGAGGCAGTCAGGATGATAATGTAAGAAGGAGTAATAATGCAGATGAATCTGACATACCACCAGTATTGACAGGAGAAGTAAAGAAAGCCCTACAGGGAATGCAAAGAGGCAAAGCAGCTGGTGAGGATCAGGTAATATCAGACCTGTTGAAAGATGGTGGAGAGATTATATTAGAGAAACTGGCCACCCTGTATACGAAGTGCCTCTCGACGGGGAGGATACAAGAATCTTGGAAGAATGCCAACATCATCTTGATCCATAAGAAAGGGGACGTCAAGGACCTGAAAAATTACAGGCTCATAAGCTTACTGTCCGTTGTCTACAAGCTATTTACAAAAGTAATTGCTAACAGAATTAACACGACATTAGAGTTCAATCACCGAAGGGACCAGGCATTATTTCGTACAGGATTCTCAACAATAGACCATATTCATACTATTAATCAGGTGATAGAGAAATGCGCGGAATACAACCAACCCCTATACATAGCCTTCATAGATTACGAGAAGGCATTTGATTCGGTGGAGACATCAGCAGTCATGGAGGCACTGCGGAATCAAGGCATCGACGAAGCCAATATAAACTTAATGGAAGAAATCTACAGCGGATTCACAGCCACTATAGTCCTCCATAAAGAAAGCAACAGGATCCCAATAAAGAAGGGCTTACGGTAGGGAGACACGATCTCTCCAATGTTATTCACCGCGTGTTTACAGGAGGTTTTCAGGGCCCTAGATTGGGAAGAGTTAGGGATAAGAGTTAATGGAGAGTATCTCAGTAACCTGCGATTCGCTGATTACATTGCATTGATGAGTAACGCGGGAGATGAATTACAGCTCATGATTACTGAACTGGATACGGAGAGTAGAAGAGTAAGTCTGAAAATTAATATGCATAAAACTAAAGTAATGTGGAACAACCTTGACAGAGAACAGCGCTTTGCGATAGGTGGCGAGACACTGGAAGTTGTAAAGGAGTACGTGTACTTAGGACAGGTAGTAACCGCGGAGCCGAACCATGAGAGTGAAATAACTAGAAGAATAAGGATGGGATGGGGCTCATTTGGCAAGGATTATCAAATCATGAATGGTAATCTACAACTATCCCTTAAGAGGAAGGCATATAACAGCTGCATCTTACCGGTACTTACCTACGGAGCAGAAACCTGGAGACTTACAAAGAGGGTTTAACTTAAATTGAGGACGACGCAGCGAGCGATGGAAAGGAAAATGATAGGTGTAACCTTAAGAGACAGGAAGAGAGCAGAGTGGGTCAGGGAACAAACGGGGGTTAAGGACATCATAGTTGAAATCAAGAAGAAGAAATGAATATGGACCGGGCACGTAGCACGTCGGCAGGATAACCGATGGTCATTAAGGGTAACTGACTGGATTCCAAGAGATTGCAAACGCGTGAGGGGGAGACAGAAAATTAGGTTGGTAGATGAGATTAAGAAGTTTGTAGGTAAACGTGGCAGCAGAAAGCACATGACCGGGTTGACTGGCGGACCATGGGAGAGGCCTTTGCCCTGCAGTGGGCGTAGACATGCTGATGATGATGCTGACATGGCCGGGAAATGAACGCTCAAATTACAGCAATACACGCTGTACACTGATAGCGGCGAACAGGGCGTCGGCCGTCGATGAAACTGCTCATGGCTGTGACGCGCCGTCTTTTATACAGCACCCACCGAACTTTCCAGTCTTATCACTGGTGGTCGCGCAGGCGCTGGAATATTCTAGACAATACGCGTCGTGCGCGCAATCTTTACAAAGTCATTTACTACAATCGCAAAACTTCTCGAACACTGCGGCGCAGTCTGCGTCGAGCGTTGCTAACCGTAATTTGTGGTCCCCAAACCCGAATACATCAAAAACAAAACAAGAAGCGGGCGTGGCATTGCCCCCTCTGAAAAAGCATCGTCCTGATGCCTGTGAAAGAACACAGAAGCGAAAAAAACAAGTGCAGATACAAAGAAATTACAATAACAAAGAAAATGTAGAGTCACCAGGTTCGCTAACTCGCAAAAAACGGCTTAAGGCGCACGACATGAACGACTTCAGGTCGTGCGCGGCGTCGCTGGGAGTTCGTAATGCCGTCCGGCATGACCTCGTAGTCAAGAGCACCTAGACGTCGAAGTACCTTGTATGGTCCGAAGTATCGTCGGAGGAGCTTCTCGCTAAGTCCCAGTCGGCGTATCGGCGTCCAGACCCACACACGGTCACCGGGTTGGTACTCAAAGTGGCGTCGTCGAAGATTATAGTGATGGCTGTCGGCCCTCTGCTGGTTCTTGATGCGCAGGCGGGCGAGTTGTCTGGCTTCTTCGGCGCGCTGAAGGTAGACAGTCACGTCGAGGTTTTTCGTCGGTGTGGTTGGGTAGCATGGCGTCGAGCATCGTTGCCGGGTTCCTTCCGTACACCAACTTGTAAGGCGCCATCTGCGTCGTTTCTTGTGTGGCTCTGTTGTATGCGAAGGTCACATACGGAAGGATGACATCCCAAGTCTTGTGCTCGACGTCGACGTACACGGCCAGCATGCGGCGATGGTCTTTTTTAGACGCTCGTTGAGGCCATTGGTCTGTGGGTGGTAGGCGGTTGTCTGTCGGTGACTTGTCTAGCTGTATCTCAAGATTGTCTGGGTTAGCTCCGCAGTAAAGGCCGTACCTCTGTCAGTAATGAGGACCTATGGGGCGCCATGACGCAGGACGATGTTCTCAACGAAAAACTCCGCTACCTCGACAGCACTGCCTTTGGGCAGGGACCTTGTCTCTGCATAGCGGGTTAGGTACTCGGTGGCTACGACGATCCATTTGTTTCTAGAATTCGACGTCGGGAACGGCCCCAACAAGTCCTTTCCGATTTGCTGGAACGGTCTTCGAGGTGGCTCGATAGGCTGAAAATGTGCGGCTGTTCCAGTCGGTGGTGTCTTGCGTCGCTGACCGTCTCGGCAGGTCTTTACGTAGCGAGTGACGTCGGTCTTTACGTAGCGAGTGATGACAAGGTGAGGCCAGTAGTACTTTGCCTGTATTCGGCAAGGGTGCGGTAAACACCGAGGTGTCCAGCCGTGGGGTCGTCGTGTAGAGCCTGGAGTACTTCTGGTCGCAATGCTGAGGGCACCACAAGACGGTAGTTGACTCGAAGTGGCGAGAAGTTCTTTTTTAGGAGAACGCCGTTTCACAGGAAAAACGACGCCAGTCCTCACGTGAAAACCTTCGGAACAACGGCGGTACTACCCTCGAGGTATTCCATAAGGCCCCTGAATTTCGGGTCGGCTCGCTGTTCTTCGGCGAAGTCGTCGGCACTTATGGTTCCCAAGGAATTGTCGTCATCCTGGTCGCCCTGCGGCGGTGGGTCGACGGGCGCACGAGACAGGCAGTCAGCGTCAGAGTGCTTTCTTCCGGACTTGTAAATGACGGAAATGTAAAATTCTTGAAGCCTCAGACTCCACCGTGCCAGGCGACCTAATGGGTCCTTCAAGTTAGCTAGCCAACACAATGCGTGGTGGTCGCTCAAAACTGAAGGGTCTGCTGTAGAGGTAGGGGCGAAACTTTGAGGTAGCGCAGATGATGGGAAGACATTTCTTTCCCGTTGTAGAATAGTTAGCTTCTGCCTTGGATAGCGACCGGCTAGCATAGCTGATGACCCTTTCCAGTCCGTCAGGCTTTGCAGTCCGGCACAAGGACGGCGCTGAGTCCTAGGCTACTTGCGTCGTGGATTTCCGTATCTGCGTATTCGTCGAAATGCGCAAGTATCGGTGGCACCTGCAGGCGTCGTTTCAGTTCTTGAAATGCTTCAACTTGCACTGTGTACCACGTGAATTTGACGTCGGTCTACGTGAGTTGCGTTAGTGGCTCGGCGATCCGTGAAAAGTCCTTGTCGAAGCGTCTGTAATAGGCGAATAAGTCGAGGAATCGGCGAACGGCCTTCTTGTCAGTGGCTGGGGGGAAGGCAGCGATGGTCGCTGTTTTCCGCGGGTCTGGGCGTACTCCGGACTTGCTGATGACGTGACCCAAGAACAGTATCTCCTCGTACGCAAAGCGGCACTTTTCAGGATTCAACCTGAGGCTCGAGGTCTTGATTGCTTGGAGTGCAGCGTCTAGGCGCCTGATGTGTTCGTCGAAGCTTGAGCGAAACACAATGACGTCGTCCATGTACACGAGGCAAGTCTGCCACTTCAACCTTGCCAGTACTGTATCTATAACGCGTTGGAAAATCGCAGGTGCCGAGCAAAGGCCAAAGGGCATGACCTTGATCTCGAAGAGGCCGTCTGGTGTTATAAAGGCAGTCTTTTCTGGGTCTTTTTCGGCGACATCGATTTGCCAATAGCCAGTCTTGAGGTCCATTGATGAAAAGTACCTTGCATTGTGGAGTCGATCCAGGGTGTCGTCTATCCGTGGGAGAGGGTACACGTCCTTTTTCGCGATCTTGTTCAGGCGGCGATAATCGACGCAGAAGCGTAGGGTTCCGTCCTTCTTCACTAACACGACAGGTGACACCCACGGACCCTCGGATGGCTGAATGTTGTCGTCGCGTAACATTTCGTCGACTTGTTTCTTTACGGCCTCGCGTTCTCGCGTCGAAATTCTGTATGGGCTCTGACGGAGCGATCTGGCATTTTCCTCTGTAATGATGGGATGTGGTGTGACAGGGGTGTGCTGAATTCTTGACGACGATGAAAAGCAATCCTTGTATTGCAAGAGCAGGGTTTTGAGCTGTTCTTGTTTATGCTTTGGGAGGCTGGGATTGACGTCGAAAGCAGGTTGAGGAGCTTGGTTCGTCGGAGTAGGCTTGGAAGAATCGGCGAGGGCGAAAGCAATGGTGGCTTCCACGATTTCTTCGATGTAGGTGACCGTCGTACCTTTGTTCACGTGCTTGTACTCGTTACCGAAATTTATGAGCATCACTGTTGATTTCCCGCTCCGCAGCTCGGCTATTCCTCTGGCGACGCAAATCACGCGGTTAATCAACTGGTGCTGGTAGCCTTCAATGACGCCTTCCAGGTCTGGTGATTTCTGAGTCCCGACGGAAATGATGACACTGGAGCGAGGGGGAATGGTGACCTGGTCTTCCAGCACATTCAAGGCGTGCTTTGCTAGCGGAGTGTGCGGTGGTAGTGCTTCGTCTCCGGATAGTGTTATCGACTTGGATCTCAGATCGATGACTGCAACTTGTATGCTTAAGAAGTCCATACCAAGGATGACATCTCTTGAGCAACGCTGCAGGACTACGAAGCTGACCGGATAAGTCTAGGCGTCAATCGTGATTCTTGCCGTGCAGATTCCAGTTGGTGTTATTAGGTGGCCTCCAGCTGTCCGGATTTCGGGTCCTTCCCAAGCGGTCTTTACTATCTTTAGCTTGGCGACGAACGGGCCACTCACGACGGAACAGTCGGCTCCGGTGTCGACCAGTGCAGTGACGTTGTGGCCATCTATACGCACGTCAACGTCGGTGGTTCGTCGTCTAGCGTTGTAGTTAGGTCGCGGCGTCGGATCACGGCTGCGTCGGTTTGTCCCGCTGCTTTGACGTTGCGTCGTCAGGTCTTCGGGTCACGAAGTTTCGACGTCAGCGCCTCGTTCGTCTTGCGTCGTATTCTGTCGTGGTGTCGTCGTCGGCGGGGAGGATCTTCGGTACTTTGTCGTACAGCTACCAAGCCTCCATCGTTTGCTGCCCTTAGTTTTCCGGATACGGACTAGGCGACAGGCCCCGGGTTGGGCCGGTGTACGGTCGGCGTTGGGGAGAGACGTAACGGCCAGGCGACGGCGATCGGGAAGGTCCTCGGGGGGTCCATTGCGCTCCTGTGAGGTAGTCGGCAATGTCGCGTGGTCGTTCACCTCGCTGTGGACGTGGCGCGTCAATGGCGAACCCATGCAGTCCCATCTGCCGGTACTGGCAGCGGCGGTAGGTGTGGCTGGCTTCTCCGCAGTGGTGGCAGAATGGACGGTGGTCGAGGGCGCACCAAACGTCAGTCTTCCTCGGGGTGTAGCGCTGGCCGACAGGCGGGTGGTATGGCGAGGGTGGTGGCGGCGGCGTCTGGCGACGGCTCTGCGGCTGTGCGGCGTCTTGACCTGGGCGTGAAGGGGGGGGGGTGCGTCGGGCTGCAGCAGCGTAGCTCCAGGCTTGCGGCTGTGGCGGTGCTTGCGGAGGAACACCCACTCACTGTTGCATTTCCTCCCTCACAACGTCAGCGATCGAAAGCACTTCAGGCTGCGGAACAAGTGAAAGTGTTCGCAGCTCTTCTGGCACGATTGATCGGATCATTTCGCGCAAATCATCAGAGCCGATGCCGTGAACAGCTGTGTGACCTTGGATTGAGCGGCGCTTGTACTGCCCGGTGCGTATTTCGAGAGCCTTCTGGATCGTCGTTGCCTCGGACAGGAATTCCTGGATGGTCTTGGGCGGGTTGAGCACAAACCTAGCGAAGAGCCCCTGCTCGACTCCTCCACCACGCAGACCCATAGTAGGCTCTGCGTGGTGGAACACCCTGGTCATTTCTTCCGTGAAAAGCGCCACGTTTTCGTTCGGCATCTGCACGCGGATCTCGAGCAGAGCCTCAGGCCTTTCTTTGCAGTCAACTGTCGACAAGGCGTCGGCTGTCGTTAAAACTGCTCATAGCTGGGACGCGCTGTCTTTTATAGAGCACCCACCGAACTTTCCAGTCTTATCACTGGTGGTCGCCCAAGCGCTGGAATAATCTAGACAATACGCGTCCTGTGCGCACTCTTTACAAAGTGATCTACTAGAATCGCAAAGCTTCTCGAGCACTACGGCGCGGTCAGCGTCCAGCATTGCTAAACGTCCTTTCTGGTGAAACCCGAATACATCAAAAACAAAACAAGAAGCGGGCGTGGCAATATCGAGGCGGGAGTGTCAACAGCTAGCGGAAGCGCGGCGCCCTTTCCACTTTTTTCCGACAGCGGCCGCTGGTTCTCATCTGATGGTCGGTTCAATGCTATTCGCCACACGTTCAATTGTTCGAGCTCATATTGCTCACAATAGTACAACTGGCCGCGCCATGCCACCCACGTAGATTGCTACCTAGAGATACGACCACACTGGCGGCGCTGCTCTTTTCTACGTGCCGCTAACCGCTCGCGAGAACCCACTTTTCTCTGGGTATCCCGCGGAACGACAACGTTAATCTCCCGCCGAGCGAATCAGTCATGAATAACGTAAAATGTGAAGTCTTGCTTCGAGTCTCGTACTCGCGAAAATCTGGGAGGCCAAACTTTACGTTTTTTTTTGAATACTATGCAGTGGAACTGAAAATAATTACACTGAGTGTGAAATTTCCTTTGTTGCAATTCACAATCGGCGTTACTTTCTGTGATAAGACGTAGCAAATGAAGCTAGTTTTAAAAAAGAAAGGGAAACCAATACAGCTATAACAAGTGACACTAAATCTTAAAACCCACAAGCTACAGCTGCGATTTGAACCTGGGCCTTTTGAGTGGGAAGCGGGCATTCTACCTCTCCATCACTTTGGCTGAGGCCTGCGAAACTCCTAAACGATGCCACAATGCAGGCTACCGATCGCAGCGCCACAAGCGGCTTCACCCTATTTGAGCTTCACTACGTGTACATTGGTGTTGCAGCCATTCTCGGCCCCACTCTCTTGTTCTTGTATATTCTATCCAGAGGCTGGTGTGGACTGGATTGTCGTCGGTTAGGTTTATCAGCTTCGCCCTCTGTAACCATCTGTATTGAGCGGAAATCAAAGAGAAGTGCCATGGCTTTGATAAAATGAACTTAGTAGGTATATGCACACATATTTAGTCCCACACACATTTACAGGCACTCATACTGCGGTGCGTCATGTGATGTGCCCCAGGTGTTGCATTCCAATAACGGAGACGGTGTATATCTGGTTCTAATGACGCAGGCTATATATTTCTGCTTACGAATAGTTTCCGAAAGTGGTTTTGCGGAAATGCAGGTAGAATGTTTTGTGCAAAATGAGTCTTGAAAAGCGTTCAGAAGCTACAGCGCAGCCACTTTAAGATAATTGGTGCTAGTAAGAAACGCGTCCACAGTGGACAAAAATGTACAACAGTTGCGTGGGCTCCGTCTTAGCTTTGTTCTTCAAGTGCCCCTGAAGTGGTGGGCCACGAGCTCGATTTATAACTCCTGGCCAAACATTCGCGGCAGCTTTTCCTGGTTCGGCGCATTTCATAGCTTAGAAAACTTTTGACGCAAATCGAATGAGGACGCATAACACAAAAGAACCGGACGGGCGCCAAACTTCCAAATAAATTTATTCCACAGCGGAAAGATGATTTTATAGCACAAGCCAAACCACATGAAGTGCGTGCGCATCACATTTGTCTTAACAACCAAGGAACCGCAACGTGCTGCTGAGAAAACTGATCTCTTTATCTTGAAGGGATAGTGAAGCCGTGCTGACGCAGGCGTCGTCCCTTCGCCTGAAGAAATACGCCTCTATTCTCTCTCCGTTTTTTCCCTTGCTCTGCCTATGAACTTCGCTTCCCTGAACTTGGGGTAGCATCCACTCATCCACGTGCACATAATCATTTTGTGACGTAATATTTTATTGAGTGTTCGCAAATTTTCTTTCGGGGAATGATTACGTCACCCCTGTACCACGTCACCCGCGTGCGTCGCGTTGTAGCCAAATAAGGTTTATGCACAATAACATTGCCGGGCAGCTCTTAGTAATGTTTTGCGCTAAGTTGACCCCTTCGGGCTCACAGATAACGATCAGCGTGCCATTAAAGGTGACTGCTACATTTCCACTGCAATCATTTGCCATTAGGCTCACTTGTGATCGTTGGTTTTTATGGCGTGCATACTGTTGCTGCTCAAATTCATAATTTTGCAACGCAACATGCAACCATCTGCGAGTCCTTTGTAAACATTCGCCGCCCGTTTTTCTGAATATAACGAGATATGTGTGACAACTCCTGAAAGCGAATTACGACCTCATATGATGAATGCAAAGAGGTGTGTATATCCAGAAAAAAAATCGATCATCTCCACTTCGCGAACACAGTCGAAACAGCGAAGACTATGATGTTCTTTCATTCGGCTATATCGTAGTTCGATGTCTTTCAAATCTTCCCTTCGCTGGCGCTTAGCTTCTGCCTCCCTTGCGCGAACATCGCGGTTTTCTCGCCTACGCCATGCCCGTTCTTGCGTCAGCTTTAGCTGACGCTCACGTCGGGCGGCTTCTTGATCCGAAGATTGAGAAATGATCGCAATCTTGATAACTCCTGAACACTGCCACTGACACGCTAATTTTACACTCGTCTGCGCCTTACCATCACCGGATCTAGGCGCGTTTTTCGAAGGTTCATCCCTCGACATCCTCCGCCCTCACCTTTCGCAACAGACACAGCTCTTTCCTTCCTACCGAGCCTTACTCTCGCCACACTACGAGGACACATGATCACCGCGACCACAACTACGCACATGAAAACCTCAACTGAGAACAGTTTCACTGTTAAAAACATGGTTGATCTCTGCGTCACAGAAATCAGTATAACACGAAATACACATGTCTTCACAGAAGTAGTGCTTATCGCGTAGTGATATTGCCACATCCGTTCCTTATCATCACTTTTGCTGTATTCCGTTTTCGCCCACAAAGGCTGTCAGCTTGTAATATGTTTATTGCTGCTTGGCAGCTAAATGTCCATGGGTTATGTCTGGGCATACCGCCGTTTACGTGGATGTAACCATGGTGGCGCCTAGTGGCACATCTCTATCGGGACAACGAACGCCCATGTTCATGATATACACGTTGTGGTCGATGAAGTTGTAAACGTATAGGTGGACACGGCGTATCGTGAATGCCGCGCAAAGACGACACCAACAAGCATATAATTATTATTGGTAGTCGATATTCACTTCTTCAAAGCGTCGTCAAATAAGGGGAGAAACGGCATGGTGTCCGCTCCCGAGTAATAGGGTAACCTGCGCCTGTGTTCATGCATACGCTACCACACTGCCCTTCAGCAACACGGGAGACAGAGGTACATAGCTTGAGCCGCTAACGCGCGCAGGAGTTCCACATCCAGATGGCCTCTGTTACGCACCCCCCAGGCGCAATATTCGCCTGTCGACATCGTTGCTTTTCTGGAGCGCTTACTGCGGCAGCTTCATTATTCGGTGCTATCGCACTCGAAGCGATCGGCGGCGAAACACCGTTGGTGCTTGTGAAATCCGCACTACTCCGACAACGAGCCGCCACACGCTCACACGAAGCGAAAGGCAAAGAACGTAACTGCGTCTACGGCGACTCACTGATGCTAGCGCGGCCAGCGTTTCTCGCTGGTATCGAGACAGTTTAAGCATGACCTCCATGTTTTACCGGCTTCGTCGCCGAATCGTTCTCTATCGGCGCAAGTGTCACTGACGGCGGCACCGCCCTGCTCTATCTAGCTCCGTCGACAGAGAACACCGTGTGAGAGAAAATGTGTGAGAGACATAAGGCACGTTTGCTGTTTGTCGCGCACCTGCCTCTTTACCTTAGTCGGCCGAGCGTCGGGCGCGTATCGTCGCGGAACATGAGGTCGTTGGTTCGAGTTCCGGCGGAGTACTTTTCCTACTTTTTTTTCCTTTTCCTTCATTAGCGTCTATTTTATTAACGAAATTTTCGTGACGGAAATACGTCACTAATATCTTGAGGGCCCCCGGCATAAAACACATTCGCGTTAAAACAGCCGCCTTTCTTTTGCTGTCGCCAGGAAGTCGACGCACACCGGTCGCTGCTTGCATTACGAGTCAATCGACCCTGTCTGTCGCAAGCGTTCAGTTGCCTTTTTTCTGATACAGAGAGCACGTAGGGATTTGCTCCTGTGAAGGTGATCGTGCATCTGACCTGTCCATGGGGCACAGCGCACTTTCAGAAAACCGGTATCCTCTTAGATTTGTTCGTTCCGTAGAGCACCTCACACGATAAGCATACAGATAAGTATTTCCGCAACTGCATTGATATATTCGGTGTATGAATCAGATGTAGAGCATCCACAGTACGCGTTTCAGGGTAGCCATTTCAGGCGTGCGCTTTCTGAGTGTCTTCCTGCTGTGCATTCTTGTTTCATAAACCACAATACGAAAGGTGAGATATATGGAAATCGGTGATAGTTGTACGCAATAGTGTCTCGTTCATGCGATCTGCATAATACATCTTTGGGCCTAATACGTTTTTCTTTTTATTGTATTTTCATAGATTTCATGCGATCGCATTTTTGCCCGAGATTGGATAATACGACTGCAGACGTGAATCTTGAGAGATATATCAAGAAATCCTACGGGCATTGTTCAGTATACCAACTCTAACCACGTTTCAACAAGCCACGATCTGCACGCTGCACAGCCGCTTAGGCCACAGCAGCGTCGGTCTTGCGCCGGAAAGATAGCTGCCACGATATCTTTTCGCCACAAAAAACAAAATGCAGCGCCAATTGGCCGCTACTTCAATGTTGCTCAATAAACGTGAGTTGCTGAAGGACAACACCTGCTTTCCTCGTCGTTTGAAACTCACTGGTTAATACAGTTTTTTTTGCATAAAACGTGTTATTTAGCGGCTCTCGTGGAACATGCAACAAGCAGATTGCAATGTATGTGAAAAGCACTCACATCTGTGATGCAGTAGAACACATTTAGGTTTGACTGTTCATTGGCTAGGCCGCGGGACACCGCTGCCTGAATTGGTGTATTAGCGTAAATGAGAAAGTGCATACACTGCATAGAGGAACTTTAGCACGTGCGACTCGGAGCGCAAAACAGCGCCGCCTCCAAGGCTTTAGCAAGGTCAACAGCTCGGCAAGTTGGTAAGGTTGATAAGGTGGTGGAAAGGTAAGGCGTGTTTTGAGCCCATTTAACTAGAATGCGTAGCTTTCATTCTTAAGTTTCCCCCCATGGCCACACCAGCAGTGTTCCCTTGCGAAATTAATTTCTACCCAATATCGTGACTGATATTCGGTGCCCTCATTGTTCACCAGTTATCTAAGACTATAAAATCTAAAATCTTCAACAGCGAAAGACTCTCTGACGGCAAGATATCCCAGCTGAGGAGAGGAAGTCCCATCTCAAAATGAGCGCTTTAGTACTGGAAGGCAGAATGAGAAAGTGCGTGCGCTGGCCTCAATAACAATGGCCTCAAGCACCACGAGGCCGAACCAAAGCTGCATTAGCAGAGTGAAAGGGGGGGGGGTCATATAGTTCCTGCACGTTTCGTAAGGGCACTGGTCGACACTTATAACAGCATTGAAGAACAGCGATTAGGGCTAGTTGGTTAAAGTGCATTTTTACAAGTGTTTGCAGCGCAACACATTGAAGAATAGAAGGCGTTCCTTTTGTCTTCCGTTCTTTACTATGTCGCGTTTCCTTCAGCACTTACCTGCTTGCGCTGCAAACACTCCTAGAAATGTGCTAATAACAGCAAGTGATGCACCCGTGTCCACAAAAGCTTCAGTCTCATGTACCGTCACGGCCACTGTTAGAGGGAAGGCGGCACGTTGCCGCTCTCTTCTGGCCACCAAGCGGGCGCTACGCGAAGTATTGCGGCGCAAGCGCAATCAGCGCCAGAGGCGGAGTAGGCTGCGCGTCGTCTGCTACGGTGCCTCCCACTTCGCCGCACGCGCTCTGGTTCAAAATACTGTAGCTATGGAGCTCGATAGAAAGTATTTCAACTGCGTTATCTGGGCGCGCCTTCATTCTACACTCAGTATTCGGCTTCGAATTTCAGACGTTCGTTTTCGTCGCAAAATGAAGCTGGTCGCTGAAATTTCACTTGGTTACAAAAGGAACGGTGGCAGCCGTGAAGCCAGGTATCTCTGCTCAGCAAATAAAAAATACCCTCGACTTGAGAGCATCCGTGACAACGGTCAAGCGACGCCTCCGGGAAGCGGGTCTGAAGAGGAAGATTGCAGCCCGAAAGCCTCTTCTTCGCGCTCAGAACAAAGAAAAACGGCTGCAGTTTTCTTGACAGCATGCGCAAAGTTCAGCTGAGGAGTGGAAGCAAGTCGTCTTCACAGACGAGGGCACGTTCACTACATCGTGCGATCAGCAAGCCCGTATTTGGTGCCCTGACAACACCCGGTAAGTTACACGAGAATGTGTTTTTGCAAACGTGCTTTTTGTAAGAAAGAAATGTGCTTCCAGCATGGCCTTCCAATTTTGTACTGTGAATACGTTTAAATGGGGGTGTCATTCCGTTTGCATGCATACATCTCGAGACTCCCGGATGCTTTCGTTTTCATGACGATTATTGATTGTGGGGTTTAACAGCCGACGCTACACAGGCGATGCGACGCGTCGTAGGGAGAGGGGGAAGGGAGGGGCTCCGGATTAATTTTGACCACCTAGGAATCATTAACGTGCACCGAAATCGTTTAGAAGAACGCAATGACGACTTATGAGACTGCGGTTAATCGTAAAGGCATTTCAAACATTGCACGTTTAAATATAGCTTGAACAAGTTCGTAACGGCTTCAGCTATCTGTACGTTTCCCTATGTTATGCGTTCACAATCGGCAGTCTAGACGCCCAAATGTTATTTTCTTTTTTTCCTTGATGCAGGTACCTGCCAAAGTTCTTACAAAGAGTCTCGAAAAGCGTAAGGTCAACTGTAAGTGTCTGGGGCATGATCACAAAAGACGGTCTCGGACCTCTTGTGAGAATCGACGGCAAGTTCACAGCGAACAAGCACTGCGAAATTTTGACCACAGTGGCCCATCGCGAACTTGCAAAGGTGCACTTCTCCGGGGCTGGTTCTGTATTCCAACACGACCGTTCGCCTGTGCACACTTCGAAGAAAGTTGAAGCCCTACTACGTCAGCTCAACATCGCCGTTTTAGAGTGGCCGCTCCAGTCACCAGACTTCAATAATATTGAAAATATTTGGGGCCAAATGAAAGCGGCACTCGCATCCAAGCCCCTCCATGGAATGTCAAGGGACAGCCTTTGGAGAGCAGTCCACGCTGACTGGGAACGCCTTAAGCTGGCTGCCACCGTTGTGGATTCGTTATACAGTTCCCTGCCACGTAGGATGGCTCTGGGGAAGATGCAACCAGGTACTAAAATTGCCTTCGTCATTGGTTCGCACATTGCACCCTGCTGCCTCGATCGTATCCGAAAAGAAGGAAACCATCATCTAAGCTTCATTTGCAGCTGTGATCTTGGCTTCATAGTATATATAATAAATCTGAAGCACAGATTTATCAATATATCTTGTTTGTCGTGTGATTTTTTTACTTCTTTAGCATGCCAATTCTGAAACCCACCCTCTGTGATCAACGGGAACTTTTAGAAGTAGAAGGTGCAGTTAATATTTGAGGCGTACAGCATGCCTGCGCGCTTTCATAACTGATTTAGAATAGTATCTATTGACGCGCCATTGCTACAGGGTTTGTGTATTCCAAAGCACGCGTCCAGTCTAGGTTTCCCCGCTCGAGGCGAAGTGGGAGGCACCGCAAGGTCCATCCAAATAGGTCGCGAAGCTTCGGGCGAAAAGCGGTTCAGAACCTATTGCCAACGACACCAGCAAGGGGAGTTATGGGTGTTGCGATTGAAGCGCGACTATGTTTACAGGGAACAAACCCTAATAGCGAAAAACCAGGTTTCATTTATGGGTAAAGCAATCTTTATCTTTTACAAATTACATTTATCTCTCGAACAATATTATGTAGGTGCAATGTGCCAAGAAAGTATGACAGTGTTTATTTACTACGAAAAACCTTTTTTCTTAGCGCCTTCTGAAGAGAGGCGCACGTCATTGTTATTCAGTGCAGCCCTTGCGGTGCATGGGAAGGCGCGCTAGTAAGTTCATCTGCGACGACACGCCCCCTCATGTGCTCTGGTGTTTCGCACTTGCATGCGTTTTGTGAAATATTGTGGTGAGAATTGGATTTTGGGTGTGCGCGAACTTGCGAGGTGCGTTTCATCGTTGGTGAACGTGTTGGCTGCCGTGTTCAACAGGCAACGGCACGATGCGGCTAAGATTTCACGCCGAACGCGTTCCTCGGTACTCGCGTACCTGATATGGTGTTCCAAGGAAGCAATGGCAACACGCGTTAGCCTGGCGAGCCCTGTCTTCTAGATAAGAGACCGGGGCAACGGTTCGGAGTAGTGTGCTTGCTGGATTATCATGGATCAGTATTTGTGCTGCCCGGTTTCCTTCGTGTACACGCGGTGCCTAGTATATTTCCTGTTATCAGCAAGCAGAGCGCTAAGTTGTCTGTCGCGCTACAATTCCCATGTCTTCATATGATACACGTAAGGTTAATTTATCGGAACATGAGGCAAAACATAGTGTACGTAGTGTACGCACTTTTTGTACTTATTACATGTGTCGCTCATTGTAATGGTGTGAAAAAATATTGTTATTGTGATCATTGAATAAAACTGAAATATCATAATTTTGGCGTGACCAGGCGTCACTTTTTCTCGTTAGAACTGAAGCACACATGCAATGCGCTCTTTAAGTCCCCTGCGCATGTGCGAAGCAAATCAGCAACGCTAAAAACATGAGAGGTGCGCTACTGCCTACTTTAATCATGGTGTGGAAGATGACACGAACGCAGAATAAAAGCTCCGAGAATAAGGTTTCGTGGTAAAACCAAGAATTTTTGTTCCGCCTGAATTTGTTCCGCCTGTTCCGCTTGAATTTTTGTTCCGCCGGCAGTGTTCCCTCCTCACACAGATGGCGCTAAGCCCCATGAGCAGCTGAGGAGCAGCCATTTTCTGACAGTATGAGCTTCTATGGAAGCTTCGCTACCAGTTAAATTTACCTTGGGCACCGTAGCAGACGACGCGCAGCTAACTCCGGCTGTCGCGCTGATTGCGCTTGCGCCGCAATAGTTCGCACGGCGCCCGTCGTGGCGCTCCGCGGAGCGCGGTCACCCGCTCCGTCTTCCCTCTAACAGTGGCCGCGACTGTACCTTCAACACACACTGAAAATATATTTTCTGGAGTAGTTTCTGTACGTTCTGGAGTAGTTTGATGCAGTCCCTAAGATACAGCTTTGCCCCCTGAAGCTGCACTGTTAAGTTTACCGGGTGATGATCAGACGCCGTGGTAGCCGGACGAAGGGGAGAACAACATCCCCGCCTATTCGATTAAGAGCGACGACGCGAGGACGGGAAAGTACCAGCTGCGTCAGAGTTCTGCTTAGATGTTGGGCGACGTGGGTAAAGTTGGTTTGAACGGCGATGTTGAAAATCAGGGGCGAACTCATTCCATTCAAAATCGTCATAGCCGCGCCTGTCGTATTGTTGACGTCGTCGTCAAAACCTTGAAATGTGGTCGCGGCTGCCACAATAATAGCAAACCAGACAATATGGACGCCAGGCGTTGCCCTTGGTGAGAGAGCATTAAGCGAAGCGTGCATTGTTGGGAAATGCTGCGGTGACTGCTGGGAAGGGGTCGCGAGAGCAGCAGCCTCAGCGCAAGTGCGTATTTGTGCGGGATGCGGACTCGGGACTTCCGCGCACGTCATGAGTAAAAGTTCTTCCTTCACGAAGATGCGGAGGCTACCTCCAGGAGGCGTCGTACGGAGCTCCACAGAGCATGAAGCTGCTTCTAGTTGCAGTTTCTTGCGAATAATGCAACAAATCAGAGCACGCAGCTCTCTGTCGTTGGTTGAATTGAGATCAGGTGTGTTGTAAGCGTATAAGATGAAGGTGGTCGAGGCGCTGACACGTATCGGACGCATCCGGGACTGTAGTAGGGTTCTTTGCTGCAAGAGCGTTGAATGTCATGGTGTCTTTGCCTTGAGCAGGTGGCGAAGGCTGTCATTATCTCACATCAAGCTGTCGACTCGGCAGCAAAGGGCGCAGATGTCTCATATAAACGAAGCGTATGACTCGCCAGAGTGCTTTCAGTGCTCGGCAAGCTTCTGTTCGGTGAGGTCTGTACGTACAGAACGGATTGCAAATATCCCACGGAGCTGCAGCTTAAAGGCAGTTCAGTCTGCAAAATGGAGGTCCTGGTTCAAAAACGAAGTCTTGCGACCCCTGTGAGATAGAATGGGATGCGGGACAGTTTCGGAGAATCGTACTTGTTAAGCGCAGTCACGGAGTCGTACTGCTCCAACTTGTCATGAACGTCTTCACCGCGAAGGCCAGCGAATATCGTTGGACGCTTTGGAAGGGTGCTGACAGTTCAAGAAAGGATTACAACGGGCGGGGTGAAAGGGGGCACTATGAAGCTACGTTGGTCTGCTCGCCTCGTTACATGGCCGACTGTTCGTTGTATAGACGGCGACCCGAACCTAGCTCCAGGAATGCATTTATAGCTGAAACTGACGAGGAACCGCTGAAGGGAGAAGACGAGGGTACCGGAAAGGACTCTCCACCACTTGTGAGGCAACCTTTTGTAGGCAAGACTTGTGCTTTATTCGCTGAGCCTGAGGCCAACAACCCAGGCCAATGTGGTGACGAAGCGCATGCATAATCCTCATAATATATATCAATTAAACACACACACACACACACAAAGGCATAAAATTCTAATAAACTGCTTATTTGTCGACGTTTCGATTTCGATCAGAGACCGATCATCATCAAGAAGAAATTTACCAGGCTTCGATGCGCTTTTATATCGTCGTCCTCCGAGTCGAGAGAGAGAGAGACAGAGAGTTAAAAAGTAAAGAAGATTAGAAAATGTAATTAAAAGCAGTGAAAAATAAAAAATTGAGAAAAACAGAGTCGCGATAAGGCCACATGCACATACTTGCACATACTTACAACACGTGTTTTCTGAACGAAAAAAAGGCCCAGAAAACAAAAAAAAAACGCCAGGCCTGCGCGGAAACCGCAGCACGGTCACAGAGAAAGCTGGAAGAGCGGCGTTTCTAAAGCACCGTTGTAAGCTCTCTTGTGGCTACTAATACAAGTAAACTAGCAAGGTACCCACTACGCCATAAATCACAATATTTGTGAAGTTGGGAAACACCCACTAAGTCATTATCGGTCATTCTGCGGAGAAGCGAGGCAACAGCTACACGTCTGTAAGCATTATGTACACTTTGTTGACGCGACGACTGATGACGATGAAGAATTATGGTTCAACCCTATGTAATGGGTTGGAAGCTTTAAACGGCCCACCAGTTACGTAATTCGCATTGGGTGACGCCCGGTCGCTATTGCACTCTCCCGCCATGCTATATAACATACGTTGACGTGAGAAAGAGAGAGAGAGAGGGGGGGGGAAGAACATAATTGAGACCCCGAGGAAATGGACCATGGGCTTATGGGCTTCCTTGGCAACCAACACAAGTGCACTTGCGAGGACCCACTACGCTATAAATCATCGTAATTTTTGAGAAGTAGAGAAGCAGCGACTATGCCAGTTTTCTTCATTCTACGGAGAGCAGTAGTACCCGCTAAACACATGTAAGGCATTATGCGCACTTTGTTGATGCTGTGCCTGATGACGATGAAGAATTATGGCAGAGCCCTTTGTAATGGATTGGAAGCATTGAACAACCTACTCGTTGCGTAATTCGCATTGTGTGACTCCTGATTACAGAATTCGCGTTGTGAAACGGCCGGTGAAATGATCTCATAACAGCTTTTGCTGTAAAATATGTAGATATACATTGATCATCCAGGTGGACACATGGAGTACATACCTGTCGTCCATTCTCGAGCTCAAATCATCCGGCTCCCCTTTCCTCACTTGATCCTGAAGCTTGGACACAATAAGTGAGTACATTCCTTTAGCGCATTGTAACGCCTCACGTTTTCGGCTCTCCCCCCTACACAGCTGCTAGTGAAGCCTAGTGAGGGGATGAAGCTTCGCAAGAAGTGATGAGCGCTTAAAAAAGGGGGTCAACTCAAAAACCCTAGTACACGTCCGGGAAAAGAGTAGAGATCATCATCATCATCGTCATCAGCCTGTCTACGCCCACTGCAGGGCAAAGGCCTCTCC
The DNA here is from genome assembly GCF_013339695.2 of Rhipicephalus sanguineus. Taxonomy (NCBI): domain Eukaryota; kingdom Metazoa; phylum Arthropoda; class Arachnida; order Ixodida; family Ixodidae; genus Rhipicephalus; species Rhipicephalus sanguineus. The sequence goes on along the minus strand of NC_051184.2, from coordinate 127,861,059 downwards.
CATGTTCCGCCAATCAACCCGGTCCTGTGCTTTCTGCTGCCACGTAATACCTGCAAACTTCTTAATCTCATCTACCCACCTAATTTTCTGTCTCCACCTCACGCGTTTTCCATCTCTTGGAATCCAGTAAGTTACCCTTAATGACCACCGGTTATCCTGCCGACGTGCTACGTGCCCGGCCCATATCCATTTCTTCTTCTTGATTTCAACTATGATGTCCTTAACCCCCGTTTGTTCCCTGACCCACTGTGCTCTCTTCCTGTCTCTTAAGGTTACACCTATCATTTTCCTTTCCATCGCTCGCTGCGTCGTTTTCAATTTAAGTTGAACCCTCTTTGTAAGTCTCCAGGTTTCTGCTCCGTAGGTAAGTACCGGTAAGATGCAGCTGTTATATACCTTCCTCTTGAGGGATAGTGGTAGATTACCATTCATGTAGAGGATTCATGTAGAGTAGAGGATAGGTACATTTAATGAAAAACAGGCAGCTACAATCTCTGGCCTGTGGCTGAAGAGAAGGTTTCCGAAGAAAATGGAGAATATCCTTGGGATTTTGGCCGGGGGGTCGAATCTTTCAGTCGTTTGAGTGACGGAGTGGTTCCAGTGCAGGGAGGAGTCTTCGAAAGCTGCCCCTATTTTTTTCTTCTCTCCTCCCCTCGCAATGCGCGTGAGGATGTTTCATGCCAGACAGCGTGCTATATATATATATATATATATATATATATATATATATATATATATATATATATATATATATATATATAGGAGAGCCCTGCGGGAACTTCAGCTCATCGCGGATCGTACCACAGAATTGCTCTGGCAGCTGCAGCTTAGGGTACGGAAGGACAAAGCTCCCACGTGTCCCGCCCACATTGTCGAAGACGTGGAACTGCCGGACTACATCAAAAGCCTGCTCAGTATTGGTTCAGAATTCGTCATGCTCGGAAAGAAAAAAAAACACCGGAACCAGTTTCCTACGTCAGACAAGTCTCCCAGTTTGCTTCAGAAGACAAAGCCAGCAATTAAATCTCCCAATGTGTGGATGTTCTTCGGAGGTGCAATCTAACGAACACCTCACTCCCTGTGAAGCGCGCGGTGCGTTACCTGACGGACCACGATCTATGTGTGTTGCAAGCCGACTAAGAGGGTGGTTTCGGTGTTTTGACCTCCAGAACATACAGCGAAAAAGCCAGGCAAGCTATTTTAAAGTGTTTTAATAATGTGGAAGGTATTTCTATGCAGAAGCTGAAAAATGAGGCTAAGAAATTTTGCTCTCGCCTGAACCTAGAACAGTTAAAGAAAAGTATTGGTAGGAGCAGTAAATATCTGCTCGAAGGCTTCTTTTCTACTAAGTCACACAAAGCAGGCATCCCACTTAGAGTTATAGTGTCTGAGCATGACACACGGCAGAAAGAAATGGCCCTGATCCTACAGAATCAGCTGAAATGTTTACTGATTGATGACCCTTTGATCATCAAGAATACCAATAATGTGTTACAGTTCATCAAAGATCACCCTACAAGAAATCTTCAAGGCTTTTCAGTTGACATCACAGACCTGTTTTACAGTTTACCTCATGAGGGCTTATTAGGTTGCGTTCAAAGCGCTATTGACAATTTCGGCAACGGAGCCTTTCAAAACGCATCCGGAGTTTCGAGGGGCCACTTTCTGTAGCTGCTCCAGTTTTATCTCATATCTACCGTCATCGATTCGGAGGACGGATGCTTTTTGCAGAAAGAAGACATCTGCATAGGTATATGCATAGCACCCACGCTGAGCGATCTGTTTCTAGCTCGGCTCCACAAGGCACTCGCTTCTAATCTGTCATCCACGAAGGTGGCAAAATCTTTTAGATATGTTGATGATATTTTCTTTCTTTTAGAATGTGAGCCGGCGGTTTTTATTCAGGAAGCAGAAAACGTTCTTTCTGTTTCTAGGAGTTGCTTGAAGCCTTTACTAATTACCCATGAACTACGTAGTCAAGGTATCATCCGTTTCCTAGATATGAGGCTCTTCTTGGAGGGAAGCCACGTATGCTGGGGCTATGAGCCCCGGGCCAATAAACCTGTTCGCCGTTGAGGTCGGCCCATTCTAAATTATTCAAGAGAGCTGTCGCGAACCACTGCATGGAAAATTCTTTGGAAAAGTCCTGCCCCACTAAATGGAACAATGCTTCAACCAGCAGTTTTCACGGCTTTTAGAAGCAGGGTATCCGAAGATCTTAATCGTGTCGGTAGCGGAAAAGCTCCTGAGGAACCTCAGGGCGTCTAGCGCGGGCGACCTTCCCTCTTCCCGAGAGGATGGACAAGAACGGAAAATGTTCGCGGTGATTCCGTATGTCCACCAGGTTTCCCACAACATTAAAAAGATCGCCCAAAGAGCAGATGTTAAAGTAGTATTTTCCGCTCCACAGAAACTTGCCAAGGTGTGCAAGATGACAAACCCAAATCGTAAACATAAGAAAACCTGCACTAAGAACCATAAAACGAAATATGTGAAATGCAATGAAGGCCTTGTCTATGAAATTCCTTTAACATGCAGCCGTTCTTACGAGTCGTTGCATAAACGACATGCTTCGTGAGCACGGCGACAATGTAAAAAATAAAACGGGGGGATTGCTTGCAATTCATTGCAATAATTGTGGCTATTTTGACGAGCGTAACAAGTGCAACATAGCAACAACGCAATGACGCGCCCCATTAGTGAGGCTCACAAGATGATGGGGCACGTGAGCCAATCGTCCATTTCACTTTCCATGAAAATCCAGTATCTGTGTGGCTCAACACGTGTTCATTGAGTGTACTGTTGTTGGTTTGTACTTGCCGTCATGCGCAGTGGGTATTTTTAAAGTATATAAGTTCACGTCGCTCTTCGAATAAAATGTGTTGACAGTGTGCGCTCCGTGGGTGTCTTTTTAGATGCGAAGCAGCTTTTGCGCGGGGCTGTGTCCGACGTCGTTGGTGGCGTCCGCGCTGCACTGCGCATGCGCCTACTCTCTCTCCTCCTTCACGCAGGTGTTCGGTCGCCTTCTCTCCTCTCCTCCCCCGCGCTGCAGCCACGGCGCAGCGTCTCCTTCCACGTGATGCAGCCGCCCCGCAGCCAAATACAGCCTGTAACCCAATCTATCCTCTCCCTGCCCAATTTCACCTGTATATAAGCGCGTGCGCTCGGTAGACTTCCCTCATTCTCGCTTCGCACCCGTTCAGATGAGTTGTAACATCAACGTCGGTGCCACTCGTTCACTCGGCGCTAACGAAAAGCAACGCACAAACACAACGTAATTACGCAAACACGAAATACAAACCTCATAGACTAACGGAAACGCCGTTGTGGTTGCCACCCCACCACTCACCCTGTATTGACAGACTCCCACTCAGACTGTTCTCGATAATCCAGGTTCCATCAGCCCATTGGCTGCTAGTCTCCTTCAAGCCGCCTCCTGGCGCTTTAGCCCTCAGTCAGTAAGAATAGTCTGGACTCCAGGCCATACAGCACTTCCCGGCAACGAGGCGGCGAATACCGCTGCCTGCGCCTCTCTCCTCCGGGCCGCTGCCCTTCCATGTCCTGAGTCGGATCCTGGAAACTCGAGTCTCACACGCTACCGTGATATTCTGGATCACTATCGCACTTCGCGCCGACTTTACCCTGGCCCTTCTCGCGGCCTGGCGATAGCAGACGAACGTATACTATGCCGCCTTCAGACTAATACTTTCCTTAGTCCTTCGGTCTCCCGGCACTTCATCTCGGAAATCTCTGGCACGTGCCCCACTTGTGAGGTCCTCGTCGATCTCCCTTCCCAATTCCAAGTAGAGAGGCTTGGGAGGAGTACCTGCTCGGCTGCTCTATCTTGGATGCGCAACGCTCCTTGGTGGCGCGCGCCCGGGCAGCGGACATATCCAGTGGCTTCCAGGACTAGGTACTGCCACTCAGGCACACAGCAGCTCTCTTGTGAGGTTTTTGAATAAAATGTTTGCCACCACCACCACCGAGTGAACGTAATGGAAACTTGGTGTGCGCCCCAATGCTACTTCGCGTCCCCTCATGGTTCCCTTGAATGGGAGATGGTGTAATTTTTTTTGTGTTCCCTGTCTATGTCTTTCACGCGCAACAGTATACGATGATGACAAACCAACGAGCCCAAGTCGACACCCTTATTACGTTTTAGGATCCTTGGCATGATCCTCGAAATATGACACGTCCGAACCAATGCGGCGGTATCGCTGTGAGTATGGTATGGAGTCTTGCAATGATGAGGATGGCTGCTCGTAAAGTGAAGGTATTGATGGCGATCCGTTCGTTTTTCGTATAGGATTGTGCTGATGCGATTCTGATTCATTTGAACAGCGACATCAAGAAAGTTTATGGTTGATTTAAAATAGCTGCGTGTAAAAGGGATTGTCGGTTAAGTTGAATTTCAATGATGTGTTAACGAAAGGAGACTTTGCCTCTCCGTAGTGCCAAATAATTAATACATCCTCTCAGAATATTTTGTAGAGGAGAGGCTTTGTAGAGCAGATTCTGGCTGCAAAAAAAGGTATTTCAATGGTTGCCATAAAATATTCGATTAATTAGAAGCCGTCTTTGTACCCATAGCTGTGTCCTTTATAAGAAGCAAGTGTTTATTATGAAATGCAAAGTAATTATGGCTAAGTACCAACCGCAGTAGAGTCAACAGCGCTTGCTCGTCTTAACACAAGTGACTGTTGCGTCAATGCCATCTGACTGCAGACTGTTTCTGTGCAGTAGCGCGACATCAACTGTCACAAGGATGTCATATTTAAGAACCTAGATTCTGGCCATTTCGGGGACAAATAGGTTCGTGTCCTTAATGTAATGGGACATAGTTCGATCTATCTCCTTATTGATAATGTATAGCGCGTTTGACATTTTGTCTGTTACTGTGCCGTTGCCTGAGACAATAGGACGGCCGGGGTGGTTGGCTTTGTGAATATTAGGCAGCAAATAAAAGCAGCCTCGGGCAGGCTGAATCGCTTGCATTGCTTTGAGCTTATTGACCTTGAATTTTCAGTTGTTATGTAGCGAAATTATTTCGCGCCTTACTACTGCTTGAAATAATTTAGTGGGGTCTTGTTCATGTTCCGCAGAGAAACTCTCGTCCTGCAGTTGCGAGTAACATTCTCCAAGTTAGCGAGCGTTATCCAATGTTACTATTACGCCGCCCTTATCCACAGCCTTAATTACCAGATGTGCTCCGCTGCCCAGCCACTCCAGTGGCATGCGCTCTTTCGAGGTGAGATTTCTTCGACAGCGCTGTGCTTTTGTGCAAGCTGCTATGATGTCTTTTTGTACATCCGAGATGAACATGTCTATTTATGTTTCCCGCGGCTCCGGCGGCGGTCAAAATTTTTCTGGGGAACCGGGAATTGCTGTTCGGCTCGCTTGATGATCGTGAAAGTACTCCTGTAGCGAAGGTTTCCGGCAAAATTATCCAAAACCTCATACAACTGAAATTCATTAAATTTGTTATTTGTCGGACAGAATGCAAGGCACTTTGAAAGGGGGCTAACTTCGGAGGCAGAAAACTGCGCTGAAGAAAGAACAATTACACTCGGAAGCTCTGCATCTACGGATGCTAATATCGAGTTTCCAACACAGGCGGGGGCGGGGCGGACCTACCGGGCATCTTTTCTCGTTCTGATGTGTGTATTTTTGTTCATATTGCCACGCCCACTTCTTGTCTTGTTTTGATGTATTCGGGTTTGACCGTCAGGGACGGTTATCAAAGCTCGGCGCTGTCCGCCACGCAGTGTTCGAGAAGCTTCGCGATTGTAGTAGATCGTTTTTTAAGAAATCGACCCGCACGCGAATGTTCCAGCTTTGTCGAGAGATAACGCCGCCACCAGCGATATTGCTGGAAAGTTCGATACCGCCTGTATAAAAGCCGACGCGCTTGACCGCTTGTCAGTTGATCGACGGTCGACGCTTTGTTCGCCGCTATCAGTGCCTTGTGAGTATTGCTGTAAATTAACTTTCCATTTCCCGGCCACAATTACGGCGAAATAAACAGTTTCATCTTGAAAACGCCGACTGCTGTCTTCGTCGACGTCACGACCACGTGGCAATATGATCTTTTTCTTAATTTGAACGCGATAGCATCAAAGAGCTCGTTTCGCAGAAATTTCGGTGTCGGCGTCGGCATAGGTGTAGACGTCATTGGTTGACAGAGAAAGATTATATTGTCGGTGGCTCAGAAAATTAGAAAGATGCAATTAAAATAGATACTAATAATGTTCACTTCGAGGGAAAATTGAACCCAGGTCGTCTGGGGGGCAAGGAGGTGTTCAGCCACAGAGCTACGCTATTGGTTGAAACTGTTTTGAAAAACACTATATTGCCATGCCTGCTTCATGTTTTCTTTTGATGTATTCGGGTTTGATGTATTCGGGTTTTAGCAACGCTCGGCGCTTACCACGCCGCAATGTTCGAGAAACTTCGCGATTGTAGTGAATCATTTTATTAACATTGAGCGCAGGACGCGAATAGTGAAGATTATCCCTGAGCTTGCGCGACCACAGTGATAAGGCTGGAAAATTCGATGCGTGATGTATATAAGCCGGCGCGTCCCAGCGATGATCAGTTTTTCGACGGCCGACCCTCTGTTCGCCGCTATCAGTGTACAGTGTATATTGCTGTAGTTTGACTTTCAGTTTTCCGGCCACAAGTTCGCCCAATTAAAGTTTCATCTTGAACAACCCGACGGCTGCCTTCGTCGACGTCACCACCCCGTGAGAGTATGAATGTCATGCAATGGAAGGAATCAATTTAACGCATGTAACATTGCGTTACCAAAGCGTAGAATCGCGCCAGGCGTCAAAACATGTGAATTGCGCAACGAGTGGGTGTTCGAAAGCCCCATCCATTACAGAGCGCTCAGACATAATTGATCATCAGCTGCAATGCCATCAAAAATAACCACCTCCCGCTAATGGGGACCATGAGGTAATGCAATGCAGAGTTTCGGCATGTCGAGACCGCGTTTCAGAGGGGGAGTGGATGGGGAAAGTGGAGAGGGGAAGAGCAGAGGGGGAGGGGAAATGGGAGATAAGATGGAGAGAGGAGAGGGGGAGAGGGTGAAAGTGGGAAAAGAGAAGGAGAGTAGAGAGGGGGTGGGGAAAGTTGGAGAGGGGATGATGAGAGGGGGAGGGAAGATGAGAAGTGGGCAGAGGGAAAGTGAGAGTGAAAATGGGGAGAGGGAAAAGGGGGAGTGGAGAGGAGGTTGTGGAGAGGGATTGCGCATGGGCAGTAAGGGTGGTCACGCAGCACACCACCACCAGCGGATTGAACTCCGCCATAAGATGCTTCGCATCCAAAAGTGAGCAGCTGCGGGGGTTCACATGTTCCCTTACGGACGCGTAGTGGGCCATTGGCTCACTCGCAAGAGGAAGAATTATGGCGCAGTGGGCGCTCTACAACTGTGCTTGCAGTAGGCATTCTAGGATAGTTTGAAACGGCCAGTGTTACGATTCATAAACCGGCATGTGCCACTGACACCGGGGAATTCCTACTACTAACCACCACTGATCCGCTAAAAAAGAAGAAGGCAACAGTTAGTTGAACGGGAACGGTAAATGCAACGGCGGCTGCGAAGAACCCGAAGCGATGGACGGCCTAAGCCAACGACGTCGTGCCCGTAGATCTATGACAGGTAAGAGCACTTCAGTTCAGCGCGAGTTTGTCTCTGGTTGGACATCTATGTCGTGTCTGTGACTGTATGAGAGGTGAGAACGCTTTGTTTGAGGGCGCGTTTCGGTCTCTGGAATATGGACATCCGTGTCGTGTCTGTGACTGTGTGTGGTTGAACTGGTACCTCTCTGCGCTAAGTATCAACGTATAAACAACCTGGCATCACCTAGCAAAACCCTAGCAACGACCTATCAGCAACCTGGAAACAACCCTCATGTTCTAGGCCAACGCCTAGAAGCAACCTAGAAGCAACAAGTTGAGTGTTTAGAATCGTACAATTTCGCTGTTTCAAGGCTTGCGCGGCTTATTATTTAGTGCAAGCTTCGCCACTCTTTTTTTTATTTCAACACTGAAGTGTTTTATGCCGGTGTCCACCAGACTTCAGTAACACATTTCAGTCACCCAATTTTTTTTGTACAAAAAAAGTTCCGTCAACGGGAGTCGAACACACAACCTCTGGCTCCGCGACTACGCTATCCACGGCGCCACGTTCGCACACTGTGGAGAGTTTTCAAACGCGTCTTTTAGATCTCACACTTTTATATCTCGCACTTTCCTCTCCCAGTGGTCTTTGTCGGCGGGGTGAAGTAATGCATCATGTCTGTGGCCTGCGCAATTAGCTCCTGCAACGCCACGTTGCTACGCGTCAATACATTCGGTGCCTTTTTAATAGAAGTGGAATTATGTCAACGCCTTCATAAACCGTGGGGTGGGGACCTTACCCAAGCCTCGGCCCATGCCTCGGTCTTGCTCATAGCATTTATCCATATTAAAAATAGGTCCGCGACACGCGCCTGCCTTACTTGCTGTAGCCGCATGTTCCGCTTAAGCTCACCCCTAGAAAAATCGTACCCGGGCTAGAGAAGAGACACGACGTGCGTCGCATTTCCCTCTAGTCCGGACGTGATGTTCAACAACTTTTTCACATGCCGTGGTATGGTGACCTTTGCCCAAATTCTGCGTCCAATCAGCGACGTTCTTCTGACTGGCATACCGATATCTCTGATTACGCTCTCACAGTTAACTACAACAGCAACCACAACGGTTTGTTTATTCATTGATCAAGGACGTTAGTCTTCGTGATGGAGGTATACTACCATGTGTCAACGTCGGTGCAGCCACGTTGAACGGTTCTATAGCTGCCAAACACCAATACACATTGTCCAAGCTCTGATATATCGAAGTACGATAAACATTCAACTGCTTCTTTAAGTATCCGTTTTACTTTCATTTTTACCGATTCTTGCGACGGAGGGACCAACTATGTCTTTTTATGTTTATTTTTTCCGAGTTTTTAGTATCCTCGTACATCTCCCACTATATGTCACCTTTGCCTATTTTGTTATTTTTGGTCAATACTAATTTTATTTTGATAGACATGTTCGCGCATTACAGGAAGCAGAGGAAGCGGTACCCGCTGGCGCACAAGAGGCAGAGCAGGGAGCAAGCGGTGAGCTGGAGAAGACTCCAGGCCGGAACTTACCCGCACGGAACATTGATGCACGCAATGTATCCAGGGACCTAAAGGCGGGACTGCAAGTTTTGCCCACCGGACTGTGCCACATGGTGTTGGAGTGTAAGAACAAACCGGACGTACGACCATCCCCCAAGCGAAAACGAAAAGGAAGGAGCGGATACAGAGAAAGAATTCGAAGACCAGGGGAGGCTCTTCTGGTGACGCAAGACCCTGACAACCAGCTACGATTGGTGAACAGAGCTCGGGCGGCGGCAGCGAGCCATGGCTACATGGACTGAGGAGGACACCCACGTTAGGGCTTAAGTGCAAAGAGCCTGGTCAAAACTTCAGTTCATTTATTTCTCTGTTTGATAGTTTACCACCTCTCGTTATGTTCTCACCATTCTTGATTAATTTATTTCTGTTATTATTATTTTCAATTGGGGGAGCCTGGTCAGCAATAGCTGTTTCATTCGCAGGAGCCTTAGGGAGGAACACTAATAGGGCAATTTTGCTGCTCTCACACCGCCATTCTGCTGGCATATATGTGCGCGCAGGAGTCGACCAGCGTTGAACTCTTTTTAACTGGCCTTATGCCCATGCCCACTCGTTGCCCCCAA